>NC_134087.1:6547351-7891151 GCF_000715075.1 Nicotiana tabacum
TATTTGCATCATGTTGCATTTGACTTAGGGGGCTCAACACAGGGGTTGGGTCCGTCTAGGACAGGCAACCTGAAATGAAAAGACCATCCTGCTGCATTCCTATCTGTTTTGCGCATTTATTTGCTTCAGTTCCGCATGCTGACCGGTTTCTAAAAAAAAGAAAATAGCAGCGTAGGGAGATAGTTACTTATTTTGGAAAAATAAAACCAATGTCCAAGTAGTGTCAAAACCTCGCCGGAATTTTTCTAAAAAAAGAATAAAAATAAAATTTGTCTTCTTAGTTTGAGTTATTAAAAAAAATAATATAATTTTTTTTTATCACTTTCAAATAAAAAAGAAGAAGGTATTTATTTAAAAGAAAAAAAAACGGAAAATTCATAATTCAAAAAATGTTGTTTCTTTCGTAGTACCCCTTTTATAAAATCAGACTAATAGTCCAAATATTTCCTAAAAAATATATTTTTCTTTAGTCTTTATCTCTTTTCAAAAGAAAAAAATAAAAAATAAAAAATATATTCTTGTTTTCTAGGTTTATTTGATTTTCTCTATTCACGATAATCTCGAACTACGCAGGTTTGATTCTCACCGGATGTGAGATACGTAGGCAACCCTCGTCGGGTTCAACCCCATTTTTGCTAAAGTAGCCAAAATCAATGAATAAATAAAAAAAAATGTGTTGCAAACTTTAAAGAGTCGTAAATAAATCAGGTGATGTTGTTTTGTCATAAATAGCCGAATGTTCCCGAAAGGGACGCCGGAAGGCTGACTTTGCATAAACAGCCACCTTTGAGTCATTTTTTTAAGGTTTGGTCCAATTGACCCACACAGCCTTAAAATCCTCGTCACCGAGGCGTTGAAAGGCCGTGTTGGCAATATTGAGTTTTCTAATTCGAAAAACGATAAAAAGAGTCATAAATAAATCGGGTGATGCTGTTTTGTCATAAATAGCCGAATGTTCCCGAAAGGGACGCCGGAAGGCTGACTTTGCATAAATAGCCACCTTTGGGTCTTGTTTAGTATTTTTGTCCCGTTGACCCACAGGACCTTAAAATCTTCGTCCTCAAAGTGTTTAAAGGTCGTGTTCAAAACTTGATCCCCTTTGTAAAATATTTTTGAGTCAAAGTCATTTTTGTTGAAATCACCTTAATAAATGTGCAGGATGAGCACGATGCAAAATGAACATTTTTCAATAATGACCAAAATCCCTGTCAAGTTACGGCTATGGTGGAATGATCTAGGTGCTGAAGGACAAAATGAGGTCAAGAAATATCTGAAAGGTCTCGTGGGTTTGTTGGAAATCCAGCCTCGGGGAGATATCATAAGAGCTTTGGTTACCTATTGGGACCCGGCACACAATGTTTTCCATTTCTCTGATTTTGAACTCACCCCGACTTTGGAAGAAACGGCCGGATACATCGGGAATGCTGAACTTCCCTTGAGGCAAAAATACTTGGTCGCCCCAAGAGTTGTCACGGTACATAGGTTCCTAGATTCATTGAAGATACCTAGAACAGTCCACAACCCGGATCTGGCAGCCAGATTTTGTACTCCATGCTTCATATATGATAGGTACGGTCATGAGGGGGGATTCAATAATCCAATCAACAAACTGTGAAGCAAAAGTGTTCGTCAGAAGTGGGACAAGCACAGACGGGTAGCATTCATGATGATGTTCCTGGGCCTTCTGGTATTTCCAAGGAAAGACGGAAACATTGATTTGAAGATATCCGGGGTCGTCAGCACTTTACTCACGCAAAGTGACAGTACTTTCGCGCCTATGGTGGTATCTGACATCTTTCGAGCTCTTACAGCTTGTAAAGCTGGGGGAAATTTCTTCGAAGGTTGTAACTTGCTCCTACAGATATGGATGACCGAGCACCTCTGCCATCATTCCGAGATTTTGAGCCATGGTTCCCCGGAAAAGACTTGCATAGAAGAATCTTACACGAGAACCAAAGAGATAAGTTTGCCCAAAGGAGTCCTGGCATGGACCTCGTTCTTTCAAGCTCTTACTGCCAGCCAAATACAATGGATGCTAGGATGGTTGCCTGTTGATGAGATCCTATATATGTCGGCAGCTAAAACTTATTTCTTACTGATGGGGCTTAAGAGCATTCAACCTTACGCACCCTACCGAGTTTTGAGACAGTTCGGAAGATGCCAGACAATACCTCATGAGGAAGATCTTAGCACTCAAGCAATTGAGATAAGTCCTAACGGACAATTCCCAGAAGCAAAGATTCGCCAAATCTGGAGTGAGTGTCAATATTTGAAATCAGATACTTGTGTGCGGGATCGAGCCAAAGGAGAGACAGCGCCAGGTTACCTTGCATGGTATAGAAGGGAATTTGAGCATGAAAGGCCAGCTAAGAGACCCCACATCCGGAATTTCACCGAATCATCGCAAAGGCAGTGGGATTGGTTAGCAAAGGAAAGAGGCTATTGCGCCGAAATCAGCAGGTTAAAGCAACAAGTAGAAGGCTTGAAATATGAGCACAACGTGCAAGCTGCTACCAATCTGGGAGAGCAGAACGGGTTAATTCAGGAAAACGAAATGCTCAGAGCCCAGATCAAACAGATAAGGGTGATGCAGATAAACAGCCAAGGCGTCGATCAGACGAGGAGCTGATAAAAAGGTTAAAAAGTGAAATTAGGGAATGGCAAGATGGTTTGGAGAAATCTGAAAATGTCATAACGGAGCTCAGGGCTCAGTGGGATACAAGAACAGATAAGCATCACCGATACTTGAATCAATTGGAAGGCGACCACGAGAAAACTGTTGCTAAAATAAAGAGAGAGATGGCTGCACTTGAGATCAAAGCAGCTAATCAGGCCAAGGATTTCCAAATTGAGAGCAGATACTGGTACGACTCAATAGCCCAGATGAAGTTGGAAGTACGGCGACTGAAGCATCAGCATATACAGGATACTCAAGTATTCAAGATATGTAGCGATCAGATAAAACGCCTACTCGTAGAGAAGAAGCAAACCAGAGATAGGATCAAGGCCATTGCCCATGCCATCACCAGACGATGTCTACGATGTGAGAACATGTCTAGCGTTACCGTCCTCTCGGCAGTGATGGGTTATGTCAAGCAGACTATGCATGAGCTGGAGCGACTTGAGAGGGATATCACGCCTAGGACCGCGGCGAGGCCGAACGATGCCCCGCGGACACCAATTTTCAAAACCATAATGCACTCATAAGTCAAGCCTGTATCTTAGCATCTTCTGCCTGTTTTTCCATCAGGGTGATTTTTAGTCTATTTTGAGTCTAGGTTTATTTTCAAAGTTTGCTCTTTCTTTTGCAAAATGTAGTTTGTAATAGACCATTTCAACAATAAAGAGGTTGCTTCTTTTACGCTCATTTGTGTTTTTCGAACTACGTAATGATCTGATAGGCATCGTGATACGTAGGCAATCCTCATCGGATCCGGTCGCATTTCTTTTACTGCAAAATAATAAAAATAATAATAAAAAAAAAGGGGAAAAACTAATAAGAAGAAAATGCCGGAATGACGCATGCTCTCGTAGCAAACATGTAGTAATCCACTTAACTGTATAGGTGCATCATGCCCAACGTGAGATTGACTATATGTTATTTGCTGCCAATTAACAGTGCGTTTGTCGTTGAGTACTTCCAGGGTTTTGAAAAGACGGTTGGTTTGGTGAAAGTCTAGCCTCGCACTCATACTTCACGAGGTCAAGGAGAAGTGTTCAACTACCTGTTGTTAGGACTAGAAGTAGTACTCACACTTACTTTACCAGGTCAAAAGGAAGTGTGGAAATGTCTTCAGAAATTCCATTGCAAACAATCCCTGTTTCTGAGGAGATCTCAATCTCAGCCGTCCTCACACCTGAATCCGCAACTGCGGAGGAAAATAGAATCCTACGGCTCCGCATGTTGGAAATGTTGGACGACTGGAATAATGGGAAAGAACCGCCAAGTGTCGTCCCCGGATTCCCTGAATTATTCTCCAGGTCGAGTGGGACTTCTAATGTCCCCATAAATTATCCTGCTACCCCATTCAGGTACCCAGCCACCTCAGCCTTCTCTGCTGGATCACCTTCTGAGCCTCATCCCCGAATGTCATCCACTGATGCAAGTATGAACATCTTTACTGCATCGCCTTGCCCGATTACGGCACAGCCTACCACGTACAAGCCAAGCTTTGACTCATCCTCTTTTACATTCCAAGCACCATCGTTCTCAATGGAACCAACTAGGTTCGCTACCAGCACTAATCCTCTACCGCCTCAGTGCGAGCTTGCACCCGAGCAGGATCAGAACCCCAGAATTGCAGAACAAAATGAGATTTCCAAGAGAATGAGAAGCCTTGAACAAAGTTTGAAGAATATGCAAGGATTGAGCGGACAGAAGAGCGTCTCTTACGCCGACCTGTGCATGTTCCCTCACGTGCACCTGCCAACGGGTTTCAAGACCCCAAAGTTCAAGAAATACGATGGGCACGGTGACCCCATTGCACATCTTAAGAAATACTGCAACCAATTGCGGGGAGCCGGCGGAAAAGAAGAACTGCTAATGGCATATTTTGGGGAAAGTCTAGTAGGGATAGCCTCGGAATGGTACATGGACCAGGAAATGTCCCGATGGCATATATGGGATGATCTCGCCAGAGATTTTGTGAAACAATTCCAGTATAACATCGACATTGCGCCTGACCGAAATTCTCTGTCGAATTTGAAGAAGAAACCTTTAGAAAGCTTCAGAGAATATGCTATTAAGTGGCGTGAACATGCGTCAAGAGTAAAGCCTCCCATGGATGAAGTGGAAATGGTCACTACCTTTCTCCAGGCTCAAGAGTCTGACTATTTCCAAAACATGATGTCAGCCATGGGTAAGCCATTCGCGGAAGCGATCAAGATTGGAGAGATGGTGGAAAATGGTTTGAAAACAGGTAGGATTCTGAGTCAAGCAGCCATAAGGGCGACCTCCCAGGCCGTCCAAAGCGGGTCCGGAGGAACGACAAGAGGGAAAAGAAGGAAGAAACGACTATGGCAGCCTCGGAAGCAAGGGAGTATCGTCATCCCAGGCCCCGTTTTCCGGAAAGAACCCCACAACACTACTACCCCCACTCAAATTTGGCATATGCTCATCAACCTTATATGGTCATGAATGCCCAACCTTATACCCATCCACCACAACAAGCCAACCGAGGCCCAGCTCCACCTCCCAGAAATCAGCCTCCTTACCGCAACCACTATAACCCACAACCCCCGTAGAATAACTTCCGCCCTCAGGAGCCACCCAGAAGGCGGACTTTCACGCCCATCGGTGAACCATACTCAACTTTGTTCCCAAAGCTGGTCCAGTTGGGTTTCTTGCAACCAATCCCTCAAACAAGGTAAAACCCGACGTCACCTTCTTACAAAGCTGGAGTCAGATGCGCCTATCATTCAGGGGCCGAGGGACATGATACAAATGACTGCTGGTCGTTGAAAAGAGTGGTCGAAAATTTGATAGAACAAGGGAAAATAGTGCTAAGGGACGAGGAGATCCCGAATGTAACTAACAATCCATTACATGCTCACAATAATGGGCCGCTGATCGGAATGATTTGTGAAGACAAAGAGTTCGACCCTGCTCTGAAAGCCATAATTGCCATTGTCGATACGGGGAAGAGGCCCGAAGCAGACCAGAAACCAGAAAAGGGGGAGGAGGCCAAAGCTATAAAGAAAGTGCCTGAGAAGAAGGTGGAGAAGAAAGTGGTACCGGTAAAGGGTGGAGTTCTTTACATACCACGAGGTCGAGCTGAGAAGACGCAGAACTTCGGAATCAAAAAGACAAAACCTATGTACGTGCCGAAAGGGGCCTATGTGGTCCGGGGGACGATTCAACCACCTCGGCTGAATGAGCCAGTGGTTATCGGACGCGTGCCACAAAAGCCAATGACCAACCCATCCACAGTGCCGTGGAATTATCAAAAGACATTGGTAATGTACAAAGGTAAAGAGGTCATGGGAGAACTCCCAGAAAATACTTTCATTGGAAGGTATTCAAATACCCAAGAACTGAACAACGCCACCCAAAGGCGCTTCCCGCCAAAGAAGCCCGTAAGTGTTGAAGAAGCGGAAGTGTTCTTCCAACAAATGAAAATGCCGGATTACGAAGTGATAGATCAACTGCGCAAGTACCCCGAGCAAGTGTCCATGCTGTCATTGTTAATGAGGTCGACCGAGCATCAAAAGATCTTACTGAAGACCCTGAATGAAGCATATGTGCCAGTTGAAACCTCGGTAGAACAATTAGAGCGGATGACAGAAAGATTCTTCGCCGTCAACCAAATCTCTTTCAGCAAGAACGATCTACCCCCGGAAGGAGCGGCACACAACAAGGCTTTGCATCTAACAGTTAAATGTGAAGACTATTATGTCAAGCGGGTAATGTTGGATGGGGGCTCAGGCGTTGACATTTGCCCGCTCTCCACGCTACAAAGAATGGAAATTGGGACCGGAAGAATCCGACCCAACAATGTCTGCGTAAGGGCTTTCGACGGCATCAAGAGAGATACCATGGGAGAAATAGACCTATTGTTGGTCATAGGACCAGTCGAATTTCAAGTAACCTTCCAGGTGCTCGACATGGATACATCCTACAATTTTCTCCTTGGCAGACCTTGGATCCATGCGGCAGGAGCCGTGCCTTCCACTCTTCACCAGATGGTGAAGTTCGAGCACGAAGACCGAGAGATCGTGGTCCATGGGGAAGATGAGCATGCTATTTATCGGGACCCATCCATTCCATATCTGGAACCGAGAGAAGGGAGCGAACATACGGTCTATCAAGCTTTTGAGATTGTACTGGCAGAGCAGCACGAAGAGGGAATACCCTGCCCCCAGCCTTTCTTGTCTAACGCCTCGGTTATGGTGGCCAAAGAGATGATCCGGCACGGATTTAGGCCAGGGAAGGGGCTTGGACGAACCCTTCAGGGCATAACAGAACCCATTACCTTGCCAGTCACCAAGAAAGCTTTTGGACTAGGTTTCAAACCTACTTCAGCAGACGAAGAGTGGGCAAAGAAAAGAAAAAATGAGGGTTGGAAGTTACCTCGACCACTGCCAGATTTATATGCAACTTTCATCAGGCCAAGGTACGCCGAAGAAGAAGATGACGAGGTCTTCACAGCTGAGGAAATCGAGGAGATATGTGGAGCGATGAGAGAGATGCTCTACGAGATCCACATGGTTCAACCAGGTGAAGGCACAAGCACTGCTGAGATGATGTACGTGGGGCCAAACGCCGAACTTCAAAACTGGGAGGCCACGCCATTCCCGACTAGACGGAAGTCCGGGTAAACCTGTCCTGCCACCTTTCCTGTGTCACAAGTTATCTCCAGGACATAACTTGAACGTTTTCTTCCTTTCCATTGTTTGTTTTGTACTCCTGAGTTGTAAACATTGTTGTCTTCCAACTTTCCAAAGAAAATAAAAAAAAAATCATCATTGCTTTCCCATTCTTTCTTTTGTTCTGATTTTTGTTATTTTTCCTTTTATCTTTCTTTTCAGTTATAATAATGCGGCTTTAAATATGACATGCTTGCGGACTTCGCGCCCAGATCACAATGAGCTATTTAACTGTGAATTAATGAACCCAGAACCAGAATATGATGCGGAAGAAGCTTTTAGGGAAATAAACTGAGAGTTGGAATATTTTGAGAATAAACCTAAGCCAAATCTGAATGACACCGAACCGGTTAATTTAGGAACTCCTGAAGAAATCTGGGAGACCAAAATAAGCATTCACACGGACAAGAAAATGCGAGAGGCGATAATTCAACTTCTTTTTGAATTTAAAGACGTGTTTGCTTGGTCATATGATGACATGCCGGGTCTAGGTGTTGATCTAGTGGTTCATAAATTGCCGATTCATCCTGATTGTCCTCCAGTTCAACAAAAGCAACGAAAGTTCAAAACTGAGGTCAACGACAAGATTAAAGAGGAGATCACTAAACAACTGAAAACGGGAGTGATTCGGGTAGTCCAATATATAACATGGTTGGCGAATGTGGTTCCGGTACTGAAAAAGGACGGGAAGACTCAGGTATGTGTAGATTACCGAGATTTGAATAGAGCAAGTCCCAAAGATAATTTCCCACTTCCCAACATCCACATCCTCGTTGATAATTGCGCCAAACACGAGATACAGTCTTTCGTAGATTGTTACGCTGGGTATCATCAGGTACTGATGGATGAAGAGGATGCCGAGAAAACTGCCTTCACCACGCCTTGGGGCACCTACTGTTATCGGGTTATGCCATTCGGTTTGAAGAATGCTGGGGCTACTTACATGAGGGCCATGACTACCATTTTTCATGACATGATGCATCAGGAAATAGAGGTGTACGTGGATGACGTGATAGTCAAGTCTAGGACGCAGGATAATCACACCCAAGACTTGAGGAAATTCTTCGAGAGACTAAGGAAGTATGACTTGAAGCTAAACCCAGCCAAATGTGCTTTCGGAGTTCCGTCGGGAAAACTTTTGGGCTTCATCGTAAGCAGGAGAGGTATCGAGCTAGATCCAACTAAGATAAAATCCATCAGAGATCTGCCTCCCCCAAGAACAAAGAAAGACATGATGAGTCTTTTGGGCAGTTTGAACTACATCAGTCGGTTTATTGCCCAGCTGACAAGCACGTGTGAGCCCATATTCAAGCTATTAAGGAAAGATGCGGCGATTAAATGGACAACTGAGTGTCAAGAAGCCTTTGATAAAGTCAAAGAATACCTTTCGAATCCCCCAGTCTTGGTCCCTCCAGAACCAGGGAGGCCACTTTTCTTGTATCTAACAGTCCTGGAGAACTCTTTCGGTTGCGTCCTCGGGCAACACGACATAACCGGAAAGAAGGAGCAAGCAATCTACTACTTGAGCAAGAAATTCACCGGCTACGAGGCCAAATACACTCTGCTGGAAAGAACATGTTGCGCTCTGATGTGGGTTGCTCAAAAGCTGAGACATTATCTCCAAGCCCACACTACTTTCCTCATAAGCAGGCTGGATCCTTTGAAATATATATTTCAGAAACCGATGCCTACCGGGAGACTGGCCAAGTGGCAAATCCTGCTTACCGAATTCGACATAGTCTATGTCACTCGCACAACAATGAAAGCCCAGGCGCTAGCAGATCATTTGGCCGAAAATCCGGTCGATGAGGATTACCAGCCATTGAGTACCTACTTTCCAGATGAAGAAGTAAACGCCGTAGAGGTGGTCTCGGAGGACGCTCATGTTTGGAAGATGTTCTTTGATGGAGCCGTGAATGCCAAAGGTGTAGGAATTGGGGCAATTTTGATCTCGCCCTCCGGTCAGCATTATCCCGCCACAGCTAGACTGCGTTTCTTTTGCACAAATAATACAGCTGAGTATGAAGCCTGCATCATGGGCATGCATATGGCAATCGATCAGGATGTCGAAGACTTATTGATTATGGGAGATTCTGACCTGATTATCCGACAAGTCCAAGGTGAATGGGAAACTCAGGATGTCAAACTTATCCCATGCCGACAGCATGTGGAGGACCTCAGCAAGCGCTTTACATCAATAGAGTTCAGGTATATCCCGAGGTGTCACAATGAACTGGTAGATGCACTTGCTACTTTGGCTTCAATGCTACCCTACCCGGGCAACGCCCACGTCGATCCTTTGGAAATCCAAATCAAGGAAAGACACGGTTACTGCAGTGTAATCGAGGCGGGATCAAATACGCAGCCTTGGTACCATGACATCAAGAGGTTCCTGAAGACACAAGAATACCCCGAGCACGCTACTGGAGATCAAAAGAGGACCATTAGGCGACATGCAAGTGGTTTCTTTCTGAGCGGTGAATTGTTATATAAGAGGACCCCGGACCTCAATCTCCTAAGATGTGTCGATATCGAGGAAGCAAGGAAGATCATGCACGAAGTACACGCAGGTGTGTGCGGACCTCACATGAACGGGTATATCTTAGCGAAGAAAATCCTTCGAGCAGGTTATTACTGGATAACCATGGAAAAGGATTGCTTTAGCTTCGTTCGGAAGTGTCATCAGTGTCAGGTGCACGGTGATCTGATTCATGCACCTCCCACAGAACTGCATCCCATGTCTGCGCCTTGGCCATTTGTCGCCTGGGGCATGAACGTCATTGGACCAATCGAACCAAAGGCTTCGAATGGACACAGGTTTATACTGGTTGCCACAGACTACTTCACAAAATGGGTAGAGGCTGTCACTCTCAAGTCGGTCACTAAGAAAGCTGTGGTGGATTTTGTACACTCAAATCTTATCTTTCGTTTCAGTATTCCTACGACTATCATTACAGATAATGCAACAAACTTGAACAGTCACTTGATGGGAGATGTATGTGAGCAATTCAAAATAACGCATAGGAATTCTACTCCTTATCGGCCAAAGGCCAACGGCACTGTAGAAGCGGCAAACAAAAACATCAAGAAGATTTTGAGGAAAACGATCCAAAGTTCCCGTCAGTGGCGTGAGCAGTTACCATTTGCATTATTAGGGTATCGCACTACGGTACGCACATCGGTAGGAGCGACTCCCTATCTTCTGGTTTATGGGACCGAGGCTGTAATACCGGCAGAGGTAGAAATTCCTTCGCTTCGAACCATTGTCGAAGCAGAAATCGAAGACAGTGAGTGGGTCAAGACTCGGTTAGAGCAATTGACTTTGATTGATGAAAAGCGAATGGCCGCGATTTGTCACGGACAGTTGTACCAACGAAGAATGGCCCGTGCTTACAACAAGAAAGTCCGGCCCAGGAATTTCGAAGTAGGTCAGCTGGTACTGAGGCGTATTCTGCCGCATCATGAGGAAGCCAAAGGGAAGTTTGCTCCAAATTGGAAAGGCCCATACATCATAAGGAAGATATTGCCAAGAAAAGCGTTGTATTTAGGTGATATCGAAGGAAATGACCCCGAAACAGCAGTAAATGCAGATGCAGTCAAGAGATACTACGTCTAAATTATACTCCAGTGGTCCTGACACATTTGAAAATGACAAAGGTCTTATTCCCCACTACTCCCAAACACTACCCATTTCTCTCTACAAGCCTTTGGGCCGCTTACAAAAAAAAAAAAAACAACAACAAAAACAAAACATTGATTGAGGCCTGAACTACGTTTGACTTGATTCCGAAAGGATACGTAGGCAGCCTCTCCCTGAGGTTCAGTCACACCAATAATAAAATCCCATTCACCCTGAAATTGAAACCGGGGCACGTCGAGTAGTTTAGAAGTTAGTATCATCTACCTCTCTTTACCAAGCACAAGCCTTCAAATCAATTACCAAAGATATTGGGAAACCAATAAGCGTCACAAATGGAGACCAACACACTCTGAATTGAGAGAGATAAAATGAGAGAGTCACGTCGGTGAAAACCTTCGGGCACCACGAGGCGACGGGAGTAGAGAAACCAAAATGAGAGAGCTTGTTTAGTAAAAACTCACAAAGAGTGCTATCAAGCGATTACAGGAAGAGAAATGAGAGAGGTCAGCCAGCGAAAACCCGCAAAGGGCGCTGTTGGCCGAAAAGAATGACTCCACCCCAAAGAGGTCTCGGCAAAGCTCCACCGGTTTGGAATCACAGATCCGTTCTAGTTCAGGGAAATGCAAGTTCATGGAAGATCAGGCGTCCAGTCCAAAGAGCATGTCATGTCATTTAAAGCCAGCGTTATCTTCCTCAGATAAGTTTTTCTCGTCCCGAAAGAGACATTCCCTTCCTGAAATTTGTTTTCTCCTTTCTTTGTTTCTCTTCGAATACCGTTTTATGTTTTAACCACAAGTTCAGGATACACCGGAAAGGGCAGGTGGCAGGTTTGTTTTCACGGAATTCCGTTTCATGAAGGAAAACACCCCGTTTCGTTGGTACGTCTGTCCAAACTTGATAAATCATGATATTTGATGGCGTTCAAAGTAAAGAGGAAAAGAGAAATTTCCCCAGCAAGTCCGTCTTTGGACGAATCCCACAGAGTCTCTCCTTGTACAATCCCCCACAAAGTCTCCCCAATATAAATTAAAAAAAAAAAAAATCCCCGTTGGAATTTCCCCAACACATCCCCAACGAGTCCCTTTGTAAATGTTCCCCCACAGAGCTTCCTTTTGTACGAATCCCCATAGAATACCTCCAATAAAATCCCCGTTGAGAACCTCCAAGCAAAACGGGACAAAAAAAAAAGAGAGAAAACAAAAAAGAGCCTTACGAGGCAAATCATCACAGAATCTGGAAATACAAGCCTGAGCGGTCTAAAGGGTTTCGGCATATGAATCAAATCAATGGCAGGACTTCACAACAGAAATGAAGACGCAACAAAGCAACCGGGAACAATCAAGGTCACCAAACCGACCGTCATTTCCGAACTAACAATTGTTCTTTGTCTAAAAAGTTGAAACAAGTGTAATCCAAGACAACCGTGCAAGAAGCAGGTGTCGCCCAAAGAAGAAGGTACATGGGTACAAGAAATATTTTGGTAATAAGGAATTCACTCGAAAGGTAAGTTTCCACGGAACTCCCTTTTATCTTTACTAAAACAAGAAAATTCAGAAAAAAAGTCAGTTGTTGTTCTCGAATTTTGTCCCCAGCATCAGCATTAGGGTTTTAAACCCTAAACTGAAATTTTCCCATTTAGCCAGCATTAGGGTTTTAAACCCTAAACTGAGCTTTTTCCACGCAATCAGCATTAGGGTTTTAAACCCTAAACTGAATTTTTCCTTTAGTTAGCATTAGGGTTTTAAACCCTAAACTGAACTTTTTCCTTTCAGTCAGCATTAGGGTTTTAAACCCTAAACTGAGCTTTTCCATGCAATCAGCATTAGGGTTTTAAACCCTAAACTGAATTTTCCTTTTAGTCAGCATTAAGGTTTTAAACCCTAAACTGAACTTTTTCCTTTCAGCCAACATTAGGGTTTTAAACCCTAAACTGAGCTTTTCCATGCAATCAACATTAGGGTTTTAAACCCTAAACTGAATTTTTCCTTTAGTCAGCATTAGGGTTTTAAACCCTAAACTGATCTTTTTCCATTCAGCCAACATTAGGGTTTTAAACCATAAACTGAGCTTTTCCATGCAATCAGCATTAGGGTTTTAAACCCTAAACTAAAATTTTTCCTTTAGTCAGCATTAGGGTTTTAAACCCTAAACTGAACTTTTTTCTTTCAATCAGCATTAGGGTTTTAAACCCTAAACTGAGCTTTTCCATGCAATCAGCATTAGGGTTTTAAACCCTAAACTGAACTTTTTCCTTTAGTTAGCATTAGGGTCTTAAACCCTAAGCTGAACTTTTTCCTTTCAGCCAGCATTAGGGTTTTAAACCCTAAACTGAGCTTTTCCATGCAATCAGCATTAGGGTTTTAAACCCTAAACTGAATTTTCCCTTTAGTCAGCATTAAGGTTTTAAACCCTAAACTGAACTTTTCCTTTCAGCCAGCATTAGGGTTTTAAACCCTAAACTGAGCTTTTCCATGCAATCAGCATTAGGTTTTAAACCCTAAACTGAACTTTTTCCTTTAGTCAGCATTAGGGTTTTAAACCCTAAACTGAACTTTTTCCTTTCAGCTAGCATTAGGGTTTTAAACCCTAAACTGAGCTTTTCCATGCAATCAGCATTAGGGTTTTAAACCCTAAACTGAATTTTTCATTTAGTCAGCATTAGGGTTTTAAACCCTAAACTGAATTTTTCCTTTAGTCAGCATTAGGGTTTTAAACCCTAAACTGAACTTTTTCCATTCAGCCAGCATTAGGGTTTTAAACCCTAAACTGAGCTTTTCCATGCAATCAGCATTAGGGTTTTAAACCCTAAACTGAACTTTTTCCTTTAGTCAGCATTAGGGTTTTAAACCCTAAACTGAACTTTTTCCATTCAGCCAGCATTAGGGTTTTAAACCCTAAACTAAGCTTTTCCATGCAATCAGCATTAGGGTTTTAAACCCTAAACTGAACTTTTTCCTTTCAGCCAGCATTAAGGTTTTAAACCCTAAACTGAGCTTTTCCATGCAATCAGCATTAGGGTTTTAAACCCTAAACTGAACTTTTCCTTCCAGTCAGCATTAGGGTTTTAAACCCTAAACTGAACTTTTTCTTTCAGTCAGCATTAGGGTTTTAAACCCTAAACTGAGTTTTCCATGTAATCAGCATTAGGGTTTTAAACCCTAAACTGAATTTTTCCTTTAGTCAGCATTAGGGTTTTAAACCCTAAACTGAACCTTTTCCATTCAGCCAGCATTAGGGTTTTAAACCCTAAACTAAGCTTTTCCATGCAGTCAGCATTAGGGTTTTAAACCCTAAACTGAACTTTTTCCTTTAGTCAGCATTAGGGTTTTAAACCCTAAACTGAACTTTTTCCTTTCAGCCAGCATTAGGGTTTTAAACCCTAAACTGAGCTTTTCCATGCAGTCAGCATTAGGGTTTTAAACCCTAAACTGAATTTTTCCTTTAGTCAGCATTAGGGTTTTAAACCCTAAACTGAACTTTTTCCATTCAGCCAGCATTAGGGTTTTAAACCCTAAACTAAGCTTTTCCATGCAGTCAGCATTAGGGTTTTAAAACCCTAAACTGAATTTTTTCTTTAATCATCATTAGGGTTTTAAACCCTAAACTGAACTCTTTTCATTCAGCCAGCATTAGGGTTTTAAACCCTAAACTTAGTTTTTCCATTTAGTCAGCATTAGGGTTTTAAACCCTAAACTGAATTTTTCCTTCAGCCAGCATCAGGGTTTTAAACCTTAAACTGAACTTTTTTCTGTAATCAGCATTAGGGTTTTAAACCCTAAACTGAACTTTTCCTTCAGTCAGCATTAGGGTTTTAAACCCTAAACTGAACTTTTCCCCAGTTGGTCAGTATTAGAGTTTCAACTCTAAAACTGAACTTCTCCCCAGCTAGTCGGTATTAGGGCTCCAACCCTGAACTAAGCATTTTTATCTTCCTTCATCTATTTTATGAACTTCCTGGCAAATAATTCACAAAATTTTCCTAGTGAAACTGGGGCAGAAAATTTTGTTCGTTTGTTTGTTTTCTCCCGCAGATCTAACCTCGAGCCACACGGATCGAAATGACCCACGAGATGAGTCTCAACTCAGAATCAAAGAAGAAAAAGACAAAAAGAAGATGTCCCGAGATATCAGAGTAAATGGAAGGCGGATCGACTCCAACATTTGATTAAGGTCCTGAACTCTGCCTGTCGCGTTTCACTCAGCATCCCAAAGATTGAACAAGTCACCGCAACTCGCAAGCATCAAGATTAGGATCAATGTCTCCAAGCACAATCAGCTAAGACCCAATATCAAGCCGCAAAAGAATCATAGATAGGAATCTTGTAACTAGCAGTTGACATGCATATAAGTGTTTAGTTTAGTTTCAATTTTCTTTGGTTGTAATAAGGCGGTCAGTAAAGTAGCGGTGACAACAGCAACAGCAGTAACAACAAGCATCGCAGTCCCATGGTAGTCCCAGCTACCAAAACTTCCCGAACTACATTGACCTGATTCCTGTTTAGCCCAGGATATGTAGGAAACCTTTGAAGCAAAGGTTCGGTCAAATCTTTCAAAAAATGCTTCACACGGAGTAGTCCATAGGCAAAAATCGCTCATATCCGCTCACTTTATCTTTGCACGAAAACCCTTCGTGTTTCCGAACAAAGAGGGGCAGCTGTGAGCACGTGATTTTTGTCTTACGCGACAATCGCTCCAAAAGAATTAAAAAATAATAACAAATGGTCCTGCTGTACAAATTTAGATTTTACATGGCACTTTGTTAATTATTTATGATTTTTGCCCATTTTTATTAAAACAAAATACAAAATGTATGTGTCGTGCGTAATGTGAACCGTAATCCGATTGTTAAATGGGAGATCACAAAAATACGCATTTCTTTTGTCCTGATTTGTTGCCTTGTTTAATTTTACCTACTTTTAACATTTTATACGCGTGAAATAAATATGTTAAGTGTTAATTAATGGTGTCTAGTTTTATTTAATTAGGTTGTGTATTTAGGAAATTAGAAATAAAGAAAAAGAGGGTAAAAATTTGTTTTAAATGAATCTAGGTCATGCCCATTTCAAAATCTGAAGCCCAAATGAACGGCCCAAGCCACCAGTCCGAACAGCCCACCCCGAGGCCACAAAATGACGTAGTTTAACACCAAAACTACGTCGTTTCAATGCCGATCCATCTCAACCATTCAAACCAAACTGATCCAACGGCCAAGATCTCACACCCCGTACCCACTAACAGACCCGACCCGTCTCACCCGGACCGACCCCAACCCTTTACCCTCGAAACGACACCGTTCCCCGTTAGTTGAAGGATCCTGGCCCTTCATCACGTCTCATCCAACGGCCAGGATCCACCTATCCACTAACTATATAAACCCATAACCTTACCCTGCCCCCTATCCGAACCCCAGCCTTAGGTCACCTTCGTCCTCATCCCTTTCCCCTCCAAAACCCTAGCCGCCCCTGTATTCTTCACCATGAAAGCCGGCGGCATGGACGCCGGTAACCCCACCCACCATAGAACCCCCTTGCCATCCTGAACATGGATCTGTTAACTACTTAACTCGAATCCCTTCCCACCGTCTCGAATCTTCGTTTGAAGATTTGAGTCGGAACTTGACTTACACCGTTTAACCCCAGTTTCACACCAGACACTCCCCAGACCCCCCTCGTGACCAAACCATGCTTGGTTTGGTCCGAATCTGACCAGGGAAGCATGAATCCCAGATCTAATCTTTGGAACCTTAGGGTTCCTCGTCACTGGTCCGTATCTCGTTTAAACCAAGAGATTAAGGTCTAATGGACCTTAATCGAAGTGTTTCTCATCTGAGAAACACTTCGATTAAAGTCCGTTCAGCCTTAAGAAAGGTCTGTTCGAATCCAAGTTAAGGTTTTTTGATTTTTCGGGATTTAAGGTGAGTTTTGTTTTCTTTTCTTTATTCTGTTAGTCCATGTTTGTTTAAAAGGCTGTTCATGTTGCTGTGAAATTTGTGTTTCGAATTTTACCGACTATGTCCTGTCCACCTTGCCTGAACCTCTGTTTATTTGATTGAGTCCTTCTTCTACTTGTTCTGATAATGTGTATGTACGTATTTGTTGTGCAATAAGTTGAATTTCAAATTTAAACTGATTAACTGATTCCTCGAGTACAATTCTGCTTAGTCAGTACAATTCAAATCATGCGTTCGATACTGTTAAATGTCTGATTTTTGGCTACGATTGTACATGTTATGATTAATATAGTCGAGTCGACATGTGTCGTCAATTAGTTTTCAACTGCCTGAACAATAACAAATCAATTTGCTTCTGGACACATTTGTTTGAATCGATTAGGAACTGAGTTTAGTACTTATAATTGTTGATTTGAATCAGGAATGTGAAATCAAATGTTTTGTTTAGTTACAGTTTCTGAAATTGCAGGGCATGTGCACTTGTGTACAACATGTGCATTGGTGCACCACAAGGTGCATTTGTGCACAGCTTGTGCCCTGCATAAGGGCTTTTGAATAAAATAGTTGACAGCACGTGCTGTCAGACATATTCTGCTGCCCATTACCCTGCTTTAGTTTAAGAAGTATTAAACCCCATTTAAAAGAGTAAGTCTGCCAGGGAATGTGATGGGGGGTTAATACTTAAATAGCTAAGTGGAAACTGAAAAGAAGATAGCACATGGGAGGGGTATTCTTTTGGTCTAACAGGCTGTTAAGGGGGTGATGTTAAGGCTTATAAAAGGGACAGGCATACAAACCTATAGGGGACAGATTTTTGATATACACACACACAGATACAAGAGAGAAAGGATATAGAAAAATCAGGAACTGTTTTCTTCACATTGTTGTTGGATTTCATTTGTTCTTCTACTTGTTCAATCGATTCTGATCCTTCCAAGTTTAAACTGAGCTCACTGGTTGTAGTTTGCATTGGTTTATTTCCTGAAGTTTGGTCTATCTGGGGTTTCTATTTCCACTGCCTTGTTTGTTACCTGCTGTTACTGCTGCTGTTTGGTGTTGCTCCTATTGTTACTCTGCTGACTTCTATTCTTCTTCAACTGTAAACACTTCCAGGTACACACTTCTGAAATTACTTGTTGTTGAAAGCTTGAAGCTTTGAAGCAGAAATAAAAGAAATGAATGTTGATTCCTTCACAATACCTATGTTCAAAACATGGCCATAGGTTGAATGGTAGTCGGTCCGCATTTGTTTAAGTTCGTTCCAACAGCAATTGCTCTGTATAAATTAACATACATTCTGTTTGAGATGAAATATTAGATAGCATTGTTTATTAGATCAGGTGTATTTTAATGTATATAACCATTGGGGTCTTGATTTAGTTATGACAGTATAACATAGAATCATTGGCAAGCATCTGCATGTATTTTGTCTAGACCACTGAATTGTCCAAATCTGTTGTATTTGGTCCGGGACAAATGTACCCCGAACAAACTCTCATGCGGTCACATTAAGATTTTGGCCATGTACGCCAACTCTTTTGTCAGATTACTTGATCTGATACAGGTTCGATATTGGGCTTCGGTATAGATTCACTGTTTCGAAATAATGCGATGACTTTTTGAGGAAAACTAGCAGGCGTTTTTTAGTTCAATAAGTAGTAGTTTTCTTATTAAACAGCCAATTTCATTTATCAAGTCCAAATAGGCTAGTTTTAAAAATCAAACTTGGAGGTCGTCAACATGAATTTAGTATATGTTATTAGTTTGCTTGCAATCTCACTTAGCAAATTAATAAGCATATTCACTCGATGAAGACAAGGTATGAGGTAACTCTCACCGCATAAACAATCAATCAGGTAATCGAACAAAATTCGGATTCGGCAGACATAGTAAAAATTCAGTATGTACTTGTCTAAACAAGTAAGTTTGGCATCTTCCTTTTTTTTTTATTTTAGAGACAAACGTAATAGAAATGTAGTCACTTTAGGATACCCTTCTAAAAAATGAGATGAGCCTCGCCAAATAAAAAATGCGAATTGCGGGGCCCTTAATAATTAAACATAAAACATACTTAGAATTCGGGACAGGCCGTTTAGCAAATTTTACGGCCTTCCCCAAGGATAATAATACGTTAGACTCTTTAGGTACGGTTTAATTAAATTACATTCTTAAATTCGGGTGTGCATTGATGTGACCCAAATCCAAATCTCAACGAAGTCAAAATGTGTTGACAATCACGGGCGCATTGATTGTGACGTGGTTCGAGATGCATTTTTACGACGTTGCAATTCTATAAAAATAAATGATAATGATAAAAGCGGTTTAAACTTAATAAAAGCACGTAAGTCATAACATATATTTAAATCAGATATTTAGCCATTATAACAATTTAAGCGACCGTGCTAGAACCACGGGATTCGAGGGTGCCTAACACCTTCCCTCGGGTCAACAGAATTCCTTACTTAGAATTTCTGGTTCGCAGACTTCATTTGGAAAAGTCGAAAATTTCCTCGATTTGGGATTCAAGATAAACCGGTGACTTGGGACACCAAAAGCCAAACCTTTCCCAAGTGGCGACTCTGAATTAAATAAATAATCCCATTTCGAATATTGTCACTTAAATTGGAAAAACTCCCCTCGCGCATTTTAAACCCTTCGGGGCGGGGCGCGCAAAAAGGAGGTGTGACATTAGTTTTAACATGGTGAGTGATCGTGTCACTCCTGCTGGGGGACGATTTTCCCTTTCCCTTTCCCTTGCTCTGTGCTCCCAAAACTGGTTGGGTATAAAGTTGCTTGATGGGGATGCTATTTCTGCTGGGGATGATATTTCTGCTGGGGATGGTTTTCCATTTATCCCTTCCCCGCTCTTTTGTTTCAAAACATGCTGGGGGAATCCTCTTCAACTCCAAAACTACTCCCTTAAAAGTTTATTTTCTCTCAGCACTGCAGGGAATAAAATGTTATCATCTGGGGATAATGTTATTGAGGATAGGATTGTTGGGGTTATCTTGTTGCGGATCAGTCCTCTCTTTCTCCTTCTCCCCTTCTGTGATGTCCGAACACCCTGGAACTTGGTTAGTGATCTATTGAAATTCTGCTGGGGATCCTCTTGTAACTTGATCTATAAGTTTCTCAACTATTGCTTTCCAGCTTTTCTCCATGTTTTCCTTAACTTTCTAGGCCGGTTTGTCATTTGGTCTTGCAACCAATGCCTTTTGTATTATTGCGACTTTGGCCTGTCCCCTTCGCATTTTGCTTTGTACCATTTTGGCCACTGGTAGTAAACTCTGAAGAATCCTTCTCAAAACAAATTTCTGGAAAAATCTTTTTAGACAAAGAAATAAAAAGATAGAAAGAGAGAAAAATCTTTCTAAACAAATGCTGGGGGGAGAAGAAAAGGAAAGAACTTATCTGTATGACTGGTCCCAACGATCATGTCGTGCATTACGGATTAATCGACCCAGTCTATTTGTATCAATCAATCTTCCTAATGGCCTCATTTGCCGGGAATGACCAGACGCCCAATTTTTGCCATATGCAGATTCTTTCTGCCGATCTCAGCTTGTCGCCTCATAGTGCCCTTCGAGGGGTTTTCACTAATAAGACTCCCTCCTTTCTCTCAGCTCCCATCGCCTTATGGTGCCTGTGAAGGTTTTCACCGATAAGACTCTCTCGTTTTATTTCTCTCATCTTTCGTCTCCTTATGGTGCATGTGAAGGTTTCACCGATAAAACTCTCTCATTTTATTTTATTTTTTCAGCGGGGGATTGGAGTGTTGCCGATATGACTCTCTCTTCTGGAGATTCTTTTCGGCTATCAATTCATTTCCAGTTTATGATCCTCTTCTTTTCTGGGGATCAGTGTATTATTCTCGGCTTTCATTTGCCTGACTTGGCACCTCTTGGATACTAATCGTGAGGTCTTTTTTGGACATTACATGTAGGTTTTTTGTGTGGGGTTAAAAGAAAAGGCTAGCAAAAATTCAGAAATAACTTTGATGGGTGAAACATTACAACTCTTGGAATCAAACCTCTTTTGAAACTTTAAAACATAACTTCTGCCCCAATTTTCTTGTTTGAGGGATTTTTATTTTTTGTTACACTATGACCGAGCCGTGAGGCGCCTACGTATCCTTCTTTGAGGAATCAGGTCAAACGTTGTTCCCATGATTCCTTTGTTTTTCTTATGACCTTTATCTTGTTTTCATTTTTCTTTTCTTTTTTTTTTCTTTTTCCATATATTTTTCCCATTAGTGACTCCAAAAGAGGGGTATGAAAGAATAAATAAGGCTCAAAGGGGGAAGCAAAGGTTAAAAGTGTTTGGATAGAAGAAAGAATTGCCTCCATCATTTCATTATCCAATAAGTACCAAGTACAAACAAACGAACCAATAACTATCATAATCAAAGAAATTACGCATAATATCTTTTGACTACATCAGAATTGATAGCCATGTCGACGCATCTTCCTTCGATATCTGTTAGACATAAAGCGCCGTTGGATAACACTCTGGTCACAATATAAGGCCCTTGCCAATTTGGGGAGAACTTGCCTTTTGCTTCGATCTGATGTGGGAGGATCTGTTTCAATACTTGCTACCCTACTTCAAATTTTTTGGGGCGCACCTTCTTATTGTATGCCCTTGCCATTCTCTTCTGATACAACTGGCCATGACACACTGCTGCCAATATTTTTTCATCTATTATGTTCAACTGCTCCAGTCGAGTTTTGACCCATTCATCGTCGTCAATCCCGGCTTCAGCGACAATTCGGAGGGACGGAATTTCGACCTCTGCTGGTATTACTGCTTCAGTTCCGTATACCAATAAATAAGGAGTTGCACCTACGGAAGTCCGGACTGTAGTGCGATAACCCAACAAGGCAAAGGGTAATTTCTCATGCCATTGTCTAGATCCTTCTACCATCTTCCTCAGTATCTTCTTGATGTTCTTATTGGCTGCTTCAACTGCTCCATTCGCCTTGGGACGATATGGGGTGGAATTGCGGTGTGTAATCTTAAACTGTTGGCATACCTCCCTCATCAAATTGCTGTTAAGATTTGCACCATTATCCGTGATGATCACTTTTGGGACCCCAAATCTGCAGATGATATGGGAGTGAACAAAATCCACCACTGCCTTCTTGGTTACCGACTTGAAAGTTTTAGCTTCAACCCACTTGGTGAAGTAGTTGATGGTCACCAGAATGAACCTATGGCCGTTGGTCGTTGCCGGCTCAATAGGCCCAATGACATCCATGCCCCATGCGACAAATGGCCATGGCGCTGACATTGTATGCAATTCCGTCGGTGGAGAATAAATCAGATTTCC
Source organism: Nicotiana tabacum (assembly GCF_000715075.1). Classification (NCBI taxonomy): domain Eukaryota; kingdom Viridiplantae; phylum Streptophyta; class Magnoliopsida; order Solanales; family Solanaceae; genus Nicotiana; species Nicotiana tabacum. Next base: position 6,569,636 of record NC_134087.1, read on the forward strand.
GTGTATTTGACATTGATGACATTTCCGCACAAAATTGATACAATCATGCTCCATAGTGAGCCAATAGTACCCTGCTCGAAGAATCTTCTTTGCCAATATATATCCGCTCATATGTGGCCCACAAACTCCAGCATGCACCTCTACCATAACTGTCGTGGCTTGACCGGCGTCTATACATCTTAGCAATCCCAAATCTAGGGTTCTTCTGTACAACACTCCTCCACTTAGGAAGAAACCATTTGACAAACGCCGAATGGCTCTTTTTTGGTCTCCGATGGCCTGCTCCGGGTATATCCCCATCTTGAGGTACTCCTTTATGTCATAAAACCATGGCTCGCCATCCACTTCCTCCTCTACCATGTTGCAATAAGCATGCTAATCACGAAGCTGAATGTGCAATAGGTCAACATGAATTTTATCGGGGTGGTGTAGCATTGATGCTAAGGTGGCCAATGCATCGGCAACCTCATTGTGAACTCTTGGGATGTGTCTGAATTCCACTGATCAAAATCGCTTGCTCAGATCGTGCAAACATTGTCGATATGGTATGAGTTTCAAATCTCGTGTTTCCCATTCACCCTGAATCTGATGCACCAAGAGGTCCGAGTCTCCCAAGACCAAAACGACCTGGACATCCATGTCTGCAGCTAGTTGCAGACCCAAAATGCATGCTTCATACTCGGCCATGTTGTTGGTACAATAGAAACGTAGCTGAGCTGTAACAGGATAGTGACGTCCTATTTCAGAAATGAGTACCGCTCCTATTCCAACCCCTTTCGCATTTGCGACTCCATCAAAGAAAAGCTTCCAACTTGGTTCCTTGGGTAATTCCAGCTCACCTATATGCATTTCTTCCTCGTCCGGAAAATACGTCCTCAAAGGCTCGTATTCTGCATCAACAGGGTTCTCAGCCAAGTGATCGGCCAGCACTTGGGCTTTCATGGCCGTTCTCGTCACATAGACGATATCAAACTCTGTGAGCAAAATTTGCCATTTTGCTAACCTCCATGTAGGCATAGGTTTCTGGAAGATGTACTTTAATGGATCCAAACGGGAAATGAGATAAGTAGTATATGAGGACAAATAGTGCTTCAACTTCTGAGCCACCCAAGTTAGGGCGCAACATGTCCTCTCGAGTTGAGTGTACTTGACCTCATATACTATAAACTTCTTGCTAAGATAATAAATGGCCTGCTCCTTCCTTCCTGTAATGTCGTGTTGCCCCAACACGCAACCAAACGAATTCTCCAGGACCGTCAGATAAAGAATTAATGGTCTCCCCGGCTTAGGTGGGACCAACACAGGTGGATTTGACAGATACCCTTTGATATGGTCGAAGGCTTCTTGACACTCCGCCGTCTAGTTTACCGCAACATCTTTCTTCAGCAGCCGAAATATGGGTTCACAAGTCGCCGTGAGTTGAGCGATGAACCTGCTGATATAATTCAGTCTTCCCAACAGACTCATTACCTCCGTTTTGTTCTTTGGTGGTGGCAAATCCTGGATGGATTTGATCTTGGACGGGTCCAACTCAATACCCCGTCGACTGACGATGAATCCTAATAGCTTTCCTGATGGAACTCCAAAGGCACATTTGGCCGGGTTGAGCTTAATATCATACCTTCGGAGTCTTTGAAAGAACTTCCTTAGGTCTGCTACATGGTCTTCCTGACGCCAGAACTTTATGATCATATCATCTACGTACACTTCAATTTCTTTGTGTATCATGTCATGAAACACAGTAGTCATTGCTCTCATGTATGTGGCCCCAGCATTCTTCAATCCGAATGGCATTACCCGGTAGCAGTAAGTTCCCCATGGCGTCATGAAAGCTGTCTTTTTCGCATCTTCTTCGTCCATTAAGATCTGATGATATCCTGCATAGCAGTCTACAAAGGATCCGATCTCGCGCCCAACGCAATTATTGATCAAGATATGGATGTTGGGCAATGGAAAATTATCCTTAGGACTTACCCTGTTGAGATTGCGGTACCCTGATTTTCCCATCCTTCTTCGGCACTAGTACCACATTGGCCAACCAATCGGGATATCGAGTGACCCGAATAACTTTTGCCTGCAGCTGCTTGGTCACTTCTTCTTTGATCTTCACACTCATATCCGTCTTAAACTTCCTCAGTTTTTGCTTGACCGAAGGGTATGCCGGGTCAGTGGGCATTTTGTGAACCACTAGATTGGTGCTTAATCCCGACATATCATCATATGACCATGCAAAAACATCTCTGAACTCAATGAGGGCTTTGATTAATTCCTCCCTGATGTTTGGCTCAATGTGGATGCTGATTTTGGTTTCTCTGACATTATCTGCATCCCCTAGATTGACAGCTTCGGTGTCATTCAGATTAGGCTTGGGTTTCTCTTCGAATTAGTACAATTCTCGGTTTATTTCTTCGAGGGTTTCATCCTCGTCATATTCGGACTCATCATCATAACCGATCTCTTGTATAATTAAGCCGGAGTCAGATTGATTTATTAGACTAGGTCGAAGATCCGTTGTGCATGCCATGTCATTAGAACCAGTAAAAAGAGAACTGTTCAGAAAGAGAAAAGAATAAAACAAAATTAAAATGAGACAAGAAAAGATAATTTTATTAAAAATGCAGGATAGCAGGGTTCACACTTTACAAAAATGAGATTTGGATTACACCCTGGAATAATTCGAAAAAACAAGAAAGAAAAATCAAAGCCTACTACCAAGACTCCCCCCCCCCCGGGTAGGAAGAAGAGTAACCGTCTAATTGTTGGTATTGGCCTTAGGCCCCACAAACTGTAGGTCTGCTCTGCTGGAACCCTCTCCAACTTCTATCACATGGACATCAGCAAACAACCTTTCGAAGCTCTGATTCAAATCCCCATCCATCTCAATCAATGGCCCGAGAATTTTCGGGACCGGTGATCCCTTGGCACTTGCTCTAACAAAGGATTTGGAGAGACACGGAATTGGTTTGGGAAGAACCCAAACTCTCTTCTTCATTTTCCGCGCTCGCTTTACATCTGCCGCAGTAGGTTTGAACCCCAATCCAAAGGTCTCTAAATTCTTGGGCAAGGAGACAGGTTGAACAATCCCTTGAAGCTCAGCCCCCAGGCCTTTTCCTGGCACAAACCCATTACCCAGCATCTCTGAAATCATCATGACAGTTGCGGAAGCTACCCTGGGGTGTGGAATGCTTTCACCCTCGGGAATCTTGTTTGTTGACACTGCATCAAAAATCTGGTAAACCCAGGGACCTTTGTCATCATTGGTTTCTATGAAGGGCATAATGGAGCCACCCATGGTGCACGCAGTGTCTTCCCCATGCAACACGGCATCTTGTCTGTCCCATTCAAACTTGACCATTTGATGCAAGGTGGATGGCACCGCTTTGGCCGCGTGGATCCACGGTCATCCCAACAACAGGTTATAAGATACCGCGACATCCAATACCTGGAACTCCATAGTAAACTTGACCGGACCAATGGTCAACTTGAGTATAATATCCCCCATGGTGTCTGTTCCACTTCCATCAAATCCTCGGACGCAAATGCTGTTCTTGTAGATTCTACCATGGTCAACCTTCAGCTGGTTCAGGGTGGATAATGGACAAATATTGGCACTTGAACCGTTATCCACCAACGCCCGAGTAACTGCCGAATCTTCACATTTGACCGTCAAGTAAAGAGCTTTATTATGTTCTGTGCCTTCCACTGGCAAATCGTCATCAGAGAACGTTACCCTGTTTACCTCAAAAATTTTGTTGGCAATCATTTCAAGGTGGTTTACTGAAATTTCATTGGGCACATGAGCTTCATTAAGTATCTTCATCAGGGCCCAGCGATGCTCATCGGAATGGATCAATAGTGATAACAACGAGATCTGGGCTGGTGTTTTCTTCAATTGTTCGACCACAAAGTAATCCTGCACTTTCATCTTTTTCAAGAATTCCTCCGCCTCTTCTTCCGACACGGGTTTCTTTGTTACTACTGGGTTGGACCTTCTCAACTCCACGGGAGAAAAACACCGTCCCGACCGAGTCAGTCCCTACGCCTCACAACTATCCTCCTCCACTTGCTTTCCCTTGTAAATTACCACTGCCTTTTCATACTTCCAAGGCACAGCCTTGCTATCAATCACTGGCAATTGGACCACCAGCTTTATAATGACTGGTTCCCTGCAGACCCCCTTCACAACAACTACGGGCGCAGATGATGCTCCCGATACTACCAATTTGGTTGGCTCTGGTTTCCTTGTTGCGGTGGATGGACTCTTCCCTAATATCACCACTGGCTTGACATCTCCCCCCTTCAACTGTACCCCTGCTTCCCTACCGGTCGATTCTTCTTTAGGAGCGGCATGGATCATCATCACCGTCGGTGAGGGTTTCCTCGGCTCTCCTCCCTTGTACACCAACTCGATCATGTGAGCTTCGTGGTGTACTGGCAATGGGTTCTGGTTGATGTTGGGTGCCTCCGGCGTCTGGACCTCGATCTTGTTGGCATCAATAAGATCTTGTATTGCATGCCTCAACCTCCAACATTTTTCGGTATCATGCCCCAGCATTCCCGAGCAATACTCACAGCTTATCGATCGATCCAAATTTTGGGGTGGGGGGTTTGGCCCCCTAGGCTCGACAGGACTCACCAAACCTAGCTGCCTCAATTTGTGGAACAAGGCGGTATAGGTCTCTCCCAACTCAGTAAAGGCTCTCTGTCTCTGTAGCCTGTCATTTCTAGAAGCTTGATTTCCTCGAAAGCCTGCCCCTGGAGGGTCCTGTAGGCCCTCGGTGGAGGATAGGTGTTTTGGGGTGGATGGTATGTGTTCGGTGGAGGTGCATATGCGTTTTGGGGAGCCAGCGCGCGCCATTGCGGGCGAACCGGAGGCTGAGTGTATGTTTGGGCTTGGTGCACAGAGAAGTGTGGCTCTTTAGGTGGATAATAGTGTTATGGTGGGCTGTATGGATAATTTGGACAGTGGAGTCTGGGTTGGTTGTAGTATGGTTTGCCGGACCTGGACCAACCACCTGTCTCAACCGTGGCGACTTCTTCTTTCTTCTTCCTCCTTAGCACACCTCCCGTGCCGCTCTGAATAGCCTGGGTTGTTGCCTTGAGTGCTGAGTAATTTAGAATTTTATCGGACCTCAGTCCCTCCTCTATCATAACTCCTATCTTTACTACTTCATTGAAGGATTTTCCAACTGTCGTCACCATGTGACCAAAGTAAGTCGGATCCAGCGTTTGCAGGCTGTAGTCCACCATTTCCCCCTCTCTCATGGGAGGATCAACCCTGGCTGCTTGTTCTCTCCAGCGGAAACCAAACTCATAAAAGCTTTCCCTAGGCTTCTTTCCGGTCCTCAGTAATGTGAGGCGGTCAGGGACTATCTCTAGATTGTATTGAAAGTGACCCGCGAAAGCCTGCGCTAGATCATCCCAATTGTACTATCTGCTGGGATCTTGTCTGGTATACCATTCCAATGCCGATCCACTTAAGCTTTGACCAAAATAAGCTATCAGTAGCTCATCTTTGCCGCCTGCTCCTCTCATTTTGCTACAAAAGCCCCGCAAATGTGCCATAGGATCACCGTGCCCTTCATATAAGTCAAACTTAGGCATCTTGAACCCTGCCGGGAGTTGGACGTCCGGGAAAGGGCATAGATCCTTGTAGGCCACACTGACCTAGTTGCCCAATCCATGCATGCTCCTGAAGGATTGCTTCAGGATTTTGAACTTCCTCATTACCTCATCCTGCTCTGGAACCTTAGCCGGCTTTTCAATCTCCGCCGGGACCTCCAAGTGTGGATTATAGGTATGGGGTTTTGGTACATTGAATGTGGGTTCAGGGGGATATTACTGCGCATCGTGAGCCTGAAACAACGGCTCACTAGTTGATCTTTGCAGCATGACTGGTGTGGGTCCCATAAACGTGGGAACATTTGGTGGTGGGAAAGGTTGATGGGGTGGTGGAGCTTGGGAATCATAGGGGCTTCTCCCCTGATAATAGGGGTGATTCGGGAGGCTTGTTGAAGGGCCGGAGTGAGGGTATTCTGTCATATGCCCTAGTGGTTCAGGGCTCTTTTGTACTTTAGCCAAGGCTAACTGCATCGCATTCATCTCCAATCCCATCCTCTCTATCTTCTCCATTGTCTCTTGCAGCAACTGGCTTACTGGCCTTTCTTCCTCGGCACTATTTTCTGAAGTAGTCATGATTATTGGTACATGCCCCTTGGATCTGGTTTGATAAGGATGTGTTGCCAGAACGCTTTAACAACTAACTGTCTGGTATATGTGGAAAACAACAAACTTGTTAGCGTTAGAGTTTAACAGATTTGGTAATCGCACGTTGTGGATGCAATGCTCCTAAGCAGTTAACCATTTCTAACATGTTTTTTCTTCAACCGCATGCGTCATCCCGGCTTGCTTTATTTGTGCCTTTAAAGTGTTTTGGGAACCCCCCTCTTTTCTCTCTATTATTCTTTTCTTATTTCTTTTCCTCTCTTTTCTTTTTTTTTCTTTCTTTTCCTCTCTTTTTTTTCTTTTTTTTCTTTCTTGGTGGTCGAATCTTATGTGGATTGCCTACATATCACGTCCCCGCGTGAATTAGACCGGGCGTAGTTCTGCCACAAAGTAAAGACACAATTTTTTTTTGGAATCATTCAATTCATCACCAAAATTTGCTATTACAACCTACTTATTTTAAACAAAGAACAGCAATAGTACAGATTCCAAAATTCTTAACCTGACTCGATGAAAAGAAAAAAAACAACATATAGGAAGATAACGGACCCATAAAGTCAACAAACAAGACTCGAACTAGGGATACATTAAGGATTTCAACTTAGGTGCTCGCGAGGCATCGTTCGGCCTTTCCGTGGGCTTTGGTGTGAGACCCCTTTGTAAGCTTTTCAACTCATTCATGATCGGTGAACGTAGCCCATGACGGAGGCGAGTAGGGTATCACAAGGCATTTGCTCACATGCCAAGCATCTCATGTAAATGTAGTGCCCAATATCGTCAATCCTACCTCGGATGTTGTCCATTTCCCCGAATAATTGCTCTATTCGCCGGTTTTTCAGTCCCAGTGCTTGAGCATTGTCGGCGAGTCGATCCTGGAATCTCTCCATTTGTTTTTCCATTCTGGCCATCACATCATAACAGCGCCTTCTGTCAACTTGGGCATCTCGGGCTTGTTTAAAGATCCGCTCCTGAAGAGTGGAGTTCGTTTCTCTTAATAGTCCGATGCTTATTTCAAAATCCCTTATGACTTGTTGCAGATGCTTCCTCCGGGCCATTGTACTTTTTGCCCATCTGACCCGCATTCTTGATATGCAAGCTTCAAATCTCTCCAATTTCTCTCGGCTTTTGCTGACCTGACTCCTCAGCTCTACTATCAACCTCTCGTTGGACTGATTTTTCTGTTGGTTACCGGCATTCTTTCTGTCTTGGTGGATTCGGGCTCTCAGGGCCTTGTTTTCTTGAGTCAACTTGCTTTTCTCCCCTGTATCAGCATCAATTTACAAGCTGCTTTGGTATTTAAACCCCTCAATTTGTTGTTTTAGTTTGCCAATCTCGACCCGATATTCTTTCTCTTTGTCTAGCCAACCCCATTGTGCTTGTGATGATTCTACAAAGTCTTGGACGTGAGCTCTCTTAGCTGGTCTCTGGTGGTCAAGCTCTCTTCTGTACCATGTGAGGTATTTTGGTGACACTTTGCCTTTGGCCCGGTCTTGTACACAAGTATCTACTTTCAGGGTTTGACATTCATTCCAGATTCTCCGAACGATTGCTTCAGGGAACTGCCCACCAGGCCCGATTTCGACCACCTGGCTACTGAGATCTTCTTCCTTTGGGACTATTTGGCATCGCCCCAACTGCCTAAATACTCTGTATGGCGCATAGGGCTGGATACTTTGGAGACCCATCAACAACAAATGAGATTTGGCGGCTGACATGTGTATGATCTCATCTATGGGTAGCCACCCAAATGCCCATTCTATCTGGTTTACTGAGACGGAATGCAGCAGAGTGACCCATTCAGCGACCCCTTCTGGTAGGCTGAACCCGTCGACCCTTGTGGAAAACTCTTCTAATACAAGTATTTTGTGATGACCATATTTCAGAAACTGAGGGCGATGACATAAGTGTTCTATCATCCTCATTTGCAGTAGCATATTCAACCCTCAAAGAAACCTCTTCCGGTTTTGCAAACAGTGAGACCGCAAAAGATGTCTGCTATTATCATCGGTGCCAGAGTGCTGTTATCTTGTTTGAGCAAAGTGCTGACGACCCCAGCGACTTGTATGTTAATTTTCTCATCCTTTCTAGGAAATACCAAAAAATCCAGAAAGGCTACCATAAAAGAAATACACCTATGTCTCTCCCATTTCAGCCGGCTTTCCCCGCTGTAGATCTTACTCTCGGGATTGTTGAACCCTCCAAGATGACCGTACCTGTCGTACAGGAATGTCAAACTACAAAAACCTTCTGATAACTCTGGGTTGACAGTTCTACGGATCTTCACGGTGTCTAAGAACCTATGTATGGTCACGGTCCTTGGTGAAATAAGATACTTCTCTCTCATAGGGATTTTAGGACATCCGATGTACCCTGCCAGTTCCTCTAGCATCGGTGTGAGCTCAAAGTCTGAGAAATGAAATACATTGTGTGCTGGGTCCCAAAATGAAATTAAAGCCCTTATAATGTCCCATCGCGGATCGATGTCCAGTAATCCAACCAAGTTTCCTAAGTATATCTTGACTGTATCTCGCCCTGATTCTTCCAAGTCGTTCCACCACATGCGCAAGCCCAAAGAGACTCTGTTTATAATGGCCCCAGATGAACTCTTACTCGTGCTCATTCTGCACATTTATTAAGGTGATTTAGACAAAAGGAAAATCTTTATTTTGACTCAAAACTATTTTTTCCCATTTTCCTTAATTTTGAGAAAAGAAAGACTGATTTTCCAAAATACGGCCTTTCAGCTCTTCAGGGATGAAGATTTTAAGGCTGTGGGGATTTAATCGGCTAAAAGGTAAGAAAAATGGCCAAAGGCGGCTGTTTGTGCAAAGACAGCCTTCCAGCGTCCCTTTTGGGAACATTCGGCTATTTTCGCAAAACATGGCATCACCTGACTCATTTATGAAAGTAGCAATATTTTGTCATTTTTCCTGATCGTTTTCTTTTTTTTGCAAAAATAGGAAGTTGGACCCGATAAGGGTTGCCTACGTATCTCAACTCCGGTGAGAATCAAACCGACGTAGTTCGGGTAAGAAAAATTAATTAAATCACCAATCCAATTTTCTTTCTTCAAAAATCAAAATTTTGGCAGAGTTCTCACATTATTTGGACATTGGTTTTTTCTTAAATGAGCAGCTCTCAATTTTTCAAAATTCCCGTTTTCACCCACTGGTCAACATGCAAGTTCGAAGCAAATTAAATGTGCCAACAAACAAGATGCAGCAGCATGGTCTTTTTGTTTCAGGTTGCTTTTCCTAGACGGGTCCAACCCTTGTGTTGAGCCCCCTAAGTCAAATGCAACGTGATTGTCACACCTCCTTTTTGCGCGCCCGCCTCGAAGGGTAAAATGCGCGAGGGAGTTTTTCCAATTTAAGTGACAATATTCGAAATGGGATTATTTATTTAATTCAGAGTCGCCATTTGGGAAAGGTTTGGCTTTTGGTGTCCCAAGTCACTGGTTTATCTTGAATCCCAATTCGAGGAAAATATTCGACTTTCCAAATGAAGTCTGCGAACCAGAAATTCTAAGTAAGGAATTCTGTTGACCCGAGGGAAGGTGTTAGGCACCCCCGAATCCCGTGGTTCTAGCACGGTCGCTTAAATTGTTATAATGGCTAAATATCTGATTTAATACATGTTATAACTTATGTGCTTTTATTAAATTTAAACCGCTTTTGTTATTATTATTTTTATAGAATTGCAACATCGTAAAAATGCGTCTCGAACCACGTCACAATCAATGCACCCGTGGTTGTTAACACATTCCGACTCCGCTGAGATTTGAATTTGGGTCACATAAATGCGCACCCGAATTTAAGAAGGTAATTTAATTAAATCGCGCCTAAAGAGTCTAACGCGTTATTATCTTTGGGGAGGGCAGTGAAATTCACTAAACAGTCCATCCCATATTCTAAGTATTTTATTATGACCAGTTATTGAGGGCCCCGCGATTAGCATTTTTATTTGGCGAGGCTCGTCTCATTTTTTGAAAGGATAAACCTACAACGACTACATTTTCTATTATGTTTGTCTCTAAAAATGAAAGAAAGAAAAATATACGCTAATTAAATTACGAGCTTGGCAAGTTTGAGCCTTTTATCAATTATTGGGTTACAAAAATGCCAAACGCAAAATCGCAATCGAATTTTCTCAAAGAAAATTGTTTCGTGCCTTATTCCATAATTGAACATTACTAAAAGAAAATGAAATTATAAGATATAGAATTGACAAACGCTATTATCAAAAACAAACCAATTATTCTTTAACTACTTTAAACCTCACATTATTAGACGAATTGAACCATTGGAACTAATTTTTATTCTTCGAAAATGGGCCAAACTTGACTACCAACACATTCGAAAGTTGTTAAACTTAATTGACACTTTGAAAATCTATTGCCTTTGAAGGAACTCTAACAAACCTGGTTCGAAATCAACTCATGCCTATTAAGTTCATAACCTTAGCCTTACTACATCGAATCAAACTTCAAATACGACAGACTTAACGATTCTGCGAAATTACTCGCTTATTATCCTACTAGTTTGCGTCAAAATTTAACATGTTATTTTTCAAATCAACAACTACGGGATGTGACCTTTATAAACTATCTACATAATTTAAATTTCTGTCACAGAAATCTACACACCTAACAGTTTCAATTATACAGTCATGTTTCCAATATTCATACAAAATATAAAACAGAACTAATAATAGATGAATCTACTTAATTTGACATATATGAAATTGAAAGCGATAAATAGCATCCAAATGTACAGATTCGCTGCATAATCCCGTTTCAACTTCAATTCAAGTTACATCAAGGTGATTCGAAGTATATACCTGGATATTGAAACACAACAAGAAGAAGAAGAAAGTAGAAAAATCAACAGCAACAAAAATGGCAGCAGCAACAGCAGTAGTAGCAAATGCCAACAACAACCAGTAGATTAAACCAATTAATAAACCCAGAATCCAGTGGCAATTTTAGAAGAAATCAAGCAACAAACCAACAGCAACACGATCAAAGCCCAGGAAATCGAAATATGGCCTAGAAACAACAGATCGCAGAGAAGAATCTACTAATGTTCAAATGAGTCCAATAGCTTCAAAACTTCAAACACTGGACAGGATTGCCTATTTCAAACTATGCTTTTGTTCTTTTAAGAGATGCTGGAGTTGAAATTCAGTTTTGAAACTGAATTTAAAACTGACTTCTGACTTTAAAACCAAGAAACTCAATTTAAAACCTCCCTAGACTGATTCAAAAATGCTCTCACCCCAACTAGTTCTCTTTTTATGTTCTGCCCCCTTCTATTTTGCTGATCTCCTCCTTTTTGAACTCTAATGTCTCCCCTTTATATTCAACATCCAGACTCCTCTTGTCAGCTCTTAGAGCAACTAGCCAAAAATAAAATATTGATTCCTTCCCATCCCCTCCCTTCTTTCTTTCCATTCAAAGTTTAAAACTAAAAGTATTCCCCTCAGATTCCCCTCACAGCCTTCTTTTCATTATTATAAGGGTTTATCCTTTTATTAAACTAAATAAGTATGGGCAGCATGAATATGCCCAGACAGCACATGCTGCCAAGTTAATTTTAGTCCACTAAAGACTACAATGCACATGCTGTCCACAAAAGTAGACAAACATGCACAACAATTCTATATCAATTCGAATTGAACTCTGAACTCTATATTAAACTGCAGCTATAGCCAATTCAAACACCTAAATTCTAGGTTGAAACCTCAGAACAAAATCAAAAACTAACAACCAAAGCTTAGCAGAAACATTGAAACTGAATCTAAGAACTAAATAAAGTTCATCAATGCTCAAAACATAAAAAGAAATCAATGACATCAACCATTAATCAGCACACACACCAGGTCAAACTTCAAATCGACAGTGGTACATTATGGGAATGATATTCATAATTCCAAATTGAGCTAATTGGTATGAAGTAAACTCTGCGATAATACTGAACTTGACTAGGATTCATGAATATCAATGCCACATATCACATATAGAAGACAAGTCTGAACCAATGTCGCACACCATCCAAACAAGACAACAAAACGTACTAAAATGAACTATGGAACCAAAGCCAAGATTAAAACTAATTATCAGGTTAAAACCGACCTACACATAACGAGCCAATAGATTGACCTAACAATTTATAACATGTAATCAAACAATCAGAAGAACTGGACCTAATAAAAGGTCTGATGAGAAGAAGAGAAGTACGAAACAAATCAGGACAAAGATACAATTAAACATAGACAAACAAAACTATAGAAGGAAACAAAAGTAATTAGGGAGAACTTACTGTTCTTTTCTCAGATTTCAAACAGTATGTTCTTTCGAACTTGGGTCCTAATCAGTTTTGTACGTCTATTTCGTGAGAACTAGGCCTACAATACTGAACAGAAACCAATCGACCTTGAAACTTCGATGTTTTGAACTGTTGGAAAACCCTAAATCCGCTATTTGATGGCTTTTAACTCATGTTCGAACCAATCTGGTCAGGGATTAAGGGAGAGGAAGTAAATGGGGTTGTTGGGTGTTAGTCTGGGGTTGGTTAGTACAAGTTGAGGTTTGACTCGAATTTTCAGATGAAGATTCGAGACGATGTAGGTTTATTCGAGCCAAATGGTTCGCGGATCTGTGTCGAGGGGGTCAAGGTGCACTAGGGGTGTTAATTTGGTGGTCATTGGATGAACTAGGGTTTCTGGCTGATCTTTGATCTAAGATTCGAAGAATCCTGTGGTGATTCGAGGTTAGCTAATAGGATGGTTGGAACGGGGAAGTTGAGAGGAGTTATGGGCGTAAAGATGGAGAGGTTTGGCCACCTTCCGCCGCCGTGGGCGATTTCCGGCAGGGCGGAGGGCGGTGGCTCGAGATCTGGCCTCTGAAATCTCGGGTACGAAGAGAAGAGAGGGGGTCTGGCTTGTGGGGTGCGGGTGAGAGATGAGAAGTTATATACGGGGTGGGTGGTTTGATCTTGGCCGTTGGATCATTGATGATCAACTACCTTGATCTTTTCACTTAAGGGGACAACGTCGTTTGGTCTCAGAGGAGACTAGGTCGGTTTTTGACTGGAATGGTTCTGGCTATGAGGCGTGCTTGAGACCGTTGGATCAAGGGAGATAAACGGCTCAGATTGCATATCCTACACGGCGTCGTTTGGTTTAATGAGGGGTTGCATTGGACCGTTAGATTTGTTTGAATCAAAGGTCCAGATTTGACTGGCACTAAACGACGCCGTTTGGTGAGGCTGTAGGGATCAGGGACCGGACTGGGTCATGAAATGGATTGGGCCTGATTCTTGGTCTCAAATTTAAGCCCAATTCCAGATATTCTTCAATTTTGAACTCTCTTCTTTTTCTTCTTTTAATTTTCTAAACAAAATAATTTTTAATTAAATTGTAAAAATCAAAAATAAAACTTATACAAATATTAATTACTACTTAAACAACAATTATCACACCCATTAACATTTAATTAATATGAAATCACTCAATGACAACAAAATAGAATAAAAGATGCATATTTTTGTGATTTTTCCTTAAAACCAAATTATGGTTTGATTAATTCCTAATAGTAGAACGATATCCTAAACTTACACGCGAATATATTTTTATTTGACAAAACTAAAAAAATCACAGACAAAACTACAAACAACTAACAAAAATGCCACGTAAATTCCAAAAAATTGTACAACAAAACCATTTGTTTTTCGATTTCTTTTGGAGCAATTGTAGCGTAGACAAAAATCACGTGCTCACAGCTGCCCCTCTTTGTTCGAAAACATGCGAGGTTTTCGTGCAAAGATAAAGTGAGCGGATATGAGCGATTTTTGCCCGTTGGACTACTCCGTGTGAAGCACATTTTGAAAGATTTGACCGAATCTTTGCTTCAAAAATTTCCTACATATCCTGGGCTAAACAGGAATCAGGTCAATGTAGTTCGGGAAACTTTGGTAGCTGGGACTACCATGGGATTGCGATGCTTGCTGTTACTGCTTTTGTTGTTGCCGCAACTGCTTCACCGACCTCCTTATTACAACCAAAGGAAATTGAAAACTGAACTAACTACTTATGCCTGTCAACCGCTAGTTACAAGATTCCTATCTATAATTCTTTCGCAACTTGATCTTGGGTCTTAGCTGATTCTGCTTGTAGACTTCGATCCGAATCTTGATGCTCGCAAGTTGTAGGCGCTTGTTTATTTTTGCAGTATTGAGTGAAACAGGATTGGCGGAGCTCGGGAATTTGATCAACTTTTGAGCAACCTACCCTTTGTTTGTTCCAATATTTGGGAACATCTGATTTTTGTTCTTTTCTTCTTTTCTTTATTCTGGATTGGGACTCAAACCGTAGGTCATCTCGATCCATGCGTCTTGAGGTCAGACCTGCTGATACAACAAAACAAACAAACGAAATTTTTTGCCCCAGTTTCACTAGGAAAATTTCGTGAGTTAATTGCCATGAAAATTTACAGAATTGATGAGGGGATTGGAAGCCTCAAGTCTAAAAAGCGCAACGCAGGGGTTGGAGCCCTAATGTCGCAAAAGGTAAAAATGCGGAACTCAGGGATTAGAGCCCTAATGCTAGCTAAAGGAAAGTTGCTCAACTCAGGGATTGGAGCCCTAATGCTGGCTTAAAGAAAAATTGCTCAACTAATGGATTGGAGCCCTAATGTCGGCTAAAGAAAAGTTGCTCAACTCAGGGATTGGAGCCCTAATGCTGGCTTAAAGAAAATTGCTCAACTCAGGGATTGGAGCCCTAATGCTGGCTAAAGAAAATTGCTCAACTCAGGGATTGGAGCCCTAATGTCGGCTAAAAGGAAAAATGCTCAACTCAGGGATTGGAGCCCTAATGTCGGCTAACAGGAAAAACGCTCAACTCAGGGATTAGAGCCCTAATGCTGGCTAAAGAAAACTGCTTAACTCAAGGATTGGAGCCCTAATGCTGGCTAAAAAAAAATCGTTCAACTCAGGGATTGGAGCCCTAATGTCGGCTAAAGGAAAATGCTCAACTCAGGGATTGGACCCTAATGTCGGCTAAAAGAAAAATGCTCAACTCAGGGATTGGAGCCCTAATATTGGTTAAAGGAAATTGCTCAACTTAGGGATTGGAGCCCTAATGTCGGCTAAAGGAAAACGCTCAACTCAGGGATTGGAGCCCTAATGTCGGCTAAAGGAAAATGCTCAACTCAGGGATTGGAACCCTAACGTCGGCTAAAAGAAAAATGCTCAACTCAGGGATTGGAGCCCTAATGTTGGCTAAAGGAAATTGATCATCTCAGGGATTGGAGCCCTAATGTTGGCTAAAGGAAATTGCTCAACTCAGGGATTAGAGCCCTAATGTCGGCTAAAGAAAACTGCTCAACTCAGGGATTGGAGCCCTAATGCTGGCTAAAGAAACTGCTCAACTCAGGGATTAGAGCCCTAATGTCGGCTAAAAGAAAGTCGCTCAACTCAGGGGTTGGAGCCCTAATGCTGGCTAAAGCAAAACGCTCAACTCAGGGATTGGAGCCCTAATGTCGGCTAAAGGAAAAATGCTCAATTCAGGGATTGGAGCCCTAATGTTGGCTAAAAGAAAGTCGCTCAACTCAGGGGTTGGAGCCCTAATGCTGGCTAAAGTAAAACGCTCAACTCAGGGTTTGGAGCCCTAATGTCGGCTAAAGGAAAAACGCTAAACTCAGGGATTGGAGCCCTAATGCTGGCTAAAGGGAAAACGCTCAACTCAGGGATTGGAGCCCTAATGTCGGCTAAAGGAAAAATGCTCAACTTAGGGATTGGAGCCCTAATGTTGGCTAAAGAAAAATCGCTCAACTCAGGGATTGGAGCCCTAATGTCGGCTAAAGGAAAACGCTCAACTCAAGGATTGGAGCCCTAATGTCGGCTAAAAGAAAAATGATCAACTCAGGGATTGGAGCCCTAATGTCGGTTAAAGGAAATTGCTCACCTCAGGGATTTGAGCCCTAATGTTGGCTAAAAGGAAGTCGCTCAACTCAGGGGTTGGAGCCCTAATGCTGGCTAAAGCAAAACGCTCAACTCAGGGTTTGGAGCCCTAATGTCGGCTAAAGGAAAAACGCTAAACTCAGGGATTGGAGCCCTAATGCTGGCTAAAGGGAAAATGCTCAACTTAGGGATTGGAGCCCTAATGTCGGCTAAAGGAAAAATGCTCAACTTAGGGATTGGAGCCCTAATGTTGGCTAAAGAAAAATCGCTCAACTCAGGGATTGGAGCCCTAATGTCGGCTAAAGGAAAACGCTCAACTCAAGGATTGGAGCCCTAATGTCGGCTAAAAGAAAAATGCTCAACTCAGGGATTGGAGCCCTAATGTCGGTTAAAGGAAATTGCTCAACTCAGGGATTTGAGCCCTAATGTCGGCTAAAGGAAAACGCTTAACTCAGGGATTGGAGCCCTAATGTCGGCTAAAAGAAAAATGCTCAACTCAGGGATTGGAGCCCTAATGTTGGCTAAGGAAATTGCTCAACTCAGGGATTGGAGCCCCAATGTCAGCTAAAGGAAAATGCTCAACTTAGGGATTGGAGCCATAATGTCGCCTAAAAGAAAAATGCTCAACTCAGGGATTGGAGCCCTAATGTTGGCTAAAGGAAATTGCTCAACTCAGGGATTGGAGCCCTAATGTTGGCTAAAGGAAATTGCTCAACTCAGGGATTAGAGCCCTAATGTCGGCTAAAGAAAACTGCTCAACTCAGGGATTGGAGCCCTAATGCTGGCTAAAGAAACTGCTCAACTCAGGGATTGGAGCCCTAGTGTTGGCTAAAAGAAAGTCTCTCAACTCAGGGGTTGGAGCCCTAATGCTGGCTAAAGCAAAGCGCTCAACTCAGGGATTGGAGCTCTAATGTCGGCTAAAGGAAAACGCTCAACTCAGGGATTGGAGCCCTAATGTTGGCTAAAAGAAAGTCGCTCAACTCAGGGTTTGGAGCCCTAATGCTGGCTAAAGCAAAACGCTCAACTCAGGGATTGGAGCCCTAATGTCGGCTAAAGGAAAAACGCTCAACTCAGGGATTGGAGCCCTAATGCTGGCTAAAGGGAAAATGCTCAACTCAGGGATTGGAGCCCTAATGTCGGCTAAAGGAAAAATGCTCAACTTAGGGATTGGAGCCCTAATGTCGGCTAACTGGAAAAATCGCTCAACTCAGGGATTGGAGCCCTAATGCTGGCTAAAAGAAAATGCTCAACTCAGGGATTGGAGCCCTAATGCTGGCTAAAGAAAACTGCTCAACTCAGGGATTTGAGCCCTAATGCTTGCTAAAGAAAAATCGCTCAACTCAGGGATTGGAGCCCTAATGTCGGCTAAAGGAAAACGCTCAACTCAGGGATTGGAGCCCTAATGTCGGCTAAAAGAAAAATGCTCAACTCAGGGATTGGAGCCCTAATGTTGGCTAAAGAAAAATCGCTCAACTCAGGGATTGGAGCCCTAATGTCGGCTAAAGAAAAAACGCTCAACTCAGGGATTGGAGCCCTAATGTCGGCTAAAGGAAAAACGCTCAACTCAGGGATTTGAGCCCAAATGTTGGCTAAAGGAAAGTTGCTCAACTCAGGGATTGGAGCCCTAATGTTGGCTAAAGGAAAATGTTGGGGGATTGGAGCCCTGATGCTGGCTAAAAGAAAAAATTGGGGATTTTAACCAACTCTCTTTTTTTGAATTTTCTTTTCACTTTCTTTTCGTTTTTTTATTTATTTATTTTTATTATTTTTTCATTCATTTTTTTAGTAAAACGCAGGAGAGAATTTGGGGAAACTTCCCTTTTGGGTTGATTCCTTATTGCAAAGGTGTAGAGCATTCACGTATTTCTTTTCCTTTTAGGCGGCACCTGCTTCTCGCACGGTTGCTTTGGCTCGCACCTGTTTTAATTTTCCAAACAAAGAACAATTGTCAGTTTGAAAAAGGTGGTTGGTTAGGTGGCCTTGGTTGTTCCAATTGCTTGGTCCCGTCCTCATTCCTATTGAGAAACTCTGTCATTGATTGGATTCACAGGCGAACCCCTTTTAAACCGATCAGACTCGCATTTCCGGATTTTGTGATGATTTGCCCGTGTAAGGCTTTGGTTCTTTCATCTCATTCTGCTTAGGGATTTTTACTGAGGCAGACTCGGTGCGAATTTTTAATGGGACAGACTCGTTGGGGATTTGCTGGGGCAGACTCTTTGGGGATTTTTACAAGAGGAGACTCTGTGGGGATTTTTACAAGGGGAGACTCTGTGGGGATTTGCCGGTTTTTTTTGTTACTTCGAAAGCAATCGACAACATGATCAGTCGGGATTGGACTGACGTACCACTGAAGCGGGGTATTTTACTTCCTTCTAAACGGAGCTCTGTGAAACCGGTCCTGCCACCTATTCTTTCCAGCACATTTTGGAATTTAGGGTTAAAACAAAAGGGGTAGGAAAGGTAAAACAAAGGGCGGAGAAAACAAATTTAAAAAGAGAAGTGTCCCTTTCGGGACAAGAAAGATTTATCCGAGGCAACATGCTGACTTTAAATTGACATGACATGTTTTTTGGGCTGGACGCCCGGTCTTCGTGAACTTGCATTTCCTCATGAACCCAAACGGATTTATGTTCCCAAACTAGTGGAACCTTGCCAGAACTTTTTGAGGTGGAATCATCTTTTCGGCCGACAGCGCCCTTTGCGGGTTTTCGCTAGTCGGCCTCTCTCATTTTTCTCCTTACTATCGCTTGATAACACTCTTTGCGAGTTTTTACTAAACAAGCTCTATCATTTTCGATTTCTCTTCTTCCGTCGCCTCGTGGTGGCCGAAGGTTTTCACCAACAAGACTCTCTCATTTTATTTCTCTCAATTTAGAATGTATCGGCTTCCCATCACGGTATTCTTGGTTCTCCTCGCCTTTGACAATTGATCCGAAGGACTTGTACTTGGTAAAAGAATTGTGAATGAAATTACAACTTCTGAATCATTTGGTGTGGCCCAGTTTCAACTTCAGGGTAAATCGGATTTTATTTTTGGTGTGACTGAACCCTAGAGAGAGGCTGCCTACGTATCCTTTCGGAATCAAGTCAGACGTAGTTCAAGCTCAATTCTTTTTTACAAGGTAGCCAAAGAAATGTAACCAGCTCAAAAGGGGTTGTAGAGATAGTTGATAGTGTTTGGGTAGTGGGAATAAAACCTTCATCATCTCAAACGTGCCAAGACCACTGAAGTAAACTCAAACATAGTACCTTTTGACTGCATCCGCATTAACTACTGTTTCAGGATCATTTCCTTCAATATCACCTATATACAACGCTCCTCTTGGCAGTATCTTCCTGATGATGTACGGGCCTTTCCAATTAGGAGCAAATTTTCCTTTCACTTCCTGGTGATGTGGCAGAATGCGCTTTAATACCAGTTGACCCACTTCAAAATTCCTGGATTGTACTTTCTTGTTGTAAGCACGGGCCATTCTTTGTTGGTAAAACTGCCCGTGACAAATCGCAGCCATTCGTTTCTCGTCAATCAAAGTCAAATGCTCCAATCGAGTCTTAACCCACTCGCTATCTTCAATTTCTGCTTCGACAATGGTTCGGAGTGAAGGAATTTCTACCTCTGCCGGTATCACCGCCTCGGTCCCATAAACCAACAAGTAAGGGGTTGCCCCTACTGACGTGCGCACTGTAGTGCGATATCCCAGCAATGCAAAGGGTAATTGTTCATGCCATTGTCGGGAACTCTGGATCGTCTTCCTCAAAATCTTCTTGATGTTCTTGTTTGCTGCTTCAACAGCGCCATTGGCCTTGGGCCGATAAGGAGTGGAGTTCCTATGCGTTATTTTGAACTGTTCGTATACATCCCCCATCAAGTGACTATTCAGGTTTGCCGCGTTATCTGTGATGATAGTTGCAGGAATACCAAAACGACAGATAAGATTTGAATGTACAAAATCCACCACAGCCTTCTTAGTGACTGATTTAAGAGTGACAGCTTCTACCCATTTTGTGAAGTAGTCGATGACGACCAATATGAACCTGTGCCCATTTGAAGCTTTCGACTCAATCGGGCCAATGACGTCCATGCCCCAAGCAACAAATGGCCAAGGTGTAGACATAGGATGCAGTTCCGTGGGAGGCACACGAATCAGATCGCCGTGCACCTGACACTGATGACACTTTCGAACGAAGCTAAAACAGTCCTTTTCCATGGTCATCCAGTAATAACCCGCTCGGAGGATTTTCTTTGCCAAAACATACCCATTCATGTGGGGCCCGCATACTCCTGCGTGTACTTCATGCATGATTCTTCCTGCCTCCTCGGCGTCAACACATCTTAATAAATTGAGGTCCGTGGTCCTTTTATACAATACCTCGCCGCTCAAAAAGAAACCGCCCGCGTGCCGCTTAATAGTTCTCTTTTGATCTCCAGTAGCATGTTCGAGGTATTCTTATGTCTTCAAGAACCTCTTGATATCATGGTACCATGGCTGGGTACTTGATCCTGCCTCGACTACATTACAGTAACCGTGTCTTTCCCTGATTTAGATTTCCAAGGGATCGACGTGGGCGTTGCCTGGGTAGGGTAACATTGAAGCTAAGGTGGCAAGTGCATCCGCTAGTTCGTTGTGACAACACGGGATATACCTGAACTCTATTGATTTGAATTGCTTGCCTAGATCCTCCACGTGCTGTCGGTAAGGGATAAGCTTGACATCCCGAGTTTCCCATTCACCTTGGGCTTGCCGGATAATCAGGTCAGAGTCCCCAATAATCAATAAATCTTCAACATCCTGATCAATCGCCATACGCATGCCCATGATGCAGACTTCATATTCAGCTGTATTATTCGTGCAAAAGAAGCGCAACATAGCTGTAGCAGGATAGTGCTGACCATAGGGTGAGATCATGATTGCCCCAATTCCTACACCTTTGGCGTTTACGGCCCCATCAAAAAACATCTTCCAAACATGAGTGTTTTCCGAGACTACTTCTATGGTGTTTATTTCTTCATCTGGAAAATAAGTACTCAATGGTTGGTATTCCTCATCAACCGAGTTTTCAGCCAAATGATCCGCTAACGCCTAGGCTTTCATTGCCGTGCGGGTGACATAGACTATGTCAAATTCAGTAAGCAAGATTTGCCACTTGGCCAGTCTTCCAGTAGGCATTGGTTTCTGAAATATGTAATTCAAAGGATCCAACCTGCTTATGAGGCAAGTAGTGTGAGCTTGTAGATAATGTCTCAATTTTTGAGCGACCCACGTTAAGGCACAACACGTTCTTTCCAACAAAGTGTACTTGGCCTCATAGCTGGTGAATTTCTTGCTCAAGTAATAGATCTCCTGCTCTTTCTTTCTGGTTATATCGTGTTGCCCGAGGACACAACCGAAAGAATTTTCCAAGACTGTCAGATACAAGAACAGGGGTCTCTCTGGCTCTAGCGGGACCAAAACTGGAGGATTCGAAAGATATTCTTTGATCTTGTCGAAAGCTTCTTGACACTCAACCGTCCATTTTATTGATGCATCCTTCCTTAATAGCTTGAATATGGGCTCACATGTGCTAGTTAGCTGGGCAATGAATCGACTGATATAGTTTAACCTACCCAATAGACTCATCACGTCTTTCTTCGTTCTTGGAGGAGGTAGATCACGGATAGATTTTATCTTTGTTGGATCTAACTCGATACCTCTCCTGCTCACTATGAAACCCAAAAGCTTGCCTGATGGGACTCCGAAGGCGCATTTAGCCGAGTTCAGCTTCAAGTCATACTTTCTTAGTCTCTCGAAGAATTTCCTCAAGTCTTGGATATGATCGTCCTGAGTCTTGGACTTGACTATCACGTCGTCCACATACACCTCTATCTCTTGATGCATCATGTCATGAAAAATGGTAGTCATGGCTCTCATGTAAGTTGCCCCAGCATTCTTCAGACCGAATGGCATAACCCGATGACAATAAGTACCCCAAGGTGTAGTGAAGGCAGTTTTCTTGGCGTCTTCTTCATCCATCAACACCTGATGATATCCAGCGTAACAATCTACGAAGGACTGTATTTCATGTTTGGCACAATTATCAACAAGGATGTGGATGTTGGGCAATGGGAAATTGTCTTTGGGACTCGTCCTGTTCAAATCTCGATAATCCACACACACCCGAGTCTTTCCATCTTTTTTCGGCACTGGAACTACATTCGCCAACCACGTGGTGTACTGGACTACCCGAATTACTCCTGTTCTCAACTGCTTGGTGATTTCTTCTTTAATCTTATCACTGACATCAGTTTTGAACTTTCTCTGCTTTTATTGAATTGGAGGACAATCAGGGTGAATTGGCAATTTATGCACCACTAGATCAACACCTAATCCTGGAATGTCATCGTATGACCAAGCAAACACATCTTTAAATTCAAAAAGGTGTCGAATTATCGCATCTCGCATTTTCTCGTCCGTGTGAATGCTTATTTTGGTCTCTCGAATTTCTTCAGGAGTTCCCAAATTAACCGGTTCAGTGTCATTCAGATTCGGCTTAGGTTTATTCTCAAAGTGTTCCAATTCTCGATTTATTTCCCTAAAAGCCTCTTCTTCGTCATATTCAGGTTCTTGGTTCATTATTTCACAATTAACAGCTTGTTGTGATCTGGGCGTGAAGTCCGCAAGCATGTCATATTATTTAAAGCCGCTTTATTATAACTGAAAGGAAAAAATAAAGGAAAAATAGCAAAAATCAGAATAAAAGAAAAAGGAGGAAATACTGATTTTATTCCTTGGAATTAGGAGGATAACTCGTGATGCAGGAAAGGTGGCAGGACAGGTCTACCTGGACTCCTGCCTAGTTGGGAATGGCGTGGCCTCCCAATTCCGAAGCTTGGCATTTGGCCCCACATATAGCATTTCAGCGGTGCTTGTGCCTTCTCCCGGTTGAACCATGTGAGCTTCGTAGAGCATTCCTCTCATTGCCCCACATATTTCCTCGATTTCTTCGGCCGTGAAAACCTCGTCTTCTTCTTCTTTGATGTATTTCGGTCCGACGAAAGTCTCGTATAAATTTGGCAATTGTCGAGGCAGCTTCCAACCCTCATTTTTTCTCTTCCTTACCCACTCTTCATCTTTTGGAGTGGGTTGAAAACCTATCCCAAAAAGTTTCTTGGTGGAAGGCAAGGTGATGGGTTCCGTTATTCCTTGCAGCGTTCGTCTAAGCCCTTACCCTGGCCTGAATCCATGTCGGATCATTTCTTTAGCCACCATGATTGAGGCGTTGGACAGGAAAGGTTTGGGGCAAGGTCTTCCTTCTTCATACTGCTCTGCTAGCACAACCTCGAAAGCCTGATAAACCGTGTGCTCGCTCCCTTCCCTTGCTTCAAGATAGGGGATGGATGGGTCCCGATAAATAGACTATTCGTCTTCTCCGTGGACCACAATTTCCCGATCTTCGTATTCAAACTTCACCATTTGGTGAAGAGTGGAAGGTACAGCCCCTGCCGCATGAATCCAAGGTCTGTCGAGGAGAAAATTGTAAGATGTATCCATATCAAGCACCTGGAAAGTTATTTCGAACTCCACCGGTCCTATAATCAACATCAAGTCTATTTCCCCGAGGGTGTCCCTCTTGACGCCATCAAAAGCCCTTACGTAGACATTATTGGGGCGAATTCTTCCAGTCCCAATTTCCATTCTCTGCAGCGTGGAGAGCGGACAAATGTCAACACCTGAACCCCCATCCAACATTACCCGCTTGACGTAGTAGTCTTCGCACTTAACTGTCAGATGTAAAGCTTTGTTGTGAGCCGCTCCCTCTGGAGGTAAGTCGTTCTTGCTGAAAGAAACCCGATTAACTGCGAAGAACCTTTCCGTCATTCGTTCCAGTTGTTTAACTGAAGTCTCAGCTGGTATATATGCTTCGCTCAGGGTTTTGAGCAAGATCTTTTGATGTTCGGCCGACCTCATCAGCAGAGATAGCATGGATACTTGCTCGGGGCACTTGCATAACTGATCCACCACTTCGTAGTCGGACATTTTCATCTTTTGGAAGAAAACTTCCGCTTCTTCAAGCTTACAGGCTTCTTGGGTGGGAAGCGTTTCCGTGTGGCATTGTTTAACTCTTGAGTGTTTGAATATCTTCCAATGAAAGTATTCTCCGGAAGTTCCCCCGTGACTTCTCTGCCTTTGTATGTAACCAATGTTCCTTGGTAGTTCCATGGTACTGCGGACGGGTCTGTCATTGGCTTCTGTGGTACACGTCCGATAACCACTGGCTCATTCAGCCGGGGTGGTTGAATCGTCCCCCGGACCACATAGGCCCCTTTTGGTACGTACATTGGTTTTGCCCTTTTGACTTCGAATCTCTGCGGCTTCTCTGTTCGACCTCGTGGAACATAAAGAACTTCATTCTTTGCAGGCACCATCGTTACTGTCTTTGTCTCGACCTTCTCTTCGAGCTCAACCTTGACAGTACTAGTCTTCTTTTCCCCTTTCTCTAGCTTCAGGGCGGTTTTAGGCTTTTTCCCTACATCGACGATGGCGATTATAGCTTTTAAGGCAGGATCAAACTCTTTGTCCTCACAAATCATTCCAATCAACGACCTGTTATTGTGAGCGGGCAACGGATTGTTTGTCACATTTGGGACCTCCTCATCCCTCAGTACTATCTTCCCCTACTCTATTAAGTTCTCAACCACCCTTCTCAAAGTCCAACAATCATTTGTATCGTGCCCTTCTGCTCCCGAATGATAAGCACACCTAACACTGGCTTTGTAAGCAGGTGATGCCAGATTGTGCCTTGTCTGAGGGACTGGCTGCAGGAAACCCATATGGACTAGCTTTGGGAATAAGGTAGAATATGGTTCGCCGATGGGTATGAAAGTCCGTCTTCTAGGTGGTTCCTGAGGGCGGAAGTTATTTTGAGGTGGCTGTGGATTATAGTGGTTCTGGTAAGGAGGTTGATTTCTAGGAGGTGGAGCTTGGCCTCAATTGACTTGCTGTGGTGTATGGACATAGGGTTGGGTATTCATGACCATGTAGGGTTGAGGAGCATAGGTCACATTTTGGTGGGGGTAGTAATGCTGTGGGGTTCTTTCTGGAAAACGGGGCCTAGGATTACGATATTCCCTCGCTTCTGATGCTGCCATGGAAGTTTCTTCCTTTTTCTTTCCTCTTGCCATTCCTCTAGACCCGCTTTGGACGGCTTGGGAGGTTGCCCTTATGGCTGCCTGACTTAAGATTCTACCCGTTTTCAAACCATTCTCTACCATCTCCCCGATCTTGATTGCTTCCGCGAAAGGCTTTCCCATGGCTGACATCATATTCTTGAAATAGTCTGATTCTTGAGCCTGGAGGAAAGTAGTGACCATTTATATCTCGTCCATGGGAGGTTTTACCCTTGATGCCTGCTCGCGCCATTTAATAGCATATTCTCTGAAACTTTCCGAGGGTTTCTTCTTCAAGTTTGACAGAGAATTTCTGTCCGGTGCGATGTCAATATTATACTGAAATTGTCTCACAAAATCTCTGGCGAGATCATCCCATATATGCCATCGAGATATGTCTTGGTCCATATACCACTCTGAGGTTATTCCTACCAGACTTTCCCCGAAGTATGTCATCAACAATTCTTCTTTGCCGCCGGCTCCCCGCAATTGGTTTCAATACTTCTTGAGATGAGCAATGGGGTCGCCGTGTCTGTCATACTTTTCAAACTCTGGTGTTTTGAAACCCACGGGTAGGTGCACATGAGGGAACATGCATAGATCGGTATAGGAAACACTCTTCTGCCCACTTAAACCCTGCATGTTTTTCAAACTCCGCTCGAGGCTCCTAATTCTTTTTGCCATCTCATCTTGTTCAGAAGCTTTGGGATTTTGTTCTTGCCCAGGTGCAAACTCGTATTGAGGTTGTTGAGGATGAGTGCTGGTGGTGAACCGAGTTGGTTCCAGTGAGAAGGATGGTGCTTGAAATGTGAATGAGGATAAGTCAAAATTTGGCCTGTGTATAGCGGGTTGTGCCACGATTGGACAGGGTGGTGCAGTAAATATGTTCATAGCTACATCTGTTGTTGACATCCGGGGATAAAAATCAGAGGGTGATCCAGCAGAGTTGGCTGAAATGGCCGGGTACCCGAATGGGGTAGTTGGATAGCTTATGAGGACGTTGAAGTCCCACTTGTCCTGGAGAACAACTCAGGGAACCCAGGGATTACACTCGGTGGCTCTTTCCCGTTATTCCAATCATCCAACATTTCCAATATGCGGAGCCTCAGGATTCTGTTTTCCTCAGCAGTTGCTGACTCGGGAGTCAGGACGACCGAGATTGAACTCTCCTCGGAGACAGGAATTGTTGGCAAAGGAATTTCTGAAGACATCTCTATACTTCCCTTTGATCTTGTGAAGTAAGTGTGGATACTCCCTCTCGACTTAACGACGGGAAACTGAACACTTCCTTTCGACCTCGTGAAGTATGAATGTGAGGCCAGACCTCCACCAAACCAAACCACCTTTTCTAAAAACCTGTAACTGGAGCAAGCAAACGGTTAGTTTGAAACAAATAACAGATAGGTAATCTCACGTTGGGGCATGATGCACCTATACATTTAAGTGAATTTCTACATGTTTGCAACGAAGACATGCGTCATTCCGGCTTCTTTTTAGGCTTCCCTTTATTTTATTTTATTTTATTTTTCCTTTTTTTGTTATTACTGTTTTCAATTTTTTTATTTATTTATTTTATTATTTCCTATTATTATTATTTTTCATTATTTGTAGTTAAAAGTGTGACCGAATCCGATGAGGATTGCCTACGTATCACGATGCCGCGTGAATCAGATCATTATGTAGTTCAACACAGACGAGTGTAAAAGAAGCACACATTTTATTACTGAAACAATCTATTACAAACTAACATTTTTTGAAAAAAAAAAGGGAAAATAACAAGCCTTGAAATAAGTACAGACTCAACGAACTAATACACCCTGATGTGAAAAGACGGACAGAAGATGCTAAGATGGAAAATACAGACTTGACCTATGAATTCATTAAGGTTTCGAGAATTGGCGCCCGCGGGGCATCGTTCGGCCTCGCCGCGGTCTTAGGTGTGAGGTCCCTTTCAAGTTGTTCCAGCTCATGCATGGTCTGCTTGACATAAATCATCACTGCCGATAGAAGGGTAATGCTGGTCATGTTTTCACATCGTAGACACCTTCTGATAATGGCATGGGCAATGGTCTTAATCTTATCCCTGGTTTGCCTCTTTTCTTTGAGTAGGCGCTCTATTTGATCATTACGGACTGTCATAATCCGAGAATCCTGGAGGCATTGATTTCGCCACTGCTGAATTTCAACTTCCATTTGAGCTAAGAGCTTGTGGCAATGTCTATTTTCAGCTCCAAGGGTTCGGGTTTGCTCAAACGCTCTGTCCACCTTTCCTTTCAGGTTGGCAATGGTTTACTCGTGATCCCTTTTCAACTGCTGCAAGTACCGGTTATGCTTTTCTGTCCTTTTTGCCCAGTGTGCTTCGAGTCCTGCTATTGTATTTTCAAGATTTTCTGACTCACTCCGACACTCCCCAATTTCCATCCTTATACCTTTTATCAATCGTTCATCCGACCGGCTCCTTTGCTGGTTATCAGTGTCTATCCACATCTATTTGATCTGGGCCCTGAGCATCTCGTTTTCCTGAGTCAACCTGTTCTTTTCTCCCAGATTAGTAGCAACTTGCACATTGTGCTTATATTTCCGACCTTCAACTTGTTGCTTCAATTTGCTGATTTCGGCATGATAGCCTCTTTGTTTTGCTAACCAATCCCACTGCTTTTGCGACGACTTGGCAAAATTCAGGATGTGGGGTCTTTTAGCCAGCCTTTCGTGTTCAAGTTCTTTTCTGTACCACGCAAGGTAACCTGGCGCCATTTCACTTTTGGCCCGATCCTGCACACAAGTATCCGCTTTCAAATATTGACATTCATTCCAGATCTGGCGGATTTTTGCTTCAGGAAATTGTCCGTCAGGGCTAATCTCAATTGTTTGAGCACTAAGATCTTCCTCGTGTGGCACTATCTAGCATCTCCCGAGTTGTCTCAAGACTCGGCAGGGCGCGTAAGGTTGAATGCTCTTAAGTCCCATTAGTAAAAAGTGAGTTCTAGCTGTCGGCATATACATGACCTCATCAACAGGCAACCATCCCAGTGTCCACTGTATTTGGCTGGCTGTGAGAGTCTGAAAGAATGAAGTCCACGCCATAACTCCTTTGGGCAGACTGACCTCCTTGGTTCTCATGTAAAACTCTTCTATGCAGGTTTTCTTTGAGGAACCATGGCCCAAAAGTTCGGAACGATGGCAGAGATGTTCAGTCATCCATATTTGTAGCATCAAGTTACACCCTTCAAAGAAGTTCCCCCGGCTTTGCAGGCTGTGAGAGCTCGAAAGATATCAGATACCAACATAGGCGCGAGCGTACTTTCATTCTGAGTGAGCAAAGTACTGACGACCCCGGATATTTTCAGATCAATATTTCCGTCCTTCCTTGGAAATACCAGAAGGACCAAAAATGTTATCATGAAAGCCACCCGTCTGTGCTCATCCCACTTCTGACGACTACCTTTGCTCCATAGCTTGTTAGTCGGATTATTGAATCCTCCTACATGACCATACTTGTCGTATATGAAGCATGGATTACAAAAACCGGCGGCCAAATCTAGGTTATGGACCGTCCTGGGTATTTTTAGTGAGTCTAGAAATCGATGCACCGTGACAGCTCTTGGAGCAACCAGGTATTTTTGCCTTAATGGAAGTTCAGCATTTCCGATGTACCCAGCCATTTCCTCCAGAGTCGGGGTGAGTTCAAAATCAGAGAAGTGGAAAACATTGTGCGCTGGGTCCCAGTAGGTGACTAAAGTTCTTATGATATCTCCCCGAGGCTGGATTTCCAATAAACCCGTGAGACCTTTCAGATATTTCTTGACCTCATCTTGCCCTTCAGTACCTAGATCATTCCACCATAGTCGTAACTTGACAGGGATTTTAGTCATTATTGAAAAGTGTTCATTTTGCATTGTGCTCATCCTTCACATTTATTAAGATGGCTTTAAGCAAAAATTGATTTGACTCAAAATGTTTTGACTATATATTTTTTTTAAAAGAAGATCCGATTTTCGAACACGGCCTTTCAGCACTTCGGGGATGAAGATTTTAAGGATGTGAGGGTCAACCGATCAAAAACTCTAAAAGATGACCGAAAGTGGTCGTTTATGCAAAATCAGCCTTCCGCCGTCCCTTTCGGGAACATTTGGCTATTTCTGACAAAAACAATCACTTGATTTATTTATGACTCTTTTTTAGTAATGAACCAATCATGGGAACACGGCCTCACAGAGCCTCGGGGTCGAGGATCCTAAGGCCGTTGGGCAATTTGGTCAGAAAAATAAAAAAGACCAATAATGGCCGTTTGTGCAAAGTCAGCCTTCCAGCGTCCCCTTCGGGAACATTCGGCTATCCTGACCAACGACATTACCCAACTCATTCATGACGAAATTAAAATTCTAACATTTTGGCTATTTTGAAAAGGGGAGGTTGGACCCGATGAGGGTTGCCTACGTATCTCGTACCCTATGAGAATCAAACCGGCGTAGTTCGGGCTGATCAGAAATAGGGGAAACAAACTGAATCCTTTTTTTTTGAACAAAATCTTTTAAAGAAAAGGAGGAAAACTATTTTCTGGATTTATAAATCTTTTAAAGAAAAGGAGAAAAAATATTTTTCTGGATTTATATATATATTTTTTTTGTATTTTTTGAAAAGAGACTAAGGAAATATTTATGAATTTTAAACTTCTTTTCACTCTTTTTTTTGAAATTTCGAAAATCTTTTAAAGAGATACTACAAATGGAACAATATATTTTTTGAATTTTGAATTTTCCCCCCTTTTTTAGTTTTAAATAAATACTTTTTTTTATTTTAAAAGTGATTAAAAGAAAAAAATATTTATGTTTTTTTATAAACCAAACTAAAAGACAAATTTTAATTTTTTTTAGAAATTTCCGGCGAGGTTTTGACACTACTTGGACATTGGTTTTATTTTTTCCAAAAGATAAGTAATTATCTTCCTACGCTGCTATTTTCCCCCTTTTTAAAGTTTTTTTTAGAAACCGGTCAGCATGCAGAACTGAAGCAAATAAATGCGCAAAACAAACGGGATGCAGCAGGATGGTCTTTTCATTTCGGGTTGCTTGTCCTAGACGGACCCAACCCCTATGTTGAGTCCCCTATGTCAAATGCAACATGATGCAAATAAGCGTTCCTACTAGGGATTCGGCATGAGGTTTTGTTATACTAGGTTCATCCTGGGTATATGTTCTAGACTGTGTACCCGAGCGGACAACTCGAGTCGAGGAGGGGGCTACGTACCGGGGACCCGCGAGATCGTCCGACTTTGTAACTTGTCCGGCCTCTTTCTTATTTCAGGGTATGACACTAACAGAATAGGGAGTCTTGACCAGCAAGCTCCTCCCCGGAGGTAAGAAGAGAAGGGTTTCGGCACAGTTTATATACAGTTCAGATAATATCAAAGCGGTAAAAGACAACATTTAGCACGTTATGCCCAAACATGTAATAAAGATCAGATAATAAAGACAAATATAACAATTATTCTAAGCTTGAATTCTTGAACCCTGAACCAGAGATTCTGGGTTCTGTCCCCAGCAGAGTCGCCAGAGCTGTCACACCTCCTTTTTGCGCGCCCGCCCCGAAGGGTAAAATGCGCGAGGGAGTTTTTCCAATTTAAGTGACAATATTCGAAATGGGATTATTTATTTAATTCAGAGTCGCCACTTGGGAAAGATTTGGCTTTTGGTGTCCCAAGTCACCGGTTTATCTTGAATCCCAATTCGAGGATATTCGACTTTCCAAATGAAGTCTGCAAACCAGAAATTCTAAGTAAGGAATTCTGTTGACCCGAGAGAAGGTGTTAGGCACCCCCGAATCCCGTGGTTCTAGCACGGTCGCTTAAATTATTATAATGGCTAAATATCTGATTTAATACATGTTATAACTTATGTGCTTTTATTAAGTTTAAACCGCTTTTATTATTATTATTTTTATAGAATTGCAACGTCATAAAAATGCATCTCGAACCACGTCACAATCAATGCACCCATGGTTGTTAACACATTCCGACTCCGATGAGATTTGAATTTGGGTCACATAAATGCGCACCCAAATTTAAGAAGGTAATTTAGTTAAATCGTGCCTAAAGAGTCTAACGCGTTATTATCTTTGGGGAGGGCAGTGAAATTCACTAAACAGTCCATCCCATATTCTAAGTATTTTATTATGACCAGTTATTGAGGGCCCCGCGATTTGCATTTTTATTTGGCGAGGCTCGTCTCATTTTTTGAAAGGATAAACCCATAGCGACTACATTTTCTATTATGTTTGTCTCTAAAAATGAAAGAAAGAAAAATATACGCTAATTAAATTACGATCTTGGCAAGTTTGAGCCTTTTATCAATTATTGGGTTACAAAAATGCCAAACGCAAAATCGCAATCGAATTTGCTCAAAGAAAATTGTTTCGTGCCTTATTCCATAATTGAACATTACTAAAAGAAAATGAAATTATAAGATATAGAATTGACAAACGCTATTGTCAAAAACAAACCAATTATTCTTTAACTACTTTAAACCTCACATTATTAGACGAATTGAACCATTGGAACTAATTTTTATTCTTCGAAAATGGGCCAAACTTGACTACCAACACATTCGAAAGTTGTTAAACTTAATTGACACTTTGAAAATCTATTGCCTTTGAAGGAACTCTAACAAACCTGGTTCGAAATCAACTCATGCCTATTAAGTTCATAACCTTAGCCTTACTACATCGAATCAAACTTCAAATACGACAGACTTAACGATTCTGCGAAATTACTCGCTTATTATCCTACTAGTTTGCGTCAAAATTTAACATGTTATTTTTCAAATCAACAACTACGGGATGTGACCTTTATAAACTATCTACATAATTTAAATTTCTGTCACAGAAATCTACACACCTAACAGTTTCAATTATACAGTCATATTTCCAATATTCATACAAAATATAAAACAGAACTAATATTAGTTGAATCTACTTCATTTGACATATATGAAATTGAAAGCGATAAATAACATCCAAATGTACAGATTCGCTGCATAATCCCGTTTCAACTTCAATTCAAATTACATCACGGTGATTCGAAGTATATACCTGGATGTTGAAACACAACAAGAAGAAGAAGAAAGTAGAAAAATCAGCAGCAACAAAAATGGCAGCAGCAACAGCAGTAGTAGCAAATGCCAACAACAACCAGTAGATTAAACCAAACAATAAACCCAGAATCCAGTGGCAATTTCAGAAGAAATCAAGAAACAAACAACAACAACACGACCAAAGCCCAGGAAATCGAAATATGGCCCAGAAACAACAGATCGCAGAGAAGAATCTACTAATGTTCAAATGAGTCCAATAGCTTCAAAACTTCAAACACTGGACAGGATTGCCTATTTCAAACTATGCTTTTGTTCTTTTAAGATATGCTGGAGTTGAAATTCAGTTTTGAAACTGAATTTAAAACTGACTTCTGACTTTAAAACCAAGAAACTCAATTTAAAACCTCCCTAGACTGATTCAAAAATGCTCTCACCCCAACTAGTTCTCTTTTTATATTCTGCCCCCCTCTATTTTTCTGATCTCCTCCTTTTTGAACTCTGATGTCTCCCCTTTATATTCAACACCCAGACTCCTCTTTGCTAGCTCTTAGAGCAACTAGCCAAAAATAAAATATTGATTCCTTCCCATCCCCTCCCTTCTGTCTTTCCACTCAAAGTTTAAAACTAAAAGTATTCCCCTCAGATTCCCCTCACAGCCTTCTTTTCATTATTATAAGGGTTTATCCTTTTATTAAACTAAATAAGTATGGGCAGCATGAATATGCCCTGACAGCACATGCTGTCAAGTTAATTTTAGTCCACTAAAAACTACAATGCACATGCTGTCCACAAAAGTAGACAAACAGGGACAACAATTCTATATCAATTCGAATTGAACTCTGAACTCTATATTAAACTGCAGCTATAGCCAATTCAAACACCTAAATTCTGGGTTGAAACCTCAGAACAAAATCAAAAACTAACAACCAAAACTTTGCAGAAACATTGAAACTGAATCTAAGAACTAAATAAAGTTCATCAATGCTCAAAACAGAAAAAGAAATCAACGACAACAACCATTAATCAGCACACACACCAGGTCAAACTTCAAATCGATAGTGGTACATTATGGGAATGATTAATTCATAATTCCAAATTGAGCTAATTAGAATGAAGTAAATTCTGCGATAATACTGAACTTGACCAGGATTCATGAATATCAATGCCACATATCACATATAGAAGACAAGTCTGAACCAATGTCGCACACCATCTAAACAAGACAACAAAACGTACTGAAATGGACTATGGAACCAAAGCCAGGATTAAAACTAATTATCAGGTTAAAACCGACCTACACATAACGAGCCAATAGATTGACCTAACAATTTACAACATGTAATCAAACAATCAGAAGAACTGGACCTAATAAAATGTCTGATGAGAAGAAAAGAAGTACGAAACAAATCAGGACAAAGATACAATTAAACATAGACAAACAAAACTATAGAAGGCAACAAAAGGAATTAGGGAGAACTTACTGTTCTTTTCTCAGATTTCAAACAGTATGTTCTTTCGAACTTGGGTCCTAATCAGTATTGTACGTCTATTTCGTGATAACTAGGCCTACAATACTGAACAGAAACCAATCGACCTTGAAACATTGACGTTTTGAACTGTTGAAAAACCCTAGATCCGCTATTTGATGGTTTTTAACTCACGTTCGAACCAATCTGGTCAGGGATTAAGGGAGAGGAAGTAAAGGGGATTGTTGGGTGTTAGTCTGGGGTTGGTTAGTACAATTTGAGGTTTGACTCGAATCTTCAGATGAAGATTCGAGACGATGTAGGTTTATTCGAACCAAACAGTTCGCGGATCTGTGTCCAGAGGGTCAAGGTGCACTACGGGTGTTAATTTGGTGGTCATTGGACGAACTAGGGTTTCTAGCTGATCTTTGATATAAGATTCGAATAATCCTGTGGTGATTTGAGGTTAGCTAATAGGATGGTTGGAACTGGGAAGTTGAGAGGAGTTATGGGCGTAAAGATGGAGAGGTTTGGCCACCTTCCGCCGCCATGGGCGATTTCCGGCAAGGCGGAGGGCGGTGGCTCGAGGTCTGGCCTCTGAAATCTTGGATACGAAGAGAAGAGGGGGGGGGTCTGGCTTGGGGGTGCGGGTGAGAGATGAGAAGTTATATACGAGGTGGGTGGTTTGATCTTGGTCGTTGGATCATTGATGATCAACAGCCTTGATCTTTTCACTTAAGGGGGCGGCGTCGTTTGGTCTCAGAGGAGACTGGGTCGGTTTTTGATGGGAATGGGTCGGGCTATGAGGCGTGCTTGAGACCATTGGATCAAGGGAGATAAACGGCTCTGATTACATATCCTACACGACGTCGTTTGGTTTAATGAGGGGTTGCATTGGACCGTTAGATTTGTTTGAATCAAAGGTCCAGATTTGACTGGCACTAAACAACGCCGTTTGGTGAGGCTGTAGGGATCAGGGACCGGACTGGGTCATGCCATTATTGGGCCTGATTTCTTGGTCTCAAATTTGAGCCCAATTCCAGATTTTCTTCAATTTTGAACTCTCTTCTTTTTCTTCTTTTAATTTTCTAAACAAAACCATTTTTAATTAAATTGTAAAAATCAAAAATAAAACTTATACAAATATTAATTACTACTTAAACAACAATTATCACACCCATTAACATTTAATTAAAATGAAATCACTCAATGACAACAAAATAGAATAAAAGATGCATATTTTTGTGATTTTTCCTTAAAACCAAATTATGGTTTGATTAATTCCTAATAGTAGAACGATATCCTAAACTTACACGCGACATATATTTTTATATTTTTATTTGACAAAACTAAAAAATCACAGACAAAACTACAAAAAACTAACAAAAATGCCACGTAAATTCCAAACAATTGTACAACAAAACCATTTGTTTTTCGATTTCTTTGGAGGAATTGTAGCGTAGACAAAAATCACGTGCTCACAGTGATGCAAATAAATGTTTCCTACTAGGGATCCGGCATGAAGTCATGTTTTACTAAGTTTCAAAACTGGGTTTTTTCTAGACCTGACTTACCCGAGCGGACAACTCGAGTCGAGGAGGGGCTACGTACCGGGGACCCACGGGATCGTCCGACTTTGTAACTTATCTGAGCCTCTTTCTACTTGGGTATGACACTAACAGAATAGGGAGTCTCAAACCAGTGAGCAACATCCCCGAAGGTAAGAAGAGAAGGGTTCGGCACAGTTTATATATACAGTCAAATAATATCAAAGCGGTAACACATATCATCGGCATATGAAGCACATATCTCATGATAATATCAGATAATAAACAAAGACAAAAATAACAATTATTCTAAGCTCGAATTTCTAACCTTGAACCGGTAGTTCTGGGTTTATCCCTAGCAGAGTCGCTAGAGCTGTCACACCTCCTTTTTCCGCCCCCGCGAGGGGTGAAGGAGTTTTTCTAATTAAAGGACAATCGAAACGGGATTGATTTGTTTATTTCAGAGTCGCCACTTGGGAGATTTAGGGTGTCCCAAGTCACCAATTTAATCCCGAATCGAGGAAAAGAATGACTCTGTTTAACAGTCCGTGAACCAGAAATCCGGATAAGGAATTCTGTTAACCCGAGGAGAAGGTATTAGGCATTTCCGAGTTTCGTGGTTCTAGCACGGTCGCTCAACTGTCATATTCGGCTTGTTTATCTGATTTTATACAATTATGAGCTCATGTGCAAGTTTTAACTTTTAACCGCTTTTGTCTTTATTATATTTTTTTATCAAGAATTGCAACATCATGGAGATACATCTCCAACCACGTCACATCAATGCACCCGTGGTTGTTGGCATATTTCAACTCTGTTGAGATTTGGATTTGGGTCACATAAATGTGCACCCGAGTTTTAAGAAAATTAAATTATTAAAGGTGCGCCTAAAGCGACTAGCGTATCATTTACTTTGGGTAGGGCCGTGAAATTTTGTTAAGCGGTCCATCCCGAAGTCTAAGCAATTTCAAAGCAAATATTTACCGAGGGCCCCGCAATTTTATATTTTTATTCGGCGAGGCTCATCTCATTCTTATTTTTTAAAAGGAATTTGCAACGTCATGGACATGCATCTTGGACCACGTCACAATCAATGTACCCGTGATTAGAGACACATTTCGACTCCGTTGAGATTTGGATTTGGGTCACATAAATGTGCACCCGAGTTTAAGAAGGTAAGATTTATAAAAATGCGCTCCTAAAGCTATTAGCGCATTATTATTTTGGGTAAAGCCGTGGAGTTCGCTAAACGGCCTATCCCGAGTTCTAAGTAATCAACACATACATTTTTGTGAGGGCCCCACAATCTGTGCGTTTTATTTGGCGAGACTCGTCTCATTTTTATTTAACAGGTCGTCCTATAGTGGCTATGTTTTCTATTGAGTTTGTCTCTAATAATGAAAGAAGAAGAACATACCAACTTTATTTACATGTTTACAAGTTAGTTATAGTCGGGTTCCGAATATGATTTGCAAAATCTGAAACATGAACACGTATATGGGCAGTCGTTTAGATATTATGGGCCCAGGCCCAATGTGCACAACGTGAAACTCGACCTGGGCCATCCTTATTCCAATTGGGCTTAGTCAACTTATTTTGTATATGTTTGACATTTATAAGGGGGGGCTGAAATGTAAAGTACTGCTTGTCTGGTCAAGCAATATTCCTACCAATTTGAAAACAAGCCATTTGTTTAAAGAAGTAACTATTAGGTACCTAACATACTTCTTGACAAACAATAATGAACTAATAGAACATGGCTACTACAACATTAGTCCCTTTTAATTATAAGCAAAACATAGAGTTCTCCAACTAAATGATATGTATAAAGGTTCAGTTACATCACAGCTAACTACATGGTTCTAGTAGAGAAAGTAAACTATCATACATACAACTAACGTTCAGTATATTTCTAAAGTGAATTCAAAATAACTTCAACTCTACATTTTTGTATTCATGCTTCAAATTTCAGCCTACATTGACCAGTGTATCAGTTGTGTACCCGGTATAGGAAAACAAAAGAAGAAGAGGAATGATCAGTGCAGCAGTAGCATACACAGCAACAGCAAACAGGAAAGCAGCAACACAACCCCAGCAGTCAGATTTTTGTTACCAACAGCAAACCCAGCAGAAAAATCCAATAATAACCAGTAGGAGGAACCAGCGACAGATTTAAACCAAGCAGAAGACCAGTGAACTTTCCAACCAGCAGAAAACCAAGGCACTTGACTGAAACAATGTTCAACAAATAAAGAACCCAGGAAAGACTAAGCTGGAATCCAGCAGTATCCCAACACGGATGCAAGAAAGTAGTGGTTTCTGATTTGTCAAACACTCAAGAAAAGCAGCCTGAAACTCTTTAATGTAGAAGTTCAGCTTTAATACTCTATCTCTCTGAATTTCTGATGTCCAACCAAAGGTGGAAAGATCAGCCTTGTTTTCTTTGCTTTTTTTTTTCTCTCCAAACTTAAAACTGTCCAGCCCCCCCTAGCCAAAAAATAGCTCTATTTATAACCTAATATCTTCTGACTTATGAAGGTTCAAAAAGAACAATAGCTAAGAGCCTTTTTTAGAATTTTGAAATCTTAGTGTTCACTCCTTTCAAAATCAGTTCAAAAATCAGTTTTTTGTCCTTCCAAAATCAGTCCCTCAAAGTCCGTCCCTATTTCTCTCAATGAGTCTACTTTTTATAGCCAAAAGGGCAAGCACCAGCTGCCTTTTTCTATTCTGCCCATACCCCTTAAACTAATCAAAATGCCCATCCTCCTGACAGCCCTCTCATGTGTTTTGTACCCAGAAGGTATGGGGAGACTACAATATTCAATTACCCCATGTTATCAAGTTTTGTTCCCCACTATTGTATTAGTTTAATCATATTTCAGTACCCTACAGTCATCCCTTTTTAAACTAACCAATTTGTGAATTTTTCAATCCCCAAACTACCCCTTTTAACCCCTGTGTATTACTGTTTTACCCTAAGCTTCAACAGACTGAAATTTGAACTTATGGAAGTTCAAACTCAACAACTGCCCTAAACTGAGTTCTAGCTATTTCTCTAATAGCACTGCAGCTACAAACCATTCACGGATAATTTCAAACAATCAGCTAAACTACAATGGTTCGATCAATCATGTGAAGCTATACAAATCAGAACATTTGAATATCTAGCCCTGTAAAACTAATCGACGACGTTTATCTAATCGACTATACTAATTATAACATAGAACAATCAGTCGATAAACAAATAACACGAACAGGGCCCCAAATGGCTTCAGACAACTTTGCACAAAACAGAGGAACAACATAAATGAAATACTTAACGACACTGATCAAATCGAGTATGTATCTCACCATACGTATTTAACAATAGACAGAAGAATAGTCGACCAAATAAAAAGGTCTTACGAAGATGGAGAAAATTGAAAGAAAATATCAGAAACATCAACAAACTAACTAATCATGTTAACAAACACAAACATCATTCAAACAAAAACAGAAAAGAAAAAGAAAACTTACTTTGGAAGCTTAACAACAAACGACCCAGGTCTGACTGGATTTGACCATTAGAGGTCGAACGGACATTAATCGAGGTGTTCTCAACCAAGAACACTTCGATTAAGGTCTATTAGACCCCACCCCTCCGTTTAAACTGGCCGGATTCCCAAAGTTCTTGTGTTCTAGGGTTTACACGGTCTGATTTGGGGCTTGAGGGTTTGTGGGTAGATTCGGACCAAACCAAACTTGGTTTGGTCACGAGTGAGGCCAGGGTAGTGACCAGTGTGAATCTGGGGTGGGTTGGTGTAGATCGAGGTTTTGCTCAAACCCTCAAAAGAA
Organism: Nicotiana tabacum; assembly: GCF_000715075.1. Classification (NCBI taxonomy): domain Eukaryota; kingdom Viridiplantae; phylum Streptophyta; class Magnoliopsida; order Solanales; family Solanaceae; genus Nicotiana; species Nicotiana tabacum. The sequence continues at coordinate 6,608,903 of NC_134087.1, forward strand.
GATTCGAGACGATGGGGAATGATTCGAGGCAAGATGCTATAGGATTGGTGTTCAGGGTGGTTGGGTGCATCAGGGGTGTTAGTTTAGTGGTCACTGGCGTCGTGGTTGCCGGGTTTATGGTAAGAGTGCATGATGGCGGCTAGGGTTTGGAACAAGAGGTTTGGGTTCGTCTCTGGGACGATGGTGCACTGTAGGCAAGGGGGGGGGGGTTGGTTTGAGGGCATGGGTAAAGGGGTGAGGCCTTATATACGGAGGGGGAAAATGGATCCTGGCCGTTGGATCAAGTGAAATTGATGGCCAGGATCCCTTCACTTAAAGGGAACGGTGCCGTTTTGATTGAGTGGGGATTGGGTCGGGCTCAGACGGGAATGGGTCGGGTCATGAGGGAAGCTGGGGACCGTTGGATCAATGTAGATGAACGACTCTGATCCACTCGCCTAAAACGGCGTCATTTTGACTTAGCAGGGGCTGCACTGGACTGTCTGATTGAAACAAATCAACGGCTCAGATTGAGGCGCCGAAACGACATCGTTTTGATGCATCTGAGGGGTCAGGCAATTGGACTGGACCAATGCAATGGATTGGGCCTGATTTTCAATTGAATTTTTGGCCCAAATCCAGTATTTTCTTTCCTTATAATTAAACAAAAATTCCTAATTAAATAAAACCAAAATTAAACTACACAAATATTAAGTAACACCTAACAACAATTATCACACGAATTAAAATATTTAATAAAATCACCATGACAAAAAATAGAATAAAAATGCATATTTTGTGATTTTTAAAACCGAATTATGGTTAATTAATTTCTAAATGTACCATTTATTCCTAAATGCATGCAACATGTATTTTTGTATTTTTAACTAGAGCAAGGCGAGCATTTACGGACAGAACAATTATCAAAATGTCACGCAAATTCTCAAAATTGTACCCGAAGGTAACTTGTTTTACTTCTTTTTCGATTTCTCTTGGAGTAGTTTCCGTGAAGCAAAAATCACGTGCTCAAAGAGGTGTGCAATTGGAAGGAACAGTCGGAAAGCCTTCAGATTGACGTGGAGTACTTAGAAGAAAGTAAGAGTACCTTGGAGCAGCAGGTACGAGCCTTGACTTCAGAGTTGGCAGTTGAAAAGGCTTCCTCAAGTCAAGTGGATAAAGAAAAGGCTCGTCTTTAAACCTCTTTCTCCGAGAAGTTGTCCAAGGCAAGTGAAGAGATTAGAGAGTTGAAGGCTCTCTTGGGTGAGAAAAAGTCTTATGCTGGCGAGCTCGTGCAGAATTTGACTCATGCACAAGAAGACCTCTGAGTTTCTTCTAATAAGGTTTGTGCCTTGGAAAGTTCCCATGCCTCTCTTTAAGCTTCTTACACTTCTGCCTTGGCTGAAAATGAGAAATTAAAGAATGAAATTGCTGACTGGGAAAGGGATTACGAAATCCTTGAGGATAAATCTGCCATTGAAGTGAGTTGGGCGTTTTTGAATTCTCGTCGTGATACCCTAGTTGAAGCTAGCCAAGATACTTTTAACTTGGAACGTGAGTTAGCTAAAATCAATGAAACTATTGAGAAGGCTCAGCAAACTCAAGATTTTCCTTCTCCCATGGCCGAAGCTTCCGTGAATGTTGAAGTTGATACGGGTATTCCAACTCCTTCAAGCCTAGTTGAGCCCGCTGCTGTAAACCAAGTTGAGCCCGTTGCTGTTGATGCACCTACTTCAGTTCCTACATTTTCTTAGCGATAAGTTTAAGTCATTTGAATTTCTTTGTGATGTTTTGTTTTTTTGGGAAAATTGTGGTAAAACCCTTGGTCTCATTTGAGGGTTTGTTTTGGAAATTTAAGTCCTCGGACCTTTCATGGTGCAATTTGTATAAAAAATTCGCAGTTTATGACTAAGTTCTTGCTTAGTCTTAAGCTTTTTAATATTAAGAAGTTTTCTCGTTACTATCTTGAACTTCCGTTTAGTTTATTCTTGCCTTTATTTTTAAGGACTTATAGAATAATTTGCATTTTTATTCTTTAAAAATGCTTCTATTAACTTTTATAAAAGAGGGCTTACATTAATCATGAATTTTATAAAAGAGGGCCCTTTTATATTCGACACTTAATGAAGAAGACGTCTCAACTTCATAATGGTGTTAACATACGATAAGAGAAATAGGAATATACATGTTTCTTTGAAATAACTTTGACAAGTTTTTATTTGAACTTTGTCTAGTTTTGAATAACACTTTACACGTATTTGAATTACATCTATAACTTTCTCGTAACTGTTTTTCTTGTAACAAATTTAAAAAAGAAAAATAAACATGAGATTTTTATCTATAACCCGTTTCAGTACATAGCATTTACCCTTACTATGGTAAGGTTTTTCTTTGGCCTTAGCTCGTGACTTTGCTCTGCACTTGACTCATTCAATGAGTCAATTTTTCAGGGCTTGATCTTTTTGCATTCCTTAGACACATGCCTGTGTACATTATGTAGTCCCCCAAGTGTTTGAGCGTTGAAGTATGAAGCCTCGAGCACTTGATTGTTCCTCTCATTTTGTCCTTTCCATGTAAAGGAAAAACATACGGGACTCAGAGGTACGATTATAGATGAAGATTGCTTAACCCGTTTGAATTTCTATCAGAATAATTGTAACCCTAGGGCAGGAAATTAAATTTATTCCACATGCCTTGCAGGTCATGAGTCATCATTTAGTACGAGTTAGCATTTTGCCTATCATCTAAAATCGTTAGTAAAATTTTAACAATTCAAAAATTAAAATTTAAAATATGGATACCTGACCGTGGGTATTCTTCAGAAATAATATCTCTTTAGATGAACATCATTCCAATGTGAAGGTAGTATCTTGCCATCCATTGTTTCCAGCTCGTATGCTCCTTTACCTGCAATATCATGAATTCTATAGGGTCCTTCCCATGTTGGACTTAATTTCCCCGAATTAGCTGCCTTCATAGATTGAAAACCCTTTTTGAGCATGAAGCCCCAATTTTGAAGAATCTGAGCGTGCTTTTCTGTTGTAGTATCGTTTTATGACCTGCTTTTGTGCTGCCATTCTTATTAGTGCAACTTCTCTTCTTCCTTCAAGTAGATCAAGATTTACATGCATTTCCTCGTCATTAGATTCTTCTGTCGCCTGTGTGAATCGTGTACTCGGCTCTCCTATCTCAACTGGAATTAAAGCTTCAGCTCCATAAACCAATGAAAATGGTGTTTCTCCTGTACTTATTTTTGTTGTTGTGCGATATGCCCATAAAACACTAGGTAACACTTTCGGACAATTACCTTTGGATTCCTCTAAACGCTTCTTTAAATTGTTGATAATGACTTTGTTTGTTGACTCAGCTTGCCCATTACCCACCGGATGATAAGGTGTAGACGTAATCCTTTTAATGTGCCAACTTTGAAAAAATTCTGTGATTTGAGTGCCTATAAACTGAGGACCATTATCACACACGATCTCCTTTGGCACACCGAATCGGCATATGATATTCCACCAAATGAAATCTTTAACTTTCTTTTCTCACACCTGTTTAAATGCTCCTGCCTCTACCCATTTAGTAAAATAATCAGTGAGTACGAGCAAAAATTTTACCTGTCCTTTTGCTTGCAGTAGTGGACCCACGATATTCATTCCCCATTTCATAAATGGCCATGGTGCAATGACCGGATGTAATAACTCCGCGGGCCTATCCATATTATTACCGTACCTTTGGCATTTATCACATTTAGCCATGAAACTTTCCTCTTCTTCTTCCATTTTGGGCCAATAATAACCTGCCCTAATTAATGTTCTTACCAATGACCTTCCTCCTGCGTGATTCCCAAAATACCCCTCATGTATTTCTCTCATTACGTATTCCGTCTGAGAAGGTCCGAGATATCTTGGTAAGGGACCACCGAACATTTTTCGGTACAGATTGTCTTGCTTTAAGCAATACCGAACAGCCTTTTTTAGAAGCGCATCAGCTTTTTTCTTATCTTCAGGGATGATACCATACTGCAACAAAACAACAATCTCGTTCCTCCAATCCCAAGTTAAGTTATTAAAATTTACCTCATTATTATCGAGGTTGAGGACTGAATGAAACAAATGAATAACTGAAGCACTTTCATTGCTTGCCATGTCTACCGCAGATGCAAGATTAGCTAGGGCGTCGACTTCAACATTTTCATCCCTTTGTATTTGTGTTACTTTCCAGGTTTGAAATTGATTTATCAAATCCCGTACCTTCTCTAAGTATTGCTGCATCCTTGCTTCCCTGGCCGTATAAGTCCCCAACATTTTATTAACTACGAGCTGCGAATCGCTTTTAATTATAATCTGATTTATGCCAAGTTCTCGTGCCAGTTCTAAACCTGCAATCACAGCTTCATACTCTGCCTCATTGTTAGTTATAGAATGACATTTTATGGCTTGTCGAATGGTTTCACCCATAGGTGGTACCAAAACAATCCCTAAACCAGTACCTTTTATGTTAGATGAACCATCAGTAAACAAGGTCCAAGTTCCTGGGTTAGCTCCGTTGAACACCTGCAACTCTTTTTCGGCTTCTAATTGCATTTCTTAGCTAAAATCAACCACGAAATCAGCTAACACTTGAGATTTTATAGCAGTTCTAGGTTGGTAGGTGATATCATATTCACTTAATTCTATAGCCCATTTAGCTAACCTACCTGACAACTCATGCTTATGTAATATATTGCGTAATGGATAAGCAGTTACTACAACAATAGGATGACATTGAAAATAAGGCCTTAATTTTCTAGATGCCATGATTAATGCAAGTGCAAGCTTTTCCAATTGAGGATATCGTGTCTCCACATCTAAAAAAGATTTGCTAACATAATAGATCGGATATTGTTTACCTTGGTCCTCACAGACTAAAACAACACTTACAACTACTTATGAAACAACAAGGTAGATGAGCAATCTTTCCCCAGCCTTTGGTTTTGCGAGCAATGGTGGGTTTGATAAGTACATCTTCAAAGTTTTGAGTACCTGCTGACATTCCTCGTTCCATGCAAAGTGATCTTGCTTTTTAAGAGCTGAAAAGAATTTAAAGTATTTTTCTGATGATTTAGAAATGAATCTTCCCAAGGCTGCAATTCTTCCTGTCAACTTCTGCACTTCGTTTTTGCTTGAAAACATATTAGAAATTTCTTCAATGGCCTTAATCTATGCGGGATTCACTTCAATACCACGGTTAGAAACAAGAAAACCCAAAAACTTACCTGACGCGACACCAAATGCACATTTCTCCGGATTTAATTTCATATTAAATTTGCTCAAAATCTGAAATGTATCAGACAAGTGTGATATATGATCTCTCGAATGCTGAGTTTTAACGAGCATATCGTCTATATAAACCTCCATGGTTTTTCCCAGATGTTCTTGAAACATTTTAGTAACCAGCTTTTGATATGTTGCACCAATATTTTTGAGACCAAAAGGCATTACTTTATAACAGTAAGTCCCCCTATCTATTATGAATGAAGTTTTTTCCTCATCTACCGGATCCATTTTGATCTAATTGTATCCTGAATATGCATCTAAAAAACTTAATAGTTCATGCCCTACAGTAGCATTAATTAGCTGATCTATATGTGGTAGTGGAAAAGAATCTTTAGGACAAGCTTTATTAAGGTCTGTGTAATCCACACAAACTCGCCACTTACCATTCTTCTTTGGAACTACAACAGTATTGGCTAACCAATTAGGATACTTTACCTCGCGGATGGATCCAATCTTTAGCAATTTTTGAACCTCTTCTTGAATCACCTAATTCTTGAACGTTCCTTGCTTTCTTTTCTTTTGTTTGACAGGAGGGTACGTTGGGTCTTCATTCAATTTGTGAGTCATTACCTCCGGTGGTATTCCTGTCATGTCAGAGTGGGATCAAGCAAAACAATCCACGTTAGTTTTCAAAAATTCAATTAACTTACCTCTCATGCCTTGGCTTAGATTGGCCCCTACGTAGACTTTCTTATCAGGCCTTTGTGCAAATAACACCACAGCCTCCAGTTATTCAATTGTTGTTGAGGTTTGTGCTATGGTGCCCTCAATTGTCTTCTGTGATTGCTATTTTTCTTCTTTTTTCGTACTCAAATCTGCTACAGAGTTGATGCTCCTGGATGTGTGTTGATCCCCGCGGATTTGACATATTCCCATGGTGATGGAAATTTAATAACTTGATGCAAGGTTGAAGGAACGACATCCATTTCATGGATCCATGGTCTCCCTAGGATCATATTGTAAGCCATCTCCATACCTACTACTTGAAACATTGTATCTTTGACAACTCCTTCTGCGAATGTGGTGAGTGTTACCTCTCCTTTCGTCACAACACTAGAATTGTCAAATCCAGATAAAGTATGCACCTTTGGTATTAATTTATCCTCAGCTTGCATCTCATGTAATACTCTTAGCAAAATAATGTTCACGGAACTATTTGGATCAATCAAAACTCGTTTCACATTAGTATCATGTACAATTAAAGATATTACCAGGGCATCGTTATGAGGAGATAATATGCCATCCGCATCAGCATCAGCATCATCAAATGTAATGTTGTCTTCCTCTAATACATGTCGCACCCGTTTCCCTTGGGTAATTGTGACTTTGGAACTTTTATTAGCTGCAGTGTACGTTACGCCATTGATGTATTCTCCCCCACTTATAACGTTGACGATTCTTTGGGATAAGGTAGTTTAGGGGGTTCCGTCCTATTCTTTATGTATGCTTGCTTACCTTTCTCACTGAATAACTCAGAAAGATACCCTTGTTTTAATAAATGATCAACTTCACTTTGTAAGAATCTACAGTCCATTGTTTTTTGCCCGTGATCATTATGAAACACACCAATGATCAGGGTTGCGCCTGTTTGGATTCGATCTCATCTCTTTTGGCCACCGTACCTTGTCACCCATGCTTCTCAAAACAGCTACGAGCTCGAAAGTGCTCACATTGAAATTGTAACCGCCAATTCTCGCCTTCAAATTTCTATCATCATCCCGTGACTCATGTGTATTTTGATCATTCCTAAACCTTCATGAAAAGCCTGACTCTCTATTCCTTGATCTATGATCATACCTTTGATTGTCCTGTTTTGACCGTGAATCTTTTCCGGCAGGTCCCTTGTCTGGCTCGTACCTGTTTTTACTGGACCTTTTTTCGATTTCCGCCTATCTCGAACTTACTTTTTCTTCTTTTTGGAATCGTGGAACAATATCTTCTTCTATCCTTAGCTTCATGCTATACCTGTTGTAAATGCCATTCCATATTGTAGCTAGGAATTTGCGAAGACTTTCCTTGAGTCGCCTCGTAGCTTCTGAGCTCTTTTCATTCAAATTACTTGTGAAAGCTATAGCTGTCCAATTGTTAGGTACACGTGGTAATGTCATTCTTTCACGTTGGAATCTGTCCACGAACTCCCTAAGCAATTCTGAGTCACTTTGCTTGATCTTGAAAATATCTTCCATTCTTTTTTCGACTTTTTGAGCGCTCGAGTGTGCTTTGATGAAAGAATCTGCAAGCTCAGTAAAAGAATTTATGGAATTTTTGGGTAAAAGAGAATACCATGTTAATGCATCCTTATGCATCCTTGGTGAGTGTTTCACCGATTTTTTTGAGTAATACTGATTCAATCTCCTGCTTGGTTAAGTCGTTGCCTTTTACGCCTGTTGTGAATGCAGTCACATGGTCTCGTGGGTCTATTGTTCCATCGTATTTTGGAATGTCAGGCATTTTGAATTTCTTTGGAATTGGGAGGGGAGCAGCACTTGGCTTCCAAGGTTGTTGCGAATATTTATCCGTATCTATCCCTTTGATTACAGGCGGCACCCCGGGAATTTGCTCTATGCGGTCACTTTGCTCCTTGAGCTGTTTCTGCAATGTTAGTACTAAGTTTTGTAAATCAGAATTGACTAAGTTACCTGGTTCTCCCTCCTGTGATTCGTTGGGGGTTCCACCACTACCTGAATTAACAAGCCCGGAACAAGGGTTCTGCAAAGTGTTGTTATTTGGAGTGAGTGTGGGTGGTGCAGCAAGTAAGTGGCTAGCGAAGGCCTCAAGAACTTTATTGACATGTGCAGCAATTAGTTTCTACAAAGCTTCATCGATAGCTTCAACATTTTCAAATTGAGCGTTTCCATTTGTATGAGATCCATCAGGAGAGACTTCACGAGACCGCCAAGGAGAGCCTCGTGGAGAAGGGACCGGGGTTTGATTATCCTGTGGATTTCCCTGAAGTTGTTGGTTTCCTTGGTTTCCTTGAATGTTATCATTGTTGTTCGACATGGTTGATGCAACAAGGAAAGTTAAGCTAAAAGAGGATAGATTATCAGATTCCCGGTAACGAAACCAATTTGTTTAACCAAAAAATGGGATTTCTATCAAAGCTTTAATTTAAAAGAACTCGGGTTACTGATAATCAAAAGAATATATGAAAGAAAGTAATTTGGCTAGTAATAAGATAATCAGAAGAAAAACAAGTAAATCGGTATATTCAAATAGTATTTTGTGTCCCTACAATTGATCCGTTCTCTCCCTTTTATAGCTATTTTGGAGATATGCGTTTTGTTTTTGTCATAATAAGGTCATTAGGGATAATTAAAGACATTAAATGCTATGTTACATAATCATTGTATTTAATACAGATTCTCTAACGTTTTTAGTATTTAAGGCTCATTAAATATTGTATATGTATTCCCATGTAGTGTCAGATTCATTCCCCTTGATTCTTGGACTTAAATAAGTACGAGCGCTGAGTCTTTTGGATAACCGCTCGTGCTTCTTTCTTTGCCTCTGCTCGTATCTGTTGCAACTCGTGCCTCTTTGCCAGTTGCAACTCTTTGATCAGTGTATGTGTTATGGCACATCATTTTTACACCACTTTAATATGTAAACTCAATTTTTCCCAATACAGTTAGTAAGTTAACATTTGTTCCTTCCTTCAAGCCCAAGGGAATATTACGTAATCGTAATAGGATATATTGAACATTAACTGCCTATCAGACCGTAGTACTTACTTGGAGTTGGGTTTATAATTTTTAACATTAACTGCCTATCAAACCATAGTACTGCTAATTATAGTTAATCTTCATGTAAAACCAAACAAAAATCCTGGAATTTCATCACACGGTCGCTGTAGGGCTGTCAAATTTGGCCCAAGCCCAAGTGACCCGCTCAATCCGCTCAAAGGTGGAGGTTATTGACCAACTTATTTATTGAACTCAGTCCATCTTGATCCAACTCATTTAAAGTTAGGCTAATTTTTAGCCCAATTTGATCCATGCGTAACTTTGTCAAAACATCATAGAAATAATCTTTTTTTGTTTGACATGTTATATATGACCATAACAAAATAAAACCGTCTTATTTAGTAATTATACAATTTATAAGAAAATAATACATATTAATTAAAATTTGGTAAATAAGAGTTGGGTGGGTTGGGCTATGACCCAAATTTTAGCCCATCATAACCCCGTACATCTTAGCCCAAGTAAGTTTTGACTAGATTAATGACTCACCCATTCATTGACTCAAACCATTTTAATCCACTCAAAATTTTGGGGAGAAATTAAAAAATAGCCAGATTTACAACTGGTCGTTCAAAAATAACCAAATTTGAAAAGTAATCGAAATTTAGCAATTTTTCATGTAAAGATAAATCTGAGCGAAAACACTGTTCAAAACCCGGAAAATATGCCAGTATATTATGCTGGAGTTCTAACATAAGTATACTTGAACTCCAGCATATTATACTGGAGTTCCAGGATAAGTATGTTGGAACTCCAGTATAATATGATGGAGTTCCAGCATAAGTACACTAGAACTCCAGCATAATATACTGGAGTTCCAGCAAGTATACCGGTCCAGCACAATATACTGGAGTTTGGAGCACCGATGCTCCAGTTTCCAATATATTATACTGGAGCCAGCAAGGTATACCGGTCCAGTATAATATGCTGGAGTTCATACACACATGAACCAAACTCTAGTATATTATGCTGGATCGGTCTCTGTTGCAGCAAAATAGTGGCTATTTTTTATTGACTTGGTAACCGCTGGCTATTTTTGAATGACCAGTCTGCAAACTAGCTATACCGTGCTATTTTTACAAAATTTTGACACCCATAGTTCGCTATTTGATCCAAACACTCGTAACCTAATTGATCCCAAGACTCTTTTACTAAGTCAAAGAAAAATGTCGCAATTGACTTACAATGAAGGCACCGTGAATCTTCCAATTTCCCTAAAGCAAACCTATGTTCATAAGTGGAAACATGTTGTTTAGTATGTGCGCCTTTCTCTATTAACTTTATTACTACTGTATTTATTTTACAGTTATTTATTGTAGTGGTATGAAAAGCAAATATATCCTTTGCTTTTTAGGTTGGCCATCTACCTGAAAACCTCCTTTGGCAGAAACATCCAAGCACATACCCTATTTTATTGATGCACTTGATTGTTTTATTAATTTTGAGAGAAATCTGTGGTGCTTACTAAAGTAATGCTGTCAAAACTTTGAAATATTGAAATGCCTCGCGGGACACGAACATGAGGTTTCAACATTGGTAAACCAAGAACATGAATGAGTAGGGCACTCATATCTTGTTAATAAATTAGATCTTTGGTCTAACTCAATTCCATAAGTTAGCTTATGCGGTGCTAGTGAGGATATACTATCCGAAGCCATTTAAGGAGATAACGTCTCATTTCCTTCACCAATACTTGACACTAACTTATACAAAATCAGATTAAAAAATCCAATATGAACTAAGCTTGAAATAATTTTACAACTTTTAATTAAATGCATCACTTAATATTTATGAAACATTGATAGCGGATAAAGAGAGAAGTGAGTTTCAGAAAATTGGGGTTTCTAGCAGACGAGATTTTTTGACAGCTCTTGGACAAGATTTTAGCTTAATAATGCGGGCAAGTTATGTTAATTGTAATTTATAAAACAGGTGCGACTCGTCTGACTCACAAAATTAAATTTCTTCTCATACAAGTAAAGCACAGTGACTAAGTAAAGGCCAAAAGTTTAGGTAAAACAATCCATATTGATAAACATGGATTGCTATTTTCCTTGTGTTTCTTTTTCTCTTTTCTTCCTCTCTTGAAAGAGTGTTATTTGCATAGAGGTCTTTTAGAAGTGTGATAATTGCCATGTCTGAAGGGAGCTTTCGAGTTATGGTAAAGTTGTCTTCGTTTGATTTATAGGTTACGGACTTACGGGTTTGAGCAGCAGAAGTAGCTACAAATGTTTGTATTAGGGTAGACTGTCTATATCACATCCCTAGGGATACAATCCTTCCTTGGATCCTGCGTGAACGTGAGATAATTTGTGTATCGAGTTGCCTTTTATAAGAGTAAATTTCATGGGTGGTTATTAAGCTTTGTGTTCATTACTCAATTTATTTTTTTGTTACATAAAGTCATTCAACTTTGTGTTCATTACCCAAAAGTCACTTTTTTCTTTTGTTACAAAAAAATCATTTTACTTTGCACTATCTACCACAAAAATCATCTTGGCCAGATTTTATAATACTTTTATTTGAAAAGTCTATTATGCCCTTGACACTATGAATCCTCTTATTTATGTAACACATTCTATATTTATATAATATAATATATTTTTACCTAGATATTTTACTTATAATTAAAATAAATTTATATTATTTATTTATTACTTTTATGATATATCTGTATATTTGATTTTTTCAGGGAACTCAAATTGTTTAATCATATTCAAACATATACATATTTAAAATATAAAAATGACAAAAATATGTATTTTTAATAGTAATTTGAAATAATAAATTATAGTTTTTATAGCCAGTAAAACTTTTACAATTTTTTTAAAAGATATTTATGTTTAATATTACGTTTTTTAAAGTTTTTTCTGTTAATATTATTTATTTGTAAGTGTTCATTTGATGTATCAGTGTGCTAAATATGGGTATTTTATTTATTGGATTAACATATGTGGCTTGGCTGATAAATCAGTAACCTTTGATTTTATAATTTTTATTAAAAATATTTTATTAGGTATAGTCAAGAATGTTGACTTAAGATTTGTTCACAATGATGTTACTGACAAATTTATAATGCAAACCGATATATCTTTAAAGTTAATTTTAAGAAAAGTATAGACGTTAAATATAGACGTTATTATATAAATGTGAGGATTTATAATGTCAAGGGCATAATAGATTTTTTAGGTAAATTTTTTATAAAATTTGGTGAAAGTGGCAATTTTGATAACTAGTGCATAGTAAAATGATTTTTGCATAAAAAGAGAGAAAAAAAATGATTTTTGGGCAATGAACACAAAATTTAATGACTTTTACGTAATAAAAGACAGAAAAGTGATTTTTAAGTAATGAACATGATGTTTGGCTATAATTACATATTTTTAGTGCATTACGTACCTTACATTTTGGGGTTTTAATGCTAAACTATATTATAGTTGTGTTTAACCAAAAATCTGAGTCTTTGGTCAAAGCTAAAAAGAAATTCGGGTTACTGATAATCAGGAGACGAAAATAAAATATTTTTGAGAATGATGGTAAAACAGTAACTAGTTTTGTATTTCAGTAAGATCTCAATAGTATTTCGTGTCCCTACAGATGTTGAGTCCTTCTCCTTTTATAGTTGATTCTAGGAGAAGATGTAATGCCTTTGTCTTAATGAGGCAATTGTGAGCAATAAATGACATTAAAAGAAACGTTACACAATCATTTCTATTTAATTCAAATATTATAACGTATTTGATATTTAATGTTGTATTTAGACTCTTTTACGTCATCAGATTCGTATCTTCAACTTCTTCCGATCTTCGGTCTTTAAATGACTCGAATAGGTACGAGACTCGTACCTATTTTAGTAACGGTCCACACCTATGTTGCTTTCTTTTTCCTTTATCTGTTGTCGCCCGTGCCTCTTGGCTATTTATTGTCTTTTGACCATTTGACCAGTCCACGTGTCATGCCACGTCACCTACAATGTAAATTCAGTTTTTTTCCAATACAGATAGTCCCCCCACTTTCCATTTATTTATCAATTAAATAATTGGGAAGTGGATCTTCATAAAAAGAGAATTTTTGCCATAATTAATGTTATGACAATACTGACGCTTCAATTGTCCCTTCTATTTAATGTTTTACATACGTGTCACTTTCTGATTGATTCTGCAATTCTACCCCTTTTTTCGAGACTTCTTCATTCACACTACTCACGAAATGATAGTTGCCTTTATTATAGGCTTTCCTTCATTGCACTTCTAAGTTTGACGGTTGTCATTATAAGCATTTTAACCCTCTTTCATTTACCTTCTTCTTCATAGATCTTCAACAAGCAATTTCTTACTTACTTGTATTTTCTCTCCCCTTTAGTACATCCTTCTTCAACAATGTCATCTCCAAACCCTAACCCTAGAAAAGTTCCAATTCTCGATCACTTCCCCAATGCCCCCGTAAGACATAGGAGAGGCAGAGGAGGTAGGCTTCGGAGCTTGGGCCTAGGGTCCGCTCGTGGTAGTTTATCTGGTCATGTTTCTTCTTCTTCTAGTATCGGGAGTTCTATTCCGAAGACCCCTTCTTCTAAAGGTAAAGAAATCATTGATTCTTCTCAAGAACCTTTAGTCGATGAAATTGTTCCCAGTGATTTGTCTTTTGGGAGTGATAGAGCGTCTCTTCAAAAGCAAATTGTAAATTTAGAAAAAGCTGACACTTATCCTTCATTAGTGACCGAGCTTATAATTCCTACCATCAGAAGGGATTGTAACTGGAGCAATAGTCTTCGAATGTCAATTCCTTCCCCAAATCAATGAATTTCTTCCTTTAGAAGTGGCTACTCTTGAAGTTCCTTCCAACCATACCCTTTTGAGAAAGACTGGTAGAGCTGATGCTTGGCTCTAGCCTCTAATCGGAGATATTGATAAGAAGAAGATGGAGAGCCACAACTGCCTGACTCTGATGAATGACATAGTTCATTCTACTTTGAAGGTATTTTTCCTTTACCAACAAGTTTTTTGTTTTTAATCTACAAATCCTCATTTCTATGAGTTGTCTCTGTAGGCTAACCTCATTGGTACAGAATTGATGGGAAGAATTTCCCTTCTGGAAAGAAAAACCCGTGAGTCTGAAAAATCTATCCATGAGGTCGAGGAAATAGCCAGGGGAGCCCAGCTTGAAGTAGCTAATTGGAAAGAACAGTTTGAGAATGCTCAGGGGACCATAGAGGAGTTGCAAGAAAGTAGAAATCTCCTGGAGCAGCAAAAGCGTAGTTTGACTTCTGAACTAGCAACTGCCAAGGCTTCTTCAAGCCAATTTAAAAGAGATAAAGAGCTTTTGGAGTGCTCATTGTCAGAACAATTATCAAAGGCTAGTGAAGAAGTCAGGGAGCTTAAGGCACTTTTAGCCAAGAAAGAAGAGTATGCAGGAGAATTAGTGCAAAGCTTGACTCAAGCTCAAGCTGACTTACAGACCTCCTCTGACGAGATTCGAGCTTTGAAGAGTTCTCATGCCTCCCTTGAAGCTTCCCTTGATTCCCATTTAGCTGAACATCAAATATTGAAGAATGATCTTTCTATGTGGGAAAGGGAGTATGGACTTCTGGAGGAGAACTTCAACATAGAGGTAAGTTGGGCTTTCCTAAAATCTCGCCGTGATGCTTTGACGTAAGCTGCTCAGGAAAGCTTTGATTTGCAATCTGAATTAGCCAAAGTCTTAGACACTATCGAGAAAAGTCAACAACTTGTTGATACTACTTCTCCTGCACTTGAAGCTCCTGGAACGGAAGAGCTTTTAAATGAAGAAGTGGCTACTGCGGCAATTGGAGTTGCAATTCCGGCTCCCGAGGGTGAAACTTCTATGACACAGTCCATGGAAGCTGAAGCTCCCATGACTCTTGCTTCTCTCGGTGATTTCAATATTCCAAGCCCAATTGAAATTGCTCCTGAAAATGAAATTGCAACTTCTGATGTTCCAACCCCTTCAGTGACTAGTTGAATGTATTTCAAACTTTACTGCTGTTTTTGTTTTTGTTTTTATTAATTGGTGGTGTTATCCCTTGGCAACTTTAAGGGATCTTTTGACGAAGTCCCCAGTTATCATAATGGGGCATTTGTAAAAAATAAATATTTTGCTGACTAAGTTTGTACTTAGTCTTTTATATTAAGAAGTTTTTATTGGTACTTTTGTATATTTTATTCTTGCCTATTTATCTAGGACTTATAGAATAGCTTAACATTTTTATCATGGATTAAGAAGTTTTTAAAATGCTTTATGATTCTTCTCATGGATTATCAACATGAGGCTTATAAAAGAGGGCCCTTTTATTTTATCGACACTTAATGAAGAAGACGTCTCAACTTCATAATGGTGTTATAATACGATGAAAAAAATAGGAATACACATGTTTTGTATGAAACAACTTTGGAAAATTTTTATTCATGAACTTTAACAAGTGTTTGACTATTACATGTATTATAATACATCTACAACTTTCTCGTAACTGTTTTTCTTGTAACATATTTGTACATAACATAGAATAAACAGGGTTTTTCTTCATAACCTGTTTTAGTACATAGTCATGACCCTATCTTTATATATTAAGAAGGGTTTATTGTTAGAAAATAAAAAACAAAAATTGGCTTTGAGGCGTGAAAATCGACTGTCCTTAAAGAGTTATCGCTTGTATACTAATTTAGGAAAAATACAAAACGATTCTCTTCAGGATACAACAAAGCCTGCAATAACACTTGTGATATTCTATGTCCACTTCGTTGGAATTCTTGTGTATTTATAGGCAACCAACAGACCCTTTCAGAAAAGATGTCTTGTTTCACAAACAGACACAACTATTTATTCGAATTTTGAATTTAAAAATTCAAATAAATTTGATTTTCCTGTTAAAATTAATTAACTCTAGGATCTCGTGCCTATTGAGTTAATTTCGTACCTGTTGAGTCAGTCTCGTGCCTGTTGAGACAATCTCGTGCCTGTTGAGACAATCTCGTGCTTGTTGAGTCAGTCTCGTGCCTGTTGAGTCAATCTTGTGCCTGTTATGTGCTATTTCGTAATGATAAGTTTCGAGGCTAACAGACACGGTACGAGTAAGGTCGGTCCCGAGAGTGTTTCACATGACAGGCACGGAACTTCTTTCTTCCGATGTGGGAAGAATCCCACTTCCAACTTGCCAATAACAAACTATCTTACAATCCCCCACTAGTTTGTTATTTTACTTCATAACACTTGTGAATAATTGAAAGTATCTTTTACAGATTTGAACTTCCCTTTAGTGTAAGTATATTAAAGTTTTGACGAAGTTAATGGTATCTTAAGATTTGAACCACAAATCCTTGTGCCAAAACCGAAAGTACCACACATACAGTATTATCTAGTAGCTTAGAAAATCCAGTATTCGCTTTAGCACGTTTACGGCCATGTGCTCATCCTGAATTCATGAATATTTACAAGATCAACCCTTTAAATCTTGCTAGAAGCGGCACCACTTTAATATTCATATAGGTGGAATTAGTTACTATGTCCCTGTTACTCCAGACATTAATAATTCCATTAAGATTAATCAACCTCTTCATGTAACAGTATGCACTTTGGAGTTTGTCTTTATGCCCCTGTTATAACAAGCATTTAACAAATCCTTAACTCCTCACATAACAGTAAGTAGCACAATAGAATTAGGGCTCCTAAAGAGGAGATCAGTGCTTAAACAATACAAGTAACTTGTTATTACCCATTGAACTTATATTGTTAGAGTGTATACTAACTCAAAGTGGGGTTCCTATTCCTTGTATTTAATTTAAGGGTCTCATCCCCATACCTCCACAAGTTTGTTGTACTACATCTCTACCTAATGGCTTCGTAAGTGGATCAGCCAAATTCTTATTTGATCTCACATATATTATAGCTATAGCTCCATTTGTAATTAATTCTCTTATATAAGCATGTCTCAAGCTTATATGTCTCGATTTCCCATTATATATTTTATTGTAAGCAACACACATTATAGTCTCACTATCACAGAATATGGAAATGGCTGGCATAGGTTGTGGCCACAACTTTATATCAAGTAACATATTCCTCAGCCATTCTGCTTCTTTTCCAGCAGCTGTTAATGCAATAAATTCAGATTCCATAGTAGAATGTGAAATACATGTTTGTTTCTTGGATGCCCAACTAATGGCTCCACCGCCTAGAGTAAATATCTATCCTGATGTGGATTTATTATCATTAACACTTGTAATCCAATTTGCATCAGAATATCCCTCTAATACATTAGGAAAACCATTATAGCAAATGCCTAAGTGCTTTGTATATTTTAAATATCCAAGTACTCTACTTATTGCTTTCCAATGATCATTACCTGGATTACTGGTAAACCTTGAAAGTTTACAAACACCAAATGCAATGTCGGGTCTAGTGCAATGCATTGCATACATCATACTACCTATCGCACTTGCATACTCCAACTGTGCTATTGCTCTTCCAGTATTTGCAGTTAGCTTAACACTAGAATCATAAGGAGTATTATACCCCCTTATTCCTAAATGACTGAATTTAGTAAGGATTTTATCAATATAATGTGCTTGTGACAAAGTCACTTGCTTGTTATCTCTTTTGACCTTGATTCCCAAAATAGTATCAACTTCATTTAAATCCTTCATTTTAAAAACTGAGGTTAGATACTTCTTGGTCTCGGTAATTCTTGTAGATTCGTACCAAAAATCAGCATGTCATCGACATATAAACAAATTATTACTCCATATTCTTTTGTAAATTTAGAGTAAATGCACTTGTCTGCATTATTATGTACGAATCCGGTTGATAGTATTACACTATCAAATCTTTCATGCCACTGTTTAGGCGCTTGTTTAAGACCATAAAGAGACTTTATCAATTTATAAACTTTCTTCTCGTTTCCCGGAAGAACAAAACCTTCAGGTTGTTGCATATATATTTCTTCACTAAGGTTCCCATTTAAAAAGGCTGTTTTAACATTCATTTGATGTACGTAAAGATCATAGATAGAGGCCAAGGATAAAAGGACTCTAATTGATGCTATTCTTGCAACAAGAGCATATGTATCAAAATAGTCTATGCTTTCCTTTTGAGTGAAACCTTTTGCAACTAATCTTGCTTTGAAGGTTTGGATAGAACCATCTGTATTGTACTTTCTCCTAAAGACCCACTTACAACCTATAGGTTTTATCCAAGAGGAAGATCAACCAAAACCCAAGTGTTGTTGGATATAATTGAGTCCATTTCATCATTAATAGCCTCTTTCCAAAAAGCAGCGTCTCTAGAAGACATTGCTTCTTGAAACGTCTTTGGGTCTTCTTCAACATTTAATACAATTGGAATTTGATTACAAATGTTTGTCATATCTCCTTATACAAGAAATACTATAGATTGTGAAGAAATAAAATCAGAGCCAAGATGTTTTTCTTTTCTTATTCTCTGGCTTTTCCTTGGTTCTATCTGCATATCATCACTTCTTTCCTTAGTTTTAATAATTTTAGAAAGCGACAATTTATTAGCATCAATACGTTTTCCATTTATTTCAGTCATTTCATCAACATTTTCATTTATAAATCTATTTTCAATAAATTCAACATGTATAGATTCTATAATGACATTAGATTCTAGATCTAGCAGTCTATAAGCTTTGGAGTGTTGTGCATATCCTACAAAAACACTTTTAATTCCTCTAGGACCCAATTTTGTTCTTTGATGGTCAGGTACTCTATAATAGGATATACACCCCCACACTTTAAAATAATTTAAATTTGGTTTTCTACCATTCCAAAGCTCATAAGGCGAAATATGCATACTTTTTGAAGGTACTCTATTTAAAATATAACATGCAGTTAGTAGTGCTTCACCCCATAAATTATGTGGCAGATGTGCATTAAGTAACATAGCATTAACCATATCCACCAAAGTTCTATTTTTTCTTTCCACTAACCCATTTTGTTGAGGAGTATAAGGGGCACTCATTTGATGTATTAGGCCATGCTCTTCACAGAACTTATTAAATTCGTTAGGAAAATATTCTCCGCCTCTATCACTTCGAATAATTTTAATTTTCCTACTCCTTTGATTTTCCACAACAGACTTGTCTTCTTTAACCTTTTCAAAAGCTTTGTCCTTAGTTCTAAGTAGGTAAACATATGTAAATCTAGAGAAGTCGTCTATAAAAGTAATAAAATATCTTTTGCCTCCTCTATTTAATTCTCCATTTAATTCACACAAGTCTAAATGTATTAAATCTAATAGTTCTGTGGATCTTTCAACTTTACGAAATGGTTTCTTAGTCATCTTTGCTTGTATGCAAATTTCACATTTTATATGTTGAGTTTTACATGAGATATAACCATTTTTGGACATATAATTCAAGGAGCCAAAATTTAAATGCCCTAGTCTAGCATGCCATAAACAAGAATCAGACTCAACGATGTAAGCAGAAACATAATTTATTTCATTAATACTCAATTTGAACATGTCGTTACAGTTATAGACTTTTCCAACAAAAACTCCATTCTTAGACACTATTACATGATCAGACTCAATAACTATCTTGAAGCCTTTCTTTGACAGCAAAGCAGCGGACATTAAGTTTTTCTTCATATCAGGAACATGATACACATTCAGTAACGTCAACTTCTGGCGAGATGTGAAGTTAATCTCAATATTTCCTTTTCCAGCAACATCTGCCGCAACATGGTTTCCCATCAAGACTTGTTCAGAATCCTACACTTCTGCATATGTCTTGAACATCTTCTTGTCATAACAGACATGAATAGTAGCACCCGAATCTAGCCACCAGTCTTGAGTATTTGTAGCAGCGGTAGCCACATTCAACTCTGTGACCATACCAATTTGCATTACGGAAACCATGGCAACCAGTCCTTGGGCAGAATTTTCCACTATGTTTGCCTTTTTAGAATTTCCAGATTTTTTAATCTTTCCAGACTTTTCGGTATTGCCTGCATTGAAATTTATTCCTGCCTTTCTATATCAGCAGTCCCGAATCATATGGCCTTTCTTTCCACAATGATGACAACTAAAGTTCTTTCTCTTTTTAAAAGAAGACTTTTTGGAAACTTTTAGATGTTTGTTCCCACTTCCTGAATCATTCTGACTGACAAAATTGACTGCGGAACTCGAAGGCTGACTAATAGCATCACGCGCACGAGTCTCACTTTCAATTTGAATGTGAGTACGAAATTGTTCCACAGTCATTTTATCCATAGAATGTAGGATTTTCTTTCTATAGTCATTCCAAGAGGAAGGCAATTTCGAAAGAATAGTACCTATTTGAAGGGCATCAGGAATTTTAACTTCAAGATCACTTAATTTTGATACTAAGATTTGCAGTTCATGAATCTGATCCATTATAGGCCTAGTATCAAATATTTTAAATTCAAAGTACTGCAGAGCCAAAAATTAGTCAATACCTCGTTTTTCATTCTGATATGCAGTTTGTAGAGCAGTACAAATCTCTCTTGGCGACTTCAGATTGCAGTAAAGATCATAGAGTCGATCTGTCAAAGTATTCAGAATATGGCCACGACACAACAGTTCATCATGTTCTCGTTTCTTCCTTTCTTCCTTGACTACGTCAGAATCTTCTGATGTGGGCTCAGGCATCGGAGACAAGGCAGAATTAAGAACATAGTAGATATTGAGAGCGGACAACAAGAATATCATCTTGTCTCTCCAACGGGTAAAGTTCGTTCCATCAAAGCGATCAAGTTTGATGAACTCCTTCGGATTCTCAACAACAGAAATCAATTTCTCCATAGCAGTATAACTCTTTAAGATTGTTAGAAAATAAAAAACAAAAATTGGCTTTGAGGCGTGAAAATCGACTATCCTTAAAGAGTTATCGCCTGTATACTAATTTAGGGAAAATACAAAATGATTCTCTTCAGGATACAACAAAGCCTGCAATAACACTTGTGATTTTCTATGTCCACTATTCGAATTTTGAATTTAAAATTCAAATAAATAATTAACTCTAGGATCTCGTGCCTGTTGAGTCAGTCTCGTGCCTGTTGAGACAATCTCGTGCATGTTGAGTCAGTCTCGTGCCTGTTGAGACAATCTCGTGCCTGTTGAGTCAGTCTCATGCCTGTTGAGACAATCTCGTGCCTGTTGAGTCAGTCTCGTGCCTGTTGAGACAATCTCGTGCCTGTTGAGACAATCTCGTGCCTGTTATGTGCTATTTCATAATGATCAGTTCCGAGGCTAACAGGCACGGTACGAGTAAGGTCGGTCCCGGGAGTGTTTCACATGACAGGCACGAAACTTCTTTCTTCCGATGTGGGAAGAATCCCACTTCCAACTTGCCAATAACCAACTATCTTAATGAAGACAATATTTTTCTTCATAACCTGTTTTAGTACATAGTCATGACCCTATCTTTATATATTAAGAAGGGTTTGAGAGGTGACTTTGTTTATGAGTTTGAGAGATGACTCTGTTGTTCTCATGAATGCTGAAGACTTCGTAACTTTTTCTCAACACTTGTCTCTTTGTGGCCGACTTTTGTTCGATATTCGTATATGTTTTTCTACACATATCTGTGTATAATATGTAGTCCCCCAAGTGTTTGAGTGGTGAAGTATGAAGCCTCGAGCACTTGTTTATTTCTTTTACTTTGGCCCTTTTCCTGAAACAGAAAAATATACGGGACTCGGAGGTGCGATTATAGATGAAGACTGCCTAGCTCGTGTGTATTTCCATCAGATTAATTGTAACCCCGGGCTGGGAAATTAAGATTACTCCATTTTGCCTTGCAGATTGTGACTCATCATTTGGCATGAGTTAGGGTTTTTGCCTAGCATCTAAAATCGTTAGTAAAACATTAATAATTCAAGAGAGAAATTTTAACATGGTGCTACCTGACCGTGGGTACTTTCTCAGAAGTAATATCTCTTTAAATGGACGGCATTCCAATGTGAGGTTTAAACTTTGCCATCCATTGTCTCCAACTCGTATGCTCCTTTTCCCGCAATGTCACGAACTTTGTATGGTCCTTCCCACGTTGGACTTAGCTTTCCTGAATTAGTAGTCTTTGCAGATTGGAACACCTTTTTAAGCACGAAATCCCCAATTTTGAAAAATCTGAGGCGTGCTTTCCTATTGTAATATTGTTCAATTACTTGCTTTTGTGCTGCCATTCTTATCAATGCAGCTTCTCTTCTTCCTTCAAGAAAATCAAGGTTGACCCGCATCTCTTCATCATTAGATTCCTCCGTTGCCCGATCGTACCGTGTGCTTGGTTCACCTATTTCAATTGGAATTAAGGCTTCCACACCATAAACCATTGAAAATGGTGTTTCTCCAGTGCTTGTTTTTGTCGTTGTACGATAAACCCATAATACTCCAGGTAACACCTCAGGCCAATTACCTTTTGAATCCTGTAACCTCTTCTTCAAGTTGTTGATAATGACTTTGTTAGTGGATTCCGCTTGTCCATTTCCCACTGGATGGTATGGCATAGACGTTATCCTTTTAATCTGCCAACTTTGAAGAAATTCTGTGATTTGAGCTCCTATGAATTGTGGTCCATTGTCACACACGATCTCCTTTGGTGCTCTAAAGAGGCATATTATATTTCGCCATATGAAGTCTTTAACTTCCTTCTATCGTACCTGTTTAAATGCTCCTGCTTCTACCCATTTAGCGAAATAATCTGTGAGTACAAGTAAAAACTTTACCTGACCTTTTGCTTGTGGAAGTGGACCTACGATATCCATTCGCCATTTCATAAAGGGCCACGGGGCTATAACAGGGTGTAGTAACTCAGCTGGTCTGTGCATATTATTGCCGTATCTTTGACATTTCACATTTGGACACGAAAATGTTTGCCTCTTCTTCCATCTTAGGCCAATAATATCCTGCGCGAATTAATGTTCTTACCAGTGACCTCCCCCCTGCGTGATTTCCACAATGTCCTTCGTGCACTTCTCTCAACACATATTCTGTTTGGGATGGTCCGAGACACCTTGCTAGTGGTCCACCGAACATCTTTCGATAAAGATTTCCTTGATATAAACAATATCGAGCAGCTTTTTTGCGAAGCGCGTGAGCCTTTCCTTTGTCATTAGGCACGGTACCGTGCTGTAAAAAGGCAACAATTTCGTTTCTCCAATCCCATGTTAAATGATTAAAATTTACCTCGTTTTTATCAGGTTCGAGAACGGAATGAAATAAATGTATGACTGAAGCATTTGTATCGTTTGCTACGTCTGCTGCAGATGCGAGATTAGCTAAAACATCTGCCTCTACATTCTCATCTCTTGGGATCTGCACTACTTTCCAAGTTTGGAATTGCTTTATTAACTCCCGTACCTTTGCGAGGTATTCTTGCATTCGCGTCTCCCTGGCTGTATAAGTCCCCAACATTTGATTGACTACGAGTTGAGAATCACTCTTGATTATAATCTGTGTTATGCCGAGTTCTCGTGCCAATTCTAGACCTGCAATTACAGCCTCATACTATGCTTCATTGTTAGTTATAGAGTGACATTTTATAGCCTGTCTAATAGTCTCACCCGTAGGTGGTACGAGGACTATCCCTAGGCCTTCCCCTTTTACATTAGATGAACCATCAGTGAATAAAACCCAAGTCCCCTGGTTTGCACCATTAAAAACTAGTAATTCTTTTTCTACTTCTAAACGCATCCCCTGACTAAAATCAGCCACGAAATCAGCTAGTACTTGAGATTTTATAGCGGTCCTGGGTTGATAAATGATTTCGTATTCACTTAGTTCTATATCCCACTTTGCTAATCTTCCTGAAAGTTCGTGTTTATGCAAAATATTTCGAAGCGGAAAAGCAGTAACTACAATAATGGGATGACATTGAAAATAAGGTCTTAATTTTCTAGATGCCATGATCAAAGCTAATGCTAACTTTTCTAACTGTGGGTATCATGTCTCAGCATCTAACAAGGACTTACTTACATAATAAATAGGAGATTGTTTACCTTGGTCCTCACGGACTAAAACAACACTTACTGCAACTTCAGATACAGTCAGATAGATGAGAAGCTTTTCCCCCACCTTTGGTTTTGCCAATAACGGTGGTTTTGACAAATAAGCTTTCAAATTTCTAAGGGCTTGTTGACCATCTTCATTCCATTCAAAACGATCTTGCTTTTAGAGTGCAGAGAAAAACTTAAAACACTTTTCTGAGGATTTGGAAATAAATCTCCCCAAAGCTGCAATTCTTCCCGTTAATTTTTGGACTTCCTTTTTATTAGTAAGGATATCAGGGATTTCTTCTATTGCTTTGATCTGAGAAGGATTTACTTCAATACCATGGTTAGAAACAAGAAAACCCAAAAACTTACCCGATGCAACTCCAAATGCACATTTTTCTGGGTTGAGTTTCATATTAAATTTTCGCAAAATTTCAAATGTAACAGATAGATGAGAAATATGATCAAGAGACTGCTGGGTTTTGACGAGCATATCGTCTATATATACCTCCATTGTCTTCCCTAAATGTTCTTGGAACATTTTGGTGACCAACCTTTGATAGGTTGCCCCAGCATTTTTGAGACAAAAGGACATTACTTTATAACAGTAAGTCCCCCTGTCTGTGATGAAAGAAGTTTTTTCTTCATCACTAGGATCCATTTTAATTTGATTATATCGCGAATATGCATCTAAAAAGCTTAAAAGTTCATGACCTGCGGTTGCATCAATTAGTTGGTCTATATGCGGTAAAGGAAAAGAATCTTTTGGACAGGCTTTGTTTAGATCGGTATAATCCACACAAACGCGCCACTTACCATTTTTCTTGGGTACGACCACCGTGTTAGCTAACCAATTAGGATACTTTACCTCACGGATCGATCCGATTTTTAATAATTTTTGGACCTCATCATGAATCACCTGGTTCTTGAAAGCACTTTGCTTTCTTTTCTTTTGCTTTATTGGTGTGAAAGAGGGGTCCTCATTGAGTTTGTGAGTCATCATATCCAGTGGTATCCCTGTCATATCAGCGTGGGACCAAGCAAAGCAGTCTACGTTAGCTTTTAAAAATTCAATTATCATACCTCGCATGTCTGAGCTTAAATTGGCTCCGACATAAACCTTCCGTTCAGGCCATTGCTCAAATAATATCACTGCCTCGAGCTCTTCAATTGTTGTTTTGATGCTTTCATTTTCTTCAGGTTCCTGAATTGTATCAGGCCTCGAGTCCAAATCTGTCTTTTCTTGTTCAGCTGAAGTTTGATCTTTTACACCTTCAACTGTTTCCTGTAATTGCTATTTTTCTTTATTTACAGTGCTCGTACCTGTTACAGCGTTGACACTTCTAGCCGTCTGTTGATCCCCACGAATTTGGCAAATTCCCCATGGTGATGGGAATTTAATAACTTGATGTAGAGTTGATGGGACAACATCCATATCATGTATCCATAGTCTCCCCATGATCATATTGTAGGCCATTTCCATATGAACTACCTGAAATTTAGTTTCTTTAACAACACCTGTAGCAAAAGTTGGTAGAATTACCTCTCCTTTTGTTACCACACTTGAATTGTCGAAGCCTGACAAGGTGTGTGCCTTGGGTATCACTTTGTCTTCAGCTTGCATTTCACGTAATACCCTTAGTAGTATAATATTTACGAAACTCCCTGGATCAATCAAAACTTATTTTACATTAGTATCATGTACAAGTAAAGATATTACCAGAGCGTCATTATGTGGAGTTATCACTCCTTCGGTATCTGCGTCATCGAACGAAATACTTTCATTTTCTAAAACCTGCCGCACCCGTTTCCCATGTGTAATTGTTACCTTAGAAACCTTGTTGGAGGCTGTGTAGGTTATGCCATGAATATCGTCTCCCCCACTTATCACATTCACTGTTCTCTTGGGTGAAGGAGGCTTTGGTGGCTCTTGCCTATTTTTCATATAGGCTTGTTTTCCTTTTTCACTAAATAACTCAGTGAGGTACCCTTGCTTCAATAGATGATCCACTTCACTCTGCAAGAATCTACATTCTGAAGTTTTGTGCCCGTGATCATTGTGGAATTCGCACCAATGATCTGGATTGCGTCTATTTGGATTTGACCGCATCTCTTTTGGCCACCGTACCTTATCTCCCATGCTTCTCAAAACAGCTACGAGCTCGGAGGTAGAGACATTAAAATTATATCCGTCGAATCGTGCCTTTAAACTTCTGTCATCATCTCGTGACTCTTGTCTGTTCCGATTATTCCTGAATTTCGAAGAAGAACCAGAGTCCATGTTCCTCGATTTTTGATCATATTGCTGGATATCTTGTTTTGACCGTGGGTCTTTTCCTGCAGGTCCCATATATGGATCGTACCTGTTTTTACCTGATCTTTTTTCGGTTTCTGATCTTCTGGAACCACCCCTTTCTTCATGATGAAACTTAGGTACGATATCTTCTTCAATTCGCAGCTTCGTACTATACCTATTGTGAACATCATTCCACGTGATTGCAAGAAATTCTCGAAGGCTTTCTTTGAGTCGTCTCGTGGCTTCAGAACTTTTGTCATTTAAATTACTTGCAAAGGCTATTGCAGCCCAGTTATCAGGCACACGGGGTAGAGTCATTCTCTCACGCTGGAATCTATCAACAAAATCTCTAAGCAACTCCGAATCCCCTTGTTTGATTTTGAAAATATCTTCCATTCTTTTCTCAAACTTTTGTGCTCCCGAATGTGCTTTAATAAAAGAATCTGCAAGCTCAGCAAAAGAATTTATAGAATTTTCAGATAAAAAAGAATACCAGGTTAATGCACCCTTGGTGAGTGTTTCTCCAAATTTCTTGACCAGTACTAATTCAATTTCTTGTTTGGTCAAGTCGTTGCCTTTCACGCCTGTTGTAAATGCAGTCACGTGGGTCTGTTGTACCATCATATTTCGGGATGTCAGGCATTTTGAACTTTTTCGGAATTGGAAGGGGAGCAGCACTTGGCTTCCAAGGTTTTTGTGAGTATTTGTCCATGTCTACTCCTTTTATTACAGGCGGAACTCTAGGGATTTGCTCAATACGCTCATTTTGTTCCTTAATCTGTTTCTGCAAGGTTAGTATTAAATTTTGCAAATATGAATTATTTGAATTACCTGGTCCCCCTTCCTGTGGTTCACTGGTGGTTCCTCCATTTCCAGAATTAACAAGACCAGAATGGAGATTCTCCAATGTATTATTATTAAGAGTTGGTGTGGGTGGTGCAGCAGGTAATTGACTAACTAGAGCCTGAAGAGCTTTGCCGACCTGTGCATCAATTAGCTTTTGTAAAGCTTCATTTGTACCTCCTTCAAAGTGTTCAGATTGTTCTTGTTGATCAGCACGAGATTCAGTAACAGGAGTGCCTTCACGAGATTGACGTGGTGAATCTGGAGGGGAGGGAACCACGTCACCTTGATTTTGATGGATTTGATTTTCATGGTTTCCCAATGTGTTATTACTGTTATTGTCGGTGTTGTTGTTTGACATGGGGATAACAATGGACAAGATATAGCTTAAAAGAAAAGATTATCAGATTCCCGGTAACAGAACCAATTTGTTTAACAAAAAATCTGAGTCTTTGGTCAAAGCTAAAAAGAAATTCGGGTTACTGATAATCAGGAGACGAAAATAAAATATTTTTGAGAATGATGGTAAAGCAGTAAATAGTTTTGTATTTCAGTAAGATCTCAATAGTATTTCGTGTCCCTACAGATGTTGAGTCCTTCTCCTTTTATAGTTGATTCTAGGAGAAGATGTAATGCCTTTGTCTTAATGAGGCAATTATGAGCAATAAATGACATTAAAAGAAACGTTACACAATCATTTCTATTTAATTCAAATATTCTAACGTATTTGATATTTAATGCTGTATTTAGACTCTTTTACATCATCAGATTCATATCTTCAACTTTTTCCGATCTTCGGTCTTTAAATGACTCGAATAAGTACGAGACTCGTACCTATTTTAGTAACGGTCCACACCTATGTTGCTTTTTTTTTCCCTTATCTGTTGTCGCCTGTGCCTCTTGGCTATTTATTGTCTTTTGACCATTTGACCAATCCACGTGTCATGCCACGTCACCTACAATGTAAATTCAGTTTTTTTCCAATACAAGTTGTGCTTAATTGAGTTTATATTATGTGTAGGTATATTGAAGATGAAATTGGGGCAAAGTAAATATTTAATGTCTAATTCATGCTCTAAAACAATATTATAGTTGAGCAAAGAGGAAAGCTAAGAAGTGATAAAGTGAAACAAAGAAGTGAATTGAGCAAAGAAGAAGAGAAAGGAAATGGATATGGTTCTTAAAAAAGAAGGAAAAACATACTTTTTTTTTGGTGAGAAAGATAATTTGCATTAAACATAAATAGAGTAACTACAGAGAGGGAGATGCATACACATTTGTATGATAGTTGTTTGATATGCGAGACGTAGAAATACTAGCAGTAACTACCCTATGATAATTGTCCATTACAAAAGAGCTATTATAAGCATCCATGAGCGTTTTAGGGCGGGATCTAAAAGCTCTCCAACGTGTTGCGGAGCCTTCGGCCGTGAGAGGGTGGATGCAATTCAG
Source organism: Nicotiana tabacum (assembly GCF_000715075.1). Taxonomy (NCBI): domain Eukaryota; kingdom Viridiplantae; phylum Streptophyta; class Magnoliopsida; order Solanales; family Solanaceae; genus Nicotiana; species Nicotiana tabacum. The sequence continues at coordinate 6,637,518 of NC_134087.1, forward strand.
CTCGAATTTCCCCATCAGTAATGGGACGTTCGGAATGAAGCCAATCAAAAAGAAAAAAGAAAAATTCGATTTGGATAATAGCTTTTCTTATGACACAAGATTGTTCTGTTTTGGAACTGTAGTGAATAAAGAGGGTCAGCTCTTGTTAACCCGGTACAACAAAGTAATAGAAGAGAGTTAGTACTCATTTAATTGACCTTCTTTTCGAAGTCAATGGATTTCTTTCTTTTACTTTTATTTTGTTGAAGTTGCCCAACACTCCGGATAGGCGGAAGGATCTATGCATCTTTTTCTTTGCTTTGACCGCGACTTTGTTTGGTCTTCCTCTTTCCTTCGGCCCATCTTTCAAAGCTAGCAAAAAGTTCGAGCCTTCGGGATCTCTCTTGAACGGCGGTCGGTCAGTCCTTTTCTTCTGTTGATGCTGAGACTGATGTTTTGACTGTCTCCCATATCATTCGATAATAAAGATCCACTACTTGCCTTGTCGACGCAGATCATCTGAGTTGTTATAAAAAATGTCCTGATCTACGTCTTCCAGTTGTTGTTGCAATAAGCATGTTGTCTTCCTAGTAGAATTACTCCAGCTTGGTCCTTTTGTAAAAAAAGGTTTTAACAAAATCTGGTGGCTCTTCAAAAATTAATGGTTTATCTGTAGTTTGTAATTTGCATCCAGCTTTAGTTAAACCATCAGCCACCTCATTGCCCTCCCTGTAGGTGTGCTCTACTATCGCACTATGCAGTTGGTCCAGGAGGTACCTGCAGTCATCTATCAAGTTAGCATAAATAATGTTATCATTTTGTAATATTTTTTGTACCTCTAGAGCATCAATGTTTATTACCAGTGGAACCAAGTGGTGTAGATGCGCCAATTCCAATCCAGCGAATAGTGCCTTAAGTTCTACTTGGATGGTATTTGCATTGTCCAAGTTACCAGCAAACCCTATTATCCAATGTCCATAACAGTCTCGTATGCTATGAAACTCTAGATTCAATTGCATGCTATGAAACTTGATTCATAGAGTATAGATTCAACAAATTGACATGGTATCAGAACCTCGATTGTTGTAGTTGCGCAGATCGGAGTACTGTAGTTGCAGAACTTTAAGCTCAGTCATGGCAACAGTTGAGATTGCACAACTACCTCACAATTACCCACTATTTCTTTGAGATTCAGATGCACCGGGAACACCATTGATCTCGTTAAAGCTCAAAGGGCCAGACAACTATGCCCTATGGAGCAGAGAAATGAGGGTTGTGTTAAGTTAAATTCCAAGGTTTCAATGATGACAATGTTCATATACCTGTTTTGTAGGAATCATAAAAAAGAAAGAAATCCAATGAGAAGTTGTCTATGTGAGGATGTAATTTTTGCCTGACTAGAAATACTCCTACATAAATTAAAAATAGGTTTCCCTAAATTGTTTTTTAGTTTTATAAGATTTTTGTAGGATTTTCTTAATTAATTATTTGCACTTTTTGTGCACATTTAATATTTTTAATATCATAAAAAAATACCACAATACCAAATCATCATTGCATGGAATTTTTAGGTTTTAATTGCATTTAAATTTAAATTGCATAAGTTAATTACATTTTATTAAACAAAAATCATAAAATTATCATGGTCTTGTCTACATTTTAGTTTAATTAATTAGTGTTAAAATTAGTGAAAATAGGTAATGATAATTTTATAAAATGGATTAATTTAGAATCTAAAATTAGGATTTCATTTAGTTTATCTAAGGTTTTATTAAGAATTAAAATAATAATAATAAGTAGAAGAAAAAACAAAATTAGGATTTCATTTTTGTTTGGGATTCTGATTATGGGCCACCCAAAACAAATTCAGTGGCCCAATCCCATTTTTATTCAATTTCGCCAAAGCCCAAACCTCCTCATACCCGGTCCAATCTTTCCCTACCTAAACGACTTAGTTACACCCCAAAACTACATCGTTTCAACCCTTCCATCCCCTTAAACGACTAGACCTAATCTCTGTCGCGCCCCCCTTTTTTCCTTCCCTTTTTACGGGGTAGAAAGGTTTGAGTTTTCGACATTTATGGTGGAAGGGGGGATAATAACTCATTTTCTTTTGGGAATTGGGTATTTGAAGAGTCGCCACCTAACAGATTATGGTGCGTTAGGGCACCTAGAGCGATTAACTCTTGGATTGGTTTGCATTACCAGAGATTTAGGGTAAGGGCTCGAAATGACCTTGAGGGGAAGGTGTTAGGCACCCCTCTTTGTCCACAACTGTGGGTCTCGGCCAAACTTATATTTATGAATTAGTCCATTAATAAATAAGTAGTTGAAATAAATAATTGCAAGTAAAGCACGTTGGACGTTGTATAACTCAAATAATAAGATAAAGATTTTGAACAAGTTGTGTACATATGAAAAAGTAAAGCAAAAGGATTTTTGGAAAGGAGGGTTCCTAGGTTGGCTAGCCTACAGGATCACCCCACACAATGCCCGGTAAAGACTCCTCAATGAGGGGCTATACGTGACATTAGCGCGTAGTCATTATATCCATATCTACCCTTACCTCCCCTTGGTCATAGCCTAATGCGTTCTAATAACCTTGACAATGTCCTACGCGTGCACTACCCGTCCCTTCCTTGTGGTCCTGGAGGGTTTTTAGGACCTCTAAAGCTGGACAGTTCTAGACAACCCCTAAGGTGCTTAAAAGGAGAAAATTCTAGGCAAGAGGCAAGAACAATTTAGGACTTCATATAAAGCAAGTTAGAGGCTCACAATTACCTCCTCAAACATATCACATAAGTGCACGTCTTCAAACAACATTCAAACACTTGAGAATACAAATCCTAGAACATGATATCTAAGTGAGCAGAGGTTATAAAGTACTGAATTAGTCCAATATGTGAAGGATCCTGTTTAACTTGCCTACTGATTAGACCTATTAAATCTGAACAACTTCAAGTAGTAGAAATACAGTTTCAGAGTTGTAGAATTTATACTCGCCCTATAGGCTTGCCTAAACGCTGAATAGTGGTGTCCCAAGTGTATGATAACTACGTTTGATATAGTAAAACAGTGGGCAAATTTTAAAAATGGACTCTTTAATTCCTATAGGCATGCTTTCTAATAGTAAATTAGGGCAGTACTCGAAATAATTCATTTAAGGAAAACAAACCGCTGATCGGACCAGTTTCGAAGTGAACTAACAGGAATTGAACTGAACTATTTGAACTAAAGTGATTTTAAATTTATAGGCAGAATTTCTGATGTTGTTCCCTATAAGCATGATATCTAGTTATTAAGAGTTGATGTAAGAAACTTGCAGGCATGACATTTAATGAAAACAAATGTAATTACTCATTATAACAGAAGTTGAACTGGATCACATTCTATAGACATGGTATCTACTTTGAAGTTGATTTTAAAACCTATAGACATGATTTCTATTATCGGAACCACTTGAAACCTATAGGCATGATTTCTAATATGGTAAGGCAAACATAGCAAATATAAAATCCTATAAGCATGGTTTCTACCCATATTACCCTACAAATATGTAACTACCCACCCCTTTTTCACTAATTACCCCAATATTCGTTTACAAATTATTACAAACCAGATGAATGAATTACATAAATAGATAAAAGAAAAGAAGAAGTTACACTATAGGGAGCCTGAAGCAGGCCCAAGTGATTTCCCAAACCTCCAATAGCCTCAAATGCTATTTTCATAGACAATATCATTGTCTAGGTACGTCAGAGTTCCCTAAGGATCTTAAGGATCTCGGGAAATGCTCACACCTAGACTTTGTAACCAAATTGAGTAAGTGTAGTGTGGAAGGGCCAGACTCAGTGTGCCAGAGTTCAGAAAGATTTCAAAAGGATCCCAAGGCAGTACACACACTGGAGGGGGCAGAACCTAGGGACTTAGAAGTAGAGTGAGAGTGCTTGACATAGTTTGAAAGGGTTTCAGTAGGAAAATAGTGTTAAAAGAGATTTTCTTGAAATAGTTTTGTAAAAAGCAACATATGGAGTTATTAAATAAGACAATTTTGAAAAGAGTAAGATGATCAACAATCAACAAACCAAATACAGAACCAGAAGAGGTTCATCAGCACTTCAATACATGGAATCAAACAGGTATACACATTCACTTAGGGGTAATAGGGGATTTGGGATAAGTATAGGGCACAAAGTAAGCACAGATACACATGGGTACAAAATCAGAGAAGCCTTGAAAGGGGTTCAAGGGATTTTAAGGTACAACATGAACTTCAGAGTTAATACAGAATCAAACAGACTTAGCATAGCCAACTACTTTACACAGGAAGGTGCATGCCAGAAATCAGAGAAACATAGTCACATTGGGGTATACTAGAAAGGGATCCATGAGCAGGCTAATCCTAAGGGGGTATATTCAGAAGCATGCAGTAAAGAAGACAGTGAAGTAGACATGTTAATTGCAGGTTGAATAACAAAACCATAGATAGAAGCATATTAGAAACATGACAAATTGAAGTAGTAGGAAAAACATATTGTTTTGGGACTTGAATTGAAATTAGAACATACCAGTAAAGAGATAGTAAACACAAAGTGAAAGAGAACCCAATAGTTAGCCTAGGCTTGCAGCCGGCTAACTTAGAACAGTAGTAAGTAACACAAAAGAGAGCAAAAAGCTTTGAGTGTGTGAGAGAGAGTTTTTGAACCAATGTGTTCGTGTGTTGTGTTAATAAAAAGCAGGGTACTTATAGTTTGAAAACATGTAGAAAATAAGGCAAGAATCAAAGTTCAGCAATAATTATGGAACCATGTACTAATTAGAATCAAATCAATGCAAGTACTCCCTTAATTAAGGGGTAATTAACTAACAGTAAAGAGCAGAACATGTTTAAGGAAAGAAAAGCAAAATAGACAATTAGGGGTAAATACACAAGGAAACAGTTAATGAAGAATCAACAAATAAAACGGTTAACCAAATAAGGTAAGAAAACTAAATAAGGCTGCAGAATAGGGAAATAATCGAGAATCAGCATATAGAAAATCAATGAATCAAGGACTCGAAATAATACTGATTTAAGGATAATAACATAGGTTCTCATGAATAAGCAAATAAGCCAAGTTTAAACAGGAAGAATCGAAGGTCTAAAGGAAAGTTTTCAAATTAAGCCAAGAAACAGGGAACTCAGAATCAATCAAAGAGAGAGTCATGAGTCAGTGTTTAGCATATAAATAAAGTGAGACAAGGATAACCAGAGGTCGACACATAACTCTAGCAAGCACGGAAGTTAAACAATACTGATTCGATGAGAGACAGGAAAGTCTTGAACTGTCAAGATGAACACAAGAACATAGAATCGATGTAAGTTAGGCTAAGAAACTCAGTAGAAACATATTCAAGGAAAGATGGTCACAGAAACTCAAAAACGAGAACCGGTCAGTCATGCTGATACACATAACCAAATGAAGAAACCTAGAAAATTAGGGCTTTCAACATAGACGAGTTAAAGATGTAGTGAAATCATAGAATCAGTAAAAATGTGCAAGAAATAGAAGTTTAAACCCAAAGAATCAGTTAAACAAGTTTTTAAAAGAAGTTCCGGAACCCTAGTTCTTAGAAGAAGGTGAAAAACACTTGAAATCAACTATTCTTCTAAAGAGTCTCAAGGATAGTGTAAAACATTAAAGAAATAAACTCAAATCATCCTAGATCTGTACAGATCTAGGAGGTGTAGAAAAGAAATTAGAGTTTCGAAAGAAACCCGTATAGAGATGAAGAAACCTGTCTAGAAACCCAAGGATCGTAGCAAATACAACATGATTTTGCTTGAAATCACATTGGAGTAGCCAAGAACATGCAATAGACTAGATGCAAGTCGGCAAGACCCTGGGCCCTTGAAGACCTTAGAGAAGGCAAGCATGGCATGAGAGGAGCCATTGGAGGCTTAAGAGACGATAAGAGGTCACCGTAGATGGCCAGAGATGGGAGGTCGGTGGTTGAAGATTAGGGTTAGGTTGAGAGTGTTTTGAGAGCAGAGAGGATCTTAACGAGGGTCGCAGGTCAACTGCTAGGATCTGATGGGTTTTGGGTCGGGTAGGTATAATTAGAGCTTGGGTTGGGTTTTTAATCCGAAATTGGGCTGGTGTATTGGGTTTAATTGAGGCTAAAATTGAAATATAATTTGGCTAAGTTTTAGATAGCCAATTTAACCCTATATAATTTATAACAAATAATAGATGATTTCTAAAAAATAATTTCGTGTACTAAAATGATTTTAACTAGATATTTAAAATTTTAAAAATATAGAAGATCATTTTATGCATATAAAACGTAATTGTACATTAATAAGGCTAATATTGCAATTATATGCAAATTGACTTAAAAATATAAATGCAATTATAAAAAATGCACAAAAAATATTTAAGCAATATTTGGGTATAAATATAGGATTTAGATGATTAAATTATCACAACAATAATTTGAAGGATAATTATTGAAAATTTTATAAGTAAAAAAGGAAGAATTAAATCATTTTAAAGACTTTTAAAATTATAGAAAAATTATAAAAACCTTGTGCATGCTCATATATGCATATATATGCTATTTTGAAAGTATGTATGTCTATAAAATATATAGAAAAAAATTTGGTATCAACAAGCTCTGCCTCATAACCAACCCCAAAAATCAGTTAAACTTAGTTCACCCCAATCTCAATCTCTCTCAAGACCGCCCCTTCCGTCGTCCTCCGCCGCCCGGAAATCGTCTCACGACGTGGATCACATCCAAAATCCCTCATATTTTAGCCACATAACCTCCATCACCCTCTCATTCCAATTCCACCATTAGTTCTCCAAAAAACTACTCATTTTCTCTAAATTATTGATCTAAGAATAAAAATCCAAACTTTTTGCTTTTGTTTGATTTTTTCCTAATCTGGCCCTTATTTCATGATGAAACTTACTTGAATCCGCTACTCTCAACGTGAGGAGTCGATCATTTGTAGGGATAACCCATTTCATAGTTGGCCAAATTCCAGGCATTTAACCTTTGAGTGTCCAAAATGTCTTGAGCCTCTGCCTCATCTCTTTCTTGGCATGTGTTGAGGATTGTGAAATGAAGCACTAGCTGTGGAAGAAAGTACGGCTAGTGTTCATGTTGCAATTCCCACCATTGGCTGAGATTCTTGTTTGCTGGAGTTCGAATCAATTCGTTACTGCTTTTCTACGAGATATCGAAGCTTTTGGCGGTTTAATCGGTATACCTCTCCTCCTAATTTCATAACCCCTCATGTGATGACAAATTTATGTCTAAAAGTATTTTTTTGTTCATGATTGATTCATCAGAAGTAATATCTCAATAATTAGATTTAATTGTATTTGTTAATGTATCGTCTTTTTTAATGCATCATTAATCTGTTTTTCTGGTTAATGAAAGTTTTGTTTGTTTAAATCTTCACAGAACTGTTTTTGTTTATTGGGTGGGTTCAGATTTGGGTGTATTAGTGCAAGAACCCAAGTAAAATATTAGGCTTATGGGTTAAGTGGCCCAGAGGTCCAATATCACTTAAGGTAAATGTCAGAGTAGTAAAAAGGGTAATTACAAGGGTACTAAGAGGTTCAATTTGGATAGAGATTGAGAGAATCTTATCCTAACAAATGGGAAGCTTCTGGATAAAGGCTTATAGGGATTATTTTGGAAAAAGAGGGGGAAATTCTGTGGGCAGGGGTTGAAGTGAATTAAAATGAAAGTTTAAAGGGTACATTTGAATGAGAAAAACAAGTTTTGTTACCCTAATTCTCCTCTATAAAAAATCCCTCTTCCATTCATTAGGGTAAGAAAAAAAGGGAGAAGAGATAGGCAAATGGCAGAAATCAAAGTTTTTTTTTCTAAAAAAGGTTTTCTTCAGAAATTTTGAGCTTTCTTTGGTCCTCAAGTGTTTTCCTAGGTTTCAGAAGTTTGAGCAGATTCTTGGGTTTGTTGATTGCTGGTTTTTGCTGCTGAATTTTTACCTTTTTGACTTCAGAACCTTATTGGGTTTATCCAGCTAGTTTTCTGCACTTAAGTATGTTTTACATTCTGCAATCACTCAGCTTGAATTGATGAATACAAACCTGGTGTTTTAAATGCTCTATCATATGTTTAGTTTGCTTTTTTGTTATTGATGTCCATGATTCCTTTAGATGTGTTGATGTTCTTTCTTTACTAGCATGTATTGAACATTTCTACTTAGCCTAGTTCTGTATATGAATGAATTCAAAATCAGTTTAAATGTAGTGAGTAGTGTATGCCTACTGATCTAATGAAGTTCAGAAGGTTGAGTTGGTTGGCTTGATCATAAGTTGTTCAAATCCATCCAATGAGTAGACTAAATCAATGAAGTTGGCTCATGTAATTCTGTAGCTGCATTGTCAAGGAAGCAGTATAACAAATGTATATGTTTGTAAGTTCTTTTTAGCCAGAACTGTAAAGTAATTACGATGCACACAAGGTTATCTATGTAATAGACCCATTTAAGTTTAAAACATCAGTTTCTTCTTGTTAAATGTATTGATTTGCTAAGGCATAGTTAATTTGTAATATCAAAGTGGATGAAGATTTCATTTGTAAAAATCTATTAAGTTCTCTGCATTTCATATATTGTATGTATTAGGCCTGGCGGGACTACTTTCTAGGCCCTAATGGAATTCAGTCCTTATTCTAAAATGCTATCACATCATGGGCTTCATCTCTTAGCCAAATTCAAATTGTATTTGAACCTGTTAGAGATTTGTTTTGGCAAGAACAACCAAATATCAGTTCAATGATGTACCGTTAAATTATTGAAGTAAGCAGAATTCATTTAATTAGAGTTATTAAGTAATCAACGCTAGGTTGCTAATGATGTACTTGACTCTTATATAATCATCCACATGTCATTTCCGTGATCCTGAGACTTTCAATAATCTCAAAATAGCTTAGGAAATAATCATGAACATCCTAGTTGGCTTTAGGCACAATTAATAAATTATCGTGGCCATGGGTAAGGTTCCCGTGGCATGGTCACGATACCTATTTTCCAAATTCGAGTGCACATTTCATATGACCCGACAACAACTTCGAATAATAATAAAATAAATATGTTATAAATTGCGGGTGCATTTCATGTGACGTGGTTTGCAATGTGTACCAAAACAACAAGTGTACGACAATCGTGACTTGTTCCAAAAATAACTCCATAAATAGGTGATGTCGTTTTTGTCCAAATTGCCAGAAATGTCCCGACGGGATGCCGAAAGGTCTTTTTGCAAGAATAGCCACTGATGGTCCCTTTGTCAATTTTTGGCCACCTAGCAAACACAGTCCTAAAATATTCCCTTCTGAAGTGCTGAAGTGCCGTATTTGCAAAAGTAGCCATGATTTGTTTTAATTTGATTTTTTGCAAAAAATAACCTTTTGATCAATTTTTTTTCTTTTAAAAAAAAAGCTCATATGTTTTAACCCAATCACCTTAATCTAAATGTGCAGAATGAGCACGGTTCAGAACTTACCAGTGAAGGTTATGACTGAGATTCCATTGGCACTCCACATGTGGTGGGAAGATTTGGGAAAATAAGGGTGAGACAAGGTCAACCACTACCTGGGGGCACTCATTGGATTACTGAAGATTAAGCCTAGAAGTGATGTAATAGAGGCATTAGTATCATTCTGGGACCCCGCTCACAATGTTATGCATTTCTCGGATTTTGAGCTTACACCTACCTTGGAGGAAATGGCAGGTTAAGCTGGGAGTACATAGGGTTTAAGACACAAATATTTGATAGCTCCAAGGGCCGCTACTCCCTATAAGTTTCTAGACCTACTGAAAATAAGCAGGCAGATCCAATATGTAGATTTGGCGGAGGGATTTCCACTTTACACTTTCTGTACCAGCGGTATGGGCATTTTGGAGGATTGGAGGACCTAGAAAGTGGACTTTGCAATAACGGAAACCGATCAAAGTGGGAAATACATAGATGTTTTGGTTTCATGGTGGAATTTCTAGGCCTTTTAGTGTTTCCAAGGAAGGACGGGAATATTAATTTGCGTGTAGCTGGAGTTGTCAATGTTTTGACTACCAATGCCAAAAGTACCCTCGCACCCATGATCGTAGCAGAAATATTCCGAGCTCTCACATCCAGTAAAGCTGGAATAGAGTTTTTAAGGGGTGCAATCTGTTATTACAAATATGGATGATTGAAAACCTTTGTCACCGTCCCTAATACATGAACTATGGGTCTACGGGAAAAGGCTGCATCGAGGAGTTTGGTACACGGGTGACTGGATTTGAAATACCAGAAGGGGTCAAAGATTGGATATCCCACCTTCATTCCATAATTACGGATCAGATAGAGTAGATACTGGGTTGGCTTCCCGTTGATGAGATTGTATACATGCCTGCCACTGGTCCCTACTTCTTGCTAATGGGTCTCCGAAGCATCCAACCTTATGCCCCATACTGGGTTTTGAGACAACTTGGAAGATGCCAGATAGTTCCCATAGACGAAGATCTTAGTATTTACGTAGTTGAAATCCGCTCCGAGGCTCAATTTCCTGAAGAAGTGGTTCGCTGGATTTGGAGCGAATGCCAGTATTTGGGGGGAAAAACCCAAGTGCGTGATTTATCCAGGGGTGAGATTTCGCCTAGTTATCTTGCTTGGTATGGGAAGAGAGTCGCGACAAATGATGAATCTGAAAGGCCAACCAAAAGGCCCCACATCCAAGAATTTGTTGACGCATCACAAGAACATTGGGCTTGGTTAACCAAAGAGAATGACTATAGGGCTACCATAAGCAAGTTAGAAGGGCAAATCAGAGACATTAAATTTGATAGTGGTTTGCAGGCTGCTATGGATGAAGGAGAAAAGAAAAGGTTGGCCCGAGAAAATGAAGTCCTCTGAGCTCAAATTAAGATGATGAAAATAGCTGCTGAAAACCCTGGAAGAAGCAAAACGGATGAAAAACTCATAAACGGTCTTAGGCGAAAAATGTGTAATTATGGGGCTGATTTGGAAAAAGCCGAGGATGAATTGGTGAAAGCCCATGCAAATTTGGCCAAGAATGCAGAAGAACGGGTGAGGTTTGTTCAATAGTTAAAAGAAAAGTATGATAACGGAGTCACGAGTTTAAAGAAAAAGCTGACTACTCTTGAAAATGAAATGGCCCAGCAAACAACAAACTTCAAATCGGAAAGAGAGCATTGCTATGCATTGATGTCTCGACTAGAAGAGGACATGCAACAGTTACAAGAGCAAAACCATACGTCCATACAGGTTTTGGAGGCCAGGTCTTAGCAAATTGGACGCCTACTCCAAGAGAAGGGCGTCATTAGAGAAAAGATTAGGGGAATTGCTGATTATGTCATAATGAAATGCCATGAATGCAAGAAGATATTGCACGCAGGCCCGCGCCGAGACCGACTGATGTCCCGCAGGCCCCTAGAGTAGTATTGAAGGCTCTTATGTATTCTTGATTTTCTTTTCGAGTCTGTATTTCATTTTTTAGAGCCTATTAGTCTTCTTTGAGTCTGTTTTTTTTCTAGTTCTTAAGTCTGTATGTCGGAGTCTTTGTAATAGAGGAAAACCAGAAGTTTTTATTTAATGAAATATTGAAAACCCAAAAAAATTCTTTCTTTTATTTCGCATATATCCCCTGAACTACGTAATGATCTGATTCATATGACGTTGTGATACCTAGGCAATCCCCATCGGATACGATCATAGTTATAGACAGCCCGAGTGAAAAAAAGAGAAGAATAGAAGAAAAACCACAAAAAAGAGGAAAAATAAAAGAGCGCAAAGAAAGAAAAGATTCAGGATTTGGAAGTGGACAAAAAGAAAAGCTGAGATAAGACATGCAGCCGTTGCAAAGACATGTAGAAAAACATTTAACTGTTTAGGTGCATTACATTCCCCCAACATGTGATTCCCTATGTGTTAAATATTTCAAACTAACCGGTTTGTTGTGTATGTTATTTAAGAATAGGTTCTGTTTTTAGGTGGTTGGTTTTGTGGTAACCTGGCTTCACACCCTTACTTTATAAGATCTAAAGGGAGTGTCGCAATGACATCAGAGAGTCATCTATTAATCATTAACCCCTAAGAGGATAGCCCGACATCGATTATCCCGGCCTCAAAGTCAACAACTGCTGAAGAAAACAGAATATTGTATCTTCGCATGTTGGAAATGCGGGATGCTTGGTCTAATGGCAGAGAACCGCCCAGTTCAATCCCTGTATTTCCCGAACTGATTCCCAAGACAAATGGAACCTCCAACGTCCCTATTCTCGTAACCAACCTGTTCATCCCGTTCGGGTACCCCACTATGTCAGCTAATTTCACCGGTATGCCTTCTGAGGTTTGCCCCCAGGCACCATTTTCAGGAGTATCTTCTGCGATATTCACTGCACCACCAGTCTCTACTATGACATAGCAAACAGTTCCTAGGCCATGTTTTGAATCGTCAGCCTTCACTTTCCAAGTACCACATTTTCAACTAGACACGACTCATGTCACCCCAAACTCCTACCCTCAACACCCTCGGTATGAGTCTCCCATGGAACAGGAAAGGACCGTGAAGAACCCCAAAAGAGATAACTCAAAAGATTAAAAGCATCGAACAAAGTCTTAAGAACATGCAAGGCCTGAGTGGCCAAAAGAGTGTCTCGTACGCTGACCTGTGCATGTTTCCTCATGTTCATCTGGCTTTTGGCTTTAAAACGCCAAAATTTGAAAGATATGACGGGTATGGAGACCCGATCACCCATTTGAAAAGATATTGCAATCAGCTGAAGGGGGCAGGTGGAAATGAAGAACTTCTTATGGCCTACTTGGGAGAGAGTTTGGCCGGAATTGCTTCGGAGTGGTATATGGATCAAGACATCTCCCGTTGGCATATATGGGATGACTTGGCTCGGGATTTTGTAAGACAGTTCTAATACAATGTGGACATAGCTCCGGACAAAAATTCTTTGTCCAACCTAAAAAAGAAATCTTCAGAAAGCTTCTAAGAATACGCTATCAAATAGCGTGAACAAGCGGCCAGGGTAAAACCCCCTAATGGATGGTCAGTGTCTTCTTACAGGCCCAAGAGGCCGATTATTTCCAAAATATGATGTCTTCCATGGGCAAACCATTCGTAGAGGCCATAAAGATTGGAGAAATGGTAGAGAATGGATTGAAAACAGGTCGCATCATGAGTCAATCAACTATAACAACCGCTTCCCAAGCCATCCATAGCGGTTCGGGAGGTTTAGAAAACCGAAAAAAGAAAGAAGAAGGAGCCATGATGGCTTCAAGCTCGAGGAATTCTCTCCAACCCTGAGGTTACTTTGGTTCCCCTCCCAGGACCCCACAACATTACTACCCACACCAAGATGCAACATATGCTATGACCCCTCATCCTTATGCAGTAATGAACGTCCAGCCATACACTCGCCCACAACATCATTACAATCAGAACCGAGCTCCACCTCCAAGAAACAACCCTCCTCACCAAGCCCCGTATATTCCATGTCCACCATAGAATAATTAACAATATCCTTGTGAACCACCCAGAAAAGCTAACTTCACCCCTATTGGTGAGACATACTCCAGCCTTTTCCCAAAATTAGTCCAAATTGGCATGTTACAGCCTGTACCTCCAAATAGGCAAAACCCGGAGTCACCGTCTTACCGACCAGGTGCTTATCACTCAAGGACGGAAGGGCACGACACTGAAGATTGTTGGACCCTTAAAAGGGTAGTCGAAAATTTGATAGAACAGAAGTGGGTAGTGTTGAGGGATGAGGAAGTCGCAAATGTAACCAATAACCCGTTGCCAGCTCACAACAACAGGCCAGTCATTAGGATGATATGTGAGGACAAAGAATTCGACCCGGCTTTGAAAGCTATCATTGCTATCGTTGACTCAGAAAAGAAAACCAAAGCGGTAGCAAAACAAGCCAAAGATGAGAAGAAGATCAACTCCACTCCCCAAAGCGCAGAAAAGACTGTGGAAACCAAGACAGGTGCAACACCTCCTAAAGATGCCATTCTCTATATTCCTAGGCCCCTAGAAAGGAACAGTTAGTATTGAGTCCTCCCAAAAGGCTTGAGCAAGACAAGGTTATGCAGAAGGTACCAAAGATATACGTACCAAAGGGGAATTATGTGGTGCGGGGGCCGATAATTTCACCCAGGATGACTGAGCCCGTGGTTATCAATCGCGCACCACAGAGTCCCATGAAAGACCCCTCTGCCATCCCTTAGAACTACAACAAACGGATCTGGGGTCGACATTTGCCCTCTATCAACCTTATAGAGGATGGAAATTGGGACTGAAAGGATTAGACCCAACAATGTTTGCGTACGTGCTTTCGACGGCATCAAGCGGGATACGATGGGGGAGATTGATTTGGTCCTAACTATTGGCCCTATAGATTTTGAAGTAACATTTCAAGTTCTAGACATGGACACTTCCTATAACTTTCTCCTAGGAAGGCCCTGGATCCATGCTGCGGGAGCCGTACCCTCTACTCTCCACCAAATGGTTAAGTTCGAACATGAAAACCAAGAAATAATGGTCCGCGTAGAAGATGAGCAATCAATCTACATGGATCCGTCAGTCCCATGTTTGGAGGCTAGAGAGGGTACTGAACACATAGTCTACCAAGCTTTTGAGATCGTGGTCGCAGACCAGTGTGAGGAAGGAACTCCATGTCCTCAACCCTGCTTATCAAACGCATCAATCATGGTCGCCAGTGAAATGATCAAACATGGTTATCTTTGCAAGGCATTATAGAGCCCATCACTTTGACTGCCAGTGAGAAGTTCTTTAGCGTAGGCTTCCGATCTACAGAGGCCGACGTAAAATGGGCTAATGAACGTAAGAAAAATGGATGAGTCCTGCCTCAGCCAATCCCGCATCTCGCCAGGACGTTTGTTAAGCCAAGGTACATAGAAGAAGAAGAGGCCTTCAAGGTCGAAGAAATTGAGGACATCTGTGGGGAAATGAGGCAAATGTTATATGAGGTTCACATGATCCAACCGGGTGAAGGCTCAAGCACTACTAAGGTGAAATATATGGGGCCAAATGCCAAGCTTCAAAATTGGAAGGCTACTCCATTCCTTGTCAGGCGGGAGTCCCGGTAGTTCAGTCTTGCCATCTTTTCTGCATTTCGAGTTATTTCAGGGTGTAACTCAAATGTTTTTAGTTTATTGTCTTTTAAATTCCGATGTAAACCCTCCTATCTTCAATTCAATGAAATGAAATCAATATTTCATCATCTATGAATCTCTTTCTATTAGTCTTTCTGATTTTGTTATTTTTCTTATCTCTCTTTTCAGTTCTAATAATGCGGACTTAAATAACATGACATGCTTGCGAACTTCATGCCCGAATCTTAACATGCTGTCTAACTGTGAAATAATGAATCCAGAACCAGAATATAATGAAGATGAGGCTTCTAGGGAAATAAATCGAGAACTGGAATAATTTGAGAACAAGCCTAAGACAAACTTAAATAAAACTGAGCCAGTTAATTTAGGTAGTCCAGAAGAGGTCCAGGAAACCATGATAAGCATTCACGCTGATGAAAGAACTAGAGATGCATTGATCCAACTTTAGTTCGAATTCAAAGACGTTTTTGCCTGGTCCTATGATGATATGCTAGGATTGAATGTTGATTTAGTGGTGCACAAATTTCCAACTTTTCCCGGTTATCCACCTGTCCAACAAAAGCAGAGAAATTTTAAAATAGATATTAGTGACGAGATCAAAGAAGAGGTCACCAAACAGTTGAAAGTCGATGCGATCCGAGTGGTCCGATACACCACATGGTTGGCTAATGTGGTCCCAGTGCCAAAGAAAGATGGGAAAACCCGAGTGTGTGTTGATTATCGAGATTGGAAAAAAGCAAGTCCCAAGGACAACTTTCCATTACTAAACATCCACATTCTTGTTGACAACTGTGCCAAACATGAGATACAATCTTTTGTGGATTGTTATGCTGGGTATCATCAGGTTCTAATGGATGAAGAAGACGCAGAAAAGACGGCTTTTACCACACCCTCGGGTACTTACTGTTATAGTGTCATGCCGTTTGGTTTAAAGAATGACAGGGCAACTTATATGAGAGCTATGACCACCATCTTTCATGACATGATGCACCAGGAAATTGAGGTATATGTGAATGATGTGATCATTAAATCCAGAATGCAGGATGACCACGTGCGGGATCTGAGAAAGTTCTTTGAGCGTCTGCATAAGTATGACATGAAGTTGAATCCAGCTAAATGTGCATTTGGAGTTCTGTTTGGGAAAATTTTGGGGTTTATAGTCAGTCATAGGGGCATCGAGCTAGATCCAACAAAGATAAAGTCTATTCAGGATTTTCCACCTCCGAGAACCAAGAAAGAGGTTATGAATCTATTGGGAAGGTTGAATTACATCAGCAGATTCGTTGCGTAGTTGACTACCACCTGCGAGCCCATATTTAAGCTATTGAAGAAAGATGCGACAACTAGATGGAAGAATGAGTGTCAATAAGCTTTCGACAAAATCAAAGAATATTTATCAAATCCGCCGGTGTTGGTCCCACCCGAGCCTGGAAAGCCTTTGTTCTTATACTTAACAGTGTTGGAGAATTCTTTTGGATGTGTTCTCGGGCAACATAATACGACCGGGAAGAAAGAACAAGCTATATACTATTTGAGCAAGAAGTTCACTAGTTATGAAGCCAAGTACACTTTGTTGAAAATAACTGGTTATGCCCTAACTTGAGTCGCTCAAAAGCTTAGGCATTACTTGTTGGCTTATAACACCTATCTCATAACCAGACTGGACCCTTTGAAGTACATATTCCAAAAATCGATGCCCACAGGAAGGCAAGCAAAATGGCAAATCCTGCTCACTGAGTTTGACATTGTCTACGTCACCCGCACGACAATAAAAGCTCAAGCTTTGGTGAATCACCTAGTTGAGAATCCTGTCGATGATGAATATCAGCCCTTGAGTACTTACTTTTCGGACGAGGAAGTAAATTCGGTTGAGTTAATTCCAGAAGACACCAATGCTTGGAAAATGTTCTTTGATAGAGCTGTAAATGCAAAGGGTGTCGGGATTTGGGCAATTTTGATTTCGCCCACTGGTCAGTACTATCCAGCCATAACCCGACTTTGTTTCTTCTGTACGAACAACACTGCCGAGTATGAAGCTTGCATTATGGGCATGAACGTGGCGGTTGATCTGGATGTGGAAGAATTGTTAATCATGGGAGATACGGACTTGATTATTTGAAAAGCTCAAGGTGAATGAGAAACCCAAGATATCAAGCTTATCCCGTACAGGAAATATGTAGAAGATCTTAGCAAACGGTTCAAGTCCATGGAGTTCAAGTATATTCCTCGGTTCCATAATGAAATAGCTGATGCATTAGCTACTTTGGCCTCAATGCTACCGTATCCGGGCAATGTCCACATTGATCCACTGGAAATCCAAATTCGAGAAAGACATGGTTATTGCAATACAGTTGAAATAGAACCAGATAGTCAACCATGGTATCATGATATCAAAATGTTCTTGAAAACAAAGGAATATCCCAAGCAAGCCAGTGGAGACCAAAAGAGAACCATTAGAAGGCTCGCTAGTAGTTTCTTCTTGAGCAGAGAGGTCTTGTACAAAAGAACTCCAGACCTGAACCTTTTAAGATGCGTAGATGCCCAAGAGGCTGGAAAATCATGAATGAATGCATGCGGGAGTATGTGGACCCCATATGAACGGATAAGTCCTTGCAAAGAAAATTCTTTGGGCAGGTTATTATTGGATGACCATGGAAATGGACTATTTTAGTTTTGTTCGCAAGTGCCATCAGTGTTAGGTACACGGTGACCTGATTCATGCACCACCTTCAAAATTGCATCCTATGTTAGCACCGTGGCCATTCGTTGCTTGGGGTATGGATGTCATTGGGCCAATCGAGCCAAAAGATTCAAATGGGCACAGATTCATCTTAGTGTCCATTGACTATCTCACAAAGTGTGTTGAAGTAGTCACTTTCAAAGACGTCACCAAGAAAGCAGTGGTGGACTTCGTGCATTTCAACATTATTTGTCGTTTTGGTATTCCTAAGACTAGTTTACTGACAATGCTGCAAACCTGAACAACCATTTGATGAGGAAGGTATGCGAACAATTTAAGATTAAACATCGGAATTCTACCCCTTACAGGCCCAAAGCTAATGGTGATGTTGAAATGGAAAACAAGAATATCAAGAAGATCCTTAGGAAAATGATTCTAAGTTCTAGACAATGGCATGAAAAACTGCCTTTTGCATTATTGGGATACCGCACAACCGTGTGCACATCAGTTGGCGCAATACCCTATCTATTGGTTTATGAAACTAAAGCCGTAATACCTGCAGAAGTTGAAATTCCATCTCTTTGAATCATCGTTGAAGCTGAGATTGAGGGCAATGAATGGGTCAAGACCCGTCTAGAATAGTTAACCAAGATTGATGAAAAGCGGATGGCCGAAGTCTACCACGGGCAGTTGTATCAATAAAGAATGGCCCGTGCCTACAACAAGAAAGTGCGACCTAGAAACTTTGAAGTGGGGCAGCTTGTTCTGAGTCGTATTCTCCTGCATCATGAGGAAGCAAAAGGAAAGTTCGATCCAAATTGGAAAGGTCCATACATTATAAGAAAACTGTTACCAAAAGGGGCATTGTACTTGGGATATATTGAAGGAAATGATCCCGAAACAGCTATCAATGCGAACGCGGTCAAAAGGTATTATGTTTAACCCTTTTGCGGTACTAATATTCTCCGATTGGGATGACGAAGGCTTTCATTCTCACTACCCAAACTCTGCAAACCCTTTTGAGACAGTTATTTTTTTTGATTACCCTCTTTGAAACTCGAAAATATGTATAAAAAGAGCAAAACAAAACAGAAAAACAAAAGAAAAATAAAAAATAAAGTTTCCTGAACTATGTTCGACTTGATTCCGAAAGGATACGTAGGCAGCCTCTTGTTGGGATTCAGTCACACCAAAATAAAAATACACATTCCCTAAAAGTTGAAATTGGGCAGAAATTACAACGATCCGGCAATAGTTTTTGCTTGAAATATTTCAAAGTTGCAATTCAATCCAAATTCTTTTTGCCCTAAATCCTATTCAAGTCCTTCCGACCAATCGTTAAAGATATTCAAAATTGGAGGACATGGTTACTTGGAACTGATACAATCAAATGAGAAAATAAAATGAGAGAGTCATATGGGTGAAAACCCACATAGGCACCATAGGGCGATGGTAAGTAGAGAAATTGAGAATGAGAGAGTCTTGTTAATGAAAACTCGTAAAGAGCACTATCAGGCGATGGTGAGAAGAGAAATGAGAGAGGTCAGTTGGTGAAAACCTGCAAAGAGCGGCACTGATCAAAAAGGGGATCCTTACAACCATCAGTATTGATAGAGTCCTGGCAAGGTTTCTTAGTTTTGAGATATGGGTTATGATGGGCTTATGAGAGTTGGATGGTTTACAGAGATCGGGTATCCAGTTCAAGAAGCATGTCATGTCCATTGAAGTCTGTGTGCACTCTAGATAAGTCCTTCTTTCCTTTCCCCAAAAGGAAAACCTCCCGTTTAAATTTATTATCCTGTCCGTTGTTTACTTTTCCTTAAATCCCTTTCGGTCTAATTCTGCTCCGAAACTAATACAAAGAAAAGATGGCAAGATTGGTTTACAGGGTTTTATTTGACAAAAAGCCAATATGCAAGAAAGGCACCTAGCCTCAGCAAGAGCATCAAATCGACCTCGACTGGCCATGATGGTCGATGCTTCAGAGTCAAAAACTCTTGAAAAGAAAAGAAATCAAAGTCAAATGCCCGTAAAGGCAAAATAAGGTGGAAAAGGCCCAAATCCCACATGGGTTAGTCATTATGTAAAGTTTGGGAAATGTCAAGACCCCTGGGATTTAGAAATGAAACCGATTCCCAAAGAGCAAGCAAGCAATGAAGATCTTTATTGAAAGAGCTGACCAAGATCAAGTGATTGAAACAATTAGGGCCACAAAACCAACCACCGTTTCAAATTGACAAATTGTTCTTTGTTTGAAAAACAGGGGAAATAGGTGCAATTCAATGCTACCTTGTAAGAAGCAGGTGCGATAAAAGAAAAGTAAGCAGAGATCAAAATGGTTCTACAGCAAAAGTCAACCCAAAAGGAAACTCTCCTCTAAATTCTTTATTCATTCTCCTAAACAAAATGAAAAGTGAAATCAAAAGAAAGAAAAGAAGAAAAGTTCGAAGCCATGGTAGTATAGGGTTACCAACCCCTAACTGCCACTTTTCCAACATAGGGTCCCACTCCCTAGTTGATGCCGGCATAACCCGATGACTTTTCCAACATAAGGTCCCACTCCCTAGTTGATGCCGCCATAACCCAATAACTTTTCCAACATAGGGTACTACTCCCTAGTTGATGCCGGCATAACCCGGTGACTTTTCCAACATAGGGTCCCACTCCCTAGTTGATGTCGGCATAACCCGATGAGTTTTCCAACATAGGGTTTCATTCCCTAGTTGATGCCGGCATAACCCGATGAGTTTTCCAACATAGGGGCCCACTCCCTAGTTGATGCCGGCATAACCCGATGACTTTTCCAACATATGGTCCCACTCCCTAGTTGATTCCGGCATAACCCGATGACTTTTCCAACATAGGATCTCCACTCCCTAGTTGATGCCAGCATAACATGATGCCAACATAGGGTCACCATTCCCTAGTTGATGATTTTCCAACAATAGGGTCTCCAATCCCTTGTTGATTTCATTTTGGACATAGGGTCTCCACTCCCTAATCTATTTTTCTCAAGGATATACAATACTGATTTTATCGCGTTCAATAATGAAGTAGTATAGAGTTTTGGTTACAAATAACTCACAAAATTTTCCTAGTGAAAACTGGGGCAGAAAAGTTTTGTTCTTTTATTTGTTTGGTGTCTGAGCAGGTTATACCTCGAGACATAGGGTTCAAGACGACCAAAAGAAGAAATCTCAATCCAGAATAAAAGAAAAAAGAAGAAATGAACTCAAAGTATAGAATCGGAGAAAAGATGTGGACTGCTCAAGACATGATTGAAGTTACAAGCTTGGCATGATCCGCCTTGATCCGAAAAGCTGAAGAAGAATGAACCAGCACTTGCAGCTAACAAAGCATCAAGATTCAGATCAGAGTGTACAAGAAGAACCAGCCAAGAACCAAGATCCAGCTTCAGAAGGTTTATAGATAGGGATCTTGTAACTCATAGTTGATTGGCTTAGTTAGTTTAGTTTTTCATTTTCATTTTGGTGTAATAAGGCGCTCAGCAAACAGAAATAGTAGCAATAGCAGTGAAATCACAGCTTTTCGATAGTCCCAGCTACCAAAACTTCCAGAACTACACTAACTTGATTCCTTTACAACCAAGGATATGTAGGCAACCTCCGAAGCAAGGTTCGGTCCAACTTTTTCAAAAGCTTCTCAGGGAGTATCCAAACGGGCCAAAATCGCTCGTAATTGCTCATTTTATCTTTGCCCGAAAACTCTTCATGTTTCCGAGCAAAGAAGGGCAGCTGTGAGCATGAGATTTTTTCCCGACTAGAAATACTCCTACATAAATTAAAAATAGGTTTTTCTAAATTGTTTTTAGTTTTATAAGATTTTTGTAGGATTTTCTTAATTAATTATTTGCATTTTTTGTGCACATTTAATATTTTTAAAATCATAGAAAAATACCAAAATATCAAATAATCATTGCATGACATTTTTAAGTTTTAATTGCATTTAAATTTAAACTGTATAAGTTAATTACATTTTATTAAATAAAAGTCATAAAATTATCATGGTCTTGTCTACATTTTAGTTTTATTAACTAGTGTTAAAATTAGTGAAAATAGGTAATGATAATTTTATAAAATGGATTAATTTAGAATCAAAAATTTGGATTTCATTTAGTTTATCTAAGGTTTTATTAAGAATTAAAATAATAATAATAAGTAAAAGAAAAGAAAAGAAGAAAAAACAAAATTAGGATTTCATTTTTGTTTGGGGTTCTGATTTTGGGCCACCCAAAATAAATTCAGTGGCCCAATTTCATTTTTTATTCAATTTCGCCCAAACCTAAACCTCCCCATACCCGATCCAATATTTCCTCACCTAAACGACGTAGTTACACGCTAAAATTACGTTGTTTCAACCCTTCCATCCCCTTAAACGACCAGACCTAATCTCTGCCTCATAACCCACTCCCAAAATCAGTTAAACCTAGTTCACCCCAATCCCAATCTCTCTCAAGACCGCGGTCCTCTGCCGCCCGGAAATTGTCTTATGGCGGCGGACTACCTTCAAAATCCCTTAAATTTCAACCACATAACCCCCATCATCCTCTCATTCCAATTCCACCGTTAATTTCTCCAAAAAACTACTCATTTTCTCCGAATTATAGATCTAAGAATAAAAATCCAAACTTTTTGCTTTTGTTTGATTTTTTCCTAATCTGGCCCTTATTTCATGATGAAACCTACTTGAATCCACTACTCTCAACATAAGGAGTCGATCATTTGTAGGATAACCCATTTCATAGTTGGTCGGATTCCGGGCATTTAACCTTTGAGTGTCCAAAATGTCTTGAGCCTCTGCCTCGTCTCTTTCTTGGCATGTGTTGAGGATTGTGATATGAAGCACTAGCTGTGGAAGAAAGTCCATCTAGTGTTCATGTTACAATTCCCACCATTTGCCAAGATTCTTGTTCGCCAGAGTTCGAATTGATTCGTTACTGCTTTTCTCCGGGATGTCGAAGCTTTTGGCGATTTAATTGGTATACCTCTCCTCTTGTTTTCATAACCCTTCATGTCATGACAAATTTATGTCTAAAAGTTTTTTTCTGGTTCATGATTGATTCAACAGTAGTAATAGCTCAATAATTAGATTTAATTGCATCTGTTAATGTATCGTCTTTTTGGATGCATCATTAATCTGTTTTTCTGGTTAATGAAAGTTTTGTTTGTTTAAATCTTCACATAACTGTTTCTATTTATTGGGTGGATTTAGATTTGGATCTATTAGTGCAAGAGCCCAAGTAAAATATTGGGCTTGTGGGTTAAGCGGCCCAGAGGTCCAATATCACTTAAGGTAAATGTCATAATAGTAAAAAAGTGTAATTACAAGGGTACTAAGGGGTTCAACTTGGACAGGGATTGAGATAATCTTATCCTAAAAAATGGGAAACTTATAGATAAAGGCTAACAGGGATTATTTTGGAAAAAGAGGGGGAAATTCTATGGGCAGGGGTTGAAGTGAAATAAAATGAAAGTTTAAAAGGTACATTTGAATGAGGAAAAACATATATTGTTGCCTAATTCTCCTCTATAAAAGACCCCTCTTCCATTCATTAGGGTAAGAAAAAAAGGGAGAAGAGATAGGTAAACGGCAGAAATCGAAAAAAAAAATTCTAAAAAAGGTTTTCTTCAGAAATTTTGAGCTTTCTTTGGTCCTCAAGTGTTTTCCTAGGTTTCAGAAGTTTGAGCAGATTCTTGGGTTTGTTTATTGCTGATTTTTGCTGCTGAATTTTTACGTTTTTGACTTCAGAACCTTATTGGGTTTATCCAACTAGTTTTTTGCACTTAGGTATGTTTTACATTCTGCAATTACTCAACTTGAATTGATGAATGCAAACCTGGTGTTTTAAATGCTCTATCCCGTGTTTAGTTTGCTTGTTTGTTATTGATGTCCATGAATCCTTTAGATGTGTTGATGTTCTTTCTTTACTAGCAATGTGTTGAACATTTCTACTTAGCCTAGTTCTGTATATGAATGAATTCAAAATCAGCTTAATTGCGGTGAGTAGTGTATGCCTACTGATCTAATGAAGTTCAGAAGGTTGAGTTGGTTTGTTTGATCACAAGTTGTTCAAATCCATCTAATGAGTAGGCTAAATCAATGAAGTTGGCTCATGTGATTCTGTAGCTGCATTGTCAAGGAAGCAGTATAACAAATGTATATGTTTTTAAATTCTTTTTAGCCAGAATTGTAAAGTTATTACGATGCACACAAGGTTATCTATGTAGTAGACCCCTTTGAGTTTAAAATATCATTTTCTTCTTGTTAAATTTATTGATTTGCTAAGGCATAGCTAATTTGTAATATCAAAGTAGATGAAGATTTCATTTGTAAAAATCTGTTAAGTTCTCTGCATTTCATGTAATGTATGTATTGGGCCTGGCAGGACTACTTTCTAGGCCCTGATGGAATTCAGTCCTGTTTCTAAAATGCTATCACATCATGGGCTTCATCTCTTAGCCAAATTCTATTTGTATTTGAACCTGTTAGAGATTTTTTTGGCAAGAACAACCAAATGTCAGTTCAATGATGTACCGTTAAATTATTGAAGTAAGTAGAATTCTTTTAATTAGAGTTATTAAGTAATCAACACTAGGTTGTTAATGATGTACTTGACTCTTATATACTCATCCACAAGTCATTTCCGTGATCCTGAGACTTCCAATAATCTCAAAATAGCTTAGGAAATAATCATAAACATCATAGTTGACTTTAGACGCGATTAATAAATTATTATGGTCATGGGTACGGTTTCCGTGGCATGATCACGATACCTAATTCTCAAATTAGGGTGCACATTTCATGTGACCCGACCACAACTTTGAATAATAATAAAATAAATATGTTGTAAATCGCGGGTGTATTTCATGTGACGCGGTTTGCAAAGTCTACCAAAACAACAAGTGTACGACAATCATGACTTGTTCCAAAAATAACTCCATAAATAAATAAAAGCGGTTATAAAGTTAAAAATGCATAATAGGTTTAAAACATGTGATTAATCAGATATTTAGGCCAATTATTAATAGTTGGGCGACCGTGCTAAAATCACAGAACTCGGGAGTGCCTCAGACCTTCTCCCGGGTTAACAGAATTCCTTACCCGGTCTTCTGTGTTCGCGGACCAAAAATAGAGTCAATTTCCTCGATTTGGGATTTAAAATAAACTGGTGACTTGGGCCATCATAAATTATCACAAGTGGCGACTCTGAATAAAATAAATAATCCCATTTCGATTAATGTCACTTTAATTGAAAAAACTTCATATTCCTTATATCCCCTTCGGGAAAAAGGAGGTGTGACAGTCGAAAGATGTGATTGCTAAATTAATGGACAAGAAGAATGAATCAAAAATTAGCAGATCCATTCGACCTCAAACAAGGAAATCAGATTACAAATCAAGGAGCTATTGCCAGCAAATATTCAGTATCCTTAATTAAGCTCAATCAAAGGCTTGGTTGTCTCATGAATGAAAACTGTGACAAGGAAAGTCACGATCAAATCTAGGCCTTCCTATGAGCAGGATTTGATGAGGCACCCCTTGGGTTAAATCCTTTTAAAGATCCCGTGCCTCTATTTTTGGTCAAGGCTCAACGGCTCTTTCCTCTCCTATAAGAAGTTTGCTAAGATCAAATAGAAGACTTGTGCAACTACACATTATTTTCTAAGTGTCTCTACTCTTAGCCTAGACACTGTAATCCTTAGTTTATCAGTGTCTCGAAAGATAGGAAGAGTTAGAACACAAGAGAGAGTTGTGTCACTGTTCAAAATTCATTGTTGCTATACTTTGTTGGTGGTGAACAAATCAAAACCATCTGTATTGTAATACTTTCAAGATCTAAAGGGAACCCTGGTGACCCAATGGAAACTAGATGTAAGTACCACACCGATACCAAACTAGTATAAAATCGCTATGTGCCATTCTCTTTCCATTTACTTTTATTTTACATTCTGCTATCAATCTAGTCAACTAAAATTTTGGGACTCAATGAGAGCTACAGTCAAGTGAGAAGCAATGTACTACAGAGAAGGCCAGTTTTATTAGTAAATCAAGCTTATGTAGTAGTTGTATAAGAGGAGAGTCAAAGAACACTAGATGTTGTGGAACCAAACAAGGAACCGCTGACAATGCTTGCAAGAAAGGGTCAGATGTTCAAAGGCAAGAAACCAGGTCTTATTTGCGAGCATTGTGGATATAAAGGTCAATTGAAGGAGAATTGATACAAAATAATAGGCTGTCCTCCAGATTTCAAAAGCAAGAAGAAAGGGCAACTAGGTACATATAAATCTTTTGCTAATAATGCAACACAAATGTAGGTATTTAAACCAGAAATCAGCCACAAGGAAACTATCTCATAGCAAAATAGTACAAATAGTTGGTAAACCTGTTGGAGAAAACTTCACTAGAAGAAAGGAGTACAGGACCATCATAGTTATCAGGATCTTCAAACATGGCAGGTATTATGTCATTGATGTCTAGTGTATCCAATATATGTGTATATGATTGGATAATAAACTCAGGTGCATCACACCGCATAACATTTTGCAAAAATGTATTGGATTCCATTAGACCTATAGAGGGACAAAGTAGTTATAGAGTGCAAACACCTACAGGAGATAGATCTGAAATCACACATGCTGGAGATGCTACAATCTTAGAGAACCAGAAAATTATGAATGTTTTGTATGTGCCAAACTTTAAGTTCAACTTGCTCTCAGTGTCCAAGCTGACTAAGGATCTATGTTGGTCTGCATGTTTTTTCCTTGATTTTTGTGTATTTCAGGGACTATACAGTGGCAGGGTGCTGGGAATTGGTAAAGAAGATAGTGGACTTTATATACTTGGTAGAGGAGATGTTGTTGCTACTGGTTCATTTCACAAAGAAGGGATAATAACCACACTATGGCATCAAAGTCTCGGACATGCCTCTACACATGCTATACAACACTTGCCGGATTTGAAGAACAAAGTGAAGCTAGAGATGCAAAAGGACTGTTAGATTTTCCCTTTAGCTAAATAAAGTAGTCTGGAATTTTCTATAAGTAATAGTAGTTCAAATTGTGTGTTTCAATTAATGCATGTTGATGTATGAGGTCCTTACAAGGTAGCAACCTATGATAGAAAATAATATTTTATCACTTTGGTTGATGACTATAGTAGATATACCTGGACTTGTTTGCTGAAATCAAAATATAAAGTTCTTGTTGTATTGAAAATTTCCTTTCCTCGGTAAAAACCCAGTTTGGTGTAATGGTTAAGACATTGAGAACAGACAATGGCACAGAGTTTTTCAACAATCAGTATAGTAAGTTGTTCAATTCACTTGGGATTGTTCGTCAAAGCAGTTATCCATATACTCCGCAACAGAATAGAGTAGTGGAAAGAAAACATATGCATATCTTGGATATGGCTAGAGCTCTCAAGATTCAAAGTAATATGCCAATTAGATTCTGGGGAGAATGTGTTAGAACAACAGTATACCTAATCAACAAGATACCCACACTGGTCTTAAATAAAATATCTCCTTATGAATTGTTATATGGTAAACAACCAAGTATAGATCATTTGAGGGTGTGTGGTTATTTATGTTATGCTAGTACCCTACCTAGAGGAGATAAGTTTGCTCCTAGAGCAAGAAGGGCAGTAATGATAGCATATTCAGAGACACAAAAAGGGTACAAACTATTTGATTTGGAATCTAACATTTTCTTTTTCAGTAAGGATGTAACCTTTAGAGAAGATGTTTTTCCTTTTTAAGGTGAAGAAGCTTGTCAAGAGGATTTGTTCATTCTTGCACCAGTAGACATGAACCCTAATGCACTAAGAATATATGGTGATGATATTCCTGTTGCAACTCAGGAAGACTTAAGAAATGGAAGTTTTGGAGGAAGAGGAAATCCCTGCTACTCTCCCTCAACCAAGCCACACATTAATAGAATCATTAGATGCAGATCCGGATGAGTCAGCAAGAGTAAATATAGATATTCCAAATGCATCAGAAGATGTTGTAACTGAACCTCTAGCCATTATGAAGAAAACTGAAGCAGATTTGCAAGAGCAACAAGCAGCAACTCAACAATTGTAGTTATTTGAACTTGTTAACAATGTAGAAGCTCCTACTCTTAGGAAATCCACCAGAGGCACAAAACCAGTAATTTGGCTCAAAGACTATGTTACTGGCTGGAAGCCATCAGGACACATTGCCTATCCAACTCCAATTATGTCAACTACATACATTTTCCAGAACACTGCCAAGCATACCTCACCAGTTTCTCTGCCCTCACAGAACTAAAGACTTTTTATGAAGCCTCTACAGATGAGAAATGAATTAACGCTATGCAAGAAGAAATTCAGGCACTTGAAGCAACAAAACTTGGGAGATAGTATAGTTGCCACCAGGAAGAAAGCAATTGGCTCAAAGTGGGTGTACAAAATCTAATACAAGGTAAATGGTGAGGTTGACAGGTTCAAGGCACGCGTAGTGGCTAAGGGCTATACAAAACAGGAAGGTCTTGACTACCATGAGACCTTTTCCTCTATTGCAAAAATGGTCACAATGAGGACTGTTATTAGCCTTGCAGCCTCTAAAGGTTAGAAATTATTCCAAATGAATGTAAACAATGCATTTCTGCAGGGTGATCTTTATGAGGAGGTATACAAGGATTCCATAAGCATGGGGAGTCTCAAGTTTGCAAGTTACTTAAGTCTCTTTATGGACTCAAGCAGGCATCAACGCAGCGGAATATAAAGCTGACTACTGCTCTTACTAAGGCATGATACATGCAAAGTGCCTATGATCAGTCTTTGTTCAGAAAGAAGTCTGGAACAGACTTGGTGATCATCTTAGTATATGTGGATGACTTGATGATTACTGGGAGTAGCAGTGATATGATAGATGGAGTTAAAAGGACATTACATAAGTCTTTCAAACTCAAAGACTTGGGAGAACTAAGGTATTTTTTGGGAATTGAAATCATGAGATCACACAAAGGAATACTAACAAATCAAATAAAGTATCCACTAGAGCTTATATCAGTGGGACTCAGTGGTGCAAAGTCTGTAAGTTCACCCCTTGAGAAAAATCAAAATTTTACTACTATTGACTATGATAAGCAAGTAGGACTCAAAGGAGATGAGGAGCTGACAGATATTGGAGGATATCAGAAGTTAATTAGGATGTTGATCTATTTGATCATAACCATGCCTAATATCTGCTTTGCAGTACAAGTCCTAAGTCAATTTATGCAATATCCAAAGCAATCACACTTAGAGGCAGCTATGAGAATGGCAAAATATATAAAAAGGGTTGCCATGAAAAGGAATATTATTGAAGAAGGGATCATTAGAAGAGATTTCAGCCTATTGTGATTCTCACTGAGTATCCTGCCCATACACCAGAAGATCAGTGACAGGCTATGTTATTAAGCTTGGTGAATTACTGATTTCCTGGAAGTCCAAGAAGTACCAGACAGTAAGTAGAAGTTCTCCAGAAGCAGAGTATAGAAGCATGTCAGCTGTTAGTGCAAAATTGGTATGGCTAGTTGGATTGCTGAAGGAATTTGATGTGTCCTTACAGATGCTAGTTAAGGTTTTTTGTGATAGCAAAACAGCTTTACAAATAGTTGCAAATCCAATCTATCATGAGCGGACAAAACATATAGGGATTGTTGTCATTTTGTGAGGGAGAAGATAAAAAATGGATTGATATCCACTCATTATATCTCTACAAGAGAACATATAACAGACATGACGACCAAGGGCCTTGGAGTTAGCTCAGCATCAGATGTTGATGTTCAAAATGGGAATGTTTGATGCTTTCCGTTCTCCAGTTTGAGGAGGGGCAGGGAGGGGGGCAGAGGGGTAGGTATCAAGAACATTAGATAGAGTTAGTTAGTTAAGAAACTAATTGAGGGACCTAAGTATAGACAAAAGAACTTTGAAGGTCATATTATTAGAGGGGTGTGAAGGGCACGTGATTTTGTTATACAGAATAGTGCCCTCCACAATTTAGTTATCATTCTTCTTCTTCTACTAAAGCAAAAATGCTCTCTTTTCTCTTCGCCTCTTCTCTTCATTATTTCTTCTTGATTTCGTGAGATTTAATTCTAGATTCAATTGCATGTTATAAAACTTAGATTCATAGAGTATAGATTTAACAAATTGACACCTAGTCACATATAGCGAAATAAATTGTATTATGTACATAAAAAATTCTGTTATGTACATATAGGTCAAAAATTACTTTTTACGTATGTATATTAAATCTTGAATAACTTTAACAGAATTTCTGGTTTCTCCCCTGGCCACTTTATTTCGAATGGGAAACGATAACATTGGGTAAGTAAGTGTTGGCATGAAAAAGACGAACGATAAACTCAACAGAAAGCCTCCTTTTCTGTGCACCTTAGCTTCCCTACCTTCAGCAGCCTTCTAAAGCAAGTATAGCTTTTATTTATGGAGTACATAATTAAAGCATTTATAGCTTTATAACTATGTGAGGAAAACAAAGTCAATAATGCACGTATCCTGGCAAGAAATACGCCACGTACGCATAAAATTAAAGCCAACATGTACTATTATTTTTTCCGAACCAGCTCTTTGACTACCGATTTTAGGAACAAGTTTATGTTGCCTTTCTGCTTGCGTTTAAGGATTGATATATATCTGTAAATGTCATGTCTGTTATAAATAGAATTCTATTTAAGGTGAATGTCTATATTTAGAGAGATTCTAGGGTTTATTGCTTGGTGGCTAAGCTAATCTCTCTCTATAAATAGAGGGTTCTATTCCATTATTATTCATCTCATATCAATAAGAATTTTCTTCTCTCTACTTTTCTCTGCAGCACTTTTCTTTTATTATTTCATAACATGTTATCAGTACGAGACTCTAGCCAATTGAGTAGAAGATTTGAGATTGAGCATAATGATTGTCAATTATTCTATGAATTTCCTTCATGATTAAATTCTGGATATAAGGTAAGTATTTTACTTTTCTCTTTCAAATTTTTGACATTCTATAATTTGATTTTAAATACAAGCAAAGACGATAAATTTTGATTGCAACTCTAATAGAGTTTGAAAGATATTATAACCACCCAAAGTGGTAAAATTTCTATGTCTTGCCATGATCAAATTCATGTATCATTGTGGGCAAAGAATTAAAAACTCGTCCCATTGAATTTGCTCCATTCTCATTCCCTTTAGAGAATGTGATAGCAGTATGTGATAAGTCTGAAAGAAGACAAAATTATTACTATGAATGTATTAATGGATGTGGACGTGGTAATAGACGAAATTATAATCGTCATCATTATGGTAATGAGAACAATAAGGATTCTCAAAATAATCATTCACTTTGTGAAAGTAATATTTGTCATCGATTTGACATGAGATTTTATAAAGCACATATAGATAATTATGGTCCATTCATGATGTGAATATGACAAATTCTAATTTATGAATACATATTCATTCTTGGAAGAATATGAACGTGCTAGTGGTAGTGAATATACCACACTCACCTCTAGAAGGAGGTTTGAGATGATATAAAACAATAATGTCATTATTATAGCATGAATGGTCATTAGTCACGTACCTATTGTACACCAAAATATTTTGGTAATGCGATTATTAAAGAATAACATTAATGCAAGAAACATATCTTGCATATAATTTTGACCATAACCATAATGATATAACTTTCTCTTTAAAAGAGATATTCACCATATTGATGCTGATGAATATGTGGTAGTACAAAATTAATTGAGAACTCTGCAAGAGCCAATTATACCATTTTGGATAAACACAATTGATTACCAATAAGGTATTGTGTTGTAGTAAGTCTCAAAGAAACTTATTCAGTTTCTAAAGTACACGCGAAAGCAGTTGATTATATTAGACTATAAATAAAGGAAAGATTTAATATCTTCTATTACTACAACTTGTAGCGGGGTAATATGTATGTGAAAAGTTACCCGCTTTATTCTTCAGTTTGTACTATACAAATAAAAGAATGCCACAATAAAGTAGAACTTTATTGATATAAAACTCATATCATAATAAGCTTGGAGTTTATTGATATCCAGTTGGCATAGCTGGTTTAGTCATATCAATTTAAGTATGATGTGCAAAAATAAAAGAGAATTCAAATGAGTAAACATTAAAGAACTAGAAAGTTCTTTACGAATTCTCCTAGGTTGCTTGTTCTCATTAATTAGTAGACCAACTAAAATTGGGATTGA
Organism: Nicotiana tabacum; assembly: GCF_000715075.1. Lineage (NCBI taxonomy): Eukaryota > Viridiplantae > Streptophyta > Magnoliopsida > Solanales > Solanaceae > Nicotiana > Nicotiana tabacum. Next base: position 6,669,610 of record NC_134087.1, read on the forward strand.
ATCCCATAAACGCTGGAAATATCAAAAGTGAATATGGGCCCATTCACTTGCCATGTATACCACATAAGATGCATCTATGAGATGGTTACATGTGCGGTTATTATTAACCTGCAACATGGTGTTTGCGAGGTAACTTGCTCAATAATTTGATTTAGAGCATAATTTCTAGATTTTTTATTCAAGAAAGTTTATCTTGATAAGTTGGTTTACATCACAGTTGGTTTAGCAAAATAATTTATTGAGTGCCTCCACTTAATAGCTAAACTATTGCTTATGAGAACAAAGTTACCTATATCCGTTTGTATATTACATTCTCCCCTCACAAGTGGTTCGGAGTCAGGAACCAAATAATTCCATCTTATTATTATTGATGTGCAGTATATATTTTGATTAGCACCATGTCACACAAAGATGGGCTCTCAAAGTTGAGGAAGCAAGTTAGTTTTTCTAACATGAGGGGTAGACATGATAAACATTTGAGAAAAGGTTACTTGGAATTGATTATCATTTGTATATCTAGATCCTCAAATACAATAATATGAACTTGAAGTTCATAAAAGATAATTCATCTGCAATATATTGCAAAGTATGCTAGACGCATTTGCTGACCCAAAGAAAGTAACTATATTCTCATTGCAAATGCTCATATTAAGTCCTAGAAGGACAAAGTCTATGGTACGCTTAAAGCATATAGACAAATCGGTTTCAAATAAAACTTCTTGATAAAGAAGATGAGCAAATGATCAAACTGATCATAATAAGGAGGCAAGTGATCTAGAAGATCACATGACATAACACTTCATAAAATCTCATGAGAGATTCAGGTACCTGAATATATGAATGAAGAGATCTCTATGTTATGTCTTTATGAAAAATTATTGGAACCGATATAAAATGTTCGTCAATGACATCTATCATAGCGCTAAGTATAGATGGGGATCTTAAGGCTGTTGAGACAGATACAAATATTGGCCAAATAGACGATACACAATTCAAATAAAATTGGTTTAATATGAAAGACATGTAGTTTTGGACATGTAGTTCAAATACTTGAAAGTATAAAGTCAATGGTATGTGCAATCAGTTTCCGATATCTTATATGTCTAGCATGACATAAAAACTTGATATGCATCTAAAGTCTATTATATGGCTTATATGACTTAACTTATATGACAATCCTTGAAGGATTTAAATCGCTTGAAGCATATACAATTCTTGGTCCCGAAGTACCGTATGATAAGTGTAATTTGTGCACATATGTATCTTGCTATAACTATAAGCATGATAATGTGATAGCGAGAATACCTCTATGGAGATATTGAAAAGGCCATTCTACGGAAGTTTATGAAGACATTACATCTCTATCAATAATGATGATTTCAAGATGCAATATATTCATTCAAGTTAATATGGTTGATTTGTTTATCAAGTCTCTACCAAAAATCGTTTTGAAGATGGTGCACAAGATTGGAATGCAAATACTTAAAGATGTGAATTGATGCTCTTATCAGGGGGAGTTACTGCGCGTTGCACTCTTTTTCCCTTACAAGGTTTTTTCCCATTGGGTTTTCCTTGCAAGGTTTTTAACGAGGCAACCAAAAAGCGTATTGTTAGATATGTGTACTCTTTTTCCTTTTCTACAATTTTTTTCCCATTGAGTTTTATTTAGTTAAGGTTTTAACGAGACACATTATCTGTTGCATAGACATTCAAGGGGAAGTGTTATAAATAGAATTCTATTCAAGGTGAATGTTTATATTTAGAGAGATTCTACGGTTTATTGCTTGGTGGCTAAGTCAATCTCTCCCTATAAATAGAGAGTTCTATTCCATTGTAATTCTATGGTACAAATTTTATAAAATAACCGGTCGAATCGAATCATTGACACTCCTGTTTCTGGGTCATGTTTTTCCATCGGAAATAATTTCTCTTTAACGTTTTTGTTCAGGTAATTAATACTGTATTTCTTTTAACTGATAGTTTAGCACTGGAAAAGGTAAAGTGAGTTCCAAATACCAATTGGCCTCAAATTTGCAATTAATCCATGTGAAAGGAGAGGAAAAAATGGCGAATTTGTTTGACGAGTGACAATGACTTAAAAGACTTCTCCTAAAGCTGGATCTAGAAAATCAACACCTCTTCCTTTAATAATTGAACCAATAAAATATTGATACAACTCCTAATATCTGTGGTCCGTGCCCCCAAACGTGTCTAACTTTAACATTAACATAAACATTAATATAGAATACTTCACTGCATCCTCTTCCTCTATATGAAGGCTCCTATATATAGACCTCTCATATATTGCTTCCACATAAACTCACATCTCTACCAACTCTCTCTCCTTACTTCTTAAGTGAAGAAACAAAAATCCACAAACCAAAAAGAAGTCTGCACCTGATATATACTACTTATATACAGAGAGAATGGATCAAAATGTACCAGTAATGGCAAAAAAGTTCTGGAAAATAGTTCGAGTAGCTTTTTTCATGCTGAGGAAAGGGTTATCAAAGAGGAAACTAATGTTTGATCTCAGCTTATTAATGAAGCGTGGCAAAATTGCTAGCAAAGCCGCCATTCAAAACCTCATGTTCCACCATAATAATAATAATACCTACGGCCACCAATGTCCTTCCTCCACCTTATCTTCCAAAGAGTACTACGAATTCAGCTGCAGTAACAGCCCTGCTTTCCACCTTCCCTTTAACCTCAACAAGCGCAGTAAGCACAGTCATCACCATGCACCTGCAACTGACGACGACGTTTTAATGGTGAACGCGGCCGTGTTGAAGGCGTTGGAGATGATTCAGAGTGGAACGGCGTCGCCTGCTTTGCCTGGATTTGGGAGAACTCCTACGGTGAGGCAATTAAGGGTAACTGATTCGCCGTTTCCTCTTAGAGATGGAGAGGGTAACAGTCAGGTGGATGAGTAAGCTGATGAATTCATTTCAAGATTCTACAGAGATTTGAGACGAGAAGCTTCTGCTTTTGCTTAATGTTTGACGCTTTTGAGAATTCATGCATGTGGTTGTTGTATTGGGAAAAAACTGAGTTTATATTAAAGATGATGTGGCATGACACGCGGATTAGTTAAATGGTCAAAGCGCAGCAATTGACTAAGAGGCACGGATGGAAACAACCACGAAAAGAAGAATTTAAATAGGCACGAGACGACGTATAGATACGAGTCTCGTACCAATTTAAATTATTTACAGCCAACGGATTAGAAGGCGTTGAAGGCAAAGATCTGATGACAGAAAGGAGTCCAAATTCATTATTAAATACTTGATACGTTACAAAATTGGTATTTAATAGGAATGACTGTATAACGGCTTATTTAATGTTATTTATTATTCATGATTATATCATTAAAGCTGAGGCTTCATTCCTTTACCTAGAATTATCTATAAAAGGAAGAAGTATCATCATTTGTAAGGACACGGAATACTACTGAGAATTTATTGAAATACACATCTATTTGTTTTTACCATCGTTCTCAAAAGTATTTTATTTTTGTCTCCTGATTATCAGTAACCCGAATTTTTTTTAGCTTTGACCAAAGACTCAGATTTTTGGTTGAACAAATTGGTTCCGTTACCGGGAATCTGATAATCTTTCCTTTTAAGCTATATCTTATCTATTGTCGTCACCATGTCAAACAACAACGCCGACAACAATAGTAATAACACATTGGGAAACCATGAGAATCAAATACATCAAAATCAAGATAACGTGGTTCCCTCTCCTCTAAATTCAGCACGTCAATCTCGTGAAGGCACTCCTGTTACTGAATCCCGTGCTGATCAACAAGAGCAATCTGAACATTTTGAAGGAGTTACAACTGAAGCTTTGCAAAAGCTAATTGATGCACAGGTCGGCAAAGCTCTTCAGGCACTTGTTAGTCGATTGCCTGCTGCGCCACCTACACCAACTCCTAATAATAATACATTGGAGAATCCCCGTTCTGGTCTTGATAATTCTGGAAATGGAGAAACCCCCAGTGAACCACAAGAAGGGAGACCAGGTAATTTAAATAATTCGTATTTGCAAAATTTAGTACTAACCTTGCAGAAACAGCTTAAGGAACAAAATGAGCGTATTGAACAAATCCCTGGAGTTCCACCTGTAATAAAAGGAGTAGACATGGACAAATACTCACAACAACCATGGAAGCCTAGTGTTGTTCCCCTCCAATTCCGAAAAAGTTCAAAATGCCTGACATCCCGAAATATGATGGTACTACAGACCCACGTGACTGCATTTACAACCGGCGTAAAAGGCAACGACTTGACCAAACAAGAAATTGAATCAGTATTGGTCAAGAAATTTGGAGAAACACTCACCAAGGGTGCATTAACCTGGTATTCTCTTTTATCTGAAAATTCTATTAATTCTTTTGCTGAGCTTGCAGATTCTTTTATTAAAGCACATTCGGGAGCACAAAAGGTTGAGAAAAGGATGGAAGATATTTTCAAAATCAAACAAGGGGATTCAGAGTTGCTTAGAAACTTCGTTGATAGATTCCAGCGTGAAAGAATGACTCTACCTCGTGTGCCTGACAATTGGGCTGCTATAGCTTTTGCAAGTAATTTAAATGACAAAAGTTCTGAAGCCACGAGACGACTCAAAGAAAGTCTTCGAGAATTTCCTGCAACCACATGGAATGATGTTTACAACAGGTATAGCACGAAGCTGCGAATCGAAGAAGATACCGTACCTAAGCTCCATCATGAAGAAAGGGGCGGTACCCGAAGGTCAGAAACTGAAAAAAGATCAGGTAAAAATAGGTACGATCCATATATGGGACCCGCAGGAAAGGACCCACGGTCGAAACAAGATAGCCAGCAATATGATCAAAAATCGAGGAACCGGGATTCTGGCTCTTCTTCAAAGTTCAGGAATGATCGGAACAGACAAGAATCACGAGATGATGATAGAAGTTTAAAGGCACGATTCAGTGGATATAATTTTAATGTCTCTACCTCCGAGCTCGTAGCTGTTTTAAGAAGCATGGGAGATAAGGTACGGTGGCCAAAAGAGATGCGGTCAAATCCAAGTAGACGAAATCCGGATCATTGGTGCGAATTTCACAACGATCACGGGCACAAAACTTCAGAATGTAGATTCCTGCAGAATGAAGTGGATCATTTATTGAAGCAAGGGTACCTCACTGAGTTATTTAGTGAGAAAGGAAAACAAGCTTATATGAAAAACAGACAAGAGCCACCACAACCTCCTTCACCCAAGAGGACAGTGAATGTCATAAGCGGGGGAGAGGACATTCACGGCGTAACCTACACAGCCTCCAACAAGGTTTCTAAGGTAACAATTACACACGGGAAACGGGTGCAGCAGGTCCTTGAAAATGAAAGTATTTCGTTCGATGACGCAGATACCGAAGGAGTGACAATTCCACATAATGACGCACTGGTAATATCTTTACTTGTACATGATACTAATGTAAAACGAGTTTTGACTGATCCAGGGAGTTCTGTAAATATTATATTACTAAGGGTACTACGAGAAATGCAAGCTGAAGACAAAATGATACCCAAGGCGCACACCTTGTCAGGCTTTGACAATTCAAGTGTAGTAACAAAAGGTGAGGTATTTCTAACAACTTTTGCTATGGGTGTTGTGAAGGAAACTAAATTTCAGGTAGTTGATATGGAAATGGCCTACAATATGATCATGAGGAGACCATGTATACACGATATGGACGCTGTCCCATCAACTCTACATCAGGTTATTAAATTCCCATCACCATGGGGAATTTGCCAAATTCGTGGGGCTCAGCAGATGGCTAAAAGTGTCAACGCTGTAACAAGTACGAGCGCCGAAAATAAAGAAAAGTAGCAATTACAGGAAACAGTTGAAGGTAAAAAAGATCAAACTTCAACTGAACAGGAAAAGACGGATTTGGACTCAAGACCTGACACAATTCAAGAACCTGAAGAAAATGAAAGCATCAAAACGACAATTGAAGAGCTTGAGGCAGTGATGTTATTTGATCAATGGCCTGAACGGAAGGTTTATGTCGGGGCCAATTTAAGCACGAACATGTGAGGTATGATAATCAAATTTTTAAAAGCTAACTTAGACTTCTTTGCTTGGTCCCACGCTGACATGACAGGGATACCACCAAATGTGATGACTCACAAACTCAATGAGGACCCTTCTTTCACACCAATAAAGCAAAAGAAACGGGAACAAGGTGCTTTCAAGAACCAGGTAATTCAGGATGAAGTCCAAAAATTATTAAAAATCGGATCAATCCGTGAGGTAAAATATCCTACTTGGTTAGCTAATACGGTGGTCGTACCCAAGAAAAATGGTAAGTGGCGTGTTTGTATAGATTATACCGATTTAAATAAAGCCTGTCCAAAAGATTCCTTTCCCTTACCGCATATAGACCAACTAATTGATGTAACCGCAGGTCATGAACTTTTAAGTTTTTTAGATGCATACTCAGGATATAATCAAATTAAAATGGATCTTGGTGATGAAGAAAAAACTTCTTTCATCACAGATAGGGGGACTTACTGTTATAAAGTAATGCCCTTTGACCTCAAATATGTTGGGGCAACCTATCAAAGGTTGGTCACCAAAATGTTCCAAGAACATTTAGGGAAAACAATGGAGGTATATATAGACGATATGCTCATCAAAACTCAGCAATCTCATGATCATATTTCTCATCTATCTGTTACTTTTGAAATTTTGCGAAAATTTAATATGACACTCAACCCAGAAAAATGTGCATTTGGAGTTGCATCAGGTAAGTTTTTGGGTTTTCTTGTTTCTAATCATGGTATTGAAGTGAATCCTTCTCAGATCAAAGCAATAGAAGAAATCCCGGATATACTTACTAATAAAAAGGAAGTACAAAGATTAACGGGAAGAATTGCAGCTTTGGGGAGATTTATTTCCAAATCCTCGGAAAGGTGTTTTAAGTTTTTCTCTGCACTTAAAAAGCAAGATCATTTTGAATGGAATGAAGATTGTCAACAAGCCCTTAGAAATTTGAAAGCTTATTTGTCAAAACCACCGTTGTTGGCAAAACCGAAGGTAGGGGAAAAACTTCTCATTTATCTGGCCGTATCTGAAGTCGCAGTAAGTGTTGTTTTAGTCCGCGAGGACCAAGGTAAACAATCTCCTATTTATTATGTAAGTAAGTCCTTATTGGAAGCTGAGACACGATACCTACAGCTAGAAAAATTAGCATTAGCTTTGATCATGACATCTAGAAAGTTAAGACCTTATTTTCAATGTCATCCCATTGTTGTAGTTACTGCTTTTCCGCTTCGAAATATTTTGCATAAACACGAACTTTCAGGAAGATTAGCAAAATGGGCTATAGAACTAAGTGAGTATGAAGTTATTTATCAACCCAGGACCGCTATAAAGTCTCAAGTACTAGCTGATTTCGTGGCTGATTTTAGCCAGGGGATGCATTTAGAAGCAGAAAAAGAATTACTAGTTTTTAATGGTGCGAACCCGGGGACTTGGGTTTTATTCACTGACGGTTCATCTAATGTAAAAGGGGCAGGCCTAGGAATAGTCCTCGTACCACCTGCGGGTGAGACCATTAGACAGGCTATAAAATGTCATTCTATAACTAACAATGAAGCAGAGTATGAGGCTGTAATTGCAGGTTTAGAATTGGCACGAGAACTCGGCATAACACAGATTATAATCAAGAGTGATTCTCAACTCGTGGTTAATCAGATGCTGGGGACTTATACAGCCAGAGAGTCATGAATGCAAGAATACCTTGCAAAGGTACGGGAGTTAATAAAGCAATTACAAACTTGGAAAGTAGTGCAGATCCCAAGAGATGAGAATGTAGAGGCAGATGCTTTAGCAAACCTTGCATCCGCAACAGACGTGGCAAACAATACAGATGCTTCAGTCATACATCTATTTCATTCCGTTCTTGAATCTGATAAAAACGAGGTAAATTTTAATCATCTAACATGGGATTGGAGAAATGAAATTGTTGCCTTTTTACAGCACGGAACCGTGCCTAATGACAAAGGAAAGGCTTACGCGCTTCACAAAAAAGCTGCACGATATTGTTTATATCAAGGAAATCTTTATCGAAAGATGTTCGGCGGACCACTAGCACGGTGTCTCGGACCCTCTCAAACCGAATATGTCATGAAAGAAGTACATGAAGGACATTGTGGGAATCACGCAGGAGGACGGTCACTGGTAAGAACGTTAATTCACACAGGATATTATTGGCCTAAGATGGAAGAAGAGGCAACCAGTTTCGTGTCCAAATGTGATAAATGTCAAAGGTACGGCAATAATATGCACAGACCAGCTGAGTTACTACATCCTGTTTTAGCCCCATGGCCCTTTATGAAATAGGGAATGGATATCGTAGGTCCACTTCCACAAGCAAAATGTAAAATTTCTACTTGTACTTACAGATTATTTCACTAAATGGGTAGAAGCAGGGGCATTTAAACAGGTACGAGAAAAAGAAGTTAAAGACTTCATATGGCGAAATATAATATGCCGCTTTGGAGTACCAAAGGAGATCGTGTGTGACAATGGACCACAATTCATTGGAGCACAAGTTACAGAATTTCTTCGAAGTTGGCAGATCAAAAGAATAACGTCTACGCCATATCATCCAGTGGGGAATGGACAAGCAGAATCAACTAACAAAGTTATTATCAATAACTTGAAAAAAAGGTTACAAGATTCAAAAGGTAATTGGCCTGAGGTGTTACCTGGAGTACTATGGGCTTATCGTACAACGACCAAAACAGGCACTGGAGAAACACCATTTTCGATGGTTTATGGTACGGAAGCCTTAATTCCAGTTGAAATAGGTGAGCCAAGCACACGATACGATCAGGCAACGGAGGAATCTAATAATGAAGAGATGCGGGTTAGCCTAGCTTTACTTGAAGGAAGAAGAGAAGCTGCTTTGATAAGGATGGAAGCACAAAAACAAGTAATAGAACGATATTACAATAAGAAAGCACGCCTCAGATTTTTCAAAATTGGGGACTTCGTGCTTAAAAAGGTGTTCCAATCTGCAAAAGCTGCTAACTCAGGAAAGCTAAGTCCAACATGGGAAGGACCATACAAAGTCCGTGGCATTGCGGGAAAAGGAGCATACCAGTTGGAAACAATGGATGGTAAAGTTTTACCCTCACATTGGAATGCTGTCCACTTAAAAAGATATTACTTTTAAGAAAGTACCTACGGTCAGGTATCATCATGTTAAAATTTCTCTCTTGGTTTATTAATATTTTACTAACGATTTTAGATGCTAGGCAAAATATCCTAACTCGTGCCAAATGATGAGTCACAACCTGCAAGGCAAAATGGAGTATTCTTAAATTCCTAGCCCAGGGTTACAATTAATCTGATGGAAATACACACGAGTTAGGCAGTCTTCATCTATAATCGCACCGTCGAGTCCCGTATATCTTTCTGTTTCAGGAAAAGGGCCAAAGTAAAAGAAATAAACAAGTGCTCGAGGCTTCATACTTCACCGCTCAAACACTTTGGGGACTACATATTATACACAAATATGTGTAGAGAAACAGATACGAGTATCGAACAAAAATCGGCCACAAAGAAGCAAGTGTTGAGAAAAAGTTACGAAGTCTTCAGCATTCATGAGAACAACAGAGTCATCTCTCAAACTCATAAACAAAGTCACCTCTCAAACCCTTCTTAATATGTAAAGATAGGGTCATGACTATGTACTGAAACAGGTTATGAAGAAAAACCTTGTTTATTTTATGTTATTTACAAATCTGTTACAAGAAAAACAGTTACGAGAAAGTTGTAGATGTATTGTAATACATGTAACAGTCAAACACTTGTTAAAAGTTTATGAATAAAAACTTGGCAAAGTTGTTTCATACAAAACGTGTGTTTTCCTATTTCTTTCATCGTATTATAACACCATTATGAAGTTGAGACGTCTTATTCATTAAGTGTCGATAAAATAAAAGGGCCCTCTTTTATAAGCCTCATGTTAATAAGTCATGAGAAGAATCATAAAGCATTTTCAAAGGATAAAAATACTAAACTACTCTATAAGTCCTAAATAAGTAAGAAAAAGGCAAGAATAGAACACATTGAAGTACTAACGAAACTTCTTAATATAATTAAAAAGATTAAGTAGAAACTTAGTCAATAAAGGTTTATACAAGTGCCCCATTATGATAACTGGGGACTTTCACCAAAAAATCCCTTAAAAACTAAGGGATAAAACCATCATCCAATTGAAGGGGTTAGCACATCCGAAGTTGCAATATTAATTTCACTTTCAGCCACAGGCACGGTGGCAACTTCTGAAGAAGCGGCAACATGAACGGTTTCAGCTGAAGCAGGAATTGTAATCCCAATTGTTGCAGTATTCACTTCTTCATTTAAAAGTTCTTCTGTTCCAGGAACTTCAAGTGCAGGAGAAGGAGTATTAGTAGACTGTTGGCTTTTCTCGATGGTATCTACGACTTTGGCCAGTTCAGACTGCAAGTCAAAACCTTCTTGAGCAGCTTCTGTCAAAGCATCACGATAAGATTTCAGGAAAGCCCAACTCACCTCTATGTTAAAATTTTCCTCTAGAAGTCCATATTCCTTTTCCCACATAGCAAGATCGTTTTTTAAGATTTGATATTCAGCTAAATGGGAATCAAGGGAAGCTTCAAGAGAAGCATGCGAACTCTTCAAGGCATGAATCTCGTCAGAAGAAGTCTGTAAGTCAGCCTGAGCTTGAGTCAAGCTTTGCACTAACTTTCCTGCATATTCTTCCTTCCTAGTCAAAAGTGCCTTCAGCTCCCTAACTTGTTCACTAGCCCTGGATAATTGTTCTGACAAAGAGCATTCCAAAAGCTCTTTGTCTCTTTTCAATTGGCTTGAAGAGGCTTTGGCAGTTGCCAGTTCAGAAGCTAAACCACGGTTTTGCTGCTCCAAGAAATTTTTATTTTCTTGCAACTCCTCTATGGTCCCTTGAGCATTTTCGAACTGCTCTTTCCAATTGGTAGCTTCAAGATGGGCTTCCCTAGCTATTTCTTCAGCCACGTGGACAGTCTTTTCAGACTCACGGGCTTTTCTTTCCAATAGGGAAATTCTTCCCATTAATTCCGTGCCAATAAGGTTAGCCTACAGAGATAACTCATAGAAATGAGAGATTGAAGATAATTAAAAAAAAACTTGTTGGTAAAAATACCTTCAAAGTAGAATGAACTACGTCATTCATCAGAGTTAAGCAGCTATGGCTCTCCATCTTCTTCTTCTCGATATCTCCAATTAGAGGTTCGAGCCAAACATCGGCTCTGCCGGTCTTCCTCAAGAGGCTATGATTGGCAGGAACCTCCAAAGTAACACTTCTCATAGTCATACTTCCACTGCTAGAACCTGTCTCTGTATGATGAACAGAGGGAAGAGGAGCAGTGGAAGGAATGGAAGGAAAAGATGTAGAAACCAACGCAGGAGCGGAAGCAGGTGCGGTAGAAACAGCCAAGGGAACGGATATAGGAGCGGTAGAAACTGGCAAAAGAACGGAAGTCGTCAAAACTGGTAAAGAAATACTTACGGTTGGCAGAGGAATGGAGGAAATAGGAACAAATGAGGAAAGAGGAGCTTCATCAAAAACAGGGTCGAGCTCGCCACTCCCGAAACCACTGTCAAAAAGATGCTGAATTGACTCCTTATTATCTCTTGGTTCGGCGTCCTCGTCAGAATGAATCAAAACAGGCTCAGTGGTGGAGGTTCGAGCAGGAGTGTTTTCAATTTCATCATCAATAATTATTCGTCTCCTGACCCTTGGCCTGGTAATTAGGGAGGTACCCTCCTCTTCTTCTTCAGAACTTTCCTTTGTAGCTTTCCTTTTAGGCAGCAAGGCTCGAGCCTTATCCAAATCAAGAGCAGCATTCGCAGACATGCGAATGGCCATAGCTACTTCAGCCGTCATTCCTCTAATGCCAAATCCTGATTAAAGGATGGATATACATGATTAAAGTTGAGGAAAAAGTGCTTAACATGTAAAAAAATTCATATAAAAAGGGGGATACCATGTGTTTTGACCTTCCAACCATGTAAGGAAGAAATTGATTTCCAAGTTCTCTGCTCCCTAGAAGCAATCTTCAAAAGTGAGTCTACCCAACCACGGAAGTTGGGAATAGGTTCCACATCTCCCATGGTTGCTACAAAAAACCAAGAAGGGACGAGGTTAAAAACAACTTTCTTTTGAAATTCTCAAAAGTAGGTACGGTAAATAAAAGGAAACCTACGTTCAAAATTTCACTTCTCAGGGAAGGGAATATTTGTTTCGCCAATCAAGTCCACCGTACGAACAACAACGTAACGGATATACCATCCACGATCTTTGTCATCCTCAGGATTTACCAAAACTTTTTTGCTCCTTGCAGTTAAGGTAAAAACCCCATGGTGTATTAAGTTAGGACGGTATAGATGAATGAGGTGAGAAAAGGTGAAATTGACATTGGCCTTGGAGGATAAATATCTCAAACAAGCCACTGTTCTCCACACTAATGGACCGATTTGGGCCAAACAAATTGTAAAGAAACGACAAAATCGAGGATAACTGGGTCAATCGGAGGATTAAAACCTAAAGTGAAGGGGTAAGTGTAAACAGAAGAATACTCACTTCTAAAAGAGGAAATTCTTTGATTTGGGGAAGGAATTGACATTCGGAGACTATCCTTCCAGTTACAATCTCTTCTTATGGTGGGGATTGTAAGCTCGGTTACTATTGTTAGGTAAGTATCGGCTCTTTCTAAATTTTTAATTTGTTTTTGAAGAGACGTTTTGTCACTTTCAAAAGACAAATCACTGGGAACTATATCATCAACTGAGGGTTCTTGAGAAGAATCAAGAATTTCCCTACTTTTAAAAGAAGGGGCTTTTGGGATAGAACTCCTTGAAGAAGAACCAGAGGAGCCGCCTCGCATAGATTCTAACCCTGTTCGAAGCCTACCTCCTCTGCCTCTTCTGTGTCTAACATGGGCGTTGGGAAATTGATCTAGAATTGGAACTTTTTTACGGTTAGGGTTTGAAGAAGACATTGTTAAGAAGGAAGTATGTGCTGAAGATTTGTGAAGAAGAAGTTATGCGTAAAATGGGAACCGTCAACTTTAGAAGTGTAATGATGAAAAGCCTATAATAAAGGCAGCTATCACTTCGTAAATAGTGAGAATGAAGAAGTCTCGAAAAAGGGTATGAATAGCGGAATCAATTAGATAATGACACATGGACAGAACATTAAATGGAAAAGACTGCTGAGGCGTTAATACTGTCATGAGCATTAATTGTGGCAAAAATTCCTTTTACATGAAGATCCACTTCCCAATTATTTAATTGATAAAAAATTGGAAAGTGGGGGGACTATCTGTATTGGGAAAAAACTGAGTTTATATTAAAGATGATGTGGCATGACACGTGGATTAGTTAAATGGTCAAAGCGCAGCAATTGACTAAGAGGCACGGATGGAAACAACCACGAAAAGAAGAATTTAAATAGGCATGAGACGACGTATAGATATGAGTCTCGTACCAATTTAAATTATTTACAGTCAACAGATTAGAAGGCATTGAAGGCAAAGATCTGATGACAGAAAGGAGTCCAAATTCATTATTAAATACTTGATACGTTACAAAATTGGTATTTAATAGGAATGATTGTATAACGGCTTATTTAATGTCATTTATTACTCATGATTATATCATTAAAGCTGAGGCTTCATTCCTTTACCTAGAATTATCTATAAAAGGAAGAAGTATCATCATTTGTAAGGACACGGAATACTATTGAGAATTTATTGAAATACACATCTATTTGTTTTTACCATCGTTCTCAAAAGTATTTTATTTTTGTCTCCTGATTATCAGTAACCCGAATTTCATTTTAGTTTTGACCAAAGACTCAAATTTTTGATTGAACAGATATAGCCTCTGCAAAAAAACAAGATTATTTCAGAAATTTTTAGAAGTAAGCACAAAAAGAAAATAATGCTAGAATATAAATGTGATAATACCCTCTCTTGGTTGTAATCATCCTTAGGTAAGTTGAACTCTTTCCTTGATATAATTAACAGGAGTAGGAAAAACCAAACTATATGTCAGTGGCCTCAGAAATGAACTCATGTAGTGAAACTTAAAAGTTATTGAGTTCTCTTTTAGGAAACACTTTAATAAAGCTTATAATATTTGGAATGGTGCCAAAGCAGCTTTTAAATAGAAAACGTGAAATTAAAAATTTAGATTAACAAGAAGGCAATCTTAACAATGGGTTAACATTTCGGTCTTAGCTCGAAATAACACCCTTACGGCCAAGGGCCATCGCCAACAAGAAGAATTCGACCTCGCTCGAATTACAACGGGTTAACATTTCGGCCTTAGCTCGAAATAACACCCCTACGGCCAGGTCATCGCCAAAAAGAAGAATTTGACCTCGCTTAAATTACAACGGGTTAACATTTCAGCCTTAGCTTGAAAGAACACCCCTATGGCCAAGGGCCATCGCCAAAACGAAGAATTCGATCTCGCTCGAATTACAACGGGTTAACATTTCGGCCTTAGCTCGAAATAACACCCCTACATCCAAGGGCCATCGCCAAAAAGAAGAATTCGATCTCGCTCGAATTACAATGGGTTAACATTTCGGCCATAGCTCGAAATAACACCCCTACGCCAAGGGCCATCACCAAAAAGAAGAATTCGACCTCATTTGAATTACAACGGGTTAACATTTCATCCTTAGCTCGAAATAACACCCCTACGGCCAAAGGCCATCGCTAAAAAGAAAAATTCGACCTCGCTCGAATTACGACGGGTTAACAATTCGGCCTTAGCTCAAAATAACACCTCTACGGCCAAAGGCCATCGCCAAAAAGAAGAATTCGACCTCGCTCGAATTAACACTCGGCCTCGCCCGAATTAACATTTGGCCTCCTCGCCCGAATTGACATTTGGCCTCCTCGCCCGAATTAATATTCGACTTCACTCGAATTTAACTCTCATTCGACCTTGCTCGAACTTGATTCACAGCTAGACCTCATTCGAGTTGAATAGGGCAACATCTGACTTTCGCTCAAACCAATCAAAGACACTCAATCACGCTCGGATTAACGCCTACCAACCATTCCTTTGAAACCATCAATTGAGGAAAACGTTCAAGGAATAGAAAAATAGAATAAGGAATGAGTAGCAAAAAGTAGCATTCGAAATCAAAAGTATCAGAAAAGGCATCTTACAAGGGCCGAATTGCCCATCCAGATCTAAGGACGCGAATGACCTCCTCCGATGTCGCCGTCCTTGCCAAAGCTGCCATCCCGACCTCGCCGGCCTTCTCCAACTCTACCGTCTTCTTGATTAACTCATCACTCAAGTCATTGGCCCTAATCGCACTCTGCTCAAGTTCAGCCCGCGGGGATACCACTTTTTGACCCGAAGAGTGGTACTCTCAGCCGCGATCCACACTAGTCAACCTCCCCATCCGAATTTCTCGAACTACAATTAATGAAGTCCATTCACCGAGCTCGACCAAAAGACGACCTCGATAAGAAGAGGGACTAACTGTATGGGTCAAAATCATATCAGAGAAATTTATGACATATGCAGAGACAATTGGCCGAGGTCGGGTAGAGATCAATAAGGCCGAAGTCGGGTAGTGATCAATAAGGCCGAGGTTGGGCAGAGATCAATAAGGCCGAGGTAGGGCAGAGATCAATAAGGCCGAGGTCGGACAGAGATCAATAAGGTCGAGGTCGGACATAGATCAATAAGGCCGAGGTCGGGCAGTGATGATAGATATAACAACTAGTTTGCTTATGAATCCTCAAAGGGAATATTCTACCGGATATTCCCTCTAATTATACTTTTTTAGGATTTTCTAGGGATACCCCTTATAAATAGGAAGAGAAGACTTCCCAAAAAAGGGGGACTCACTCTCTCTAGAAAATAGAAAAAACATATCTCTAAAGATTAGAGGATTTATGATCTCATACCTCCGTCAGACCCAAAAAGGGTCCTAAGGTTCTTGTATTTGTCTATCATTCATCTTTATCAAATAACGGAGGATCCGCCTCACTCAAGATTGGGTGACTCTTTTTCCTTTATTTACTTTTTATTGTCATTTAATGTTACTTAATGCATCTTTCTTCGTGTTATTAATTCTGACCATAATCACTGCCAGCATTTATACTCAGCTATGTTTTTCTATTCATATTATTCATCTCATATCTAGAATTAATTATTCTTAATTAAGATTTACCCTCTATCTTCTTATTTAATTAGTTTACCAAAAAATATCTCGTACTTTTTTGGTCAAACAAATATAAAATATAAACAAAAGTGCTCGTTCTTTCTAATGATTGTTTTGTTCGTGGGTACGTCCACAATTTCTTTTTTCCACAAAAAGAAGAGTTTTCGCCGTAGGGTAATTTGCATAGAGGGGAGGGTTCATTCCTTTCTTTGTTTAGAAGAGACAGCTGTTTAGGCTTTTGGGAAACCTCCCTTGCTAAGTAAACTTAAGTACACTAGTTGGATACTACTAACAAATCAAACAACTAAGGTACGTTTTGGAAGCTAGAATAAATTTTTTTTATACTATCATGTTTCTTAAAGATCTTTTATATATAGGTAATATTAATAAGCATAATTTGGTAAGAAGAAAATTATGTTAAATAAGCTATTAGAGCAGGTAAATGACAAGGCTTGAATTGAATGGAGTAACAATTTATATGGGTAATTTAGCTATCATTTCATGCATGCAGCAGTCTTAATAAGTTTGAGACAAGATCCGTCCAAAAACTTTGTTTGCAATTTAAGCACGCCATTGTTGCAAAAATAACTAAGTTAAAGAGTGTTTGACATGGAGGAAAAATATTTTTCTATTTTTTCATGTTTTAATGTCTTAAATATTTGAAAAATATTTTTGGTATAAATTTATTTTTCTTCAATTTTAGAAAAATGACTCCCCATTAAGAGGAGGCAATTTTTTTTTCTAAACTATCCTTTCAACCCTCCGCATCTCTACCCTCAGTCCACCTCTGGAACCCTCGACCCACACCTACCTCCCTCGTACCCGGTCACCCCTCCTCCCTCCCCCCTCCACCAACGAACGCTAAACCCAGAACCTCGACCACCGACCTCGCCCGTCAACCCTCGAACCCAACTATTGACCAGTGGCCCCATGCATCCCTGACCCCCAACCCACGACCCTCCCGATCCCTGACTTCTGGCCCCTCCAGCCTCGAATACCCGACCCCCCTCCTATCCCACTATGCCCATTCTTTACCATAGTATTTTTCTAGATTATATGTAAATACTTTTGGGATTATACTTTATACTTACTAGCCAAATATCACAAAATAAGTAAGAAAATTATTTATTTTGCAGGATAATATTTTTAGTGAATGATATTTTCCTTCGCTCCAAACACACCCAAAAACATGAAGTTCCCTGCATGCAATATGTTCTCCTCGTAAAAGATTTTAATTTAAAAGCAATTCGGAATTGACCTCAAATTTGCAATTAATCCATGTGAAAGGAGAGGAAAAAATGGCAAATTTATTTGACGAGTGACAATGACATAAAGAGTACTTCTCCTAAAGCTGGATCTAGAAAATCAACACCTCCTCCTTTAATAATTAAACAAATAGAATATTGAATCAACTCCTAATATCCATGTTCCGTGCCCAAACGTGTCAACTTTAACATAAACATTATAGAATACTTCACTGCATCCTCTTCCTCTATATGAAGGCTCCTATATATAGACCTCTCATATATTGCTTCCACATAAACTCACATCTCTACCAACTCTCTCTCCTTACTTCTTAAGTGAAGAAACAAAAATCCACAAACCAAAAAGAAGTCTGCACCTGATATATACTACTTGTATACAGAGAGAATGGATCAAAATGTACCAGTAATGGCAAAAAAGTTCTGGAAAATAGTTCGAGTAGCCTTTTTCATGCTGAGGAAAGGGTTATCAAAGAGGAAACTAATGTTTGATCTCAGCTTATTAATGAAGCGTGGCAAAATTGCTAGCAAAGCCGCCATTCAAAACCTCATGTTCCACCATAATAATAATAATAATACCTACGGCCACCAATGTCCTTCCTCCACCTTATCTTCCAAAGAGTACTACGAATTCAGCTGCAGTAACAGCCCTGCTTTCCACCTTCCCTTTAACCTCAACAAGCGCAGTAAGCACAGTCATCACCATGCACCTGCAACTGACGACGACGTTTTAATGGTGAACGCGGCCGTGTTGAAGGCGTTGGAGATGATTCAGAGTGGAAACGGCGTCACCTGCTTTGCCTGGATTTGGGAGAACTCCTACTGTGAGGCAATTAAAGGTAACTGATTCGCCGTTTCCTCTTAGAGATGGAGAGGGTAACAGTCACGTGGATGAGAAAGCTGATGAATTCATTTCAAGATTCTACAGAGATTTGAGACGAGAAGCTTCTGATTTTGCTTAATGTTTGACGCTTTTGAGAATTCATGCATGTAATTGTGTCCTTTGCAATAAAGAAGAAGGATATTGGATTTTAAACAGTTTCTCAGCGTTAATTGGTGGAGTAGAGGAAAATTTGCCGCTTCCATTATCAGAAGAAAAAGAAAATAATGCTATAGTATATAAATGTGATGATACCGTCCCTTTAATTTTGATTCTTCCTATGACATTTTCAAGGCTAAAGTCCTGAAATTTTGCATCCAAAAAATTCTCTCTTGAGTAGATTGTCGAGTACTCGTTACCTTTTCTTCTCGAAAATAAGAAAAGTAAAAAGTGAAATTAGAAATCATTATTTACTCCTACAAGTTAAAGTAAATCATATTGAACAAGGTTAGTGTTTAACCAAAAAATTGGATTTCGGTCAAAGCTTTAATTTAGAAGAACTCGGGTTACTAATAATCAAAAGAATATATGAAAGGAAGTAATTTGGCTAGTAATAAGATAATCAGAAGAAAAGCAAGTAAATCGGTATATTCAGATAGTATTTCGTGTCCCTACAATTGATCCGTTCTCTCCCTTTTATAGATATTTTGGAGATATGTGTTTTGCTTTTGTCATAATAAGGCCATTATGAACAATTAAAGATATTAAATGCTATGTTACATAATCATTGTATTTAATACAGATTCTCTAACGTTTTTAGTATTTAAGGCTCATTAAATGTTGTATCTGTATTCCCATGTAGTGTCAGATTCATTCCCCTTGATTCTTGGACTTAAATAAGTACGAGCGCTGAGTCTTTTGGATAACCGCTCGTGCTTCTTCCTTTACCTATGCTCGTATCTGTTGCAACTCGTGCCTCTTTGCTAGTTGTAACTCTTTGACCAGTCTATGTGTCACGACACGTCATCTTTACACCACTTTAATATGTAAACTCAATTTTTCCGAATACAGATAGTCCCCCCACTTGCCATTTATTCATCGATTGAATATTTGGGAAGTGGATTTCATTAAAATGAGGATTTTTGTCACCATTAATGCTATGACAGAATCAATGCTTCAATTGTCACTTTTATTTAATGCTCTTCACACATGTCACCTTTTCATTAGTTCTACAATTTTGCAGCACTTTTTAAGGCTTTTTCACGGCTTCTCTATTCACGAAGCGTCAATTATCATTATTATGATCCTTCCATCATCACCCCTTTTCCTTTGGCGGTTGCTTATCAGTATAAATATAACTTCCTTCTTTGTCTTTACCACATAAAGTTTTCTGAACATCCAATTTTCTCAAATCTCTATTTGCTTCTTCATCGTATCATCATGTCTTCACCAAAACCTAACCCTAGAAGGGTTTCCATTATTGATACCTTCCCTAACGCCCCTAGTAGGAGCAGAAGAGGAGGTAGGCTCCGTAGTTTAGGGTATGCACGTGGTTCTTCTATTCCTTCACCTAGTTCTGGCCCTTCTTCTAGAACTAGAGGTTTTCTTTCACAAAGATCTTCTTCTAGGGGTAAAGAACCTTCTGAACCTCTTCGTGAGCCTTTAGTAGAAGAGATAGTTCCTGCGGAACTGTCTTTTTATCATGACAGAGAGTCTCTTAGAAACCAAGTATCTTCTTTAGATCGTGCTGATATCTATCCCACTCAAATTACTGAAGGTTTGATTTCTATAGTTCGTAGAGACTGCCATTGGAGTCATGATTTTCCTATTATCATTCCCAATCCGAATCAAAGAATACTTCTTATTTAACCGGATTTTCCTTTGTTTATACATACCCTTTCACTTTAGGATTTAAACCAGCTATTGACCCTGTTATCCTTGAGTTCTGTCATTTATTTGATGTTTGCTTGGGTCAAATTGACTCAATAATATGGAGGGTTGTTGCCTGTTTGAGACATTTGACCAATACAGCTAATGTGCCTTTTACTTTCCCTCATCTGATCCACCTTTACTCCCTAGACTCATTCGTAATGATGTTTTTACACTAGTAGCCAGGAGCAAAAGAGTTTTAGTGAGCCCTGAAGATGACAAAGACCGTGGCTGATATGCCAGGTTTGTTGCTGCCCCCACCGTTGGTTTGGTGGGTGATGAGAACATTCCCTTCCCTGAGAAGTGAAATTTTGCACGTGAGTCTTCTGACTTTCTCGTACCTTTTTCTTCAAGTTTGTTGATTTTTCTCCTAATTTTGCTTTTCTTTTTTAGCAACCATGGGAGTTGTGGAAGATGTTCCCAATTTCCGTGATTGGGTAAACAAGCTATTGAAGATTGCTCCAATGGATGGTAGATCTTGGAAGACCCTTTCCCGGCGATTTGGTTGGAAAGTAAAAACTCATGGTAAGTGCTTTTATTTTATTTTATCTTACATATATTTTTTATTTCTATGAACTAATTTCAATCCTTCTTTCTATCAGGATTTGCTATTCGAGGAGTTACTGTCGAGGCGGTCGCGACTTCTCGTATCTCTTCGGAAAGGGCCCAAGAAATAATCTTGAGTTCTTCATCGAAGAGAAAAGCTGTTGATGAACAAGATTCTGAAGAAAAGGAAGACAGGGGCTCTTTGGTAACAAGGCCAAGGGCTCGAAGACGCATCATTTCTGATGAAGAAGAAGAAACATCCCCCTGTCGTTCTATTCCCCTTACCGAGTTTGTTGAGGCCCTGATAGTGATTCCTGACTGATGTTGCTCCCGTTGCTGCTCATGACTCTGTTGAGCAGCTTTTTATCAGCGGGTTTGGTGGTGAAGGCTTAGGCCAAGTTTTGGATGAAACACCTCTGGCTTCTTTTTCTACACTCGTGTCTGTGACTCCTTCTTTGCCGATCTCTGTTATTTCCGTTCCTTCACATACTGTCTTTACTACTTCTATTGTTCCTACTTCAACAATTCCTCCCCCAATCATTCACCGTGCTGAAGTTGGCTCCTCAAGTAGGAGTGGTGCTATGAGGCAAGTGATCATTGAAGTTCCCGCTAAGGGCAATCTCTTAAGGAAATCAGGTCAAGCAGATATATGGCTAAAGCCCTTAATTGGACCAATTGAAAGAACCAAGCTAGAGAGCCATAACTCCTTGACTTTGATGAATGATATTGTGACGCTTCTTTAAAGGTATTCCCATTCTCTTTTTTCCTTTGCTGTGCTTTAAAAATTTTTCTATCTTTGAGATTTTCATTTCTCTTCCTTTTTTTATTTTTTTATAGGCCAATCTTATCGGCACGAAGATGATGAAAAGGGTTGCCCTCTCAGAGCAATTAGTGCGTGATTCTCAATTAGAGGTGTGCAATTGGAAGGAACAGTATGAAAGCCTTCAGATTGATGTGGAGTACTTAGAAGAAAGTAAGAGTACCTTGGAGCAGCAGGTACGAGCCTTGACTTCAGAGTTGGCAGTTGAAAAGGCTTTCTCAAGTCAAGCGGATAAAGAAAAGGCTCATCTTGAAACCTCTTTCTCTGAGAAGCTGTCCAAGGCAAGTGAAGAGATTAGAGAGTTGAAGGCTTTCTTGGGTGAGAAAGAGTCTTATGTTGGCGAGCTCGTGCAGAATTTGACTCAAGCACAAGAAGACCTCCGAGTTTCTTCTAATAAGGTTTGTGCCTTGGAAAGTTCCCATGCCTCTCTTCAAGCTTCTTACACTTCTGCCTTAGCTGAAAATGAGAAATTAAAGAATGAAATTGCTGACTGGGAAAGGGATTATGAAATCCTTGAGGATAAATCTGCCACTGAAGTGAGTTGGGCGTTTTTGAATTCTCGTCGTGATACCCTAGTTGAAGCTAGCCAAGAGACTTTTAACTTGGAATGTGAGTTAGCTAAAATCAATGAAACTATTGAGAAGGCTCAGCAAACTCAAGATTTTCCTTCTCCCGTGGTCTTAGCTTCCGTGAATGTTGAAGTTGATACGGGTATTCCAACTCCTTCAAGCCTAGTTGAGCCCGCTGCTATAAACCAAATTGAGCCCGTTGCTGTTGATGCACCTACTTCAGTTCCTACATTTTCTTAGTTATAAGTTTAAGTCATTTGAATTTCTTTGTGATGTTTTGTTTTTTTGGGAAAATTGTGGTAAAACCCTTGGTCTCATTTGAGGGTTTATTTTGGAAATTCAATTCCCCGGACTTTTCATGGTGTAATTTGTATAAAAAATTCGCAGTTTATGACTAAGTTCGTGCTTAGTCTTAAGCTTTTTAATATTAAGAAGTTTTCTCGTTACTATCTTGAACTTTCGTTTAGTTTATTCTTGCCTTTATTTCTAAGGACTTATAGAATAGTTTGCAATTTTATTCTTTAAAAATGCTTCTATTAACTTCATGAGTATTTACATTAATCATGAATTTTATAAAAGAGGGCCCTTTTATATTCGACACTTAATGAAGAAGACGTCTCAACTTCATAATGGTGTTAACATACGATAAGAGAAATAGGAATATACATGTTTCTTTGAAATAACTTTGACAAGTTTTTATTTGAACTCTGTCTAGTTTTGAATAACACTTTACACGTATTTGAATTACATCTATAACTTTCTCGTAACTATTTTTCTTGTAACAGATTTCAAAAAGAAAAATAAACACGAGGTTTTTATCTATAACCCATTTCAGTACATAGCCTTTACCCTTACTATGGTAAGGTTTTTCTTTGGCCTTAGCTCGTGACTTTGCTCTGCACTTGACTCATTCAATCAGTCAATTTTTCAGGGCTTGATATTCTTTGCATTCCTTATACACATGCCCGTGTACATTATGTAGTCCCCCAAGTGTTTGAGCGTTGAATTATGAAGCCTCGAGCACCTAATTGTTCCTCTCATTTGGTCCTTTCCCTGTAAAGGAAAAACATACGGGACTCAGAGGTATGATTATAGATGAAGACTGCTTAACCCGTTTGAATTTTTATCAGAACAATTGTAACCCTAGGCCAGGAAATTAAATTTATTTCACGTGCCTTGCAGGTCGTGAGTCATCATTTAGTACGAGTTAGCATTTTTCCTATCATCTAAAATCATTAGTAAAATTTTAACAATTCAAAAATTAAAATTTAAAATATGGATACCTGACCGTGAGTATTCTTCAGAAATAATATCTCTTCAGATGAACATCATTCCAATGTGAAGGTAGGATCTTGCCATCCATTATTTCCAGCTCGTATGCTCCTTTACCTGCAATATCATAAATTCTATAGGGTCCTTCCCATGTTGGAATTAATTTCCCCGAATTAGCTGCCTTCATAGATTGAAAAACCTTTTTGAGCACGAAGCCCCAATTTTGAAGAATCTGAGGCGTGCTTTTCTGTTGTAGTATCGTTTTATGACCTGCTTCTGTGCTGTCATTCTTATTAGTGCAACTTCTCTTCTTCCTTCAAGTAAATCAAGATTTACACGCATTTCCTCGTCATTAGATTCTTCTTGTCGCCTGTGCGAATCGTGTACTCGGCTCTCCTATCTCAACTGGAATTAAAGCTTCAGCTCCATAAACCAATTAAAATGGTGTTTCTCTTGTACTTATTTTTGCTGTTGTGCGATATGCCCATAAAACACTAGGTAACACTTCCGGCCAATTACCTTTGGATTCCTCTAAACGCTTCTTTAAATTGTTGATAATGATTTTGTTTGTTGACTCAGCTTGCCCATTACCCACCGGATGATAAGGTGTAGACGTAATCCTTTTAATCTGCCAACTTTGAAAAAATTCTGTGATTTGAATGCCTATAAACTGAGGACCATTATCACACACGATCTCCTTTGGCACACCGAATCGACATATGATATTCCGTCAAATGAAATCTTTAACTTCCTTTTCTCGCACCTGTTTAAATGCTCCTGCCTCTACCCATTTAGTAAAATAATTAGTGAGTACGAGCAAAAATTTTACCTATCCTTTTACTTGCGGTAGTGGACCCACGATATCCATTCCTCATTTCATAACTGGCCATGGTGCAATGACCGGATGTAATAACTCCGCGGGCCTATGCATATTATTACCGTACCTTTGGCATTTATCACATTTAGCCATGAAACTTTCCGCTTCTTCTTCCATTTTGGGCCAATAATAACCTGCCCTAATTAAGGTTCTTACCAATGACCTTCCTCCTGCGTGATTCCCAAAATAGCCCTCGTGTATTTCTCTCATTACGTATTCCATCTGAGAAGGTCCGAGATATCTTGCTAAGGGACCACCGAACATTTTTCGGTAAAGATTGTCTTGCTTTAAGCAATACCGAACAACCTTTTTTCGAAGCGCATCATCTTTTTTCTTATCTTCAGGGATGATACCATACTGCAAAAAAAAAACAACAATCTCATTCCTCCAATCCCAAGTTAAGTTATTAAAATTTACCTTATTATTATCGAGGTTGAGGACTGAATGAAACAAATGAATAACTGAAGCACTTTCATTGCTTGCCATGTCTGCCGCAGATGCAAGATTAGCTAGGGCGTCGGCTTCAACATTTTCATCCCTTGGTATTTGTGTTACTTTCCAGGTTTGAAATTGCTTTATCAAATCCCGTACCTTCTCTAAGTATTGCTGCATCCTTACTTCCCTGGCCGTATAAGTCCCCAGCATTTGATTAACTACGAGCTGTGAATCGCTTTTAATTGTAATCTGATTTATGCCAAGTTCTCGTGCCAATTCTAAACCTGCAATCACAGCTTCATACTCTGCCTCATTGTTAGTTATAGAATGACATTTTATGGCTTGTCGAATGGTTTCACTCATAGGTGGTACCAAAACAATCCCTAAACCAGCACCTTTTACGTTAGATAAACCATCAGTAAACAAGGTCCAAGTTCCTGGGTTAGCTCCGTTGAACACCTGCAACTCTTTTTCGGCTTCTAATTGCTTCTCTTAGCTAAAATCAGCCACGAAATCAGCTAACACTTGAGATTTTATAGCAGTTCTAGGTTGGTAGGTGATATCATATTCACTTAATTCTATAGCCCATTTAGCTAACCTACCTGACAACTTATGCTTATGTAACATATTGCGTAATGGATAAGCAGTTACTATAACAATATAATGACATTGAAAATAAGGCCTTAATTTTCAAGATGCCATGATTAATGCAAGTGCAAGCCTTTCCAATTGAGGATACCATGTCTCCACATCTAAAAAAGATTTGCTAACATAATAGATCGGATATTGTTTACTTTGGTCCTCACAGACTAAAACAACACTTACCGCTACTTCTGAAACAACAAAGTAGATGAGCAGTCTTTCCCCAGCCTTTGGTTTTGCGAGCAATGGTGGATTTGATAAGTATGTCTTCAAATTTTTGAGTACCTGCTGACATTCCTCGTTCTATTCAAAGTGATCTTGCTTTTTAAGAGCTGAAAAGAATTTAAAGTACTTTTCTGATGATTTAGAAATGAATCTTCCCAAGGCTGCAATTCTTCCTGTCAACCTCTACACTTCTTTTTTTCTTGAAAACATATTAGGAATTTCTTCAATGGCCTTAATCTATGCGGGATTCACTTCAATACCACGGTTAGAAACAAGAAAACCCAAAAACTTACCTGACGCGACACCAAATGCACATTTCTCCGAATTTAATTTCATATTAAATTTGCGCAAAATCTGAAATGTATCTGACAAGTGTGATATATGATCTCTCGAATACGGAGTTTTAACGAGCATATCGTCTATATAAACCTCCATGGTTTTTCCCAGATATTCTTGAAACATTTTAGTAACCAGCTTTTGATATGTTGCACCAGCATTTTTGAGACCAAAAGACATTACTTTATAACAGTAAGTCCCCCTGTCTGTTATGAATGAAGTTTTTTCCTCATCTACCGGATCCATTTTGATCTAATTGTACCCTGAATATGCATCTAAAAAACTTAATAGTTCATGTCCTACAGTAGCATTAATTAGCTGATCTATATGTGATAGTGGAAAAGAATCTTTAGGACAAGCTTTATTAAGGTCTGTGTAATCCACACAAACTCGCCACTTACCATTCTTCTTTGGAACTACAACAGTATTGGCTAACCAATTAGGATACTTTACCTCGCGGATGGATCCAATCTTTAGCAATTTTTGAACCTCTTCTTGAATCACCTGATTCTTGAACGTGCCTTGCTTTCTTTTCTTTTGTTTGATAGGAGGGTACGTTGGGTCTTCATTCAATTTGTGAGTCATTACCTCCGGTGGTATTCCTGTCATGTCAGAGTGGGACCAAGCAAAATAGTCCACGTTAGTTTTAAAAATTCAATTAACTTACCTCTCATGCCTTGGCTTAGATTGGCCCCTACGTAGACTTTCTTATCAGGCCTTTGTGCAAATAACACCACAGCCTCCAGTTATTCAATTGTTGTTGAGGTTTGTGCTATGGTTCCCTCAACTATCTTCTGTGATTGCTATTTTTCTTCTTTTTTCGTACTCGAATCTGCTACAGAGTTGATGCTCCTGGATGTATGTTGATCCCCGCGGATTTGACATATTCCCATGGTGATGGAAATTTAATAACTTGATGCAAGGTTGAAGGAACGACATCCATTTCATGGATCCATGGTCTCCCTAGGATAACATAGTAAGCCATCTCCATACCTACTACTTGAAACTTTGTATCTTTGACAACTCCTTCTGCGAATGTGGTGAGTGTTACCTCTCCTTTCGTCACAACACTAGAATTGTCAAATCCAGATAAAGTATGCGCCTTTGGTATTAATTTATCCTCAGCTTGCATCTCACGTAATACTCTTAACAAAATAATGTTCACGGAACTACCTGGATCAATCAAAACTCGTTTCACATTAGTATCATGTACAATTAAAGATATTACCAGGGCATCGTTATGAGGAGATAATACGTCATCCGCATCAGCATCAACATCATCAAATATAATATTGTCTTCCTCTAATACATGTCGCACCCGTTTCCCTTGGGTAATTGTGACTTTGGAACTTTTATTAGCTGCAGTGTACGTTACGCCATTGATGTCTTCTCCCCCGCTTATAACGTTGACGGTTCTTTTGGGATAAGGTGGTTTAGGGGGTTCCTGCCTATTCTTTATGTAAGATTGCTTACCTTTCTCACTGAATAACTCAGAGAGATACCCTTGTTTTAATAAATGATCAACTTCACTTTGTATGAATCTACAGTCCATTGTTTTATGCCCGTGATCATTATGAAACTCACACCAATGATCAGGGTTGCGCCTGTTTGGATTCAATCTCATCTATTTTGGCCACCGTACCTTGTCACCCATGCTTCTCAAAACAGCTACGAGCTCGGAAGTGCTCATATTGAAATTGTAACTGCCAAATCTTGCCTTCAAATTTCTATCATCATTCCGTGACTCATGGGTGTTTCGATCATTCCTAAACCTTCATGAAAAAACATGACTCTCTATTCCTTGATCTGTGATCATACCTTTGATTGTCCTGTTTTGACCGTGAATCTTTTCCCGCAGGTCCCATGTATGGCTCGTACCTGTTTTTACTGGTCCTTTTTTCGATTTTCGCCTATCTCGAACTTACTTTTTCTTCTTTTTGGAATCGTGGAACAGTATCTTCTTCTATCCTTAGCTTTATGCTATACCTTTTGTAAACGCCATTCCATGTTGTAGCTAGGAATTTACGAAGACTTTCCTTGAGTCGCCTCGTAGCTTCTGGGCTCTTTTCATTCAAATTACTTGTGAAAGCTATAGCTGTCCAATTGTTAGGTACACGTGGTAATGTCATTCTTTCACGTTGGAATCTGTCCACGAACTCCCTAAGCAATTCTGAGTCCCTTTGCTTGATCTTGAAAATATCTTCCATTCTTTTTTCGACTTTTTGAGCTCCCGAGTGTGCTTTGATGAAATAATCTGCAAGCTCAGCAAAAGAATTTATGGAATTTTTGGGTAAAAGAGAATACCATGTTAATGCATCCTTATGCATCCTTGGTGAGTGTTTCACCGAAAATTTTGACTAATACTGATTCAATCTCCTGCTTGGTCAAGTCGTTGCCTTTTACGCCTATTGTGAATGCAGTCACGTGGTCTCGTGGGTATGTTGTTCCATCGTATTTTGGAATGTCAGGCATTTTGAATTTCTTTGGAATTGGGAGGGGAGCAGCACTTGGCTTCCAGGGTTGTTGCGAATATTTATCCGTATCTATTCCTTTGATTACGGGCGGCACCCCGGGTATTTGCTCTATGCGGTCACTTTGCTCCTTGAGCTGTTTCTGCAATGTTAGTACTAAGTTTTGTAAATCAGAATTGACTAAGTTACCTGGTTCTCCCTCTTGTGATTCACTGGGGGTTCCACAACTACCTGAATTAACAAGCCCGGAACGAGGGTTCTCCAAAGTGTTGTTATTTGGAGTGAGTGTGGGTGGTGCAGCAGGTAAGTGGCCAGCGAAGGCCTCAAGAGCTTTATTGACATGTGCAGCAATTAGTTTCTGTAAAGTTTCATCGATAGCTTCAACATTTTCAAATTGAGCATTTCCATTTGTATGAGATCCATCAGGAGAGACTTCCTGAGACCGCCGAGGAGAGCCTCGTGGAGAAGGGGCCGGGGTTTGATTATCTTGTGGATTTCTTTGAAGTTGTTGGTTTCCTTGAATGTTATTATTGTTGTTCGATATGGTTGATGCAACAAGGAAAGTTAAGCTAAAAGAGGATAGATTATCAGATTCCCGGTAACGGAACCAATTTGTTTAACCAAAAAATGGGATTTCGATTAAAGCTTTAATTTAAAAGAACTCGGGTTACTGATAATCAAAAGAATATATGAAAGAAAGTAATTTGGCTAGTAATAAGATAATCAGAAGAAAAGCAAGTAAATCGGTATATTCAAATAGTATTTTGTGTCCCTACAATTGATCCGTTCTCTCCCTTTTATAGCTATTTTGGAGATATGCGTTTTGTTTTTGTCATAATAAGGTCATTAGGGATAATTAAAGACATTAAATGCTATGTTACATAATCATTGTATTTAATACAGATTCTCTAACGTTTTTAGTATTTAAGGCTCATTAAATATTGTATCTGTATTCCCATGTAGTGTCAGATTCATTCCCTTTGATTCTTGGACTTAAATAAGTACGAGTGCTGAGTCTTTTGGATAACTGCTCGTGCTTCTTCCTTTGCCTCTGCTCGTATCTATTGCAACTCGTGTCTCTTTGCCAGTTGTAACTCTTTAATCAGTGTATGTGCCACGACACGTTATCTTTACACCACTTTAATATGTAAACTCAATTTTTTCCAATACAGTTAGCAAGTTAACATTTGTTCCTTCCTTCAAGCCCAAGGGAATATTACGTAATCGTAATAGGATATATTGAACATTAACTGCCTATCAGACCGTAGTACTTACTTGGAGTTGGGTTTATAATTTTTAACATTAACTGCCTATCAAACCATAGTACTGCTAATTATAGTTAATCTTCATGTAAAACCAAACAAAAATCCTGGAATTTCATCACACGTTCGCTGTAGGGCTGTCAAATTTGGCCCAAGCCCAAGTGACCCGCTTAATCCGCTCAAAGTTGGAGGTTATTGACCCACTTATTTATTGAACTCAGTTCATCTTGATCCAATCCATTTAAAGTTGGGCTAATTTTTAGCCCAATTTGATCCATGCGTAACTTTGTCAAAACATCATAGAAATAATCTTTTTTTGTTTGACATGTTATATATGACCATAACAAAATAAAACCGTCTTATTTAGTAATTATACAATTTATAAGAAAATAATACATATTAATTAAAATTTGGTAAATAAGAGTTGGGTGGGTTGGGCTATGACCCAAATTTTAGCCCATCATAACCCCGTACATCTTAGCCCAAGTAAGTTTTGACTAGATTAATGACTCACCCATTCATTGACTCAAACCATTTTAACCCACTCAAAATTTTGGGGAGAAATTAAAAAATAGCCAGATTTACAACTGGTCGTTCAAAAATAACCAAATTTGAAAAGTAATCGAAATTTAGCAACTTTTCTTGTAAAGATAAATCTGAGCGAAAACACTGTTCAAAACCCGGAAAATACGCCAGTATATTATGCTAGAGTTCTAACATAAGTATACTTGAACTCCAGCATATTATACTGGAGTTCCAGGATAAGTATGTTGGAACTCCAGTATAATATGATGGAGTTCCAGCATAAGTACACTAGAACTCCAGCATAATTTACTGGAGTTCCAGCAAGTATACCGGTCCAGCATAATATACTGGAGTTTGGAGCACTGATGCTCCAGTCTCCAGTATATTATACTGGAGCCAGCAAGGTATACCGGTTCAGTATAATATGCTGGAGTTCATACACAGATGCACCAAACTCTAGTATATTATGCTGGATCGATCTCTGTTATAGCAAAATAGTGGTTATTTTTTATTGACTTGGTAAACGCTGGCTATTTTTGAATGACCAGTCTGCAAACTAGCTATACCGTGCTATTGTTACAAAATTTTGACACCCATAGTTCGCTATTTGATCCAAACACTCGTAACCTAATTGATCCCAAGACTCTTTTACTAAGTCAAAGAAAAATGTCGCAATTGACTTACAATGAAGGCACCGTGAATCTTCCAATTTCCCTAAAGCAAACCTATGTTCATAAGTGGAAACATGTTGTTTAGTATGTGCGCCTTTCTCTATTAACTTTATTACTACTGTATTTATTTTACAGTTATTTATTGTAGTGGTATGAAAAGCAAATATATCCTTTGCTTTTTAGGTTGGCCATCTACCTGAAAACCTCCTTTGGCAGAAACATCCAAGCACATACCCTATTTTATTGATGCACTTGATTGTTTTATTAATTTTGGGAGAAATCTGTGGTGCTTACTAAAGTAATGCTGTCAAAACTTTGAAATATTGAAATGCCTCGCGGGACACGAACATGAGGTTTCAACATTGGTAAACCAAGAACATGAATGAGTAGGGCACTCATATCTTGTTAATAAATTAGATCTTTGGTCTAACTCAATTCCATAAGTTAGCTTATGCGGTGCTAGTGAGGATATACTATCCGAAGCCATTTAAGGAGATAACGTCTCATTTCCTTCACCAATACTTGACACTAACTTATACAAAATCAGATTAAAAAATCCAATATGAACTAAGCTTGAAATAATTTTACAACTTTTAATTAAATGCATCACTTAATATTTATGAAACATTGATAGCGGATAAAGAGAGAAGTGAGTTTCAGAAAATTGGGGTTTCTAGCAGACGAGATTTTTTGACAGCTCTTGGACAAGATTTTAGCTTAATAATGCGGGCAAGTTATGTTAATTGTAATTTATAAAACAGGTGCGACTGGTCTGACTCACAAAATTAAATTTCTTCTCATACAAGTAAAGCACAGTGACTAAGTAAAGGCCAAAAGTTTAGGTAAAACAATCCATATTGATAAACATGGATTGCTATTTTCCTTGTGTTTCTTTTTCTCTTTTCTTCCTCTCTTGAAAGAGTGTTATTTGCATAGAGGTCTTTTAGAAGTGTGATAATTGCCATGTCTGAAGGGAGCTTTCGAGTTATGGTAAAGTTGTCTTCGTTTGATTTATAGGTTACGGACTTACGGGTTTGAGTAGCAGAAGTAGCTACAAATGTTTGTATTAGGGTAGACTGTCTATATCACATCCCTAGGGATACAATCCTTCCTTGGATCCTGCGTGAACGTGAGATAATTTGTGTATCGAGTTGCCTTTTATAAGAGTAAATTTCATGACTGGTTATTAAGCTTTGTGTTCATTACTCAATTTATTTTTTTGTTACATAAAGTCATTCAACTTTGTGTTCATCACCCAAAAGTCATTTTTTTTCTTTTGTTACAAAAAAATCATTTTACTTTGCACTATCTATCACAAAAGTCATCTTGGCCGGATTTTATAATACTTTTATTTGAAAAGTCTATTATGCCCTTGACACTATGAATCCTCTTATTTATGTAACACATTCTATATTTATATAATATAATATATTTTTACCTAGATATTTTACTTATAATTAAAATAAATTTATATTATTTTCTTTATTATTTTTATAATATATCTGTATATTTGATTTTTTCAGGGAACTCAAATTGTTTAATCATATTCAAACATATACATATTTAAAATATAAAAATGACAAAAATATGTATTTTTAATAGTAATTTGAAATAATAAATTACAGTTTTTATAGCCAGTAAAACTTTTACAATTTTTTTAAAATATATTTATGTTTAATATTACGTTTTTTTAAAGTTTTTTCTGTTAATAATATTTATTTTGTAAGTGTTCATTTGACGTATCAGTGTGTTAAATATGGGTATTTTATTTATTGGATTAACATATGTGGCTTGGCTGATAAATCAGTAACCTTTGATTTTATAATTTTTATTAAAAATATTTTATTAGGTATAGTCAAGAATGTTGACTTAAGATTTGTTCACAATGATGTTACTAACAAATTTATAATGCAAACCGATATATCTTTAAAGTTAATGTTAAGTAAAGTATAGACGTTAAATATAGACGTTATTATATAAATGTGAGGACTTATAATGTCAAGGGCATAATAGATTTTTTAGGTAAATTTTTTATAAAATTTGGTGAAAGTGGTAATTTTGATAACTAGTGCATAGTAAAATGATTTTTGCATAAAAAAAGAGAAAAAATGACTTTTGGGCAATGAACACAAAATTTAATGACTTTTACGTAATAAAAGAAATAAAAGTGATTTTTAAGTAATGAACATGATGTTTGGCTATAATTACATATTTTTAGTGCATTACGTACCTTATATTTTGGGGCTTTAATGCTAAGCTATGATATAATTGTGCTTAATTGAGTTTATATTATGTGTAGGTATATTAAAAATGAAATTGGGGCAAAGTAAATATTTAATGTCTAATTCATGCTCTAAAACAATATTATAGTTGAGCAAAGAAGAAAGCTAAGAAGTGATAAAGTGAAACAAAGCAGTGAATTGAGCAAAGAAGAAGAGAAAGGAAATGGATATGGTTCTTAAAAAAGAAGAAGGAAAAACATACTTTTTGTTTGGGGAGAAAGATAATTCCATTAAACATAAATAGAGTAACTACAGAGAGGGAGATGCATACACATCTGTATGATAGTTGTTTGATATGCGAGAAGTAGAAATACTAGCAGTAACTATCCTATGATAATTGTCCATTACAAAAGAGCTATTATAAGCATCCATGAGCGTTTTAGGGCGGGATCTAAAAGCTCTCCAACGTGTTGCGGAGCCTTCGGCCGTGAGAGAGTGGATGCAATTCAGCTCGAATTTCCCCATCAGTAATGGGAAGTTCGGAATGAAGCCAATCAAAAAAAAAATCGATTTGGATAATAGCTTTTCTTATGACACAAGATTGTTCTGTTCCGAAACTGTATTGAATAAAGAGGGTCAGCTCTTATTAACCTGGTACAACAAAGTAATAGAAGAGAGTTAGTACTCATTTAATTGACCTCCTTTTCGAAGTCAATGAATTTCTTTCTTTTACTTTTATTTTGTTCAAGTTGCCCAACACTCCGGATAGGCGGAAGGATCTATGCATCTTTTTCTTTGCTTTGACCGTGACTTTGTTTGATCTTCCTCTTTCCTTCGGCCCATCTTTCAAAGCTAGCAAAAAGTTCGAGCCTTCGGGATATCTCTTGAACGGTGGTCGGTCAGTCCTTTTCTTCTGTTGATGCTGAGACTGATGTTTTGACTGTCTCCTATATCATTCGATAATAAAGATCCACTACTTACCTTGTCGACGCAGATCATCTGAGTTGTTATAAAAAATGTCCTGATCTACGTCTTCCAGTTGTTGTTGCAATAAGCATGTTGTCTTCCTAGTAGAATTACTCCAGCTTGGTCCTTTTGCAAAAAAAAGGTTTTAACAAAATCTGGTGGTTCTTCAAAAATCAATGGTTTATCTGTAGTTTGTAATTTGCATCTAGCTTTAGTTAAACCACCAGCCACCTTATTGCCCTCCCTGCAGGTGTGTTTTACGATCACACTATGCAGTTGGTCCTGGAGGTACCTGCAGTCATCTATCAAGTTAGCATAAATGATGTTATCATTTTGTAATATTTTTAGTACCTCTAGAGCATCAATGTTTATTACCAGTGGAACCAAGTGGTGTAGATGCGCCAATTCCAATCCAGCGAATAGTGCCTTAAGTTCTACTTGGATGGTATTGGCATTGTCCAAGTTACCAACAAACCCTATTATCCAATGTCCATGACAGTCTCGTATGCTATGAAACTCTAGATTCAATTGCATGCTATGAAACTTGATTCATAGAGTATAGATTCAACAAATTGACATGGTATCATAACCTCGATTGCTGTAATTGCGCAGATCAGAGTACTGTAGTTGCAGAACTTTAAGCTCAGTCATGGCGACAGTTTAGATTGCACAACTACCTCACAATTACCCACTATTTCTTCGAGATTCAGATGCACCAGGAACAACATTGATCTCGTTAAAGCTCAAAGGGCCAGACAACTATGCCCTATGGAGCAGAGAAATAAGGGTTGTGTTAAGTTAAATTCCAAGGTTTCAATGATGACAATGTTCATATACCTATTTTGTAGGAATCATAAAAAAGAAAGAAATCCAATGAGAAGCTATCTATGTGAGGATGTCATTTTTGCCTGACTAGAAATACTCCTACATAAATTAAAAATAGGTTTCCCTAAATTATTTTTTAGTTTTATAAGATTTTTGTAGGATTTTCTTAACTAATTATTTGCCTTTTTTGTGCACATTTAATATTTTTAAAATCATAAAAAAATACCGAAATACCAAATCATCATTGCATGGAATTTTTAGGTTTTAATTGCATTTAAAATTTAAATTGCATAAGTTAATTGCATTTTATTAAACAAAAATCATAAAATTATCATGGTCATGTCTCCATTTTAGTTTAATTAATTAGTGTTAAAATTAGTGAAAATAGGTAATGATAATTTTATAAAATGGATTAATTTAGAATCTAAAATTAGGATTTCATTTAGTTTATCTAAGGTTTTATTAAGAATTAAAATAATAATAATAATAAGTAGAAGAAAAAACAAAATTAGGATTTCATTTTTGTTTGGGATTCTGATTTTGGGCCACCCAAAACAAATTCAGTGGCCCAATCCCATTTTTATTCAATTTTGCCCAAGCCCAAACCTCCCCATACCCGGTCCAATCTTTCCCCACCTAAACGACGTAGTTACACCCCAAAACTACGTCGTTTCAACCCTTCCATCCCCTTAAACGACTAGACCTAATCTCTGTCGCACCCCCCCTTTTTTCCTTCCCTTTTTACAGGGTAGAAAGGTCTGGGTTTTCGACATTTATGGTGGGGGGGATAATAACTCATTTCCTTTTGGGAATTGGGTATTTGAAGAGTCGCCACCTAACAGATTATGGTGCGTTAGGGCACCTAGAGCGATTAACTCTTGGATTGGTTTGTATTACCAGAGATTTAGGGTAAGGACTCGAAATGACCTTGAGGGGAAGGTGTTAGGCACCCCTCTTGGTCCACAACTGTGGGTCTCGGCCAAACTTATATTTATAAATTAGTCCATTAATAAATAAGTAGTTGAAACAAATAATTGCAAGTAAAGCACGTTGGACGTTGTATAACTCAAATAATAAGACAAAGATTTTGAACAAGTTGTATACATATGAAAAAGTAAAGCAAAAGGATTTTTGGAAAGGAGGGGTCCTAGGTTGGTTAGCCTACAGGATCACCCCACACAATGCCCGATAAAGACTCCTCAATGAGGGACTATACGTGACATTAGCGCGTAGTCATCATATCCATATCTACCCTTCCCTCCCCTTGGTCATAGCCTAATGCGTTCTAATAACCTTGACAATGTCCTACGCGTGCACTACCCGTCCCTTCCTTGTGGTCCTGGAGGGTTTTTAGGACCTCTAAAGCTGGGCAGGTCTAGACAACCCCTAAGGTGCTTAAAAGGAGAAAATTCTAGGCAAGAGGCAAGAACAATTTAGGACTTCATATAAAGAAAGTTAAAGGCTCACGGTTACCTCCTCAAACATATCACATAAGTGCACGTCTTCAAACAACATTCAAACACTTGAGAATACAAATCCTAGAACATGATATCTAAGTGAGCAGAGGTTATAAAGTACTGAATTAGTCCAATATGTGAAAGATCCTGTTTAACTTGCCTACTTATTAGACCTATTAAATCTAAACAACTTCAAGTAGTAGAAATACAGTTTCAGAGTTGTAGAATTTAAACTCGCCCTATAGGCTTGCCTAAACACTGAATAGTGGTGTCCCAAGAGCAGGATAACTACGTTTGATATAGTAAAACAGTGGGCAGATTTTAAAAATGGACTCTTGAATTCCTATAGGCATGCTTTCTAATAGTAAATTAGGGCAGTACTCGAAATAATTCATTTAAGGAAAACAAACCGCTGATCGGACCAGTTTCGAAGTGAACTAACAGGAATTGAACTGAACTATTTGAACTAAACTGATTTTAAATTTCTAGGTAGAATTTCTGATGTTGTTCCCTATAAGCATGATATCTAGTTGTTAAGAGCTGATGTAAGAAACTTGCAGGCATGATATTTAATGGAAATAAATGTAATTACCCATTATAACAGAAGTTGAACTGGATCATATTCTATAGACATGGTATCTACTTTAAAGTTGATTTCAAAACCTATAGACATGATTTCTATTATCGGAACCACTTGAAACCTATAGGCATGATTTCTAATATGGTAAGGCAAACATAACAAATATAAAATCCTATAGGCATGGTTTCTACCCATATTACCCTACAAATATGTAACTACCCACCCCTTTTTCACTAATCACCCCAATATTCGTTTACAAATTATTACAAACCAGATAAATGAATTACATAAATAGATAAAAGAAAAGAAGAAGTTACACTATAGGGAGCCTGAAGCAGGCTCAAGTGATTTCCCAAACCTCCAATAGCCTCAAATGCTATTTTCATAAACAATATCATTGTCTAGGTACGTCAAAGTTCCCTAAGGATCTTAAGGATCTCGAGCAATGCTCACACCTAGACTTTGTAACCAAATTGAGTAAGTGTAGTGTGGAAGGGCCAGACTCAGTGTGCCAAAGTTCAGAGAGATTTCAAAAGGATCCCAAGGCAGTACACACACTGGAGGGGGCAGAACCTAGGGACTTAGAAGTAGAGTGAGAGTGTTTGACATAGTTTGAAAGGGTTTCAGTAAGAAAATAGTGTTAAAAGAGATTTGCTTGAAATAGTTTTGTAAAAAGCAACATATGGAGTTATTAAATAAGACAATTTTGAAAAGGGTAAGATGATCAACAATCAACAAACCAAATACAGAACCAGAAGAGGTTCATCAGCACTTCAATACATGGAATCAAACAGGTATACATATTCACTTAGGGGTAATAGGGGATTTGGGATAAGTATAGGGCACAAAGTAAGCACAGATACACATGGGTACAAAATCAGAGAAGCCTTGAAAGGGGTTCAAGGGATTTTAAGGTACAACATGAACTTTAGAGTTAATACAGAATCAAACAAACTTAGCATAGCCAACTACTTTAAACAGGAAGTGCATGCTAGAAATCAGAGAAACATAGTCACGTTGGGGTATACTAGAAAGGGATTCATGAGCAGGCTAATCCTAAGGGGGTATATTCAAAAGCATGCAGTAAAGAAGACAGTGAAGTAGACATGTTAATTGCAGGTTGAACAACAAAACCATAGATAGAAGCATATTAGAAACATGACAAATTGAAGTAGTAGGAGAAACATATTGTTTTGGGACTTGAATTGAAATTAGAACATACCAGTAAAGAGATAGTAAACACAAAGTGAAAGAGAACCCAATAGTTAGCGATGGCTTGCAGCCGGCTAACTTAGAAAAGTAGTAAGTAACACAAAAGAGAGCAGAAAGTTTTGAGTGTGTGAGAGAGAGTTTTTGAACCAACGTGTTCGTGTGTTGTGTTAATAAAAATTAGGGTACTTATAGTTTGAAAACATGTAGAAAATAAGGCAAGAATCAAAGTTCAGCAATAATTATGGAACCATGTATTAATTAGAATCAAATAAATGCAAGCAATCCCTTAATTAAGGTGTAATTAACTAACAGTAAAGAGGAGGACGTGTTTAAGGAAAGAAAATCAAGCAAGGCATTAGGTACAAAATAGACAATTAGGGGTAAATACACAAGGAAACAGTTAATGAAGAGTCAACAAATAACACGGTTAACCAGATAAGGTAAGAAAACTAAATAAGGCTGCAGAATAGGGAAATAATCAAGAATCAGCATATAGAAAATCAATGAATCAAGGACTCGAAATAATACTGATTTAAGGAGAATAACATCGGTTCTCATGAATAAGCAAATAAGCCAAGTTTAAACAGGAAGAATCGAAGGTCTAAAGGAAAGTTTTCAAATCAATCCAAGAAATAGGAACTCAGAATCAATCAAAGAGAGAGTCATGAGTCCGTGTTTAGCATATAAATAAAGTGAGACAAGGATAACCAGAGGTCGACACATAACTCTAGCAAGCACAGAAGTTAAACAATACTGATTCGATGAGAGACAGACAAGTCTTGAACTGTCAAGATGAACACAAACACATAGAATCGATGTAAGTTAGGCTAAGAAACTCAATAGAAACATATTCAAGGAAAGATGGTCATAGAAACTCAAAAACGAGAACCGGTCAGTCATGCTGATACACAGAACCAAACGAAGAAACCTAGAAAAATAGGGCTTTCAACATAGACAAGTTAAAGATGTAGTAAAATCATAGAATCAGTCAAAATGTGCAAGAAATAGAAGTTTAAACCCAAAGAATCAGTTAAACAAGTTTTTAAAAGAAGTTCTGAAACCCTAGTTCTTAGAAGAAGGTGAAAAACACTTGAAATCAACTATTCTTCTAAAGAGTCTCAAGGATAGTGTAAAACATTAAAGAAACAAACTCAAATCATCCTAGATCTGTACAGATCTAGGAGGTGTAGAAAAGAAATTAGGGTTTCTAAAGAAACTCGTATAGAGATGAAGAAACCTATCTAGAAACCCAAGGATCGTAGCAAATACAACATGATTTTGCTTGAAATCACACTGGAGTAGCCAAGAACAGGCAATAGATGAACCCTAGATGCAAGTCGGCATGGCCCTGGGCCCTTGAAGACCTTAGAGAAGGCAAGCATGGCGTGAGAGGAGCCATTGGAGGCTTAAGAGACGATAAGAGGTCACCGGAGATGGCCGGAGATGGGAGGTCGGTGGTTGAAGATTAGGGTTAGGTTGAGAATGTTTTGAGAGCAGAGAGGATCTTAGGTCGGCACTGTGTAGAGAAATGGTTAGGGTTAGGGGTCGTTTAGAATTAAAAATGGAAAGGATGAACGAGGGCCGCAGATCAACTGCTAGGATCTGATGGGTTTTGGGTCAGGTAGGTGTAATTAGAGCCTGGGTTGGGTTTTTTAATCCGAAATTGGGCTGGTGTATTGGGTTTAATTGAGGCTAAAATTGAAATATAATTTGGCTAAGTTTTAGATAGCCAATTTAACCCTATATAATTTATAACAAATAATATATGATTTATAAAAAATAATTTCGTGTACTAAAATGATTTTAACTAGATATTTAACATTTTAAAAATATAGAAGATTATTTTATGCATATAAAACGTAATTGTACATTAATAAGGCTAATATTGCAATTATATGCAAATTGACTTAAAAATATAAATGCAATTATAAAAAATGCACAAAAAATATTTAAGCAATATTTGGGTATAAATATAGGATTTAGATGATTAAATTATCACAACAATAATTTGAAGGATAATTATTGGAAACTTTATAAGTTAAAAAGGAAGAATTAAATCATTTTAAAGACTTTTAAAATTATAGAAAAATTATAAAAACCTTGTGCATGCTTATATATGCATATATATGCTATTTTGAAAGTATGTATGTCTATAAAATATATAGAAAAAAATTGGGTATCAACAAGTTCTGTCTCATAACCAACCTCAAAAATCAGTTAAACCTAGTTCACCACAATCTCAATCTCTCTCAAGACCGCCCCTTCTGTCGTCCTCCACCGCTCGGAAATCGTCTCACGGCGTGGACCACCTCCAAAATCCCTCATATTTCAGCCACATAACCTCCATCACCCTCTCATTCCAATTCCACCACTAGTTCTCCAAAAAATTACTCATTTTCTTCGAATTATAGATCTAAGAATAAAAATCCAAACTATTTGCTTTTGTTTGATTTTTTCCTAATCTGGCCCTTATTTCATGATGAAACTTACTTGAATCCACTACTCTCAACGTGAGGAGTCGATTATTTGTAGGGATAACCCATTTCATAGTTGGCCGAATTCCAGGCATTTAACCTTTGAGTGTCCAAAATGTCTTGAGCCTCTGCCTCATCTCTTTCTTGGCATGTGTTGAGGATTGTGACATGAAGCACTAGCTGTGGAAGAAAGTCCGGCCGGCCAGTGTTCATGTTACAATTCCCACCATTGGCTGAGATTCTTGTTTGCTGGAGTTTGAAGCGATTCGTTACTACTTTTCTACGGGATATCGAAGCTTCTGGCGATTTAATTGGTATACCTCTCCTCCTATTTTCATAACCCCTCATGTGATGAAAAATTTATGTCTAAAAGTATTTTTTTTGTTCATGATTGATTCATCAGTAGTAATAGCTCAATAATTAGATTTAATTGCATTTGTTAATGTATCGTCTTTTTGAATGCATCATTAATCTGTTTTTCTGGTTAATGAAAGTTTTGTTTGTTTAAATCATTATAGAACTGTTTTTATTTATTGGGTGGGTTCAGATTTGGGTGTATTAGTGCAAGAGCCCAAGTAAAATATTAGGCTTGTGGGTTAAGTGGCCCAAAGGTCCAATATCACTTAAGGTAAATGTCAGAATAGTAAAAAAAAGTAATTACAAGGGTACTAGGGGGTTCAATTTGGATAGGGATTAAGAGAATCTTATCCTACCAAATGGGAAGCTTCTGGATAAAGGCTTATAGGGATTATTTTGGAAAAAGAGGAGGAAATTCTGTGGGCAGGGGTTGAAGTGAATTAAAATGAAAGTTTAAAAGGTACATTTGAATGAGAAAAACAAGTTTTGTTGCCCTAATTCTCCTCTATAAAAGATCCCTCTTCCATTCATTAGGGTAAGAAAAAAAAGGGAGAAGAGATAGGCAAATGGCATAAATCAAAGTTTTTTTCTAAAAAAGGTTTTCTTCAGAAATTTTGAGCTTTCTTTGGTCCTCAAGTGTTTTCCTAGGTTTCAAAAGTTTGAGCTGATTCTTGGGTTTGTTGATTGCTGGTTTTTGCTGCTGAATTTTTACCTTTTTGACTTCAGAACCTTATTGGGTTTATCCAGCTAGTTTTCTGCACTTAAGTATGTTTTACATTCTGCAATCACTCAACTTGAATTGATGAATACAAACCTGGTGTTTTAAATGCTCTATCATGTGTTTAGTTTGCTTTTTTGTTATTGATGTCCATGATTCCTTTAGATGTATTGATGTTCTTTCTTTACTAGCATGTATTTAACATTTCTACTTAGCCTAGTTCTGTAAATGAATGAATTCAAAATCAGATTAAATGCAGCGAGTAGTGTATGCCTACTGATCTAATGAAGTTCAGAAGGTTGAGTTGGTTGGCTTGATCACAAGTTGTTCAAATCCATCCAATGAGTAGACTAAATCAATGAAGTTGGCTCATGTGATTCTGTAGCTGCATTGTCAAGGAAGCAGTATAACAAATGTATATGTTTGTAATTTATTTTTAGCCAGAATTGTAAATTAATTACGATGCACACAAGGTTATCTATGTAATAGACCCATTTGAGTTTAAAACATCAGTTTCTTCTTGTTAAATGTATTGATTTACTAAGGCATAGTTAATTTGTAATATCAAAGTGGATGAACATTTCATTTGTAAAAATCTATTAAGTTCTCTGCATTTCATGTATTGTATGTATTAGGACTGGCGGGACTACTTTCTAGGCCCTAATAGAATTCAGTCCTTATTCTAAGATGCTATCACATCATGGGCTTCATCTCTTAGCCAAATTCAAATTGTATTTGAACCTGTTAGAGATTTGTTTTGGAAAGAACAACCAAATGTCAGTTCAATGATGTACCGTTAAATTATTGAAGTAAGCAGAATTCATTTAATTAGAGTTATTAAGTAATCAATGCTAGGTTGCTAATGATGTACTTGACTCTTATATACTCATCCACATGTCATTTCCGTGATCCTGAGACTTTCAATAATCTCAAAATAGCTTAGGAAATAATCATGAACATCCTAGTTGGCTTTAGGCACGATTAATAAATTATCGTGGCCATGGGTAAGGTTCCCGTGGCATGGTCACGATACCTATTTCCCAAATTCGAGTGCACATTTCATGTGACCCAACCACAACTTCGAATAATAATAAAATAAATATGTTATAAATCTTGGGTGCATTTCACGTGACGTGGTTTGCAATGTGTACCAAAACAACAAGTGTACGACAATCGTGACTTGTTCCAAAAATAACTCCATAAATAAATAAAAGTGGTTATAAAGTTAAAAATGAACAATAGGTTTAAACATGTGATTAATCAGATAATTAGGCCAATTATTAATTGTTGAACGACCGTACTAAAACTACAGAACTTGGGAGTGCCTCACACCTTCTCCTGAGTTAACAGAATTTCTTACCCGGTCTTCTATGTTTGCGGACCAAAAATAAAGTCAATTTCCTCGATTTGTTATTAAAAATAAACTGGTGACTTGGGACACCATAAATTATCTCAAGTTGCGACTCTAAATAAAATAAATAATTCCATTTCGATTAATGTCACTTTAATTGGAAAATCTCCCTATTCCATTATATCCTCTTCGGGAAAAAAGGGGGTGTGACAGCTCTAGCGACTCTGCTGGGGATCGAACCCAGAATCTCTAGTTCAGGGTTCAAGAATTCGAGCTTAGAATAAAAGTTATACTTGGCTTTTATTTATTATCTGATTTTTATTACATGTTTGAGCCTAATGTACTAAATGTCGCTTTTTACTGCTTTGATATTGTTTGAACTATATATAAATTGTTACGAAACCCTTCTTCTCTCTAAGTCTTCTAAATCTTCTGGGAAGTGCACGTTAGCGTGACTTCTTTTCTGTTAGAGTCATACCCTAATTTAGAATGAGGTTTCGATCAGTTACAAAGCCGGATAGCCTTTTGGATACTGATGCGTTCCCCTCCTCGACTCAAGTTGTCCGGTCGGGTAAGCCAGGTCTAGAACAATACACCTAGATTTTAAACCTAGAATAACATACCCTCATGCCGGATCCCTAGTAAGAACGCTTATTTGCATCACGTGCATTTGACTTTGGGGACTCAATATAGGGGTTGGGTCCGTCTAGGACAGGTGTACCCAAAAAATCAAAAGACCATCTTGATGCATTTTTACATGCTACTTGTACATTTATTTGCTTCGGTTTGCATGTTGACCGGTTTCTAGAATAGAGAAGAAAAGTCAAGAAAAACTAAAATTGAGGTGAGAGAGAGAGAAAGTCACCCGTTTCTGAAAAACCTGGTGTTCAAAATATCCTGAAACTCTACCGAAATTTTGAAGAAAAAAAGAGAGAGAAAAAGTAATTTCGAAATAAGTCATATTTTTCAATTATGTCTAAGCTGACCGAAATACACAGGTTTGATTCTCATCGGATGTGAGATACGTAGGCAACCCTCATCGGGTCCAGCCCCGCTTTTGCAAAAATAACCAAAAATAAGGAATGTTGTTATTTTTGTCATAAATAAAGTTAGGTGATGTCGTTTTTGTCCAAATAGCCAGACATGTCCCGACGGGACGCCGAAAGGTCTTTTTGCAAGAATAGCCACTGATGGTCCCTTTGTCAATTTTTGGCCACCTAGCAAACACAATCCTAAAATATTCCCTTCTGAAGTGCTGAAAGGCCGTATTTGCAAAAGTAGCCATGATTTGTTTTAATTTGAATTTTTGCAAAAAATAACCTTTTGATCAATTTTTTTTCTTTAAAAAAAAAAGCTCACATGTTTTAACCCAATCACCTTAATCTAAATGTGCAGAATGAGCACGGTTCAGAACTTACCAGTGAAGGTTATGACTGAGATTTTATTGGCACTCCACATGTGGTGGGAAGATTT
Organism: Nicotiana tabacum; assembly: GCF_000715075.1. Taxonomy (NCBI): domain Eukaryota; kingdom Viridiplantae; phylum Streptophyta; class Magnoliopsida; order Solanales; family Solanaceae; genus Nicotiana; species Nicotiana tabacum. The sequence goes on from NC_134087.1 coordinate 6,714,168, forward strand.
GGGAAAATAAGGGTGAGACAAGGTCAACCACTACCTGGGGCACTCATTGGATTACTGAAGATTAAGTCTAGGAGTGATGTAATAGAGGCATTAGTATCATTCTAGGACCCCGCTCACAACGTTATGCATTTCTCGGATTTTGAGCCTACACCTACCTTGGAGGAAATGGCAGGTTAAGCTGGGAGTACATAGGGTTTAAGACACAAATATTTGATAGCTCCAAGGGCCGTTACACCCTATAAGTTTCTAGACCTACTGAAAATAAGCAGGCAGATCCAGTATGCAGATTTGGCGAAGGGATTTTCCACTTTACACTTTCTGTACCAGTGGTATGGGGCATTTTGGAGGATTGGAGGACCTAGAAAGTGGATTTTGCAATAACGGAGACCGATCAAAGTGGGAAATACAAAGATGTTTTGCTTTTATGGTGGAATTTCTAGGCCTTTTAGTGTTTCCAAGGAAGGACGGGAATATTAATTTGCGTGTAGCTAGAGTAGTCAATGTTTTGACTACCAATGCCAAAAGTACCCTCGCACCCATGATCGTAGCAGAAATATTTCGAGCTCTCACAGCCAGTAAAGCTGGAATAGAGTTTTTTGAGGGGTGCAATCTGTTATTACAAATATGGATGATTGAAAACCTTTGTCACCATCCCTAATACATGAACTACGGGTCTACGGGAAAAGGCTGCATCGAGGAGTTTGGTACACGGGTGACTGGATTTGAAATACCAGAAGAGGTCAAAGATTGGATATCCCACCTTCATTCCATAACTGCGGATCAGATAAAGTAGACACTGGGTTGGCTTCTCGTTGATGAGATTGTATACATGCCTGCCACCGGTCCCTACTTCTTGCTAATGGGTCTCCGAAGCATCCAACCCTATGCCCCATACTGGGTTTTGAGACAACTTGGAAGATGCCAGATAGTTCCCATAGACGAAGATCTTAGTATTTACGTAGTTGAAATCCGCTCCGAGGCTCAATTTCCTGAAGAAGTGGTTCGCTGGATTTGGAGCGAATGCCAGTATTTGGGGGGAAAAACCCAAGTGCGTGATTTATCCAGGGGTGAGATTTCGCCTAGTTATCTTTCTTGGTATGGGAAGAGAGTCGCGACAAATGATGAATCTGAAAGGCCAACCAAAAATCCCCATATCCAAGAATTTGTTGACGCATCACAAGAACATTGGGCTTGGTTAACCAAAGAGAATGACTATAGGGCTACCATAAGCAAGTTAGAAGGGCAAACCAGAGACATTAAATTTGATAGTGGTTTGCAGGCTGCTGTGGATGAAGGAGAAAAGAAAAGGTTGGCCCGAGAAAATGATGTCCTCCGAGCTCAAATTCAGATGATGAAAATAGCTGCTGAAAACCCTAGAAGAAGCAAAACGGATGAAAAACTCATAAACGGTCTTAGGCGAAAAGTGTGTAATTATGGGGCTGATTTGGAAAAAGCCGAGGATAAATTGGTGAAAGCCCATGCAAATTTTGCCAAGAATGTAGAAGAACGGGTGAGGTTTGTTCAGCAGTTAAAAGAAACATATGACAAAGGAGTCACGAGTTTAAAGAAAAAGCCGACTACTCTTGAAAATGAAATGGCCCAGCAAACAACAAACTTCAAAGCGGAAAGAGAGCATTGCTATGCATTGATGTCTCGACTAGAAGAGGAAATGCAATAGTTACAAGAGCAAAACCATACGTCCATACAGGTTTTGGAGGCCAGGTCTTAGCAAATTGGACGCCTACTCCAAGAGAAGGGCGTCATTAGAGAAAAGATTAGGGGAATTGCTGATTATGTCGTAATGAAATGCCATGAATGCGAAGATATGACCAGGTCCATGTTCTTCTCCACTGTGATAACTTTTGTCCGCCAGATAATGGACGACCTAGATCGTTTCCAAGAAGATATTGCACGCAGGCCCGCGCCGAGACCGACTGATGTCCCGCAAGCCCCTGGAGTAGTATTGAAGGCTCTTATGTATTCTTGATTTTCTTTTCGAGTCTGTATTTCAGTTTTTAGAGCCTGTTAGTCTTCTTTGAGTCTGTTTTTGTTTTCTAGTTCTTAAGTCTGTATGTCGGAGTCTTTGTAATAGAGGAAAACCAGAAATTTTTATTTAATGAAATATTGAAAACCCAAAAAATTTCTTTCTTTTATTTCGCATTTATCCCCTGAACTATGTAATGATCTGATTCATGTGACGTTGTGATACGTAGACAATCCCCATCGGATCCGATCATAGTTATAGACAACCCGAGGCAAAAAAAGAGAAGAAGAGAAGAAAAACCAAAAAAAAAAGAGGAAAAATAAAAGAGCGCAAAGAAAGAAAAGATTCATGATTTGGAAGTGGACAAAAAGAAAAGCCGAGATAAGACATGCAGCCGTTGCAAAAACATGTAGAAAAACATTTAACTGTTTAGGTGCATTACATTCCCCCAACATGTGATTCCCTATGTGTTAAATGTTTCAAACTAACCGGTTTGTTGTGTATGTTATTTAAGAACAGGTTCTGTTTTTAGGTGGTTGGTTTTGTGGTAACCTGGCTTCACACCCTTACTTTACAAGATCTAAAGAGAGTGTCGCAATGACATCAGAGAGTCATCTATTAATCATTAACCCCTAAGAGGATAGCCCGACATCGGTTATCCCGGCCTCAAAGTCAACAACTGCTGAAGAAAACAGAATACTGCATCTTCGCATGTTGGAAATGCGGGATGCTTGGTCTAATGGCAGAGAACCGCCCAGTTCAATCCCTGTATTTTCCGAACTGATTCCCAAGACAAATGGAACCTCCAACGTCCCTATTCTCGTAACCAACCCGTTCATCCCGTTCGGGTACCCCACTATGTCAGCTAACTTCATCGGTATGCCTTCTGAGGTTCGCCCCCAGGCACCGTTTTGAGGAGTATCTTCTACGATATTCACTGCACCACCAGTCTCTACTATGGCACAGCCAACAGTTCCTAGGCCATGTTTTGAATCGTCAGCCTTCACTTTCTAAGTACCATAATTTCAACTAGACACGACTCATGTCACCCCAAACTCCTACCCTCAGCACCCTCGGTATGAGTCTCCCATGGAACAGGAAAGGACCGTGAAGAACCCCGAGCAAAAAGAGATAACTCAAAAGATTAAAAGCATCGAACAAAGTCTTAAGAACATGCAAGGCCTGAGTGGCCAAAAGAGTGTCTCGTACGCTGACTTGTGCATGTTTCCTCATGTTTATCTGGTTGTTGGCTTTAAAATGCCAAAATTCGAAAGATATGGTGGGCACGGAGACCCGATCACCCATTTGAAAAGATATTGCAATCAGCTGAAGGGGGCAGGTGGAAATGAAGAACTTCTTATGGCCTACTTGGGAGAGAGTTTGGCCGGAATTGCTTCGGAGTGGTATATGGATCAAGACATCTCCCATTGGCATATATGGGAAGACTTGGCCCGGGATTTTGTAAGACAGTTCTAATACAATGTGGACATAGCTCCGGACAGAAATTCTTCGTCCAACCTAAAAAAGAAATCTTCAGAAAGCTTCCGAGAATACGCTATCAAATAGCATGAACAAGCGGCCAGGGTAAAAACCCCCAATGGATAAGTCCGAGATGGTCAGTGTCTTCTTACAGGCCCAAGAGGCCGATTATTTCCAAAACATGATGTCTGCCATGGGCAAACCATTTGTAGAGGCCATAAAGATTGGAGAAATGGTTGAGAATGGATTGAAAACGGGTCGCATCATGAGTCAATCAACTATAACAACCACTTCCCAAGCCATCCAGAGCGGTTCGGGAGGTTTAGCAAACCGAAAAAAGAAAGAAGAAGGAGCCATGATGGCTTCAAGCTCGAGGAATTCTTGCCAACCCCGAGGTTACTTGGTTCCCCTCCTAGGACCCCGCAACATTACTACCCACACCAAGATGCAGCATATGCTATGACCCCTCATCCTTATGCAGTAATGAACGTCCAGCCATACACTCGCCCACAATAGCATTACAATCAGAACCGAGCTTCACCTCCAAGAAACAACCCTCCTCACCAAGCCCCATATAATCCATGTCCACCACAGAATAATTACCAATATCCTTGTAAACCACCCAGAAAAGCTAACTTCACCCTTATTGGTGAGACATACTCCAGCCTTTTCCCAAAATTAGTCCAAATTGGCATGTTACAGCCTGTACCTCCAAATAGGCAAAACCTGGAGTCACCATCTTACCGACCAGGTACTAGATGTGCTTATCACTCAAGGGCGGAAGGGCATGACACTGAAGATTGTTGGACCCTTAAGAGGGTAGTCGAAAATCTGATAGAACAGAAGTGGGTAGTGTTGAGGGATGAGGAAGTCACAAATGTAACCAATAACCCGTTTCCAGCTCACAACAATGGGCCAGTCATTGGGATGATTTGTGCGGACAAAGAATTCGACCCAGCTTTGAAAGCTATCATTGCTATTGCTGACTCAGAAAAGAAACCCAAAGCTGTAGCAAAACAAGCCAAAGATGAGAAGAAGATCAACTCCACTCCCCAAATCGCAGAAAAGGCTGTGGAAACCAAGACAGGTGCAACACCTCCTAAAGATGCCATTCTCTATATTCCTAGGCCCCTAGAAAGGAACAGTTAGTGTTGAGTCCTCCCAAAAGGCTTGAGAAAGACAAGGTTATGCTGAAGGTACCAAAGATATACATACCAAAGGGGAATTATGTGGTGCGGGGGCCGATAATTTCACCCAGGCTGACTGAGCCCGTGGTTATCAATCGCGCACCACAGAGTCCCATGAAAGACCCCACTGCCATCCCTTGGAACTACAATAAAGCGGTGGTCACATACAAAGGAAAAGAAATCATGGGGGAAGTAAATGAAATGAACTAATCTAGGAAGTACCTCAACCTGGAGAAACTGAACGAGATAAAGCAGAAGTGTTTTCTGCTTAAAAACCAGTCAGTGCTGAAGAATCAGAGGAATATTTCCGAAAGATGAAAACCTCGGACTACATTGTAATTGATCAACTCAGAAAGACCCCCTCTCAGGTCTCACTTTTGTCCCTACTGATAAGCTCGAATGAGCATCAGAAAGTGTTGCTAAAGACACTGAATGAGGCATATGTTCTGATCGAGACCACGGTTGAACAGTTGGAAAGAATAGCGGAAAGATTTTTTGAAGTCAACTGAATCTCCTTCAGCCGAAATGACTTGACTCTAGAAGAGGATGCCCATAACAAAGCTCTTCATTTGACCGTCAAGTGTGAAGGATATTATGTGAAAAGAGTTATGTTGGACGACGGATCTGGGGTCAACATTTGCCCTCTATCAACCTTACAGAGGATGGAAATTGGGACTGAAAGGATTACACCCAACAATGTTTGCGTACGTGCTTTCGACGACATCAAGCGGGATACGATAGGGGAGATTGATTTGGTCCTAACTATTGGCCCTATAGATTTTGAAGTAACATTTCAAGTTCTAGACATGGACACTTCCTATAACTTTCTCCTAGGAAGGCCCTAGATCCATGCTGCGGGAGCCGTACCCTCTACTCTCCACCAAATGGTTAAGTTCGAACATGAAAACCAAGAAATAGTTGTCCACGTAGAAGATGAGCAATCAATCTACAGGGACCAGTCAGTCCCATGTTTGGAGGCTAGAGAGGGTACTGAACACATAGTCTACCAAACTTTTGAGATCGTGGTTGTAGACCAGTGTGAGGAAGGAACTCCATGTCCTCAACCCTGATTATCAAACACATCAATCATGGTCGCCAGTGAAATGATCAAACATGGGTATAATCTCGGGAAGGGGCTCGGGGTATCTTTGCAAGGCATTATAGAGCCCATCACTTTGACTGCCTGCAAGAAGTTCTTTAGCGTAGGCTTCCGATCTACAGAGGCCGATGTAAAATGGGCTAATGAACGTAAGAAAAATGGATGAGTCCTGCCTCAGCCGATCCCGCATCTCGCCAGGACGTTTGTTAAGCCAAGGTACATAGAAGAAGAAGAGGCCTTCAAGGCCGAAGAAATTGAGGACATCTGTGGGGAAATGAGGCAAATGTTATATGAGGTTCACATGATCCAACCGGGTGAAGGCTCAAGCACTACTGAGGTGCAATATATGGGGCCAAATGCCAAGCTTCAAAATTGGAAGGCTACTCCATTCCTAGTCAGGCAGGAGTCCCGGTAGTTCAGTCTTGCCTTCTTTTCTGCATTTCGAGTTATTTCAGGGTGTAACTCGAATGTTTTTAGTTTATTGTCTTTTAAATTCCGATGTAAACCCTCCTATCTTCAATTCAATGAAATGAAATCAATATTTCATCATCTATGAATCTCTTTCTATTAGTCTTTCTGATTTTGTTATTTTTCTTATCTCTCTTTTCAGTTCTAATAATGCGGACTTAAATAACATGACATGCTTGCGAACTTCATGCCCGGATCTTAACACGATGTCTAACTGTGAAATAATGAATCAAGAACCAGAATATAATGAAGATGAGGCTTCTAGGGAAATAAATCGAGAACTAGAATAATTTGAGAACAAGCCTAAGACAAACTTAAATAAAACTGAGCCAGTTAATTTAGGTAGTCCGGAAGAGGTCCAGGAAACCATGATAAACATTCACGCTGATGAAAGAACTAGAGATGCATTGATCCAACTTTAGTTCGAATTCAAAGACGTTTTTGCCTGGTCCTATGATGATATGCTAGGATTGAGTGTTGATTTAGTGGTGCACAAATTTCCAACTTTTCCCGGTTATCCACCTGTCCAACAAAAGCAGAGAAATTTTAAAATAGATATCAGTGACGAGAACAAAGAAGAGGTCACCAAACAGTTGAAAGTCGATGCGATCCGAGTGGTCCGATACACCACATGGTTGGATTGGTCCCAGTGCCAAATAAAGATGGGAAAACTCGAGTGTGTGTTGATTATCGAGATTTAAACAAAGGAAGTCCCAAGGACAACTTTCCATTACCAAACATCCACATTCTTATTGACAACTGTGCCAAACATGAGATACAATCTTTTGTGGATTATTATGCTGGGTATATCATCAGGTTCTAATGGATGAAGAAGATGCAGAAAAGACAGCTTTCACCACACCCTCGGGTACTTACTGTTATAGGGTCATGCCGTTTGGTTTAAAGAATGACAGGGCAACTTACATGAGAGCTATGACCACCATCTTTCATGACATGATGCACCAGGAAATTGAGGTATATGTGGATGATGTGATCATTAAATCCAGAATGCAGGATGACCATGTGCGAGATCTGAGAAAGTTCTTTGAGCGTCTGCATAAGTATGACATGAAGTTGAATCCAGCTAAATGTGCCTTTGGAGTTCTGTGTGGGAAAATTTTGGGGTTTATAGTCAGTTAGAGGGGCATCGAGCTAGATCCAAAAAAGATAAAGTCTATTCAGGATTTGCCACCTTCGAGAACCAAGAAAGAGGTTATGAATCTATTGGGAAGGTTAAATTACATCAGCAGATTCGTTGCGTAGCTGACTACCACCTGCGAGCCCATATTTAAGCTATTGAAGAAAGATGTGACAACTAGATGGACGAATGAGTGTCAAGAAGCTTTCGACAAAATCAAAGAATATTTATCAAATTCGCTGGTGTTGGTCCCACCCGAGCTTGGAAGGCCTTTGTTCTTATACTTAACAGTGTTGGAGAATTCTTTTGGATGTGTTCTCGGGCAACATAATACGACCGGGAAGAAAGAACAAGCCATATACTATTTGAGCAAGAAGTTCACTAGTTATGAAGCCAAGTACACTTTGTTGAAAATAACTGGTTACGCCCTAACTTGAGTCGCTCAAAAGCTTAGGCATTACTTGTTGGCTTATACTACCTATCTCATAACCGGACTGGACCCTTTGAAGTACATATTCCAAAAATCGATGCCCACAGGAAGGAAAGCAAAATGGCAAATCCTACTCACTGAGTTTGACATTGTTTATGTCACCCGCACGACAATAAAAGCTCAAGCTTTGGCGAATCACCTAGTTGAGAATCCTGTCGATGATGAATATCAGCCCTTGAGTACTTACTTTTCGGACGAGGAAGTAAATTCGGTTGAGTTAATTCCAGAAGACACCAATGCTTGGAAAATGTTCTTTGATAGAGCTGTAAATGCAAAGGGTGTCGGGATTTGGGCAATTTTGATTTCGCCCACTGGTCAACACTATCCGGCCACAACCCGACTTTTTTTCTTCTGTACGAACAACACTACCGAGTATGAAGCTTGCATTATGGGCATGAGCATGGCGGTTGATCTGGATGTGGAAGAATTGTTAATCATGGGAGATTCGGACTTGATTATTTGAAAAGCTTAAGGTGAATGAGAAACCCAAGATATCAAGCTTATCCCGTACAGGCAAAATGTAGAAGATCTTAGCAAACGGTTCAAGTCCATAGAGTTCAAGTATATTCCTCGGTTCTATAATGAAATAGCTGATGTATTAGATACTTTAGCCTCAATGCTACCGTATCTGGGCAATGACCACATTGATCCACTGGAAATCCAAATTCGAGAAAGACATGGTTATTGCAATACAATTGAAATAGAACCAGATAGTCAACCATGGTATCATGATATCAAAATGTTCTTGAAAACAAAGGAATATCCCGAGCAAGCCAGTGGAGACCAAAAGAGAACCATTAGAAGGCTCGCTAGTAGTTTCTTCTTGAGCGGAGAGGTCTTGTACAAAAGAACTCCAGACCTGAACCTTTTAAGATGCGTAGATGCCCAAGAGGCTGGAAAAATCATGAATGAATGCATGCGGGAGTATGTGGACCCCATATGAACGGATATGTCCTTGCAAAGAAAATCCTTCGGGCAGGTTATTATTGGATGACCATGGAAATGGACTGCTTCAGTTTTGTCCGCAAGTGCCATCAGTGTCAGGTACACGGTGACCTGATTCATGCACCACCTTCAGAATTGCATCCTATGTTAGCACTGTAGCCATTCATTGCTTGGGTATGGATGCCATTGGGCCAATCGAGCCAAAAGATTCAAATGGGCACGGATTCATCTTAGTGGCCATTGACTATCTCACAAAGTGTGTTGAAGCAGTCACTTACAAAGACGTCACCAAGAAAGCAGTGGTGGACTTCGTGCATTCCAACATTATTTGTCGTTTTGGTATTCCTAAGACTAGTATTACTGACAATGATGCAAACCTGAACAACCAGTTGATGAGGAAGGTATGCGAACAATTTAAGATTACGCATCGGAATTCTACCCCTTACAGGCCCAAAGCTAATGGTGCTGTTGAAATGGCAAACAAGAATATCAAGAAGATCCTCAGAAAAATGATTCTAAGTTCTAGACAATGGCATGAAAAACTGCCTTTTACATTATTGGGATACCGCACAACTATGTGCACATCAGTTGGCGCAATACCCTATCTATTGGTTTATGAAACTGAAGCCATAATACCTGCAGAAGTTGAAATTCCATCTCTTTGAATTATCGTTGAAGCTGAGATTGAGGGCAATGAATGGGTCAAGACCCATCTAGAATAGTTAACCAAGATTGATGAAAAGCGGATGGCCGTAGTCTACTACGGGCAGTTGTATCAATAAAGAATGGCCCGTGCCTACAACAAGAAAGTGCGACCTAGAAACTTTGAAGTGGGGCAGCTTGTTCTAAGCCGTATTCTCCTGCATCATGAGGAAGCAAAAGGAAAGTTCGATCCAAAATTGGAAAGGTCCGTACATTATAAGAAAATTGTTACCAAAAGGGGCATTGTACTTGGGAGACATTGAAGGAAATGATCCCGAAACAACTATCAATGCGAACGCGGTCAAAAGGTATTATGTTTAACCCTTTTGCGATACTAATATTCTCCGATTGGGATGACGAAGGCTTTCATTCTCACTACCCAAACTCTGCAAACCCTTTTGAGACAATTACTTTTCTTTGATTACCCTCTTTGAAACTCGAAAATATGTATAAAAGGAGCAAAACAAAACAGAAAAACAAAAGAAAAATAAAAAACAAAGTTTCCTGAACTATGTTCGACTTGATTCCGAAAGGATACATAGGCAGCCTCTCACTGGGGTTCAGTCACACCAAAACAAAAATCCACATTCCCTAAAAGTTGAAACTGGGCAGAAATTACAATGATCCGGCAATAGCTTTTGCTTGAAATATTCCAAAGTTGCAATTCAATCCAAATTCTTTTTGCCCCAAATCCTATTCAAGTCCTTCCGGCCAATCGTTAAAGATATTCAAAATTGGAGGACATGGTTACGTGGAACTGATACAATCAAATGAGAAAAATAAAATGAGAGAGTCATATGGGTGAAAACCCACATGGGCACCATAGGGCGATGGTAAGTAGAGAAATTGAGAATGAGAGAGTCTTGTTAATCAAAACTCGTAAAGAGCACTATTAGGCGATGGTGAGAAGAGAAATGAGAGAGGTCAGTTGGTGAAAACCCGCAAAGAGCAGCACTGATCAAAAAGGGGATCCTTACAACCATTAGTATTGATAGAGTCCTGGCAAGGTTTCTCAGTTTTGAGATATGGGTTATGATGGGCTTATGAAAGTTGGATGGTTTACAGAGATCGGGTATCCAGTTCAAGAAGCATGTCATGTCCATTGAAGTCTACGTGCACTCCAGATAAGTCTTTCTTTCCTTTCCCCAAAAGGAACACCTCCCGTTTAAATTTATTATCCTGTCCGTTGTTTACTTTTTCTTAAATCCCTTTCGGTCTAATTCTGCTCCGAAACTAATACAAAGAAAAGATGGCAAGATTGGTTTACAGGGTTTTATTTGACAAAAGTCCAATATGCAAGAAAGGCACCTAGCCTCAGCAGGAGCATCAAATCGATCTCGACTGGCCATGATGGTCGATGCTTCAGAGTCAAAAACTCTTGAAAAGAAAAAAAATCAAAGTCAAATGCCCGTAAAGGCAAAATAAGGTGGAAAAGGCCCAAATCCCACATGGGTTAGTCATTATGTAAAGTTTGGGAAGTGTCAAGACCCCTGGGATTTAAAAATGAAACCGATTCCCAAAGAGCAAGCAAGCAATGAAGATCTTTATTGAAAGAGTTGGGCCAAGATCAAGTAATTGAAACAATCAGGGCCACAAAACTAACTACCGTTTCAAATTGACAAATTGTTCTTTGTTTGAAAAACAGGGGAAAATAGGTGCAATTCAATGCAACCTTGTAAGAAGCAGGTGCGATAAAAGCAAAGTAAGCAGAGATCAAAATGGTTATACAACAAAAGTCAACCCAAAAGGGAACTCTCCTCCAAATTCTTTATTCATTCTCCTAAACAAAGTGAAAAGTGAAATCAAAAGAAAGAAAAGAAGAAAAGTTCGAAGCCATAGTAGTATAGGGTTACCAACCCCTAACTTCCACTTTTCCAACATAGGGTCCCACTCCCTAGTTGATGCCGGCATAACCCGATGACTTTTCCAACATAAGGTCCCACTCCCTAGTTGATGTCGCCATAACCCGATAACTTTTCCAACATAGGGTCTACTCCCTAGTTGATGCCGGCATAACCTGGTGACTTTTCCAACATAGGTTCCCACTCCCTAGTTGATGCCAGCATAACCCGATGAGTTTTCCAGCATACGGTCTCACTCCCTAGTTGATGCCGGCATAACCCGATGAGTTTTCCAACATAGGGTCTCACTCCCTAGTTGATGCCGGCATAACCCGATGACTTTTCCAACATATAGTCCCACTCCCTAGTTGATGTCAGCATAACCCGATGACTTTTCCAACATAGAATCTCCACTCCCTAGTTGATGCCAGCATAACCTGATGCCAACATAGGGTCACCATTCCCTAGTTGATGATTTTCCAACAATAGGGTCTCCAATCCCTTGTTGATTTCATTTTGGACATAGGGTCTACACTCCCTAATCTCTTTTTCTCAAGGATATACAATACTGATTTTATCACGTTCAATAGTGAAGTAGTATAGAGTTTTGGTTACAAATAACTCACAAAATTTTCCTAGTGAAAACTGGGGCAGAAAAGTTTGTTCTTTTATTTGTTTGGTGTCTGAGCAGGTTATACCTCGAGGCATAGGGTTCAAGACGACCAAAAGAAGAAATCTCAATCCAGAATAAAAGAAAAAAGAAGAAATGAACTCAAAATATAGAATCGGAGAAAAGATGTGGACTGCTCAAGACATGATTGAAGTTACAAGCTTGGCATGATCCGCCTTGATCCGAAAAGCTGAAGAAGAATGAACCAGCACTTGCAGCTAACAAAGCATCAAGATTCAGATCAGAGTGTACAGGAAGAACCAGCCAAGAACCAAGATCCAACTTCAGAAGGTTTATAGATAGGGATCTTGTAACTCATAGTTGATCGGCTTAGTTAGTTTAGTTTTTTATTTTCATTTGGTGTAATAAGGTGCTCAACAAACAGAAATAGTAGCAATAGCAGTGAAATCACAGCTTTTCGATAGTCCCAACTACCAAAACTTCCAGAACTACACTAACTAGATTCCTTTACAACCAAGGGTATGTAGACAACCTCCGAAGCAAGGTTCGGTCCAACCTTTTCAAAAGCTTCTCATGGAGTATCCAAACGGGCCAAAATCGCTCGTAATTGCTCATTTTATCTTTGCCCGAAAACTCTTCATGTTTCCAAGCAAAGAGGGGCAGCTTTGAGCATGAGATTTTTGCCCGACTAGAAATACTCCTACATAAATTAAAAATAGGTTTTTCTAAATTGTTTTTAGTTTTATAAGATTTTTGTAGTATTTCTTAATTAATTATTTGCATTTTTGTGTACATTTAATATTTTTAAAATCATAGAAAAATACCAAAATATCAAATCATCATTGCATGACATTTTTAAGTTTTAATTGCATTTAAAATTTAAATTGCATAAGTTAATTACATTTTATTAAATAAAAGTCATAAAATTATCATGGTCTTGTCTACATTTTAGTTTTATTAACTAGTGTTAAAATTAGTGAAAATAGGTAATGATAATTTTATAAAATGGATTAATTTAGAATCAAAAATTTGGATTTCATTTAGTTTATCTAAGGTTTTATTAAGAATTAAAATAATAATAATAAGTAGAAGAAAAGAAAAAACAAAATTAGGATTTCATTTTTGTTTGGGGTTCTGATTTTGGGCCACCCAAAATAAATTCAGTGGCTCAATTCCATTTTTTATTCAATTTCGCCCAAACCTAAACCTCCCCATACCCGGTCCAATATTTCCTCACCTAAACGACGTAGTTACACGCCAAAACTACGTCTTTTCAACCTTTCCATCCCCTTAAATGACCAGACCTAATCTCTGCCTCATAACCCACTCCCAAAATCAGTTAAACTTAGTTCACCCTAATCCCAATCTCTCTCAAGACCGCCATCCCCTTCCGCGGTCCTCCGCCGCCCGGAAATTGTCTCATGGCGGAGGACTACCTCCAAAATCCCTTGAATTTCAACCACATAACCCCCATCATCGTCTCATTCCAATTCCACTGTTAATTTCTCCAAAAAACTACTCATTTTCTCCGAATTATAGATCTAAGAATAAAAATCCAAACTTTTTGCTTTTCTTTGATTTTTTCCTAATCTGGACCTTATTTCTTGATGAAACCTACTTGAATCCACTACTCTCAACATGAGGAGTTGATTATTTGTAGGATAACTCATTTCATAGTTGGTTGGATTCCGGGCATTTAACCTTTGAGTGTCCAAAATGTCTTGAGCCTTTGCCTCGTCTCTTTCTTGGCATGTTTTGAGGATTGTAACATGAAGCACTAGCTGTAGAAGAAAGTCTGTCTAGTGTTCATGTTACAATTCCCACCATTGGCCAAGATTCTTGTTCGCCAGAGTTCGAATCGATTCGTTACTGCTTTTCTCCGGGATATCGAAGCTTTTGGCGATTTAATGGGTATACCTCTCCTCTTATTTCCATAACCCCTCATGTCATGACAAATTTATGTCTAAAAGTTTTTTTCTGGTTCATGATTGATTCATCAGTAGTAATAGCTCAATAATTAGATTTAATTGCATTGGTTAATGTATCGTCTTTTTGGATGCATCATTAATCTATTTTTCTAGTTAATGAAAGTTTTGTTTGTTTAAATCTTCACAGAATTGTTTCTGTTTATTGGGTGGGTTCAGATTTGGGTCTATTATTGCAGGAGCCCAAGTAAAATATTGGGCTTATGGGTTAAGCGGCCTAGAGGTCTAATATCACTTAAGGTAAATGTCAGAATAGTAAAAAAGGGTAATTACAAGGGTACTACGGGGTTCAACTTAGACAGGGATTGAGATAATCTTATCTTAACAAATGGGAAGCTTCTAGATAAAGGCTGACAGGGATTATTTTGGAAAAAGAGGGGGAAATTCTGTGGGCAGGGGTTGAAGTGAATTAAAATGAAAGTTTAAAGGGTACATTTGAATGAGGAAAAACAGATTTTGTTGCTTAATTCTCCTCTATAAAAGATCCCTCTTCCATTCATTAGGGTAAGAAAAAAAGGGAAAAGAGATAGTCAAACGACAGAAATCAAAAAAAAAATTCTAAAAAGGGTTTTCTTCAGAAATTTTGAGCTTTCTTTGGTTCTCAAGTGTTTTCTTATGTTTCAGAAGTTTGAGCAGATTCTTGGGTTTGTTTATTGCTGGTTTTTGCTGCTGAATTTTTACCTTTTTGACTTCAGAATCTTGTTGGGTTTATCCAACTAGTTTTCTGCACTTAGGTATGTTTTATATTCTGCAATCACTCAACTTGAATTGATGAATGCAAACCTAGTGTTTTAAATGCTCTATCCCGTGTTTAGTTTGCTTGTTTGTTATTGATATCCATGAATCCTTTAGATGTGTTGATGTTCTTTCTTTACTAGCAACGTGTTGAACATTTCTACTTAGCCTAGTTCTGTATATGAATGAATTCAAAATCAGCTTAATTGCGGTGAGTAGTGTATGCCTACTGATCTAATGAAGTTCAGAAGGTTGAGTTGGTTGGTTTGATCACAAGTTGTTCAAATCCATCTAATGAGTAGACTAAATCAATGAAGTTGGCTCATGTGATTCTGTAGCTGCATTGTCAAGGAAGCAGTATAACAAATGTATATGTTTTTAAATTCTTTTTAGCAAGAATTGTAAAGTTATTACGATGCACACAAGGTTATCTATGTAGTAGACCCCTTTGAGTTTAAAATATCAGTTTCTTCTTGTTAAATTTATTGATTTGCTAAGGCATAGTTAATTTGTAATATCAAAGTGGATGAAGATTTCTTTTGTAAAAATCTGTTAAGTTCTCTGCATTTCATGTAATGTATGTATTGGGCCTGGCAGGACTACTTTCTAGGCCTTGATGGAATTCAGTCCTGTTTCTAAAATGCTATCACATCATGGGCTTCATCTCTTAGCCAAATTCTATTTGTATTTGAACCTGTTAGAGATTTTTTTGGCAAGAACAACCAAATGTCAGTTCAATGATGTACCGTTAAATTATTGAAGTAAGTAGAATTCTTATAATTAGAGTTATTAAGTAATCAACGCTAGGTTGTTAATTATGTACTTGACTCTTATATACTCATCCACAAGTCATTTTCGTGATCCTGAGACTTCCAATAATCTCAAAATAGCTTAGGAAATAATCATAAACATCGTAGTTGACTTTAGACGCGATTAATAAATTATTATGGTCATGGGTACGGTTCCCGTGGCATGGTCACGATACCTAATTCTCAAATTTGGGTGCACATTTCATGTGACCCGACCACAACTTCGAATAATAATAAAATAAATATGTTGTAAATCGCGGGTGTATTTCATGTGACGCGGTTTGCAATGTGTACCAAAACAACAAGTGTACGACAATCATGACTTGTTCCAAAAATAACTCCATAAATAAATAAAAGCGGTTATAAAGTTAAAAATGCATAATAGGTTTAAAACATGTGATTAATCAGATATTTAGGCCAATTATTAATAGTTGAGCGACCGTGCTAAAATCACAGAACTTGGGAGTGCCTCAGACCTTCTCCCGGGTTAACAGAATTCCTTACCCGGTCTTCTGTGTTCGCAGACCAAAAATAGAGTCAATTTCCTCGATTTGGAATTTAAAATAAACTGGTGACTTGGGTCATCATAAATTATCCCAAGTGGCGACTCTGAATAAAATAAATAATCTCATTTCGATTAATGTCACTTTAATTGAAAAAACTCCCTATTATTTATATCCCCTTCGGGAAAAAGGAGGTGTGACAGTCGAAAGATGTGATTGCTAAATTAATGGACAAGAAGAATGAATCAAAAATTAGCAGATCCATTCGGCCTCAATCAAGGAAATCAGATTACAAATCAAGGAGCTATTGCCAGCAAATATTCAGTATCCTTAATTAAGCTCAATCAAAGGCTTGGTTGTCTCATGAATGAAAGTTGTGACAAGGAAAGTCACGATCGAATCCGGCCCTTCCCATGAGCAGGATTTGATGAGGCACCCCTTGGGTTAAATCCTTTTAAAGATCTCGTGCCTCTATTTTTGGTCAAGGCTCAACGGCTCTTTCCTCTCCTATAAGAAGTTTGCTAAGATCAAATAGAAGACTTGTGCAACTACACATTATTTTCTAAGTCTCTCTACTTCTTAGCCTAGACACTGTAATCCTTAGTTTATCAGTGTCTCGAAAGATAGGAAGAGTTAGAATACAAAAGAGAGTTGTGTCACTGTTCAAAATTCATTGTTGCTATACTTCGTTGGTGGTGAACAAATCAAAACCATCTGTATTGTAATACTTTCAAAATCTAAAGGGAACCCTGGTGACCCAAGAAAAACTGGATGAAAGTACCACACCGATACCAAACTAGTATAAGATCGCTATGTGTCATTCTCTTTCCATTTGCTTTTATTTTACATTCTGCTATCAATCTAGTCAACTAAAATTTTGGGACTCAATGAGATCTACAGTCAAGTGAGAAGCAATGTACTACAGAGAAGGCCAGTTCTAATAGTAAATCAAGCTTATGTAGTAGCTGTATAAGAGGAGAGTCAAAGAACACTAGATGTTGTGGAACCAAACAAGGAACCGCTGACAATGCTTGCAGGAAAGGGTCAGATGTTCAAAGGCAAGAAACCAGGGCTTATTTGTGAGCATTGTGGTTATAAAGGTCAATTGAAGGAGAATTGATACAAAATAATAGGCTATCCTCCAGATTTCAAAAGCAAGAAGAAAGGGCAACTAGGTACATATAAACCTTTTGCTAATAATGCAACACAGATGTAGGTATTTAAACCAGAAATCAGCTACAAGGAAACTATCTCATAGCAAAATAGTACAAATAGTTGGTAAACCTGTTGGAGAAAACTTCACTAGAAGAAAGGAGTACAGGACCATCATAGTTATCAGGATCTTCAAACATGGCAGGTATTATGTCATTGATGTCTAGTGTATCCAATATATGTGTATATGATTGGATAATAAACTCAGGTGCATCACACCGCATAACATTTTGCAAAAATGTATTGGATTCCATTAGACCTATAGAGGGACAAAGTAGTTATAAAGTGCAAACACCTACAGGAGATAGATCTGAAATCACACATGCTGGAGATGCCACAATCTTAGAGAACCAGAAAATTATGAATGTTTTGTATGTGCCAAACTTTAAGTTCAACTTGCTCTTAGTGTCCAAGCTGACTAAGGATTTATGTTGGTCTGCATGTTTTTTCCTTGATTTTTGTGTATTTCAGGGACTATACAGTGGCAGGGTGCTGAGAATTGGTAAAGAAGATAGTGGACTTTATATACTTAGTAGAGGAGATGTTGTTGCTACTGGTTCATTTCACAAAGAAGGGATAATAACCACACTATGGCATCAAAGTCTAGGACATACCTCTACACATGCTATGCAACACTTGCCTGATTTGAAGAACAAAGTGAAGCTAGAGATGCAAAAGGACTGTTAGATTTTCCCTTTAGCTAAACAAAGTAGACTGAAATTTTCTATAAGTAATAGTAGTTCAAATTGTGTATTTCAATTAATGCATGTTGATGTATGGGGTCCTTACAAGGTAGCAATCTATGATAGAAAATAATATTTTATCACTTTGGTTGATGACTATAGTAGATATACCTGGACTTGTTTGCTGAAATCAAAATGTGAAGTTCTTGTTGTATTGAAAGATTTCCTTTCCTCGGTAAAAAACCAGTTTGGTGTAATGGTTAAGACATTGAGAACAGACAATGGCACAGAGTTTTTCAATAATCAGTATAGTAAGTTGTTCAATTCACTTGGGATTGTTCATCAAAGCAGTTGTCCATATACTCCGCAACAGAATAGAGTAGTGGAAAGAAAACACAGGCATATCTTGGATATGGCTAGAGAACTCAAGATTCAAAGTAATATGCCAATCAGATTCTGGGGAGAATGTGTTAGAACAACAATATACCTAATCAACAAGATACCCACACAGGACTTAAATAAAATATCTCCTTATAAATTGATATATGGTAAACAACCAAGTATAGATC
Source organism: Nicotiana tabacum (assembly GCF_000715075.1). NCBI lineage: Eukaryota > Viridiplantae > Streptophyta > Magnoliopsida > Solanales > Solanaceae > Nicotiana > Nicotiana tabacum. Next base: position 6,732,628 of record NC_134087.1, read on the forward strand.
ATTTGAGAGTGTTTGGTTATTTATGTTATGCTAGTACCCTACCTAGAGGAGATAAGTTTGCTCCTAGAGCAAGAAGGGCAGTAATGATAGCGTATTCAGAGACACAAAAAGGGTACAAACTATTTGATTTGGAATCTAACATTTTCTTTGTCAGTAGGGATGTAACCTTTAGAGAAGATGTTTTTCCTTTTTAAGGTGAAGAAGCTTGTCAAGAGGATTTGTTCATTCTTGCACCAGTAGACATGAACACTAATGCACTAAGAATATATGGTGATGATGTTTCTGTTGCAACTTAGGAAGACTTAAGCAATGGAAGTTTGGAGGAGAAGGAAATCCCTGCTACTCTCCCTCAACCAAGCCACACATCAATAGAATCATTATATGCATATCTGGATGAGTCAGCAAGAGTAAATATAGATATTCCAAATGCATTAGAAGATGTTGTAGCTGAACCTCTAGCCATTATGGAGAAAACTGAAGCAGATTTGCAAGAGCAACAAGCAGCAACTCAACAACTGCAGTCATTTGAACTTGTTAACAATGCAGAAGCTCCTACTCTTAGGAAATCCACCAGAGGCACAAAACCAGTAATTTGGCTCAAAGACTATGTTACTGGCTGGAAGCCATCAAGACACATTGCCTATCCAATCTCCAATTATGTCAACTACACACATTTTCCAGAACACTGCCAAGCATACCTCACCAGTTTCTCTGCCTTCACATAACCAAAGACTTTTTATGAAGCCTCTACAGATTAGAAATGAATTAACGCTATGCAAGAAGAAATTCAGGCACTTGAAGCAACAAAACTTGGGAGATAGTATAGTTGCCACCAGGAAGAAAGCAATTGGCTCAAAGTGGGTGTACAAAATCTAATACAAGGCAAATGGTGAGGTTGACATGTTCAAGGCACGCTTAGTGGCTAAGGGCTATACAAAATAGGAAGGTCTTGACTACCATGAGACCTTTTCTTCTGTTGCAAAAATGGTCACAATGAGGACTGTTATTAGCCTTGCAGCCTCTAAAGGTTAGAAATTATTCCAAATGAATGTAAACAATGCATTTCTGCAGGGTGATCTTTATGAGGAGGTATACAAGGATTCCATAAGCATGGGGAGTCTTAGGTTTACAAGTTACTTAAGTCTCTTTATGGACTCAAGCAGGCATCAAGGCAGCGGAATATAAAGCTGACTACTGCTCTTACTAAGGCATGATACATGCAAAGTGCCTATGATCAGTCTTTGTTCAGAAAGAAGTCTGGAACAGACTTGGTGATCATCTTAGTATATGTGGATGACTTGATGATTACTGGGAGTAGCAGTGATATGATAGATGGAGTTAAAAGGACATTACATAAGTCTTTCAAACTCAAAGACTTGGGAGAACTAAGGTATTTTTTGGGAATTGAAATCATGAGATCACACAAAGGAATACTAACAAATCAAATAAAGTATCCACTAGAGTTTATATCAGAATTGGGAATCAGTGGTGCAAAGTCTGTAAGTTCACCCCTTGAGAAAAATCAAAATTTTATTACTATTGACTAGGATAAGAATGTAGGACTCAAAGGAGATGAGGAGCTGACAGATATTGGAGGATATCATAAGTTAATTGGGAATTTGATCTATTTGATCATAACCATGCCTAATATCTGCTTTGCAGTACAACTCCTAAGTCAATTTATGCAATATCCAAAGCAATCACACTCAGAGATCAGTGACAGCCTATGTTATTGAAAAAGGGATCATTATAAGAGATTTCAGCCTATTGTGATTCTCACTGAGCATCATGCCCATACACCAGAAGATCAGTGACAGGCTATGTTATTAAGCTTGGTGAATCACTGATTTTCTGGAAGTCCAAGAAGTACCAGACAGTAAGTAGAAGTTCTCCAGAAGCAGAGTATAGAAACATGTCAACTGTTAGTGCAAAATTGGTATGGCTAGTTGGATTGCTGAAGGAATTTGATGTGTCATTACAGATGCTAGTTAAGGTTTTTTGTGATAGCAAAACAACTTTACAAATAGTTGCAAATCCAATCTATCATGAGCGGGCAAAACATATAGAGATTGTTGCCATTTTGTGAGGGAGAAGATAAAAATGGATTGATATCCACTCATTATATATCTACAAGAGAATATATAACAGACATGATGACCAAGGGCCTTGGAGTTAGCTCAACATCAGATGTTGACGTTCAAAATGGGAATGTTCGATGCTTTCCGTTCTCCAGTTTGAGGAGGGGGCGGAGGGGGTAGGTATCAAGAACATTAGATAGAGTTAGTTAGTTAAGAAACTAATTGAGGGACCTAAGTGTAGACAAAAGAACTTTGAGGGTCATATTATTAGAGGGGTGTGAAGGGCACGTGATTTTGTTATACAGAACAGTGCCCTCCACAATTTAGTTATCATTTTTCTTCTTCTACTAAAGCAAAAATGCTCTCTTTTCTCTTCACCTCTTCTCTTCATTTTTTCTTCTTGATTTCGTGAGATTTAACTCTAGATTCAATTGCATGCTATAAAACTTAGATTAATAGAGTATAGATTTAACAAATTGACACCTAGTCACATATAGCGAAATAAATTGTATTATGTACATAAAAAATTCTGTTAGGTACATATAAGTCAAAAATTACTTTTTACGTATGTATATTAAATCTTGAATAACTTTAACAGAATTTCTGATTTCTCCCCTGACCACTTTATTTCAAATGGGAAACGATAACATTGGGTAAATAAGTGTTGTCATGAAAAAGACGAACGGTAAACTCAACAGAAAGCCTCCTTTTCTGTGCACCTTACCTTCCCTACCTTCAGCAGCCTTCTAAAGCAAGTATAGCTTTTATTTATGGAGTACATAATTAAAGCATTTATAGCTTTATAACTATGTGAGGAAGACAAAGTCAATAATGCACGTATCCTGGCAAGAAATACGCCACATACGCATAAAATTAAAGCCAACATGTACTATTGTTTTTTCCGAACCAGCTCTTTGACTACTGATTTTAGGAACAAGTTTATGTTGCCTTTCTGCTTGCGTTTAAGGATTGATATATATCTGTAAATGTCATGTCTGTTATAAATAGAATTCTATTTAAGGTGAATGTCTATATTTAGAGAGATTCTAGGGTTTATTGCTTGGTGGCTAAGCTATTCTCTCTCTATAAATAGAGGGTTCTATTCCATTGTAATTCATCCCATATCAATAAGAATTCTCTTCTCTCTACTTTTCTCTGCAACACTCTTCTTTTATTATTTCATAACATGTTATCAGTACGAGACTCTAGCCAATTGAGTAGAAGATTTGAGATTGAGCATAATGATTGTCAATTATTCTATGAATTTCCTTCATGATTAAATTCTGGATATAAGGTAAGTATTTTACTTTTCTCTTTCAAATTTTTGACATTCTATAATTTGATTTTAAATACAAGCAAAGACGATAAATTTTGATTGCAACTCTAATAGAGTTTGAAAGATATTATAACCACCCAAAGTGGTAAAATTTCTATGCCTTGCCATGATCAAATTCATGTATGATCGTGGGCAAAGAATTGAAAACCCGTCCCATTGAATTTGCTCCATTCCCATTCCCTTTAGAGAATGTAATAGCAGTATGTGATAAGTCTGAAAGAAGACAAAATTATTATTGTGAATGTATCAATGGATGTGGACGTGACAATAGACAAAATTATAATCGTCATCATTATGGTAATGAGAACAATAAGGATTCTCAAAATAATCATTCACTTTGTGAAAGTAATATTTGTCATCGATTTGACATGAGATTTTATAAAGCACATATAGATGATTATGGTCCATTCATGATGTGAATATGACAACATAATACATATTCATTCTTGGAAGAATATGAATGTGCTAGTGGTAGTGAATATACCACACTCACCTCTAGAAGGAGGTTTGAGATGATATAAGAAAATAATGTCATTATTATGGCATAAATAGTCATCGGTCACGTACCTATTGCACACCAAAATATTTTGGTAATGCGATTATTATAGAATAACATAATGCAAGAAACATATCTTGCATATAATTTTGACCATAACCATAATGATATAACTTTCTCTTTAAAAGAGATATTCACCATTGATGCTGATGAATATGTGGTAGTACAAAATTAATTGAGAACTCTGCAAGAGCCAATTATACTATTTTGGAGAAACACAGTTGATTACCAATAAGGTATTGTGTTGTAGTAAGTCTCAAAGAAACTTATTCAGTTTCCAAAGTACACGTAAAAGTAGTTGATTATATTGAGACTATAAATAAAGGAAAGATTTAATATCTTCTATTACTACAACTTGTAGCGGGGTAATATGTATGTGAAAAGTTACCCGCTTTATTCTTCAGTTTGTACTACACAAATAAAAGAATGCCACAATAAAGAAGAACTTTATTGATATAAAACTCATATCATAATAAACTTGGAGTTTATTGATATCCAGTTGGCATAGCTGGTTTAGTCATATCAATTTAAGTATGATGTGCAAAAATAAAAGAGAATTCAAATGAGTAAACATTAAAGAACTAGAAAGTTCTTTACGAATTCTCCTAGATTGCTTGTTCTCATTAAATAGTAGACCAACTAAAATTGGGATTGAATCCCATAAACGCTGAAAATATCAAAAGTGAATATGGGCCCATTCGCTTGCCATGTATACCACATAAGATGCATCTATGAGATGGTTACATGTACGATTATTATTAACCTGCAACATGGTGTTTGCGAGGTAACTTGCTCAATAATTTGATTTATAGCATAATTTCTAGATTTTATATTCAAGAAAGTTTATCTTGATAAGTTGGTTTACATCACAGTTGGTTTAGCAAAATAATTTATTGAGTGCCTCCACTTAATAGCTAAACTATTGCTTATGAGAACAAAGTTACCTATATCAGTTTGTATATTACATTCTCCCCTCACAAGTGGTTCGGGGTCAGGAACCAAATAATTCCGTCTTATTATTATTGATGTGCGGTATATATTTTGATTAGCACCATGACACACAAAGATGGGCTCTCAAAGTTGAGGAAGCAAGTTAGTTTTTCTAACATGAGGGGGAAACATGATAAACATTTGATAAAAAGTTACTTGGAATTGATTATCATTTGTATATCTAGATCCTCAAATACGATAATATGAACTTGAAGTTCATAAAAGATAATTCATCTGCAATATATTGCAAAGTATGTTAGACGCATTTGCTGACCCAAAGAAAGTAACTATATTCTCATTGCAAATACTCATATTAAGTCCTAGAAGGACAAAGTCTATGGTACGCTTAAAGCATATAGACAAATCGGTTTCAAATAAAACTTCTTGATAAAGAAGATGAGCAAATGATCAAACTGATCATAAAAGGAGGCAAGTGATCTAGAAGATCACATGACATAATACTTCATAAAATCTCATGAGAGATTCAGGTACCTGAATATATGAATGAAGAGATCTCTATGTTATGTCTTTATGAAAAATTATTGGAACCGATATAAAATGTTCGTCGACGACATCTATCATAGCGCTAAGTATAGATAGGGATCTTAAGGTTGTCGAGACAGATACAAAAATATGGGCCAAATAGACGATACACAATTCAAATAAAATTGGTTTAATATGAAAGACATGTTGTTTTGGACATGTAGTTCAAATACTTGAAAGTATAAAGTCAATTGTATGTGCAATCAGTTTCCGATATCTTATATGTCTAGCATGACATAAAAACTTGATATGCATCTACAGTCTATTATATGGCTTATATGACTTAACTTATATGACAATCCATGAAGGATTTAAGTCGCTTAAAGCATATACAATTCTTGGTCTTGAAGTACCACATCCTAAGTGCAATTTGTGCACATATGTATCTTGCTATAACTATAAGCATGATAATGTGATAGCGAGAATACCTCTACGGAGATATTGAAAAGACCATTCTACGGAAGTTTATGAAGACATTACATCTCTATCAAGAATGATGATTTCAAAATGTAATATATTCATTCAAGTTAATATGGTTGATTTGTTTATCAAGTCTCTACCAAAAATCGTTTTGAAGATGGTGCATAAGATTGGAATGCAAATGCTTAAAGATGTGAATTAATGCTCTCATCAGAGGGAGTTAATGCGCGTTGCACTCTTTTTCCCTTACAAGGTTTTTCCCCATTGGGTTTTCCTTGCAAGGTTTTTAACGAGGCAACCAAAAAGCGTATTGTTAGATATGTGTACTCTTTTTTCTTTTCTACAATTTTTTTCCCATTGGGTTTTATTAAGTTAAGGTTTTAACGAGGCACATTATCTGTTGAATAGACATTCAAGGGGGAATGTTATAAATAGAATTCTATTTAAGGTGAATGTCTATATTTAGAGAGATTCTAGGGTTTATTGTTTGGTGGCTAAGCCAATCTCTCCCTATAAATAGAGGGTTCTATTCCATTGTAATTCATCCCATATCAATAAGAATTCTCTTTTCTCTACTTTTCTCTGCAATACTCTTCTTTTTCTTTTATTTCATAACAATGTCTTATTTTCGGGCAGAGGTGTTAATAGATATTTAAAAATCGACTCAACCTATCGAACCGTATTGTATCGAGCCGATTTTTAGGTGTCTTTTAATAAAATTGTAGTTTTTTATATAAATTTATAACGGTACCGATAATTAGGATAAATTTTTAATTTTATGAAAATAAACCGAAAAAATACTGAACCGGGTATCGAATAAAGTTATATGTTTTAATTTATATATTAAGTTTAATAATAATAAAGCATTAAAATTTTCTTTGGGACTTGGAATTATGAAAATGGGTACGAGCCAATAAGTAATTAAAAATCAAAATTCTAATTCCCAGACCTATTATGTTACTTCTATTGAGACAAAATTATTTCTAACATATTCACTAGCAAGCCACAAGGTATTCTAGCGATTATGAGTAGCAAACTACAATGTATCGAATATATTTCCTTGTGTATAATTTATATTCATCTATTTTAATATGTAATCTTCTATAGACTTTATTCTTGAGTCTCAACTTGGTTAATATCTTTTCACTTGTTAGCTTTATATTTTCTTTGTTTTTACTTAGTTTTTTTTACAATGCTGTAGAATAGTTGATGGATCTACACTTTGGCTATTTTTCATGTTTTCTAGAGAGTTTTGCTAAGTCGTATAAAAGTACGTATATTATTGCATTATACTATTGATTTTTACATGACATTTAAAAATTACCGAAAATTAATCGAACCTTACTGATACCGAAAAGAAACCGACATGATTGATATGGTTTCAAAAAGTCAAATTTGATTACACATAAATAACCGAAACATTAATATGGTACAAATTTTATAAAATAACTGACCGAATCAAATCATTGACACTCCTGTTTCTGGGTCATGTTTTTCCATCGGAAATAATTTCTCTTTAACGTTTTTGTTCAGGTAATTAATACTGTATTTCTTTTAACTGATAGTTTAGCACTGGAAAAGGTAAAGTGAGTTCCAAATACCAATTGGCCTCAAATTTGCAATTAATCCATGTGAAAGGAGAGGAAAAAATGGCGAATTTGTTTGACGAGTGACAATGACTTAAAAGACTTCTCCTAAAGCTGGATCTAGAAAATCAACACCTCTTCCTTTAATAATTGAACCAATAAAATATTGATACAACTCCTAATATCTGTGGTCCGTGCCCCCAAACGTGTCTAACTTTAACATTAACATAAACATTAATATAGAATACTTCACTGCATCCTCTTCCTCTATATGAAGGCTCCTATATATAGACCTCTCATATATTGTTTCCGCATAAACTCACATCTCTACCAACTCTCTCTCCTTACTTCTTAAGTGAAGAAACAAAAATCCACAAACCAAAAAGAAGTCTGCACCTGATATATACTACTTGTATACAGAGAGAATGGATCAAAATGTACCAGTAATGGCAAAAAAGTTCTGGAAAATAGTTCGAGTAGCCTTTTTCATGCTGAGGAAAGGGTTATCAAAGAGGAAACTAATGTTTGATCTCAGCTTATTAATGAAGCGTGGCAAAATTGCTAGCAAAGCCGCCATTCAAAACCTCATGTTCCACCATAATAATAATAATAATACCTACGGCCACCAATGTCCTTCCTCCACCTCTTCTTCCAAAGAGTACTACGAATTCAGCTGCAGTAACAGCCCTGCTTTCCACCTTCCCTTTAACCTCAACAAGCGCAGTAAGCACAGTCATCACCATGCACCTGCAACTGACGACGACGTTTTAATGGTGAACGCGGCCGTGTTGAAGGCGTTGGAGATGATTCAGAGTGGAACGGCGTCGCCTGCTTTGCCTGGATTTGGGAGAACTCCTACGGTGAGGCAATTAAGGGTAACTGATTCGCCGTTTCCTCTTAGAGATGGAGAGGGTAACAGTCAGGTGGATGAGAAAGCTGATGAATTCATTTCAAGATTCTACAGAGATTTGAGACGAGAAGCTTCTGCTTTTGCTTAATGTTTGACGCTTTTGAGAATTCATGCATGTGGTTATTGTATTGGGAAAAAACTGAGTTTATATTAAAGATGATTTGGCATGATACGTGGATTAGTTAAATGGTCAAAGCGCAGCAATTGACTAAGAGGCACGGATGGAAACAACCACGAAAAGAAGAATTTAAATAGGCACGAGACGACGTATAGATACGAGTCTCGTACCAATTTAAATTATTTACAGCCAACGGATTAGAAGGCATTGAAGGCAAAGATCTGATGACAGAAAGGAGTCCAAATTCATTATTAAATACTTGATACGTTACAAAATTGGTATTTAATAGGAATGATTGTATAACGGCTTATTTAATGTCATTTATTACTCATGATTATATCATTAAAGCTGAGGCTTCATTCCTTTACCTAGAATTATCTATAAAAGGAAGAAGTATCATCATTTGTAAGGACACAGAATACTATTGAGAATTTATTGAAATACACATCTATTTGCTTTTTTACCATCGTTCTCAAAAGTATTTTATTTTTGTCTCCTGATTATCAGTAACCCGAATTTTTTTTAGCTTTGACCAAAGACTCAGATTTTTGGTTGAACAAATTGATTCCGTTACCGGGAATCTGATAATCTTTCCTTTTAAGCTATATCTTATCTATTGTCGTCACCATGTCAAACAACAACGCCGACAACAATAGTAATAACACATTGGGAAACCATGAGAATCAAATACATCAAAATCAAGATAACGTGGTTCCCTCTCCTCTAAATTCACCACGTCAATCTCGTGAAGGCACTCCTGTTACTGAATCCCGTGCTGATCAACAAGAGCAATCTGAACATTTTGAAGGAGTTACAATTGAAGCTTTGCAAAAGCTAATTGATGCACAGGTCGGCAAAGCTCTTCAGGCACTTGTTAGTCGATTGCCTGCTGCGCCACCTACACCAACTCCTAATAATAATACATTGGAGAACCCCCGTTCTGGTCTTGATAATTCTACAAACGGAGAAAACCCCAGTGAACCACAAGAAGGGAGACCAGGTAATTTAAATAATTCGTATTTGCAAAACTTAGTACTAACCTTGCAGAAACAGCTTAAGGAACAAAATGAGCGTATTGAACAAATCCCTGGAGTTCCACCTGTAATAAAAGGAGTAGACATGGACAAATACTCACAACAACCATGGAAGCCTAGTGCTGTTCCCCTCCAATTCCGAAAAAGTTCAAAATGCCTGACATCCCGAAATATGATGGTACTACAGACCCACGTGACTGCATTTACAACCGGCGTAAAAGGCAACGACTTGACCAAACAAGAAATTGAATCAGTATTGGTCAAGAAATTTGGAGAAACACTCACCAAGGGTGCATTAACCTGGTATTCTCTTTTATCTGAAAATTCTATTAATTCTTTTGCTGAGCTTGCAGATTCTTTTATTAAAGCACATTCGGGAGCACAAAAGGTTGAGAAAAGGATGGAAGATATTTTCAAAATCAAACAAGGGGATTCAGAGTTGCTTAGAAACTTCGTTGATAGATTCCAGCGTGAAAGAATGACTCTACCTCGTGTGCCTGACAATTGGGCTGCTATAGATTTTGCAAGTAATTTAAATGACAAAAGTTCTGAAGCCACGAGACGACTCAAAGAAAGTCTTCGAGAATTTCCTGCAACCACATGGAATGATGTTTACAACAGGTATAGCACGAAGCTGCGAATCGAAGAAGATACAGTACCTAAGCTCCATCATGAAGAAAGGGACGGTACCCGAAGGTCAGAAACTGAAAAAAGATCAGGTAAAAATAGGTACGATCCATATATGGGACCCGTAGGAAAGGACCCACGGTCGAAACAAGATAGCCAGCAATATGATCAAAAATCGAGGAACCGGGATTCTGCCTCTTCTTCAAAGTTCAGGAATGATCGGAACAGACAAGAATCACGAGATGATGACAGAAGTTTAAAGGCACGATTCAGTGGATATAATTTTAATGTCTCTACCTCCGAGCTCGTAGCTGTTTTAAGAAGCATGGGAGATAAGGTACGATGGCCAAAAGAGATGCGGTCAAATCCAAGTAGACGCAATCCGGATCATTGGTGCGAATTTCACAACGATCACGGGCACAAAACTTCAGAATGTAGATTCCTGCAGAGTGAAGTGGATCATTTATTGAAGCAAGGGTACCTCACTGATTTATTTAGTGAGAAAGGAAAACAAGCTTATATGAAAAACAGACAAGAGCCACCACAACCTCCTTCACCCAAGAGGACAGTGAATGTCATAAGCGGGGGAGAGGACATTCACGGCGTAACCTACACAGCCTCCAACAAGGTTTCTAAGGTAACAATTACACATGGGAAACGGGTGCAGAAGGTCCTTGAAAATGAAAGTATTTCGTTCGATGACGCAGATACCGAAGGAGTGACAATTCCACATAATGACGCACTGGTAATATCTTTACTTGTACATGATACTAATATAAAACGAGTTTTCACTGATCCAGGGAGTTCTGTAAATATTATATTACTAGGGGTACTACGAGAAATGCAAGCTGAAGACAAAATGATACCCAAGGCGCACACCTTGTCAGGCTTTGACAATTCAAGTGTAGTAACAAAAGGTGAGGTATTTCTAACAACTTTTGCTATGGGTGTTGTGAAGGAAACTAAATTTCAGGTAGTTGATATGGAAATGGCCTACAATATGATCATGAGGAGACCATGTATACACGATATGGACGCTGTCCCATCAACTCTACATCAGGTTATTAAATTCTCATCACCATGGGGAATTTGCCAAATTCGTGGGGCTCAGCAGATGGCTAAAAGTGTCAACGCTGTAAAAAGTACGAGCGCCGAAAATAAAGAAAAGTAGCAATTACAGGAAACAGTTGAAGGTAAAAAAGATCAAACTTCAACTGAACAGGAAAAGACGGATTTGGACTCAAGACCTGACACAATTCAAGAACCTGAAGAAAATGAAAGTATCAAAACGACAATTGAAGAGCTTGAGGTAGTGATGTTATTTGATCAATGGCCTGAACGGAAGGTTTATGTCGGGGCCAATTTAAGCACGAACATGCGAGGTATGATAATCGAATTTTTAAAAGCTAACTTAGACTTCTTTGCTTGGTCCCACGCTGACATGACAGGGATACCACCAAATGTGATGACTCACAAACTCAATGAGGACCCTTCTTTCACACCAATAAAGCAAAAGAAACGGGAACAAGGTGCTTTCAAGAACCAGGTAATTCAGGATGAAGTCCAAAAATTATTAAAAATCGGATCAATCCGTGAGGTAAAATATCCTACTTGGTTAGCTAATACGGTGGTCGTACCCAAGAAAAATGGTAAGTGGCGTGTTTGTGTAGATTATACCGATTTAAATAAAGCCTGTCCAAAAGATTCCTTTCCCTTACCGCATATAGACCAACTAATTGATGCAACCGCAGGTCATGAACTTTTAAGTTTTTTAGATGCATACTCAGGATATAATCAAATTAAAATGGATCTTGGTGATGAAGAAAAAACTTCTTTCATCACAGACAGGGGGACTTACTATTATAAAGTAATGCCCTTTGGCCTCAAAAATGCTGGGGCAACCTATCAAAGGTTGGTCACCAAAATGTTCCAAGAACATTTAGGGAAAACAATGGAGGTATATATAGACGATATGCTCGTCAAAACCCAGCAATCTCATGATCATATTTCTCATCTATCTGTTACTTTTGAAATTTTGCGAAAATTTAATATGAAACTCAACCCAGAAAAATGTGCATTTGGAGTTGCATCAGGTAAGTTTTTGGGTTTTCTTGTTTCTAATCATGGTATTGAAGTGAATCCTTCTCAGATAAAAGCAATAGAAGAAATCCCGGATATACTTACTAATAAAAAGGAAGTACAAAGATTAACGGGAAGAATTGCAGCTTTGGGGAGATTTATTTCCAAATCCTCGGAAAGGTGTTTTAAGTTTTTCTCTGCACTTAAAAAGCAAGATCATTTTGGATGGAATGAAGATTGTCAACAAGCCCTTAGAACTTTGAAAGCTTATTTGTCAAAACCACCGTTGTTGGCAAAACCGAAGGTGGGGGAAAAACTTCTCATTTATCTGGCCGTATCTGAAGTCGCAGTAAGTGTTGTTTTAGTCCGCGAGGACCAAGGTAAACAATCTCCTATTTATTATGTAAGTAAGTCCTTATTGGAAGCTGAGACACGATACCCACAGCTAGAAAAATTAGCATTAGCTTTGATCATGACATCTAGAAAGTTAAGACCTTATTTTCAATGTCATCCCATTGTTGTAGTTACTGCTTTTCCGCTTCGAAATATTTTGCATAAACACGAACTTTCAGGAAGATTAGCAAAACGGGCTATAGAACTAAGTGAGTATGAAGTTATTTATCAACTCAGGACCGCTATAAAGTCTCAAGTACTAGCTGATTTTGTGGCTAATTTTAGCCAGGGGATGCATTTAGAAGCAGAAAAAGAATTACTAGTTTTTAATGGTGCGAACCCGGGGACTTGGGTTTTATTCACTGACGGTTCATCTAATGTAAAAGGGGCAGGCCTAGGAATAGTCCTCGTACCACCTGCGGGTGAGACCATTAGACAGGCTATAAAATGTCATTCTATAACTAACAATGAAGCAGAGTATGAGGCTGTAATTGCAGGTTTAGAATTGGCACGAGAACTCGGCATAACACAGATTATAATCAAGAGTGATTCTCAACTCGTGGTTAATCAGATGCTGGGGACTTATACAGCCAGAGAGTCACGAATGCAAGAATACCTCGCAAAGGTACGGGAGTTAATAAAGCAATTACAAACTTGGAAAGTAGTGCAGATCCCAAGAGATGAGAATGTAGAGGCAGATGCTTTAGCAAACCTTGCATCTGCAGCAGACGTGGCAAACAATACAGATGCTTCAGTCATACATCTATTTCATTCTGTTCTTGAATCTGATAAAAACGAGGTAAATTTTAATCATCTAACATGGGATTGGAGAAATGAAATTGTTGCCTTTTTACAGCACGGAACCGTGCCTAATGACAAAGGAAAGGCTTACGCGCTTCGCAAAAAAGCTGCACGATATTGTTTATATCAAGGAAATCTTTATCGAAAGATGTTCGGCGGACCACTAGCAAGGTGTCTCGGACCCTCTCAAACCGAATATGTCATGAGAGAAGTACATGAAGGACATTGTGGGAATCACGCAGGAGGACGGTCACTGGTAAGAACGTTAATTCACACAGGATATTATTGGCCTAAGATGGAAGAAGAGGCAACCAGTTTCGTGTCCAAATGTGATAAATGTCAAAGGTACGGCAATAATATGCACAGACCAGCTGAGTTACTACATCCTGTTTTATCCCCATGGCCCTTTATGAAATGGGGAATGGATATCGTAGGTCTACTTCCACAAGCAAAAGGTCAGGTAAAATTTCTACTTGTACTTACAGATTATTTCACTAAATGGGTAGAAGTATGGGCATTTAAACAGGTACGAGAAAAAGAAGTTAAAGACTTCATATGGCAAAATATAATATGCCGCTTTGGAGTACCAAAGGAGATCGTGTGTGACAATGGACCACAATTCATTGGAGCACAAGTTACAGAATTTCTTCGAAGTTGGCAGATCAAAAGAATAACGTCTACGCCATATCATCCAGTGGGGAATGGACAAGCAGAATCAACTAACAAAGTTATTATCAATAACTTGAAAAAGAGGTTACAAGATTCAAAAGGTAATTGGCCTGAGGTGTTACCTGGAGTACTATGGGCTTATCGTACAACGACCAAAACAGGCACTGGAGAAACACCATTTTCGATGGTTTATGGTACGGAAGCCTTAATTCCAGTTGAAATAGGTGAGCCAAGCACACAATACGATCAGGCAACGGAGGAATCTAATAATGAAGAGATGCGGGTTAGCCTAGATTTACTTGAAGGAAGAAGAGAAGCTGTTTTGATAAGGATGGAAGCACAAAAACAAGTAATAGAACGATATTACAATAGGAAAGCACGCCTCAGATTTTTCAAAATTGGGGACTTCGTGCTTAAAAAGGTGTTCCAATCTGCAAAAGCTGCTAACTCAGGAAAGCTAAGTCCAACATAGGAAGGACCATACAAAGTCCGTGGCATTGCGGGAAAAGGAGCATATCAGTTGGAAACAATGGATGGTAAAGTTTTACCCTCACATTGGAATGCTGTCCACTTAAAAAGATATTACTTTTATGAAAGTACCTACGGTCAGGTATCATCATGTTAAAATTTCTCTCTTGGTTTATTAATATTTTACTAACGATTTTAGATGCTAGGCAAAATATCCTAACTCGTGCCAAATGATGAGTCACAACCTGCAAGGCAAAATGGAGTATTCTTAAATTCCTAGCCCAGGGTTACAATTAATCTGATGGAAATACACACGAGTTAGGCAGTCTTCATCTATAATCGCACCGTCGAGTCCCGTATATCTTTCTGTTTCAGGAAAAGGGCCAAAGTAAAAGAAATAAACAAGTGATCGAGGCTTCATACTTCACCGCTCAAACACTTGGGGGACTACATATTATACACAAATATGTGTAGAGAAACAGATACGAGTATCGAACAAAAATCGGCCACAAAGAAGCAAGTGTTGAGAAAAAGTTACGAAGTCTTCAACATTCATGAGAACAACAGAGTCATCTCTCAAACTCATAAACAAAGTCACCTCTCAAACCCTTCTTAATATGTAAAGATAGAGTCATGACTATGTACTGAAATAGGTTATGAAGAAAAACCTTGTTTATTTTATGTTATTTACAAATCTGTTACAAGAAAAACAGTTACGAGAAAGTTGTAGATGTATTGTAATACATGTAACAGTCAAACACTTGTTAAAAGTTTATGAATAAAAACTTGCCAAAGTTGTTTCATACAAAACGTGTGTTTTCCTATTTCTTTCATCGTATTATAACACCATTATGAAGTTGAGACGTCTTATTCATTAAGTGTCGATAAAATAAAATGGCCCTCTTTTATAAGCCTCATGTTAATAAGTCATGAGAAGAATCATAAAGCATTTTCAAAGGATAAAAATACTAAACTACTCTATACGTCCTAAATAAGTAAGGAAAAGGCAAGAATAGAACACATTGAAGTACTAACGAAACTTCTTAATATAATTAAAAAGATTAAGTAGAAACTTAGTCAATAAAGGTTTATACAAGTGCCCCATTATGATAACTGGGGACTTTCACCAAAAAATCCCTTAAAAACTAAGGGATAAAACCATCATCCAATTGAAGGGGTTAGCACATCCGAAGTTGCAATATTAATTTCACTTTCAGCCACAGGCACGGTGGCAACTTCTGAAGAAGCGGCAACATGAACGGTTTCAGCTGAAGCAGGAATTGTAATCCCAATTGTTGCAGTATTCACTTCTTCATATAAAAGTTCTTCTGTTCCAGGAACTTCAAGTGCAGGAGAAGGAGTATCAGTAGACTGTTGGCTTTTCTCGATGGTATCTACGACTTTGACCAGTTCAGACTGCAAGTCAAAACCTTCTTGAGCAGCTTCTGTCAAAGCATCACGATGAGATTTCAGGAAAGCCCAACTCACCTCTATGTTAAAATTTTCCTCTAGAAGTCCATATTCCTTTTCCCACATAGCAAGATTATTTTTTAAGATTTGATATTCAGCTAAATGGGAATCAAGGGAAGCTTCAAGAGAAGCATGAGAACTCTTCAAGGCATGAATCTCGTCAGAAGAAGTCTGTAAGTCAGCCTGAGCTTGAGTCAAGCTTTGCACTAACTTTCCTGCATATTCTTCCTTCCTAGCCAAAAGTGCCTTCAGCTCCCTAACTTCTTCACTAGCCCTGGATAATTGTTCTGACAAAGAGCATTCCAAAAGCTCTTTGTCTCTTTTCAATTGGCTTGAAGAGGCTTTGGCAGTTGCCAGTTCAGAAGCTAAACCACGGTTTTGCTGCTCCAGGAAATTTTTATTTTCTTGCAACTCCTCTATGGTCCCTTGAGCATTTTCGAACTGCTCTTTCCAATTGGTAGCTTCAAGCTGGGCTTCCCTAGCTATTTCTTCAGCCTCGTGGACAGTCTTTTCAGACTCACGGGCTTTTCTTTCCAATAGGGAAATTCTTCCCATTAATTCCGTGCCAATAAGGTTAGCCTACAGAGATAACTCATAGAAATGAGAGGTTGAAGATAATTAAAAAAAACTTGTTGGTAAAAAGAAAAAATACCTTCAAAGTAGAATGAACTACGTCATTCATCAAAGTTAAGCAGCTATGGCTCTCCATCTTCTTCTTCTCGATATCTCCAATTAGAGGTTCGAGCCAAACATCGGATCTACGTGTCTTCCTAAAGAGGCTATGATTGGCAGGAACCTCCAAAGTAACACTTCTCATAGCCATACTTCCACTGCTAGAACCCATCTCTGTACGATGAACAGAGGGAAGATGAGCAATGGAAGGAATGGAAGGAGAAGATGTAGAAATAGGAATGGAAGGAAAAGATGTAAAAACAGCCAAGGGAACGGATATAGGAGCGGTAGAAACTGGCAAAAGAATGGAAGTAGTCAAAACTGGTAAAGAAATACTTACGGTTGGCAGAGGAATGGAGGAAATAGGAACAAATGAGGAAAGAGGAGCTTCATCAAAAACAGGGCCGAGCTCGCCACTCCCGAAACCACTGTCAAAAGATGCTGAATTGACTCGTTATTATCTCTTGGTTCGGCGTCCTCGTCAGAATGAATCAAAACAGGCTCGGTGGTGGAGGTTCGAGCAGGAGTGTTTTCAATTTCATCATCAATAATTATTCGTCTCCTGACCCTTGGCCTGGTAATTAGGGAGGTACCCTCCTCTTCTTCTTCAGAACTTTCCTTTGTAGCTTTCCTTTTAGGCAGCAAGGCTCGAGCCTTATCCAAATCAAGAGCAGCATTCGCAGACATGCGAATGGCCATAGCTACTTCAGCCGTCATTCCTCTAATGCCAAATCCTGATTAAAGGATGGATATACATGATTAAAGTTGAGGAAAAGGTGCTTAACATGTAAAAACAATTTATAAAAAGGGGGATACCATGTGTTTTGACCTTCCAACCATGTAAGGAAGTAATTGATTTCCAAGTTCTCTACTCCCTAGAAGCAATCTTCAAAAGTGAGTCTATCCAACCACGGAAGTTGGGAATAGGTTCCACATCTTCCATGGTTGCTACAAAAAACCAAGAAGGGACGAGGTTAAAAACAACTTTCTTTTGAAATTCTCAAAAGTAGGTACGGTAAATAAAAGGAAACCTACGTTCAAAATTTCACTTCTCGGGGAAGGGAATATTTGTTTCGCCAATCAAGTCCACCGTACGAATAGCAACGTAACGGATATACCATCCACGATCTTTGTCATCCTCAGGATTTACCAAAACTTTTTTTCTCCTTGCAGTTAAGGTAAAAAACCCATGGCGTATTAAGTTAGGATGGTATAGATGAATGAGGTGAGAAAAGGTGAAATTGACATTGGCCTTGGAGGATAAATATCTCAAACAAGCCACTGTTCTCTACACTAATGGACCGATTTGGGCCAAACAAATTGTAAAGAAACGACAAAAATCGAGGATAACTGGGTCAATCGGAGGATTAAAACCTAAAGTGAAGGGGTAAGTGTAAACAGAACAATACCCACTTCTAAAAGAGGAAATTCTTTGATTTGGGGAAGGAATTGACATTCGGAGACTATCCTTCCAGTTACAATCTCTTCTTATGGTGGGGATTGTAAGCTCGGTTACTATTGTTGGGTAAGTATCGGCTCTTTCTAAATTTTTAATTTGTTTTTGAAGAGACGTTTTGTCACTTTCAAAAGACAAATCGCTGGGAACTATATCATCAACTGAGGGTTCTTGAGAAGAATCAAGAATTTCCCTACTTTTAGAAGAAGGGGCTTTTGGGATAGAACTCATTGAAGAAGAACCAGAGGAGCCGCCTCGCGTAGATTCTAACCCTGTTCGAAGCCTACCTCCTCTGCCTCTTCTGTGTCTAACATGGGCGTTGGGGAATTGATCTAGAATTGGAACTTTTTTACGGTTAGGGTTTGAAGAAGACATTGTTAAGAAGGAAGTATGTGCTGAAGATTTGTGAAGAAGAAGTTATGTGTAAAATGGGAAGCGTCAACTTTAGAAGTGTAATGATGAAAAGCCTATAATAAAGGCAGTTATCACTTCGTAAATAGTGAGAATGAAGAAGTCTCGAAAAAGGGTATGAATAGCGGAATCAATTAGATAATGACACATGGACAGAACATTAAATGGAAAAGACTGTTGAGGCGTTAATACTGTTATGAGCATTAATTGTGGCAAAAATTCCTTTTACATGAAGATCCACTTCCCAATTATTTAATTGATAAAAAATTGGAAAGTGGGGGGACTATCTGTATTGGGAAAAAACTGAGTTTATATTAAAGATGATGTGGCATGACACGTGGATTAGTTAAATGGTCAAAGCGCAGCAATTGACTAAGAGGCACGGATGGAAACAACCACGAAAAGAAGAATTTAAATAGGCACGAGACGACGTATAGATACGAGTCTCGTACCAATTTAAATTATTTACAGTCAACGGATTAGAAGGCATTGAAGGCAAAGATCTGATGACAGAAAGGAGTCCAAATTCATTATTAAATACTTGATACGTTACAAAATTGGTATTTAATAGGAATGATTGTATAACGGCTTATTTAATGTCATTTATTACTCATGATTATATCATTAAAGCTGAGGCTTCATTCCTTTACCTAGAATTATCTATAAAAGGAAGAAGTATCATCATTTGTAAGGACACGGAATACTATTGAGAATTTATTGAAATACACATCTATTTGTTTTTACCATCGTTCTCAAAAGTATTTTATTTTTGTCTCCTGATTATCAGTAACCCGAATTTCATTTTAGTTTTGACCAAAGACTCAGATTTTTGGTTGAACAGTTATAGCCTCTGCAAAAAAACAAGATTATTTCAGAAATTTTTAGAAGTAAGCACAAAAAGAAAATAATGTTAGAATATAAATGTGATAATACCCTCTCTTGGTTGTAATCATCCTTAGGTAAGTTGAACTCTTTCCTTGATATAATTAACAGGAGTAGGAAAAACCAAACTATATGTCAGTGGCCTCAGAAATGAACTCATGTAGTGGAACTTAAAAGTTATTGAGTTCTCTTTTAGGAAACACTTTAATAAAGCTTATAATATTTGGAATGGTGCCAAAGCAGCTTTTAAATAGAAAACGTGAAATTAAAAATTTAGATTAACAAGAAGGCAATCTTAACAACGGGTTAACATTTCGGTCTTAGCTCGAAATAACACCCCTACGGCCAAGGGCCATCGCCAAAAAGAAGAATTCGACCTCGCTCGAATTACAACGGATTAACATTTCGGCCTTAGCTCGAAATAACACCCCTACGGCCAGGCCATCGCCAAAAAGAAGAATTTGACCTCGCTCAAATTACAACGGATTAACATTTCAGCCTTAGCTTGAAAGAACACCCCTATGGCCAAGGGCCATCGCCAAAACGAAGAATTCGATCTCGCTCGAATTACAACGGGTTAACATTTCGGCCTTAGCTCGAAATAACACCCCTACATCCAAGGGCCATCGCCAAAAAGAAGAATTCGATCTCGCTCGAATTACAATGGGTTAACATTTCGGCCATAGCTCGAAATAACACCCCTACGCCAAGGGCCATCACCAAAAAGAAGAATTCGACCTCATTTGAATTACAACGGGTTAACATTTCGGCCTTAGCTCGAAATAACACCCCTACGGCCAAAGGCCATCGCCAAAAAGAAAAATTCGACCTCGCTCGAATTATGACGGGTTAACAATTCGGCTTTAGCTCAAAATAACACCCTTACGGCCAAAGGCCATCGCCAAAAAGAAGAATTCGACCTCGCTCGAATTAACGCCCGAATTAACATTTGGCCTCCTCGCCCGAATTAATATTCGACTTCACTCGAATTTAACTCTCATTCGACCTTGCTCGAACTTGATTCACAGCTAGACCTCATTCGAGTTGAATAGGGCAACATCTGACTTTCGCTCAAACCAATCAAAGACACTCAATCACGCTCGGATTAACGCCTACCAACGATTCCTTTGAAACCATCAATTGAGGAAAACGTTCAAGGAATAGAAAAATAGAATAAGGAATGAGTAGCAAAAAGTAGCATTTGAAATCAAAAGTATCAGAAAAGGCATCTTACAAGGGCCGAATTGCCCATCCAGATCTAAGGACGCGAATGACCTCCTCCGATGTCGCCGTCCTTGCCAAAGCTGCCATCCCGACCTCGCCGGCCTTCTCCAACTCTACCGTCTTCTTGATTAACTCATCACTCAAGTCATTGGCCCTGATCGCACTCTGCTCAAGTTCAGCCCGCGGGGATACCACTTTTTGACCCGAAGAGCGGTACTCTCAGCCGCGATCCACACTAGTCAACCTCCCCATCCGAATTTCTCGAACTACAATTAATGAAGTCCACTCACCGAGCTCGACCAAAAGACGACCTCGATAAGAAGAGGGACTAACTGTATGAGTCAAAATCATATCAGAGTAATTTGTGACATATGCAGAGACAATTGGCCGAGGTCGGGTAGAGATCAATAAGGCCGAAGTCGGGTAGTGATCAATAAGGCCGAGGTTGGGCAGTGATCAATAAGGCCGAGGTAGGGCAGAGATCAATAAGGCCGAGGTCGGACAGAGATCAATAAGGTCGAGGTCGGACATAGATCAATAAGGCCGAGGTCGGGCAGTGATGATAGATGTAACAACTAGTTTGCTTATGAATCCTCAAAGGGAATATTCTACCGGATATTCCCTCTAATTATACTTTTTAGGATTTTCTAGGGATACCCCTTATAAATAGGAAGAGAGGACTTCCCAAAAAAGAGGGACTCTCTCTCTCTAGAAAATAGAAAAAACATATCTCTAAAGATTAGAGGATTTGTGATCTCATACCTCCATCAGACCCAAAAAGGGTCCTAAGGTTCTTGTATTTGTCTATCATTCATCTTTATCAAATAACGGAGGATCCGCCTCACTCAAGATTGGGTGACTCTTTTTCCTTTATTTACTTTTTATTGTCATTTAATGTTACTTAATGCATCTTTCTTCGTGTTATTAATTCTGACCATAATCACTGCCAGCATTTATACTCAGCTATGTTTTTCTATTCATATTATTCATCTCATATCTAGAATTAATTATTCTTAACTAGAATTTACCCTCTATCTTCTTATTTAATTAGTTTACCAAAAAATATCTCCTACTTTTTTTGGTCAAACAAATATAAAATATAAACAAAAGTGCTCGTTCTTTCTAATGATTGTTTTGTTCGTGGGTACATCCACAATTTCTTTTTTCCACAAAAAGAAGAGTTTCCGCCGTAGGGTAATTTGCATAGAGGGGAGGGTTCATTCCTTTCTTTGTTTAGAAGAGACAGCTGTTTAGGCTTTTGGGAAACCTCCCTTGCTAAGTAAACCTTTTCAACGGCTTAAGTACACTAGTTGGATACTACTAACAAATCAAACAACTAAGGTACGTTTTGGAAGCTAGAATAAAATTTTTTTATACTATCATGTTTCTTAAAGATCTTTTATATATAGGTAATATTAATAAGCATAATTTGGTAAGAAGAAAATTATGTTAAATAAGCTATTAGAGCAGGTAAATGACAAGGCTTGAATTGAATGGAGTAACAATTTATATGGGTAATTTAGCTATCATTTCATGCATGCAGCAGTCTTAATAAGTTTGAGACAAGATCCGTCCAAAAACTTTGTTTGCAATTTAAGCATGCCATTGTTGCAAAAATAACTAAGTTAAAGAGTGTTTGGTATAAATTTATTTTTCTTCAATTTTAGAAAAATGACTCCCCATTAAGAGGAGGCAAATTTTTTTTCTAAACTATCCTTTCAACCCTCCGCATCTCTACCCTCAGTCCACCTCTGGAACCCTCGACCCACACCTACCTCCCTCGTACCCGGTCACCCCTCCTCCCTCCCCCCTCCACCAACGAACGCTAAACCCAGAACCTCGACCACCGACCTCGCCCGTCAACCCTCGAACCCAACTATTGACCAGTGGGCCCATGCATCCCTGACCCCCAACCCACGACCCTCCCGATCCCTGACTTCTGGCCCCTCCAGCCTCGAATACCCGACCCCCCTCCTATACTTTTCTAGATTATATGTAAATACTTTTGGGATTATACTTTATACTTACTAGCCAAATATCACAAAATAAGTAAGAAAATTATTTATTTTGCAGGATAATATTTTTAGTGAATGATATTTTTCGCTCCAAACACACCCAAAAACATGAAGTTCCCTGCATGCAATATGTTCTCCTCATAAAAGATTTTAATTTAAAAGCAATTCGGAATTGACCTCAAATTTGCAATTAATCCATGTGAAAGGAGAGGAAAAAATGGCAAATTTATTTGACGAGTGACAATGACATAAAGAGTACTTCTCCTAAAGCTGGATCTAGAAAATCAACACCTCCTCCTTTAATAATTAAACAAATAGAATATTGAATCAACTCCTAATATCCATGTTCCGTGCCCAAACGTGTCAACTTTAACATAAACATTATAGAATACTTCACTGCATCCTCTTCCTCTATATGAAGGCTCCTATATATAGACCTCTCATATATTGCTTCCACATAAACTCACATCTCTACCAACTCTCTCTCCTTACTTCTTAAGTGAAGAAACAAAAATCCACAAACCAAAAAGAAGTCTGCACCTGATATATACTACTTATATACAGAGAGAATGGATCAAAATGTACCAGTAATGGCAAAAAAGTTCTGGAAAATAGTTCGAGTAGCCTTTTTCATGCTGAGGAAAGGGTTATCAAAGAGGAAACTAATGTTTGATCTCAGCTTATTAATGAAGCGTGGCAAAATTGCTAGCAAAGCCGCCATTCAAAACCTCATGTTCCACCATAATAATAATAATAATACCTACGGCCACCAATGTCCTTCCTCCACCTCTTCTTCCAAAGAGTACTACGAATTCAGCTGCAGTAACAGCCCTGCTTTCCACCTTCCCTTTAACCTCAACAAGCGCAGTAAGCACAGTCATCACCATGCACCTGCAACTGACGACGACGTTTTAATGGTGAACGCGGCCGTGTTGAAGGCGTTGGAGATGATTCAGAGTGGAACGGCGTCGCCTGCTTTGCCTGGATTTGGGAGAACTCCTACGGTGAGGCAATTAAGGGTAACTGATTCGCCGTTTCCTCTTAGAGATGGAGAGGGTAACAGTCACGTGGATGAGAAAGCTGATGAATTCATTTCAAGATTCTACAGAGATTTGAGACGAGAAGCTTCTGCTTTTGCTTAATGTTTTTAATTTATTACGTAAGACTTTGAGAGTTCATGCATGTAATTTGTCCTGTGCAATAAACAAGAAGGACGTTGGATCTTGCACAGTTTCTCAGTGTTAATAATTGGTGGAGTAATGGAAATTTTGTCGCTTCCATTCTGTCTCTATGAATTTTTTATTAAGTTTTCTTTTCGTGGTTTTGAGAAAATTATCAGTAGAAAATATAAAAGAAAATAATGCTAGTATATAAATGTGATGGTACCGTCCCTTAATTTTCATTCATTTTTATGACATTTTCAAGGCTGAAGTCCTGAAATTCTGGCAGTAGAATGTCGAGTACTTGTTATGTCCTTTTCTTCCAGAAAGTAAGAAAAGCAAAAAGTTAAATTAGAAATCATTACTTACTCCTACAAGTTAAAGTAAAGCATTGAACAAGGTTAGCAAGTTAACATTTATTCCTTCCTTCAAGCTCAAGGGTATGTAATCTTAATAGGAGTAGATTCAAAATATTAACTACCTATCAAACCATAGTACTTACTTGGAGTTGGGTTTATAATTTTCAGTTTATACGACCTCTATTAGGAAAGCAAAATTGATATTAGAAGTTAATCCTCATGTAAAACCAAAAAGAAATCCTGGAATTTTATTAATTTAAGTATCATATCGCACGTCCAAAGTTCGGTATTTTGTCCAAACACTCCTAACCTAATTGATGCCAGGAAAAATGTCGCAATGGACTTACAATGAAGGCACAGCGATTCTTCCGATTTTAATTTCCTAAAGCAAAACAGTGTTATGTTAGTAAGTGGAAATATGTTATTTAGTCTGTGCCTTTCTATATTTACTTTATTACCATTTATTTACATTAATTTATTGTAGTGGTATGTAAAGCAAATCCTTTGCTTTTTAGGTTGGCCATCTACCTGGAAACCTCCTTTGGCAGAAACATCCAAGCACATACCCTATTTTATTGATGCACTTGATTGTTTTATTAATTTTGAGGGAAATTGTGGTGCTTACTAAAGTAAAGCTGTCAATACCTTAGGTTTAGACCTGATTTTGAAATATTAAAATTTCCTCGTGGGACACAAAAATATAAAATAAGGTCTTTAACGTTGGGTAAGCCAA
This sequence comes from Nicotiana tabacum, assembly GCF_000715075.1. Taxonomy (NCBI): domain Eukaryota; kingdom Viridiplantae; phylum Streptophyta; class Magnoliopsida; order Solanales; family Solanaceae; genus Nicotiana; species Nicotiana tabacum. The sequence goes on from NC_134087.1 coordinate 6,757,618, forward strand.
GAATATAAATGAGTGCATAGGACTCTCATGCCTTTTTAATAAAATAAATTTTTAACCTAATTTAATTTCATAAGTTAGCTTATGCAGTAAGGAATTATCCGAAACCATAGAAGGAGATAACATTTCATTTCCTTCCCTAATACTTGACACTAACTTAGACAAAACTAGAATCAGAAATCAAAATGAATGATAAATGGCAATAAGTACATATTTTGAGTATATTTATATTTCATTTTTAGAAAATTATTATGATTGCTCGAGAGAGAATTGCGGTAAGTAGAATGCACACGATCAGTAGGGAATAAATCGGCGAGATTCTAAATAACGTAGCGAGAATGATTCCGATAATTGAGGAAATCATAACTCTAGGCATCCTAAATCTTGTCTCTAACTTCATCCTTTTTAGTTAATAATTTTATTGCTTTTTAATATGTATTAGTTTATTAGTTCAAAGCAAGAATCACAATATTTATAACATAGAGATCGTGTGAACTTGTCTTCTTAATGACTGTGAACAGTTAGTTCTTTTGGGGATTCAACTCCGAACTCGTAATCGAAATATATTTGTTATGACCTCTAGTCCTTTTATTAGGCATAATTGGGCGTCATTAATGAAGTTAGCTTGAAATAATTTTACAACATCTAATTAAATGTTCAATTAATATTAATGAAACATTGATAGCGGATAAAGAGAGAATCGAGTTAGAAAAATTATGGTTTCTCGAAGACAAGATCTTTTGACAGCTCTAGGACAAGATTCAAACTTAGTATTGCGGGCAAGTTATGTTAATTGTAATTTATAAAAGATATTAATTAATTTTGTCTCGTTCTTTTTCATGCGAGAGATATTAATTAATTTTGTAAGTCAAATTTTGAGGTGGTCACACACAAGTGGTGTTACTAATAAAATTAAATTTCTCCTCTCATACAAGTAAAGCACGGTAACTAAGTAAAAGCCAAAAGTTTAGGCAAAACAATTCATATTGATAAACATGGATTGTTATTTTCCTTCTGTTTCTTTCTCTTATTCCCTCTCTCTTGAGAGAGTGTTAATCCCTCCGTTTCAATTTATGTGAACTCATTTAATTGGGCACAGAGTTTAAGAAAAGAGAGAAGACTTTTGAACTTGTGGTGTAAAATAAGGCACATATATTTTGTGTGGCTATAAATCATTGCATAAAGGTAAATTATTTCCAAATAAGGAAAGAAGTCATTCTTTTTGGCACGGACCAAAAAGGAAATAGGTTCACATAAATTGAACCGGAGGGAGTATATGCGTAGGAGTCTTTTAGGAGTGTAATAATTGTCATGCTTGAGGAGAGCCTTACAACAATGATAAAGTTATCTCTGTGTGACCTATAAGTCATGAGTTCGAACCATGAAAGCAGCTATTAATACTAGCATTATAGTAGATTGTCTATGTCATACTCCTAGGGGTACAGTCCTCCTCCAAACACTACGTAAATATAGAATATTTTGTGCACCGAGCTGCCTTTTATAATTGCCATGCCTGTTTCATTTCATCCAACTGTATTTCGCATTTTCAAAAATGCTTGGTTCACTGGAGGTCAGCTTTTACACTTAGGGGACTAGAGGGTACAGCTTCTCCAAAAGTGGCATTCAATCATAGAGGAAGGAGTTTATAATGTAACTTAATTAAACAAATTAAAACAGATAAAAAGCTAAAAGGTGCAACAAACAACTTTTATTAATAATAAAAAAATGCATATTCATACAAGTGGTGGATATTATTATGTGTCCCCTAATCCACTCTGTGGTTCAACAATAATAGATGAGGACGAAGGACAGATGTTATATTCAGATGAGTTCAAATTGAAAAGACTCAAGCTTTCTGACATTAAATTGTACAAGGCTCTGTTGGATAAGTGAAGTCCCTTTTTAAGTCCTTAACCAAAATGGTACCGTAAATAATACTATTTCATCTTTATTTTATTGGACCAAGCTTTGGTTAACAGTTTTTGCGTATTTCACCTAGACGAAGAAATTGTAAAATTCAATTATCTCAGCTGAAAGTTGAAGAATAATTTTAATTTCAAACAAGTACAAAGAAAAAAAAAAGATGAAAAAAATCTGCAATTCTTCATTTCTTTCTGATTGTGCCAAATTTCAAAAATCTCATGGTCACGCTCTTAGTGGGTTTTCATGCCTTGACATTATTTTTTCTCTTCCTTTATTCAATATTCAAAACTTCACGGGCTTTTTGGAGCCAAGTGAATATATTTGATTCACCTTTTTTGTTTCAATTTATTTATTCAAAAAAAAAGAAGTGAATCAAATAGATTCCTATAGTCTAGTATTAGTATGTCTTTTCTTCGCATATTGCAGGGGGGAAGCAAAGAGAGATTTGATTTGTTGAATGTTAAGAGTATAATAATCGGGCATTTCTCTATTACCAAAAAAAATAAAAACGCATTTCTCTTTTACGCGTTTGCTTTTGGAATTACTTCCTCTTTTAGGTTTAAAGAAGTCTTATAATAATTGTTATTGCAAACCTAATTCCAAATACGAAAAAACCGAGTTTTGCTTTTTGCTACACCACGAAATACTTGTTCCACCACATAGGAAAATATAGCCGGATGTTGATCTTCGGTCATCCAAATCACCACCAAAATCAGCATCCGTATAACCAGCTAACACCAAATTCTTCTTTTTCTTCTTGAAGAACAAGCCCATGTCTGATATTGAGTTGATATACTTTAGAATCCTCTTTGCAGCTTCTAAGTGAGGCTTTCTTGGCCTTTGCATAGATCTGCTGACATATCCCATCGAAAATGCAATGTCCGGCCTTGTAATAGTAAAATACAGGAGACTTCCAACAAAAGCTCGAAAAGGCGTGGGATCTGCAAGAAATGAGCCTTTGTCCCGCCTTAACCTTGTGCTTATCTGAAGAGGAGTAGAACATGTTTTGCTTTGCTTCAATCCAAACATGTCAACAAGTTTCTTGGCATATCCTTCTTGAGTGACAAAGATCCTTTTGTTCATGTTTATCACCTCTAAGCCAAGAAAATGGTATAGTTCTCCCAACTTCTTGTTGTCAAATCTTGAAGCCTAGCAATTTCATCTTCATTGTTTCCTGTTATTATCATATCATCCACGTACAAAAGAACAACCATATGCAAGTCTCCTTGTTTTTTAACAAATAAGCTAGGATCTGATTGTGATGCATCATAATCACAGAAATGTAGATACTGAGCAATTTTTTCATACCATGCTTGTGGAGCTTGTTTGAGGCCATAAAGGGTCTTCTTAAGTTTGCAAACATGATTAGGATGTAAGTTAGAGACATATCCGGGTGGTTTCTCCATATAAATATCTTTGTCAAGCTCTCCATATAAGAAAGCATTTTTCACGTCAAGTTGCCATAACTTCCAATTATGCGAGGCTGCCAAGGCTAGCACAACTCGGACAGAGATCATCTTAGCCACCGGACTGAAGGTTTCTTCATAATCTTCACCATACTTTTGAGAAAATCCCCGAGCAACTAGCCTTGCTTTATATCTATCTGTGCTGCCATCGGCTCTTCTTTTGATTTTGTAAACCCATTTACAGGAAATGGGTCGTACATCCTTCGGCTTTGGTACAAGGCTCCAAGTTTGATTTTTCATCAGAGCCTCCATTTCATCATCCATAGCAAGCTCCCATTCTTTGACTCCTTTAGCTTCTTCGAATGAGGAAGGTTCTTCATCATCAATTGGTCCTGCAAAGAAACAGGAATACGTACTGATAAAATTTTCATCTCTAAAGCGAGCTAGCTTGATAATAGTTCTTTTTGGCTTTCCCGAACCACTTGAATAATCTTCTTGTTGTGTTTCATGTTGTTTAGGTCCAGGACTCCCCCTTTCTCTTAACTCCTCGGCAGTTGTATTATCTAGAGAAGCACCTGCAATGGATAAGCTTGAATCTCCATTATTTAAGGTTTTTGAACTCGCTCCATCCAATGCAGCTCCATAATATAAAGACACTTCGTCGAATATGACATCCTTTGAGACAACAAAGAGATGAGTTTTAGGATCCTTGTACTTCCATCCCTTTTTCCTTTCATCATATCCGACAAAGATGCATTTCCTTGCCTTGGCATCTAACTTGCTCCTTTGAGAATCCGGAATGTGAACATAATAAATAGAGCCAAAAACCATGAGGTGTTTCACGCTAGGCTTTTCTCGAAATATTAATTCATAGGGAGATTTCATATTATTTGAGAAAAAACGGCATCTTATTAATCACGTACGCTGCAAATTTCATACCTTCAGCCCACAAGGCTCTTGGTAAATTCTTGTCATGAAGCCAACTCTTATATATCTCAATTAAGTGTCGGATCTTCCTTTCAGCCACTCTATTTTGTTGTGGCGTATCACTGCATGTCAGCTCTCTTTTAATGCCATGCTGAAGACAAAAGGAAAGAAACTCATCTGATGTAAACTCACCGTCATTATCAGTTCGTAACCGCCTTATTCTGGAATCAAGTTCACCTTCAACGGTTTCTTTGAACTCTACAAACTTACTGAAAACTTCTGACTTGTGCTTCACAAAATGAATCCAAGTGAATCTAGTAAAATCATCAATGAAAATTAGCATATAAGAGTAGCTTGAAAATGAAGGAGTTCTCGTTGGCCCCATCAAGTCATTATGAATAAGTTCTAGTGGGGCATTACACCTTGACAAGGATCTGTCAAATGGAAGACGATGTGCCTTTCTATATTGACATCCTTCACAAACCTCTCCTCCATCAAAATTTCTTAAGTTAGGCAAACCTTTTACTAGAACTTTACCATGGCTTTTAATTTATCCATGCTTAGATGTCCAAGTCTAGCATGCCAAAGATGTGTATTATCATTGCTACTCATCTTCTCAATATATAAATTAAAGGCAGATAAGACATATAAATCGTTAACTCTCTTACCTGAGTGAACGATATCTGCCTTGAGTACCTTGATATTTAGGAGGAACTTCACATCACGTGGTCCAAATAGCAAATAGTTTCCAGCATCTACAGTATTTGCAACTGAAAATAGATTTTTCTTCATACCTGGAACGTGAATGACACTTTGAGGGTGATAGTGTCTTTTTGCTTCTCGTTGATCACAACAGTGCCTTCCTTCTCCACATTGTGGACTGTATTATCTGTTGTAACAATGACATCATATCTGTTGTATTCGCTAAAAGTGGAGAATTTGGATTGATCCCCAGTGAGATGGTGCCCATATCCTGAATCCACGGTCCAGTCTCTTTCAAAATTTATGGAAGCCATGGCATTTATTGCTTGAGTCTCCATTGTGTCTTCTTCTTTAGCAACTTCCTCGATTTGAGCTATATTTCTCTCTTTGTCTTGACAATATCTTTTTATGTGTCCGACTTTGCCACAACGGTAACATTTTAAAGGCTTTTTACCGTTACTGGAAGACTCCCCCTTCTTTCCTGGCGAGCTCGAACCACTTGAGGATTGAAATTGTATATTATCTCTTGATTTCCCTTTAAAGCTCCTCTTATCGGCGACAAGAGCATTTCCTTCCCCTTCTTTGATAGATACACCAACCATCTGTTTGGCTAATAGCTCTTGTGACGATAGCAAATTCTTAAATTCTTCCAAAGATGGTTTGAATCGATGTAACAAAAGAAATATATTCTGGCTTTAAGCCACGAATAATAATTCTTCTTACTCGTGCTTTAGAGATAGCCTCATCCGGATTCAATAGAGAAATTTCAGAACACAGATTTTTAACCTTTCAAAAAATACCCGGCGATCGAGAGATTACCTTGAGTGGTGTTAGCTAACTCATTCTCTAAAATCTGTAGTCGAGATTCATCCTTCTTGTTAAACAGCCGATCGAAGGTCCTCTATATTTCATGAGCTAATTTACACCTTATAATATGATCAAATAAATTATGAGAGATGGACCTCTTTAGGATAAACTCCGCCTTAACATTAATCTGCTTCTACTTCTTACGTGCATTGCTATTTTCCGATGCGTCAGCAGGAGGACTTGTGTTACTCCCATTAACTTCCCACAAATCCTCACCAACAAGGTATGACTCCGTACAAGTCTTCCATACCTTGTAGTTAGACTGGTTCAATAACTCAATCCCTAGTCCCACCCAAATCCATTTAGAGAAACCAATTGAATCAACCACTAACCCGACCTTGAAATCTAGAAGCCGACTTATAGTCTGTGGGACACCGCTTACAGTCCGTAAACTTCTTTCATCTTCTTAGCTACCTTATCCAAGTAGGACTTAGTAGTGTCGAGCTGTTCTTCCCATCCTTTGGCCATATAATAAGCCCCCAAACTCTTTCCCTCGAATGCGGATAGTAATTATGTGGAGTTTGTGGTTGTTGGCCTGTGGCTAGCTCAAATGGTGTACGCCCCATGGACTCACTCCGCTGCAAGTTATAAGAGAATTGGGCGATGTCTAGGAGCCTTGCCCAATCTTTCTGGTGTGCGCTTACATAATGCCTCAAGTAGCATTCTAGTAAGGCATTGACCCGTTCCGTTTGTCCATCCGTCTGTGGGTGGAAACTAGTAGAAAAGTGCAATTCCGTGCCAAGTATGTCGAACAACTCTCTCCAAAAGTTCCCAATAAAGTGGGGGTCTCGATCACTAATGATATGCCTTGGTAAGCCCCAATACTTTACCACGTTCTTAAAGAATAGCTTGGCGGCTTCCTTAGTTGTGCAACTCGGTGAGGCGGGCATGAAGGTGGCATATTTGGAAAATTTATCCACGACCACCATAATAGTACCATAACCGTCAGACTTCGGTAGGAAAGTGATAAAGTCCATAGTCACGCTCTCCCATGGACGCTCTGCAACTAGTAGTGGCTCCAAAGGTCCTCCGGGCTGTTGTTGCTCAACCTTGTCCTGCTGACATACAAGACAAGTCTGCACATAACATTCTATATCATCTCGCATGTGTGGCCAATAGTAGACTGACTCAACCAAGGCCCTGGTGCGATGTTAGCCTGGATGACCAGCCCACATTATATCATGACTCTCCCTTATGATCTGCCGTCTAATGTCTCCAAACTTAGGCACGTAGACCCGCCGACCCGTGGTAAGCAATATTCCGTCTTCTACCCAAAAACGTCTCGTCTTGCCCTGGTTGGCTAACTCGATAAGTTGTTTGGCTGCTGGATCATGTTGCATGCCTTCTTTTATAGCCTCTCGAATATCCCATCTTGCTGAAGTGATTGTAGCAAGCTCTGCTTTTCGGCTCAAGGCATCGGCTACAATGTTACCTTTGCCCCGCATATACTCGAGCGCATAATCAAACTCGGCCAATAAATCCTGCCACCTAGCCTGCTTTGGTGTGAGCTTCTTCTGTGTCTGAATGTAGCTAGTAGCCACATTATCAGTCTTGACCACGAATCTCGACCCGAGCAGATAATGTCTCCATGTACGAAGGCAATGCACAATGGCAGCCATTTCCTTCTCTTGTACCGTGTAACACCGCTCCGTCTCATTTAACTTGCGGCTCTCAAATGCTATGGGATGCTTATGCTGCATCAAGACACCCCCAATGGCAAAGTTTGAGGCATCTGTGTGCACCTCAAAAGTCCTGGAAAAGTCAGGTAATGTCAAGACTAGCTCCTCTATTACAGCTGCCTTAAGGCCTTCAAACGCCTTTTGACAATGCTCCATCCAAACCCATGGCTTGTTCTTCTTTAGCAACTCAGCCAATGGTGCGGCCTTTGCTGAATATCCACAGATGAACCGACGATAGTAGTTAACAAGGCCAATGAAAGATCTCAACTCAGTTACCTTTATGGGTGCCTTCCACTCCTGGATAGCACGTACCTTAGCCTCGTCCATTAGCACGATCACCCAAATCCATTTGAAACTTCCTCTTCTTTAGTTGAATCCTTCAATCTTAGTTAACGATCTTGGGCTAGCAGAATGTCTCCAAATAATATTTTTCTTTTGCTATTCTTTACATGGTATCAACACAAAGGTTATGACTAAGGAATGTTAGAAAGAATACAAGAGATTTCTAGAAGGAAATTTTGTTGGAACCATGGCCGAAATTACCAAGGGCTTGGTACTTGCAGAAGTGATTAACACGAAGGTCCCTAAACGAAAATAGTATGGTGGTGCACGGGCTGCACGCGAGGTGGTAGAATGGCGAAAGCTAAGAGAGATCTGATGGAGGCTACAATTCGGGAGTATATACGCGAGTTCACTACCGACTGGCGGAAGCTAAGGGAGCTCCGACGGAGGCCACAATTTGGGAGTATGTACTCTAGTTCACTACCTTAATGCTGCAAATCTCATCATTGTTCGAGGAAGATTTCCTCTTCTACTTCATGGATGGGTTTCAAAATTGGACAAAGCACAAGTTAAGCAAACATCAAATAGCCAACATGAACGGGGCCATCGGAGTAGCCTAGTCACTTGTTGACTTCAAGATGGAGCCTTCCAAGTCCAAAGAAGGCAACGCCGAGAGGGATGAGGGAGATAATGATGAAGACAATGGGAAATGCATAGCCGAGGTATACAAGGGTAATGGAAAGGGCATCCCATAACAGACAGGGGTCCAAGAGAAACGGTAAGGGGCTGGAAAATGGTAGGGAGTACGTGCCTAAGGGAGGGTGCTAGTTCTGCAAAGGGTCACATCGGGCAAGTGAATACCCAGAGTTGGGGAAGCTTGCAGCAATGATAGAGAACTTTGCTCAAGCACATAAGGGTGACATAGGAGAAACTACAAGGATGGAGAGTTACAAAGTGATGGTATGCTATCAGACTCAGACGATGCACTAAGCAGAGGGGTCAAGCTTGCCAGCAAGGTTGTGACCACGGAGGGCAGCCAAATAAGGAGTGGAAACATGGACCCGATGCTTGAGAAGCTACTAGACTTGGTTGAGTCATGGGAAGATTCAGGCCAAGAGTAAGGAGGGGCATCCGATGAATGGAGGATGGAGGCCATCATTGCTAGCCATCCAAAGTACCATAAGAAGAAAGGTAGCTACTAGCCAGTACCTTGTGAAATGGGAGAACCACTTCATAGGGCATCATGGCTAATGGACAAAGATTCTGGCGACGCCAAGGCAATGTACGCGCATATGTGTCGATGCTTTGTGCCGAGGGCGACACAAAATTGGGTGGGGGAGAGTGTGACCTACCACACCATCATGCCACATAGGTGCCACTTGGCATATATTTTTGCCATATGGAATGGTTACATAAGTTAGGGACTAGATCTTGGTGGAATATTCTAGAACTATGGAGAATTTCCTTGGAAATGTTCTAAATATTTATGAACTTGTAGGAAGGTTCTAGAGAAATATAGAGGTTTCCTTATGAAGACCCTAGAACCCTATAGAATTGTTAGGAAAGTCCTTAATGATTCTAGCTATGTAGAATATTCTAGAGAAGGACTTATTTGTAAATACATAAGGACTTGTAGAACAATTATTATTTAGATACTAGCCCCTAGGTGATTAGTATAAATAGGGGCATTCATTTGTAATTCATCAGCCAAGCTAAACTATCATGTTCTCTCTAATACAAAATCTTCCTTTGGCAATTCTCATGTGTTCTAACATTTCTTAGCGATTTTGAGTGTAGTAAGGCTGACTTGGCATAGCAAGAACGTGAGCAAGTTGTGCAAGATCGTGAGCGAGTTGTCAAGTGCCACATGTGCGCTTAGTTAACGACTAAGGACGTGACAATGTGGTATCAAAGCCATAAGTCAGCTTCTGAATTTCAAGGTCGGGTTAGTGGTTGATTCAACTAGTTTCTCTAAATGGATTTGGGTGGTCGTGCTAATGGAATAGGGATTGAGTTATTGAACCAGTCCAACTACAAGGTATAGAAGACTTGTATGGAGTCATACCTTATTGGTGAGGATTTGTGGGAAGTTGTCAATGGGAGTAACACAAGTCCTCCAGCTTACGAATCGGAAAATATCAATGCACGTAAGAAGTGGAAGAAGATTAATGCTAAGACGGAGTTTATCCTAAAGAGGTCCATCTCTCATAATTTATTTGATCATATTATAAGGTGTAAATCAGCTCATGAAATATGGAGGACCTTCGATCGGCTGTTCAACAAGAAGGATGAAGCTCGGCTATAGATTTTGGAGAATGAGTTAGCTAACACCACTCATGGTAATCTCTCGATCGCCGAGTATTTTTTGAAAGTTAAAAATCTGTGTTCTGAAATTTCTCTATTGAATCAAGACAAGGCTATCTCTGAAGCACGAATAAGAAGAATTATTATTCGTGGCTTAAAGCCAGAATATATTCCCTTTGTTACATCGATTCAAGGATGGGTTCAACAACCATCTTTGGAAGAATTTGAGAATTTTCTATCATCACAAGAGCTATTAGCCAAACAGATGGTTGGTGTATCTATCAAAGAAGGGGAAGGAAATGCTCTTGTCACCGATAAGAGGAACTTTAAAGGAAAATCAAGAGATAACATGCACTTTCAATCCTCAAGTGGTTCGAGCTCGCCAAGAAAGAAGGGGGAGTCTTCCAGCAACGGTAAAAAGCCTTTAAAATGTTACCGTTGTGGCAAAGTCGGGCACATAAAAAGATATTGTCGAGCCAAAGAAAGCAATATAGCTCAAATCGAGGAAGTTGCTGTAGAAGAAGAAAAATAAGAAGACTGGGGAAAGTGCTTCACAACGGAGACTCGAGCAATAAATGTCATGGCTTCCATAAATTTTGAAAGAGACTGGATCGTGGATTCAGGATGTGGGCACCATCTCACTGGGGATCAATCCAAATTCTCCACCTTTAGCGAATATAACGGATATGATGTCATTGTTACAACAGATAATACAATCCATAATGTGGAGAAGGAAGGCACTATTGTGATCAACGAGAAGCAAAAAGACACTATTACCCTCAACAGTGTTGTTCACGTTCCAGGTATGAAGAAAAATCTATTTTCAGTTGCAAATACTATAGATGCTGGAAACTATTTGCTATTTGGACCACGTGATGTGAAGTTCCTCCTAAATATCAAGGTACTCAAGGCAGATATCGTTCACTCAGGTAAGAGAGTTAACGATTTATATGTCTTATCTGCCTCTAATTCATATATAGAGAATATGAGTAGCAATGATAATACACATCTTTGGCATGCTAGACTTGGACATCTAAGCATGGATAAATTAAAAGCCATGGTAAAGTTCTAGTAAAAGGTTTGCCTAACTTAAGAAATTTTGATGGAGGAGAGGTTTGTGAAGGATGTCAATATAGAAAGGCACATTGTCTTCCATTTGACAGATCCTTGTCAAGGTGTAATGCCCCACTAGAACTTATTCATAGTGACTTGATGGGGCCAACGAGAACTCTTTCATTTTATAGCTACTCTTATATGCTAATTTTCATTGATGATTTTACTAGATTCACTTGGATTCATTTTGTGAAGCACAAGTCAGAAGTTTTCAGTAAGTTTGTGGAGTTCAAAGAAACTGTTGAAGGTGAACTCGATTCGAGAATAAGGCGCCTACAAACTGATAATGGCGGTGAGTTTACATCAAATGAGTTTCTTTCCTTTTGTCATCAACAATGCATTAAAAGAGAGCTGACATGCGCTGATACACCACAGCAAAATGGAGTGGCTGAAAGGAAGAACCGACACTTAACTGAGACATGTAAGAGTTGGCTTCATGCCAAGAATTTACCAAGAGCCTTGTGGGATGAAGGTATGAAATGTGCAGCGTACGTGATTAACAGGATGCCGCTTTCTCCAAATAATATGAAATCTCCCTATGAATTAATGTTTGGAGAAAAGCCTAGCGTGAAACACCTCAGGGTTTTTGACGCATTTGTTATGTTCACATTCCGGATTCTCAAAGGAGCAAGTTAGATGCCAAGGAAAGGAAATGCATCTTTGTCAGATATGATGAAAGGAAAAAGGGATGGAAGTGCATGGATCCTAAAACTCATCTCTTTGTTGTCTCAAGGGATGTCATATTCGACAAAGTGTCTTTGTATTATGGAGCTGCATTGGATGGAGCGGGTTCAAAAACCTTAAATAATGGATATTCAAGATTGTCCATTGCAAGTGCTTCTCTAGATAATACAACTGCTGAGGAGTTAAGAGAAATGGGGAGTCTTGGACCTAAACAACATGAAACTCAACAAGAAGATGATTCAAGTGGTTTGGGAAGGCCAAAAAGAACTATTATCAAGCCAGCTCGCTTTAGAGATAAAAATTTTGTCATTACGTATTCCTGTTTCTTTGCAGGACCAATTGATGATGAAGAAACTTCCTTATTCGAAGAAGCTAAAGGAGTCAAAGAATGGGAGCTTGCTATGGATGATGAAATGGAGGCTCTGATGAAAAATCAAACTTGGAGCCTTGTACCAAAGCCGAAGGATGTACAACCCATTTCTTGTAAATGGGTTTACAAAATCAAAAGAAGAGCCGATGGCAGCACAGATAGATATAAAGCAAGGCTAGTTGCTCGGGGATTTTCTCAAAAGTATGGTGAAGATTATGAAGAAACCTTCAGTCCGGTGGCTAAGATGATCTCTGTCCGAGTTCTGCTAGCCTTGGCAGCTCGCATAATTGGAAGTTATGGCAACTTGACGTGAAGAATGCTTTCTTATATGGAGAGCTTGGCAAAGATATTTATATGGAACAACCACCCGGGTATGTCTCTAACTTACATCCTAATCATGTCTGCAAACTTAAGAAGGCCCTTTATGGCCTCCAACAAGATCCACGAGCATGGTATGGAAAACTTGCTCATTATCTACATTTTTGTGGCTATGATGCATCACAATCAGATCCTAGCTTATTTGTTAAAAAACAAAAAGACTTGCATATGGTTGTTCTTTTGTACGTGGATGATATGATAATAACAGGAATGTCACGACCCGAATTTTCCACCATCGGGAGTCGTGATGGCGCCTACTATTGGATATAGGCCAGCCAAGTATTAAAACATTTCTGATAACATTCGCAACAATATAAACAAAACGAGACAATTAAATAAAAGCGGAGTCTTAACTTATATAAAAACTGACTAGAAATTTGCGGAAAGTTTAACATAATCCTCTACCCAAGATTGGTGTCACAAGCTCATGAACTTCTAAGATTTACTAAACACAATCGTCTGAAAGAAAAATTATAAACCGTTTGTTTCGGTACAAAAGATAACAAACTGAATAAAGAGAGAGAGACTCCGGGCCTGCGGACGTCAGCAAGGCTACCTCGGTGTCTATGGACTGAAGGCCTGCTCCCGATCTACTGCTGCTGTCCAAAGGTTGCTCCAACTCCGTGATCTGTGCAAAAGAGCACAGAGTGTAGCATCAACACAACCGACCCCATGTGCCGGTAAGTGTTTGACCTAACCTCGGCAAAATAGTGACGAGGCTAGACAAGACCTACCAAAAACAACTTGTGCAGATATATATATATATATATATATATATATATATATATATATATATATATATATATATATGTATATGTATATATATATGTACAATGGAAAATAGCGGAAAGTAAACAATTAAAGCTGGGAGGGGGAGAATGCATACGGGGATAGCAGATAAAACAGAATATTAGAAATAATAAGGGAAAACTACATTTGCTCACTTCTACCATAGAATAAGGGAAAAACAACCACTTTCACTTGTCTCAGTTTTTTTTCTTGTTGTAGGCGTGCAACCCGATCCCATTTCATCATATCTTGTGGTAGGCGTACCACTCGCTCCCATTTCATCACATCTCATGGTAGGCGTACCACCCGCTCCCATTTCATCATATCTTGTGGTATGTGTACCACCCGCTTCCATTTCATTTTATCTTGTGGTAGGCGTACCACCCGCTCCCATTTTAGTCCAACACAATATCACAAGATAATCCCGACAAGGGAGCAAGATAACATAATAAGTTTCCCGGCAAGGGAACAAGATACCAATTCAACTATCCCGACAAGGGAGATCCAGCTATAACCAATTTACTTAATTCCTACTTAACACAATTAATACAAATGCTCAATCATAACATTTACTTGCTCAGTTTCAAAGATCTTCAACCAAGTTCTCATAGGCATTGTCACACCTCCCTTTTCCGCCCCCGCGAGGGGCGTAGGAGCTTTTTTTTCAATTAAAGGACAATCAAAACGGGATTTGTTTGTTTATTTCAGAGTTGCCACTTGGGGAGATTTAGGGTGTCCCAAGTCACCAATTTAATCCCGAATCGAGGAAATGAATGACTCCATATTATAGTCTGCGTACCAAAAATCCGGATAAGGAATTCTGTTAACCCGGGAGAAGGTGTTAGGCATTCCTGAGTTCCGTGGTTCTAGCACGGTCTCTCAACTGTCATATTCGGCTTGATTATCTGATTTTATACAAATATGAACTTATGTGAAAATTTTAACTTTTTACCGCTTTCTTAATTATTATCATTATTTTTACAGGGAATTGCAACGTTGTGAAAATGTATCTCAAACCGCGTCACAATCAATGCACCCGTGGCCGTCGACACACTTTGACTCCGTTGAGATTTGGATTAGGGTCACATAAATGCGCACCCGAGTTTAAGAAAATTAAATCATTAAAGGCGCGCCAAAAGTGACTAGCGTATCATTTACTTTGGGGTAGGGCCGTGGAATTTTGCTAAACGGTCCATCCCGAAGTCTAAGAAATTTTAAAGCAAATATTTACTGAGGGCCCCGCAATTTTGTATTTTTATTCGGCGAGGCTCATCTCATTCTTATTTTTTTTTAAAAGGAATTTGCAACGTCATGGACACGCATCTCGAACCATGTCACAATCAATGTACCCGTGATTAGAGACATATTTCGACTCCGCTGAGATTTGGATTTGGGTCACACAAATGTGCACCCGAGTTTAGGAAGATAACATTATTAAATATGCGCCTAAAGTGACTAGCGTATCATTTACTTTGGGTAGGGCCGCGGAATTCGCTAAACGGCCCATCCCGAAGTCTAAGCATTTAAAATAACCATCTATTGAGGGCCCCGCAATTTGTATCTTTATTTGGCGAGGCTCATCTCATTTTATTATTTAAAAGAGAACTACATTCCGCTATATTTATTTAAAGAGTTAATTCAAGGTTACTTAAAACATATTGCAAGCCATGCTATATGTAATGCACTCGTGGTTCATGACAAGTTCTATTTAACCTTGTTCCAAATTGGAGCCGGATCACATGAAATGCACCCCCGGTTCCTTTAATCTAATTACATATAAACAACAATATTGCCACAAATCACTAATTTGACGCTATTTATAAACTATCATTCTTTTTCTTCTTAATCTAGTTTAATGAAGTATAAGCTAATAATCTAACAACCTAACAATAAATGGCAAACAACTGACAATCAGTGATAAACAAAAATATAAAATTAACAACAGAACATAACATTAACAATCAGTGATAAACTAACATAACAATATAAACTTTAAAATATGACAAATATATTACTACTACTCAAATTTACCGAGACAAGACGTGAAAGCAAAGAACACACCGAGCCAACAAAAGTAACATGAATACTCACGTTTAACAGCAACGTCGAGCTTCAACATCTCGAACTCGCTGAAAAAAAATGGACAGCAACGACCTCGACGGAACTCATAACACGAACGGCAACCTCAAGAGTGGTTTCATGGCTGCACTGGCTGGTCGTTTCTGGAGGTTTTGAGACGAGGAGAGGCTGGTTTAGGTGGTCGTTTGGATTGAGGAAGGAGCAGCTATGGAGGGTCGTTTGGGCAGTGGTCGATGGGTGAGGATGGAGGAACTGGGCAGCAGCCGCAGCAATGGTGGTTTCACGGGCTACCCATGGCTGCTGGACGAATGGGGAGGTGAGCTACTGGTTTTTCCGGCCAGTTATGCCGTCGTTTTCTGGTGGTTGCGGAGAGGTTTTGGAGGTGGGGAAGACGATGGTTATGGCGTGAAGCAGCTGCAGCAACTGCTGCTCGACGGGGTGGTCGACGCGACGAAAAACTGGTATCGTTTGGACGTGAAAGAAGAAGAAGCAATCCAACCTTTACCTTTTTTTCCTTTTCGTTTTCTTTGGTTCCAAATGAAGAAGAAGGTCAATAGCCCTTCCTCCAAATTTTCCAAACTTTTTGTCTTTTCCCCCCCTTTTCACGTTCTGTCCCCTTTTCTTTTTCCAAATCTTGCTTTTTTAAAGTTTTTCCCTTTTGCCTTCTCCCGTTCTTTGTTACACTATTCCAAGAAATGGACCTCACGTGCGTAGGGTCCAAGACTTGTGTCCCCCATGCGTGGTGGGGTTCCCCGTGTGTGGTGTTCCGTCCGTGTTCCCCACGCGTGTCCCCCGTGTGTGGTGGGCTCGGATTATTATGGGCTAGGTCCGAAAATTAAGCCTAAAAACGGGTAGTTTGTACTCAAATATTATTCTTTTGCCCGAGAATAAGAACACGTCGTTGTTCAACTAATCCTATGTAAGCAAAATAACTACCAAAATAAGACTGTCATTTAAAACAAAACTATTTTTTAATATATTTTTTTTCAAGATTAAAATAGCTACAAAGCATAAATAAAATTATTTTTGTCATTTTCGTTTTTATATAAAGATAAAATATAAAGTACTATTTTTTTATTTTTCAAGATTAAAATGGCTACAAAACGTTAATAACTTTTTTTTGTAATTTTCGAAATTATACAACGATAAAAATATAAAGTACTTTTTTTGTATTCTTCAAGATTAAAAGGACTACAAAACATTAATAAAACTATATTTTTTATAATTTTCGAAATTATATAAAGTACAAAAATAAGGTACTATTTTTTGTATTTTTTCAAGTTTATGAGAAATACATAAGCTAAAATTTATATATATATTTTTTTTGTAATTTTTCTTTTGCGACGAAATAAAGTAAAATAGTCAAAATAGCTATATTAGACCCAATTTAAATATTCACGCTAAAATGTGAAAATTCCCGGGGAGGGTCAAAAATCACACGTCTACAGGCATTACTTAAGAATACAACAATTTAGCAATTTAGCGCTCACGGTCATGCTCGACCCCCAACGTATAGATACTCGTCACCATGCCTATACGTCGGACACAACACAAAGCAAGCAGTGAGTAAAACTCAACTCCTAATCCCTCAAACTAGAGTTAGACCGAACACTTACCTCAACTTTCATGGCTAAATTAATCCACAACGACCGCTTTCCCTCTCGAATTCGGCTCCAACTCAATCAAATCTATGAAATAACGACTTTATAGTATCAACATAAGCTAAACAAATCAAACCTAATGTCTTAACATAGATTTCTAAGCTTTCTTCCAAAAATTCCAAAAATCGACCCCATGCCCGCTTGGTCAAAACACAAGGTTCGGACCAAATTCATATCACCCATTCATCCATGAGCCCGAATATATAATTTATTTTAAGATCCGACCCCAAATTGAGGTTGAATCACTCAAAATTCCCAAAAACCTAACTCTACGCAAAACCTCTAATTTCTATTTTGATTTCATGATTTAGGTTTAGAAACTCACTAATTAATGAAGGAAAATGAGTGGTAATTTACTTACCCAAGAAACTTTGGTGAAGAAGTGCTCAGAAATTTGCTCAAGAATTGTGGAGAAGAAGAACTCGTGTGAAATATGGACTAAATCTCGTCACTGTTCTGTTTTGGGTATTTAAAAATCACTGGGCAAAAATGCCCTATGCGATCGCGAAGAAGGTAATGTGATCACATAGGGTAAGGGGAAGCTGGTCATTGCGATCGCGGAAGGGCTGTTGCGAACGCATAGAAGAAAATGTTGTGCATTCCAGGTTTGGATTTAATGAAATGCGAACGCGGATTAAAGGTTGCGTTTGCATTGAAGGATCTGGCTAAGTTGTGTGATCGCGGATGAATCTATGCAATCACATAGAACAAATGTGGGGCACCTAAAAGATTACTCTATGCGATCGCAATGCTACCCATGCGATCGCATAGAACTAGATACCAGAACACCAGAACTGAAACCTCTGCAACTTTTCTAAGGCCAAAACCACTCCGAAACTCTCCCGAGCCCTTGAGGCTCCTAAACAAACACACACACTAACTCAATAACATCCTACGAATTTACTCGAGCGATCAAATTGCCAAAATAACATCAAAATCAATGAATCAAGCCTCAAAATCATTATTTTTTTTATCAAACTTCATAAGCTTTCAAACTTAGAGTTTTAAGTCCGAAACACGTCAAACAGCGTCCGATTTCAACCAAATTTCAAAGAAAGCGCTTAAACCACATATAAGACCTGTACCTGGCGCCAGAACCAAAATACGGGCCCGATACCAATGCTTTCTAATTCATTTTTATTTCGAATTTCCAAATAAATTTAAGAATAATAATTTCTTTTAAAAATTCATTTCTCGGGTTCGGGACCTCGGATTTCGATTCCGGGCATAATCCCGAGTCCCATATTTTTATACGAACCCTCCGAGACCGTCAAATTATGGGTCCGGGTCCGTTTACCCAAAATATTGACCAAAGGCAACTTTAACCATTTTAAAGCCACAATTTATCAAATTTCACATAATTTAACACATAAGCTTTTCCGGCTATGCGCCCGGACTGTGCACGTAAATCGAGGCAACTAAAGGTGAGGTTTTCAAGGCCTCGGACGCACGGAAAGAGGGAGAAAACCGGCGATGACCCTTTGGGTCGTCACATTCTCCACCTCTAAAACAATCGTTCGTCCTCGAACGGACATAAGAAGGAAGTACCTGAGTCGGGGAAAAGGTGAGGATAACAGTCCCGCATATCGGACTCGGACTCCCATGTCGATGCCTCAGGAGGCTGACCTCTCCACTGGACACGAACCGAAGGAAAACTCTTCGACCTCAACTGGCGAACCTGTCGGTCTAGAATAGCTACTGGCTCCTCCTCATAAGATAAGTCCTTGTCCAACTGGACAGTGCTGAAATCTAACACGTGGGATGGATCGTCGTGATATTTCCGAAGCATGGACACATGAAACACTGGATGTACGGCTGATAAGCTCGGTGGCAATGCAAGTCTATAAGCCACCTCTCCCACTTGATCAAGAATCTCAAATGGACCAATAAACCTAGGGCTAAGCTTGCCCTTCTTCCCAAATCTCATCACGCCCTTCATAGGCGACACTCGGAGCAATACTCGCTCACCAACCATGAAAGACACATCTCGAACCTTTAGATCTGCGTAGCTCTTTTGCTTGGACTGAGCTGTACGAAGTCTATCCTGAATGATCCTGACCTTGTCCAAAGCCTCCTGAACCAAATCTGTACCCAACAACTGAGCCTCTCCCGGCTCAAACCATCCAACCAAAGGTCGACATCGCCTACCATACAAAGCCTCATAAGGAGCCATCTGGATACTCGACTCGTAGTTGTTGTTGTAAGCAAACTCTGCTAAAGGCAAGAACTGATCCCACGAACCTCCAAAGTCCATGACACAAGCTCGTAGCATATCCTTCAATATCTTAATAGTCCGCTCGGACTGCTCGTCCGTCTGAGGATGAAATGTTGTACTCAACTCAACCTGGGTGCCTAAACTGCGTACCTCGATCCGAGATGATAGATACCGGATCACCATGAAGGCGAACAATCTCCCGGATATAGATCTCAGCTAACCTCTTGGATGAATAAAAGACTGCCACATGAATGAAATGCACTGACTTGGTCAGCCTATCAATAATGACCCAAACTGCGTCTAACTTCCTCCGAGTCTACGGGAGCCTAATAACGAAGTCCATAGTGATCCGCTCCCACTTCCACTCGGGAAGCTCAATCCTCTGAAATAAACCACCAGGCCTCTGATGCTCATACTTAACCTGCTGACAATTCAAACATCGAGCCACATGTGCAACTATATCTTTCTTCATTCTACGCCAACAATAGTGCTGCCTCAGATCCTGATACATCTTCGCGGCGCCCGGGTGAATAGAATATCGGGAACTATGGGCCTCCACTAAGATCAACTCTCGAATCCCATCAACATTGGGCACACAAACTCTCCCCTGCATTCTTAAAACACCATCATCATCTAAGGTCACCTTCTTGGCACCTCCATGCTCCACCGTGTCTCTCAGAACACACAAATGGGGATCATCAAATTGCCGATCACAGATAGGCTCCAACAATGATGAATGAGCGACCATGAAATCTAACACTCGACTAGGATGAGAAATATCCAACCTCACAAACTAATTGGCCAAATCCTGAACGTCCAAAGCAAGCGGTCTCTCACCGATCGGAATATAAGCAAGACTTCCCATACTGGCTGACTTCCTACTCAAGGCATCGGCCACCACATTGGCCTTTCCCAAGTGATATAGGATAGTGATGTCATAATCTTTCAACAACTCCAACCACCTCCTCTGCCTCAAATTCAACTCCTTTTGCTTGAACAAATACTGAAGACTCTTATGATTCGTGAACACCTCACACGCCACACCATACAGATAGTGCCTCCAAATCTTCAATGCGTGAACAATGGATGCCAACTCCAAATCGTGCACTGGATAGTTCTTCTCATGAACCTTCAACTGCCTCGAAGCATAGGCAATGACATTGCCATCCTGCATCAACACTGCACCAAGTCCAATACGAGATACATCATAATAGACTGTATAAGGCCCTAAACCAGTGGGAAAAACCAATACTGGTGTCGTAGTCAGAGCTGTCTTGAGCTTCTGGAAGCTCGCCTCACACTCGTCTGACCATCTGAACTGGGCACCCTTCTGGGTCAACTTGGTCATCGGGGCTGCAATGGATGAAAACCCTTCCACGAACCGACGGTAGTAACCTGCTAACCTCAAGAAACTCCTAATCTCTATAGTTGAAGCTGGTCGAGGCCAGTTCTTGACTGTCTCTATCTTTTTCGGGTCTACCTGAATACCCTCTACTGATACAACGTGACCCAGAAATGCAACTAAGCTCAACCAGAACTCGCACATAGAGAACTTAGCATATAACTAACTATCCCTCAAGGTCTGAAGAACCACTCTAAGATGTTGCGCATGCTCCTCCCGGCTGCGGCAATATATCAAAATGTCATCAATGAAGACTATCACGAACGAGTTCAAATAAGGCCTGAACACTCGGTTCATCAAATCTATAAAGGTTGTTGGGGTGTTGGTTAACCAAATGACATAACCAAGAACTCATAATGCCCGTACCGAGTGCGGAATGCTGTCTTAGGGACATCGGATGCCCTAATCCTCAACTGATGGTAGCCATATCTCAAGTCAATCTTTGAGAATACCTTGGCACCCTGAAGCTGATCGAACAAATCATCAATCCTCGGCAGTGGATACTTATTCTTAATTGTAACCTTGTTCAATTGTCAGTAATCAATGCACATTCTCATCGAGCCATCCTTTTTCTTTACAAACAGAACCGGTGCACCCCAAGGCAACACGCTAGGTCTAATGAAACCCTTCCCAAACAAGTCTTGTAACTGCTCCTTCAACTCTTTCAACTCTGGCGGGGCCACGCGATATTGTGGAATAGAAATGGGCTGAGTGCCCGGATCCAGATCAATACAAAAGTCGATGTCCCTGTCGGGCGGCATACCCGGCAGGTCTGAAGGGAAAACCTCGGGGACCTCTCGCATAATAGGTACAGAATCAATAGAAGGGACATCTGCGCTGGAATCGCGAACATACGCCAGATAAGCTAAATACCCCTTCTCGACCATGCGTCGAGCCTTCACATATGAAATAACACTACGAGTGGCATGACCTGGGGTCCCCCTCCACTCTAGTCGGGGCAAATCTGGTAAAGACAAGGTCACGGTCTTGGCATGGCAATCAAAGATAGCATGATACGGGGACAACCAATCCATCTCTAATATAACGTCGAAATCCACCATATCTAAGAGCAACAAATTAACACGGGTCTCAAGACCCCTAAACACCACAACACAGGAATGATGAACCCGATCAACCACTATAGCATCACTGACCGGTGTAGATACATATACAGGAATACTCAAGGCCTCACTAGGCATAACCAAGTAGGGTGCAAAATAGGACGACACATATGAATACGTAGATCCAGGGACAAATAGCACTGAAGCATCTCTATCGCAGACCAGAATAGTACCTGTAATGACAGCATCTGATGACTCAGCCTCTGGCCTGGCTGGAAAAGCATAACACCGGGACTGGGCCCTACCTCCCTAAACTGTCTCTCTAGAACAACCGGCTGTTGGCTGGCCCCCACCTTTGGCGGCTTGAGCTCCACCTCTATGACCTCTACCTCTACCTCTAACACCCCTACCACCACCTCTAGCTGGCTGGGCAGGTTGTGAAACCTCCAGTGCCTGAATCATAGTACGAGAACTCTGGTGCTGCGAGCTGCTCGAAGCTCGAGGGCAATACCTGGCAATGTGCCTCGTGTCTCCACATGTGAAACAAGCCCTCGGCAGCTGGGGATGACGGCCCTGAAAACTCTGGAGCGGTGGTGCACTGATAGGTGCTGATGGTGAACTGTAAGGCTGCTAGTTTGAATAATGCGACTGAGAACCACGACCACCCGAGGTACCATGAGAGACCTGTAGGGCTGACTGAAAGGGCCAAGGAGGATGGCCTCTACCATACGAATCTCTTCCTCCAGACGAGGTACCCACTGAATCTGCCTCAATGATGGGGCCTCTTATCTGACCCATGACCACCTCCTTGTAACAGAACCATCTCAACTATGCGGGCCACATTGGCCGCCTCCTAAAATGTAATCTCACTACCGGCTCCCATAGCCATCTGGAGATAGATCGGCTGAATCAAACCGTCGATAAACCTCTGCACCCTCTCTCTATCTTGGTGGGGAGTATGACAATAGCATGGAGAGATAGATCAATGAACCAGGTTTCGTACTGAGTGACTATCATAGAGCCCTACTGGAGGCGCTCAAACTGCCTGCGAAGAACCTCCCTCTGAGTGACTGGGAGAAACTTCTCCAAAAACAACTCTGCAAACTGGTCCCAAGTCAAAGACGGCGATCCGGTTGGTCTCGCTAAACAATAATCCTTCCATCAAGTCTTGGCGGATCTAGATAGACGAAAGGTGGCAAAATTGACCCCATTGGTCTCCACAACATCCATGTTCCGAAGAACCTCGTGGCAGCTATATCAGAAATCCTGGGGATCCTCTGAAGAAGCACCGCTGAATGTGGTAGTGAATAGCTTGGTGAATCGATCCAATCTCCATAGAGCATCGGCGGACATAGCTGCACCATTGCCGGTCTGAGCCGCTGTACCCGACTAAATTGCCACTACTGGCTGAACCACCGGAGCCTGAACCTGGGGAGATACCTGCTCCAGAGTATGTGTAGCGGGAGTCTGAACCCCTCATCCAGCCTGAGAAGTGGCTGGTGCTACTGGAAGAAAACCCGCTCGAGAGACGCTCTCTATTAAGCCTACCAATCGGACCAAAGTGTCCTGAAGCACTTGAGTGGCTATGAAACCCTCTGGGACCTGAGCTGGGCCTACCTGAGCTGGGCCTACCTGAGCTGGGCCTACCTGAGCTGGGCCTACCGGAGCTGCCGGAGATGGAACCTCCTCATCATAGTCAACATGAGTCTCCACCTCTGGAACTGCTTCTCGGGGCTGAGCTCTGCCACTGCCTCAGCCTCTAGCACGGCCTCGCCCTCTGCCCCTAATAGGAGTTGCTGTTGGGGGCTCGGGCTGCTGCACGATCGATGAGGAAGCGCGTATCCTCGCCATCTGCAAAGAGCGGAGTAGAAATTCAGTCAGTATTGGGGAAACAGAACTGCACGACAAGAAAGAACAGATATGAAGTTTTCCTAACTCAGTAGCCTCTGCGGGATAAATACAGACGTCTCCTTACCGATCCCTCAGACTCTACCGAGCTTATCCGTGAGTTGTGAGACCTAAGTAACCTAGTGCTCTAATACCAACTTGTCACAACCCGGATTTCCCACCATGGGGAGTCGTGATGGCGCATACTATTGGAGATAGGCCAGCCAAGTATTAAAACGTTTCTGATAACATTCGCAACAATATAAACAAAACGAGACAATTAAATAAAAGCGGAGTCTTAACTTATATAAAACCTGACTAGAAATTTGCAGAAAATTTAACATAATCCTCTACCCAAGATTGGTATCACAAGCTCACGAACTTCTAAGATTTACTAAACACAATCGTCTGAAAGAAAAATTATAAACCATTTGTTTCGGTACAAAAGATAACAAACTGAATAAAGAGAGAGAGACTCTAGGCGTGCGGACGTCAGCAAGGCTACCTCGGTGTCTCTAGACTGAAGGCCTGCTCCCGATCTACTGCTGATGTCCAAAGGCTGCTCCAACTCCGTGATCTGTGCAAAAGAGCACAGAGTGTAGCATCAACACAACTGACCCCATGTGCTGGTAAGTGCCTGGCCTAACCCCGACAAAGTAGTGACGAGGCTAGACAGGACCTTCCAGATAAACCTGTGCAGATATATATATGTATATACAAGTACAATAGAAAACATCGGAAAGTAAACAATTAAAGATGGGAGGGGGAGCATGCGTACGGGGATAGCAGATAAAACAGAATATTAGAAATAATAAGGGAAAACTACATTTGCTCACTTCTACCATAGAATAAGGGAAAAACAACCACGTTCACTCGTCTTAGTTTTTTTTTTTCTTGTTGCAGGCGTGCAACCCAATCCCATTTCATCATATCTTATGGTAGTCGTACCACCCGCTCCCATTTCATCACATCTCGTGGTAGGCTTACCACCCGCTCCCATTTCATCATATCTTGTGGTAGGCATACCACCCGCTCCCATTTCATTTTATCTTGTGGTAGGCGTACCACCCACTCCCATTTCATTACATCTCGTGGTAGACGTACCACCCGCTCCCATTTCATCATATCTTGTGGTAGGCGTACCACCCGCTTCCATTTCATCATATCTTGTGGTAAGCGTACCACCCGCTCCCATTTCAGTCCAACACAATATCACAGGATAATCCCGACAAGGGAGCAAGATAATATAATAAGTTTCCCGGCAAGGGAACAAGATACCAATTCAACTATCCCGGCAAGAGAGATCTAGCTATAACCAATTTACTCAATTCCTACTTAACACAATTAATACAAATGCTCAATCATAACATTTACTTGCTCAGTTTCAAAGATCTTCAACCAAGTTCTCATAGGCATTACTTAAGAATACAACAATTTAGCAATTTAGGACTCACGGTCATGCTCGACCCGCAACGTATAGATACTCGTCACCATGCCTATACGTTGGACACAACACAAAGCAAGTAGTGAGTAAGACTCTACTCCTAATACCTCAAGCTAGAGTTAGACCGAACACTTACCTCAACTTCCACAGCTAAATTAATCCACAATGACCGCTTTCCCTCTCGAATTCGGCTCCAACTCAATCAAAT
Organism: Nicotiana tabacum; assembly: GCF_000715075.1. Lineage (NCBI taxonomy): Eukaryota > Viridiplantae > Streptophyta > Magnoliopsida > Solanales > Solanaceae > Nicotiana > Nicotiana tabacum. Next base: position 6,782,996 of record NC_134087.1, read on the forward strand.
CTATGAAATAACGACTTTATAGTATCAATATAAGCTAAACAAATCAAACCTAATGTCTAAACATAGATTTCTAAGCTTTCTTCCCAAAATTCCAAAAATCGACCCCGGGCCCGCTTGGTCAAAACACAAGGTTCGGACTAAATTCATATCACTCATTCATCCACGAGCCCGAATATATAATTTATTTTAAGATCCGACCCCAAATTGAGGTTGAATCACTCAAAATTCCCAAAAACCTAACTCTACCCAAAACCCCTAATTTCTACTTTGATTTCATGATTTAGGTTTAGAAACTCACTAATTAATGAAGGAAGATGGAAATGAGTGGGAATTTACTTACCCAAGAAACTTTGGTGAAGAAGTACTCAAAAATTCGCTCAAGAGCTTTGGAGAAGAAGAACTCGTGTGAAATATGGACTAAATCTCGTCACTGTTCTGTTTTGGGTATTTAATAATCGCTCGGCAAAAATGCCCTATGCGATCGCGAAGAAGGTAATGTGATCGCATAGGGTAAGGGGAAGCTAGTCATTGCGATCCCGGAAGGGCTTTTGCGAACGCATAAAAGAAAAGGTTGTGCATTCCAGGTTTGGATTTAATGAAATGCGAACGCGGATTAAAGGTTGGGTTCGCATTGAAGGATCTGGCTAAGCTGTGTGATCGCGGATGAATCTATGTGATCGCATAGAATAAATGTGGGGCACCTGAAGGATTACTCTATGCGATCGCAATGCTACCTATGCGTTCGCATAGAACTAGATACCAGAACACCAGAACTGAAACTTCTGCAACTTTTCTAAAGCCAAAACCACTCTAAAACTCTCCCGAGCCCTCGGGGCTCCTAACCAAACACACACACTAACTCAATAACATCCTACGAACTTACTCGAACGATCAAATTGCTAAAATAACATCAAAATAATTGAATCAAGCCTCAAAATCATTATTTTTTTTATCAAACTTCATAAACTTTCAAACTTAGAGTTTTAAGTCTGAAACACGTCAAACGGCATCCGATTTCAACCAAATTTCAAATAAAGCGCTTAAACCACATATAAGACCTGTACCGGGCACCGGAACCAAAATACGGGCCCGATACAAATGCTTTCTAATTCATTTTTATTTCGAATTTTCAAATAAATTTCAGAAAAACAATTTCTTTTAAAAATTCATTTCTCGGGCTCGAGACCTCGGATTTCGATTCCGGGAATACGCCCGAGTTCCATATTTTTATACGGACCCTCCGGTACCGTCAAATTACGGATCTGGGTCCGTTTACCCAAAATATTGACCAAAGTCAACTTTAACCATTTTAAAGCCACAATTTATCAAATTTCACATAATTTAACACATAAGCTTTTTCAGCTACGCGCTCGAACTGCGCATGCAAATCGAGGGAACTAAAGGTGAGGTTTTCAAGGCCTCGAAAGCACGAAAAAAGGGAGAAAACCGGTGATGACCCTTTGGGTCGTCACAAGGAAACAATGAAGATGAAGTTGTTAGGCTTCAAGATGAGCCTTCCATAAGATTTGACATCAAGAAGTTGGGAGAACTACACCATTTTCTTGGCTTAGAGGTGACAAACATGAACAAAGGGATCTTTGTCACTCAAGAAGGATATGCCAAGAAACTTGTTGATAGGTTTGGATTGAAGCAAAGCAAAACATGTTCTACTCCTCTTGAGATAAGCACAAGGTTAAGGCGGGACGAAGGCTCACTTCTTGCAGATCCCAAGCCTTTTCGAGCTCTTGTTGGAAGTCTCCTGTATTTGACTATTACAAGGCCGGACATTGCATTCTCGGTGGGATATATCAGCAGATTTATGCAAAGGCCAAGAAAGCCTCACTTAGAAGCTGCAAAGAGGATTCTAAAGTATATCAACTCAACATCAGACATGGTCTTGTTCTTCCAGAAGAAGAATAATTTGGTGTTAGCTGGTTATACGGATGCTGATTTTGATGGTGATTTGGATGACCGAAGATCAACATCGGGCTATATTTTTCTTTGTGATGGAACAAGTATTTCGTGGTGTAGCAAAAATCAGGACTCAGTTTTCTTGTCAACCACGGAGGCAGAGTATAAAGCAGCTGCTCTCACTACTCAAGAATGTGTATGGCTACAAAGACTTGCTGAAGACTTTCATCTACCTATATCAAAGCCAATTGTGATCTATGGAGATAATCAAAGTGCCATCAAGCTTGCAAACAATCCAGTATTTCATGCAAGAACTAAACACATTGAGGTGAAACATCACTTTGTTCGGGAAAAGGTTCTTGATGGAACTATCAATACTTTGGAAGTGAGAAGTCAGGAGAATATCGCTGATATCTTCATCAAGTCACTTGCTAAAGCTTCGTTCGAGTTCTTCCGTGACAAGCTTGGAGTAGTTTCCAAAAAATCACTTTAAGGGGGAGTGTGAAAAAAAATAAAGTTAATTTTTTGGAATAATATAGAATTCTCTAGAATGTCCTAGTTTAGTATCCTTGATATTTATCGAGTGGACATATCTAGATATTCTAGAGTATTGTTAGAAGATAAAGTTGGTAGAATCTTCTTTGTACATTATCTAGAATCATTCATAGGCTAGTATAAATCGGGGGTATCTTGTTCGTTTGTAAGCAAGCAAAAAAAAATCAAGAAAGCCTTCTTTCCAAAACAAGTTCTTCTATCTAAAATCTATCTTCTTTTTTCAAGCTTCCTCTTCTTTAGTTGAATCCTCCAATCTTAGTTAACGATCTTGGGCTAGCAGAAGGTCTCCAAATAATATTTTTCTTCTGCTATTCTTTACAAAAAGTACTTTTCAGGCCATTTTACTTTTCGAACGGAGTCGCAAAGTATGGGCAAATCTTGGCAGGAATAGATGAACTATCAACCCACTAATGATATTATCCTATTTAATTTAGCTCCGCACAGTTTTAATTAAAATGCATCATATGATCACTAGAATTAAAGGCTTGTATTTGACATGTATTTTAATTTTTTTCGTGTTTTTTATCAATATGAAATTTGTCTAGGGTGTTATATATACCTCAAAGAAAAGCCAGTACTCTTTCTTTGCACCTTCCCTGCATGCAGTAGCCTTCTAAAGCTATTAAAGCTCACTCATGGTTTTAAAAGAACTTTTTGTGGAAGATAAAGTCAATAATGCACGTACTGTGGCAAGAAATTGACCACGCATAAAAGCCAAGAGGTACGTATTTTTTCTTCCGTGTAAATATTTCTCTTTAATATGTTTCTGGTTGGTAAAAGTTTAATTCTTTAGCATTGGAAATGGGATTAATTTCATATATTGTCGCTAGATAGTTTTATGACTTTACCAAATTTTGGTGACCTATTTTAAAGATGGTTGAGTATATAGTTCGTATAATTTTGTGAATTTAATTATACAATACTAAATAATCTGGTACATTTTTAGTCTTCTTGTACATAAATTTTTAAAATAAATAGAGATAAAAGTTATGTAATAATATAATTACATTAAAATGGGATATAATATTTTAAGAGCAGATTAAAGAGTGTATATAAATAGATGTAATTATTCAGGTAACTTATGGAGATAACGACATACTAAAAGTCTCTTATAGGGGAAAAATTATTGTACTGCGTAAGTTATAGTACAATGTCTTAAAATGTTAAGAAAAAACCTTTATATGACATTAAGCAAATAGAAGTAAATATTTATTCGTGTTTGTATCACATCAATGAATATAATACATGTAATTTTATACTTATATATTTGTCACTTAAACTGTTTGATGTAAATACTGAACGCACGAAAATTTTAGCAACATTCACCTCAAACTCCACCTATGAAAACTTTAACTCAATAAACCTTTGTCTAATATAATTATTTATTAATTTCAAAATGTAGATTCACGGGTTCGAGCCATGGAAACAGTCTCTTGCAAAAATGTAGGGTAAGACTGCGTACAATAGACCTTTGTGGCCCGACCCTTTCCCGGATCCTACGCATAGCGAGAGCTTAGTGCACCGGACTACCGAAACAGACCGCCTTGCACCGCTCGAAGCAGGTCCGAAGCAATCTTCAAACAAGACGAAACTCTTACGTACCAGAATTACAAACGTACATAAGAAAGATGAAATTAATTAATGAATTATGAACCTGCTAACTTGGCTCAATTAATTTCAATAGCGTATGAATGCCAAATTAATCTTGCGCAAGTCACCCTCTCGGAAGGAGAACCCATTCTCAACTTGGCTTCATGTAATCTAATTACGTCTTCAATATTACATGTCAATTAATAAAAAGGGGCCACTGATTAAAACTCGTTCTACAAATTATTAACATGATAATTGATATGTGCTTTTGAGTTTATCCAATTTTATCCAGACAATATTCTCCTTAAACGCAAAACTTAATTAATGATTTAAACAAGTTCTTACTAGACTCAATAGATCAAATGATTAAGTTAATTATTTGAATGGTCGCTCAACTTGTTTTCAAATAGTCGTCTTGCTTTACCTAGGTAACCTTAAGGGCCATCTTAGTGGAATTTTGTATTTTTTGTTGAGAATAAATGACATATAGCAAGTTTAAATTTTAGAAAAAATAATTAAAATACTAATTTTGAGAAGTGTTCATGGAAAAGGGTCGTATTACCAAAAATTTTGGTTTTTAATTAAGTTAGAGTGCTCCAGTATTTTTTGAGAGGTTAGGTTATATATACTTTTCTGACTATGAATTCGTTTGTTATTAGTATTATTACGTAATATACTAGGTAGAGATTAAGCCTATCTCATAAATAAACCCACTTCTCTTTAATGTTTGTAATAAATGTTACGCTAAGATTTGATTAAGCATTACTTGATGTAAAATTCTTTCCAGTCGAATTTCTGATTTTGGTCTTTGTTCAAGTTAGGAGACATTTGCCACGAGGTGGTTCAGAATACTTCAATATCAGGTCTAACCCTAAAAGGTATTGACAGCTTTAATTACTTTATTATTAAGCCCCACAATTTCTCTCAAAATTCCAAAAAAGCAATCAAGTACACCAATAAAATAATAAGGTGTTTGGATGTTTTTGCCAAAGGAGGTTTCCAGGTAGATGGCCAACCTAAAAAGCAAAGGATTTGCTTTTCATACCACTACAATAAATAAGTACTGTAAAGAAATAGTAAAGTTAAAAGAGAAAGGTACAGATTAAACAACATGTTTCCACTTATGAACATAAAACGGTTTTTCTTTAGGAATATTAGTAGAATCCCTGTGCCTTAATTAGTCAATTGCGGCATTTCCCCTTTGACATAATGCAAGAATTCTGGCAACGATTTGAGTTGTGTTTGGACCAAATAAAAATTCTGTATAAATGAGATTCCAAGAATTTATTTATTTTACACGAAAATTAAGTTTATTAATAGCAAATTTTCTTTCCCAATAGAGATGGCATGAACTGAGAAAATAATCCAAACTCCATGCAGTTACTAGGTTGGCAGTTACTGTTGAATCCTCTCCTATTAAGATTACATATTCTTTTGGGCTTGAAGAAAGGAATAAATTTTACCTTGCTAAGCTACTTTAATTTGTAAGTAATAATTTCTAATTTAACTTCTTTGCTTTGTTATTTTCAAAAAAAAAAAAAAATCCTTATATAACAACATTTCACTAAAAGTCAAGTTTTTCCGAAATCAAATTTTATGTTATGTTATAATATATACTCTCTATAACAACATTTACCTACAATATCCAAAAATATTCGGAACAAACGAGGCTGTTATAGAGAGGTTTGACTGTATTAACAACTACTCCACAATTAAAATAAGAGAGATTTTTTGTGGATGCAAAATTTCAGGACTCCAGCCTTGAAAGTATTATAGCAAAAAACAAATTACCGAAGAGGGTATTATCACATTTATATTCTAACATTATTTTCTTTTTGTGCTTTCTTCTAAAAATTTCTGAAATGATCTTGTTTTTTTGCAGAGGCTATAACCACATGCATGAATTCCCAAAAGCGTCAAACATTAAGCAAAAGCAGAAGCTTCTCGTCTCAAATCTCTGTAGAATCTTGAAATGAATTCATCAGCTTTCTCATCCACGTGACTGTTACCCTCTCCATCTCTAAGAGGAAACGGCGAATCAGTTACCCTTAATTGCCTCACCGTAGGAGTTCTCCCAAATCCAGGCAAAGCAGGCGACGCCGTTTCACTCTGAATCATCTCCAACGCCTTCAACACAGCAGCGTTCACCATTAAAACGTCGTCGTCAGTTGCAGGTGCATGGTGATGACTGTGCTTACTGCGCTTGTTGAGGTTGAAGGGAAGGTGGAAAGCAGGGCTGTTACTGCAGTTGAATTCGTAGTACTCTTTGGAAGATGAGGTGGAGGAAGGACATTGGTGGCCGTAGGTATTATTATTATTATGGTGGAACATGAGGTTTTGAATGGCGGCTTTGCTAGCAATTTTGCCACGCTTCATTAATAAGCTGAGATCAAACATTAGTTTCCTCTTTGATAACCCTTTCCTCAGCATGAAAAAAGCTACTCGAACTATTTTCCAGAACTTTTTTGCCATTACTGGTACATTTTGATCCATTCTCTCTGTATATAAGTAGTATATATCAGGTGCAGACTTCTTTTTGGTTTGTGGATTTTTGTTTCTTCACTTAAGAAGTAAGGAGAGAGAGTTGGTAGAGATGTGAGTTTATGTGGAAGCAATATATGAGAGGTCTATATATAGGAGCCTTCATATAGAGGAAGAGGATGCAGTGAAGTATTCTATAATGTTTATGTTAAAGTTGACACGTTTGGTGGCACGGACCACGGATATTAGGAGTTGATTTAATATTCTATTTGTTTAGTTATTAAAGGAGGAGGTGTTGATTTTCTAGATCCAGCTTTAGGAGAAGTACTCTTTATGTCATTGTCACTCGTCAAATAAATTTGCCATTTTTTCCTCTCCTTTCACATGGATTAATTGCAAATTTGAGGTCAATTCCGAATTGCTTTTAAATTAAAATCTTTTATGAGGAGAACATATTGCATGCAGTGAACTTTAGGTTTTTGGGTGTGTTTGGAGCGAAGGAAAATATCATTCACGAAAAATATTATCCTGCAAAATAAATAATTTTCTTACTTATTTTGTGATATTTGGCTAGTAAGTATAAAGTATAATCCCAAAAGTATTTACATATAATCTAGAAAAATACTATGGTAAAGAATGGGCATAGTGGGATAGGAGGGGGGTCGGGTATTCGAGGATGGAGGGGCCAGAAGTCAGGGATCGGGAGGGTCGTGGGTTAGGGATCAGGGATGCATGGGGCCGCTGGTCAATAGTTGGGTTCGAGGGTTGACAGGCGAGGTCGGTGGTCGAGGTTCCGCGTTTAGCGTTCGTTGGTGGAGGGGGGACCGGGTACGAGGGAGGTAGGTGTGGGTCGAGGGTTCCAGAGGTGGACTGAGGGTAGAGATGCGGAGGGTTGAAAGGATAGTTTAGAAAAAAAATTTGCCTCCTCTTAATGGGGAGTCATTTTTCTAAAATTGAAGAAAAATAAATTTATACCGAAAATATTTTTCAAATATTTAAGTCATTAAAACATGAAAAAATAGAAAAATATTTTTCCTCCATGTCAAACACTCTTTAACTTAGTTATTTTTGCAACAATGGCGTGCTTAAATTGCAAACAAAGTTTTTGGACGGATCTTGTCTTAAACTTATTAAGACTGCTGCATGCATGAAATGATAGCTAAATTACCCATATAAATTGTTACTCCATTCAATTCAAGCCTTGTCATTTACCTGCTCTAATAGCTTATTTAACATAATTTTCTTCTTACCAAATTATGCTTATTAATATTACCTATATATAAAAGATCTTTAAGAAACATGATAGTATAAAAAAAAATTATTCTAGCTTCCAAAACGTACCTTAGTTGTTTGATTTGTTAGTAGTATCCAACTAGTGTACTTAAGCCGTTGAAAAGGTTTACTTAGCAAGGGAGGTTTCCCAAAAGCCTAAACAGCTGTCTCTTCTAAACAAAGAAAGGAATGAACCCTCCCCTCTATGCAAATTACCCTACGGCGGAAACTCTTCTTTTTGTGGAAAAAAGAAATTGTGGACGTACCCACGAACAAAACAATCATTAGAAAGAACGAGCACTTTTGTTTATATTTTATATTTGTTTGACCAAAAAAGTACGAGATATTTTTTGGTAAACTAATTAAATAAGAAGATAGAGGGTAAATCCTAGTTAAGAATAATTAATTCTAGATATGAGATAAATAATATGAATAGAAAAACATAGCTGAGTATAAATGTTGGCAGTGATTATGGCCAGAATTAGTAACACGAAGAAAGATGCATTAAGTAACATTAAATGACAATAAAAAGAAAATAAAGGAAAAGAGTCACTCAATCTTGAGTGAGGCGGATCCTCCGTCATTTGATAAAGATGAATGATAGACAAATACAAAAAGATATGTTTTTTTCTATTTTCTAGAGAGAGAGAGTCCCCCTTTTTTGGGAAGTCCTCTCTTCCTATTTATAAGGGGTATCCCTAGAAAATCCTAAAAAGTATAATTAGAGGGAATATCCGGTAGAATATTCCCTTTGAGGATTCATAAGCAAACTAGTTGTTACATCTATCATCACTGCCCGACCTCGGCCTTATTGATCTATGTCCGACCTCGACCTTATTGATCTCTGCCCGACCTCGACCTTATTGATCTCTGCCCTACCTCAGCCTTATTGATCTCTGCCCAACCTCGGCCTTATTGATCACTACCCGACCTCGGCCTTATTGATCTCTACCCGACCTCAGCCAATTGTCTCTGCATATGTCACGAATTTCTCTGATCTGATTTTGACCCATACAGTTAGTCCCTCTTCTTATCGAGGTCGTCTTTTGGTCGAGCTCGGTGAGCGAACTTCATTAATCGCAGTTCGAGAAATTCGGATGGGGAGGTTGACTAGTGTGGATCGCGGCTGAGGGTGCTGCTCTTCGGGTCAAAAAGTGGTATCCCCGCGGGCTGAACTTGAGCAGAGTGCGATCAGGGCCAATGACTTGAGTGATGAGTTAATCAAGAAGACGGTAGAGTTGGAGAAGGCCGACGAGGTCGGGATGGCAGCTTTGGCAAGGACGACGGCATCGGAGGAGGTCATTCGCGTCCTTAGATCTGGACGGGCGATTCGGCCCTTGTAAGATGCCTTTTCTAATACTTTTGATATCGAATGCTACTTTTTGCTACTCATTCCTGATTCTATTTTCTATTCCTTGAACGTTTTCCTCAATTTATGGTTTCAAAGAAATCGTTAGTAGGCGTTAATCCGAGCGTGATCGAGTGTCTTTGATTGGTTTGAGCGAAGTCAGATGTTGCCCCATTCAACTTGAATGAGGTCTAGCTGTGAATCAAGTTCGAGCTAGGTCGAATGAGAGTTAAATTCGAGTAAAGTCAAATATTAATTCGGGCGAGGCCGAGTGTTAATTCGAGCAAGGTCGAATTCTTCTTTTTGGCGATGGCCTTTGGCCGTAGGGGTATTATTTTGGGCTAAGGCCGAATTGTTAACCCGTCGTAATTCGAGCGAGGCCGAATTTTTATTTTTGGCGATGGCCTTTGGCCGTAGGGGTGTTATTTCGAGCTAAGGCCAAAATGTTAACCTGTTGTAATTCAAACGAGGTCGAATTCTTCTTTTTGGTGATGGCCCTTGGCCGTAGGGGTGTTATTTCGAGCTATGGCCGAAATATTAACCCATTGTAATTCGAGCGAGGTCGAACTCTTCTTTTTGGTGATGGCCCTTGGCCGTAGTGCTGTTATTTCGAGCTAAGGCCGAAATGTTAACCCGTTGTAATTCGAGCGAGGTCGAATTCTTCTTTTGGTGATGGCCCTTGGCCATAGGGGTGTTCTTTCGAGCTAAGGCTGAAATGTTAACCCGTTGTAATTTGAGCGAGGTTGAATTCATCTTTTTGGCGATAGCCTGGCCGTAGGGGTGTTATTTCGAGCTGAGGCCGAAATGTTAACCCGTTGTAATTCGAGCGAGGTCGAATTTTTCTTTTTGGCGATGGCCCTTGGCCGTAGGGGTGTTATTTCGAGCTAAGGCCGAAATGTTAACCCGTTGTAATTCGAGCGAGGTCGAATTCTTTTTTTTTTTGCGATGGCCCTTGGTCATAGGGGTGTTATTTCGAGGTAATGCCGAAATGTTAACCCATTGTAATTCGAGTGAGATCGAATTCTTCTTTTTGGCGATAGACCTTGGTCGTAGGGGTGTTATTTTGAGCTAAGGGCGAAATGTTAACCTGTTGTAATTCGAGCGAGGTCGAATTCTTCTTTTTAGCGATGGCCCTTGGCCATAGGGGTGTTATTTTGAGCTAAGGCCGAAATGTTAACCCGTTGTAATTCAAGCAAGGTCGAATTCTTCTTTTTGGCGATGACCCTTGGCCGTAGGGGTGTTTTAGATCTAAGGCCGAAATGTTAACCTGTTGTAATTCTAGCGAGGTTGAATTATTCTTTTTGGTGATGGCCCTTGGCCGTAGGGGTATTATTTCGAGCTAAGGGCATAATGTTAACCCGTTGTAATTCGAGCGAAGATGAATTCTTCTTTTTGGCAATTGTCCTTGGCCGTAGGGGTGTTATTTCGAGCTAAGGCCGAAATGTTAACCCGTTGTAACTCAAGCGAGGTCGAATTCTTCTTTTTGGCGATGGCCCTTAGTCGTAGGGGTGTTATTTCGAGCTAAAGCTTAAATGTTAACTCGTTGTAATTCGAGAGAGGTCGAGTTCTACTTTTTGGCGATGGCCCTTGGCCGTAGGGGTGTTATTTCGAGCTAAGGCCGAATAAAAAGGAATATATACGGAAAACACCCTAAATCTTAGAGGGAGAAGGCAAGCCCTCGTCAAGTACAATCCCGACTTTCATCTTCACGAAGACGTCTGAATCGACAAACTTTTCGGCACCATCGTTTCTGCCGATTTTCTCGTCGGGAACGTAGAGGCTCAATTTAATAGATAATAATAAGAAAACTTTGGTCATTCGCTTTTGATTTACCTTGATGCTTCTTCCCATAGTAAATAGCACCTGGAAGTCATAAGCCAACATCCAACCAAGATACACAGCAAGTGAATACATTCTTAAAAGCTAGCAATTAAGGATCTGGCACTTTGGGGTTCTTTCTATTATGTAAAGATAGTATGCCGCAGCTAATTTTTGGTTGTGATTTATTACTTTGTATATATTACCAAAGCACTGAGGTAGTGGTCCTACATGATGTCTATAGGCAGACAACTAATATTGGTAAAGTATAGATAGATAGTGCGCGTCGGTTGGAAGCTAGAAGTCTTGAGCTTGTCTATGAATTTCTCAAGTTTGCATTTGTAACGAAAGGATGACGCTAAAACGAGTAGAAAGTGATACTAGAATTGAATTTAGATCTAGAGGAAACTAAAAAAAAAAATTCCCCTTCTTTTTGTGCAAATATTTTTGAAACTTTTCATCCTCTTAGGTTGTTCGCTAGCTTAGAATTGATATATTTAGTACTACTAGAGATTAAAAAAAATCGAATGCACATTACTTTTCACCTAATATCAAATAACTTCACAAAATAGCTGCCCTTGTCCACCTCTTCAATTCAATGGCGGTCAGTACTATTTGCAATGTTTCGGACGCGGAGCACCCAAAGGATTTAATTTTAATGAATGAACAAAAATATTAGATTAAATTTCAACAAAAAACAAAAATTACTACGTAAATGACTTCTTAACATCTATCTATGTTTTGGTAGACGGAGTTATAAGATATCATTAAGACAAGAGGGGTTGCTCTGATGGTAAACAACATCTACTTCCAACTAAGAGGTTGTGAGTTCGAGATTTCCCAAGAGCAAGGTGGGAAGTTCTTGGAGGGAAGGATGTCGGGGGTCTATTTATACTGGGTTGTTGTTGTTGGGGTAAGATCTGCGTACACACTACCCTCCCCAGACCCCACTAAGTGGAATTATACTGAGTTGTTGTTGTTGTATATCGTTACTTGATCGAAAATACCAGAAATCCAATAAAATAATCAAAGTATTAGGAACCCAATGCATTAGTGCAAGTACCTCACAATTCGGTCAAGTTTTCTCCTCTATTTCCGACAGCTGTTTACAACTGAAATATTAAAAACAAATAGCATCTTAGGACGTGATTAGTACGAACAAAAATATTTTTTGGAAAATGTTTTTCAATTTTTTTATGTTTGGTTGGCTTAAATCTTTTGGAGAATATTTTTCTTATCAACTCATTTTCCTTTAATTGAAGGAAAATATTTTCCTTATTAAGAGAAGGGAAAATATTTTCCAAAACTCTTTCTCAATCTTCCCCACCCTATTCCCCCACCCCACACCCACCCACCACCCAACCCCACCTCACCCCCTATCTCCAAAAAAGTTTTTCTTTTTCAAATTTTAGTTTCTTTTTTTTTTGTCACCACCCACCCTGCTACCCCTACTCCCAGCAAAAAAAATATAATTTTTTTTATAATTTCAAATTTCTATTTTTTTCGTTTTTCTGCACCCCACCCCCACCTCAAAAAAAGTCTTTCTTTTTAAATTTTTTTTTGTAATTTTAAAGTATAAAGTTTATAGGTTCGAAAGTTCGCGGTTTTTGCGTAAAAAAGTAAAGCAGCACATTAATTCTTTTGGGTTGTGTCAATTTTTAGAGACTTGGGGAAGGGTTGGAGGAGGGGAAAAGAGAGTTGCACAAAAAATATTTTCCTAAAAAAAATATTTTCTACTCTCTAATCAAACAATAGAAAATATTTTTCAAAAAATGTTTTCCACTCACCAACCAAACAAAAAAAAATAAGTGATAAAACCACTCATTTTCCATGAAAACATTTTCTAGGAAAACATTTTCCTTCGTACCAAACACACCCTTAGTCAAAAAAGGGTCTGTCTAAATTAAACTCCATCTTTGGGATGGTCAAGTTCCAAAAGCGAGAATGCGTTCAATGTTTTATATTAGAAAGTTGTAGTTTCCTTCTTTTGCTTTGTTTGCACTTTTTGAATATTTTTCTAATTGATCAACCAAACAGAGTGCCAATTTTTTTAGGCCATATTGGTTTGAAAAGGAAAAAGATTTGCTATGGCCTTTGGCTCAGTTTACCTAAATCAGATGTACTTTGTATTTGGACTGTACTTCTGTAGCCTATAATCAGGTTTGGATTGGCTATCAAAAAGAAAGCCACTATTCCACTAATTAAGATTGCCTTCTTGTTAATCTAAATTTTTAATTTCACGTTTTCTATTTAAAAGCTGCTTTGGCACCATTCCAAATATTATAAGCTTTATTAAAGTGTTTCCTAAAAGAGACTCAATAACTTTTAAGTTCCACTACATGAGTTCATTTCTGAGGCCACTGACATATAGTTTGGTTTTTCCTACTCCTGTTAATTATATCAAGGAAAGAGTTCAACTTACCTAAGGATGATTACAACCAATCGCCATAATTAGTGAAATGATTAATTTAGAAAATTAGGCAGACAGACATGATACAACATGTTAAATTGTAGATAATGTAAAGAACGTAATACTTTCTAGACTTTATACAAGTTAAATTTTTTAAAATGGTCACTTTGTGGTAGAAATGACACCAAGTAGCCTCTCTAAAGGGGTGCTCTTTAAAATTTAGTCAGTATGTCTTATATTTCAGTATTTTAGCTTAATTTTTTGAGATAAAAATATCCTGAATAGTCCTGAAGTTAAGATTTTTAGTTTAAAATTTTAGGATAAAATATATACTGACTAATCTCTAAATAGCATTCCTGAGAATGGCTATATGTGCATTTTCCCCCACTTTGTAACTGTTGAACGCGCAATGGACCGCGAATTATTTTTTACTGGATCTCAAAGGGAAGTGGCCCAACGTATTACGCATTTGAGGCCCATATAAGCATATTATGATGGGTTAACTTGTAATAGACCCAATACATGTAAAAATAGCACGGGCTAGTCAGTTTTCGGACTGGTCATTCAAAAATAGCTAACGTTTGCAAAGTTATTAAAAAGTAGCCACTATTTTGGTGTAACAGGGACCGGTCCAGTATAATATACTGGAGATCGGTGCACCTGTGTATGAACTTCCAGCATATTATGTTGAAACTCCAACACGCGGAAAGTTCACATAATATACTGGAGATTGGAGCACCTATTTATGAACTTTCAACATATTATGCTGGACCGGTATATTATACTGGAACTCTAGTATATTATGCTGGTGTTCCAGTATACTTATGTTGGAACTCCAACACGCGAAAAGTTCCAACATAATATACTGGAGATTGGAGCACTTATTTATGAACATTTTCAATATATTATGCTGGACCGATATATTATACTGGAACTCTAGTATATTATGCTGGAGTTCCAATATACTTATGCTGGAACTCCATTATAATATACTGGAGTTCCAGTATACTTGTACTGGAACTCCAGTATATTATGCTGAAGTATTTTCCGGATTTTGAACAGTGTTTTCGCTCAAATTTATCTTTACATGAAAAGTGCCTAAATTTCGATTACTTTTGAAACTGTGACTATTTTTGAATGACCACTTATAAATTTGGCTATTTTTGAATTTCTCGCCCAATACAGAGAACATGACGTCCGATAAAGTTTGGGCCTTCACCATTTGATGTTGAATACCCGAATTATTTTATTACTACTTTATTATTGTTATTATTATTATTACTACTAGTTTTTGTGTACGCGCGATGCGCGTGTACCTTGTATCACTGTGTTCAAACTTTTAAAACTTACGTAAATAATATTGAAAAAATATATTTGAGTTATAAATAAAATCTAAGAAAATAAATCGTAAATTTATTAAAATGGTAACTATTAAATTGTTAATCCTATTTAACTAATTCAGTGGAGGAAGGAATCATGTCTTATAGAATTATCCAATGTTTATGGATTGTAAATATTAAGAAAATGTGAAAAAGCAAATCAAACTAAAAATACATTGGTACTTCAACCAACGACACCTAAGAAAATAATAAACTAAATGTATGCATATTTTTTGAAAATTTATTTGGAGTTATAATATAAAATTAAAGTTATAGCTAGACATTTTTGAATTTAGAATATATTATAAATGATGATGTTATTTTAGTTGATATTTAATTGGATCGATATGCAACGATGATAATAAAATACAGTTAGCTCATATAATTTCTAATTAAAATATTATTACATATTAAGTGTGCATATGTTATTAAGTTTTATCAATTATAGACGTTTTTATTTACAACTGACTTTTAAATAATAGAAAAGTACAAAGAAATTGATAGCTTTTAAGCTATCAACCACATGAATAGAATAGAAAAGAATATAAATAATTTTTAGTTAAAAGAAGGGGCTGAAACGGGAAAAGGAAAGGGAGGGGGGGGGGAGGGGGTTGTTGATAGAAGAATCTAAACTCTAATAATATTAGTTTTAGAAAAAGATTTTAAAATGTGAGAACTTAATTGAAAAAAAGAGAGGATAAAATCAAATTAGGTAAAAACCAAAACCAAACCGATGAAGAAACACCAAAACCAAACTCATTACGACATTTAAGATTGTTTTGAAACAAAATACCACGAAATATAATTTGTAAGAAGTCTTGTGATTTTATATGGAACATAAGGAAAGAATTTATATAATGTTATATTTTAATTGATTTAGAAATCCTATTAGGATTTTCTATATGTTTTAAACAAGAAAATATTTAATAAGTAAAAGTTTTAGTTTATTTCAAAGTCTTAAATATTAGGAAAATAATTAAATGACTAGCTATTTTGTCTAATATAAACTTAATTTTAAAAGAGTAAAAAAGCCGAACGACATTTCGCTAAGAGTCTTTCTGCTTTTAATATAGTATATAGATATAGATTATTTTGTAAGTCTTTTCATCACATTAATTAATCATATTAAAAAGGAAAAATATCTAACTTTAGAACAGTAAATGGGGATGCGATGAAATGATTTACAAAACCATTTATAGCAATAATTTTAGCAATTGCGAAAATAACATTACAACTTGTTTGGATGGTTGTTACACATCGTTTCATAATGTATCGTATCATATTGTATGTATTGTACTGTATCGTTTGATGAATACAATGTTTGGATAGATTGTATCGTTTGCCGCTGTTTCATGATATCATGCACTAGCAATATGAAGAATAAATTTGTAATGTTATAAAGATAAATTATAAAATGGGGTAAATTTATTATATAAAAAGGTAGGATAAATGATAAAATAAAATAATTTAATAATAGTTAAGGGTGAGATGAGAGAAAAAGACAAGATAACGACGCAACCACACCAAATCGGTCGTTATATAAAGTGACATATTTCGTCGTTACGTAACGACGGATTTAACGATACGATACAATAAAATTTAAGTAACAATCAAAACAAACATCGTATTTAAAGTAACAATACGATACGATACAATAGATAACGACCATTTAATTTAATTTTTTTTATTTTTTTTTGGTTTTCAACCATTAATGATTAACTTTTTCTCACTATACAGCGCATCCAACTAGCTAAAAGCTTCATACATTCACGACCACCTGAAATTTGAGAAGAATGGAAATGGACATAATCAGACACAAGGCAGATATTTTCTTTTTTACAACGTTTAGTCGATATCGATCAGTTCCATAATAAATGGTGACTTTATAATTAGACATCAAATATAAGCCACAACAAAAGTCGTCGTCGTCGAAGTACAGTAACCATATGATTAAAACTTTCCATGCATTGAAGTTGATTCAATAGCAAGTTATGGTCCTCACATAAACCCCCACTTTTATATAGACCTTCTAATAATTACCTGAAACAATTACAGCAAGACAGCAACAATTAGCTGAACCGATACCACATGATAACTACAGTGTCACGGGAACAGGGAGACATTGATGTTGTGAATTGTGATGTATATGTATCTGCTGATTTAATGATCAATGAAGTAGCATTTACTTTGTATGGCTACTACTTCACTTAATTTGAATGGTCGAACAACGACAACTTGTGACTGTTAGCAAGTTGATATCTTTTTTGTTATTGTTACTAGACATAACCACATCTCTATAATTTCATGTCTTAATTTCAAAATCTTTAAAACATGCATGGTTGAGGTAGGTGACATGGCACTAATGTCCAGCTCACCCCCTATCAGTGGCGGAGGGAGCCATAGTTAACAAGGGGTATCAATTGACACCCCTTCGCCGGAAAAATATATTTTATTGCTAGATAATTTTTTATGCTTTATGTATATTTACTATGCGTTGACTCTCCTAAACTTTTTGGTGTTTTTACTTTTTTATATTTTGACACCCCTTAGTAAAAATTCTAGCATCATCACTGCCCTCAACAACAACAACAATAACGGTCAAATGTAATCCCACAAGTGGGGTATGGGGAGGGTAATATGTATGCAGACCTTACCCCTATACTGAGAGGCAGAGAGACTGTTTCCAGGAGACCCTCGGCTCAAGAAGGCAACAAGAGACGATATATTAGTACCATCAATAGAATCATAATAAAATAACAGCAATATAAGAAATACGAAATAAATGCAAAGTACAATAATAACTAGCAGATAAAGCCCTACATCAGTAGATAACCACTAGCATCCTAGAACTAAATCCTAACTGGCTAGTCTCACTCTGGTGCACCGTAGAAATATTCACAACTTCCCCCTAACCTAAAACCTTAATGCTCGACCTCCACAATTCCCTGTCAAGGGCCATGTCCTCAGTAATCCTAAGTCACGCCATGTCCTGCCTGATCACCTCTCCCCAATACATGTTTAGATAGATTCAATAGTGACGTCTCGGTCTATATGGTCCACAACTCATTTTCGGCTTTCAACTTGCAAAACATGAAACAATAAAACCATCAACTATAAATAGAAGCCTACCCATCTTCATCTTCCTCATCCATAATTCTTCTAAGAACAAAGTCTATCATTTTCTTGAAATATTATTTGGTTGAAAATTAACACAATGGCACCACATGGAGAGACTATTACCACCTCCTACGTACGAACAAAAAACCTAAGCAAACCCCCTCGACTCTCGAACGATAATTTACAAAGGACAATGTCCGATATCTCGTTCGAGTTGATGAGCAAAGAGGCTTGTACTATTGAGACAAACCTACCCCCAATATCTGAAGTTGAAAATGCAAAATGCGAGTGTTGTGGAATGAGTGAAGAATTCACACACGAATACATCGATAAAGTTCGAAAAAAGTATTCAGGAAAGTGGATATGTGGGCTGTGTGTTGAAGCAGTGAAAGAAGAAGCAGAAAAGAATGGAGGAAAAAATGAAGAAGCATTGAGTAATCACATGAGTGCTTGTAGCAAGTTTAATAAATTTGGTAGGGCTTATCCTGTTCTTTATCAAGCTAAAGCTATGAGGGAAATGTTGAAGAGGAATAATAGGGATGGAAAGGGAATTCTAAGAGCCAAATCTATTAGTCCAAGGGATAAAATTATCCCAAAGAAAGGTGGGATTGCAAGAAGCACTAGTTGCATTCCTGCCATTACTAAAGAGATGAATGACCTTAATTAACCTAGCTAATAATAAATTAATTCCCTCCTTTGTTAATTATGGAACTAACGTCTACTAGATATTTTTATTTTTATTTTTTATGTCTAATAAGCTTTGGACTAAACCTTTGCATGCGTTACTCTTAGAAGTTTTTTGGGGTTGGTCTTGGTTGTAAACCTTTTTTTCCTCACTTTATTAGGGTTTTTAAGATCATGTTTGTAACCTAAGTGAGTGATCAAATTTTTATTATTCGTCGTCTTTGATGGTTTACTATTCGTCTATGACCCCTTTGTTGTATTTTATTGTTAAGTCAATATTACTAATTGAATGTTGTATTGTAACTTGTCTTAGACAATGTTTTGTATGTATTGAGGCGCTTAACGTTGTGCAGTACATCATACATGTACCACTTCGATTTTTCTAGGAAATGAAGAACCTAAAATTGACGTCTTTATGTTGAACATACTAGTGGAATTTGAACTATTCTGTTTAGACTTAAAAAACAGATCTCTTGCTTGATGGAGCAATCTAAAAGAGTATCTAGTATGATGTCCAGATACATGTCGGCCCACGGCTACAGGTTCCCACTCTGTATACAATATGAAAAGAAGCAAAGAAAATTATGAATAAATTTTAATCAGCTATGCAGATGTTAAGATCAATGAAAGAATCAGGAAGGGGCATTAGCAGCGTTAATACTCGAACGTGAATGATAAGATTGTTTACCTCTAAAAATGGACAACAATTGAATTTATATGCGGTTTTAAGGCGATGTGAACTAATTTAATAAAAACGATTAATGACGTTAGATAAGCAAATTAAAGACAGAATAAACAGCCAAATTAGTGGTACTATTGAGTCTGGGCTCGGTTATAAGCTTAACAAATAGCCTGCCTTCGGATCAGAGCCAAACATTTATGAAGAACTATGAGCAAAGTTAAGAACTTTGAATAACTTTAAGAGGCAGAGAAAACATATGTATAGTGCCTTGGTATGCATGTTACAGAGTATCTATACAATAATAAACTTTCACTTTATATAGTAGGAGAGTTTTATCATATGTATAATTCTAAGAAAGGTAAAAATCATCCTTTTCGCTACTCACTGATCTTTTATCGAACGGGACGAGATTCACGTCGTGACATCCGGTTGCGCATGGATATCACAACCCTTTGTTAATCGTGTGTGGATGCTTGGTAATGCTTTGCGAGGTCTTGGAACTCGAACCAAGTTCGAGGGGCGTAGTTTCGATGGCTTCGAGGGCAAGTGTTTTGTTCGGGCCTCAATACGAGAGGCTCCAAACTTCGATTTCAATTCCTTGTAGTTACGTCCTTGCTTCGTTTCACTGGAAAATCGGAGTGGTCACCAGCCTCGGTTTTACCCGTATATAAAGATGATGAACACAAAGTAAATAAAATGTACTTGTTGGGTTTAGGCTTATAATAGCTTAAAGTAGAGTGAATGGGAAATGGAAGAAAAAAGAAAATTTGAATTTCTCTTTTTGACAAAGGGATATTGTCCCATATTGGAGGAGGAAACGAGTTTTGATACGTGTATATATACAATTGCACTTCTTCTAGCTCTTAAAGAGTTGAGAAGAAGGAAAAGTGTCCTTAGGGCACGTCTTGTTCAAGTCTTTGTAATCTGCGCACATTCTTAATTTATTTCCCTTTTAGGCAATACCACTACTTCGCTAACCAATCCGGTACCTATTTTAAGGAATTTAGATACCTCGTCTTTGATGAATGTATGCTTGACTTTGGACTGAGGTCTCCTCTTCTGTTTAACCGGGTAGAACTTCGGATCCAAGTTCAGCTTATGAGTGGTTATCTCTGGCGGGATCCCTATCATATCAAGATGGGACCAAGCGAAATAGTATATGTTAGTCATAAGGAATTCAATGAGTTTTTTCCTGAGCTGGGGAGCTGTCACAACTCTAACCCCGAATCCGGTCGTGATGGCGCCTCTCGTGAAGACAAGGCGAGCCAATTAAACCCAATTCACTTTTTAAAATAGTTAAACAATATAAAAGCAGTCTAAAAATGATTTAATGATAATAAACAACGGAAATACAACCCGACACATCCCTAACCGGGGTGTCACAATTCACGAGCATCTACTAGGGTATAAATACAACTGAAGGTCTGAAGTGTACAAATACAGACTAATGAAATGAAGAGAGAGAAAAGCAGTGCTGCGAACGCCGGTAGCTACCTTGCTAAACTCCGATGACTCTGCCTCCGATCAACCATAACCCGCTACCGAGTGTATAAATACCCGAATCTGCACACAAGGTGCAGGGAGTAAAGTGAGTACTCCAACTCAGTGAGTAATAATCATAACTAAAGCCTGAATGGTAAGAAATCACGTAAAACATATCAAGATGCTGTATAGAAGCAATTCAAAAACCAATAAGAAAGCAGTGAAGCTATAAAAATCTCTTAAAACATCTTAGTTCAATTTAAACTTCTTTGAAAATGACTTTTTCAACAGTTACGCAAATGAATGCAAAATAGTTAGTGCAGATAAGCACAGAAATCCTCCCTCGGGAACAAATACCATAGTTTAACAGGTAAATGACCGGTAAATATGAAAGATAAACACATAAAGGTTCGCCCCTCGGGCACAATATCAACAACTCCGCCCCTCGGGCTATATCTCAAAATAATACCAGCCCCTCGGGAAATCACATAGAATGGTACCAGCCCCTCGGGCAATCACATAGAACAATACCAGCCCCTCGGGCTATCACATAGAACAATATCAGCCCCTCGGGCTATATCTCACATCACAATGGGTACCCGTGCTCATTGGGGGTGTACAGACTCCGGGAGGGGCCCCTTATGACCCAAGCACAATATCAAGCCACCTTGTGGCATCATAAATAGGCTCTCGACCTCATATCAATATCAAACCACCTCGTGGCGCACAATCTCAGGCCATCGGCCTCATTATCATAATCAGTATCTCACTGCTGTGGCATGCAGCCCGACCCAAAAGTATCCTCATAATACAGGCCCTCGACCTTACTCAGTCAAAAATCACATAAGCCACTCGGGCAACAGTAAAACATAACGCTCAGCCCAAAATATTATTTAAATATCATTTCAAGTGTTAAAGCAGAGTAAACATGGCTGAGTTTTGAAAACAATGGAAAATAACATGACTGAGTTCAAGTATAAAGTCCAAACAGTGAGAAAATATCAACAAAAATCCCTAAAGGGTTCAAATAACCGGCACTTGGCCCAAATATGGCTAACAAATAGTTTTCAATCAAATACGCGGTAAAATCATCAATCGGGACGGACCAAGTCAAAATCTCCAATAGTGCACGACCTCACGCTCGTCATCAAGCGTGTGACTCACCTCAATATAGCACAACGATATGCAATCCGGGGTTTTAAACCCTCAGAACATCATTTACAATCATTACTCACCTTGATCCGGTCCGAACTCTAGCCCGCGATGCCTCGCCCGCACGAATCGACCTCCAGATGCTCCAAATCTAGCCACAATCAGTACATAATCATTAAAATATGCTAAGGGAGCGAAGCCAACTCGAAAATATCCAATTTAACATCAAAATCCCGAAATTGCTCAAACCCGGCCCCCTTGGCCCACGCTTCAGAATCCGACGAAACTCACAAAATCCGATAACCCATTCAACCACGAGTCCAACCATACCAAAATTACTAAGTTCCGATAACACCACCAAATCTTCAAATCTTATTTTCAAATCCCTAGGTCCAAATCCTCAATTTACACCTCAAAAACATGTAATCTGGTTGGATTATTCGATGATAATTCAATATTATGTAGTAGAAATGATCACAAGTGACTTACCTCAATATTTCCCATGATTTCTTGCTCAAAAATTGCCCCAAGTCGTGTTCTTTCACCAAAAAAATATCAAAATGAGCTAAAAAAACGTAACAACTTTAATAAATCCGATTCTGGTCGCTAAAGTCTTAATTCTCGTCGCTAAAAGGTCCAATCTGGTCGCTAAAAGGTGCACACCAGATCTGATGCACCAACAGTCTTTAATTTCACTAAAAAGGCTCTAACTCTATCATACAAACTCGGAATTCGATGATTCTTGTTCCTATGAGTCACAAATAATGATACAAACATAGTCCTTCAATCGAAACTCAATTCGGAGCTCGTTTGCTCACTGCGATATCCATTTCGCTCGTTAAACAATTAACTCATGATTCGCGTCAAAAACCCAATCGCGACTTGATAAAATTAGACCAAACTTTCCAGATCACTCCTATAATTCATTATCAAAATTCCGGAAGTCAAATTTCGATATCTAGAACTAAAAATGGACCTTTGGATCATTACATGCTTATGCTCAAAACGCCAAAATCTTCCAAAAACTCTTCCAAAACATATCTGAGCCTCAGGGGATCCCGGCCAAACATGCCAACACACCTCATAACATAATTCAAACTTGTTCCAACCTTCGGAATGCTCAAAACAAGATTAAAACATCAAATCACCCTCGGATTCAAGCCTAAGAATTCCAAAACTTCCGAATTTCGAATTCGATCAAAAAGTCTATCAAACTTCGTCCGAATGATCTGAAATTTTGCACACGCATCACAAATGACACAACGGAACTACTCCCATTTCCGGAATTTCATTCCCACCCCGATATCAAACTCTCACCTATCAACCGGAAAATGCCGAAATCTCAATTTCGCCAATTCAAGCCTAAACCTTCCACGGACTTCCAAAATGCATTCCAATCACGCTCCTAAGTCCCAAATCACCTAACAGAGCTAACCAAACCATAAAAATTCCAATTCGAGATCAAATACAAACAAGTCAAATCTTGGTCAAACCTTTCAAATTTTAAGCTTTCAAGTGAGACTGTTCTTCCAAATTCATTCTGATTAACCTGAAACCCAACATCAATGATTTACATAAGTCATAATACACCACACGGGGCAAGTCATGCCCGAGAACTGGCGAGCGAAATGCAAAAGCTAAAAACGACCGATCGGGTCGTTACATCCTCCCCCACTTAAATACATATTTGTCTTCGAACGTGCCCAGAGTTATTCCAGAAGCCAACCAATTGTTGAATAACTTTACCATGCATATACCCGGGGGTGATCCCAAGTCACCCTATCTCATATAGGTCCGATAACACAATGCAACTGAAATTTCACAATCCAACCTAGCCCATAAACCTTAGAACTACATTTCCACTCCTAAAATCATCCACATAAGTTGTAATAACCCATACTTGCAGCCTCTAGTGTAATTACGTGATATACCACATAACTCAAACGCTTGCAGCGATAACTTCTAATCACAACAGCTGAACACAACAACCGAATACCGATAGAAAACCTCTCATTAACTAAAGTCTCATTCCCAACACTTTCATATACTGCCAATGATAAATGAAACACGCAATAAACCATAACCATTTCTCAGATCAACCATTCATGAAGCCACTTCTCTTTTGGCAAGGACCATAGCAAATTCCTGAGCCGAATCTCGATATTATCCTCCCAACACACTGAAACCGAGTCCGATTGTATTCATTAAAGATCCCAACGATCTCATCTAATCCAACACAACTACTCTGGTGACATGACACATCAATACAGACTAAAGCCACAACTTGTGCAATCCGCGCACCAATAAGCAACAATCCGAACATACTCAAATCATGAAAATGACTCAAATGAAAGAGCTATACCACAAGCTCACCAGAACCACCGCACGCAATGCTGAGAACCCGTCACATATCATATAAACAGAACGCACAAATCCACATAACTTCTTTGCAATGCGCGACCCTATCCAAACACTGGTCCATATGAAACACCTCAAGTCACTCTGCTCGAAATTGACGACCACGCGTAATTGATGTCTAAAATCAAAGTAAATCATCATAACCACGGTAAAGCGAGTACATAACACCGCACAACCCTAAAGGGCATAACAGATGCGCCATCCGCCAAGAAATATCCAATACTCCTCCCGCTCGAATCCTACTAAGAGACCCCATTAACACCGCACCACATGTGCCGATAACCAACAAATCCTAATGCCTCGCAACACGGAAAGGTAACTCATAGGTCTCCCCGGATTACTAATAAGCTCAATAACCGACGAATCAACACCTCTCTCAACAAAACAATTCGGAGCCAACGAAGCCGACTCAAGTTAGAACACGCATCCACATTGGCCTGCCAACGAACTCCTTATTAAGGAAATCCTGAAGCTGCTCCTTCCACCCCTTTAACTCTGCCGATGCCATACGATACGGTGCCCAACATCAAATCAATATCGGTGACATGCCCTTCCACAAGAAACACATCCAAAAAGTCCCTCACCACCAGAATTGAATCAATGGTAGAAGATTCTACACTGACATCCATCACGAAAGCCCAAATAAGAAAGACAATCCTTCCCAGCCATCTGCTGGGTCTTTGAAATATAAAACCACTCTACTAGGGCATAGTCCTACGGACCTCGCCACTGAATCTGTGGCATTTACGGCATAGCCAATAATGCTGCCTTAGTGCAATAGTCCAGAATGACACAACACGGAGACAACCAGTCTGAACCCAATATCCCATCCAAAATCTAACATGCTAAGCACAAAAGATCTACTCGGGTCTCCAAACCCCGATAGTCACTAAATAGTGCCGATACACACGACTTACAACCATAATATAGCCTGAATGTGAGAACTTCCCTGTCTCTAAATCCATATGGCACATGAATCAACATACCTGATCCCAATTCCGCCGTCCGAATGCATACCGCACCTCAAATACCCAATCATTCCACGAAAGATACTCTAAAATTCCCCTGTGTCACCAAGCAAACTCAAATATCAGTAGTCGATCTAACAAGAAAGCGCCACAATTCTACCGAAGTACCATCAACTTAATCACATTGCCTTTTCTGAAACATATACCCTCGTCAAATCACTCCCATTTAACAATACCATTTCCTTAATCATTTGGGGATCATCCCCTAATCATCTGAAGCTCATTACTCTAATCATCTGAAATTGCCCGTGCTGCCTAAGAATTTTATGACTTTCCGTTCAAAATTGAACTGTAACCTTACACACACAAATCTCAATCCTCCACAACATACCGCATATACCATACCATCCTAGGATAACATGAGAACTTCATCTCCCTTCCGAGCCACAAACATCTACGTACTCAACTAGTCAAGAACTTTCCATTGATCTCATCTAGAAGAAAATCACTATGCATCCCATGCTCCTCATGCCTATAGAAAATATACATCTCTAACCGAGGTAGAAACCATCAAGAACTCTCCGAGCTCCCCTTGCACAAACCAGACCTGCCAGGACTAAATCCTTCTAACTCGACCAAGCTACGTAAGCCATCAAAACCTAAGAGCATTGCTGCGAAATACCTATAGGAACTCATTACCCCGTACACACCCAAGGAACTAATCATATCCTTACCATACCGATTCGGCCTACTACCCAGCTATCCCATCTATCCGAATTTCCTTCTGATTTACCTTCAACTTGATATCCCCTCTTACTGTAGCACCATAATTTCTCAACCCAGACTTACCACACGATACCCAAGCATAAAATCACATTGTCTAAGGCTTATAAGCCGCTGAGTACTCTCTTAAATGTTTCCAAAAGCACCACGTTCAAAATACCTACCCCGAAGGGACTTCCTGTGAATTTGGAACCATTACCTTCCTAATACTGATATATAGAATCACATAGTTAATGTAGAAAGTACCACAAGTCTTGACATCTTCCAAATGAAAACTCAGTTCCTAACCACATATACAACTATAAAATACCCAATTGTTACATGTAGAATCTTGAACACATTAGAACCATTCTCGAGAGTCATTCACTCTACTCAAACTGCAATTAGCCTGATCAAACGGACCGAACAACCAGTGCCTCATTAGCACTCCGACACCGCAGAATGTAACTTCATTCCAAAACAACCAAGCAACTTCCTGCTCTATGCACCGAGCATCCTTTACCAACAACAACTCAATACATTCCGTGATTCTCACACACCTATGAATCATACTATAACCTTTGTCAAGAATTTTCCTTTACTCGAGCCATCCTCAGTCTCAATCTCCGTAGGCCATAGCTGATTCACCCGTACACCTCAACTTGAACCAACATAGCACATAACCGTGCAGTCAACTAATCAATAGCAGACTCCCCCACTTGGCTCGAAACCATAGATCAAAACACACACAATAACTCATAATGCTTATACTCTACTACTACCATAATACTATAGTGAGATTAAACTCGATCTTTCATAAACTCGTGAAACACCGACCATCTAATACTTTAAATCTTCTGCAAATCTCGCATTCACCCTTGTAACAGTTAAATCCACTCTCTTGACCGACCCAAAATTTAAATTTCAACATGTATATTTCACTTGTAAATGAGATCTCCTAATAGACAACATAAGGATCACACAACTTTAGAACACTCCGCATGAGATAACCCACATGTTTTGCCTCAAACTAACATTTCTGTATACCTTCCACCGTCATAAACATTACGCAGTCGCTTGATCTTCTTGAGTCTAAACTCATACCGCAACATAAAATTTACTTCACTCCCAACTAGGAAACATGAAAAGGTTCTTCGCACACCCATAACTCGGGGCTATACCTCAAATAAAGATGAAAACCAAGCACCTAATAGTTCTTCTATCCTCCAGCAGACCCTTCTCGTCGCTTCCAATTCATAAGAATACATCTCGCAGTCACAACATACTCATCACATAGCCATGCAGCCGTCACTTCCACTAATAGGGATACTACCGAACATATCAGTTCGAAGACACTTGCTCAAATAATCAGCACCTCGGTGCTCAAGCTATAGGCAAAGATCCGGCCTCAAGTCCTGCAGACTGGCCCAACATCAACTCACAGAGATCACGTCTCGCCCCTTGATCGAAAAATCATAATCCATCGATGCACATCTGATACTGAGCGCTCATACGCGCACACGAACGCGTGGAAGGAATTCAAAGAGTTACATTTCAAGCTGAATCAAAGGATGCACGATAAGAATTTAAGAATGTGAAGTTTTCCTAAGGTTCTGCAGCCTCTCGAGGATAAATACATACGTCTCTGTACCGATCCGCGAGACTCTACTAAACCTGCTCATGACTCATAAGACCTATGTAAACTAGGCTCAGATACCAACTGTCACGACCCTAACCCCGAACCAGGTCGTGATGGCGCCTCTCGTGAAGACAAGTCCAGCCAATTAAACCCAATTCACTTTTTAAAATAGTTAAACAATATAAAAGCAGTCTAAACATGATTTAATGATAATAAGTAGCAAAAATACAACCCGACACAGCCTTAACCAGGGTGTCACAAGTCACGAGCATCTACTAGGGTATAAATACAACTGAAAGTCTGAAGTGTACAAATATAGACAAATGAAATGAAGAGAGAGAAAAGCAGTGATGCGAACGCCGACAGCTAACTTGCTAAACTCCGATGACTCTACCTCCGATCAACCAAAACCCGCTACCGAGTGTATAAATACCTGAATCTGCACACAAGGTGCAGGGAGTAAAGTGAGTACTCCAACTCAGTGAGTAATAATCATAACTAAAGCCTGAATTGTAAGAAATCACGTAAAGCATATCAAGATGATGTATAGAAGCAGTTCAAAAACCAGTAAGAAAGCAGTGAAGCTATAAAAATATCTTAAAACATCTTAGTTCAGTTAAACTTCTTTGAAAATGACTTTTTCAACAGTTACGCAAATGAATGCAAAACAGTTCGTGCAGATAAGCACAGAAATCCGCCCCTCGGGAACAAATACCATAGTTTAACAGGTAAATGACCGGTAAATATGAAAGATAAACACATAAAAGTTTGCCCCTCGGGCACATTGTCAAAAACTCCACCCCTCGGGCCATATCTCAGAACAATACCAGCCCCTCGGGCAATCACGTAGAACGGTACCAGCCCCTCGGGCAATCACATAGAACAATACCAGCCCCTCGGGCTATCACATAGAACAATATCAGCCCCTCGGGCTATATCTCACATCACAATGGGTACCCGTACTCACTAGGGGTGTACAGACTCCGGTAGGGGCCCCTTACGGCCCAAGCACAATATCAAGCCACCCCGTGGCGCACAATCTTAGGCCCTCGGCCTCATTATCATAATCAGTATCTCACTGCTGCGGCGTGCAGCCCGACCCAAAAGTATCCTCACAATACAGGCCCTCGGCCTTACTCAGTCAAAAATCACATAAGCCACTCGGGCAACAGTAAAACATAACGCTCAGCCCAAAATATTATTTAAATATCATTTCAAGTGTTAAAGCAGAGTAAACATGGCTGAGTTTAGAAAACAACGGAAAATAACATGACTGAGTTCAAGTATAAACTCAAAACAGTGAGGAAATATCAACAAAATCCCCCGAAGGGTTCAAATTGCTGGCACTAGGCCCAAATATGGCTTTCAGCCCAAATAATGATGATACCAAATAGTTTTCAATCAAATATGCGGTAAAATCATCAATCGGGACGGACCAAGTCACAATCCCCAATAATGCACGACCCCACGCTCGTCATCAAGCGTGTGCCTCACCTCAATATAGCACAACGATGTGCAATCCGGGGTTTCAAACCCTTAGAACATCATTTACAATCATTACTCATCTCGATCCGGTCCGAACTCTAGCCCACGATGCCTTGCTCGCGCGAATCGACCTCTAGATGCTCCAAATATAGCCACAATCAATACATAATCATTAAAATATGCTAAGGGAGCGAAGCCCACTCGAAAATATCCAATTTAACATCAAAATCCCAAAATTGCTCAAACCCGGCCCCCCGGGCCCACGCTTCGGAATCCGACAAAACTCACAAAATCCGACAACCCATTTAACCACGAGTCCAACCATACCAAAATTACTAAATTCCGATAACAATTCGGCCACCAAATCTTATTTTCAAATTCCTAGGTCCAAATCCCCAATTTACACCTCAAAAATATGTAATCTGGTCGGATTATTCGACGATAATTCAATATTATGTAGTAGAAATGATCACAAGTGACTTACCTCAATATTTCCCATGATTTCTTGTTCAAAAATTGTCCCAAGCCGTGTTCTTTCACCCAAAAAACGTCAAAATGAGCTAAAAAACGTAACAGCTTTAATAAATCCGATTCTGGTCGCTAAAGGCTTAATTCCTATCGCTAAAAGGTCCAATATGGTCGTTAAAAGGTGCACACCAGATCTGATGCACCAGCAGTCTTTAATTTCACTAAAAAGGCTCTAACTCCATCATACGAACTCGGAACTCGGAAGCCGTGTTCTTTCACCCAAAAAAATGTCAAAATGAGCTAAAAAATGTAACAGCTTTAATAAATCCGATTCTGGTCGCTAAAGGCTTAATTCCCATCGCTAAAAGGTCCAATCTGGTCGTTAAAAGGTGCACACCAGATCTAATGCACCAGCAGTCTTTAATTTCACTAAAAATGCTCTAACTCCATCATACGAACTCGGAATTCGATGATTCTTGTTCTTATGAGTCACAAATAATGACACGAACATAGTCCTTCAATCGAAACTCAATTCGGAGCTCGTTTGCTCAGTATGATATCTATTTCATTCGTTAAACAATTAACTCATGATTCGCGTCAAAAACCCAATTGAGACTTGATGAAATTAGACCAAACTTTCCAGATCACTGCTATAATTCATTATCAAAATTCTGGAAGTCAATTTTCGATCTCTAGAACTAAAAATGGATCTTTGGATCATTACATGCTTATGTTCAAAACGCCAAAATCTTCCAAAAAACTCTTCCAAAATATATCTGAGCCTCATGGGACCCCGGCCAAACATGACAACACACCCCATAACATAATTCAAACTTGTTCCAACCTTTGGAATGCTCAAAACAACATTAAAACATCAAATCACCCTCGGATTCAAGCCTAAGAATTCCAAAACTTCCGAATTCGATCAAAACGTCTATCAAAACTCGTCCGAATGACCTAAAATTTTGCACACACATTACAAATGACACAACGGACCTACTCCCATTTCCAAAATTCCATTCTAACCCCGATATCAAAATCTCACCTATGAACCGGAAAACGCTGAAATCTCAATTTCGCCAATTCAAGCCTAAACCTTCCACAGACTTCCAAATGCATTTCGATCACACTCCTAAGTCCCAAATCACCTAACAGAGCTAACCAAATCATAAAAATTCCAATCTGAGATCAAATACAAACAAGTCAAATCTTGGTCAAACCTTTCAAATTTTAAGCTTTCAATTGAAACGTTCTTCCAAATTCATTCTGATTAACCTGAAACCCAACACCAACGATTTACATAAGTCATAATACACCACACGGGGTAAGTCATTCCCGAGAACTTGCGAGCAAAGTGCAAAAGCTCAAAACGACCGGTTGGGTCGTTATAGGAGCTAGCCCCATGCCCAAGTATACCTTCCGATCGGGTAAGTATTCGATCAATATGACTTGCTCCAGCTTCTCGACCATTGACTTGGTGGCATCGGAATCATCAGGGGTGATGAATGACCTAGGGAATCCGTAGTCATCATACTCGCCTACTCCTTATTTCTCTGGTTCGGTCAGGGATATTATCGGTGATTGCTATTTTGTTTCTTCCCTCCTAATCGACTCTGTGTTCTTTGATGTCTAGAGTAGGAACATCGGGATCACTTCATCTAATGAGAACATTTCTTTTGCGGTCGACTTCTCTCCATAAACCGTCTTGATTCCTCTCGGTGTGGGAACTTCAGTGCCTGGTGTAGTGTCGATGGTACTGCCCTCATGTTGTGAACCTAAGGCCTTCCGAATAAGGCGTTATACCTCATGTCCCACTCGATCACATAGAATTTTATATCCTGAATTGTCCCAGTGGTATTTACTGGATAGGTTATTTCTCCTTTGGTTGTTTTGTATGCCATGTTGAATCCATTAAAAACCCGGACCACTGGCACTATTTGGTCTTGTAGACCCAACTGCTCTAAGACCCTTGATCGATCTGATGATGTTGGTCGAGCTACCTGGATCAATCAATACATGCTTAACTCTAAGTACAGATATTACCAGTACATCATTATGCAGTTGTACGATGCCTTCAGCATCCTTATCGTTGAACGAAATGGTTCCCTCTGAGATATAATCTCTGGTTCATTTTTCCTTGTGATAGACACCTTATTGCGCTTTAGCATTGGTCCTTGGGAGGCATCGACTCCTCCAACAATCATGTTGATGATGTGCTGAGATTCTTCCTGCTCGGTCTATTTGTTAGAGTCCCTATTCCTGAAGTGATTTTTGGCTCGATCACTTAGAAATTCTCGGAGATGCCCGTTATTGAATAGTCGGGCCAATTCTTCTCTTAATTTTTGGCAGTCCTCAATCCTGTGGCCATGAGTGCCATGATATTTACACATCAGGTTAGGATCTCTTTGGGTAGGGTAGGATTGCAATGGCTGAGGCCACTTAGTATCTTTGATGCGCTCGATAGCAAATAAGATGCTGGTAACATCCATATTGAAGTTATATTCCAATAACCTAGGTGCCTCTCTAGCCCCGAGTGGCCGGTCGAAACCGTTTTTGTTCATGAGTCATCTGCTACTATGGCGTCGATCGTTCCTCGCAGGGTTACGCCAGATTCGTTACCCCTTTGATCTCCTCTATATGGTTGATACCGGTCTCTGTTCGGTCTTGGTTCAAGATCGACGACTTTCTTAGACTTGTCATTAGTTTTGACAGGATAAATGGACTCGAAGGAGGCCCAGAGCTGATAGTCCTCGACTCTGATTTTTGACTGGCACATGATATGGAAGTCGGCCCAAGTTACTGCCGGGTACTCTATCAAATTTTGTTTCAACTGCTGTGAAGCCAAGGAGATTCGCGGGTTGAGTCCTTGAGTGAACGCCTGAACGGCCCAATCATCCACAACCAGAGGCAGGTCCATCCGTTCCATTTGAAATCTTGATACGAACTCCCTGATCATTTCGTTATCTCTTTGTTTTACTTTGAAAATATCTAATTTTCTGGTCTCGACCTTGATGGCCCCGGTGTATGCTTTCACAAAGGCATCTGCAAGCATAACAAACGAATCGATAGAATTTGGGGGTAAGTTGTGGCACCATATCATTTCTCCCTTTCAAAGGGTTTCTCCAAACGTTTTTAACAAAACCGACTCGATCTCGTCATCTTCCAAGTCATTTCCCTTGATGGCACACGTTTAGGAGGTCACGTGCTCATTTGGATTCGTAGTCCCGTTATACTTCGGAATATCGGGAATATGGAACTTCTTCGGGATTGGCTTCGGTGCCGCGCTTGGAGGGAAAGGCTTTTGGACAAATTTCTTGGAGTTTAGGCATTTCAATATCGGCGGCACTCCTAGGATTTGATCAACTCTGGAATTATCGGTCCCCATTTTTTTGTCATTGGCTTCAACTTTCTTCTCCCCCTATTCCACCTGCTATGTCAGGTCCTCAAGCATTTTTATTATTTTAGGGTTGGTCCCGGGCTCAGCTTTACCCGACCTTTTTGTGATTTGCTCATTTCTTTGGGTGTTTTTTCGGAATGGTTCGGGTTCAACTCTGCTGGGGGCTCGGCTTTGGTTCTGTAGTTGTGCTATTGCCGCCTGTTGGACTTGTAATATTTCGAAGATCACCCTCCAATTGATCCTATCTCCTTTACCTTCGGGCGTACCTCAAGCCGTTGGTCAGGCTCCTCCGCGAACGCTGTTATCAGGGTCGGTCGGCAGGTTGGCGTCGATAGCCACATGTGAGTTGGCATCGATTGGGTCTGCAATTGGGACTCCATTGGGATCAGCAGGGGGCACCTTGTTTCTAGGTACTATATTGTTGTTTTCGCCATGATGGCCAGATTCAGCATCAATCTTCAAGTGAGTAGACTGAGAGTTTGACATTCTTAGGTAGATCTGAAATCAAAATCTCAAAGAACAAGGGTAAAATATATTGCGTTATAAAAATTTGTATCAAACTACCACTATTATCCTTAGCCCCACGGTGTATGCCAAACTGTTTACCTTAAAAATAGATAACAATTGAATTTATACGTGATTTTAAGGATATGTGGACTAGTTTAATACAAATGATTAATGACGTTAGATAAGCAAATTAAGACATACTCCATTTGTTTCAGTTTATGTGAACCAATTTTCTTTTTGGTTCGTTCCAAAAAGAATGACCCCTTTCTAAATTTGGTAACAATTTAGCTTAAACTTACAATTCTACCCTTAATGAGAAGCTTTTATAACCACACAAATACTCTGGGGCCCTTTTTTACTTTTTTAGGACCACAAATTCCAAAAGTCTTTATTTTTTCTTAAACTCTGTGCCCAGTCAAATAAGTTCACATAAATTGGAACGGAGGGAGTAATAAACAGCCAAACCAGTAGTAATTTTGAGTTCGGGCTCGGTTATAAGCTTAACAAGTACGAGCAAAATTAAGAACTTTGGATAACTTTTAGAAGCAGAGAAAACAGATATATATTTCCTTGGTATGTGTGTTACAGAGTATTTATCGAATAATAAACTTTCCCTTTATATAGTAGGGGAGTTTTGCCCTAACTACAATTCTAAGAAAAGTAAAAATTATCTTTTTCGCTAGTCACTGATATATTGCCGATACGGGCCGAGATTTATGCCGTGATATCCGGTTGGGCACGGATATCACGACCCTTTGTTAACCATGAATGGATGCTTGGTAATACTTTCTGAGGGCTCGGAACTCGAACCGGGTCTGGAGGCGTGGACTCGATGGCCCGAGAGTAGGTATTTTGTTCGGGCCTTGATATGAGAGGCTCCTAGCTTCGATTCCAATTCCTTGGAGCCAAACACTTATGAAGAACTATGAGCAAAATTAAGAACTTTGGATAACTTTTAGAAGCAGAGAAAACAGATATATATTGCCTTGGTATGCGTGTTACAATGTGTTTATTGAATAATAAACTTTTCCTTTATATAGTAGGGGAGTTTTGCCCTAACTACAATTCTAAAAAAAGTAAAAATCTTCCTTTTCGTTAGTCACTGATATATTGCCGATATGGGCCGAGATTCACGCCATGACATCCAGCTGGGCGCGGATATCACGGCCCTTTGTTAACCATGAGTGGATGCTTGGTAATACTTTCCGAGGGCTCAAAACTCGAACCTGGTCTGGGGGTGTGGACTCGATGGCCCGAGGGCAGGTATTTTGTTCGGGCCTTGATACGAGAGGCTCCTAGCTTCGATTCTGATTCCTTGTAGTTATGTCCTTGCATCATTTGCCCCTCCGGAAAATCGGAGTGCTCATCAGCCTCAGTTTTACCCCTATACAAAGATAATAGACACAAAGTAAATAATTGTTGGGTTTAAGCTTATAATAGAGTAAATAGGAAATGGAAGGAAAAAAGAAAATTTTGAATTTCTTTTTTTGACAAAGAGACATTGTCCCGTATTAGAGGAGGAAACGAGTTTTGATATGGGTATACAA
The DNA here is from genome assembly GCF_000715075.1 of Nicotiana tabacum. Classification (NCBI taxonomy): domain Eukaryota; kingdom Viridiplantae; phylum Streptophyta; class Magnoliopsida; order Solanales; family Solanaceae; genus Nicotiana; species Nicotiana tabacum. The sequence goes on from NC_134087.1 coordinate 6,818,068, forward strand.
TTGCACTTCTTCTAGCTCTTAAATAGTTGAGAGAAAGGCAAGCTTTGTGTCGTTGTCGTTGCCCGACTTTGGCTTTTGGTTTTGGTCAAATGATCTGATTGATTGATCAATTTTTGGAACCAAATTTATTTGTTAATATTAAAGTTAACATAATATTATTTTAATCCAAATCAACCGTGTAACAGTAAATTGACTTTCTCCGTTTTGTTTTTTCCGTTAGAATTTAAATTTGGCGGTTTAAGTAAATGGTTGTTTTATAAAATAGCCACTTTGAGTTGCAACCTTAAAATGAAGAGTTGCCATTCTTCGGTATTACCCAACTTTTTGGATATAAATACATGATCTTTCCCACAGCTTTTCCTTGCGAAAATTCTGAATTCTCCTTCTTCCTTCCGCATTGTTTTATAACGGAAAGAAAAGTGTGATTAGCTACCCATTTTTGAGTTCGTTTAGTCACTGGGTTTGAAGTACCGCTACACCAGTGAGGGTAATCCGTTCTATGTTGGGAGGAAATAATTCTAAATCTCGAGTACAGGGAGAGGATTAAGTTCCTTAAGGAAACACAATAAATTCAGTAGGTTCGGATTAATTTTCTGCTTCTTCTACATTTTTGAATTTTACTTATTTTTGTTTGTTAAATATATTTTCGAATACAGATTAGTAATGGTACTAATACGAAGCCTTCTTGAATAGAAAGTACAATGTTCAATATGGTCAAAAACCGTAAAATGGATAGTAATGGAGGTATTGAGAGAGCAAAGTACTTGTTCAGTTAGCATAACGAAAATGGAGGCCCTCAAATGTCCAACTTTTTCATGGAATTCCAAAATAATATATCGCTATGTATATAATTTTTTTGTATATTAATACTTTCTGTCCAAATGTGTCGTACTTTTCTTTTTAATATGTTTCAAAAATAATGTCATATTCCTTACTTAGAAATAATTTAATTTTAATTTTTTTACTTAACCTTAGTGAGATAGTTTATAGTCACACAAATTTCTATAGCTTATTTTAGATTACAAATTTCAAAAGTATTCCTTTCTTTCTTAAACTATATTGGCCTGAATATCTCGCGAATGGCAATAATTGAGGAAGGGACTATTAGCAAGCTAAGAGGTCATTTGGTTGGGACTTTTACTCCGGAATTAGTTATTCTGGGACTGTAGTATTCCATCCTTCCATAGAAATAAAAAATAAATACAACAACCCCGGGATAAATAATTTCGGAATAATTATATCACGCTTTTATGCTAACTATAAATTTATCTTAAATTTAATCTTGAGATTAATTATCCTCTATGCTCGTGCCAAATTAACCCTAAGAGATCAGCTAGTACTTAGCACAAAGAAAATGAATCCAACAATGTAGAGAGCTCGGAACTCTATCAAAACCAAATATCAAGGCGGTAGGCACGTGCAACCACGTTAGTATCCTCTTGACGCACGTTTAGGAAGCATCAATGTAAAGGAGATAGATTTTTATGGTTCGATTTTTTTTCGATTACTGTGCATAGCGAGAGTTTAGTTCACCGAATTATTTTTTTAAGAAGCAAATTGTAGCATGGGGCGGTGGATTTAGAGACAAACACGATAGCTGACAATTCCCTCACCTTTGTCACGTGCTAAGTCGGTCCACGAACCATTCCAAAAGTCCACACTCCTAAGTCCTAATTGAGAATTTCAAACTTTTCGAATTGATAAATTCAGTAGAAGATAATATATAACAAAATCTAGCAGGAAAATTACTCCCTTCTTGTTTGCAACTTTTTCTATATAGTGTAGTAATTTATTTGTCAAAAAAGAAATGTTGTTAAAGAATTTTGCCAAAGGGTGAGTGATTAGTGACAGTAAACAAAGTTTATCTCATATTTTAACAGCGACTAATCTTGGTACTTGCAGTGGTCACTGCCCACTAGGGACCAAGGATCATCCTGTTGTACTATTGTTTTTTTTTTACTATCAAACTAGTAGTGAACCAATCCTCTAAAAAATTTAAGTTCGCCCTTGATCACGGGACTGAATTAGTTTTTGGATTACACGCAAACTTAAAAAGAGAATAAGAGCGAATTCGGATATAATCGGGCTCCAATACGAATACCGGACACCAGGTGGAAAACAAAAAAAAAAGAATAAGGGCGAAAAAAACAAAGAGAATCTATGAGCATGCACGACTTAAGATATAATATTACCAAAAAAAAAAAACATGAAATGATAAAATATTGAATACGTTTCAATGTTTTACCCTTTAATTCTCTTGCTTTGTTTAATGTGCAATAAACATTATTAAATGTAGTAAAATCTTTGAAAGCAAATTCTACTCAAAATTACTATACAGTTATTCATCACCTAGATGAGTATACGTTTTGATGATCAACCAACTAATTTTACCATTAAAACCCTGATTATTATCCATATTATAATAAATTCTCATAATACGATCCCTTATTCAGAACCCAAACAGCTAAACATTGACAGACTTGACAACAATAAATTTGTTAAATGATATAGTATTTATTTTAAAATGAGATGATCAAGATAAATCTTAAATATGTAATGGACACGGACATTATCATGACCGTACAATTCAATCAGATCGAACTACAACGATCGTGCTTAAACGTGGGTTGAGGAATATAATAACATGAGTTAGGGAGGTAGAAAGTACCAATAAATGAGTTAAGAATTACTCCCTTCGGTTCATAATAAGTGACCAGTTTCCTTTTAGCACGCTCATTAAGAAAATGCTAAATCTAATACAAAAATATCGAGTATGACTAAACTATCCTCATTAAATATTGATCACATAATTATAGTGAGGAGTGAGAAAACTTTTTAGGGATATGCATATAAAAGTAAAAGAGTAAAAAACAAATTGAATTTTTTCTTAATTATCTAATTGAATACTTATTTTGAACTAAAATAAAAAGAATAAATTGATCAATTATTGTGAACCTGAGGGAGTAGTAATACCACACGAAAGAGGAGACAGCAAGCTTAAAATTTTCCAAAATAACGAGAAGGGCAAAACGCAAGTTCCAAGGAAGTGCATGAAACAAAAGAATTGTGATAGTTTCGCAAATCTATTTTGTTCATTGTATAATAGTTTATTTTATTCTTTTTTATGTTGAATTTTACATATGGTTTTTATTTCTATATAATTTTATGTTAAAATTACATTTCTAACGCCAGACTTACTAACGCCTTAACAACAGAATTTTAAAAGGTCAGAAGTTCGAGACCAGGAAAACACATAAAATTTTTGGAACTTTTATTAGTACGTACTATTGGACAATTAATGTTAGGTGTACGATAGTTTACTTATTTTCTTTCTTATTTATTCTTTGTTTGTGTTATGAATAGAATTCTATTTAGAGTGAATGTTTATCTTGTAGAGAGTTTTACTTTGTGGCTAAGTCATTTCCTATAAATAGAGAGATCTTACCCCATTGTAAATCATCCCAAAATCAATAAGAGTTCTCTTTCCCTACTTTTCTCTGCAATACTTTTCTTCTTCTTTTATTGTTTCATAACACGTGATCAGCACGAGACTCTAAACAATTGAGTAGAAGCTTTGGGATTGAGCATAATGATTGTCAATTGTTGCATGAATTTCCTTCGTGATTAAATTCTGGATTTAAGGTATGTATTTTACCATATTTTTCTCTTTTATTCTATAATTTAATTTTAAATACAAACGAAGACGATAAATTTTGATTGTAACTCTAATGGAGTTTGAAAGAAATTATAACCATCCAAAGTGGTAAAGTTTGTATGCCTTGCCATGATCAAATTCATGTATGATTGTGGGCAAAGAATTAAAACTCGTCCCATTGAATTTGCTCCGTTCTTATTCCCTTAAGAGAATGTGATATCAGTATGTGATAAGTCTGAAAGAAGACAAAATTATTACCGTGAAGGTATCAATAGATATGGACGTGGCAATAAACGAAATTATAATCGTCATCATTGTGATAATGAGAATAATAAGGATTCTCAAAATAATCTTTCACTCTGTGAAAGTAATATTTGTCATCGATTTGACATGAGATTTTATAAAGCACATATAGATGATTATGGTCCATTCATGATGTGAATGTGACAACATCTGATTTGTGAATAACATATTCATTCTTGAAAGAATATGAACGTGCTAGTGATAGTGAATATACCACACTCACCTCTAGAAGGAGGTTTAAGATGATATAAGAAAATAATATCATTATTATGGCATGAATGGTCATTGGTTATGTACCTATTGCACGCCAAAATATTTTGGTAATGTGATTATTAAAGAATAACATTAATGCAAGAAACATATTTTGCATATAATTTTGACCATAACTATAATGACATAACTTTCTCTTTAAAAGAGATATTCACCATATAGATGTTGATGAATATGTGGTAGTACCAAATTAATTGAGAGCTCTAGAAGAGCCAATTATACTATTTTGGAGAAACACAATTGATTACCTATAAGGTATTGTGTTGTAGTAAGTCTTAAAGAAACTTATTCAGTTTCCAAAGTGTACGCAAAAGCGGTTGATTATATTGAGACTATAAATAAAGGAAAGATTTAATATCTTCTATTACTATAACTTGTAGCAGGGTAATATGTATGTTAAAAATTACCCGCTTTATTCTCTAGTTTGTACTACACAAATAAAAGAATGTCACAATGAAGTAGAAGTTTATTGATATAAAAACCCATATCAAAATAAACTTGGAGTTTATTGATAATTGCACATATTATAGTGTAAATCTGAAGTTTATCAATATTGATAATTTATTCAGTTGGCATAATTGGTTTAGCCATATCAATTTAAGTATGATGTGCAAAAATAATAGAGAAGTCACATGGGTAAATCTTAAAGAACTAGAAAGTTCTTTATGAAATCTCTTATATTGCTTGTTCTCATTAATTAATTGACCAACTAAAATTGGGATTGAATCCCATGAATGCTGGAAATATCAAAGGTGAATATGTGCTCATTCACCTTCCATGTATACCACATAAGATGCATGTATGAGATGGTTACATGTGCGATTATTATTAACCCGCAACCTGGCCGGTGTTTGCGAGGTAACTTGCTCAATAATTTAATTTCGAGCATAATTTCTAGATTTTCTATTCAAGAAGTCCATCTTGATAAGTTGGTTTATATCACAGTTGGTTTAGCAAAATAATTTATTAAGTGCCTCCACTTAATAGCTAAACTATTGCTTATGAGAACAAAGTTATCTATATCAGTTTGATATAGGTTATATACAAAAGTATAGTACATTTTCCCCTCACAAGTGGTTCAGGGTCAGGAACCAAATAATTCCATCTTATTATTATTGATGTGCGGTGTACATTTTGATTAACACCATAACACACAAAGATGAGTTTTCAAAGTTGAGGAAAAATAAGTTAGTTTTTCTAACATGAGGAGGAGACATGATAAACAGTTGAGAAAAAGTTACGTAGAATGAATTATCACGTGTACATCTAGATCCTCGAATATGATAATATGAACTTGAAGTTCATAAAAAGATAATTCATCTGCAATATATTGCAAAGCATGTCAGACGCATTTGCTGACCCAAAAAAAGTAACTATATTCTCATTGGAAATGCTCATATTAAGTTCTAGAAGGACAAAGTCTATGGTACGCTTAAAGCGTATAGACAAATGGATTTCAAATAAACTTCTTGATAAAGAAGATGAGCAAATGATCATAATACAAAAGAGGCAAGTGATCTAGAAGATCACATGACATGACACTTCCTTACAAGGTTTTGTCTCACTGGGTTTTCCTTGAAAGGTTTTTAACGAGGCAACCAAAAGCCGTATTATTAGAGATGTGTACTCTTTTTCTTTTTTTTTAGAATTTTTTTCCCATTGGGTTTTGTTTTACTTAAGGTTTTAATGAGGCACATTACTTATCGAGTAGACATTCAAGGGGGAGTGTTATGAATAGAATTCTATTTAGAGTGAACGTCTATCTTGTAGAGAGTTTTACTTTGTGGCTAAGTCATTTTTTCCCTATAAATAGAGGGGTCTTACCCCATTATAAATCATCCCAAAATCAATAAGAGTTCTCTCTCCCTACTTTTCTCTGCAATACTCTTCTTCTTCTTTTATTGTTTCATAAAAAAATAGTATATTCTATCGCATGCACTTATTAGTAGACATATGTACTCGTATCATATACAAATATTATATAAATTCTATACACTTTTTACGCCATCAAATATAAATAATTTCTGGTAATAAATCGGCCCATAATATTATCCTACGTAATGTACTTCATCATGTTATCTTCGTACACACTCCAAGTACTCCTCATTCAAAGGCCTACAGTTCTCTGGTAGAATAAAATTTCGATTATTCAAATTTAACCTAAAACTCAATATTTTATTTACCAATCTTGTCTTAATCATATGATTTCAATTAATAACATTTTAGTGGGCGTTTGGACATAAGAATTGTAAAATTTCAAGTAAAATGGTACTATTTGAAATTTAGAGTTGCGTTTGGACATGAATATAATTTTGGGTTGTTTTTGAAGTTTTGTGAGTGATTTGAGTGAAAATTTTGAAAAACAGGTTTTTGGAATTTTTTAAATTTTTGAATTTTTTTAAAATGTATCTTCAAGTGAAAATTGAAACTTTTATGAACAAATGCTGATATAAAACAAAAAAAATGAAAAAAATGGAAAATTTTCTTTATGTCCAAACGGGCTCTTAATGTCCAATCTTGTCTTGTTAAATAATACACAAATGAACACGATCTAAAATAAATACATAAACGTTTCTGTTCATTTCCTATATAGTCCTACTTTCCACTCTTATTCAGACTCGATCCATCTATCACTCCTCCATTTTCTCTCTTTATCTCTATTTTGTGTTCTAGCTCTCATTCATGTTTCAGTTATAAATACTCTGTAGTAAGAGACTTCATACTTACACATTTTGCTCCAATGGAAATACCGGACTTCGCCGGCGCCGGCTATTTCGCTCATGCCATAGATTCTCAATTCGAACATAAGCCATTCGACAGCATGAATAATAACAAAAACAATAACAATATCACCGTAGATGACCTTTTGGATTTCTCCAAGGATGAAGAAGTGATGACTGACGCTTATTTCGACGCTATCGCCGGAAATTCTGCCGATTCTTCCTCCCTCACTGTCGTTGATAGCTGTAATTCGTTAGTTTCCAGTGGGGAAGAACACTTTGACGGCAACCTCAGCTACCGTAGCTTCACCGACGCCCCATTCCTTACCAGCGAACTCTGCATTCCGGTAATTACTCTTAATTTTAGCGAGAAACGAAATATTACATTTTAAATTTCCATATAATTAACTTTAAATTAGCTAAGTGGAATTTTGGATGCAAGGAGTAAATTGGTAGGAATATGCTCAAAGTTTTTACATATTTTTCAACAGCATGACAATTTGGCTGAGCTGGAATGGCTCTCAAACTTTGTAGAGGAATCATTCTCAACCGACGACCTTCAAACTCTTCAGTTTATTCCGGTAACAGAATCCCCGTCGACGGCCACCACATCCACCGACAATTCCTCATCCGTAACCGTAATTTCCAGCCCTCCTGCGTTTCCATGCAAATCCCGAAGCAAGCGTTCACGCGCCGCTCCCTGCGAATGGTCATCTCGCCTCCTACTCCTCCCTCCCACCACCGTGTCATCATTAGACAGCAATAGCTCTTTAAAAACGACGCCGTGCAGGAGGAGAGAGAGCACCGACACAAGTAGTACAAGTCGTAAATGTAAGCACTGTGGTTCTGAAACGACGCCGCAATGGCGCACAGGACCAATGGGTCCGAAGACACTGTGCAATGCATGTGGAGTAAGATACAAGTCGGGTCGGTTGGTGCCTGAGTACCGACCCGCCGCGAGCCCGACGTTTGTTTCAACCCAGCATTCCAACTCTCACCGTAAGGTTATTGAGCTAAGGAGGCAAAAGGAGCTTCGGACCAATCAAGCTCATCAGCAACAGCAATTGCAAATGTGGTAGTCGTGATCTGAGGCAGTTTGATATAGTGTCAGCTAGTGTAGGAGTACTACTTTGCAACTGCCACGTTAAATTGTTAATGTTGAATCCCATATTGGTTGGAAAGTACTCCTTATACAGCTTATTTGTGAATTGAATTAGGATCAAGATTTATTTGCTTATCGATTACCTCACATCTCGGGAATCAATTGGCTTTTCACTTATCACTCGAACCCCACATTCATAATTATTTCGGAGGTGAAGGTGATTTGGAACAATTAGGCTTAGAAACTTAAATATAGGAAAAGAAAAATAATACTCCATTAATTCAATTAATATATGGTATTTGACTAGGCACGAAATTTAAAAGTAAAACAAAAACTTTTAAAATTTAAATGGATTAAAACAAGTCATAGTTTTTTGTATTTAATAAATCATCATATTAAGGGTTAAATGAAAAGTTTAAAATCAAATAATTGTTTAATACAGACCAATGCCATGCTTTTTGGGACTAACTAAAAGGAAAAAAGTGTCACATAAATTGAAATAGAGGGAGTATAAAAAATGTCAAGGACACCCCCCACCCCCACCCCAAATTTCGGTATTATTTCATTAATTTTCAATAGGCTACATGGTTACTTTTTTTTTAAAGTTAATTTTGATGATTTTAAATGGGAAATGTAGGATGAATTAATTTTATTTGTTCATTAGTCAAAATCTGACCACCACGACCAGGTCGCCCGATATCCCACCTCAGCAATTGGATGGTGAAAGTCAATAGAGCCCACTCTATTTCTCCTCTGAGACATCCGACGAATCGAAGAGAGTAACGCCTAAAATCCAGACCAGAACACACCATTGAACAGAAAGCGTCCATTCACGCAAAGGGTAAAGGGACCTCGACTATATATAGCCAAGGAAGATTTTCAAAAATGGGGGGGGGGGGGGCTTCTCCATTCTCTCGAAAAAAGGAAGACAAAAAAGTTCCTTTCTTGTATCCTAAAAAAGGGAAACAATTGTAATCTCCCTTCCTCGTCAATTGATTAGGAAGGCAACGAAGAATCTTAATAAGATCATTCATACTTCCTTCATCCCATATGCAATTATTATTCTTAAATTTTTCTGTCTGGAATTAACTAAGTTTGACTACGATTTACCACTTCATCTTTGATTGATTTGTTCACAAAGGTTTTGATATCTTTTGAGTCAAACAATTTGGCACCGTCTGTGGGGATTTCTTAGTGAAAACTCCTAGTTTTTCCCAGATCAAAGCTGAGAGACACAGTCATTCACCGAAAGAAGCTTGAGGGGAGAATCAAACTCGCGTGTGACATGGGAACAACGCGTTAAGAGAAGGAGAGCCGAAGTGGGTTTACCAAACCTAGAATTCCTCGCCCCATCAGTTGCAAATATTATAGACAAGGCAAATGGTGCCACAACCCATTCCCCCCCCCCACCGAACCACCAGACGGGAGCGAAAAAAATCTCGCCCTAATCTCCCATTCTATGTTCAGGCAAACACATAAGATCCGCGTGGACGAACGTATACAGGAACATCTCGATTAAATAACCAAAATTACTTCAACACAGCTGAAACCCCCTACCGATAGCATCTCTGAGCCGAACGGCGAGAGTTAGACAAGAAAACTATAACACTCGCACAGCACGAACCTATGCAAAACGTTGATGCCTCGTATTCACCAGCATTGCACCATCTAACGCAAGCAATACCAAACAAACTGGAACTCCCACGGAAGATGTCCAACTCTCCAGAAACTGAGACTGACGACGGGCTGTTATTTCGGTAAGTTTGTAATAACATCCTTTAAGGATAAGGGCCTTCGCCAAAAAGAAAAGAAGAGTTCGACCTCGATCGAACGACGTCGGGCTATTATTTCGATAAGTTTGAAATAACACCCTTTAAGGCTAAGGGCCTTCGCCATCAAAAAGAAGAGTTCGACCTCGATCGAATGACGATGGGCTGTTATTTTGATAAGTTCGAACTAACACCCTTTAAGGCATAGGGCCATCGCCAAAAAGAAAAGAAGAGTTCGACCTCGATCGAACGATGACGGGCTGTTATTTCGATAAATTTGAAATAACACACATTAAGGCTAAGGGCCTTCGCCATCAAAAAGAAGAGTTCGACCTCAATCAAACGACGACTGTTGTTATTTCGATAAGTTCGAAATGACACCTTTTAAGGCTAAGGGCCTTCACCATCACAAAGAAGAGTTCGGCCTCGATCGAACGACGATGGGCTGTTATTTCGATAAGTTCGAAATAACACCCATAAAAAAGAAGAGTTCGACCTCGATTGAATGACGACGGGCTGTTATTTCGATAAGTTTGAAATAACACTCATTAAGGTTAAGAGCCTCCGCCAAATGAAAAAAAGAGTTCCACCTTGCTCGAACAACGACGGGCTGTTATTTCGATAAGTTCGAAATAATACCCATTAAGGCTAAGTGCCTTCGCCAAAAGATGAAGAATTTGACCTCGCACGAACGACGGCGGGCAGTTATTTCGATAAGTTTGAAATAACACCCGTTTAAGGCCAAGGGACTTCACCAAAAATAAAAGAAGAGTTCGACCTCGATCGAACGACGACGGGCTGTTATTTCGATAAGTTCAAAATAACACCCTTTAAGGCCAAGGGCCTTCGACAAAAAGAAAAGAAGAGTTCGACCTCGATCAAATGATGATGGGCTGTTATTTTGATAAGTTCGAAATAACACCCATTAAGGCTAAGGGCCTTCGCCATAAAAAAGAAAGGTTCGACCTCGATCGAACGACGACGGGCTGTTATTTCGATAAGTTTGAAATAACACCCTTTAAGTCCAAGGGCCTTCGCCAAAAAGAAATGAAGAGTTCGACCACGATCGAATGAAGACGGGCTATTATTTCGATAAGTTCGAAATAATACCCTTTAAGGCCAAGGGACTTCGCCAAAAAGAAAAGAAGAGTTCGACCTCGATCGAACGACGACGGACTGTTATTTCGATAAGTTCGAAATAACACCCTTTAAGGCTAAGGGTCTTCGCCATCAAAAGGAAGAGTTCAACCTCGATCGAACGACGATGGGCTGTTATTTTGATAAGTTCGAAATAACACCCTTTAAGGCCAAGGGCCTTCGCCAAAAAGAAAAGAAGAGTTCGACCTCGATCGATAGGACCACTGGCTGTTATTTCGATAAGTTCGAAATAACACCCTTTAAGGCCAAGGGCCTTCGACAAAAAGAAAAGAAGAGTTCGACCTCGATCGAACGACGATGGGCTATTATTTCGATAAGTTTTGAAATAACACCCTTCAAGGCCAAGGACCTTCACAAAAAAAAAGAGAGAGATGGGTTTTGACCTTGATCGAATGGCGACAGGCCGACATTTTGATAAGTTCGAAACGACATCACTAAAGGTCAACAACCACCGGAAGAAAAGAAAAATGGGGACTCGTCAGATGAGCCTCTATCTTGCACCAAAGCCATGAACAGTTGGAATAAAAAGTGAAGCACAAGGCAAATAGCGAAGAAGAGAACTTTTATTTATGCAATGTCACAGTGCGGGCTACTGCCGCTTACATATGGCCCAGTCCAACCAATAAAAAAAGAAGAGAAGAAGAAACGAACAAATGACAATCAACAAATAAAATAAAAAAAAAACAAAGGACAACATTCTTCATTCGGCGTCATCACTGTCGTCACCATCACCACTATCATCGCCATCTCCATGAGGTTCACCATTATCATCATCCACGCCCCCGGTGGCTTGGAGCGTCACCGCGTCATATCCACAATTAATGCGAGCCTCACGAGCTTTCGCTCGCGCTTCTTTATAAGCAGCCTTAGACACGGTGCCCGCTTCCTACAAACTCTTATATATGTCCCGTTGGGCTTCAGCGTAAACCTAGAGCTCATGCATTTGGCAAGGAACGACAGCGGAAAACGACTCAACCTGGGCCTGTAATCGCTTATTTTCTGCCTTCAGGTCCGCGACCCAATCTCCTCGAATCGATACCTCCTGATCAATCGCGCCAATGCGCTCCTTGCCTCCCTAAGGGTAGCTGTCACTCTCTCCGACTCATGTTCAGATTGGAGTACGCGGATGGTGTCCTCCAGGGCCACTACCCTTGCGAAAGCCTCAGACCAAGCTCTCTCGATGTTCTACAAACCAATGACTTTGCTCTCCATCGCAGTCAATTTTCTCATCCACTCCACGCTCATCGCCTCGACCTTGACCAAATTCTGGTCCATCTCCGACTACATTGACCTCAACCTGCCTGCAAATGCTCACACTCCGCCGTAATCCCCCTACCCAACTCGATCTCCTCGTCCTTAATGAGAAGTTGCTCCTTGAGTTCGCTCTTTCTACGGATTGTCTGCATTAATTCCTGGTCCTTTTTCTCCAATTCCTCACCAAGATCCTGATTACAGGGATCCGTCCTCAGCCGTTCATGAATCTCGCGTCATCTATCACGGTAGCGACGGTATTTCTCCAGCATCTTCAAGAAAATCCTTGCCCAGATGTTGGCCCTGCGAATGCTTTCCACTTCTACCATGTATGTCTGGAAATCATAAAGACGAGGTTAAACTAGCACTTTCGAAAGGGGCGAAAGCATAAAGCGAAAGCAAAATGTAACATACCCTTAAACCCATGACGACTACCTCGTCCCTCAACTCAGCATCAGGGACATCCCGAAGGGACTCATTCTTAGCTTTTGAGCATAATAGGCTGAATTGCGGCACCAGATCCTCCCCTTCCGCTAAGAGGTTAGCGCCGGAAGGGATCTGAAGAACACGGACCGAGCCCCCCGCATTAACTACCAAATGAGTAAGGCCCTCCTCGAACATCCTAGCATCATCGGGTCCAGGTCTGACTCAGATTCATACTCGTCAACCACCACGCATTTTCCCCTTTCCGTTGTTGAAAAAGGAGCATGACCCACTACAGAAGATGAGGGCACGTCTGAAGTCACAACAGCGGTGCCAGAGGTCTAGTTCTCTACCACGATAAGATGTTGATCATCAGTAACAGCAAGGACTTCTGATTGAGCCAAGATGGTGGCTGGAGTTTCTAATTGCTGATCACGGGCGCCCATAACTTCAACGGTCTGCTCCGCCCCCATGGGGGGAGCCGCAACAATACCCTCTCCAGAGCCCTTCGGGGGAAAATCGTCTAGGCGAATCACTGTTGGGGGAGCCGTCTCAAACTCTACTCTCCATCTCTTCGATGGCCCCTCTTCTTCTCTAGTAGATGGTGACTCGTTCGTAGGACGAACGACATTGGTCGGGACCTCGTCCTGAGAAGCTTCCCTCGCTGGAGTAACCAAGGCCGCAGATTCAACCGAAGCAGCTCTCGATAAAGGTTGTACAATATGTACAACGATAAGGCGGGCAGATGCGGCCGGCTGACGAAAAACTAGCTGAGGGGCCCTTGCTTTCTACACCCTCCTTGGCAACGACGAACGACGCATAAGAGGCTAAACAAAAAAAAGGGAGAATATTAGATAAAGGCGTCGTCTCACCTATAAGAGGCCGACGTCCAAGCCTCTCGTGAAAGGTTGACAATGTGCGAACTCCCTGTAACGACCCCAACCGTCGTTTCTTGTATTTTCATCCCATATTCCCTGTTAAATGCTTATTCATGTTTCAATATGTGTACTTGGTGAATTTGAGTCTATTCGGATCGAGTTTGGTATGAAATGGAACAATTAGTCTCTTTAAGGAAGAATTAGTTTGGAAAAGTCAACCGGACGTTGACTTGTGAGTTAGAGGGCTCGGAATTGAATTCCGATGATTCGGTTAGTTTCGGGGGATGATTTAAGGCCTATAAGCGCAATCGGAATTAATTTTGGAGGTCCGGTGAAGAAATTAGCTCATTTTGGCGAAGTTAGTATTTTGGCGATTTCCGGTTGATAGGTGAAATTTTGATCCGACGGTCGGAATGGAATTCCGAGAATTTTTATAGCTTCGTTATGTCATTTTGGACGTGTGTGCAAAATTTGAAGTCAATCGAACGTGATTTGATAGGTTTCGGCATCGGAAATAGAAGTTGAAAATGCTAAAGTTTATAAAACTTGGATTGGAGGTTGATTCATGATTTTAGCATTGTTTGATGTGATTTGAGGCCTCGAGCAAGTCCATAATGTATTTTGGGACTGGTTGGTATTATTGGTCGGGGTCCCGGGGGCCTCAGGTGTGTTTCGGATGCCCAACAGGTCATTTTTGGAAGATTTTTGCCGTTTTGAGCATAAATGTAATGATCTAAAGGTTCATTTTTAGTTCTAGCGATCCAAATTTTATTTCGAGACTTCCAGTATTTAAATCATGAATTATAGGACTGATCTGGAAATTTTGGTTTAATTTCATCAAGTCGCGATTGGGTTTTTGACGTGAAATGTGAGTTAATTGTTTAACGAGCGAAATGGGTATTGAACTGGGAAAACAAGCTCCGAATTGAGTTTCGATTGAAGGGTTGTGTTCGTATTATTATTTGTGACCCATAGGAACAAGAATCGTCTAATTCTGAGTTCATATGATGGAGTTAGAGCCATTTTAGTGAAAAATGGCTGTGCTGCAAATTTCTTAAAAGCTGCTGTATTTTCTGCAGCAGTGAACAATACCCGCGCGTGAACAGTAACTGCGCGGGTGAATAGTGAACAGTGACCTCACGCACATGAACAGTGCCCCGCGTAAACAGTACCGAAAATATTTGGATAGATTTAATGTCCAGCAGTCCGAGTTTGGTCATTTGTTTTGACTTCCAAGCTCGGATTTTGGGCGATTTTTAGCAAGAAATCTTGGGAAATCTTGAGGTAAGTCACTTGTGATTATTTCTACTCCATAATATTGAATTATCATCGAATAATCCGACTAGATTACATGTTTTTGAGGAGTAAATTGAAGATTTAGGCCTAGGGATTTGAAAATAAGATTTGAAGATTTGAGGGGTCACTTGAACTCCGATTTTGGTAAATCTTATATGTACGGACTCGTGGTGAGACAAGGAATCCGGTGATATGACTTTCGTAATTTTTCGAGAAGTGGGCCCGGGGCTCGGGTTTTGCGAATTTCGAGAATTTCGATATTTTTCGAGTCTTTTCGATTGGGTTATATTCCCTTAGCCTATTGTAATGTATTCGTTGTGGTTTTGACCAGATTCGACGCGCGAAGAGGTAAATTCGAGAGGCAAGAGCATAGCGGAGTAGACATTGGACTGTCTTGAAGTGAGTAATGATTTTAAATGATGCACTGAGGGTTTGAAACCCCGGATTGCACAACATACTGCTATGTTGAGATGAGACACGCGTTGTATGACGAGCGCGAGGTCATTTACTATTGAGGATTGTGATTTGGTCCATCCCAGTTGATATTTTTACCGCGTAATTGATAAAGATTTATTATTTTTCACTATGATTGGGCTTATTGCCATATTTGGGCTTCGTGCCAATTATATGAAATCTTTTGTGAATTTACATCACTATTTTCCTCACGAATTGAAATATTATTTGAACTCAGTCCAATTGAATTATATTATTTTGTGAACTCAGCTACATTTATACTCAACTCGAGATTTAATGATATTTATAATGCTGTTGAGCTGAGCACTATTGTTTTACTGATGCCCAAGAGGCTTATGATTATTTTCTGGACTGATTGAGGCCGAGGGCCATACGTGAGGATATGTTAAGTGATGTGAGGAGGCTTTCAGGCCTCGAGTGTTATATGAGGAGGCTTTCAGGCCTCGCGTGTGATGTGTGAAGACTTTCAGGCCTATTGATATTGCGCTTGGGCTGTAGGAGCCCCTCCGGAGTCTGTACACACCCCAGTGAGCGTAGGGTACCCAGGTGAGTTGGGAGTGGGCCCGAGAGGCCGTTGCTTGTGTGTGGTGAGTTGGGAGTGAGCCCGAGGGGCTGATGTTGTGTGCTGGTGAGTTGGGAGTGAGCCCGAGGGGCTGATACTATACTGAGATTTACATATTGAGCTCGAGGGGCAAGTTTTTGATTTATCCTTACTGTGGAAATTATTTGTCTTTACTGTTTTAAAAGAAGAATTATCTAATATTCACTATTTTACTGTATAATTGATTTTACTGCTTGGGATAGCGCTATATTGTGCCGTTATGAGATTTCATATTTTCAGTCGTTATTTATTTTTATTACTCACTGGATCGGAGTACTCACATTACTCCCTGCACCATGTGTGCAGATACAGGCAGAGCTGAGTTCGCTCCTGAGCGCTGATTCTTTCTAGACCAGGCGGTGACTAGGAGTAACGAGGTAGTTGTTGATGTCCGTAACCCCATTTTCTCCCTTATCTTTGTTATTTATGATAATTCCAGACTTTGTAAAATATTAGTAAACTCTGTAGTAGCTCATAACTTGTGACACCCCGATTTCAGGCTGAGTTGGGAGGGTTTTCCTTGTTCTATCACGTTTATTTCGCATTTAAGATTATATTGCCCATGATTTAGACTTATTCATGCTAAGTAATTATAAAGAGATGTACTGTTTTGTTGATTGGCTGGCCTTGTCCTCACGAGAGGCGCCATCACGACCGGGTTGGGATTTTGGGTCGTGACACTCCCACTGTATGGGGAAGAATGGACTCCACCCATTCACGAATCCCTTCGACAGGTGGCGGGGGCAATCTCACAACTACAAAAGACGAGATGGTTTAGTATTCGCAGAAAATAGTCGAACATTTCATTAACTAAAGACGCAAACTTACGTGCGAAGTTCCATCTCTCGGGGAATCCCGTTGGGTCCGCCACAATGTGTTTGGTACGCACATAAAACTAATTCTCGTAGAAACGATGGTTGGCCCTGTCGTCCATCCTCACCACCAGACCCCTCGACCCCCAAGGACGTGCGTGAATCATCGAACCGCGAATTAGTTAAGGAACAAAAATGCTGAGCATATGGTCCAAAATGACCTTACGACCGGCAATTTCCTCATACTTGAGCAACATAAGGAATAACTTGTACAAATAAGGTGAGAACTGAGCGAGGCACACTTCGTAGTAACGCCAAAAATCCACCACCAACATGGGAAGAGGAAGCGTGTACCCTACAATAAAGGGGTAGGTGTAGAACACGCAGTATCTGGGGTAGGTGTAAAACTAAAGTCAGTCGCCTCCCTCCCAATGTGAGGCAAGATCTCAACAACTGAGGGAATCCCCTCATCCTTCGCCACATCCACCCCTCCGGTGACCTGAACAGAACTCTCCGGTACCGGATTAGCAGCAGGAAGATTTTCGCGGGAAGAATCACCGGCCATGTTTAGCCAAAAACTCGCCAAGAGAAGTAATGAGAAAAAGAGATGAAGGGTTTCAGTGAGCAAGAAGGTAGGCAGAAATTCGAGGTATCAGAAAAAGCAATATCTGAAGAACTCTCTCAAACAAAAGATAAAGTGAATCAATCAAATGACAAGTTCCCTCTATTATAAGGGATATAAATTCCCCGAGTACGAAACTCAAGAGTCGCCATTTGAATCTGATAGGGCACGAAACGTTTCAGTTTCCCAGAAACATATGTCATAATGGTGACAACCACGAACCAACGCTTCAGTGCCAACCGGCGTTTCAATTATGAAACTGCTGCAACGGTCCGCAAGGAGCGAAAGGACACCACCACTCCACCAAAAACACATAGAATGCGACTAAGGAGTGGAAAGTTGTGGGCCAAATTTCTCTCGACTTCGTAACAAACATGATCCGTCTGTCGAGTCCGACATAGGACGACCCCGACAGATGGAGGGACTAACTGTATTGGTCAAAATCTGACCACCATGATTAGGTCGCCCGATATCCCACCTCAGCAATTGGTTGGTGAAAGTCAACAGAGCCCACTCCATTTCTCCTCTAAGACATCCGACGAATCGAAGAGAGTAACGCCTAAAATCCAGACCAAGACGCGCCATTGACCAAGAAGCATCGATTCACGCAAAGGGTAAAGGGACCTCGACTATATATAGCCAAGGAAGGCTTTCCAAAATTGGGGGGGGGGGGGGCTTCTCCATTCTCTTGAAAAAAGGAAGACAAAAAAGTTCCTTTCTTATATCCTAAAATAGGGAAGATCTCCCTTCCTCATCGATTGATGAGGAAGGCAATGGTGAATCTTAATAAGATCATTCATACTTCCTGCATCCCATATGCAATCATTGTTCTTAAAATTTTCTGTCTGGAATTAATTAAGTTTGACTACGATTTATCCTTTTATCTTTGATTGATTTATTCACAAAGGTTTTGATATCTTTTGAGTCAAAATATTTGCTTGTTCACAAAGTAAACAGATGGAGAACAAAAAATACTACTTCCGTTTCAGTTTGTTTGGTTTGTTCCAAAATAATGGCTCATTTTTCTATTTTATCCTAAAAAATTTATAGTTACACGATATATTTAAGATTACAAATTTCAAATTATAG
Organism: Nicotiana tabacum; assembly: GCF_000715075.1. Taxonomy (NCBI): domain Eukaryota; kingdom Viridiplantae; phylum Streptophyta; class Magnoliopsida; order Solanales; family Solanaceae; genus Nicotiana; species Nicotiana tabacum. The sequence goes on from NC_134087.1 coordinate 6,836,491, forward strand.
CAAACAAATTGAAATGCAGAAACAAATTCAAAATTCTGTAATCACATACAACTAGTTATGGGTTGCATGAGGTGCATTTGCCTTCGTCAAAACAATGGGCCACGGGGTGACTAACGCCAATATCTTGAAACCTTGAAAATAGAGGAATTTGCACATGGCGAGTTCACGGACTCGACCAAAACCTGGGTCCTCTCCCCTATCTGAATAAAGGTGTTGAACTGCTACTCAACTTAACAACTATTTTTGTTGTATGTTTGTTTTAAAAAAGGTACACCTAAAAGTTATTTAATGAGGTAAAAATTATTCAATGGAAAATTATAACAATGTTAAGTTAGAAAAAGAAATTTGTATATGACTAAAATCGGAGAGTCCGATTTTATAATTATTATGGCATTTCACGGCCCGCCTCCAGAAGCCTCGAAGCACAACTCGAGGTTTGGCCTCGAGGGTTCCCTATGCTTGACCTCGGGGCAGTGCAAATTGGTGGCTATCTTAAACAAGCGGAAAATTCCCAAAAGGCACGTGGCTAAAGCTAGCCAGGTTTACAAAAATACCACAAGTCCGTACCGTGACATTAAATAGTTGTACCAACTGCATATCTTTGTAATAAATACATATGTACTCTATTGGGATTCCCCCTCCTATATAGGGGACCCTTGTTATTTCGTGTACACATGATATTCAATACAAGAACAAGAACATTCTCTACTCTCTAACTTAAACATTTTCCATTGTCTTTCCTTTGATTTATTGCTTACATTTATTGTGTTCCATTGATTGTTCCTCATTTATTATTCATCATTGATCATAAAGAGCCATTATTGAGGCCCTTGGAACTATTATCCCTCCATCGGTCGTCTCCGGTCGAGCTCATTAGCTCAACCTCGAGGCCCAACTTAGGCCAGTCCCAGACCCGATTTACAGCTATTCGTTGTATAACATACTGTTTTCAAGCTCTTATCTCATTTTCCTAACTCATACTTAGAATCTATTGCCTAACAACTAGTATTAAAATAAATTACATATTTTTAGAACCACAAAATCAAATATAATTGTAATTAACATTTTCAAGGTAAACAGTTTGGCGCCCACAGTGGGGCTAAAAATAATAGTGGTTGTTTTTGTGCTGGCTTACTGAAAAACGCAAGTTATTCTTCACATTTTTTCTTGTCCAAGAATCTTTGATTTCAAGTCAAAATATCTAACTCAGTGAATGCACATGAAAACAACGGTCCCAAGGACCATGGAGAAAATGGTGTGGCTGTTTCATCGATATAAACTCCCACACTAATGGGAATATACGCCAAGAAAACCAACAGGAAGATCAGAGAGCTCCAACTCGGGAGGAAAGAGAGGTTAGCCTTCACGTTATTTTGAAATGTTGCAAGCACAACAGCTGGCGATTGCTCAACTACAAAGCTACCAAAAAACTCCAAGCACAACAGCACCAGAAACGGCTCCTCGAGCCGAGCAGGTACCGGAAAGATCGAGCAACAACGAGTCAGTAGCTGACCCCGCTATTATGAAGATGCTCGAGGACCTTGCAAAGAGGATTGAATTGGGCGAAAAGAAGATTAAATCCAATGACAAGAAGGTGGAGACCTACAATTCAAGTGTCGATCAGATCTCGGGCGCACCTCCTATTCTGACGGGTGTAGATTCAAAGAAATTCGTACAAAAGCCATTCCCATCGAGTTCTGCTCCAAAGCCCATCCCGAAGAAATTCAGAATGCCCGACCTCCCGAAGTACAACGGAACCTCGAACCCTAACGAGCACATCACTGCTTACACTTGTGCTGTAAAATGAAATGACTTGAAGGACGACGAGATTGAATTTGTCCTGTTGAAAAACATTCGGAAAAACACTTTCAAAAAGGGCCATGATGTGGTATCACAACCTATCCCCGAATTCAATAGACTCATTTGCCATGCTGGTAGATTCTTTCATAAAGGCACATGCCGGTGCCATCAAGGTTTCTACAAGGAAATCCGACATCTTCAAAATCAAATAAAGAGAAAACGAGATGCTACGAGAGTTTGTATCTCGCTTTCAAATGGATCAAATGGAATTACCGCCAGTCTTCGATGATTGGGCAGTGCAGGCCTTCACCCATGGTTTGAACGAACAAAGTTCGATAGCTTCGAAGCAGCTGAAATAGAACTTGGTCGAATATCCCACCGTGACTTGGGCGGATGTCCACAATCGGTATCAATCAAAGATTAGGGTCGAGGACGACCAACCAAGAGCTAGCCCCCTCGGGCTCAGTGTATCCTAGTAGGCTTCTAGCAAAGGAACTAAGTCCAAACAAGGAAAGGTATCCCATACACCGAAGATCGGAGAAATTCCCCAAGGCATAATATACCCTGAAATGATCGAAGGGCAGACCGAGGTCAGAATACTTGGGGACTCATGAGTAGAGCCGATTTCGACAGGCATGCAGGACCGGTGGAAGCACCCCGATTATCTGAGTGCAACTTCAACATTGATGTTTCGGACATCGTATCAGCCATAGGTAAAATCAAAGACACCAGGTGGCAGAAACCCATATTATCAGATCCATCGCAAAGGAACCCTAACCTAGTGTGCGAATTTCACGGCACACACGGTCATAGGACCGAAGACTGCAAACAGCTCCGAGCGGAAGTAGCCCGACTAATCAACAAAGGGCACCTCGGAGAGTTCCTCAGCGACCGAGCCAAAAATCAATTTCGAGAAAGAGAGACAAACAGGAAAAATGAAACAGAAGAGCCACAACATGTCATCCACTTGATCGTTGGAGGGATCAACATCCCATAGGAACCCATTATCAAACGAACAAAAATATCCATCACCAGGGAAAATCGAACTCGAGGTTACATACCCGAGGACGCTCTCACATTCAGCAAAGAGGACATCGAGGCCCTGTCTATCATAATGACGCGTTGGTAATTTCTTTTCTTGTGAGTGCATTTAAAATTAAACGTGTACTTGTGGATCCAAGTAGCTCGGCCAACATTATCAGGTTGAGGGTGGTAGAGCGGCTCGGGCTGCTCAACCAGATCGTGCCCGCCTCTCGAGTCCTCAACGGATTCAACATGGAAAGCGAGATAACGAAAGGGGAGATCATCATTCCGGTCAACGTGGCCGGCACAACCCAAAATGTCAAGTTTTATGTCATCGAAGGAGACATGAGGTACAATGCCTTGCTCGGAAGGCCATAGATACACTGCATGAAAGCAGTACCATCAACCCTTCATCAAATGATGAAGTTTCCAATGAAGGACGGAATAAAAATGGCGGTGCATGATGTAGCATCGACATCGACCCCTTCAACATCGAAGGAGCCAAAAGATAAGCAAACAGCGAAGTAGAAACCACAAGCTACATTCTCGGCTGCACCCAAGTGAATGAGCAAACGACTATACTACGTCCCCAGAGCAATCAGTTGAAGCATATTGAGGCTCTAAATGCCATCACTACTAAGGTATAACCATCCCCTTTTTTATTTACATCTTACACTAACCTGTGTGCAGGTGTTCGGTTAGAAAAATTGAAGCACCTTCCAGCTTGAAGACCTTAGGTTTTAAAGCATGCGTTGCACTCTTTTCCTTTGATCAAATTTTATCCCAAGAAGGGTTTTACCGGCAAGGTTTTTAACGAGGCAACATCTATATGCTACCTAAGGAGAACTTAAAGTATTCAAGGCTTCTCTTCAATCAACCTCAAATACTGGGGGGCATCCCCCGGGAGATCACCTCCCCGGAGAAATCAAGATGAGCCAAAGAGGGTCTCGATAGTAAAATGATGTATCGGGTCAAATGGGCAAATGAACCGTGTCCGCATAGAATAATCAAACCCTCGACGACGAAAACATGTATTCTTGTACCAAGCAATCAAAGAAGTATATTTTACCATCAAAATGCGTTGCGCTTCAAAGTAGTCTACTATTTTTAAAAGAAACAGCCTCAGGGCCAGAAATTTCCCAAACACTCGAGAACTGACACCAAAACTCGAAGCCAAAAGATCTTCGGGCCGAAAACTTCGAGCTCATAAGTCCTCAATGAGGCAACATCAAGTTTACAAAGAACGACTCCAAAGCCAAAAACTTTCGATGTCTCGGGGACTGTCGCTGACTGTCACCCCATCGAGCTATCAAAAACTCAAGGCCATAAGACCCCGAACGGGCGACCTCGAGCCCAAAAAGCCCCCCATGTGGCAATGCTAGAAAATGTAAGACCCTCAATGAGGCATTATCAATAGTGTAAGACCTCCATGAGGCATTATCAACAGTGTAATACCTCCATAAGGCAACCTCGAGCTCATAAGACCTCCAGAACAATGCCAAATCTGTAAGACCTCAAGCAAGGCATGAATTATACTTGTGCCAAGTAACCTATCTGTAAGACCTCAAGTAAGGCATGTTCAAATTTATAAGACCTTACAAAAGGCATAATCTCGATCTTAAAGTCAAGGATATATATTCAAACTTGTAAGAACCCTAAAAAGGCATACCCTCAATATAGATGCCGAGGCTACCTCACTCGGGGACTAAAAGGCTACGGCTAAACACAATGACCATGGTCATAAGGCTCCGGCCAAACTAGCGCGACTCGGGGATGCCCGACCGTCGCCATAAAATCATAGGCCTTCAATTACTTCAAAAATACTTCGAAAAGAATTGGTTATCAGGCTATCCTCGGCATAAACAAAAGAGCTTCAATCATAGTCAGCTGCAAACAACGAAAAGGCTTTAAAACAATTCAGCCATCGAGCGAAACCTCTCGAGGTGCTCATTTATCATTACACAATGGCTCACAATCGAGGTTCTTATTGAACCATCGAAGAGTTGGACGAACACAAGAACTTCAAATAAGTATTTAGCGAGGGAAAATAAAGCCTATGTTAAAGGTCATACCAACCCAACGCGTAAGAGCCTAAGCGCCAACCTATATTAGAGGTCGTACCGACCCAACGCGTAAGAGCCTAAGCAACAGTGCATATTAGAGGATGTGACGACCCAACGCGTAAGAGCCTAAGAGCCGGCTTAAAGTTCAAAAACTTAAGGGCCGATGAGCCCGAGTCAAAACCCGACTCGAAGACTGAGCCCGAGAAGGTTAACTAAAAAGCGGATAAGGGCAAACGCGTAAGAGCCTATGGGCCAGCCTAACAAGCCTCAGGACCGATTTGTAAACCTAAGGGTTTTTACCCCGAAGTCCAATTCATCTGGCTAATCATTGACAAACGTCAAATTCAAGACAAAAGAAAGACATACACAAGCAAAGGGAAATTCATGAGAGGGGAAAACCGAAATGCTTCTTTTTATATGTATATGTGAAATGACACAAGGCCTCATTTACAATGTTCTCTAAGAGCATTATACGTAGAATCAGAAAGGAAAGTCCTAGTCTACTTTTCCTCGAGGACTGCAGCCTCATCGGCCTTTTCCTTACTGTCTTCGGCATCAGATACGAGGAACTCAATGTCACATTCATCTGCCTTGGCCTGTTCTATCTCTTTTGAGAGATCGAAGCCCCTAGAATAGATTTCCTCGAGGGTTTCTCTTTAGGATTTGCACCGTGCATATTCATTGCTTCTGTTATCCCGATCGGAAGACCCTCTCAACTCAGCGCGAGCGACGACATCGTCTTTTAAATAGACGACCACTTTCTTATTAGCCTTAGCTCAAATCTCTTCAGCTTTAACCCGGGTGTCCACGACCTCAGCCTTCATCTTCAAAAGGACAGACTCAAGCCTTACAATCCTGCTCGTCTGGACCAAGCTATTTTCACGAGCATTCCGGAGTTGCACCTCGAGGGCAAAAACCTTGACCAAAGCATTCTTCTTGGCCGCAATTTGGGCATCTATCTGAGCCCTTAGATCATCACACTCATACTTGGCTTGACAAACTTCGCCCCAAAGGCGTTCCAGGTCCTCCGTCTTACTCTGCAACTAATGTATCAAAATATTAATCTATGAGGATAGAAGAAGAAACATGCTTCCCCTCGAAACAAAGGTTACCTATCTCTCGATACGGCCTTCATAGTTTAGGCTTCGATTCATCTCGTACCGAAGGTGTCTCAACCCCTTTCATCATAAAGAAGCCTGAGGAATTTCTCCCTAGGCTTTTCGCAACCTGGTTTCACGGCCGGAGCAGCTCGGACTTGAGCTTGTCAAAGACCTATAAAAAATAATCTTAGTGAGAAAATGAAACTGCAAAATTGAAAAACCAACAAAGGAAACCAAAACTCACCACAGAATGGAGCCGTTGAGCCTCCTCAAAAGTTTAAACATGCATCTACTAGCCCGGTCTCATCGATCCCAGTTGAACCACTCTCGGTAGGGATATGATCGCTCGAGACCCTGCTTGATTGGGTGCCCCTTGGCCTCGAACATCCCTCGAAGTACCTTTGACGGGAGATGGAGACGACGGTAGAAAATCTGTATCCCTTGAAGTACCTTCGACGGGAGAAGAAGATGGCGGCAGGAAATCTTTGTCCCTCGAAGTACCTTTGATAGAAAAAGAAGAAGGCGACAAAGGAGGAACCATTTTTCCGAGGCTATAAGCCTCGTATGCTGCAGGCGCAGCTGATACATCTTCTTCGAACCTCCGAGCAGGGTTTTCCTCGTTATGAGCACCCTCGTCCTTTGAGAATTCCTTCCGTTTGTTATCATTTTTTGGCCCCAAAACCGATGATCCTTCCTCCTCTCCGAGGTGACACAGTCTTATCTAAGAAAATTCTCCAATGCCTCAGTGATAGAGTTAATACACATAAAAGAAAGTACCTTTCAAAGAAAATAAACCACACAGCACATACCATGGTGTTTGGCCTCCCATCTACCTTTGGATAGATCTCGCCACTTACGCTCATCATAAGTCGAGCAAGCTGCCGGTTTTTGAGTCCAATCCTCCAGGTCAAGGACCTCGTATGGCATCCACATGATTGCTGTAGAATAGAAAAGGAAAACATCTTTACGGAGTCTGCCTCCACCATGAACAAAAATGATAAAAACGCAAGTGTACCACTTACATGTGAAATTCCATTTCTCATGAAATGGCAGGAACTCTGCGGGGATAATGTCAACAGTACGCACTCGAACAAATCGACTCATCCACCCTCAGTCCTCGTCTTCTTCATTACTGGCAATAAAGGGCCGGGTAGATTGATGTCATAGAGTAATCAGACCTCGGTAATGCAAGGGCCGGTACAACCTAATAAGATGGTTGAGGATGAACTCGAGCCCAGCTTTATCTGTAAAGAACCTTATCATCAACACTATCCTCCAAAATGACGGGTGAACTTGTGCTAGGGTAACCTAATATCTTCTACAAAACTTGATCACGACTCTATCGGGAGGGCCCAAACGTAAAGGGGTACGTATATACATTCAAAAACCCCTCTACAAGAGCCATGATGCTCTCTTCTTGGGAGGGTACCTACAGTACCACCTTTTCTCCCTATTCCTAGTCTCTCCTAACGGACTTGAGGTATTCCTCTCCTATTGATGAGATGAACCTCGATGCATGCTCCCAATGGCCCTGAACATTGGACGGTCTCTCCAATGTAAAGTCCCTCCTCGAGACAAAGCATCTTGAGGTTAGCTCACCGGATGACGGCGGTGTACCACTGACCGAGCGGGAAGTAGTGGCAAAATTCTCCTATTCTTAGTGAACGGATTTGGGTGTAGTAGCCATAACTATGGCAAAACAAGAAGAAGGAGATGAAAACTTAAACGAAAGCTTCGAACTAAAATGATGGAAGCACTGATGCAAGGAAGAAAAACTGTATAAGAAGGATAGTTGATCAAAATAGCAAAGTCCTCAAATGAGAGGAAAGCAAGCTCATATATAGAGCAAGCGGCGACTATTCGCCTACTTTAAAGGCCAATTAGTTCTGACTAGGCCAATATCACTTTTGGGGAAGTGTACCGACGGGACCACCTCGGTCACTTCATGGCCATGTCATACGAATGATGTTGTCATACAACGTTCGACGAGTCAAAATTCCCATATCAATCCAGCCTCGAGATGGTGCCCGATCTCGAGGATCTCTGTTACTATAACTACGGGCTCTAATGAGCCATCAATATCAATCTAGCCTCGAGATGGTGCCCAATCTTGAGGATCTTTGTTAATATAAAAATGGGCTCTAAGGAGCTATCAATGTCAATCTAGACTCGAGATGGTGCCCGATCTCAAGGATCTCTGTCACTACAAAATGGGCTCTAAAAGAGCTAACAATCTAGCCTCGAGATGGTACCTGATCTCGAGGATCTCGATTACTCTAAGTATGGGCTCCAAAGAGCCGACATCAAAATTAAAAGATTAAAATTGCATGAGCACTGGAAAATAAAATTTGAAGACATGAGGCAAAGAAATCTTTTTGCATTCCCAAAAATACATTTACAAATGGTGTCTTTTCAAAGCTCCCCCGAGGAACCCATATACAAAAAGAAGGAAAAGGGGAAGTAGAGATGACGACACAAGTCTATTTTTCACCATCACTACTGTCTGAATCACTTTCGGAACCCTCATCGGAATTAGTTGAAGGTGCTGATTCTTCCTCCAAGGTTCTGGCTTTCTCGATCTCAGCAGAGAGATCGACACCTTCGGTGCTTGCTTCCTCGAAGGCCTGCTCCTATCTCACAAACGAGCATGAGCAACAACCCGAGCTAGCTTCTGCTAGGCCTTCTCAGATATCTCTCTGGCCCGATCGTTAGCGGTGGCGGCATCTCTCTTATACGAGGATGCATGTTCATCAGCCTCAGACTTGGCTGCAAATAATGCAGTGGCTTTCTTCTGAGAACTTCGAAGGAGATCCTGGGTCGAGGCCAACTTTCCCCGCAAAAGATCTTTTTCCGAGGTCACGACCTTATTTTACCTCTTTAGCTCGAGGATCTCCATATTCTTGACTGCAACCTCTTCTTGAAGTTGCCCCACCAGGGCATCCTTTTGCCCAATATCCAAAGGCAAAACAAGATAGTGAGCATCAAGTAACAAGAATAAAAAAATGATCACATGAATATTATGTTACCTGCTCAGCAAAGCTAGTCCATTCCTGGTGCACTCCCTCCAAAATTGCCCGAAGCTCATTCAACTCCTCTTCCTTTTGGACAGAAGAAGCCTTCAACTCATTTAGCTTCGAGGTGAGCTTCTCAAGCTTCTCCTCACGGCATGAAAGCTCATCTTGAATATTAGAAAAGGCGTGCTCATACAATTTCTTGGCCTAAAACAAATAGAGAAGTTAGAAAGGCAAGGGTAAAAACTTGAAGCGCAAAGGTATGTCAAGAATTTCACCTTCTTTTGAAGCCTCTCGGCCTCCTTGAGAGCGACGGTGGCATCGAGGTCTATGTCCTCGTTGACACCGATGAAGTATCCTTGAACGTCTCATCCTCTCCCTGAAAGGCCCCGACATCGGCGGCGCCCCTGTTCTGGGCATCCTTTATTTCCCCCGAAGAAAATGAAGAGTCCGATTCAAAGCCGCCCACGGTATCAATGTCTATAGGGGTCTCTTCTCAACCCCGAAAAAATTCGGATTCAGGACCTCCGAGATCTCTAGCCGAGGGTTTGCTGGCACGAACTGTACCATGTCCAACTTAAGACTCGGGGACTGCGCCCAAACCCTCCTCAAGGATCTCTTCAGCACAAGTTTGGTCCACATCGACCACCCCCAATTCAACGGCCTTCCGACCTACAGCTTGTGGAGTATCAGCACTCCATCTTACCTTTTGTACCAAAGGGCGATCACCATTATCATCGTCTTCATGAAAACTTGTCGCAATAGTCAAAGTCAAGACTGTGGCATCGGTCTTAGGCTTACAGACCTTGGATTTCTTTGATTCTGGAGACTCGATCGACTCCTCCTTCTTCATCTTCTTACCCTTGTCAGGTTTTGAGACTTCTTCTTCACCGGGGGGAGGTGGCCTCATCAAAACGTCGTCCCCGAGGCCTGCACAGGCATGGTTTATCAAACTTACCACCGTAAAGAATACTTATAAGAAATCTGGAAACGACATCAAAAAGGGCTTACCTTGGTTCTTAGCCTGCCACCGTGTCTTGGACAAATCACGCCAAACACCCTCACCGTATGGAAAAGCGGAGTCTAGACGTCTGATCCATCCTGGGAGGTCCTGGACCACGCCGGGGAACCAAACAGAGGCTACATAATCAAAAGAAAATCAATTTAGAAGAAGAATGAGGGGCAGTAAAATGTGCTCGATGTAATAATACTCACGCTTCATATTCCATTCCTCTGGGAATGACATCTTATCAGCAGGAATGATGTCCAGGTCCTTACTCTAACAAATCGGCTGATCCATCACCGGTATTTGTCCTCATCGGTGTTTGCAAAGAATGTCTTGGCGGATCGATGGTGAAGCTTGATTAAACCCCCTCGGAAGAGACGTGGGCTGTACAATCTAATCAAATGGTTGAGGGTGAAGGTCATTCCCTCGACCCGGTTGGAGAAATATCTGAGCATGTAAACAATCCTACAGAAAGAAGGATATATCTGACCGAGTGTCACTCGATATTGATGACAAAAGTCACGAATCACCGAATCTATTGGTGGAGATGAAGAATCTACATGGCCTAGGGTGAAGGGGTATGTGTATACGTTAAGGAAGCCAGCTTTGTGTGTTACTATGCTTTCCTCAGCTGCGGGGATAACTACTTGCATTGCCTCCACCCATCGACAGTCCATATTTGCTCTTTTCGTATTGGTCACCACACTGATGTACCGAGACATGGGCTCGCATCACCCGATGTAGAAGGGGTTTTTTCAATGGTAAAATCGGAGTCCGTATTGAAGTGGCCAGGAGTATATTGCTCAATACTTTGAGGTAGTTTTGGTTTGCCCTTGGACGGGCGTGATGAAGAAGTGGTGCCCTCTTTCTAAGGTACCATTTTGGAGGTTTTAACATAACTACAACAAAGTTTCTAAGAAAGAAAATGAAGAAACAAGCACAAAAAGAAGATAGACGCAGAAAGTTGTGAACTTAGCCCTAAAAACTTGAAGATATTGTAAAAATGTGAATGGCCAAACGAATTGAAGTATTTATAGAAGCCATTTGGGCAATGTTTGAGGAGCGGAAAGGTCGAACCAAAGACGGTTCATAGGCTTTTTGGTAATCATGCTGACAACGACCCTTGCGCAGCCTTTGAGTCATATCATTTAATGCTCTAATGTGGCTGACGTCATGATGGGAGCATCGAAGAGGTAAGAATTCAAGACCGTTTCTTATCATTTCACTCTAAGAAGCGCGGGGACTACCTGTATAAGGCTAAAATCGGACAGTCTAATTTTGTAATCATTATGGCATTTCACGGGCCGCCTCCATAAACCTCGAAGCACAGCTCGAGGTTTGGCCCCGAGGGTTTCCTATGCTCGACCTCGGGGCAGTGCAAATCGGTGACTATCTTAAACAAGTGGAAAATTCCCAAAAGGCACATGGCTAAAGCTGGCCAGGTCTACAAGAATAGTACAAGTTCGTACAATGATATTAAATAGTTGTACCAGCTTTATATCTTTGTGATAAATGCATATGTATTATGTTGGGATTCCCCCTCCTATATAAAGGGGACCCTTGTTATTTCTTGCACACATGATATTCAATACAAGAACAAGAACATTCTCTGCTCTCTACTTTAAACATTCTCCATTGTCTTTCCTATGATTTATTGTGTTCCACTGATTATTCCTCATTTATTATTCATCAATGATCATAAAGAGCCATTATTGAGGCCCTTGGAACTGGTAGCCCTCCATCGATCGTCTCCCGTCGAGCTCATTAGCTCAACCTCGAGGCCCAGCGTAGGCCAGTCCCCGACCCGATTTACAGCTATTCGGTTTGCATAACATACTGCCTTCAAGCTCTTATCTCATTTTCCTAACTCATACTTAGCATCTAACTAGTATTAAAATAAATTACATATTTTTAGAACCACAAAATCAAATATAATTGTAATTATCATTTTCAAGGTAAACAAAATCCAACTAACTTGTTTACGATCAAATATTTTTTTTACTATGGGTTGATTACACGAAATACCCATATAATATGACCTAGATTTGGATACAGCGCATGTATTTTAGAATCACACACTTATACCTCTTACTAGATAGGCTGATGCCCGTGCGGTGCCCGGGCCGAAACATGATGATCGAAACAAGTGAGCAACTCTCTCATTCTTCATTTGTTTAATCTGTTTTTTCTGAAGGATTAAGAATAAGCTTATAGAAACAACTATTTCAACAAACATTATGGGTATTCATAGGCTAATAGTATCACGTCGATGCTAACTCAAGGGAAAGATACCAACTCTATCCGAAAGAATTGCTGGTACTTCAAAGACAAAGCGGTTGCACTTTGAAGGATTAAATTTACTGCACTATTATCATATGAGTAAAACCTAACTCAGCATTCAATATTCACTTAAATGGACAGTGATTTGATGTTAGAATATTCTTTGAACGACACAAAGCCTATATTGAATGAAAATGGAAGGGATAGATTGGTGTTATAACACTATTATTAATATGGGTTGTCCATTAATTTTCAGTCTTTTAATAGGTAGCTTAGTCCTTTTTTCTTCTCGGTTCCCTGGTGTTAGTTCTTTTACTTCGTCTCTATGTTAATTAAGTGGTGTAGAGATACAGTTGGTGCATGACTCAAGTAATAAGATGCTTTATTTGAAATTATGAAGTGTAAATAGAGAAACTTGAGGAGACATGTATAAAGAATAATAATTCATTAAATAGAAATTAGTTAAATAAATCTGTTGCAGAACATGTTCATTTGTAATACCAAATCTTGAATCTTAATATATAGAGAGTGAAATAGATGTAAATATATAAGAAAAATCAACTGATCTCATGTGCCTAGGGAAAACCTGTTTGAAGTAACTTAAAAGAAAATGACAGATTGGTTACCTGAAAAGCTAAAACACTGAGGCTACCAAAAACTTTCATGTTCGAGATAATCCTCCTCCTCCTTAATGACTGATCACCATCACTCCAAAATACTTTTTGACCCTACATCAATGCAGCAGTAGATGATTCAAGCAAATGATATGAAGCAAATCAAATGGTGTAGTTATTTACAATAGATTTACTTACCATTAGATGATTCAATTACTGTTTAGAGCAATGTTCTTAAAGGAAAAGAAAATTTTCTTATGTGTACAATTTGGACTTTACATGTTCAATCGGGTGCGTTGTACGTTATTTGATTGATATTCCCTCTAGTAATGCAAAAATCTGGAACATCGCTTAAAAAGTTTTACCAAGTCTCTATTCAAAAAGAACAAAAATTCTGATTACAATTAAAGAAAATGCAATGGTACAGAAAGATTGCACAAATAACTCAGAAAATAGAGAGCTCAAGTTATATATTATTAGTATACACATAATATTAATATAAATAGAGAAAAAAAAAAAATTACGAAAGATTCAGCACCCTCCAAAAAATACACATTCACTACACTCATACGACCTTCCCTGTCCTGTGAGTCCTAAAGACTCTTCAAAAAATCAGTTCAAAGACCAAAATCCAAAATTCTGGCAAGAAAAAGAGTTGAGAGAAGCAGCCAACAGATACGGAAGGTGGCAAAAGAGAAGCTAGAAGAAGAAACAAGGGAAACAATCCATTAAGATCATAGGAAAAAGGAAAAATAGTATACCCTTTTTCATGAGGAATTTTGCTCTTGTAAATGCGTGAAAATTGACTTGAGCTTTATTCACGAATCAAAATCACTATTTTCATTTTAAGATAATCATATTGTTTCTATCTAATATTTCAAATCATGCACCCAAGTATCAATTTTCAAACATGCATGAGTAAATCAAACCAAAATATGGACATGCAAGTTGGAATCAAACAATAAGCAAAAAGTCTAACATATACCCACCAAAGAACAAGAAACAACCGATACCCAAACAATTATGATCACAAAGAATGTGAAACAAATAAAAAAAAATGTGTAATCAAAAATCGTAGCTTCATGAACAAATATCATAATAGAAATCAGACCATCGTCACACACTATTAACAGAAAAATCAGAGAGATCTGACAGTAAAAAAGATTACAGAAAGCTTGCAGTTGAATTAAAGTGAGACTTGTCAATGCTATTCAACTTCTGAGAAGAGAAGCAGATATACGTGTCAAATAACCAATCAAATGTAAACTCACAAAAGATAGTACAATTTATGTAACTCTGTGTACAATTGGCCATTGATGTGTTCGTACAGCTTGGCCACTTATATATATTAGTAATATTGTAGAAATCCTACAATCATACTCTCTATGAGATATATGTATAATATAACTATATTAAAATATACTCTTTCCATTCCAATTTATGTGAACCTATTTGACTGAGCACGAAACTAAAGAAAAAATGAAGACTTTTGGAATGTGTGGTTCTAAATAAGTCAAAAGGGGTCCAGAGTATGTGTGTGGCTATAAAAGTTTCTCATTAAAGATAGAATTGTAAGTTTAAGCTAAATTATTTTCAAAATTAGAAAGGGATCATCCTTTATGGAACGGATCGAAAAGGAAATTGGTTCACATAAACTGGAACGAAGGGAATAATTACTAAAAAATAAATAAAAGTTACAAATGACACTCTTAACTAATAAAAATCTGTACAAAACTTATCGAATTAAATAAATTTAAGATAATTTTAAAGTGAAAAAAATAATAAACTACGACAATAAAAATGAGTACTTCTTATATAATAAAATATTATACTAAAATAAAAACACAAACACCTTACATATTTAGAGTACAAAAAAGTTAATTACTAATAGGTGGTATATCCTATTTATGAGTTTCTTGTTTCGAAAAATATTTTTCTCTTTTTAAATCAAAGGCGTGAAACATTTTGCGACAAAAAAAAAAATCATCTTTTTAAGTTTCGTGAAAATAAATATGTAAAAAGATTTTATTTGTAATTTAGATTTTTTTACAATCAATTATAGTTTAATATAGTTAGTTATGGATATACTTCATAGGGTGTGTAAGTGTAGGATTTCTATAATATATGGGGTGTAAGTGCTTAATTCTAATTGGGGGATGTATCCAAAACTGAGTAATATTATAGAAATGTTTAGTGTAATTTCAAATTTAATTGATACTTCTCTCATGGAAGGTTGTCTTGACCGATTTTTGGGAGTCAAATCGAATTAGATCAACTTATTTATGCAAAATTAAAAATTTAGAAGAAAGTAACTACAAGTTGCAATTTTAAACAATTTTACGGTTAGCGGATATAAGTAATTTTGATCGCAAGCTAAAAAGGAACTTTGTCCATTTTTTATCAAATCAAAATCTGAATAAATATATTTAAAAATGTTAGTTATTGTACTGAGTCATTGTTCATTACCCATTTCACATGAGATGTTTGTGTTAAGACGTACGAAATTGGCAATATAAATAACAAGAGATTTCTGTACGGTCATTTTATTCTTTTAAAAGTATGCTAACTGCTTATTGTGTGCCATTTCCTCAAGTTTTTGTTACAAAATAGGAAGGAAGGAAGAATAGGAGAAATTTAAAAATAGCCAGATTTACTTGTGGTCATTAAAAAATAGTCACAGTTTTAAAAGTAATTGCCAATTTTCATGGAAAGATAAATTTGAACGAAGACACTGTTCAAAATTCGAAAAAATACTCTAGTATATTATACTGGAACTTTCCGCGTGTTGGAGTTTCAACATAATATGCTGGAAGTTCATACATAGATGCACTGATCTCCAGTATATTATGCTGGACATTTCCGTGTTGCGACAAAATAGTAGTTATTTTTCAATAACTTTGCAAATTCTGGCTATTTTTGAATGACAAGTCCGAAAACTGGCCAACCCGTACTATTTTTACAGGAAAAATGGACTGGCACATAATGTGGAGAGGCCCAATTTGATATTTAGAAAAACAAAGCTCATATAGGGGTATACTCGGGCAAAGTGCAGCAATAGTCACTTTTAAGCCCGTTATTTATAATATATCTATAATTTATAATATATTTAAAGATTAGCCAATTCATCCAAACTTTAGCATTAAGTATCCTGTATTTAAAAATTCTCAAATTCAGGACTTAGTATCCTGAATTTTTGAGCTGCTAATTTTAATTTAGGACTAAGTATCCTGAATTTCTGAACTACTAATCTAAAATTTAGGACATAAGATTCGAGCAAAATTGATTAATATTTGAATATATTGTAAACTGTAAATATATTTTATACAACATAATTAAAAGTGACTACTGGTGTCATGTCCACGGTATATTATAGCTTGATATGAACAGCTGAATGTCCTAATTTCACCCTTCACTTAATCCAACTTGAAGATTTTTTTTTAATTTTTTTCGGTAGTGAAGATACTCAAGTCAATTACTATCATGTATTCTAACCAATAAGGTTTTCATATTAATTCCATGTTGAAATTTGATAAAGACGTCTCTGGAGAGTTACGCAAAGTGAAATTCCCACAAGGTGTCTGCTTTTATTTTTGTAATATTAGTCAAATCTTTTTAAAACACCTCGTTAATTTCAAATATTTTTTTATTATTATTATGAAGTTTGTTATAGAAGATATACGTTATAACATCAAGAAGAGTTGGTGCCATACAAAACTTGACTGTTAAAGTGAAGTGTTAATATATAAGATAACTGTTATAGAAAAGTTTGATTGTATTGAAATGAAATTTCATTTTGTAAGCAATAATAAGACTTGGAAGGTATTCAATTTGAAGTGCGAGGCTGAATCCAATAACCGGTCGTTTTGAGTATTTGCACTTCACTCGCCAGTTCTCGGGCATGGCTAGCCCTGTATGATGTATTATGACTTACGCAAATCGTCAGTTTTGGTTTTTAGGTTAAACGGAACAGATATGGAAGAATGATTCTCAACTTGAAGCTTAAAATTTGAAAGGTTTGACCTAGATTTGACTTTTTAGTATTCGATCTCAGATTTATATTTTTATGATTTGGTTAGCTCCGTTAGGTGATTTTGGACTTGGGAGTGCGTCCGGAATGTGATTTGGAGGTCCGTGGTAGATTTAGGCTTGAATTGGCGAAATTGAAATTTTGGTGTTTTCCGATTGGTAGTGGAAATTTTGATATCGGGGTCGGAACAGAATTCCGGAAATTGAAGTAGGTCGTTGTGTATTTTGGGACGTGTGTACAAAATTTCAGGTCATTCGGATGAAGTTTGATAGACCTTTTGATCGACTGCGGAATTCAGAAGTTTTGGAATCCTTAGGCTTGAATCCGTGGGTGATTTGGTGTTTCGGCGTTGTTTTGAGTGTTCCGAGGATTGATACAAGTTTCAATAGTGGTATATGACTTCTTCGTATTTTTAGTTGAGGTCCCGGGGGGGGGGGGGCTCGGGATGGATTCGGAAAGTTGGTGGGAGTTTGGAAATTGAAGTTGAGCAGCTTCAGCTGCTGTTCCTGTCATAACCGCACCTGCAGATTGGGGACCGCAGGTGTGGTGTCGCAATTGTATGGAGGAGGTCGCAGGAGCGGTTTTGTTTGGAGCTGGATCACAGGTGCGGAGCTTCTAGCGCACTTGCGGGGCCGCAGGTGCGAGGTTCTAAACGCAGATGCGGAATTGACCCTTAAGTGAAAACTGCAGGTGCGGCTATTTTATTTGCAGAAGCGGTCCGCTGGTGCGGTAATTGGTCCGCAGGTGCGGGAACACCTGAGCAGAAACTATATAAGCTTTCCTTCACGATTTTTACCTTTGTTCCACAATTTTGAGACGGCTTGAGAGCTTTTTGAGAAGATTTGAAGAGGGATTCAAGGGATAACGCTTGGAGGTAAGATTTTTGAACCCAATACTCGATTCCATGGCATTATTTTACTGATTAGGCTTCGAATTAATGGAATTAAGGGTTAAAATTGGAGAATTAGGGCTTGGTATTGTAGAGTTTCCATCCGAGATTTGAGGGGCCATTTGGGGTCCGATTTTGATGTTCTTAGTATGCATAGACTCGTGGGAGGATAAGGATTTCTGTGGTGTGATTTTATCGAAATTCGAGATGTGGGCCCGGGGGTCGGGTTTGGTCGATTTCGGAATTTTTGAGGTAATCTGATTATTTTCGCTTGGACTTTATTCCTTTAGCACGTATTAATGGTATGATACTGATTTTGGTTAGATTCGAGGCGAGTTAAGGCCGAGTCGAGAGGCAAAGGCGTCGCGGAGTAGGATTTTCGTCCGGTTTGAGGTAAGTAATGATTGTAAATGTTGTTCTGAGGGTATGAAACCCCGAATTTCACATTGTTGTGCTACTTTGAGGTGACGCACGCGTTAGATGACGAGCGTGGGGTCGTGCACCGTTGGGGATCGTGACTTGGTCCGTCCCGTACGACTATTAAGTCGCATATTTGATTGAAGGCTGTTTTATATCATTGTGTTCTGGAAAGTACAACTACGTTTTGGACTGAATACAATATTTGGACCTTTTGCCAACTATTTTGGACCCTTAGGGGCTTTTTACTACTATTCCTTACTATTTTGACTTAATATCCATGCTCAGTCATGCTGTGTTTTACTGATTTCACAACCCAGCCATATTTACATTGTTTTGATATTTTAAATGATATTTTTGGGCTGAGCTTCCTATTTTACTGTTGCTCGAGAGGCTTGAGAGATTTCTAATTGAGTGAGGCCGAGGGCCTATGATGTGAGGATATTATAGGATCGGGCTACACGCCAAAACAGGTTGTTACTGATTCATGATATTGTGAGGCCGAGGGCCTGATTGATTTATTCCATGAGGTGGCTTGTTATTATAAGGCCGATTGCCTATTTGATTATGCCACGAGGTGGCTTGTTATAGCGCTTAGGCTGTAGGAGCCCCTCCGGAGTCTGTACACCCATAGTGAGCGCGAGTACCTAGTGTGAGTGATGTGATATAGCCCGAAGGGTTGTTGTTGTTTCATATTATTGTCCGAGGGGCTGTTCTTGATCCATGTTTTGCCCGTGGGGCGATTCTTGATTCATGTTATGCCCGAGGGCTGATTACGAGTGATTGTGAGGTAGCCCGAGGGGCTGGTATGTGGATTAACTAAATTCCCATGATATAAATGCCCGAGGGGATGATAACGAAATGATTTAATTTATATATTGATTTGGAAACATACTGTACTCACTGTGGTGTTATGACGTGGATTATGTATTTTCTTACTGCTCAGTCTTTATTTACTCTTATTACTTACTGAGTTGGCGTACTCACATTATTCCCTGCACCTCATGTGCAGATTCAGGCATTTCTGAACCCGGTGGCGGGTGTTGATTACTTAGTGGCAGGTTCATCGGAGATAGCAAGGTAGCTGTCTGGCGATCGCAGCCCTGCTTTTCTCCCTTCTTTATTCTTCTTTCGTGTATTTTTGTGATTTTCCCGGCCATGTTGGCCTTGATGTCGTCAAAACAGTTGTAGTAGATGTTCATGACTGGTGACACCCTGATGTCGGGCTTGCATTTTATTTTCGCACTACTTATTTAAACTTATATCATTGGAATTTAGTTAATTAATGGCTTCATATGACTTCTTATGATTTTCTAATTGGTTTTTAGTTTGTGTCGGCTGGCTTAGTTTCATGATAGGCGCATCACGGTCAGGTCAGTTTTAGGGTTGTGACAAGTTGGTATCAGAGCCTAGGTTACATAGGTCTCACGAGTTATGAGCAGGTTTAGTAGAGTCTCGCGGATTGGTACGGAGACGTCTGTACTTATCCTTAGGAGGCTGTAGAACCTTTAGGAAATCCCACATTCTTGAATTCTTATCATGCGTCCTTGATTCAGCTTGAAATGTAACTCTTTGAATTCCTTCTACGTGTTCGTATAGGTGCGTGAGTGATCGGTATCAGCTGTGCATCGACGGCTTGTGATTCCCTGATCGAGGGGCAAGATGTGATTTTTGTGTATTGATGTTGGGCCAGTCTGGAGGACTTGAGGCCGGGCCTTGCCTGTAGCTTGAGCCCTGAGCTGTTGATTGTGTGAGCGCGTATTTTTAGATTTATATGTTCGATAGTGTCCTTATTAGGGAAAGTGATGGCTGGATAACTACGTGATGAGTATGATGTGACTGCAAGATATGTTCATATGATTTGAATGAGACGAGAAGGGTCTTCTTGGGGGTAGTAAGAACTATCTGGTACTTGATTTCCATTGTAATTTGATGTATAGCCCGAGTTGTGGGTGTGTTGAAGGATCTTTTTATGTTATCTAGTTGGGAAGTGAAGTAGATTTCATGTTGTGATATGAGTTCAGACTCAGGAAGACTCAGTGATTGCGTGATGTTTATGACGGGTGAAGGGTATAAAGAGATGTTAGTTTGAGGCGAAGCGGATGGGTTATCTCCTGAGGAGTGTTCTGAAATTTGTGTGGTCCCTATGATGTTTGTTGTAATTCCTCTTTTACCAGTAAATATGTGTGATGCAATTTGAGTTTGGATCGTGTATGAGAGTGGACTGGACTGTTACGAGGGTAAATGCAAGATTTCCAGAAGATTTGAAGTACTATATGGTCTGTGTTGCACGATCTTATGAGAGATTGAGTTTAATCTCATTATGGTGCTATGGCAATGATAGAGTATTTGCATTATGAGTTATTGTGTGTTTTGATTTATGTCTTTGAGCCAAGGGGGGAGTCTGCTACTGCTCAATTGATTGCACGGTTATGTGTTATGTTGGTTCCAGTTTGAGGCATACTAGTGAATCAGTTGTGGCTTGCAGGGGTTTAGATCGATGATGGCTCGAGTAAAGGAAATTTTTAATAAAGGTTATGTTATGCTTTATGGGTGTATGAGAATCACGGAATGACTTGAGTTGTTATTTGTGAAGGATGTACGGTGCATAAAGCAGGAATTTATTTGGTTGCATTAAAGTGGGGTTACTTCCATAGGTGTTGATGTTCTAATGGGGCATAGGTCGTTCGGTTCATTTGATCAGCCTAATTGAAACCAGAGTAGAGTGGATGACTCCCGAGAATGGTTTTGAAGTGTGAGCACGTGAATTTTGCCCTATATGAATGACTCCCACAAATTCAAAACAAAATAATTTTCCCATTATTTGCAATTTCGTAGATTTTTTTAGCATTTTTGTTAATTGTTTGCATTTGTCTGCGCATGTTAATTTTGTTTAAATTATGAAAAAATACAAAATATGTTGCATTTGCATTTAGGGTTTAACTTTGCTATGTTAAAAATTAATTAGCAATTTAGTTGCTTTACAAAAATGGAAAAATCACAAAAATGGTTTATTTTGCATTGTTCAATTTTAGATCTAAATTTCGTTGGTTTTCCTATTTGGTATTTAATTAGTTGTAACAATTATTAGGGTTAATTAATTTAATTTGGTAGAATAATTTGGTTTAGGATTTAATTTAGGTGTTATTTTTCAATTTTGGAAAAAAGAAAAAGAATTTTGAAATAAAAGAAAAAGAAAAGAGTTGAAGAAATCAGATTTTTCGGGCTAAGTCTTTTAAATTTCCCAAAGCCAATTCGATTACCCCTTAAACTTGTCCTAAGCCAGCCCAAACCCAGCCAATACCCAGCCCAGCCCCACCTCCCCAACCAAACGACGTCGTTCGTAAGGTAATGGATCTGAGTCATTGATTTTCTTTCATCCAACAGACGGGAACTGGGCATGTATTTAATATAAATATGTCTGTATCCCTACCCCCCCACTCATCGTCCCTCTCTCACCTCTCAGAACCCCTCTCATCCCTGATAAACCCTAGCGCCGCCGCCCCAAAATCCCATCGCCTTAACCTGGCGGCACCATCTCTTCTCACCCTTAAATCAACACCACACAATCTTCAAGACACCCTTATTCCGAATCCCCACTTGGTTTCTTTCAAATACCTCCAAAACCTCTCGAATCTTAAATCTCGGGTTCGAGTTCTAGAGGTCAAAGTCAAGTTCATCCATGCAAAGTCATCCTTCCAAGGTCCAAAGATTGGTTCGTCTCAGAATGGCGTTATTCGTGGGTTCTTAACAAAGAACAGGCGATTTACACCATTTTGGGACGAAACCAGAACTGCCCGGTGACTTCAAGTTTGATCGGTGAGTGTTCTTTTGTTTTCTGTCCGTTATTGTTCGTTTCATCTCTTTTTCTTCTCTTTTCTTTTACATTTGTTTGAATGGCCTGTCCTCCGTCTGAAATCGTTCAAGAGTTTGGAACCTAGTCTTTCCCTTTAGATTGAATTGGGGTTCATTTTTGTTCCGTTGGATTTTTAGTTGTCTTTTTAAGTTCTTAATTGTTGTTCTCTGTTTCTGTTTTTTAGGACATTTTATGATAATTGGCTTAAGTTAGATTTTTGTTCATTTGGTAAATTAGTTCTGGTTTAGTATTTTAGCTTTAAAAAAAAAGAGAAACCAATCGCTTAGTTTAGACCTTGATTTTTGAAGTTATTCAACTGTTTCCCTTTTCTGCTTCTCATCAATTTAGTTAAATGGATTTTTGATTTGGGCCTGAGGTTCACTGGATTCGTTCATTTGGACCTGAATATATGGGTCATTGACCCATGACCCATATCCATGGGTTGCAACAGTAAAAACAAGGTCATTAAGGGGTAATTTGGGTAGTCCGGTCTTGGGAATCTTTGTATAACAACCTTAAGAAGCTTCCAGGAAATGGGATGGGGGGCTGTGTTTGAAATTCTGATAGTTGATTAGAGGTATTTTAGCTAAAACGAAATGGGAAAGGGGGGGTAAGTGCAAGTCTGATTCTCTTAGGATTGCCCTAATGCCTTGCCTATAAAGGCATCTCTATCTTGCATTTCAAGGGGGAATTCAAGGGGTGAAGAGCTAGAAATCCACAAAAGGCTTCAGACAACTGAAAATATCATAAAGAATTACTGTTTCATCAAGTTTTAACTTGAACTTTGAGGTCTTTTTGAATTTCTAAAGCAATTTTCTAATTCACATAGATTTACAGGGTTTGAGATTAATTTCTGGAAAGTTTTAGGCCAAGCTGTGTTAAAATTACTGTTCTATTGGACTTATAGTCGGTTCTGTGGGTTCAACATCCTTAATCTGGGGTTGTGTTCTAGCTGGTGTGGCTGTTTATCTGTTGATACTATTCTGTTGTGCTGATCCCCATCTTTTCTCTTATTTTGCTCTCCATGTACACATTTCTGAACTTAAAGCCATGTACGAAGTTTTGACTTGCAGAATGAAATGAAATAGATGCAATATATCTTGGCTCTTTAGTTTAGTGCTATTGTTTCCATATCCCATGATTTTGTATTTGTTTAGTATAGTGACTGTTTGATATGAATGGATGTAACTAATAGGTTGCTAACATGAAGTTAGATGTAATAGTTACTACTTGATTATTTGCGGGATTTAGAGTCTGTTATAATAGTTTAATTGGACTGGGAAGGACACTCAGTTGGATTGTGTTAATCAGACAGTTATACATTTTTTGTGTTTTTTGGGGGTGATAATTGGTAGCTGCAGTTTGTGAAATTCAGTTCAGTGGCGTTTTACTTGGTCATTTCATACGATTAGTGTCTTCTTATAATGTTAAGGCTCAACAGAGCCATCTTTGGGATTATGGCTTTATAATGGCCAATTAATCCCCAGGTGTTCTTTGCTCGAACTGTTTGAATTAGCCTTAGGGGGTTATTCAGCAAGTTGGGGAAATGAGTTTGCCTTTCGAAAGATAAAATAGTAAAGTGCATATTAATTTAGTGCTTCAACAGTCATAACCCATAGTTTTGTCCATTTGTTTGATGATTGGAAATGTGAAATGCTAAAGGTTAATCTCCTATTTGGTCTATGGATTCGAACTTGCGTCTCATTTCTTACTGATGCTACCATGTTTCAATTTGGGCTCTATTGAGCCTGAACGCAAAAGAGCTAGTCTGGGATGGGAATAAGGCATTAAGCCTCGATCCCGAATCCCCACTCTTCCGCCCCCGTGTGTACAAACTAGGCATGTTATCGAGTTTGGCCCAAATTATTTCAATTCGTGAGTTCTGTAGTTGCAATACGTCATGGGCTTAGACTCAAAGGGAAACGGACCATTGTTTATTTATTTCGTTTTAAGCTTTAGTTATAACATACCATTTTTGAGTTCTTTTGGGCTTCCTCTTTATTTAAGTTAGATCATTTCAAATAATTAGGAGGTGGGCTATAACTAGATAACTTATAATGAATGGCCCCCCATGAATTATCTTAGAAACCTTTAAGTTAAAATAAATCGGTGCGCGCCAAGACAAAACTCGGGTGTACATTTCATGTGACCCAAATCAAAATCTAAAAACGTTGACTAAAATGTGTTTAGGATTGCGGGTGCATTTCATGTGGCGTGATCCAAAGGCACGTTTTAAACGACGTTCAATCTTCTTTAAAAATTAATTAAAAGCAGTCAAAAGTTTAAAATGACATCATAGGTTAAAACGTGTTTCTAAAATCAGAGAGTTAAGCCGAATATAACAGTTGCGCGACCGTGCTAGAACCACGGAACTCGGGAATGCCTAACACCTTCTCCTAGTTAACAGAATTCCTTACTTGGATTTCTGGTTCGCGGACTGTTAAACAGAGTCAAGCTTTTCCTCGATTCGGGATTCAACCGGTGACTTGGGACACCATAAATCTCCCAAGTGGCGACTCTGAATCTTTTAACAATAAATCCCGTTTCGATTGTCCTTTAATTGGAAAAACTCCCTTATACCCTCTGTCACACCTCCTTTTTCCGCCCCCGTGAGGGTACAAGGAGTTTTTCCAATTAAAGGACAATCGAAACGGGATTTATTTATTTATTTCAGAGTCGCCACTTGGGAGATTTAGGGTGTCCCAAGTCACCAATTTTAATCCTGAATCGAGGAAAAGAATGACTCCATATCACAGTCTGCGTACCAGAAATCCGGATAAGAAATTCTGTTAACCCGGGAGAAGGTGTTAGGCATTCCCGAATTCAGTGGTTCTAGCACGGTCGCTCAATTGTCATATTCGGCTGGATTATCTGATTTTTATACAAATATGAACTTATGTGCAAGTTTTAACTCTTTATCACTTTTATTATTATATTTTTAAAAGAATGTGAACATTGTTTAAAAAATATGTCTTTGGATTGCGTCACATGAAATGCACCCGCAATCCGGAACACAGTTTTATTCAATGTTTTGGGATTTGGATTTGGGTCGCATGAAATGCACACCCGAGTTTAAGAAGATAAGATTATCAAAACGCGCGCCTAAAGCAATTAGCGTATTATTATTTCTGGGTAAGGCCGCGGAATTTTGCTAAACGGCTCATCCCAAAGTCTAAGTAATTTTAATTAAACATTTATTGAGGGCCCCGCAATTTGTGCGTTTTATTAGGCGAGGCTCATCTCATTTATTTTAAAAGGATAATCCTAAAATGACTACATCTTTTCTATTAAAACTGTCTCTACAAATGAAAGAGAAAATGTCTTAATTTATTTACATGCTTAAACGGGCCATTGTTTATTATTTACCAATTTACGACCATTGTTGACGAAAAATAAACATCATCAAAATTGAAATTGTAGATAAAGTACAAAATTGACAAGTAGTAATTTTTGAAAGAAACTAAACATCTTGTAACTATCCTAAGCCCATTTTGTTAAATGAACAAACCATAGGTATTAATTACTTACAAATAGTTGGCAACTAGAATTAACCTTAATTACTAATACTCTTTCGAAAAGATATTGAACTCCAATATTAACTCATTTTTTACTCGACTCATGCCTATTGAATTAATGTTCTTGGCCTTGCTATGTTGATTCACTCTTCAAATATGCTAAACCCGCTAATTCTACAAGTTAAGGATCCCCATGTTTGCCTAAAATTTTGCGGGTCTTTGTTACTTAAAGATTCAACAACTACAAAATTTGCGAATTACTTCTATTCCAATGTCTGCGAGTTCAAAGCAAGATTTTTGTTAACCGACCAATATAAAATTGATATCCTACATGGATTATTTACCAAAATGATTTCGAACTAAGGTATTTGATAACACGCATCAACAAAATTGACATTATTTAACTATGCGACTCATGCGAGACTTATAAATAACACACATATTATACTAATTGATGCTCATACCTTTTCAAAGAATTCAGTCCCACAATCTAATGTTACTTATCAATTATTGCTAATAAAATGATCTTATAAAAGAAGCAATCCTACTTATACAAATGTCCAACATTCATTTAACAAAAAAAACACATAATTAAAGTCTATCTAAGATACAAATCTTCTATAACTAAACATGCTAAAATTCTACCATCTCATTTCATCTTCAAAGCGTACATCAAAATGGTTTGTAGAAGTGTACCTGATATGGACACAAGAAGAAAAAAAGTGAAGATCAGTAGATCAGTAGCAGACAACAACAACAACCAGCACAGTAGCAACAGGGACAACCCAAAATTCAGCAGCAAGTTAAGTGACAAACCCAGCAGAAATACTCAGAAGAAAACCAACAGCAAACAACCAGTGGATTTTCAATCCAAAAGAGAACCAAAAACACTTAAGTGGAGCAATTTTCAGCAAGTAAAGAACCCAGGAAGATAACTGAAAAGCCAACGATGTGCCCGACCAAACCAGTCCAAAGCAGAGAAAGAAATCGATGCAGAAACACAGTTGTTTCTCTTTTTTATGTTCAGAAAAAACCAGCCCTCTTTTTCAGTATATGTTTTTTCTAAAATCTGTTTTTTTTTTATTTTTCTAAAATCTGTTCTCTCTTTTCTTTTTCTGTTTTCCAGATAATCTTCTTTTTCAAATCTGTTTTCTCTCCCTCCTTTCAGTCCTCTATTCTAGGTATATATAATAACCAACAGATCTGCCTTCCTTTGAAAAGCTTCACTTACCTGACCAAAATCCCAAAAGGTCTGCCTATTTTCACCAATATCCCACTAAGGAATGCTTTTCCTTACTTTATTCCCTAAATTAAGGCATGATATAAGGGCTTGTCCTCCACTAACATTAAACTAATATATAAGCTCTTGTTTTATTAGTGCTTGACTAACGGACCATTAATTTAGTCAATTCTGCCCATTTTCCATTCCCAAAATACCCCTGTAATCCTACTATTATTACTGCCCTAATTCAAAACTTCAGTAACCTATTATTGAACCTCTCTATTTTCAAACCTATTAGCTGATGACTGAATGACTAAGACTGAATTCTTATTGAAACAACTGAACTGAAATTAAATCAAAACCAAACTAACACAACACAGAACTCAACAGAATCATTGAAGCTGAAATTGAAACTTGAATCAATATGCACATGAATGAAGGTAATGTGAATGCAGGTTCATTGTCAGCTTAATGACAATGTCCTGAAACTAGGTGGCCATAGATCAAACATACACAACAACATTTCACGAACTTGCTGATTTAACAAACAAGAACGAATTAATTGACAAGAATTAATTAACTGATTACCTACAACAAATGATAACAATCAATCAAAAATAAATAAACAGGTTGTTTCAATCAGCATTAATAGGAACAAGAATTTATAATAAAACAACTAATCGACGAACTTAATCGAATCGATTACACACATTGTAACTAATTACAACAAACAGAAACAATGCTAGAGTTTTATCTAATAAACGGGTATAGTGGATATGAGACAGAATTAAGTAAAAAAAAGAATCGGAAAATTATATAGACTACTACAACAGGAAATTATACATACATAGCGTACAAAAGAAAACAGTAAAAATACCTCTGAATCTTCAAACCCAGAATATGTCTTAATCTTGAATTGATTTGAACCTTATTGAGGTCGAACGAACCTGAATCGAAGTATTCTAATTTGAGAATACTTTGATTAAGGTCCATTAGACCCCAAACCTTCATGTTATCTGACAAATTCCATGATTTGGGATTTTAGGGTTCCACTTTTTCTCAGATTTAGGGTTTGACCATTTCTGGGCATATTTGAAGGGGATCAAGGGTGGTTTAGGGGTGAAGGAGGCCTGGGGGTCACCTGGTATGAATTTGAAAAGGATATGGGCAGTTCCTGCTTGGCTCAAATCTTCAAATGAAGATTCGAGCAGTTCTAGGAAGATTCGACCTAAGACATTACCGGATCTATGACGAGGGTAGTCAGGAGAAGCTATGGTGTTGATTTGGAAGCCATCGGAGAAAGTTAGGTTTTCAGACCAAACTTTGATCGAAGATTCGAGATGTTGGGGTCTGATTCGAGGTAAGTTATGATGATAGTTGGGACGGGGAGGTTGAGAGGAGTTAAGGGTGTTAAAATGGAGTCATTTGGACCACCGGAACCGCCGTGAGGCGATTTCCGGTGGGTGGTTGACGGTGGTTGCAGGCGGGGATATGTTTGGTCTCTGAAGGAGACAATGAACAGGGAAGGGAGGGTGTTTGGTTTGGGGGGTGGGGTATGGTTTAGGACTTATATACGGGGTGAGGTAATTGATCCTGGTCGTTGGATGAGGTGGGTTTGATGGCCAGGATCCTTCGTTAAGGGGAAAACGGTGCCGTTTGAGACTGGGTCGGTCTCTGGGGTGAAGTGGGTCAGGTATAGAGGATTGATCGGGACCGTTGGATTAAATGGAAAAGACGGCCCTGATTGATTGTAATCATACGGCGTCGTTTGAATTAATGAAAGAATTGAACTGGATCGTTAGATCTGACTGATCAATGGTCCAGATTGAAAGCATCCAAACGACGTCGTTTGGGAGACGGCTGAGAGACCTGGTCCTGGACTGGGTTATTACACACATTGAGCCTGCTCTTTTGGTTTAATTGTGAAGCCCAAATCCGATATTTCCTTCAATTTTTTCACTCTTTTCTTTAGAGAAAAATTCCTAATTAAATAACAATCAAAATTAAACTACACAGATATTAATTAACACTTGACGACAATTAACACACAAATTAAAACATTTAATAAAATCACATGATGACAACAAATAGAATAAAAATGCATATTTTTGTGATTTTCGCTTTTTAAAACCAAATTATAGTTTAATTAATTCTAAATATGCATGCAACAAGTATTTTTTGTATTTTTAATTAAACTGCAACAAGGTAAACTTTTACGGACAAAATAATTACTAAAATGTCACGCAAACTCACAAGATTGTACCCGAAGGTAACTTGTTTTACTTTTCGATTTCTTTTGGAGTAATTATTGTGAAGCAAAAATCACGTGCTCACAGCTGCCCCTCTTTGACCGAAAACACAAAGAGTTTTCGTGCAAAGATAAAGTGAGCGGATACGAGCGATTTTCGCCCGTTGGAATACTCCGTGTGAAGCATTTTTCGAAAAAGATTTAACCGAACCTTTGCTTCAAAGGTCTCCTACATATCCCTGGCTAGAAGGGAATCAGGTTAATGTAGTTCGGGAAGTTTTGGTAGCTGGGACTACCATGGGACTGCTTTTTGCTGTTACTGATGTTGCTTGCTGTTGCTACTGCTGACCAATCTCCTTATTACAACGTCCTAAAAGAAAATTAGAAGCTAGACTAGGCTAGGAATTACAAAAATCTTATCTGTCTTCCCCTTGCTCTGGTTGCCTCGCTCTTGTCGGCTTGCGTTTCCTCTGGTGCCTTTCTTTCGAAAACTGCTGGGGATGACACTGGCCTTTTTGAGTATAAGTTTTATTATTCCGTTCTGTCTGCTGGGGACACTGCTTTCTGCATCAAAGCTTGTGGTGCTGAGGATTTTTGTTGTATACCTCCTCATTACTGCCTTCTGCTTGATCTTGAAATGTATTCCTCTGTTCTGCAGGCGGGCTCCTGACTTCAATCTTAACTTTTGAAAGATGACATAACCTCAATTCTCCAGGCGGGCTCCTGATTTCAACAAATCATTAAAATAACACCTTCATTCTCCAGGCGGGCTCCTGACTTCTTCAATTCCTTAAAAATAACACCTCCATTCTACAGGCGGGCTCCTGACTTCTCCAACTTAAAATATAACGACCTCCGTTCTACAGGCGGGCTCCTGACTTCAACAACTGCTTAAAATAATTCAGCCTCCATTCTCCAGGTGGGCTCCTGACTTCAACAACAACTTAAATGTAACACCTCCATTCTCCAGGCGGGCTCCTAACTTCTTCAACTTAAAATATAACAACCTCCGTTCTACAGGCGGGCTCCTGACTTCAACAACTGCTTAAAATAATTCAGCCTCCATTCTCCAGGCGGGCTCCTGACTTCAACAACAACTTAAATGTAACACCTCCATTCTCCAGGCGGGCTCCTGACTTCTTCAACTTAAAATATAATAACCTCCGTTCTACAGGCGGGCTCCTGACTTCAACAAATCCTTAAAATAACACCTTCATTCTCCAGGCGGGCTCCTGACTTCAACAACAACTTAAATGTAACACCTCCATTCTCCAGGCGGGCTCCTGACTTTTTCAACTACTTCCTTCAAAACTGGTGTTTTATTCCTCTGAAAATTGTTGGGGATAACACCGTTATTTTATTTCACCAATATGTCATTTTCCTTCCTTAAAGACTATTTCCTTTAAAGCTGGTGCTTTCACTTCCTTGAAACCTGCCGAGAATAACACTACTGGGGAATTATCTTCCTCCTTTTAATAATGGTGGGGATGATACTGATTATCTTGCTTCTTCCAAGATTGTTTTTTTCTTAAAACTTGTTTCTCCCTTCTCGTATACTGCTGGGGAATTTTTCTTCCTTCAACACTTGTGTTATCTTCTCTCTTTCCCAAATGACTATCTGTTTTTTAAGAAAATTTTCGTAATGAGAGAAAATTTTCTGCCCCAATTTGATAATCTTCCTTGTGACCCTGTCTTCCTGCGGTCAATAATATTTCCTTTCCCTGTTTCAAATCAAAGAAAAATTTGTTAGTTTAAAACGGGGCGAGTGGTCGCGCCACTTCTGCTGAGGATGGTTTTTCCCTTTTCTTTTCCTTGCTTTGCTATAAAACTTGCTGGGGAGAATATTGATTGCTGGGGCTGATATTCCCGCTGGGGATGGTTGTCGTTTCTCTTCCTTCTCCGCTCCGTGTCGTCCGACCATTATGGATCTTGGTCGAGAATCTGTCGGAGTTGTCCTTGTATCTCGCAAATCTGCTGAGGATCATCTTGGAATTTGATCCATAACTTCCCTTGGAAACTTGGGCCTCTTAGGATCTAGACCCATTCATCATTTGGTCTTGCGACAAACTTCCTTTCGTTTTGTCGCTTTATCTTTGGCTTGTCCTTTTCGCATTTCACCTTGTACCATTTGGCAATTGGACGTAAACTCTGAAAATCCTTTTCAAAAATAAACTACTGGGGAAATAAAATCTTTTAAACTAAGAAATGAAAGAGTGATAATTTTAAAGATTGGAAAAGAAGTCCTTCTGAACAAAAACTGGGGAAAAAGAAAAGAACAGAACTTATCTGAATGATATAACCAATCCCAATGATCATGTCGTGCATTCCAGATTGATCAGCCCAGTCTATTTGTATCAATCAATTTTTCGGATGGCCTCATCTCACTGGGGATAAATAAATACTCAACATTTGCCAAATGTGGACCTTTCCGTCAATCTCGCCTTGTCGCCTCATAGTGCCCTTCGAGGGGTTTTCACTAATAAGACTCTCTCATTTCTCTCAACTCCCGTCGCCTCATGGTGCCTGTGAAGGTTTTCACCGATAAGACTCTCTCATTTTATTTTATTTTTCAGTTGGGGATTGGAGCGTTTGTCAATTTGACGCTCTTTGTTGGGGATTCTTTCGGCTATCAATTCATTTCCAGCTTATGATCCTTTTCTCTGTTGGGGATCAGAGTGTTATTCCCGACTTCCGTTCGCATGATTTTTCACCTCTTGGATACTGATCGGGAGGTCTTTTTTGGACATCAATAGGGATTTTTGTGTGGGGTTAAAAGAAAAGGCTATCAAAAAGTTCAAAATAATTTGGGAAGGGTGAAACAGTACAACTCTTGGAATCCAACTTTCTTTCCCAAAATTATAAACACAACTTCTGCCCCAGTTTTTCTTGCTTGGGGATTCTTATTTATTGGTACACTATGACCGAGCCGTGAGGCGCCTACGTATCCTTCTTTGAGGAATCAGGTCAAACGTAGTTCCCACTTCCTTTGTTTTTCTTGTGATTTTCTTTTGTCTTTATTATTGTTTTTCTTTCTTTTTATCCTTTATTTTAATTACTGACTCCAAAAGAGGGATATGAAAGAATAAATAAGGCTCAAAAGGGTAAGCAAAGGTTAAAGTGTTTTGATAGAAGAAAGAATTGTCTCCGTCATTTCATTCTCCGATAAATGCCAACCACAAACAAATGACAATTACAATCAAAAGAGATCATATATAATATCTCTTAACTACGTCGGAATTGATAGCCATGTCGACGCATTTTCCTTCGACATTTGTTAAACATAAGGCACCATTGGACAATACTCTGGTTACAATGAATGGTCCTTGCCAATTCGGGGTGAACTTGCCCTTTGCTTCTACTTGGTGTGGCAGGATTCGTTTCAACACCTGTTGCCCCACTTCAAATTTTCTGGGGCGCACCCTCTTGTTATAGGCTCTTGCCATTCTCCTTTGATATAACTGGCCATGACACACAGCTGTCAATCTATTCTCATCAATCAAGCTCAACTGTTCCAAACGGGTTTTGACCCACTCAATATCATCAATCTCAGCCTCGGCGACAATCCGAAGGGATGGAATTTCCACTTCCGCAGGTATTACTGCTTCAGTTCCATACACCAACAAATAAGGGGTGGCACCTACTGAAGTCCGGACGGTAGTGCGATAACCCAACAATGCAAATGGTAATTTTTCATGCCATTGCCTGGATCCTTCTACCATCTTCCTCAGTATCTTCTTGACGTTCTTGTTGGCTGCTTCAACAACTCCATTTGCTTTGGGATGATATGGTGTGGAATTATGGTGTATAATCTTAAATTGTTCACATACTTCTCTCATCAAATTGCTATTAAGATTAGCACCATTGTCCGTGATTATCACTTTCGGGATCCCAAATCTACAGATGATATGGGAATGGACAAAATCCACCACTGCCTTCTTGGTTACTGACTTGAAAGTTTTGGCTTCAACCCACTTAGTAAAATAGTCGATGGCCACCAGAATAAACCTGTGACCGTTCGAAGCTGCCGGCTCAATAGGCCCAATGACATCCATGCCCCATGCCACAAATGGCCATGGTGCTGACATTGTGTGCAATTCCGTTAGTGGAGAATGAATCAGATCTCCGTGTATCTGACACTGATGGCATTTTCGTACGAAACTGATACAATCATGCTCCATAGTGAGCCAATAATATCCTGCTCGAAGAATCTTCTTCGCCAATACTTATCCGCTCATATGTGGCCCACAAACTCCAGCATGTACTTCTGTCATAACTGTCGTGGCTTGACTAGCATCTATACATCTCAGCAATCCCAAATCTAGGGTTCTTTTGTATAACACTCCCCCACTGAGGAAGAAACCATTTGATAATCGCCGAATGGCTCTTTTTTGATCTCCGGTGGCCTGCTCCGAGTATATCCCCATCCTGAGGTACTCTTTGACGTCATAAAACCATGGCTCTCCATCCACTTCTTCCTCTATCATGTTGCAATAGGCATGATGATCACGAACCTGGATGTGCAACGGATCAACATGAATTTTGTCTGGGTGATGCAACATTGATGCTAAAGTGGCCAATGCATCGGCAACCTCATTGTGAACTCTTGGGATGTGTCTAAACTCCACTGATCGAAATCGCTTGCTCAGATCGTGCAAACATTGTCGATATGGTATGAGTTTCAAATCCCATGTTTCCCATTCAACCTGAATCTGATGCACCAGGAGGTCCGAGTCCCCCAAGACCAATACTTTCTGGACATCCATTTCTGCCGCTAATCGCAAACCCAAAATGCATGCCTCATACTCAGCCATGTTGTTGGTACAATAGAAACGCAGTTGAGCTGTAACAGGATAATGATGTTCTGTTTCAGAAATAAGCACTGCTCCTATTCCAACTCCCTTTGCATTTGCGGCTCCATCAAAGAAAAGCTTCCAACTTGGTTCCTCAGGTAAGTCCAACTCATCTATATTCATTACTTCCTCATCGGGAAAATACGTCCTCAACGGCTCGTATTCCTCGTCAATAGGATTCTCAGCCAAGTGATCTGCCAACGCTTGGGCCTTCATGGCTGTCCTCGTCACGTAGACGATGTCAAACTCCGTGAGTAATATTTTCCATTTTGCTAACCTTCATGTGGGCATAGGCTTCTGGAAAATATACTTTAATGGATCCAACCAGGAAATGAGATATGTAGTATATGAGGATAAATAATGTTTCAACTTCTGGGCCACCCAGGTTAGGGTGCAACATGTCTTCTCGAGTTGAGTGTACTTAACCTCATATACTGTAAACTTCTTGCTGAGATAATAAATGGCTTGCTCTTTTCTTCCTATAATGTCGTGTTGCCCCAACACGCAACCAAAAGAATTCTCCAAGACCGTTAGATAAAGAATTAATGGTCTTCCCGGCTCAGGGGGAACCAATACAGGTGGATTTGATAAATATTCTTTGATCTGGTTGAACGCCTCCTGGCATTCCGCCGTCCATCCTATTGCAGCATCCTTCTTTAACAGCCGAAAAATGGGTTCACAGGTTGCCGTGAGTTGAGCAATAAATCTGCTGATGTAATTCAACCTTCCCAACAGACTCATTACTTCTGTCTTGTTCTTCGGCGGTGGCAACTCTTGGATAGATTTGATTTTTGATGGATCCAGTTCAATACCTCGCCGACTGACAATGAATCCCAAAAGCTTCCCAGATGGAACACCAAATGCACATTTAGCCGGGTTGAGCTTAATATCATACCTTCGAAGTCTTTGAAAGAACTTCCTTAGGTCTGCTACGTGGTCTTCCTGATGCTTGGACTTTATGATTACATCGTCTACGTACACTTCG
The DNA here is from genome assembly GCF_000715075.1 of Nicotiana tabacum. Classification (NCBI taxonomy): domain Eukaryota; kingdom Viridiplantae; phylum Streptophyta; class Magnoliopsida; order Solanales; family Solanaceae; genus Nicotiana; species Nicotiana tabacum. Next base: position 6,871,397 of record NC_134087.1, read on the forward strand.
ATTTCTTTGTGGATCATGTCATGAAACACAGTGGTCATTGCTCTCATGTACGTTGCCCCCGCATTCTTCAAACCAAATGGCATTACCCGGTAGCAATAAGTTCCCCACGGCGTAATGAAGGCTGTCTTTTCCGCATCTTCCCCATCCATCAGAATCTGATGATACCCAGCATACCAATCCACAAAAGATCCGATCTTACGTCCGGCACAATTGTCGATCAAAATATGGATGTTGGGTAAAGGAAAGTTGTCTTTAGGGCTTGCCCTATTCAGATTGCGGTAATCGACACACACCCTGATCTTTCCATCTTTCTTTGGTACCGACACCACATTAGCCAACCAATCAGGATATCGAGTGACACAAATAACCTTTGCTTGCAGCTGCTTGGTTACTTCTTCTTTAATCTTCACACTCATATCCATTTTGAACTTCCTCAATTTTTGCTTGACGGGAGTGCATACTGGGTCAGTGGGCAATTTATGAACCACTAAATCTGTGCTTAATCCCGACATGTCATCCTATGACCATGCAAAAACATCTTTGAATTCAATAAGTGTTTTGATCAATTCCTCCCTGATATTTGGTGCAATGTGGATGCTTATTTTAGTTTATCTGATATCGTCGGCATCCCCTAAATTGATGGCTTCTGTGTCATTTAAGTTGGGTTTGTATTTTTCTTCAAACTGGCTTAACTCCCTGTTTATCTCCTCGAATGCTTCGTCCTCATCGTATTCCGACTCATTATCATAATCGACCTCTTGTATGATTAGCTAGGAATCAGATTGATCTTTTAGACTAGGTTGAAGATCCGTTGTGCATGCCATGTCATTAGAACCAGTATGAAAAGAACTGTTCAGAAAAGAAACGAAAGAAGCAAAATTAAAATAATAGAAAATAATAAAGAAGAAACTTTTCGTTTTATTTATGGGATAACAAGGTTTCACACTGTATTCGATATAATAAAAAGAAATCTGGATTACAACCCTGGAATAATCCAGAAAACAGAAAAGGAAAATCAAAATCAACTACCAAGACTCCCTCCTAGTAGGAAGAGAAGTAGCCGTCAAATTGTTGACCTTGACTTTGGGACCCACAAATTGTATGTCTGCCTTACTGGAACCCTCTCCAGCTTCTATCATGTTGACGTCGACAAACACTCTTTCAAAGCTTTCATTCAAATCTCCGTTTGGCCCCATCAGAGGTCCAAGAACTTCCGGGACTGGCAACGTTCTGTACCCTGCTTTGACAAATGATCTGGACAGGCGTGGGACTGGTTTAGGAAGGACCCAAACTCTTTTCTTCAATTTGGGGGCTCGCTTCACATCCGCTGTGGTAGGCTTGAATCCTAACCCAAAAGTTTCCAGGTTCTTGGGCAAAGAAACTGGCTGGATCATTCCCTGCAAATCAACCCCCAGACCTTTCCCTGGTACAAACCCATTATTCAGCGTTTCTGCTGCTATCATGAAGCCTGCAGCTGTGATTTTGGGAAGTGGAAGGCCCTCGCCCTCAGGAATTTTGTCTACCGAGACTGCATCAAAAACTTGATAAACCCACGGGCCCTTATCATCGTCGGTTTCTATGAAGGGCACAATAGTATCACTGATGGCATGTGTGCCATCATCCCCGTGTATCACAATTTCTTGTCTATCCCATTCAAATTTGACCACTTGATGCAGTGTAGAAGGCACTGCCTTAGCTGTATGGATCCATGGTCGCCCCAACAAAAGATTGTACGACACTGCCACATCTATTACTTGAAATTCCATGGTGAACTCGACTGGGCCAATGGTTAGTTCCAGTACGATATCACCTACTGTGTTAATGCCGCCCCCATCAAAACCTCGGACACAGACACTGTTCTGGTGGATCCTGTCATCAACAACCTTTAGCTTGTTGAGAGTGGCCAAAGGACAGATATTGGCACTTGACCCGTTATCAATTAATGCTCGAGTGACCACCGATTCTTCGCATTTTACCGTCAGATAGAGTGCTTTGTTGTGCTCAGTACCCTCTACCGGTAACTCATTGTCAGAGAATGTCACTCGGTTTACTTCAAAGATCTTGTGCACTACCTTCTCCAAGTTTCACTGAGAGTTTGTCCGGGACATAGGCCTCGTTCAGAATCTTCATTAAGGCCTGACAGTGATCGTTTGAATGTATTAACAAGGATAACAACGAAATCTAGGCTGGGGTCTTTCTCAATTGCTCTATAATTGAGTAATCCTGCGCCTTCATCTTCTTCAAAAATTCATCTGCTTCCTCCTCTGTTACTGGTTTCTTTATTGTTTTAGGATTGACCCTTCTCAACTCTGCGGGAGCAAAACACCTTCCCGATCAAGTTAACCCTTGTGCCTCGCATACGTCTTCTACAACCTCCTTCCCCTTATGCCTCACCGTCACTTGACTGTAGCTCTACGGCACAACCTTCTCACTTGTTATTGGCAACTGTATGACCGGCTTGATAACAACTAGTCCCACATGGACCCCTTTTACTACCAACCTTGGTTTGTTTGTTACTCCCTGCCACACTGCTTTGATTGACTCTGGCCTCTTCTCAGTAATAGATGACCCTTTCCCTGCTATCACAAAGGGCTTGTCATATACCTTTCCCAACTGTACCACTGCCTTTCCATTGGTTGACTCTTCATTAGTACTGGCGCGAATCATCATTACTGTTTGTGAGGGTGTTTTTGGTTTCCCTCCCTCGTGCACTAATTCGATCATGTGGGCTCCATGGTGCACCGGTAATTGATTTTCATTGATGTTGGGGCCCCCTGGTGCCTGAACCTCGATCCTATTTGTGTTAATAAGATCTTGTATGGTAGTCTTTAACTTCCAACATTTCTCAGTATCGTGCCCGGGAGCACCCGAACAATATTCGCAGCTCACTGAATGGTCCAGATTTCTGGGAAGGGGATTTGGCAATTTGGTTTCAACAGGACTTAGTGGACCTATCTGCTTCAACTTGTGAAACAGAGTAGTATAGGTTTCTCCCAACGGAGTGAATGTTCTCGGCTTCTGCATCCTTTCGTTTCTGAAAGCCTGATTTCCGCGGAAGTTTGGCCCTGAGGGATTCATGTAGGCCCTCGGTGGTGGATATGTGTTCTGTGGAGGTAGATACGTATGTTGGGGAGCCAGTACACGCCATTGCGGACGAGCCGAAGGCTGGGTGTAAGTTTGGGCGTGATGTATGGAAAAATGTTGTTCTTGTGGTGGGTAGTAGGGTTGTGGAGGGTTGTATGGATTGTGTGGGTAGTTTAGATGATGGGGTTTGGATTGGTAATGAGGGTAAGGGCCTTTAGATCTGGACCAATTGCCTGCCTCTATTGTCGTGACCTCCTCTCTCCTTTTCTTTCCAAGCGCACCTCCCATACCGCTCTGAATGGCCTGAGTGTTGCCTTAATTGCCGAGTAACTCAGGATCTTATTGGACTTAAGTCCCTCTTCTATCATACTCCCCATTTTCACCACTTCATTGAAGGATTTGCCAACTGACGTCACCAAGTGACCGAAGTAAGTCGGCTCTAGAGTTTTTAGAAAGTAATCTACCATTTCTCCTTCTCTCATTGGAGGATCAACTCTGGCTGCCTGTTCTCTCCATCGGAACCCAAATTCCCTGAAGCTCTCTCCGGGTTTCTTCTCAAGATTTAGCAATGTGAGACGGTCTGGGACTATCTCAAGGTTGTATTGGAAGTGTCCTGCGAAAGCCTGTGCCAAGTCATCTCAGGTGTACCACCTGCTCGGATCTTGTCTTGTATACCACTCCAGTGCCGACCCACTCAAACTCTAGCCAAAGTAAGCTATCAGTAGCTCATCTTTTCCCCCTGCTCCCCTCATTTTTCTACAAAAACCCCGTAGATGCGCCATAGGATCGCCATGCCCTTCGTACAAATCGAACTTGGGCATTTTGAACCCTGCTGGTAATTGAACGTCAGGGAAAGGGCATAGATCCTTGTAGGCCACGCTGACCTGGTTGCCTAACCCGTATATTTTCCTGAAGGACTGCTCCAGGCTTTTAAATTTCCGCATCACCTCGTCCTTCTCTGGGCTCTTAGCCGGCTTTTCAATCTCCGTCGGGACCTCAAAGTGGGGATTATAGGTATGTGGCTCGGGTGCTTTGAATGTGAGTTCAGGGGGGTAATATTGTGTGTCGTGAGCCTGGAACAGTGGCTCACTGGATGATCTGTGCAATGGGGCTGGGGGAGTTGCCACAAAGACGGGAACATTTGGTAGAGGAGGGTTTTGAGTGGGCGGTAGAGCTTGGGGATCATAAGCCTCTCTTCCCTGATAATAGTGATGGCTTGGGAAACTTGTTGAAGGACTGGGAGAGGGATATTCTGACGTGTGTCCTGGTTGGAGAGTAGGAGTAACATGTAGTTCCTTCCCTTTTTGGGCTCTAGCCAAGGCTACTTGCATTTCATTCATTTCAGCCTCATCTTTTCCATTTTTTCCATGGCTTCCTTCAGCATCTGATTTGCCGTTTTTTCCGACTCAACACTATTGTCTGATCTAGTCATGCTTTCTGGTATAGGACCTTTCGATCTTGTTTGATAATGATACGGTGCCAGTACGCTCTAACAACTAACTGATATTGATTGGAAAAACAACAAACTTGTCAGTGTTAGAGTCTTAACAGATATTGTAATTGCACGTTGGAGGGATGCAATGCTCTTAGGCAGTTAATCATTTCTAACATGCTTTTGCTCTGACCGTATGCATCATCCCGGCTTATTTTTGCTATGACAGATATTTATTTAAATTTTTTTTATACGGTCAAATCCTATAGAGATTGCCCACGTATCGTGACCCCGCACGAATCAGACCAAGCGTAGTTCGTGCCATAAGTAAAATAAAGACCCAATTTTAACTTTTATTACTCAAAAATGCTATTACAAGCCATCATTAAAAAAACGAAAATACAGACTCCATACTTTTTCTTTTTAAGAACGTTTTGAAGAGATCATAAGGGTAGACAACAGACTCAAACAAGTGCAAGATTAAGCTAGGGATACATTAAAGCTTTGAATTTTGGTGCCCGCGAGACATCTTTCGGCCTTTCCACGGGCTTTGGTGCCAGTCCTCTTTGCAAACTTTTTAGTTCCTCCATGATCCGGTGGACATAACCCATGACCGAGGCAAAAAGAATAGCACGGGGCATCTCTTCACATGTTAGGCATTTCGTGGTGATATAGCGCCCTATCTCATTGATCCTACCCCTGATTCTATCCCTCTCTATGCACAGCTGTTCTATCCGTTGATTCTTTAGTCCCAATATTCGAGTATTGTCAATGAGCTGATCTTGGAACCTCTCCATTTGTTCTTCCATCCGGGCTATTGACTCATAGCAGCGTTCTCTATCTATTCTAGCATCCCGGGTTTGTTTAAGGACCCGATCATTGAGAATGGAGTTTATTTCTCTCAATGTTGCGACACTCACTTCGTAGTCCCTTTTTACTTGCCATAGGTACTCTCTTCGCGCTGCTGTAACTTTTGCCCAACTGACCCGCATTCTTGCTATACAAGCCCCGGATCTCTCCAAATCCTCTTGGCTTTTGCTGACCTGACTCCTCAACTCTGCTATCAATCTTTCACTGGACCGAATTTTCTGTTGGTCACTGTCATTCTTTCTGTTTTGGCGGATTCGGGCTCTCAGGGCCTTGTTCTCTTGAATCAACTTGCTTTTTTCTCCTATATCAGCATCAACTTGCAAGCTGCTTTGGTATTTTAGCCCCTCAATTTGCTGTTTTAACTTGCCAATCTCGACCCGATATTCCTTCTCTTTTGCTAGCCAACCCCATTGTGCTCGTGATGATTCTACAAAGTCTTGGACGTGAGCTCTCTTAGTTGGTCTCTGGTGATCAAGCTTTCTTCTGTACCATGTGAGGTATTTTGGCGATACCTCGCCTTTGGCCCGGTCTTGTACACGAGTATCTACTTTCAGGGTTTGACATTCATTCCAAATTCTCCGAACGACTGCTTCAGGGAACTGCCTACCAGGCCCGATTTCGATTACCTCGCCACTAAGATCCTCTTCCTTTGGGACTATTTGGTATCGCCCCAACTGTCTCAACACTCTGTATGGTGCGTAAGGCTGGATACTTTGGAGGCCCATCAACAACAAATGAGATTCGGTGGCTGACATGTGTATGATTTCATCTATGGGTAGCCACCCAAATGCCCATTCTATCTGGTTTGCTGAGACTGAACGCAACAAAGTGACCCATTCGGCGACCCCTTCTGGCAGGCTAAACCCATTGACCCTTGTGGAAAATTCTTCTATACAAGTCTTTTGTGACGACTCATATTTCAGGAACTGAGGGCGATGACATAGGTGTTCTATCATCCACATTTGCAGTAGTACATTGCAACCCTCAAAGAAACCTCCTCCGGTTTTGCAAACAGTGAGAGCGCGGAAGATGTCTGCTATAATCATTGGCGCCAGAGTGCTGTTGTTTTGCTTGAGCAAAGTGCTGACGACCCCAGCGACTTGTATGTTAATTTTCGCGTCTTTTCTAGGGAATACCAGAAGGCCCAGAAAGGCTACCATGAAAGCAATACACCTATGTCCTTCCCATTTCAGCTGGTTTTCCCCGCTGCAGATCTTTCCCTCAGGATTGTTGAACCCTCCAAAATGACCGTATCTGTCGTACAGGAATGCCAAACTACAAAAACCTTCTGATAATTCCGGGTTGTGTATAACTATGCGGATCTTCACGGTGTCTAAAAATTTGTTTATGGTCACGGTCCTTAGTGCAATAAGATACTGCTCTCTCATAGGGACTTTGGGACTCCCGATGTACCCTGCCAGTTCTTCCAGTGTTGGTGTGAGCTCAAAGTCTGAGAAATGAAATACAATGTGTGTTGGGTCCCAGAATGAGATTAGTGCCCTTATAATGTCCCCTCTCGGAACAATGTCCAGTAGCCCAACTAAGTTTCCTAGGTACATCTTGACTGTATCTCGCCCTGATTCTTCTAAGTCGTTCCACCACATGCGTAAGCCTAAAGGGATCCCATTTACCATGGCCTCAGATGAATTCCTACTCGTGCTCATTCTGCACATTTATTAAGGGATTTAGAGAAAGCAAAATCTTTATTTGACTCATAAACTAATTTTCCTATTTTTCCTAATTTTGAGGAAAAGAAAATTTGATTCTTTAAATACGGCCTTTTTTATTTATTTTTGGCATTTTTGTAGATAAATAAACAAAATAAAAAAAATCATTTTAAAACAAAACTTTTTTTTTTTCATGGTAATACAAACTATTGTTTTTTTTAAATAGGCAATTAATTCTCTACACTGTTACTTCGTCCCCTTTTTCACAATTTTCAATATTTCTGATTTTCCAAAGCCGGTCAGCATGCAAGTCTAAAGCAAATAAATGCATAAAGCAAACAGGATGCAGCAGGATGGTCTTTACATTTCAGGTTGCTAGTCCTAGACGGACCCAACCCCTGTGTTGAGTCCCCTAAGTCAGATGCAACGTGATGCAAATAAGCGTTTTCCTACTAGGGATCCGGCATGAAGTCATGTTTTACTAAGTTTCAAACTGGGCTTTGTTCTAGACCTGGCTTACCCGAGCGGACAACTCGAGTCGAGGAGGGGGCTACGTACCGGGGACCCGCGGGGTCGTCCGGCTTTGTAACTTATCCGAGCCTCTTTCTACTTGGGCATGACACTAACAGAATAGGGAGTCTCAAACCAGTGAGCCGCATCCCCGAAGGTAAGAAGAGAAGGGTTTCGACGCAGTTTATATATACAGTCAAATAATATCAAAGCGGTAACACACATTATTTTGCACATGAAGCACATATCTCATAAAAATATCAGATAAAGCTGAACATAACAATTTATTCTAAGCTCGAATTCTTGAACCCTGAACCAGAGATTGTGGGTCTCTAATCCCCAGCAGAGTCGCCAGAGCTGTCACACCTCCTTTTTCCGCCCCCGCGATGGTACAAGGAGTTTTTCCAATTAAAGGACAATCGAAACAAGATTTATTTATTTATTTCAGAGTCACCACTTGGGAGATTTAGGGTGTCCCAAGTCACCAATTTTAATCCCGAATCGAGGAAAAGAATGACTCCATATCACAGTCTGCGTACCAGAAATCCGGATAAAGAATTCTGTTAACCCGGGAGAAGGTGATAGGCATTCCCGAATTCCGTGGTTCTAGCACGGTTGCTCAACTGTCATATTCGGTTGGATTATCTGATTTTTATACAAATATGAACTTATGTGCAAGTTTTAACTCTTTATCGCTTTTATTATTATATTTTTAAAAGAATGTGAACATCGTTTAAAAAAACATGTCTTTGGATTGCGTCACATGAAATGCACCCGCAATCCGGAACATAGTTTTATTCAATGTTTTGGGATTTGAATTTGGGTCGCATGAAATGCACACCCGAGTTTAAGAAGGTAAGATTATCAAAACGCGCGCCTAAAGCAATTAGCGTATTATTATTTCTGGGTAAGGCCGCGGAATTTTGCTAAACGGCTCATCCCAAAGTCTAAGTAATTTTAATTAAACATTTATTGAGGGCCCCGCAATTTGTGCGTTTTATTAGGCGAGGCTCATCTCATTTATTTTAAAAGAATAATCCTAAAATGACTACATCTTTTCTATTAAAACTGTCTCTACAAATGAAAGAGAAAATGTCTTAATTTATTTACATGCTTAAACGGGCCGTTGTTTATTATTTACCAATTTACGACCATTGTTGACGAAAAATAAACATCATCAAAATTGAAATTGTAGATAAAGTACAAAATTGACAAGTAGTAATTTTTGAAAGAAACTAAACATCTTGTAACTATCCTAACCCCATTTGGTTAAATGAACAAATCATAGGTATTAATTACTTACAAATATTGGCAACTAGAATTAACCTTAATTACTAATACTCTTTCAAAAAGATATTGAACTCCAATATTAACTCATTTTTTACTCGACTCATGCCTATTGAATTAATGTTCTTGGCCTTGCTATATTGATTCACTCTTCAAATATGCTAAACCCGCTAATTCTACAAGTTAAGGATCCCCATGTTTGCCTAAAATTTTGCGGGTCTTTGTTACTTAAAGATTCAACAACTACAAAATTTGCGAATTACTTCTATTCCAATGTCTGCGAGTTCAAAGCTAGATTTTTGTTAACCGACCAATATCAAATTGATATCCTACATGGGTTATTTACCAAAATAATTTCGAACTAAGGTATTTGATAACACGCATCAACAAAATTGACATTATTTAACTATGCGACTCATGCGAGACTTATAAATAACACACATATTATACTAATTGATGCTCATACCTTTTCAAAGAATTCAGTCCCACAATCTAATGTTACTTATTAATTATTGCTAATAAAATGATCTTATAAAAGAAGCAATCCTACTTATACAAATGTCCAACATTCATTTAACAAAAAAAACACATAATTAAAGTCTATCTAAGATACAAATCTTCTATAACTAAACATGCTAAAATTCTACCATCTCATTTCATCTTCAAAGCGTACATCAAAATGGTTTGTAGAAGTGTACCTGATATGGACACAAGAAGAAAAAAAGTGAAGATCAGTAGATTAGTAGCAGACAACAACAACAACAACCAGCACAGCAGCAACAGGGACAACCCAAAATTCAGCAGCAACTTAAGTGACAAACCCAGCAGAAATACTCAGAAGAAAACCAACAGCAAACAACCAGTGGATTTTCAATCCAAAAGAGAACCAAAAACACTTAAGTGGAGCAATTTTCAGCAAGTAAAGAACCCAGGAAGATAACTGAAAAGCCAACGATGTGCCCGACCAAACCAGTCCAAAGCAGAGAAAGAATTTGATGCAGAAACACAATTGTTTCTCTTTTTTATGTTCAGAAAAAACCAGCCCTCTTTTTCAGTATATGTTTTTTCTAAAATCTGTTTTTTTTATTTTTCTAAAATCTGTTCTCTCTTTTCTTTTTCTGTTTTCCAGATAATCTTCTTTTTCAAATCTGTTTTCTCTCCCTCCTTTCAGTCCTCTATTCTAGGTATATATAATAACCAACAGATCTGCCCTCCTTTGAAAAGCTTCACTTACCCGACCAAAATCCCAAAAAGTCTGCCTATTTTCACCAATATCCCACTAAGGAATGCTTTTCCTTACTTTATTCCCTAAATTAAGGCATGATATAAGGGCTTGTCCTCCACTAACATTAAACTAATATATAAGCTCTTGTTTTATTAGTGCTTGACTAACGGACCATTAATTTAGTCAATTCTGCCCATTTTCCATTCCCAAAATACCCCGGTAATCCTACTATTATTACTGCCCTAATTCAAAACTTCAGTAACCTATTATTGAACCTCTCTATTTTCAAACCTATCAGCTGATGACTGAATGACTAAGACTGAATTCTTATTGAAACAACTGAACTGAAATTAAATCAAAACCAAACTAACACAACACAGAACTCAACAGAATCATTGAAGCTGAAATTGAAACTTGAATTAATATGCACATGAATGAAGGTAATGTGAATGCATGTTCATTGTCAGCTTAATGACAATGTCCTGAAACTAGGTGGCCATAGATCAAACATACACAACAACATTTGACGAACTTGCTGATTTAACAAACAAGAACGAATTAATTGACAAGAATTAATTAACTGATTACCTACAACAAATGATAACAATCAATCCAAAATAGATAAACAGGTTGTTTCAATCAGTATTAACAGGAACAAGAATTTATAATAAAACAACTAATCGACGAACTTAATCGAATCGATTACACACATTGTAACTAATTACAACAAACAGAAACAATGCTAGAGTTTTATCTAATAAACGGGTATAGTGGATATGAGACAGAATTAAGTAAAAAAAAGAATAGGAAAATTATACAGACTACTACAACAGGAAATAATACATACATAGCGTACAAAAAAAAACAGTGAAAATACCTCTGAATCTTCAAACCCAGAATATGTCTTAATCTTGAATTGATTTGAACCTTATTGAGGTCGAACGGACCTGAATCGAAGTATTCTAATTTGAGAATACTTTGATTAAGGTCCATTAGACCCCAAACCTTCATTTAATCGAATAAATTCCATGATTTGGGATTTTAGGGTTCCACTTTTTCTCAGATTTAGGGTTTGACCATTTCTGGGCATATTTGAAGGGGATCAAGGGTGGTTTAGGGGTGAAGGAGGCCTGGGGGTCACCTGGTATGAATTTGAAAAGGATATGGGCAGTTCCTGCTTGGCTCGAATCTTCAGATGAAGATTTGAGCAGTTTTAGGAAGATTCGACCTAAGACATTACCGGATCTATGACGAGGGTAGTCAGGAGAAGCTATGGTGTTGATTTGGAAGCCATCGGAGAAAGTTAGGTTTTCAGACCAAACTTTGATCGAAGATTCGAGATGTTGGGGTCTGATTCGAGGTAAGCTATGATGATAGTTGGAACGGGGAGGTTGAGAGGAGTTAAGGGTGTTAAAATGGAGTCATTTGGACCACCGGAACCGCCGTGAGGCGATTTTCGGTGGGTGGTTGACGGTGGTTGCAGGTGGGGATATGTTTTTGTCTCTAAAGGAGACAATGAACAGGGAAGGGGGGGTGTTTGGTTTGGGGGGTGAGGTATGGTTTAGGACTTATATACGGGGTGAGGTAATTGATCTTGGCCGTTGGATGAGGTGGGTTTGAGGGCCAGGATCCTTCGTTAAGGGGAAAACGGTGCCGTTTGAGATTGGGTCGGTCTCTAGGGTGAAGTGGGTCGGGTATAGAGGATTGATCGGGACCGTTGGATTAAAGGGAAAAGACGGCCCTGATTGATTGTAATCATACAGCGTCGTTTGGATTAATGAAAGAATTGAACTGGATCGTTAGATCTGACTGATCAATGGTCCAGATTGAAAGCATCCAAACGACGTCGTTTGGGAGACGGCTGAGAGACCTGGTCCTGGACTGGGTTATTACACACATTGGGCCTGCTCTTTTGGTTTAATTGTGAAGCCCAAATCCGATATTTTCTTCAAATTTTTCACTCTTTTCTTTAGAGAAAAATTCCTAATTAAATAACAATCAAAATTAAACTACACAAATATTAATTAACACTTGACGACAATTAACACACAAATTAAAACATTTAATAAAATCACATGATGACAACAAATAGAATAAAAATGCATATTTTTGTGATTTTCGCTTTTTAAAACCAAATTATGGTTTAATTAATTCTAAATATGCATGCAACAAGTATTTTTTGTATTTTTAATTAAACTGCAACAAGGGAAACGTTTACGGACAAAATAATTACTAAAATGTCACGCAAACTCACAAGATTGTACCCGAAGGTAACTTGTTTTACTTTTCGATTTCTTTTGGAGTAATTATCGTGAAGCAAAAATCACGTGCTCATACCCTCTCGGGGGTGTAGGTAAAAAAGAGGTGTGACAGCTCTGGCGACTCTGCTGGGGATCGAACCCATAATCTCTGGTTCAGGGTTCAAGAATTCGAGCTTAGAATAATTGTTATAGTTGGCTTTATCCATTATCTGATTTTGTTACATGATTTGGGTCTAATGTGGTAATTGATTGCTTTTACCGCTTTGATATTCCGTGAACTGTATATAAACTGTTGCAAAATCCCTCTTCTCTCTGAGTCTTCTAAATCATGAAGAAGTGTGCACTCCGTGTGACTTCTTTTTTGTTAGAGTCATATTCCAAATTTAGAACGACGTTCGGACAAGTTGCAAAGCCGGTGAAGCTTCTGTATTCCCGGTATGCTGCCCCCCTTGGCTTGAGCTGTACGCTCAGATAGGCCAGGTCTAGAACAATAAACCCAGGTTTTGAACCTAGTATAATGAGACCTCATGCCAGATCTCTAGTAGGAACGTTTGCTTGCATCATGTGCATTTAACTTTGGAGACTCTGTCTAGGACAGGTGCACCAAAAATGAAAAGACCATCCTTATGCATCTTACTTGCTATTTGTGCATTTATTTGCCTCGGGCCTGCATGCTGATATTGGGAAAAGTCGAGAAAAGGAAATAGCAGTGTAGAGGGTTAGGATAGTTAATCACCTGTTTTGAGAAAACCCAATGTTCGAACAGTGCTGAAACTCTGCCGAATTTTTGAGAAAAAACGAAATGAAAAATGAAAAAAAGAGAAGAGTTTTGTTTTCAAAAATAGTTTGTTTTATTTGCCCGAACTATGTCAGTTTGATTTTCATAGGGTGTGGGATACGTAGACAACCCCCATCGAGTCCAACTTCCCTTTTGCAAAAATAGCCCAAAAGAACACAAATTTTTAATTTTATTGCAAATAAGTAAGATGATGTCATTCTTCTCAAAAATAGCCGAATATCCCTCAAAAGAGCGCCAGAAGGCTATTTTTACAAGAACAACCATTTTTAGTCATTTTAAAGATTTTGGCTATTTAGCCGACACAGCCTTAAAATCTCCGTTTTCAAAGTGCTGGAAGGGCGTATTGGCAAAACCGGATATTTTGTGGAAATTTTGAAAAAAATGGTCATTTTCCTTGAGTCAAAAAGAGTCATAATTTTCTTTTAATGAAAATCACCCTAACTAAATGTACAGGATGAGAACAACTCAAAATGAACCTTTCTCAGTTCGTGAAGAGATCCCTTTGGAGTTACATATGTGGTGGCAAGATTTGGGGGACGACAGCAAGAAAGTTGTGACAAAAGCGTTGGGCGGTCTTATAGGGATCTTGAAGGTTAAGCCAAGAAAAGACGTGATTGAGGCCTTGATACCATTTTGGGACCCAACACATAATGTATTCCACTTTGCTGATTTCGAGTTAACTCCTACACTGGAAGAGATAGTAGGATATGCCAGCTTCGAGAGGAATCTTAGAAATCAATACCCGGTAGCACCAATAACAGTAACCCTTCCCAAATTTTTGGACTTGTTAAGCATCAGTCGGGACATCCGAGACGGAAATTTGGCCAAAGTATTTTGTACCTTCTACTTTTTGTATCGATATAACGGGAATCCCTGTGGCTTCAAAACGCCAGATACCGGTCTTACTCATGCGGGAAACCAAGACAAGTGGGAAGCTCGGAGAGGATTAGCTTTTATAATGGCGTTCCTGGGTATTTTGGTTTGCCCCAGAAAAGACGGGAACATAGAGTTGGGTCTTGTAGGGATAGCTGACTTCTTGATGAAAAAGGCAAATGGGACTATAGTGCCGCTGATCTTGGCGAAAATTTACCGAACTCTGACCCTTTGTCGAGGAGGGAAGTTCTTTGAAGGGTGCAATATGCTGTTGTAACTATAGATGGAGGAACACCTTTGACACCATCCCAGATACTTGAATTGTGGTATGACTGGCCTTGAATGCATCAAAAAACATGAAAAACTGGTAAAGGGTTATGAGTTCCCGGATGGTACGGAAGCATGGCATGCTCATTTGAGATCTTTGACTGCAAACAAGATCAAATGGATGATCGGGTGGCTCTCGGTCAGTGAAGTAATCTATATGTCGGCTAAGGTGTGTTTTTTGCTGTTGATGGGTCTTCGGAGTATCCAACCTTATGCTCCGCATAGAGTCCTACGTCAGTTAGGCCAATACCCGACCATCCCACACGATGAAGATTTGAGTCGACAGGTTATTGAGTTAGAACCAAAAGCTGCCTTCCCAGAAGAAAAAGTGCGTCGGATTTGGAATCAGTGCAGATTCTTAGGGCCTAATACTCAAGTACGAGATCTATCCAAAGGCGAGGTGGAGCCTAGTTACACTGCTTGATATGGTAAAAGATCCTGAGTTCATCATGAGCCCGAAAAGCCTGCAAAGAGACCCTATATCCAATAGTTCACTGACGGAGCACAAGTGCAATGGGACTGGTTGATCAAAGAAAACAAGTACAGGGTTACCATAAGCAAATTGGAAAAACAAGTCAGAGAACTTCAATTCGAGAATAGTTTGCAAGCCGCGGTGGACAAAGGAGAAAAGAAAAAGATAGCCAAAGAGAATGAGGCCCTTCCAGCCCAAATTCAAAAAATGAAAATAGCGGCAGAAAACCCCGCCCGAAGTGCCAAAGATGAAAAACTCATAGATAACCTGAGGCAGAAAGTGAGTGACTACAGTTTTGATTTGAACAAAGCAGAAAGTGAACTAGCCAGGGATCGAAAGCAATTGGCTAAAAACGCAGATGAATGAGCACGCCTGGCTAAGAAGTTGAAATAAAAGTACGATAATGAGGTCGTGGGATTAAAAAAAAGGGTCATCGCCACGAAAAACAAAATGATCAAACAGGAGAAAGACTTCAAAGTTGAAAGGGAACATTGTTATATAGCATTGGCACAATTAGAAATAGATTTGCAACAACTTCAGAAGCAGAATCATGTGGCCGAACAAACTTTGGAAGCCAGGGCCCAGCAGATCGGGCATTTGTTACAAGAAAAAGGTGTCATAAGAGAGAGAATTAGAAACATCACCGATTTCATTGTTGTGAAGTGCCAAGCCTGTGAGGATATGACTAGCACCACTTTCTTCAAGGCAGTGATGACATTTGTTAAACAGATAATAAGTGACTTGGATCGACTTCAAAGGGATCTTGCATATAGGCCCGCGACGAGACTGAATGATGTCCCGCGGGCACTAGGAGCATTAATGTATTCATGATTTTTCATTTGATTCTGTATTTCCTTTTCCGTTAGTGTCTGTCAGTTGTTTTGAGTCTGTATTTTCTTTCTGCTGGAGTCTGTCAGTTGTTTTCGAGTCTGTATTTTCTTTTGTTAGAGTATGATAGTTTATATTCAGAGTCTATATTTCGTCTTTGCATCAGAGTCTATTAGTTTTCTTTTGGAGTCTGTTGGTTTTGAGTCTTTGTAATCAAAGCATTTGTTTTTTATGAAAATTGAAAATCCCAAAATATTTTATTATTTACTTTCACGCTTATCTCCCAGAACTACGCTCGGTCTGATTCATGCGGGGTCATGATATGTAGGCAACCTCCATAGGATTCGACCATAACCAAAAGAAAAAAGAGAGAAGAAAAAGAAAAAGAGAGAGGAAAAACAAGAGAGAAAAAGAAAAGAAAAGAGAGAAAAATAAGGAAACCAAGAGAAAGAAACAATGGCAATACAAGAGGGAAATGAGAGGATAAAAACAAAGATAAAGCAAAGGCCAGAATGAAAAGAGAGAAAAAGGTGGAAAAGAGAAATTGCAAATTGAAATAAGGAAAAGTCGGGATGACGCAAGCAGCCGATCAAATGCATAATAGAAACGGTTAACTGCTTAGGTGCATTCATTCCCCGAAATGTGCGGTTACCAATTTGTTAAAGCCCTAATCACTAACAGGGTTGTTGTTGATATACTGAGTTCAGGTAGGTGGTCAGTTGATTGGCATTCTGGCAACTCACTCCTACAACACCCGATCAAAAGACAAGCTGAACATGGCCAACCAAGAACCGGAGACAATTATTGTTGATCCGTCAAAAGAGGTTGAAGAATTGGATGTTAATACGATGAAGGAAGATATGTATAAGTTAAATCAACAAATGGCTGAAATGTACCAGGCCTGGGAAAAGTGTCATCCACCACCGGTTTATCCTGCCAACCCTGCTTATATCCCACCATTGGCCCAACCTCAGGAGCCTCCCACTGTGAACTCATCTCCAGCCTTTCCCCTCTACCAACAATTCTATGGCACCACTTCCCATACTTCTCAATCTCCACCACCCAAACAAGTCCCATAACCTTATCCACCACTCATTCCCATTTTTGTGGCACCTCCCCCTGCTGCATTACACTGATCTTCCAGTGAACCTCTGTTCCAGACTTACAACAACCAGTATTATCCCCCTGAATCCACCTTCAAAGTTCTGGAACCATATTCTTACACCCCTCATCTTGATCTCCCAGCAGAGACCGAGAAGCCACCCAAAAATCCTGAACATGAGGAGATGATCAGAAAGGTCAAAAGCTTGGAATAATCGTTTAGAGATATGATGGGGTTGGGAGGTCAGGTAAGTGTGGCCTATAAGGATTTATATTTGTTCCCAGATGTTCAGTTACCAGCAGGGTTCAAGATGCCTAAGTTTGATCTGTAGGACGGGCATGGTGACCCAGTAGCACACTTAAGAGGATTTTATAGCAAGATGAGAGGGGCAGGCGGAATAGATGAATTATTGATGGCATATTTCAGCCAAAGTCTGAGCGGATCGGCATTGGAATGGTATACTAGACAAGATCACAATAGGTGGTACACATGGGACGATTTGGCCCAAGCCTTTGCCGGCCATTTTTAGTACAATCTTGAAATTATCCCAGACCGTCTGTCATTGACGAAGATTGAGAAAACGCCTGGTAAGAGTTTTTGGGAATATGGATTCCGTTGGAGGGAGCAAGCCGCGAGGATTGACCCTCCAATGAAAGAAAGCTAGATGGTTGATTATTTCTTTCAGGCCTTGAAGCCCACTTATTTTGGTCATTTGGTGTCAGCAGTGGGCAAGTCCTTTAACGAGGTTGTAAAAATGGGAGGCATGGTTGAGGAGGGACTCAAGTCCAACAAGATCATGAGTAATTCAGCAATCAAAGCGACCACCCAGGCCATTCAAAATGGTACTGGAGGTGTACTTGGGAAAAAGAAGAAAGAGGATGTTGCGACAGTTGAGTCAGGAGCTTGGGTCGGACCAAGGGGCCCTTCACGTTACTACAACCATCCTCGACCCTATCACCAAACTTACCCCCACACTCCATATAGCCCACCACAATACTATTACCCCCACCAGATCCCCATTTTTTCGTCCATCATACACAAACATACCCTCAACCTCCTGCCCATGCGCAATGGCATATGCCAACTCCACATAATCCCTACCCAGCCCCGCAAAATACTTATCCACCATCGAGAGCCTACCAAACTCCCCCTGGAATAGGTTTCAAGCCCAATCAGGTCACCAAAAATGAGTGGTTACAGAAGAAGAAGACTTTCACTCCATTAGGAGAATCCTATTCCAGTTTGTTCCACAGGTTAAGGCAATTGGGTATGCTGAGTCCGATCGATCCAAAATTGTCAAATCCTCCCCCGAGGAATCTTGATCACTATGTGAGTTGCAAATATTGTTCTGGTGCTCCGGGGCATGACATAAAGAAGTGTTGGCAATTGAAAACAGCTATTCAAGAGCTTATTGATACTAATCGGATTGAGGTCCAGGCTCCGGAGGCACCTAATATCAACCAGAACCCATTATCAGCCCATCATGAGACAAATATGATTGAGATAGTGCATAAGGGAGGGGAGCCTAAGAAGCCTTCGCAAACTGTCATGATGATTCGGTCCAGTGAAGCCATGCTATTTGAAAAGTCAACAAGTGAGAAGTTTGTGATCGAGTCGAATGGGACAAATAGTGAACCATCCGTGGTGGTCAAGAAAGGGTCCTCAAGCGACGTTGCAGGGAAACCTGAAAGAGCGAAAAGCTTACGTTGCAAGGTCCTCAAAACATCTCTATCCAATAGTCAATAGCAAGACGGTCCCGTGGAATTATGAACAAGTGACAGTGACTTACGGGGGGAAAGAGGTTAAAGAAGAAGTTTGCGAGACTCATGGTTTGACTCGATCGGGGAGATGTTTTGCCCCCGAAGAGTTGAGAAAAGATAAGATCTCCAAAAATAACCCAGTATTGGTGAAGAAAGTTGTGATCGAGGAAGAAGCTGAGGAGTTCTTGAGAAAGATGAAAGTGCAGGACTATTCCATTGTAGAGCAGTTGAGGAAAACACCGGCTCAGATTTCATTATTGTCATTATTGATCCATTCGGACGAGCACCGTCGGGCTTTGATGAAGATCTTGAATGAGGCCCACGTTCCTGACAAAATCTCAGTGAACCACTTGAAAAAGATAGCTAACAAGATATTTGAGGTAAACAGAGTCACTTTTTCTGATGATGAGTTGCCCGTGGAGGGTACTGAGCACAATAGAGCCCTCTATCTGACGGTGAAATGCGAAGATTCTGTGGTTACTCGGGTACTGGTTGACAATGGTTCCAGCACGAACATTTTCCCCATCTCCACTCTGAACAAGTTGAAGGTGGATGATGAAAGAATTCACAAGAATAGTATCTGTGTTTGTGGATTCGACGGTGGAGGGAAAGATTTAGTCGGGGACATAGTGCTTGAGCTTACCATAGGGCCAGTCGAATTTACTATGGAATTTCAGGTGCTCGATGTGGCTGTTTCTTACAATCTGCTGTTAGGTCGACCCTGGATTCATGCTGCCAAAGAGGTCATGTCCACTCTACATCAAATGGTTAAGTTTGAATGGGATAGACAGGAAATTGTTGTGCACGGCGAAGATAGTCTGTGTGTTCCTAGTGATGCCATTATTCTATTCATAGAGTTTGAAGACGACAAGGGGCCATGGGTTTATCAGGCTTTTGACACAGTATCGGTAGAGAAAATTCCAGAAGGGAAGTGTGTGCCAACTCCAAGGGTAGCTGCTGCATCAGTTATGGTAGCCATTGAAATGTTGAAAAATGGTTTTGTACCGGGCAAGGGTTTGGGTGCATCTCTACAAGGTATCATACAGCCGGTTTCTCTTCCTAGAAACTTGGATACATTTGGTTTGGGATTCAAGCCCACAGTTGCAGGCGTAAGAAGAGCCAAAAAATGAAACAGAGGGCATGGGCCTTTCCAAAGTCGGTCCCGCGTCTTTCCAGATCATTTGTCAGGCCTGGTAGCAGAAAACGCCTAGTAACGATGGTTCATAGTTCAGTGGTTGATATGGATGGAGATTTGACTGAAAAGTTCGAGAGGTTATTCGCTGATGTGAACGTGTTAGAGACTGGAGAGGGTTCGAGTAAGGCGGATGCGCAATTTGTTGGGCCTAGTGCAAAGATTAACAATTGGGAAGCTACTTCTCTCCCCACCAGGAAGGAGTTTTGGTAGTTTGCTTTGATTTTCTTTTAGTTTATCTGGATTACTCTAGGGTTGTAATTCAGATTCTATGTTCCGTCTGTTTGGATGTATAAACCTTGTTATCTTTAATTTCAATGAAATGCAATTTCTTTTTTTCCCTTCCTGATAGTTTTTGTTTTTCTTTTTTTTCCTTGTACAGTTCTTTTTATGATGACTTTAGTGATATGACATGCATGAGGAATCTCCGACCCAGTCTTAAAAGCAATCTAATTCTGAAATTGTAATTCAAGAAATAGAGTGTGATGATGAATCAGAATATAATGAGGATGAGGCCTTTGAAGAGATTAGTAAAGAACTAAGCCATTTTGAAGAAAAACCCAGGCCTAACCTGAGTGATACAGAAGCAATCAATTTAGGGGACCAAGATAATGTCCGGGAAACTAAAATAAGTGTCCATCTTGAACCACAACTCAGAGAGCAGATAATTAAAGCATTGTTCGAGTATAAAGATGTTTTTGCATGGTCTTATGATGACATGCCGGGTCTAAGCACTGACTTGGTGGTTCACAAATTACCTACTGACCCGGCACTCCCCCCTGTCAAGCAGAAGCTGAGGAAATTTAAAATTGATATGAGTGTGAAGATTAAGGAAGAGGTCACGAAACAGTTTGAGGCCAAAGTTATTCGGGTCGCCCGGTATCCCACTTAGTTAGCCAATGTTGTGCTTGTGCCGAAGAAGGATGGCAAAACCAGGGTGTGTGTTGATTATCGAGATCTCAACAAGGCTACCACCAGATCTTAATGGATGAGGAGGACGCAGAAAAGACGGATTCATCACGCCATGGGGAACGTACTGCTATCGGGTCATTCCATTTGGTTTGAAAAATGCTGGGGCAACCTACATGAGGGCGATGATGACCATATTCCATGACATGATACACAAAGAGATCGAGGTTTATGAAGATGATGTGATTGTAAAGTCTAGAAAGCAGTCTGACCATGTCAGAGATCTGAGAAAGTTCTTCTAAAGGCTTCGCAGGTACAATCTCAAGCTCAATCCTGCAAAATGCGCGTTCGGCGTTCCGTCTGGAAAGTTGTTGGGATTCATAGTCAGCCACTAGGGTATTGAATTAGACCCGTCAAAGATCAAAGCTATCCAGGAATTGCCACCCCCAAAGAATAAGACTGAGGTGATGAGTCTGTTGGGGAGATTGAATTACATTAGCAGGTTTATTGCTCAGCTCACGACAACTTGTGAGCCTATCTTCAAATTGTTAAAGAAAGATGTTGCGGTCAAGTGGACAAATGAATGTCAGGAAGTATTTGATAAGATAAAGGGGTACTTTTCAAACCCACCTGTGTTGGTCCTGCCAGAACTAGGGAGACCTTTGATTCTGTATTTGACGGTCTTGGACAATTCATTTGGATATGTGTTGGGACAGCATGACGTCACCGGCAGGAAAGAGCAGGCCATCTATTATCTCAGCAAGAAGTTCACATCTTACGAGGTTAAGTACACTCACCTTGAGAGGACATATTGCGCCCTAACTTGGGTAGCACAGAAGTTGAAGCACTATTTGTCATCTTACACTACTTACCTCATCTCTCGTTTGGATCCATTAAAGTATATCTTTCAGAAACCTATTCCTACAGGGAGGCTCGCAAAGTGGCAAATCTTGCTCACAGAATTTGACATCGTCTATGTGACTAGGACTACAATGAAAGCTTAGGCATTGGCCGATCATTTGACTGAGAACCCAGTGGATGAAGAATATGAACCTCTGAAGACTTACTTCCCTGACGAAAAAGTCATGCATATTGATGAATTGGAACAATTTGAAAAGACAGGATGGAAACTTTTCTTTGATGGGGTTGCTAACATGAAAGGCGTTGGGATAGGAGCGGTACTTGTTTTTGGAACAGGGCATCACTACTCTGTTACGGCTCAGCTTTAGTTTTACTGTACTAACAACATGGCTGAGTATGAGGCATGCATTTTGGGTTTGAGTCTTGATCCGCGATCAGTATGCTTACTGTAATATGGTGGAAGAAGAGCTCAATGGGGAACCTTGGTTTCACAATATTAAGGAATATAACAGGATGGGGGCGTATCTAGTACAAGCCACAGGTGATCAAAAGAGAACAATTAGGCGGTTGGCAAGCGGTTTTCTCTTCAGCGGAGGGGTTCTGTACAAAAGGACCCAAGATCTTAGGCTGCATAGATGCATAGATGCTAGGAAGGCTACAACTATTATGACCAAAGTACATTTTGGAGTTTGTGGACCTCATATGAGTGGGTATGTTCTAGCAAAGAAGATTCTTCGAGCAGGTTATTATTGGCTCACCATGGAGTGAGATTGCATCAGTTTTGTGCGCAAATGTCATCAATGCCAAGTACACGGAGATTTGATTCATTCACCGCCATCTGAATTGCATACAATGTATGCACCATGGCCCTTTGTCGCTTGGGGCATGGATGTTATTGGGCCAATTGAGCCATAAGTATCAAATGGGCACAGGTTCATTCTGGTGGCCATAGACTATTTCACCAAGTGTGTAGAGGCTAAAACATTCAAGTCTGTAACCAAGAAAGCAGTGGTTGATTTTGTGCATTCAAATATCATCTGTCTATTTGGGATCCCGAAGGTAATCATCACGGACAATGGTGCTAATCTCAACAGTCATCTGATGACGGAGACATGTCAGCAGTTTAAGATTACACATTGCAATTACACCCCATATCTCCCCAAGGCAAATGGAGCAGTCGAGGCAGCCAACAAGAACATAAAGAAGATACTTCGGAAAATGGTAGAAGGGTCTAGGCAATGGCACGAGAAGCTGCCTTTTGCATTGTTGGGTTATCGCACTACTGTTCGTACTTCAGTAGGGGCAACTCCTTACTTGTTGGTATATGGCACGGAAGCAGTGATACCCATGGAAATTGAAATTCCATCCCCTCGGAATGTTGAAGAAGCCAAAATTGACAATGATGAGTGGGTTAAAACCCGCCTGGAACAATTGAGTTTGATTGATGAGAAAAGATTAGCAGCAGTTTGTCATGGCCATTTGTATCAACAGAGAATGGCAAGAGCATATAATAAGAAGGTGCGTCCACAGAAGTTTGAAGTGGGTCAGTTAGTATTGAAATGCATTCTTCCTCATCAGGCTGAAGCTAAAGGCAAGTTCGCCCCAAACTGACAGGGGCCGTTCGTCTTGACAAGAGTGTTGTCCAATGGTGCTTTGTATTTAACAGATATAGAAGGCAAATGTGTAGAAATGACCATCAATTCTGATGCAGTCAAAAGATACTATGTATGATTTCTTTAGTCAAATTGGGTTTGTTTGTACTTGGCATATTTTGGAGATTGGAATGACAAAGGCATTTTGTTCTGCTATCTGAACACTTTATCCTTTGTTACCCCTTTTTCGAGCCTTGTTTATTTCCTTTTATACCCCTCTTTTGGAATCAATGGCAAAATTCAAAAACGCGAGAACAAATGACAATTAAAAGAAAGAAACGAAAAGAGAAAAAGAATGAAAAAAACAACAACAAAACAAAACTACAAAAAGAAAAAGGAAGAGAAAAGAAAAAGAGAGAAAAAACACAAAAACAAAGCAATTTTCATGACATGAACTACGTTCGACCTGATTCCTTTTAAGGATACATAAGCAGTCTCACGGTTCGGTCCCATCAAAATAAAAATCCAAAAGTCACCAAACAAGAAACTGGGGCAGAAGTTGTGGTTGTTGTCAGAAATTTGATTCTGAAGGTTGTAATTTTGAACCCATTCGAATTGTTTTGAGCCTTTGATATCCTTTCTTTCTAACCCTATCCAAAAGCCCACATTACGGTCCAAAGAAAGACCTTCCGATCAGTCTTCGAGAGATACCAAGTCAAGCAAGTGGAGTTGATTCATATCAAGGGCAACACTCTGGTCCAAGCAGAAAATATTGAAAATGAGAGAGTCTTATTGGTGAAAACCCTCACGGGCACCATAAGGCGACGGGAACTGAGAGAAATCAAAAATGAGAGTCTTATTGGTGAAAACCCTCACGGGCACCGTAAAGCGAAAGTGAGTTGAGAGATGAACAAATGAGAGAGGCTTGTTGGTGAAAACTCTTCAGGGCAACGCAGGCCGAACAAGGTCAAGGTTTTGGTGAAGAAGTCAGGTTATAGAAATTTCGGGGCAACAAAGTATGGCAGCTGAAAGTTGATTGGTTGGACAAATTGGGCCGATTAATCCGAAATGCATGTCATGATCATTGGTGCCAGCTGCTCCACTCAAATAAGCCTCTTTTCTTCTTTTTTTCTTTTTTCCCTTCAGATAGTTTTCCCGTTTTGGATTTTTGCCTATCCTTAACTCTGAAAGTCGTTGCATTTCATTTCATTTGGGTTTATTTCTCTAATATGTTCTTGATGTCAATTCTGTTTAAGCAAATAAGAAGGAATTTCAAAGCCTACTACCAACTTCCTAAGTTGCACAAGGCGCAGGGAAGACAAGGCATTGCTAGAGGTAGTATGATGTGAAATGGGGTATAAAAGGTCAGTAGAAGTTCCATAGATGAAATGGTTCGGTGATGTCGTGGGAAATGCAGAGGTTCAAACAGATGGGTAAGAGACGTAACACAACGATTTGGGTATAAAATACTCGGGTCATCCAAGGTCATGGGGTTTGAAAGTCAGCCGGAAGTCAAGCGGTTCTTGGCCAGTTCAGGGGAAAATCAATCAAAACAGAAGACCATCAGCAAGAATGCCATCAACTAATCACCACATTTTAAACTGACAAGATGTTTCTTTGGTCGAAACAGGGGCAGAAAATTTCGGTTGTTCCGGAGAAATCCTCCGCAGAGGAAAAGCAAGCATCAGGCAGGTTTGATTTTGATCCCCAGGACCCACCTGGATAATGGGGTTTAATTTAAAGTCCTCAGGATCCTCCTGAAAAATGGGACCTAGCTTAAAATTCAAAACAATCATGAGTAGTAAAATCTAGCATAAATGTACCCCAAGGAATGTAAAATGGTTTCAAAGTTTGCATGTTTGAGATAGGATTCAAATAGGAGTTTTCAGGGCCCTTCTGAATAATGGGACCTAGCTTTAAGATTTCCATTAGATAACAAGATGTACCGTAAGTTCTGTTGAAGGGCAGCATAATTGGGCCGAAAAGAATAGTCACTCTTAAGATAAGACTTGGTTTTTGATTTTCAGGACCCTCCTGGATAATGGGACGTAGTTTAAGACTTTCTTAGATAACAAGATTTAGCGGGAGTCACACCTTTAAAAGATATAATTTAGATTTTTAAAGCCATCATTTAACTAGGAGTTTTCAGGACCCTCATGGATAATGGAATTTAGCTCTCAGATTCATAGAGATATTTGGTAACATGATTCAATTAACATTCACAAATGCACCCAGCATCAAACTGGGGCAGAAGTTTTCTTTGTTTTTGTCTATTTTGTGGAAATCAGGCGTCCACCTGGAGAATAAGGGAATACATTTCAAATTCAGTAATCAGGTGCCCACCTGTAAAACAAGGGAATACATTTCAAATTCAGTAATCAGGCGCCCACCTGGAGAACAAGGGAATACATTTCAAGTTCAGCAATCAGGCGCCCACCTGAAAAACAAGGAATACATTTCAAGTTCAGCAATCGGGCGCCCACCTGGAGAACAAGGGAATACATTTCAAGTTCAACAATCAGGCGCCCAACTGGAGAACAAGGGAATACATTTCAAATTCAGTAATTAGGCGCCCACCTGGAGAACAAGGGAATACATTTTTTAAGTTTCAGCAATCAGGCGCCCACCTGGAGAATAAGGGAGTACAATTCAAGTTTTAAGTTTTCAAGTTCTTACTTATATTTGGTAACATGCCAAACTGGGGCAGAAGTTTTCTTTGTTTTTGTCTATTTTGTGAAAATCAGGCGCCCACCTGGAGAACAAGAGAATACATTTCAAGTTCAGCAATCAGGCGCCCACCTGGAGAATAAGGGAATACATTTCAAGTTCAGCAATCAGGCGCCCACCTGGAGAACAAGGGAATACATTTCAAGTTCAGCAATCAGGCGCCCACCTGAAAAACAAGGGAATACATTTCAAGTTCAGCAATCAGGCACCCACCTGGAGAACAAGGGATACATTCAAGTTTCAGCAACCAAGCGTCCACCTGGAGAAAGGAAGGACATCTCAGATTACAATTCAAGGCAGCAACAAGGGGATTCCACAGGGAGAATACAAGTCAACAAGGGAACAAGAACCACAAGATCAAGTTTGAAGATATAGATAGGATTTAGCAATTCATAGATCATAGTTTAGGCTAGCTTCTTTTATTTTGTCGTGGTGTAATAAGGGGTTCAATAAGTAGTAGCAGTAGCAGCAGCAACAGTGAAATCACAGCTTCATGGTAGTCCCAGCTACCAGACATTTCCGAACTATACTGACCTGATTCCTTTATAACCAAGGATATGTAGGCAACCTTGGAAGTAGGGTGCGGTCAAATCTTTCAAAAAATGCTTCCCACGGAGTATTCAAACGGGCAAAAATTGCTCGTATCCGCTCACTTTATCTTTGCACAAAAACACTTCGTGTTTCCGAGCAAAGAAGGACAACTGTGAGCACGTCATTTTTGCCCTATATGAATTACTCCCACAAATTCAAAACAAAATAATTTTCCCATTATTTGCAATTTCGTAGATTTTTATAGCATTTTTGTTAATTGTTTGCATTTGTCTGCGCATGTTAATTTTGTTTAAATTATGAAAAAATACAAAATATGTTGCATTTGCATTTAGAGTTTAACTTTGCTATGTTAAAAATTAATTAGCAATTTAGTTGCTTTACAAAAATGGAAAAATCACAAAAATGGTTTATTTTGCATTGTTCAATTTTAGATCTGAATTTCGTTGGTTTTCCTATTTGGTATTTAATTAGTTGTAACAATTATTAGGGTTAATTAATTTAATTTGGTAGGATAATTTGGTTTAGGATTTAATTTAGGTATTATTTTTCAATTTTGGAAAAAAGAAAAAGAATTTTGAAATAAAAGAAAAAGAAAAGAGTTGAAGAAATCAGATTTTTTGGGCTAAGTCTTTTAAATTTCCTAAAGCCCAATTCGATTACCCCTTAAACTTGTCCTAAACCAGCCCAAACCCAGCCAATACCCAGCCCAGCCCCACTGCCCCAACCAAACAACGTCGTTCGTAAGGTAATGAATCTGAGTCGTTGATTTTCTTTCATCCAACGGACGGGAACTGGGCATGTATTTAATATAAATATGTCTGTATCCCTACCCCCCCACTCATCGTCCCTCTCTCACCTCTCAGAACCCCTCTCATCCCTGATAAACCCTAGCGCCGCCGCCCCAAAATCCCACCGCCTTAACCTGGCGGCGCCATCTTTTCTCACCCCTAAATCAACACCACACAATCTTCAAGACACCCTTATTCCGAATCCCCACTTGGTTTCTTTCAAATACCTCCAAAACCTCTCGAATCTTAAATCTCGGGTTCGAGTTCTAGAGGTCAAAGTCAAGTTCATCCATGCAAAGTCATCCTTCCAAGGTACAAAGCTTGGTTCGTCTCAGAATGGTGTTATTCGTGGGTTCTTAAAAAAGAACAAGCGATTTACACCATTTTGGGATGAAACCAGAACTGCCCGGTGACTTCAAGTTTGATCGGTGAGTGTTCTTTTGTTTTCTATTCGTTATTGTTCGTTTCATCTCTTTTTCTTCTTCTTTTCTTTTACGTTTATTTGAATGCCCTGTCCTCTGTCTGAAATCGTTCAAGAGTTTGGAACCTAGTCTTTCCCTTTAGATTGATTTGGGGTTCATTTTTGTTCTGTTGGATTTTTAGTTGTCTTTTTAAGTTCTTAATTGTTGTTCTATGTTTCTGTTTTTTTTAGAACATTTTATGATAATTGGTTTAAGTTAGATTTTTGTTCATTTGGTAAATTAGTTCCGGTTTAGTATTTTAGCTTTAAAAAAAAAGAGAGAAACCAATCGCTTAGTTTAGACCTTGATTTTTGAAGTTATTCAATTGTTTCCCTTTTCTGCTTCTCATCAATTTAGTTAAATGGATTTTTGATTTGGGCCTGAGGTTCACTGGATTCATTCATTTGGACTTGAATAT
Source organism: Nicotiana tabacum (assembly GCF_000715075.1). Lineage (NCBI taxonomy): Eukaryota > Viridiplantae > Streptophyta > Magnoliopsida > Solanales > Solanaceae > Nicotiana > Nicotiana tabacum. The sequence goes on from NC_134087.1 coordinate 6,899,394, forward strand.
ATGGGTCATTGACCCATGACCCATACCCATGGGTTGCAACAGTAAAAACAAGGTCATTAAGGGGTAATTTGGGTATTCCAGTCTAGGGAATCTTTGTATAACAACCTTAAGATGCTTTCAGGAAATGAGATGGGGGGCTGTGTTTGAAATTCTTATAGTTGATTAGAGGTATTTTAGCTAAAACGAAAATGGGAAAGGGGGGGTAAGTGCAAGTCTGATTCTCTTAGGATTGCCCTAATGCCTTGCCTATAAAGGCATCTCTATCTTGCATTTCAAGGGGGAATTCAAGGGGTGAAGAGCTAGAAATCCAGAAAAGGCTTCAGACAACTGAAAATATCATAAAGAATTACTGTTTCGTCAAGTTTTAACTTGAACTTTGAGGTCTTTTTGAATTTCTAAAGCAATTTTCTGATTCACATAGATTTAACAGGGTTTGAGGTTAATTTCTGGAAAGTTTTACGCCAAGCTGAGTTAAAATTATTGTTCTATTGGACTTATAGTCGGTTCTCTGGGTTCAACATCCTTAATCTGGGGTTGTGTTCTAGCTGGTGTGGCTGTTTATCTGCTGATACTATTCTGTTGTGCTGATCCACATCTTTTCTCTTATTTTGCTCTCCAGGTACACATTTCTGAACTTAAAGCCATGTACGAAGTTTTGACTTGCAGAATGAAATGAAATAGCTGCAATATGTCTTGCTCTTTAGTTTAGTGCTATTGTTTCCATATCCCATGATTTTGTATTTGTTTAGTATAGTGACTGTTTACTATGAGTGGCTGTAACTAATAGTTTGCTAACATGAAGTTAGATGTAACAATTACTACTTGATTATTTGCGGGATTTAGAGTCTGTTATAGTAGTTTAATTGGACTGGGAAGGACACTCAGTTGGATTGTGTTAATCAGACAGTTATACATTTTTTGTGTTTTTTGGGGGTGATAATTGATAGTTGCAGTTTGTGAAATTCAGTTCAGTGGCGTTTTACTTGGTCATTTCATGCGATTAGTGTCTGCTCATAATGTTAAGGCTCAACAGAGCCATCTTTGGGATTATGGCTTTATAATAGCCAATTAGTCCCCATGTGTTCTTTGCTCGAATTTTGAGCCTTAACATTAGGGGGTTATTCAGCAAGTTGGGGAAATGAGTTTGCCTTTTCGAAAGACAAAACAGTAAAGTGCATATTTATTTAGTGCTTCAACAGTTAGTTTTGGCCATTTGTTTGATGATTGGAAACGTGAAATACTAAAGGTTAATCTCTTGTTTGGTCTATGGATTCGAACTTGCATCTCATTTCTTGCTGATGCTACCATGTTTCAATTTGGGCTCTATTGAGCCTGAACGCAAAAGAGCTGGTCTGGGATGGGAATAAGGCATTAAGCCTCGATCCTGAATCCCCACTCTTTTGCCCCCGTGTGTACAAACTGGGCCCGTTATCAAGTTTGGCCCAAATTATTTCAATTCATGAGTTTTGTAGTTGCAATACGTCATGGGCTTAGACTCAAACGGAAACTGACCATTGTTTATTTATTTCGTTTTAAGCTTTAGTTTTAACATACCATTTTTGAGTTCTTTTGGGCTTCCTCTTTATTTAAGTTAGATCATTTCAAATAATTAGGAGGTGAGCTATAATTAGATAACTTATAATGAATGCCCCCCCCCACGAATTATTTTAGAAACCTTTAAGTTAAAATAAATCGGTGCGTGCCAAGCCAAACAAAATTTCAAATGCTTGGCCCTTGTTTTATCATTTTTTTTAATTTTAGAATTCGAGGCGTGCCATTTAGTGAATTTTCATGGCCCTCGCAAAGTCGCGCGTCATTAATAATATTACCTTCCTAAACTCGGGTGTTCATTCATGTGACCAAATCAAAATCTTAAAATATTGACTAAATGTGTTTAGGATTGCAGGTGCATTTCATGTGGCGCGATCCAAAGGCACATTTTAAACGACGTTCAATCTTCTTTACAAATTAATTAAAAGCGGTCAAAAGTTTAAAATGGCATCATAGGTTAAAACTTGTTTCTAAAATCAGAGAGTTAAGCCGAATATAACAGTTGAGCGACCGTGCTAGAACCACAGAACTCGGGAATGCCTAACACCTTCTCTTGGGTTAACAAAATTCCTTACTTGGATTTTTGGTTCGTGGACTGTTAAACAGAGTCAAGTTTTTCCTCGATTCGGGATTCAACTAGTGACTTGGGACACCATAAATCTCCCAAGTGATGACTCTGAATCTTTTAACAATAAATCCCGTTTCGAGTGTCCTTTAATTGGAAAAACTCCCTTACACCCTCTCGGGGGTGTAGGTAAAAAGGAGGTGTGACATGAAGGATTCAAGATTTACATGTAGTAATTGGGAATCTTCAAGATGTGTGTTGGCTAGAAACTGATATTTATATGGGAGGATGTCAGGACTTGTGGCATTTCTGTATCATTATGAATTCTACATACTAGTATCAGGAAGGTAGAGGTAATAGCTTTAGATTCGCAGAAGGTTTCTTCAGAGTGAGTATCTCGGTTATGGTACTTTTGGAGGTGCTTCAGAAAAATACAATGGTTTATGCGCCTTAGGGAGGTGTGGTTTTATGCTAAAGTTCATGGGACAAGTTTTAGTTAAGGATAATGGTGTACTAGCAAGGAAACGTATCAATTTGAAGGTAATTCGGAAGGAACACAGAGAATTAGGACAACTTAGTAGTAGGTTGGATCGGTATGGTAATGGATATGATCGGTTCTTAGATGCTCATGACTTGTGACACCCTGATGTCGGGCTTGTGTTATATTTCCGCACTGCTTAGTTAATTAATAGCTTCAAATGACTTCTTATGATTTTCTGGTTGGTTTTGGGTTTGTGTCAGCTGGCCTAGTTTTGTGATAGGCGCCATCAAGGCCGGGTTAGTTTCATGAGTGCTCATGATGTGGTGGGTTTCGATAGGTGTTTTGAGGCAATGCTTTTAGGTTTTGACGGCCTACGTAGCTTGGTGGAGTTAGAGGAATCCAGTCCTAATGGTTTGGTTTTGTGCAAATGGGATTCAGAGAGCTCTTGATGGTTTCTACCACGGTTTTGAGGTGTACATTTTCTACTGGCGTGAGGAGCATGTAATGTATAGTGATTTTCTTATAGATGAGATCAAATAGAAAGTTCTTGGCTAGTTGAGTACATAGCTGTTTGTGGTTCGTAAAGGATACGAAGCTCTCATGTATATCCTAGGATGGTACGGTATATGAGGTATGTTGTGTAGGATTGAGATTGCATGTGTAAGGTCACGGTTCAGTTCTGAAAGGGAGGTCATAAATTCTTAGATAGCATGGGCAGTTTCAGAAGACTACGTAAATAATATCACTAATTGGTGCGTCTTGATCAGGGCATACATTTCAGAAAGAGCAATGTGCTTGAGTTAAGGATACTTCATTGGTATTGCGGTGCTCTCTTGTTGGATAGACTACTAACATTCAATTTTGCTTGGTGGCTTGGGAGAATTATAGGAGTATCCCTCGTGGAATTATTAAGTATTAGAGGTGTGTTACGTATTCGAGCAGTGGAGTTGGGATCGGATATGGTGATCCATGTGCTTTATGGATTTGGAGATCGGGAGTTCTCATAGACAGGTTATGTCGTAGTTGTAGGCCGTGTATATTGATCTTGTGTGGTAACTATTGGAGGTTGGAAGGCCCGTGTGGATCCGTTGTTGCTTGGCATGGTGGATTTTGATTTGATATTGGGTATGGATTGGTTGCCTCCGTGTCGTGCTATTCTGGACTGTAATGCTAAGACGGCGACATTGGCTATGACAAGGATGCCATGGATTGGGTGGCGAGGTCCGACGAGTTATGTTCCCAGTAGAGTGATTTCATTTTTGAAGGCCCAACTGATGGTTGGGAATGGTTGTCCTTCTTATTTGGCCTTCGTGAGTTATGTCAGTGCAGAGACTCCTACCATTGATTCAGTTCCGGCGATGAGGGATTTTTCGGATGTGTATCCTGCTGTCGGTCATGCCGCCGGACAGGGTTGTTGATTTTAGTATTGATTTGGTGTCGGGCGCCATATCGTATAGCACCGACGGAGTTAAAGGAGTTGAAGGAGCAGCTTCAAGAACTCCTTGATAAGTATTCATTTGTAGGCCTATATGGATGTGTGTTCTACATTGAGTCGGCTGTGTTGACTCCGAGATGCTATTGTTGAGGGATGTGTTGATTCAATTTTTACTGAGCTTATTAGTGTTCTAGGGTGATCTATGAGTCACATTTCCTTGTTGCGAGGTGTTATGATTTACTGGTTATAGGCACATATGGTGCGGTTCTATTGGGGTCTCATTGTGGGATTCGAGTGGGAAGAGTATTGGGTATTGCTCGGTGGATGGCGTATCGATTATATCCTTTCGGGTTTGTGTGGTATTATGTCATTGCTTTGCCATGGTTGTGATGATTTTCTCTTGATACTAGACATCAAATTGCGTGGGTTGTAGATTCTGAGCATATTGACTTGAGATGTTTCATGTGAACCAGTGCTTGGATTGGGTCGTGCATTGCAGCGAAGTTATGTAGAGGTATGATCCTTCGAGTTAGATTCGTGTGTTCTGATTCTACGATGTGTGATGGGTTCTCGGCATTGTGTGGTGGTGGTACTGGTGAGCTTGCGGTACGACTCTCTCATTTGAGTCATTTTCCATGATTTGAGTACATTTAGGTTGTTGCTTATTGGTGCGTGGGTTGCATGGGTTGTGGATCTAGATTGTATCGATGTGTCATTTCACTAGGGTAGTCGTGTTGAATGAGATGAGGTCATTGAGATCTAGAACGAATACTATCGGATTCGATTTCAGCATGTTAGAAGGATAATATCGGGATTCGACTTAGAAATTTCCTATGGTCCTTGCCAAAGGAGAGGGAGTTTCATGAATGGTTGATCTGAGGAATTGTTATGACTTCTTGCGTGTTTCTTTCATCATTGGCAATATACGAAAGTGTTGGAATGGAGTTTTGTTTAATAAGAGGTTATTACCAGTTTTGTTTAATAAGAGGTTTATTACCAGTTTGAGTTGTGTGGTATGTCATGAGATTTCATCTTGAATTGCAGTTATGGCTCGATACAGCGTGTTCATACTTGTTCAATGTATAGACGCGAGGTTCTGATCTTATGGATAATTTCGAAAGTGGAAATTTGGTTCTAAAGTTCATGGGCTTTGTTAGATTGTGAAATTTCAGTCATGTTGCCTTATCAGACCTATATGAGATAGGGTGACGTGGGATCACCTCCGGGTATGTGCATGGTAAGGTTATACATCGATTTGATGGTTTTCGAAACAACTCTGGACACGTTCGAGGACGAACGTATGTTTAAGTGGGGGAGGATGTAACGATCTGACCGGTCGTTTTGATCATTTGCACTTCGCTCGCCAGTTCTCGAGCATGGCTAGCCCCGTATGATGTATTATGACTTATGTAAATCGTCAGTTTTGGTTTTCAGGTTAAACGGAACAGATATGGAAGAATGATTCTCAACTTGAAGCTTAAATTTGAAAGTTTTGACCTAGAGTTGACTTTTTAGTATTCGACCTTGGATTTGGATTCTATGATTTGGTTAGCTCCGTTAGGTGATTTTGGACTTGGGAGCGCGTCCGGAATGTGATTTGGAGGTCCGTGGTAGATTTAGGCTTGAATTGGCGAAATTGAAATTTTGGCATTTTCCGGTTGGTAGTGGAAATTTTGATATCGGGGTCGGAATAAGATTTTGAAAATTAGAGTAGGTCCGTTGTATCATTTGGGATGTGTGTGCAAAATTTCAGGTCATTCGGATGAAGTTTGATAGACTTTTTGATCGATTGCGGAATTCGAAAGTTTTGGAATCCTTAGGCTTGAATCCGAGGGTGATTTGATATTTCGGCATTGTTTTGAGTATCCCGAGGATTGGGTACAAGTTTGAATAGTGGTATATGACTTGTTCGTATTTTTGGTTGAGGTCCCGGGGGCCTCGGGATGGATTCGGAAGGTTGGCAGGAATTTTGAAATTGAAGTTGAGCAGCTTCAGCTATTGTTCCTGCCATAACCGCACCTGCGGATTGGGGACCGCAGGTGCGGTGTCGCAGATGCGTGGAGGAGGTCGCAGGAGTGGTTTTGGTTATTTGGAGCTGGATCGCAGGTGCGGAGCTTCTAGCGCACCTGAGGGGCCGCAGGTGCGAGGTTGTAACCGCAGATGCGGAATTGGCCCTTAAGTGAAAACCGCAAGTGCAGTTATTTTGATCGCAGAAGTGGTCCGCTGGTATGGTGATTGGTCAGCAGGTGCGGGAACACCTAGGAAAAAACTATACAAGCTTTCCTTCGTGATTTTTAGCCGTGTTCCACGATTTTTGAAATGGCTTGAGAGGTTTTTAAGAAGATTTGAAGAGGGAATCAAGGGATAACGCTTGGAGGTATTTTTTTTTTAACCCAATACTCGACTCGATGGCATTATTTTACTGATTAGGCTTGAAATATATGAAAATTAAGGGTTAAAATTGGAGAATTAGGGCTTGGTATTGGAGAGTTTCCATTGGGGATTTGGGGGCCATTTGGGGTCCAATTTTGATGTTTTTCGTATGCATCGACTCGTAGGAGGATACGGATTTCAGTGATGTGATTTTAATCGAAATTCAAGATGTGGGCCCAGAGGTCGGGTTTGGCCAATTTTAGAATTTTTGAGTTAATTTGACTATTTTTGCTTGGGCTTTGTTCCTTTAGTGCATATTAATGGTATGATACTAATTTTGGTTAGATTCGAGGCGAGTTGAGGCCGAGTCGAGAGGCAAAGGCGTCGCGGAGTAGGATTTTCGTCTAGTTTGAGGTAAGTAATGATTATAAATGTTGTTTTGAGGGTATGAAACATCGAATTTCACATCGTTGTGCTACTTAAGGTGACACACACGTTAGATGACGAGTGTGGGGTCGTGCACCATTGGGGATCGTGACTTGGTCCGTCCCGTACGACTATTAGGTCACGTATTTGATTGAAGGTTGTTTGATATCATTGTTTTCCAGAAAGTACTACTATGTTTTGAGCTGAGTGCCATATTTGGGCCTCGTGCCAACTGTTTTAGACCCTTAGGGGCTTTTTACTACTATTCTTTACTATTTTGACTTAACATCTGTACTCAGTCATACTGTATTTTACTAATTTCACAACCAAGCCATATTAACACTATTTTGATATTTTAAATTATATTTTTGGGCTGAGCTTCCTATTTTACCGTTGCCCGAGTGGCTTGAGAGATTTCTAACTAAGTGAGGCCGAGGGCCTATGTTGTGAGGATATTATGGGATCGGGCTGAACGCCGCAGCAGGTTGTTACTGATTCATGATATTGTGAGGCCGAGGGCCTGATTGATTTATGCCACGAGGTGGCTTGTTATTATGAGGCCGAGGGCCTATTTGATTATGCCACGAGGTGGCTTGTTATAGTGCTTGGGCTGTAGGAGCCCTTCCGGAGTCTGTACACCCCCAGTGAGTGCGGGTACCCAGTGTGAGTAATGTGATGTAGCCTAAGGGGCTGTTGTTGATTCATATTGTTGTCCGAGGGGATGTAGTTGATTCATGTTATTGCATGAGGGGTTGTTCTTAATCTATGTTTTGCCCGAGGGGCAGTTCTTGATTCATGTTATGCCCGAGGGGCCAATTATGAGTGATTGTGATGTAGCCCGAGGGGCTGGTTCTATTGGCATTATGCTCGATGAGTGGTTTATGGTACTTGTTTTTGCCCGAGGGGCTGGTTCTATTGGCATTATGCTCGATGAGTGGTTTATGGTACTTGTTTTTGCCCGAGGGGCTGTTTACGTTCTATCATTTTTACTCACTGTTTTATCACTCGTTTGAAACTATTCAAAGATGTTTTTAAAAGAAAAAGTTTTACTGAAATTGAGCTTGATTTTGAACGAAATAATTTGATTTATATACTTATTTGGAAACACAATGTACTCGCTGTGGTGTTATGACGTGGATTATGTATTTTTCTTACTGCTCAGTCTTTATTTACTCTTATTACTTACTGAGTTGGCGTACTCACATTACTCCCTGCACTATGTGTGCAGATTCAGGTATTTCTAAACACGGTGGCGGGTGTTGATTACTTAGTGGCAGTTTCATCATAGATAGCAAGGTAGCTGTCTGGCGATCGCAGCCCTGCTTTTCTCCCTCCTTTATTCTTCTTTAGTGTATTTTTGTGATTTTCCCGACCATGTTGGCCTTGATGTCGTCAAAATAGTTGTAGTAGATGCTCATGACTGGTGACATCCCGATGTCGGGCTTGTGCTATATTTCCGCACTGCTTATTTAAACTTATATCGTGGGATTTTAGTTAATTAATGGTTTCAAATGACTTCTTATGATTTTCTGGTTGGTTTTGGGTTTGTGTCGGCTGGCCTAGTTTCATGATAGGCGCCATCACGACCGGGTCAGTTTTAGGGTCGTAACAAATAGTCAATTTAAGAAAGAACAAACTCTTTCAAAATTTGGAAATAGTTCAATTTAAAATTTCTTTTTTACCTTTAACGAGATGATTTATAACTATAAATATCTATAGATTGTTTTAGATTACAAGTTTAAAAAAAAAATCATTTTTGTGAGATGAACTTGAATTGATACCTCCCACATATTAGGAGCTTAGTGCACTGAGCTGTACTTTTTTATTATTGCTTCCTTCTCTTCGGGTGGCGGAGTCTATTCGTCAAAATCTTACTACAGTAGTAATATTATTTTAGGCAAGACTATTAAAGCTTATTTAGTTTGTTATTTAGCGGATTTATTCCATAATTAAGCAGATCAATTTTAGTGCTGTTTTATCATGAATTTTATGAAGGTTTTCAATCAATCAAAATATGTCCCTAATATATGCAGGTGCACATATTTCCATGTTAAGTGGTAAGGGTGTCAATTGTTCGGTTCGGCCGGTTATTTTATAAAATTTGTATCATATCAATTTTTCGGTTATTCTATTATGTATAACCAAAATTAGACTTTTCCAAACCGTACCAATCAAGTCGGTTTCTCTTCGGTATCGGTACGGTTCGGTTAATCTTCGGTATTTTTTAAATATCATCTAAAATTCACCATTAGAAGTATAATGCAATAACATACGTTCTTTTATAGGGCTTAGCAAAACTCTTTAGATATTTTTACTATTTAAAGGGTGATGCATTAAAAAAATGAAAGATGACTAGAGTATAGATCCATCAACGTACTATTCTACATCAACGTAAAAGAAACCAAGCAACGACAAAGAAAATATAAATCACACAAGTAGAAAGATATTAACCAAGCCAGGACTCAAGAATAAAGTTTATAGAAGATTAAATATTTTAAAAAATAAATCAAAATTATATGAAAGGAAACATATTCAATGCATTGTAGTTTGCTACTCGTAATCGCTATAATACTTTATGTCTTGCTAATAAAGATACTTGAAATAACTTAGTTTAAGTAGAAGTAGCATAATAGGTTTTAGGAATTAGTATTTTGAGTTTAATTACTTGTTGGCTTGTAATAATTTTCATAATTCCAAGGCCCAAAGAAAAATTTAATGCATTATTATTTTTAAACTTACTAGATAAATATATTTGTCACATATAAAATTTATTCGATACGGTTCGGTATTTTTCGGTTTATTTTTATAAAATAAAAAACCTACCCTAGTTATCGATGCGGTTATAGATTTATATAAAAACCTACAGTTTCTTAAAAGAAACCTAAAAATCGGTTCGGTACGGTTCGGTTGGTTTAGTCGGTTTTCCAATATCCATTGACACCCCTATTAAGTGGAGTACTTATAAAAATCATTAAAAAATACTAACAAACAAAAATAATCTAACTATATATATATGACATGCAGTTCACAAGAGCTGGGGTCATTTTCTAGAAACCATTATAGGGAACTACCTACCTCCCTCTTCTTAACTACAAATATACAGTTACAATAAAACTTATTGTCGTATAAGTTTTAACAAGTAAATTTGTTATTATGTGGTGTAATAATCGCCATTTAGGCCTTCTTTAAATGATATACCGTGAAGACCAGAAAGCAAGAAACTTCATTGTGATAGTGACAGCTTACCAAACAGTAATTAGGTCTGTATCTAATACGAAAATACAAAGAAAATAAAGTGCTTTCTCAGTGCATATTTAGGTTAGCTTTTGTATTGGGAAAAAACTGAGTTTATATTAAAGATGACGTGGCATGACACGTGGTTTGGTTAAATGGTCAAAGCGCAACAATTGACTAAGAGGCACGGATGGAGACAGTCACGGGAAGAGGAATTTAAATAGGCACGAGACGAAGTGCAGATACGAGTCTCGTACCAATTCAAGTCATTTACAGCCAACGGATTAAAAGGCATTAAAGACAAAGATCTGATGACAGAAAGGAGTCTGAATTCATTACTAAATACCTGATACGTTAGAAAATTGGTATTTAATAGGAATGATTGTATAACGGCTTATTTAATATCATTTATTGCTCATAATTATATCATTAAAGCTGAGACTTCATTCCTTTACCTAGAATTACCTATAAAAGGAAGAAGTATCATCAGTTGTAAGGACACGGAATACTATTGGGAACTCATTGAAATACAAAATTATTTTCTATTTTACCATCATTCTCAAAAGTATTTTATTTTCGTCTCCTGATTATCAGTAACCCGAATTTCTTTTTAGCTTTGACCAAAGACTCAAATTTTTGGTTAAACAAATTGGTTCTATTACCGGCAAGCTGATAATCTTTTCTTTTAAGCTATATCTTGTCCATTGTCGTCACCATGTCAAACAACAACACCGACAATAACAGTAATAACACATTGGGAAACCATGAGAATCAAATACATCAAAATCAAGATGACATGGTTCCCTCCCCTCCAGATTCACCACGTCAATCTCGTGAAGGCACTCCTGTTACTGAATCCCGTGCTGATCAACAAGAACAATCTGAACACTTTGAAGGAGTTACAACTGAAGCTTTACAAAAGCTAATTGATGCACAGGTCGGCAAAGCTCTTCAGGCACTTGTTAGTCGATTGCCTGCTGCACCACCCACACCAACTCCTAATAATAATACATTGGAGAATCCCCGTTCTGGTCTTGATAATTCTGAAAACGGAGCAACCCCCAATGAACCACAGGAAGGGGGACCAGGTAATTCAAATAATTCATATTTGCAAAATTTAGTACTAACCTTGCAGAAACAGATTAAGGAACAAAATGAGCATTTTGAACAAATCCCTGGAGTTCCGCCTGTAATAAAAGGAGTAGACATGGACAAATACTCACAACAACCATGGAAGCCAAGTGTTGCTCCTCTTCCGATTCCGAAAAAGTTCAAAATGCCTGACATCCCAAAATATGATGGTACTACAGACCCACGTGACTGCATTTACAACAGGCGTGAAAGGCAACGACTTGACCAAACAAGAAATTGAATCAGTACTGATCAAGAAATTTGGAGAAACACTCACCAAGGGTGCATTAACCTGGTATTCTCTTTTATCTGAAAATTCTATTAATTCTTTTACTGAGCTTGCAGATTCTTTTATTAAAGCACATTCGGGAGCACAAAAGGTTGAGAAAAGAATGGAAGATATTTTCAAAATCAAACAAGGGGATTCGGAGTTGCTTAGAAATTTTGTTGATAGATTCCAGCGTGAAAGAATGACTCTACCTCGTGTGCCTGACAATTGGGCTGCAATAGCCTTTGCAAGTAATTTAAATGACAAAAGTTCTGAAGCCACAAGACGACTCAAAGAAAGCCTTCGAGAATTTCCTACAACCACGTGGAATGATGTTTACAACAGGTATAGTACGAAGCTGCGAATTGAAGAAGATACCGTACCTAAGTTTCATCATGAAGAAAGGGGTGGTCCCCGAAGATCAGAAACCGAAAAAAGATCAGGTAAAAATAGGTACGATCCATATATGGGACCTGCCGGAAAAGACCCACGGTCGAAACAAGATAGCCAGCAATATGATCAAAAATCGAGGAACAGGGACTCTGGCTCTTCTTCAAAGTTCAGGAATGATCGGAACAGACAAGAATCACGAGATGATGACAGAAGTTTAAAGGCACGATTCGGCGGATATAATTTTAATGTCTCTACCTCCGAGCTCGTAGCTGTTTTAAGAAGCATGGGAGATAAGGTACGGTGGCCAAAAGAGATGCGGTCAAATCCAAGTAGGCGCAATCCAGATGATTGGTGCGAATTCCACAATGATCACGAGCACAAAACTTCCGAATGTAGATTCTTGCAGAGTGAAGTGGATCATCTATTGAAGCAAGGATACCTCACTGAGTTATTTAGCGAGAAAGGAAAACAAGCTTATATAAAAAACAAGCAAGAGCCACCACAACCTCCTTCACCCAAGAGGACAGTGAATGTCATAAACGGAGGAGAAGATATTCACGGCATAACCTACACAACCTCCAACAAGGTTTCTAAGGTAATAATTACACACGGGAAACGGGTGCGGCAGGTCCTAGAAAATGAAAGTATCTCGTTCGATGACGCAGATACCGAAGGAGTGACAACTCCACATAACGACGCACTGGTAATATCTTTACTTGTACATGATACTAATGTAAAATGAGTTTTGATTGATCCAGGGAGTTCTGTAAATATTATATTACTAAGGGTACTACGGGAAATGCAAGCTGAAGACAAAATGATACTCAAGGCGCACACCTTGTCAGGCTTCGACAATTCAAGTGTAGTAACAAAAGGAGAGGTAATTCTAACAACTTTTGCTACGGGTGTTGTTAAAGAAACTAAATTTCAGGTAGTTGATATAGAAATGGCCTACAATATGATCATGGGGAGACCATGGATACACGATATGGATGTTGTCCCATCAACTCTGCATCAGGTTATTAAATTCCCATCACCATGGGGAATTTGCCAAATTCGTGGAGATCAGCAGATGGCCAGAAGTGTCAATGCTGTAACAAGTACGAGCACCGTAAATAAAGAAAAATAGCAATTACAGGAAACAGTTGAAGGTAAAAAAGATCAAACTTCAGCTGAACAAGAAAAGACATATTTGGACTCAAGGCCTGACACAATTCAGGAACTTGAAGAAAATGAAAGCATCAAAACGACAATTGAAGAGCTTGAGGCAGTGATGTTATTTGAGCAATGGCCTGAACGGAAGGTTTATGTCGAGACCAATTTAAGCTTAAACATGCGAGGTATGATAATCGAATTTTTAAAAGCTAACTTAGACTGCTTTGCTTGGTCCCACGCTGATATGACAGGGATACCACCGGATGTGATGACTCACAAACTCAATGAGGACCCTTCTTTCACACCAATAAAGCAAAAGAAAAGAAAGCAAGGTGACTTTCAAGAACCAGGTGATTCAGGATGAGATCCAAAAATTATTAAAAATTGGATCGATTCGTGAGGTAAAGTATCCTAATTGGTTAGCAAACACGGTGGTCGTACCCAAGAAAAATGGTAAGTAGCGTGTTTGTGTGGATTATACCGATTTAAATAAAGCCTGTCCAAAAGATTCCTTTCCCTTACCGCATATAGACCAACTAATTGATGCAACCGCAGGTCATGAACTTTTAAGTTTTTTAGATGCATACTCGGGATATAATCAAATTAAAATGGATCCTGGTGATGAAGAAAAAACTTCTTTCATCACAGACAGGGGGACTTACTGTTATAAAGTAATGCCCTTTGGTCTCAAAAATGCTGGGGCAACCTATCAAAGGTTGGTCACCAAAATGTTCCAAGAACATTTAGGGGTATATATAGACGATATGCTCGTCAAAACCCAGCGATCTCATGATCATATTTCTCATCTATCTGTTACATTTGAAATTTTGCGAAAATTTAATATGAAACTCAACCCAGAAAAATGTGCATTTGGAGTTGCATCAGGTAAGTTTTTGGGTTTTCTTGTTTCTAACCGTGGTATTGAAGTGAATCCTTCTCAGATCAAAGCAATAGAAGAAATCCCCTGATATCCTTACTAATAAAAAGGAAGTAGAAAGATTAACGGGAAGAATTGCAGCTTTGGGGAGATTTATTTCCAAATCCTCAGAAAGGTGTTTTATGTTTTTCTCTGCACTCAAAAAGCAAGATCATTTTGAATGGAATGAAGATTGTCAACAAGCCCTTAGAAATTTGAAAGCTTATTTGTCAAAACCACCGTTGTTGGCAAAACCAAAGGTGGGGGAAAAACTTCTCATCTATCTGGCCGTATCTGAAGTCGCGGTGAGTGCTGTTTTAGTCCGCGAGGACCAAGGTAAACAATCTCCTATTTATTATGTAAGTAAGTCCTTATTGGAAGCTGAGACACGATACCCACAGCTAGAAAAATTAGCATTAGCTTTGATCATGACATTTAGAAAATTAAGACCTTATTTTCAATGTCATCCCATTAATGTAGTTACTGCTTTTCCGCTTCGAAATATTTTGCATAAACACGAACTTTCAGGAAGATTAGCAAAATGGGCTATAGAACTAAGTGAATATGAAGTTGTTTATCAACCCAGGACCGTTATAAAATCTCAAGTACTAGCTGATTTCGTGGCTGATTTTAGCCAGGGGATGCATTTAGAAGCAGAAAAAGAATTACTAATTTTTAATGGTGCAAACCCGGGGACTTGGATTTTATTCACTGACGGTTCATCTAATGTAAAAGGGGCAGGCTTAAGAATAGTCCTTGTACCACCTGCGGGTGAGACTATAAGACAGGCTATAAAATGTCATTATATAACTAACAACGAAGCAGAGTATGAGGCTGTAATTGCAGGTTTAGAATTGGCGCGAGAACTCGGCATAACACAGATTATAATCAAGAGTGATTCTAAACTCATGGTCAATCAAATGCTGGGGACTTATACAGCCAGAGAGACGCGAATGCAAGAGTACCTCGCAAAGGTACGGGAGTTAATAAAATAATTCCAAACTTGGAAAGTAGTGCAGATCCCAAGAGATGAGAATGTAGAGGCAGATGCTTTAGCAAATCTCGCATCTGCAACAGACGTAGCAAATGATACAAATGCTTCAGTCATACATTTATTTCATTCCGTTCTCGAATCTGATAAAAACGAGGTAAATATCATTTAACATGGGATTGGAGAAACGAAATTGTTGCCTTTTTACAGCACGGTACCGTGCCTAATGACAAAGGAAAGGCTCACGCGCTTCGTAAAAAAGCTGCTCGATATTGTTTATATCAAGGAAATCTTTATCGAAAGATGTTCGGTGGACCACTAGCAAGGTGTCTCGGACCTTCTCAAATAGAATATGTGATGCGAGAAGTGCACGAAGGACATTATGGGAATCACGGAACGTTAATTCGCACAGGATATTATTGGCCTAAGATGGAAGAAGAAGAAACCAGTTTCGTGTCCAAATGTGATAAATGTCAAAGGTACGGCAACAATATGCACAAACCAACTGAGTTACTACATCCTGTTATAGCCCCGTGGCCCTTTATGAAATGGGGAATGGATATCGTAGGTCCACTTCTACAAGCAAAAGGTCAGGTAAAGTTTCTACTTGTACTTACATATTATTTCACTAAATGGGTAGAAGCAGGGGCATTTAAACAGGTACGAGAGAAAGAAGTTAAAGACTTCATATGGCGAAATATAATATGTCGTTTTGGAGCACCAAAGGAGATCGTGTGTGACAATGGACCACAATTCATTGGAGCTCAATCACAGAATTTCTTCGAAGTTGGCAGATCAAAAGGATAACGTCTACGCCATACCATCCAGTAGGTAATGGACAAGCAGAATCTACTAACAAAGTCATTATCAACAACTTGAAGAAGAGGTTACAGGATTCAAAAGGTAATTGACCTGAGGTGTTACCTGGAGTATTATGGGCTAAATCGTACAACGACCAAAACAAGCACTGGAGAAACACCATTTTCAATGGTTTATGGTACGGAAGCCTTAATTCCAGTTGAAATAGGTGAGCCAAGCACACGGTACGATCAGGCAACGGAGGAATCTAATGATGAAGAGATACGGGTCAACCTTGATTTACTTGAAGGAAGAAGAGAAGCTGCATTGATAAGGATGGCAGCACAAAAGCAAGTAATTGAACGATATTACAATAGGAAAGCACGCCTCAGATTTTTCAAAATTGGGGACTTCGTGCTTAAAAAGGTGTTCCAATCTGCAAAGGCTGCTAACTCAGGAAAGCTAAGTCCAACATGGGAAGGACCATACAAAATCCGTGACATTGCGGGAAAATGAGCATACCAGTTGGAGACAATGGACGGTAAAGTTTTACCCTCACATTGGAATGCCGTCCACTTAAAAAGTTATTACTTTTGAGAAAGTACCTACGGTCAGGTATCACCATGTTAAAATTTCGCTCTTGGATTATTAATATTTTACTAACGATTTTAGATGCTAGGCAAAATACCCTAACTCGTGCCAAATGATGAGTCACAACCTGCAAGGCAAAATGGAGTATTCTTAAATTCCTAGCCCAGGGTTACAATTAATCTGATGGAAATACACACGAGTTAGGCAGTCTTCATCTATAATCGCACCTTCGAGTCCCGTATATCTTTCTGTTTCAGGAAAAGGGCCAAAGTAAAAGAAATAAACAAGTGCTCGAGGCTTCATACTTCACCGCTCAAACACTTGGGGGACTACAATATTGTACACAGATACGTGTAGAAATGCAGATACGAATATCGAACAAAAGTCGGTCACAAAGAGACAAGTGTTGAGTAAAAGTTACGAAGTCTTCAGCATTCATGAAAATAACAGAGTCATCTCTCAAAACTCATAAACAAAGTCACCTCTCAAACTCTTCTTAATATATAAAGATAGGGTCATGACTATGTACTGAAACAGGTTATGAAGAAAAACCTTGTTTATTCTATGTTATGTACAAATCTGTTACAAGAAAAACAGTTACGAGAAAGTTGTAGATGTATTGTAATACATGTAATAGTCAAACACTTGTTAAAGTTTATGAATAAAAACTTGCCAAAGTTGTTTCATACAAAACGTGTGTATTCCTATTTCTTTCATCGTATTATAACACCATTATGAAGTTGAGACGTCTTCTTCATTAAGTGTCGATAAAATAAAAGGGCCCTCTTTTATAAGCCTCATGTTGATAATCCATGAGAAGAATCATAAAGCATTTTAAAAGGATAAAAATGCTAAGCTATTCTATAAGTCCTAGATAAATGGGCAAGAATAAAATATACAGAAGTACCAACAAAAACTTCTTAATATAAAAGACCAAGTACGAACTTAGTCAGCAAAATATTTGTTTTTTACAAATGCCCCATTATGATAACTGGGGACTTCATCAAAAGATCCCTTACAGCAATTTCATTTTCATCTAGTCACTGAAGGGTTTGGAACATCAGAAGTTTCACCCTCGGGAGCAGGAATTGCAACCCCAATTGCTGCAGTAGCCACTTTTTCATTTAAAAGCTCTTCCGTTCCAGGAGCTTCAAGTATAGGAGAAGGAGTATCAGTAGATTGTTGACTTTTCTCGATGGTATCTACAACTTTGGCCAGTTCAGACTGCAAGTCAAAGCCTTCCTGAGCAGCTTCCATCAAAGCATCACGACGAGATTTTAGGAAAGCCCTACTCACCTCTATGTTGAAGTTCTCCTCCAGAAGTCCATATTCCTTTTCCCACATAGCAAGATCGTTTTTCAAGATTTGGTGCTCAGCTAAATGGGAATCAAGGGAAGCTTCAAGAGAGGCATGAGAACTCTTCAAAGCATGAATCTCGTCAAAAGAAGTCTGTAAGTCAGCTTGAGCTTGAGTCAAGCTTTGCACTAACTCTCCTGCATACTCTTCTTTCTTAGCCAAAAGTGCCTTAAGCTCCCTAACTTCTTCACTAGCCTTTGATAATTGTTCTGACAAAGAGCATTCCAAAAGCTCTTTGTCTCTTTTAAATTGGCTTGAAGAAGCCTTGGCAGTTGCCAGTTCAGAAGTCAAACCACGGTTTTGCTGCTCCAGGAGGTTTTTATTTTCTTGCAACTCCTCTATGGTCCCTTGAGCATTCTCAAACTGTTCTTTCCAATTGGCTGCTTCAAGCTGGGCTCCCCTGGCTATTTCTTCGGCCTCGTGGATAGTTTTTTCAGACTCACGGGCTTTTCTTTCCAGAAGGGAAATTCTTCCCATTAATTCCGTACCAATGAGGTTAGCCTACAGAGACAACTCAAAGAAATGTGGGATTGAAGATAAAAAAAACTTGTTGGTAAGAAGAGGAAAAATACCTTCAAAGTAGAATGAACTATGTCATTCATCAGAGTCAAGAAGCTATGGCTCTCCATCTTCTTCTTCTAAATATCTCCAATTAGGGGCTCGAGCCAAACATCGGCTCTACCAGTCTTTCTCAAGAGGCTATGGTTGGCAGGAACTTCAAGAGTAACGCTTCTCATAGTCATACTTCCACTGCTAGAACCCGTCTCTGTACGATGAATAGAGGGAAAAGGAGCAATGGAAGGAATGGAAGGAGAAGATGCAGAAACATGAATGGAAGGAGAAGATGTAGAAACCAACGTAGGAACAGAAGCAGGTGCAGTAGAAACTGCCAACGGAACGGACATAGGAGCGGTAGAAACTGGCAAAAGAAAGGAAGTCGTCAAAACTGGTAAAGAAATACTTACGGTTGGCAGTGGAATAGAGGAAATAGGAACGAATGAGGAAAGAGGAGCTTCATCAAAAACAGGGCCGAGCTCGCCACTCTCGAAACCACTATCAAAAAGATGCTGAATTGACTCATTATTATCTCTTGGTTCGGTGTCTTCGTCAGAATGAATCAAAACAGGCTCGGTGGTTGAGGTTCGAGCAGGAGTATCTTCAATTTCATCATCAATGATTATTCGCCTCCTGACCCTTGGCCTGGTAATTAAGGAGGTACCCTCCTCTTCATCAGAACTTTCTTTTATAGCTTTCCTTTTTGGCAGCAAGGCTCGAGCCTTATCCAAATCAAGAGCAGCATTAGCAGACATGCGAATGGCCATAGCTACTTCAGCCGTCATTCCTCTAACGCCAAATCCTGAGTAAAGGAAGGATACACATGATCAAAATTGAGGAAAAAATGCTTAACATGTAAATAAACATATAAAAACAGGCATACCATGTGTTTTCACCTTCCAGCCATGTAAGGAAGAAATCGATTTCCAAGTTCTTTGCTCCCTAGGAGCAATCTTCAAAAGTGAGTCTACCCAACCACGGAAGTTGGGAATAGGTTCCACATCTCTCATGGTTGCTACAAAAAACCAAGAAGAGACGAGGTTAAAAACAAATTTCTTCTGAAATTCTCAAGAGTAGGTACGGTAAGTAAAAGGAAACCTACGTGCAAAATTCCACTTCTCAGGGAAGGGAATATTTGTTTCGCCAATCAAGTCCACCGTACGAACAGCAACGTAACGGATGTACCATCCACGATCTTTGTCATCTTCAGGATTTACCAGAACTTTTTTGCTCCTTGCAGTTAAGGTAAAAACCCCATGGCGTATTAAGTTAGGGTGGTATAAATGAATGAGGTGAGAGAAGGTGAAATTGACATTGGCTTTGGAAGATAAGTATCTCAAACAAGCCACTGTTCTCCACACTAGGGGACCAATTTGGGCCAAACAAATTGTAAAGAAACGGCAAAAATCAAGAATAACTGGGTCAATCGGAAGATTAAAACCTAAAGTGAAGGGGTAAGTATAAACAAAAGAATACCCACTTCTAAAGGAGGAAATTCTCTGATTTGGGGAAGGAATTGACATTCGAAGACTATCCTTCCAGTTACAATCTCTTCTTATGGTGGGGATTGTAAGCTCGGTTACTATTGTAGGATAAATATCGGCTTTTTCCAAATTTGCAATTTGCTTCTGAAGAGACGTTTTGTCACTTTCAAAAGACAAATCGCTGGGAACTATCTCATCAACTAAGGGTTCTTGAGAAGAATCAAGAATTTCTCTACTTCTAGAAGAAGGGGCCTTTGGGATAGAACTCCTTGAAGAAGAACCAGAGGAGCCGCCTCGAGTAGATTCTAACCTTGTTCGAAGCTTACCTCCTCCGCCTCTTCTGTGTCTAACAGGGGCGTTGGGGAATTAGTCTAGAATCGGAACTTTTTTACGGTTAGGGTTTGAAGATGACATTGTTAGAAAAGATAAGTCGAAAGAAAGTAGAAATAAAGAAGAAAATGTTTGTTGAAGATTTGTGAAGAAGACAAAGGAAGAAAAAGTTATGTATATAATGGGAACCGTCAAACTTAGAAGTGTAATGATGGAAAGCCTATAATAAAAGGCAACTATCACTTCGTGAATAGTGAGAATGAAGAAGTCTTGAAAAAGGGTGTAAATAGCAGAATCAATCAGAAAATGACACATGGGCAGAACATTAAATGGAAAAGATTACTGAGGCGTTAATACTGTCATAAGCATTAATTGTGGCGAAAATTCCTTTTTTATGAAGATCCACTTCCCAATTATTTAATTGATAAATAAATGGAAAGTGGGGGGACTATCTGTATTGGGAAAAAACTGAGTTTATATTAAAGATGACGTGGCATGACACGTGGTTTGGTTAAATGGTCAAAGCGCAACAATTGACTAAGAGGCACGGATGGAGACAACCACGGGAAGAGGAATTTAAATAGGCACGAGACGAAGTGCAGATACGAGTCTCGTACCAATTCAAGTCATTTACAGCCAACAGATTAGAAGGCATTAAAGACAAAGATCTGATGACAGAAAGGAGTCCAAATTCATTATTAAATACCTGATACGTTAGAAAATTGGTATTTAATAGGAATGATTGTATAACGGCTTATTTAATATCATTTACTGCTCATAATTATATCATTAAAGCTGAGGCTTCATTCCTTTACCTAGAATTACCTATAAAAGGAAGAAGTATCATCAGTTGTAAGGACACGGAATACTATTGGGAACTCATTGAAATACAAAATTATTTGCTATTTTACCATCATTCTCAAAAGTATTTTATTTTCGTCTCCTGATTATCAGTAACCCGAATTTCTTTTTAGCTTTGACCAAAGACTCAAATTTTTGGTTAAACAAATTGGTTCTATTACCGGCAAGCTGATAATCTTTTCTTTTAAGCTATATCTTGTCCATTGTCGTCACCATGTCAAACAACAACACCGACAATAATATAGTAATATTGTATGGTTATAATAAGATAAAGAAAATAATACCACTTAACACATTTAGTGTCGCTTGGCATGCTAGTTAAGTTCTTGAATTTTTTCTAAGAGGTTAGAGGTTTAAATTCCAATTAGATCATATTTTTTAAATATTTTAAAGAGCTTCTATTGTTAAAAATTGTGGTAAGGTAAAATTGAACTAATGGCCTCTTATAAAACCAATGGACTAAGGTTATTTTTCGTTGAGTAATAAGACAATTAACATCATTTATTCTTCACTCTTCTATATATTTACACCCTTGTTTGTTATATCTCTTTTAGCTAACCTCATAGCACTGGCCTCCCACCCATTAGGTAGTTGGCAGAATGAGAAAACTCCATTTAATTATCAAACGTCCCGCGTATAATATGAGGTCTTGGATTTGTATTTTGAGCAGATTATTAACTATATCAAATATTGTAGATCTAGAAAATACACAAAACATAAAACAGAAAAATACAAATTTGCAACTGTGTTTTTAACTTCTTCTTTTTTTCTAAAGCAATACACTTTAGGAGTATAGTATGAGTTGAATCTTTGTATGGACTGTGCCCGAAAAAATCTAGGAGTAGCTTTTAAGATGAGCTGGAATTGCAATTTGGGAAGATATAATATCCAGCTCGTTATCATTACTAACTAAATTCGTTGTTTAATTATTATTAGTACTTTTTAGTTTCAAATGCTTGTCCTGCTCCAGAATGTTCAAAAAATTGGAGTTTATGCCATTGGAGTTTATGCCATAAGATTACCCTAGTTCAATGATTATCACTATCACGTTTTGGTTTTAGAGGAACAGAAAAATGCTGACATGATAGGGTAACAAGAACAAAAGTGAGACTATCGTAACACCACCTGACTTGATAGAATTATGCCAAATGGTGGTCAAACGTCATGGGGAAAATAAATTATTTCGTACCAATGGTGGGAATAATATACTCCTTCCGTTTAAGTTTATGTGTGTCACAGCTCCTCGTTACACCTCGAAGGGTATATAAGGGAGTTTTTCTAATTAAAGTGACATTATTTGATATGGAATTATTTTATTTATTTTTTAAGAGTCGCCACTTGGAATAATTTATTATGGTGTTTCAAGTAACCGGTTTATTTAAAATCCCAAATCGAGGAAATTTTTGAATTTATTTAAAAGTCTGCGAACCAGAAATTCTAGATAAGAAATTCTGTTTGTATTAGTCATATCAAAATCTGACTGCCACGACCAGGTTGCCCACGACCCGTTTTTAGAAATCGGGTAGTGAAAGTCAATAGAGTCCACTTCATTTCTCCTGCAAGATATCCGACACATCGAAAATAGCAATGCCTAGAGTCACGACCAAAACGCACCACTGACCCAAGCGCGCCAAGTCACGGTGGGGCTGAAGAGGTTTCGACTATATATATAACCCATGAAGGCTTTCAGAGGGGGCTTCTCCGGGTTTTACCTAGGGAGAAAATGAAGCAAAAGCTCCATCCCTGTATCCTAGAGAAAAAGCAATTGTAATCCCTTTTCCTTAAAGATTGAGGAAGAAGGCAATATTGAATTTTAATGAGATCATTGATATTTTCTTCATCCCTTATACATGTATTATTATAAAATCTCTCGATCTGGAATCAATTAAGTTTGACTATGATTTACCCATGTATCTTTGATTGATTTGTTCGAAAAGATCTTAACATCTTTTGAGTCAAACAATTTGGCGCCGTCAGTAGGGATTTCCTAGTGAAAACTCCTAGTTTTTCCCAGATCAAAGCTGAGAAACACGATCATTCACCGACAGAAGCACGAAGGAAGAATCTAACTCACGCGAGACACGAATACAACGCATTAAGAGAAGGAAAGCCGAGTGAGTCCACCGAACCCAGAACTCCTCGCCCTATCACCCGCAAATCTTCTAAATTAGACAAACGGTGCTCCAGAACCAACTTTCTCCCACCGAACCACCGGACGGGAGCGAAGAAAACCTCACCATCACATCCTACCCTCCGCTAGGGCAAGCACATAAGGCCCTCTCGAACGAACGAACACAAGGGCATCTAGATGGAAAAACAAAAAGTACTACGATACAGCCGAAGCCCTCCCAGCCGGTAGCATCTCCCAGATGAATGGCCGGAGTCAGGCAAGAAAGCTATAATCCATATACAACGCAAGTCTATATGAAACGCCGACACCTCCTGTCCACCAAAGTTGCACCCTCTGATGCAAGCAACACCAAACAAACTAGGATTCCAACGGAGGATGCCCAACTCTCCAGAAACTGGGACTGACGACGGGCTGTTATTTCGATAAGTTCAAAATAACACCCTTTAAGGCCAAGGGCCTTCGCCCTCAGAAAAAGAAAGGTTCGACCTCGATCGAACAACGACGGGTTGTTATTTCAATAAGTTCGAAATAACACCCGTTAAGGCCAAGGGCCTTCGCCATCAAAGAAAAAGAAAGGTTCGACCTCGATCGAACAACGACAGGTTGTTATTTCGATAAGTTTGAAATAATACTCTTTAAGGCCAAGGGCCTTCGCCATCAGAGAAAAAGAAAGGTTCGACCTCGATCGAACAACGACGGGTTGTTATTCGATAAGTTTGAAATAACACCCTTTAAGGCCAAGTGCCTTCTCCATCAGAGAAAAAGAAAGGTTTGAGCTCGATCGAACAACAACGGGTTGTTATTTCGATAAGTTCGAAATAACACCCTTTAAGGCCAAGGGCCTTCGCCATCAGGAAAAGGAAGGTTCGACCTCGATCGAACGACGACGGGCTATTATTTCGAAAAGCTCGAAATAAAACCCTTTAAGGCCAAGGGCCTTCGCCATCAAAAAAAGAAGAAGAAAGGTTCGACCTCGATCGAACAACGATGGGTTATTATTTCGATAAGTTAAAAATAACACCCTTTAAGGCCAAGGGCCTTCGCCATCAGAGAAAAAGAAAGGTTCGACCTCGATCGAATGACGACGGGTTGTTATTTTGATAAGCTCAAAATAAAACCCTTTAAGGCCAAGGGCCTTCGCCATCAGAAAATGAAAGGTTCGACCTCGATCGAATGACGACGGGTTGTTATTTCAATAAGTTCGAAATAACACCCTTTAAGGCCAAGGGCCTTCGCCATCAGAGAAAAAGAAAGGTTCGACCTCGATCGAATGACGAAGGGTTGTTATTTCGATAAGTTCGAAATAACACCCTTTAAGGCCAAGGGCCTTCTCCATCAGAAAAAGAAAGCTTCGACCTCGATAAAACAACGACGGGTTGTTATTTCGATAAGTTCGAAATAACACCCTTTAAGGCCAAGAGGCTTCACCATCAAGAAAAGAAAGGTTCGACCTCGATCGAACAACGAGGGGTTGTTATTTCGATAAGCTCGAAATAACACCCTTTGAGACCAAGGGCTTTCGCCATACAAAAAAAGGAAAGGTTCGACCTCGATCGAACGACGACGGGTTGTTATTTCGATAAGTTCAAAATAATACCCTTTAAGGCCAAGGGCCTTCGCCATCAGAAAAAGGAAGGTTCGACCTCGATGGAACGGCGACGAGTTGTTATTTCGATAAGTTCGAAATAACACCCTTTAAGGCGAAGGGCCTTCGCCATCAGGAAAAGGGAAGGTTTGACCTCGATCGAACAACGATGGGCTGTTATTTCGAAAAAGTACAAAATAACACCCTTCAAAATCGGGACTCGTCAGGCGAATCTCTATCTTGCACCACAGCCACGAACAGTTGAGATAAACAAAAAAAGGTACAAGGCAAATATAGAATGAGAGAACTTTTATTTATGCAAAGTCATAACGCAGGCTACCGCCGCCAACATATGGCCCAGGCCAACCAATAAAAAAAGGGGGGAGAACGAACAAACGACAAACAACGAACAAAACAAAAATAAAAACGAAAGACAACATTCTTTATTCGGCATCATCATCACCACTGTCATCACCATCACCACGAGGTTCATCATCATCACCATCCGCACCCCCATTAGCTTCAGGCGTCGCTTCGTCGTATCCACAATTGATGCGAGCTTTCGCTCGCGCTTCTTCATAAGCGGCCTCAGCCACGGTTCCTGCTTCCCACAAACCCTTATATATGTCCCGCTGGTCTTCGGCATAAACCCAGAGCTCATGCACTTGGCAGAGAACGGCAGCGGGAGATGATTCAACCTAAGCCTTTAGTCGCTCATTCTTCGCCTCCAGGGCCATGACCCAATCTCCCAGAACCGAAGCCTCCTGACAATCGTGCTAATCCGCTCCTCGAGCCTCGCCTCCATAAGAGTAGTTGTTGCTCTCTCTGACTCCTGTTCAGATAGGAGTACGCAGATAGTGTCCTCCAGGGCCGCTGCCCTCGCCAAAGCCTCAAACCAGCCTCTCTTAATATTCTCCAAACCAACAACCTTGCTCTCCATCGCGGCCAACTTCCCTCTCCACTCTGCGCTCATCACCTCGACTCGGACCAAGTTCTGGTCCATCTCCAACTGCATAAACCTCAACTTGCCCTACAAATGCTCACACTCTGCAACAATCCCCTTACCCAATTCAAGCCCCTCGTCCTTGATGCAGAGTTGCTCCTCAAGTTTGCTCTTGCTACGGATCGTCTGCATCAATTCCTGAACCCTTTTCTCCAACTCCTCACCAAGAGCCTCGTTGTAGGGATCCGTCCTCAACCGCTCGTGCATCTCGCGACATCTGTCACGATAGCGACGGTACTTCTCCAGCATCTTCAAGAAGATCATTGCCCGGACGTTGGCCCTACGAATGCTTTCCACTTCCACCATGTATGTCTAAAATTCATAAAGACGGGGTTAAGCTAATTCTTTCGAACAAGGGAAAAGATTAAAGCGAGAACCAAAGGCAATGCACAATCAAGCCCATGAAGGCCACCTCATTCCTCAACTCGGCATCAGGGGTATCCCGAAGGGACTCATTCTCAACTTATGAACATAATAGGCTGAACTGCGGCACCAGATCCTCCCCTTCTGCCAAGAGGTTAATGCCTGAAGGGATCTGAAGAATACGGGCCGAGCCCCCCGCATGAACCACCGAATGAGTGAGGCCCTCCTCGAACATCCTAACATCATCAGGATCCAGGTCTAACTCAGATTCATACTCGTCAACCACCACACCTTTTCCCCTTTCCGCTGCTGAAGGAGGAACACGATCCACAGCGGAAGATGAGGGCACGTCTGAAGTCACAACAGCAGCGCCAGAAGTTTGGTTCTCTACCATGACAAGGTGTTGATCATCAGTAACAGCAGGTACTTCTGGTTGAGCCAAGGAGGCGGATGGAGTTTCTGATTGCTGATCACGGGCGCCAACAACTTCAACAGTTGGGTCCGCCCATATGAGAGAAGTCGTAATAACACCTTCTCCCGAGTTCGTCGGGGGAGAGTCGTCCAGGCGAATCACTGTCGTGGGTGCCGTCTCAAACTCTACTCTTCGTCTCTTCGACGGCTCCTCTTCCTCTCCAGTCGACGGTGACTCGCTCGTAGGATAGACGATATTGGTCGGGACCTCGTCCTGAGAAGCAGCACTCGCTAGAGTAGCCAAGGCCGCAAATTTGACCAAAGAAGCCCTCGACGAAGGTCGTATAGTGGGTACAGTGAAAAGACGAGCGGATGCGGCCGGTTGGTGAAAGGCTAGCTGAGGTGCCCTTGCTCTCCGTACCCTCCCTGATAATGACGAACGATGCATAAGAGTCTAAACAAAAAAGAGAAGAGAGGAAAAACAGTAGATAAGGATGTCATCTCACCTGAAATAGGCCTGCGTCCAAACCTCTCGTGAAAAGTCGACCAGGTGCGAATTCCCACTGTGTGGGGAAGAATGGCCTACACCCATTCAAAAATCCCATCAACAGACGGCGGGGGTAATCTCTCAGCTGCAGAAAAATAGAGCAGTTTAGCATTCGCGGACAATGGTCGAACGTTTCATTAATTAAAGACGCAAACTTACGGGCAAAGTTTCATCTCTCGGGGAATCACGTCGGGTCCGCCACAATATGCACGGTCCGCACATAAAAATAATTTTCATAGAAATGACGGTTGGTTATGTCATCCATCTTCACCACCAGACCCCTCGATCCCCGAAGACGCGCGTAAATCATCGTAACTCAAATCAGTTGTGGAGCAAAAATGCTAAGCATATGGCCCAAAGTGACCTTACGACCGGTAAGTTCCGCATACTTGAGCAACATAAGAAACAACTTGTACAAATAAGGCGAATGCTGAGTAGGGCACACCTCGTAGTAACGGCAGAAATGTACCACCAACATGGGAAGAGGAAGTGTGTACCCGACAATGAAGGGGTAGGCGTAGAACACACAACATCCGGGGCGGTTGAAGTGAACTCTGTCGTCCCCCTCCGCCGGCCGCATCTCGATGAAATTGGGGATTCCCCACTGTTCCCTCAAATCTACAATTCCCCTTTCTCTCATAATGGAAGCGACGGGTTCCGGCTTCGCTCTACTGCCGAAACTAAAGTCAGTCGCGTCCCTCCCTGGGCGAGGCAGAATCTCATCTACCGAGGGAACCTCCTCTTCCTCCACCGCATCCACTTCTCCGGTGATCTGAATAGAACTCTCTGGTACCGGATTAGCGGTAGGGAGATTATCACGAGAGGAATCGCCAGCCATTCTTAAAAGAAAACTCTCCAAGAGAAGCAATACGAAGAAAATATAAAAGGTTTCAGTGAGCAAGAAGGTAAGCTAGAATTCGAGGTATCAGAAAAAGCAATATCTGAAGAACCCTCTCAAACGAATGATGAAGTGTATCAATAAGATGACAAGTTCCCCTATTTATAAGAGACATAAACTCCCTGAGCACGAAACCCAAGAGTCGCCTTTTGAATCTGATGGGGCATGAAACATTTCAGTTTCCCAGGAACGTGTGTCATAATGGTGGCATACACAAACCAACGCTTCATTGCCAACCGGCGTTTCGATTCCAAAACCATCGCAACGGTCCACGAGTACCGAAAGAACACCTCCACTCCACCAAAAAATCCACTGAACGCGACTAAGGAATGGAAAATTGGGGATTAGATTCCTCTCGACTACGCTGTAAATATGATCCGTCCGTCGAACTCGACAAAGGACGACCCCGACAGACGGAGGGACTAATTGTATTGGTCAAAATCTGACCACCCCGACCAGGTTGCCCACGACCCCTTTTTAGCAGTCGGGTAGTAAAAATCAATAGAGTCCGCTTCATTTCTCCTCCAAGATATCCGACACATCGAAAAGAGCAATGCCTAGAGTCACGACCAGAACGCACCACTGACCCAAGCACACCAAGTCACGGTAGGGGTGAAGAGGTTTCGACTATATATATAGCCTAGGAAGGCTTTCAAGAGGGGGCGTGCTTCTCCGAGTTTTACCTAGGGAGAAAATGAAGCAAAAGCTCCATCCGTGTATCCTAGAGAAAAAGCAATTGTAATCCATTTTCCTCAAAGACTGAGGAAGAAGGCGATATTGAATCTTAATGAGATCATTGATATTTTCTTCATCCCTTATACATGTATTATTATGAAATCTCTCGATCTGGAATCAATTAAGTTTGACTATAACTTATCCCTTCATTTTTGATTGATTTGTTCGAAAAGATCGTAACATATTTTGAGTCAAACACTGTTAACCGGGGAGAAGGTGTTAGGCATTTTCGGATTCTGTGGTTCTAGCACGGTTGCTTAGCAATTTATACTTGGCTTAAGTTGTTTAATTAATTATTTTAGAACCTATGTGCATTTACCTTTTACCGCTTGTAATTGCTTGATTATTCGTAATTAAAGAATTGAGTCACGCGTACGTGTACTCATTTCGTTTGGCGCGTCAAAAATCATGTCACACATACGTGTCCACAATTAATCACGCTTTATTGATTATTAAAAAAGTTTGGCCGAAGTTGCGCAAACGCATACCTCGGTTTATTTTTTAGAACGAAATTCATAATTATATTACGCGAACGTATACATAATCACGATAATAAATTTAAAATGTGTCTAAAGCGTACTATTCATAATTCTTCCTAATCTTTGAGATTATTGTGATGCCAAATTTATGGACAAGATATTATTGAGGAGAAAATAGGGTAGCTAACATGATCTATTACTTGGCGAGATTCCTTATGGCTCAAAACCCATCTTATGGCCCATTCTTATTCCTTGCCAAGAAAGGAACAACTCCAATTTTTCCGTCTACCCAATTAAAAGCATTTATTCAAGAACCAAGACTTGACGAGATGCATTACAATCGAAATAAAAACTAATTAAAACAATTTAAACGAAAACTAAGACATGCTACTCAAACAACATAGAATCACAATCAACCAACACGCGTACCAAGCTATCATAACACAATAAAATGAGAATGAAAATTGAAAAATAGACCTTTTATTGATGAACAAAGCTGAAAATTGCAAGTCAATCGAGCTAAACAAAGCAACAATCCTTGAACCGAAACACCGAAATTACAAACTGGAACCTCGAATCGACGTCGGAAAGCTCGAAACCCAAATCGATCTCAGTCAAACGATAAGTAAAACCTCAAATATGTGACAACTGATTACAAATGCAGACAAATGAATGAGCGAACGAGTCATAACAAATCCAGAAATTGACTCGGACGCACACTCTTGCTCTTTGCATATATCGATTCTCCTCCAGTCCCATTTCTCTCATTGTTGAACTTGTTCAACGTAGCTTGCTTCAATTTACGACTAAATTCCCCACTAATGCGTGTATAAGAATCCTCACCAAATTTCACCAAATTTCGATGAATAAAATCATCCAAGTCCATCAAACGAACAAATTGTCAACGTCTTATTTGCAATTTGTTGATCAACCTATTAGAATTTCATTAGGTACAAAAGAGTTAGACGTGGTATCATTTCTCAAAGTAGTTCTTTTGGCGTAGGAATTAGGATTTCATTAAGCCGTGCTTTTTGGGAATTAGGTCTCCTCTTTATGTGGGGGGTCTGTCGTTTTCTTGCTTTGGAGTTCAGGGATTCAAAGATTCATGGCTGCCGTCTTTTGTGTAGTCTAGGTCTAGGGATTGAAAACTTAAGGTATGATTTTTATGATTGAGTATTTTATATGAAAGTGGGAAAGGATGATGGTCATTGGATTAGAAAGAAATAGATGGCTAGGATTAAATATTGCACTTACGTGGGCTAATGAGTTGGGAAGAATGGACTAACGGTAATTGGGTTGGACCATGTCTTTTGGGTTTGAACTTAGGCTAAAAAGACCAAATAATAAAATATATCTATAAAAATATAAAAATCACTCTAAATTAAAATAAACTAATATAAAACTAAATACTACGAGTGAAACTAATTTTTTGTATTTTCAAATATTATAATACTATAAATATAAATATACTAATTGACTTTAACCTAAAGATGAAAAATATTTTTTTTAATTTTTTATTTTTTTGTGATAATAAGGTAAAGAGAGTGATATTAAACATAAACTAAATATTTACGCTAAAATGTGTAAAATCTTGGGGAGGGTCAAAAATTACATGTCTACAACGTGAACCTATTTTTTTTTAGTCCGTTCCAAAAAGAATGACCCTTTTCGAAATTTGAAAATAATTTAGCTTAAACTTTCAATTCTACCCTCAATGAGAAGCTTTTATAACCCCATAAATAGTCTGAATCCCTTTTTGACTTGTTTAGGACCCCAAATTCCAAAAGTCTTCATTTTTTCTTAAACTTCGTGCCCAATCAAACAGGTTCACATAAATTGGAACGAAGGGAGTAGATGAATAAATATATGTTCACATAACCGAACAACATACGGATACCTAGCAGTGTCAATAATTCGATTCAGTCGGTTATTTTATAAAATTTGTAACCAATTTTTTGGTTATTCTCTTATGTATAATCAAAATTAGACTTTCTGAAATCATCTCAATCATGTCGGTTTCTCTTCGGTACCAGTAAGGTTCAGATAATTTTTGATTTTTTTAATATCATGTAAAAATCACTAGTAGAAGTAGAATGCAATAACATACGTACTTTTATAAGACTTCGCAAAACTCTATAGACATGTTTACTGTTTAAAAGGTGATGAATTAAGAAAATATGAAAGATGGCAAGCATATAGATCTATCAACTATTCTATAGCAGTGTAAAAGAAAATAAGAAAAGACAAAAAAAAATATAAATCACATGAATGGAAAGATATTAACCAAGCTAGGACTAAAGAATAAAGTCTATAGAGGATTAAATATTCAAAACGTTAAATCTAAATCATACGAAAGGAAACTTATTCAATACATAGTAGTTTGCTACTCATAATCTCTAGAATACCTTGTGTCTTGCTAGTGAATATGCTAGAAAAAATTTAATTTCAATAGGAGTAGCATATTTGAGAATCATGATTTTGAGTTTAATTACTTGTTGGTTTGTAACCATTTTCATACTTCCAAAGCCTAAGAAAAAATTTAATGCTTTATTATTTTTAAACTTAGTATACAAATATATTTTTGACATGTAAATTTATTCGATATGGCTCAGTATTTTTTCGGTTTATTTTTATAAAATAAAAGACCTACCCTAATTATCGGTACGATTATAGAATTATATAAAAACTTGCGATTTTATTAAAAGAAACCTGAAAAACGGTTCAATACAATATGATTCAATCGGTTTAGTCGATTTTTAAATATCCATTGACACCTCTACGGACACTAATTTCTTCCTTTTCTTTTGACTTTATTTGAGTTTTGAGTACTCTTTCCTTAGTTACCACATCAGAGGCTGATTTAGGAATTAACAGGGCAAATATATATATATGCTCATTTATCTTAGACTGAAAATGCATAAGACAAAAGTTTATTCACACTCGTGTTTAGAATTGGTATTAATTTAGCATAGTCAAGCAATAAATTGAGGTAATAATACTTATTGATTTATTATGATTACATGTCATATACTTCCTCCGTCCAAGATTACATATCCACTATTGACTTAGCACACATCTTAAGAAATAATAAAAAATATGATAGAGATTTTTACCTTCTATAGAAAAGGTTAACATCTTATTTATTTTAAATAAATATCATTTAAAAAAATTATATTCTATAGATACCTTTTAAGGTTTATAGCAAAATATTTAATTTTAGTTACCTCCTAGTCCAAAGCCAATAAATACACTATCAGTTACGCTATTTTTTTTTCTCTCTACTTTGATACATCCCATTCTCTTCCCCCATTCCCTGAAAACACGATGCTCAATCTCAAAATTCCTCTCACCTACATCACCTACCATTATTCAAAAACAATTCTTTTGCCTTTTTCTCTTCTTGTATTTCTCAGTGTTTTCAATTCAATTATCAAGAACGCAAATACAAAGAAGATCATACACGTGAATTCGGAGATCTCAAGACCGGCTGCCGGAGGTCGCTGTTATTTTGTAACAGTTAATTGCGACGTCGTTTCATGCCTCAAGGGACTCGTGTTCCACTTTGGCTTGCTTCACTACTGTTATCTACAAATCAAGGAAACATGCCTCATTTTAAAGATTGTTATGTTCAAGATTCTCACCAACAATCTTTATGCCAATAAAATTGATTTTCTCCTCCCTCCCTTTCTCTGTCCCTTGTTTCCTTGATTTGTAGATATATTAATTATCAGTCAAAACTGATTCTTGTGCAAAGCCCCCATCCCATTATAATAGATGCACTGATTCTTGAAGATTACTATGTTCAAGATTCTCACCAACAACAGCAGCCGCCGACATTAAATTGATTCTTGAACAGCAGCCGCCGACATATAATCCGGTTGGTTTGTTCTTGAACAAAGACGATGAAATTTGGGGTTGAGCAACTTGATTTTCCGTTAATATATTTCCATGTATTTCATTGTATTCATTGTCTTTTTTTTCATTGTAATTCAATGTGTCTCGTTGTATTCCATGTATTTCATTGTATTCACTATCTTTTTTCTCATTATATTTCAATGTATCCGTTGTATTCTATGTATTTCATTGTATTCACTGTCTCTCTATATGCCATGAATGTATTCATAAGTTTTTTTAATTATATAATTTATGTATTCAGATGTATTATATAATTTCTCTGAAGATTGCTATGTTTTTGGGGTATTTTTCGGTTGAGAATCTTTTTTGTAACTGAAAATACAAAATTTGTGTGTTATAATTGAGTTTGTTGAGTTATATTAGGAGTCTATTATGTTAATTGATTCACTTTCCATTTTAAAATAGTGTAATCCCCTATTTCATGCCGTGAATACAGTCGAATACAATAATTTGTCCAACTGTAATCCCATGTTTCACTCCATGAATACACTCGAATACAACAACTGATTAGCTGGACTTCCCTGATTAACGCCTATTTTTGCTACTGTATTCATGAATACAATAGCTTAAATACATCAAATACATCTTATAACCACATAAAATGTATCTATAATCCGTAATATAGCAAATGGTATCTATAAATGGCTAATTACTACTAAAAGATAGTGATTTATGAAAATTTCCCTAATTTTATTATATCACTCTTAATTATTATCAATGGAAAACTAACTTTGACTATTATAAATCCGAAATGTTGGGAAATGATAAAGTTAAAATAGGTATAAAATGGTAAATTATTTATTTTTCAAACTGGATAAGTAAAAGTGGACAACTATTTTAGTATTGTTTACCCTCAAAATCAGATAACAATTAAATTTATAAGTGGTTTTAAGGATACGCGGATTAATTTGATACAAAACAATAAATTGAGTTAGATTGAACAAACAAAGATGAAATAAATTCAAACCACACGAGAAGGATAATTCCAGCCTTAGTGAAATATTCACCTTCGATCCGGGCTCGCAATGGCCAGCACTGATGAACAAGGAAAAGAGTTAATAACGGAGAAAATAATAATCATATATTGCTTTGGAATGTGTGTTACAATGTGCTTCATGAATTATCATACCATCTTTATATAGTGGGGGAATCCTATTCCAGGTATAACTCTACAAAAGGTTAAAAAAATCTTCTATTTAACTGATTACCGGTTCTTCATCGATACGTGCCAATATCCACGCTGTGATATCAGGTCCGTCGCGGATATTACGGCCTTCTGTTGGTCATGCTTGATTGTCCGATAATATTTTTCGATGTTGTTCAGGGCTAAGACCAATCCCGACTACGACCCCGATATTTCCGAGGGCGGGCGTCATGCCTCCGGACTCTGACTCAACAAGGCCCTTGCCTCGATTTCAGTCCTGTGTCTGTAGACATGTGATTTTTGACCCTCCCCAAGATTTCACCCATTTTAGCGTAAAATATTTAATTTAGACCTAATATCGATATTTCAATTAGTTTTGACTCTTTACTTTATTTTATTAAAAAATAAAAATTACAAAAATATCTCTTCTTTTTAGTTGCTTTAGTTTATTACTTTTCGTAAAACTAAAAAATACAAAAAATAGTACCTTATTTTTATGTTAATATGATATTTGAAAATACAAAAAAAAAAAGGTTTGTTCTAACGATTAGTCTTATCTTAATAGTTATTTTATTTAAGTAGGATCAATTGGTAAATGAGGTCTTATTTTTAGTCTTGTTCACGAAGAAAGAATAAAATTTGGGCTCAAACAACCCATTTTAAGCTTAATTTTCGGACCTAGCCCATAATTCCTAGGTTCATACCCCCTAACCTAAATATAACCCTAAACCTATAAAAAAAGAAACTAACCTAGAAACCTGGAGACTTGAGCAATCAGCCGATTTGGACCTTAGGAGAACCCCATGAGATCTATCTTCTTCATCACACAAAAAAGAGCAACTAAAACAAGGAACGATCCTTTTCTCTTCAGCATCTACACTCAAAAGAGAGCAGCCACACCCCCAATCGAGAGCTCACCCAACTCCTTCAACGAAAGTCCAGTATCTGACTTGCTAATTAATTATGCTTCCTTTTGAGTCTGACGCCTCCCTTTCAACTAATAAATCCAATCATTCCATTTCACTCCCTTCACACTCGATTTCCCATCTGCAATAACAATAACCAAAACAGGAGCTGTTGAATACAGCATAGTTCAGAACCTGCTTTTACGCCTTAGAGAATCTTGTCGTTCGATCTCAGAGAAGCTAGAATAGAAAACGCTAGGATAAATCAGAATTTTGGGGTTGATTCGAATGCCGATCGAGGTCTTGTTCGTGGTGCTGATAAAGTTTCAGATTGCAACTCTATTGTTGCTGTAGTAGCTGTTATTCGAGTTTTCTAGAGGTCTTTTTGATGAAATAAAGAAAGTTTATCGCGCAAAGGTCCATTCTTATACTTATTTTACCTTCATTTCCTTTTGCTAGTTTACTGAATGGTTTTTTCTCAGCTGTTATTCTGTTTATATTTCATTATGTAGTCCTAGTTAACTTGGTCCATTTTGCCGTGGGTTGTCTTATCGGATTCATGTTTGAGCTCACCCTTTACTACTTGGTGTGGATACATGTTGATTTGCCACCTTCATTCTTTAGATTTAATACATATGAATCATGTTAATTTAAAGGAAGTTTAGGTTGGTAGTAGTTGTTTGTAATTATTCATGTTACTGTTTATTTCCTTAGTTGTTGGGATGAAAACTTTAGTGTTAGTTCATGAACCGGAATTAGCAAATGGAAATTCATTACACGAACGCTGCAATACCTTATAATTCAATTGGAAGCTTTATGGATATTTTTTAGAGGTGTTACATATGACCATGTAAATTATATATATTTTCCAATCCTCCATATGGTCAGGAGAGTTTATACCCATCGATTAGTACCAATCCATACAAATTTGGGTACTCCGAAGCAGGTAGTTTCTCGTATTATGAATATGGTCATGAATATGTGGTTAATGATCATGTATCTGGAATCGAGGATCATGATAGACATATAGAGAACCCTTCAACCGCTACGGGTTGTGAGCACGTGATTTTTGCTTCACGAAAACTACTCCAAAAGAAAACAAAATTCTCTTGGTGTGCAATTTTTAGGATTTACGTGGCATTTTTGGATAATTATTGGTGTTTTTGTCTGTGAATGTTTATCCTGTTTTAATTAATTAAAATAAAAAAATATATATATGTTGCACGCATATTTAGGATTTGATTGTGCGATTAGGAATTAATTAAACCATAATTTGGTTTTTAAAAGAAGAAAAATATGCATTTAAAGTGTGCCATCGTGTGATTTTTTTTTTTAACTTGTGTGATAATTGTTGTTGAGAGTTAATATTTTGTAGTTTAATTTTGGTTTTACAGTTTTATTTTTAGAATTTTTGTTAAGTTGTTAATTAAAAGAAGAAAATGAAAAGAGTAGAAAATAAAAGGCAAATCGGATCTGGGCCAAAATTTAAACCAAAAATCAGGCCCAAACATTCAAAAGACCCGGTCCAATCCAGTTCAGCCTCTGCATAATTGAAAACGACGCTGTATTAACACTTTCCATCTGGACCGTTGATCAAATAGATCTAACGGTCCAGTTCAGTTCTTTCATTAAACCAAACGACGTCGTATGGTTGTATTTGATCAGGACCGTTCATTGTTTTTGATCTAATGGCTCCCAGGCCTTCCTTCATGGCCCGACCCACTCCCATCTGAGACTGATCCAAACCCCCCTATTTAAACAAAACGACACCGTGTAGTTTAAACCCCTTGATCTTGGCCGTTGATCTTAATTGATCTAACGGCTAGGATCAAAATAACCCCTCCGTATAGAAGGCCAATCCTTACCCCATACCCCCAAAGCCATACCCCCCCCCCCCACCTTCGTCTCTGATCTTCAGAGACCAGACATGTCTGCCACCTCTAGCCACCATGCACCGCCCACCGGAAATCGCCTCACGGCGGTTCCGGTGGTCCAAACGACCCCAAAATTACACCATAGCTTCCCCACGACATCCTCTTTCCAGATCTGGTAATAGTTTACCTCAAATCCATTCCCAATGTCTCGAATCTTCAATCAAAGAGTCCGTCTGAGACCTCACTTGTTCCGATGACTACCAAATTAACACTCCTAAGCCATCTGACCACCCTCATTACAAATCCAGTACCCGTTGGCTTCGAATCTTCCCGGAACTCCTCGAATCTTCGTTTGAAGATTCGAGCCAAACATGAACCTACCCCGATCCGTTCCAAATTCATACCAGGTGACCCCCAGACCTCCCTCACCCCTAAACCACCACTAGTTCCCTTCAAATCTGCCTAGAAACGTTCGAACCCTAAATCGAAAAAAACGGAACCCTAGAAATTCCAAATCATGGAATCCGTCCAAATTAAGTGAGGATTTGGGGTTTAATCGACCTTAATCAAAGTGTTCTTAGTTGAGAACACTTCGACTAAGGTCTGTTCGACCTCAAAATGTCCAAATCCGAGTTCGAGCCTGGGTCCGTATAGTTCTGAGGTTCTGAGGTATTTTTCTTTTTCCTTTATTTTGTATTTATGATTTTTCTATCTATGTATTTGTTTAGTTTAGTTTTATTGATTCCCCATGCTTTTTTCAATTCATCTTCTCATCTCCACTAGACCTTTTTATTTGGTCCAATTCTGGCATTGCTTCTGTTTGCTGTAATTGTTATGAGTTACAATATGTGTAATCGATTGAATAAGTGTCGTCGATTAGTCTGGCATGCTGAATGTTAGATTAACATGATAATAGTCTGAGTTTTGGTTCATGCTTGCCTGTTTCCCTTCCTGCCTCGTTTGTGTTCTAAGGTTGTATTAAAATGAGCCCGTTGGTATATTTTGAACTTAGAATTGAGCCTATTGGTATAGTCAGTTCATTGAACTGAGTTTATTGGTCATTAGTTATCTTGAACCCGTCAATACCCTTAAAGCCCCGTTGACTGTTTCTTCTTGTGTATTTCAATCTGATTAAGGCATATGCTCAGCGAGTTGATTCTAGCTTTCATTTTTTATCCCACCTTCCATTTTCTTTTGTGCTGCCATGAACCCTTAATGCCATAGCTTGAATGACTAACTGATTTGAATAGCTTAGAAAGGTTCAGTGCACAAACTGGTAGGGCAGTAGTTTCAGGACCTTAGGGGGTAGTTTGGGAATTGAAAATAGGAAGAGATGGGTGGTTTAAGTGCTCTGTCCACTAATTATTAAAATACCATTAGGCTAATGAATTGATTAGTATTAATGGGAAACAAAAAGGGAATGGGGGGCTGATAATAAGGAAAAGTTTGCCTTAGTGGGATTTAAAGTGAAAAATCAAATTTTAGTGGGAAAAAATCTGACTTGAATAAGGAAAGGGGCCGGGCACTAAGTTTGAAAGGAGGATGGTTGTATAAAAAGGAGATTGAGGACCGAATTTGAGGAGGAGACTTTTCAGAACAAAACAAAAAAAGAGAAATTTCTGGAAAAAATGAGGGAATTGGAGAGTGAGAATTGCAGAGAGAGAACTAAGAAGAAGAGTGAATGAAAACTGAAAACATTCATAGTTCAAGTTAAAAACTTGCTGGATTTTATCATCAAAATTCAGTAATTTTTAGAGTTGAATAGGCTGAATTTTAAACACCTAAAAGTTCAGTAATTGGAGAAAGTTAAAAGAGAGGGTTGAGAGATAAAACAAAACTGAAAAGTGAAGTCTTTCTTCCATTGTTGAAAATCAGGATTGTTCCTTGCATCTTTTGTATTTCTGAGTACATCCTGGTTTTGTTCTAATTGCTGAATATTTCTGGGGTTTAGCTGAGGTTCCATGTGTTTTTTTTGAGCTGTTATTTCCCGTTCTGCATTGTTTTGTATTGGTGCTGTTTCATTGAGTATTCTTGGGACTCCACTGTTGGTTTTAAAAGCTGTCACTGAGTTGTTCTGCTATACTGCTGTTGTTGTTTTGCTGTTGCTGTTTTGCTACTGCTGATCTTCCTTTTCTCCCATTATAAACATTTCCAGGTACATACTTCTGAAACCATGTGTTGATGTAAGCTTAAAGTTGAAGCGGAAGTTGAAATGAACTGAGAAATGCATGTTTGCCTGCTTCATAGTATCTATGTTCAAGATGTAGCAATAGGGCAAAATGATAGGAAGATTGTATTTGTTTAGGCTCATTCCAATTGTATTTATTTCATGTGAATTGGAACATACTCGAACTAATGTGGACTGTTAAATCGTATGCTGTTGGACTAATTAAATGTATTTCCATATGTTTAACAATTTAGTTTGGTTTAGCTGATGATGATAGTATAACGAAGAATCTCAATAGGCCTATGTACATATTCCGTTGAATCTTTGGACTGTTCAAACTTGATATGGCCCGGTCCCATTTGATTTTAAGATAAACACGTATTTTAAGAAACGTTTCAGACTGCGTCAGCTAGTACCCATGGATTAGCTATTAATGTCATTTCTCCCGTCCTATTGAGTTCCTTGTTTCAACATAGGTTTAATAGTGTAGATGAATAATTGATATCAACATCAGCTCACCATTTAACGAAGCGGCTGTTTGATAAGTGGACATGAATGAAGTGTTTAATCTGAATAAATGTATGATGTTGAACTCTAATGTTGTTTGGTAAACGCAATCAGGAAAAGTGGGACTTTTGTCCAAAGCATACATTATACGGCTTGGGCCTTTTGGCAATTGGCTCGTTAGTGGTCAAGCGGCCCAGTATGAGTTTTAAGTTAGGTAGCGGTTCCAGATTGAAAGGCGCTCTTTTTTTTTTTGTTTAGATATGGACTTGAACTTGAAACTCGAATTTTAATATTAACTAATTAGGATTTATTTATTATTTTAGAGACAAACGAAATAGAAAACATAGTCATTATAGGATGACCTTTAAAATAAAATGAGGCGCGCCTCGCCAAATAAATTATAAATCGCGCGGCCCTCAATAAACATATACAATAATTGGTTAGATTCCGGGACGGGCCGTTTAGCAAAATTTCATGGCCTCGCCCAAGAAAATAACACTACGTTAGTCGCTTAGGGCGCGTCCTTAATAAGATTATTTCCTTAAATACGGGTGTGCATTTATGTAACCCAAATCTAAATCTCAACAGAGTCGAGACGTGTCGATAGCCTTGGGTACATTGATTGTGAAGAGGTTCGAGATACGTTTTCACGACGTTGCAATTCTTTTGTAAAAATAACAACAATAATAATAGAAGCGGTAAAAGAATCATAATTTGCACTAAGTTCAATATGAATTAAAATCAGATAAACAAACCGAATATGACAGTTGAGCGACCGTGCTAGAACCACGGAACTCGGGAATGCCTAACATCTTCTCCCGGGTTAACAGAATTCTTTATCCGGATTTCTGGTTCGCGGACTGTAATACAGAGTCATTCTTTTCCTCGATTCGGGATTAAATTGGTGACTTGGGACACCCTAAATCTCTCAAGTGGCGACTCTGAAATAAATAAACAGATCCCGTTTCGATTGTCCTTTACTTGGAAAAACTCTCTTATGCGCTGCATTTTGCGGAGGCGCGGGCGAAAAAGGAGGTGTGACAGCTCTGGCGACTCTGCTGGGGACCGAATCCAGAATCTCTGGTTTAGGGTTCAGAATTCAAGCTTAGATAAATTGTTATGTTTGGGCCTAATGTGCTAAATGCTGCTTTTACCGCTTTGATGTTATCTGAACTGTACATAAACTATGCCGAAACCCTTCTCTTCTTACCTCCGGGGATGTGCTTGCTGGTCGAGACTCCCTATTCTGTTAGTGTCAATACCCGAAATAAGAAAGAGGCCGGACAAGTTACTAAGCCGGATGGCCTTTTGGTTCCCGGTACGTAGCCCCCTCCTCGACTCGAGTTGTCCGCTCGGGTACACAGTCTAGAACATATACCCAGGTTGAACCTAGAATAACTTGACTTCATGTCGGATCCCTAGTAGGAACGTTTATTTGCATCATGTTGCATTTGGCTTAGGGGACTCAACACAGGAGTTGGGTCCGTCTAGGACAAGCAACCTGAAATGAAAAAAGACCATCATGCTGCATCCTGTTTGTTTTGCACATTTATTTGCTTCAGATCTGCATGCTGACCGGCTTCTGAAATCCGAAATTTTTGAAAAATTGTGAAAAAAGAGAAAAATAGCAATGTAGGGAGATAACTACTTATTTTTAGAAAAATAAAACCAATGTCCAAGTAGTGTCAAAACCCTGCCGAAATTTTGAAAAAAAAAATTGTCTTTTTTAGTTTGATTTATTTGAAAAACAAAAGAAAGGAGTCTTGTTTACAAGTTTAGTTTATGTTGGCGAACTACGCCGGTTTGATTCTCATAGGGTGTGAGATACGTAGGCAACCCTCATCGAGTTCAACCTCCCCTTTTGCAAAAATAGTAAAAAAATATCAATTTTTGATTGTCAAATATAAATAAGTGGGGTGATGTCGTTTTTTTTAAGAATAGCCGAATGTTCCCGGAAGGGACGCCGGAAGGCTAACTTTGCATAAATGGCCACTTTTGATCATCCTTTAGAGTTTTGGTCGGTTGACCCTTACAGCCTTAAAATCTTCATTCCCGAAGTGCTGGAAGGCCGTGTTCGGAACCGGATCTTCCTTTAAATCTCGAAGGAAAAAATAGAAATAATAATAATATATATATATATAGCCAACTGGTTGAGTCAGATAAATTTTATTTTTGCTTAATCACCCTAATAAATGTGCAGAATGAGCACAAGTTAGACTTCGCACGTAACAATTGTGAACAAGATCCCTTTGGAGTTGCACATGTGGTGGGATGACTTGGCGAGTCAGGACGCGACACAATCAATCTATACCTGGGAGGCCTCCCTGGGTTGATGAAGATTAATCCTAGAGGGGATATCATAAAGGCCTTGGTCGCATTCTAGGACCCGACTCACAACGTATTTCGCTTCTCGGATTTTGAACTTACCCCAACATTGGAAGAAATAGCTGGGTACATCGGGAGCCCCAAAATTCCTTTGAGACACCAGTACCTGATCGCTCCAAGGGCCGTATCCGTACACAGGTTCGTAGACTCTCTGAAAAAAGCAGGGGGGTCCACAATCCAGACT
Organism: Nicotiana tabacum; assembly: GCF_000715075.1. Taxonomy (NCBI): domain Eukaryota; kingdom Viridiplantae; phylum Streptophyta; class Magnoliopsida; order Solanales; family Solanaceae; genus Nicotiana; species Nicotiana tabacum. Next base: position 6,941,521 of record NC_134087.1, read on the forward strand.
TGGCAGCTGGTTTTTGTACTTTGCGGTTTATATACAACAGGTTGGCCACATAGGGGGTTTAACAAGCCAGAAAACAAAATCTATAGCAAAGGAAACCGCCTTAAGTGGGAAGAACATAGGTGTGTTGCGTTCATGATAGCCTTTCTGGGACTCCTGGTGTTTCCTAGAAAAGACGGGAACATTGACATACGAGTATCCGGGGTTGTCAGCACTTTACTCACTCAGGCCAACAGCACCCTCGTACCCATGATAGTAGCTGAAATCTTCCGCGCTCTCACAGCTTGCAAAGCCGTGGGAAATTTCTTTAAGGGGTGCAATGTGTTGCTGCAGATGTGGATGATCGAACATCTATGTCGTCGTCCGCAATTTATGAGTTATGGATCGACAGAGAAAACATGCATAGAGGAATTTTTCACAAGGGTTAACGGAATCAGCTTACCAGAAGGGGTCACGGAATAGATAGCCCGCCTCCGTTCTATTACTGCAGGCCGAATAGAATGGACATTTGGATAGTTGCCTACGAATGAAATCATATATATGCCCGCCACGGGACCCATTTCCTTTTGATGGGACTCTGTAGTATTCAACACTACGCCCCGTATCGAGTCTTGAGACAGCTGGGGAGATGCCAAATAGTTCCGAAAGATGAAGATCTTAGTGGCCAAGTAGTCGAGATCGGGCCCAGCGGACAGTTTCCTAAAGCAGCCGTCCGACAAATTTGGAGCGAATGTCAATACCTAACAGCCAATACATGTGTACGTGATCGGTCCAAGGGTGAAGTTTCGCTGGGATACCTTGCTTCGTTTAGGAAAGAAATCGAGTTCTGGAGACCGGCCAAAAGACCCCATCTCCAAGAGTTCGTCCAGACGTCACAAGAACAGTGGGATTGGTTGGGTAAAGAAGAGAGTTACAGGGCAGAAATAGGCAAGCTAAAACAACAGATTAAGGATCTGAAATTTGAGAACAAAGTGCAGGTTGCTGCCAATGAAAGAGAAAAGAACAAATTAGCCAGAGAAAGCGAGATCCTCAAAGCTCAGACCCGGAAGATGAAAATGGATGCCGACAACCAACGGAGAAGCCGGTCCGATAAAAGGTTGATAGCAGGGTTAAGGAATCAGGTCATTGAAAGCCGAAAAGACTTGGAAAAATCCGAGGCTAGCATAGCAAGAATGCGGGCCAGATGGGCAAAAGGTGCAGCAGCGCGAAAAAAGCACCTATGGCAAATGAGAAAGGGATTATGAAGGGAGCATTGCAATATTGAGAGAAACAAATTCCACTCTCAGAGATCGGGTCTTTAAACAAGCCCGAAATGCTAGAACAGACAGGGAGCGCTACAATGATTCAATAGCCCGATTGGAAGAACAAATGAAGAGGTTCCAAAATCAGCTCGTTGACAACACTCAAGTATTGGGACTAAAGAATCAACGAATAGAACAGCTGTGTATGGAAAGAGATAGAATCAGGGGTATGATCGATGAGATTGGGCGCTACATCACCACGAAGTGCCTAACATGTGAAGAAATGCCCCGTGATACCCTTTTTGCCTCAGTCATGGGTTGTGTCCACCGGATCATGGAGGAATTAAAAAGCCTGCAAAGAGGCCTGGCACCAAAACCCGCGGAAAGGCCGAACAATGCCTTGCGGGCACCAAAATTCAAGGCTTTAATGTATCCCTAGTTCAAGTCTGCACTTGTTTGGTTTTTAAAAAGTCTATTGTCTACCCCTCTGTTCTCTTTTCATATCAAACATTGTTAATAGCGTGGAGTTTGTATTTCGTTTTTTATTTTCCAATGATAGCTTGTAATAACATATTTTGGTAATAAAATGCAAAATTGTGTCTTTATTTTACTTATGGCAGAACTACGCCTGGTATGATTCATGCAGGGACATGATACATAGCAATTTACATAAGATTCGACCACCCCTAAAAGATAAAAAGAAGAGGCAAAGTGAATAAAGAAAGGACATAAGCCGGAATGACGCATGCAGTCAAAGAAAAAACATGTTAGAAATGGTTAACTGCCTAGGAATATTGCATTCCCCAATGTGAAATTGCAATATATGTTAAACTCTAACGCTAACAAGTTTGTTGTTCTAATATCACAGAAAGAGATTTCAAAACAGTTAGCTCGTTAGAACGTTCTGGCAGATTACCACTACCACACAAGATCAAAAGGGCCCATTCCGGAAAATATGTTTGGTTCGGACAAAAGTGCTGAGGAAGAAAAAACGGAGATGAAGGAGGAAGTGGACAGGTTGAGACAAGAGATTGTTGGGATGCACCTAGCCTGGGCTAAGGGACAAACACCACCAATACTTCCCCCTACTCCTACCCTTTCACCAGCTCGGACTCCGGAACACCCTTCCACTGGTCCATCAACGAGCTTCCCCATTGCCCAATACTATCAAGGGGAAACTTCCTATAATCCCCAAGCTTCACCACCCAAACAAAACCCTCCTCCACTAGCTGTTCCTGTTTTCGTGGCACCTCCACCCGCCACATTGCAAAAATCACCTGAGGAACCAGTGTTTCTGGTTCACGACAACCAGTACTATCCTCCTGAACTCACCTTCAAACCACCCGAGCCATACATTTACACCCCTGACCTTCAGCTCCGGACAGAAACTGAGAGGCCAGCTAAGAATCCGGAGCAGGACGAAGTGCTCCATAAAGTGAAAATCCTGGAGCAATCCTTCAGGAATATGCATGGATTGGGCAGCCAAGTCAGTGTGTCCTATAAAGATCTGTGTCCCTTCCCCGATGTTCAATTACCGGCAGGTTTTAAGATGCTAAAGTTTGATCTATATGAGGGGCATGGTGATCCCATGGCGCATCTACGAGGTTTTTGTAGTAAGATGAGAGGGGCAGGTGGAAAGGATGAGCTGCTGATTGCTTATTTCGGTCAAAGTTTAAGCGGGTCCGCATTAGAATGGTACACAAGGCAGTATCCTAGTAGGTGGTATACATGGGACGATCTAGCACAAGCGTTTGCAGATCATTTCCAGTATAACCTCGAGATCGTCCCCGACCGTCTCACCCTGTTAAAACTTGAGAAAAAACCGGGAGAGAGCTTCAGGGAATTCGGATTTCGTTGGAGAGAACAAGCGGCAAGAGTCGATCCGCCAATGAGGGAAGGTGAAATGGTGGATTACTTCTTACAAACTTTAGAGCCAACTTACTTTGGTCACCTGGTGACGTCAGTTGGTAAATCTTTCAATGAAGTAGTAAAAATGGGCGGCATGGTTGAAGAGGGAATCAGGTCCAACAAGATAATGAGTTATTCGGCGATCAAGACCACAACTCAGGCTATCCAAAGCGGCACGGGAGGTGCGCTCGGGATAAAGAAGAGAGAAAAGGTCGCAAATATATTTTAATGCTTTATTATTTTTAAACTTAGTATACAAATATATTTTTGACATGTAAATTTATTCGATATGGCTCAGTATTTTTTCGGTTTATTTTTATAAAATAAAAGACCTACCCTAATTATCGGTACGATTATAGAATTATATAAAAACTTGCGATTTTATTAAAAGAAACCTGAAAAACGGTTCAATACAATATGATTCAATCGGTTTAGTCGGTTTTTAAATATCCATTGACACCTCTACAGACACTAATTTCTTCCTTTTCTTTTGACTTTATTTGAGTTTTGAGTACTCTTTCCTTAGTTACCACATCAGAGGCTGATTTAGGAATTAACAGGGCAAATATATATATGCTCATTTATCTTAGACTGAAAATGCATAAGACAAAAGTTATTCACACTCGTGTTTAGAATTGGTATTAATTTAGCATAGTCAAGCAATAAATTGAGGTAATAATACTTATTGATTTATTATGATTACATGTCATATACTTCCTCCGTCCAAGATTACATATCCACTATTGACTTAGCACACATCTTAAGAAATAATAAAAAATATGATAGAGATTTTTACCTTCTATAGAAAAGGTTAACATCTTATTTATTTTAAATAAATATCATTTAAAAAAATTATATTCTATAGATACCTTTTAAGGTTTATAGCAAAATATTTAATTTTAGTTACCTCCTAGTCCAAAGCCACTAAATACACTATCAGTTACACTATTTTTTTCTCTCTCTACTTTGATACATCCCATTCTCTTCCCCCATTCCCTGAAAACACGATGCTCAATCTCAAAATTCCTCTCACCTACATCACCTACCATTATTCAAAAACAATGCTTTTGCCTTTTTCTCTTCTTGTATTTCTCAGTGTTTTCAATTCAATTATCAAGAACGCAAATACAAAGAAGATCATACACGTGAATGTGGAGATCTCAAGACCGGCTGCCGGAGGTCGCTGTCATTTTGTAACAGTTAATTGCGACGTCGTTTCATGCCTCAAGGGACTCGTGTTCCACTTTGGCTTGCTTCACTACTGTTATCTACAAATCAAGGAAACATGCCTCATTTTAAAGATTGTTATGTTCAAGATTCTCACCAACAATCTTTATGCCAATAAAATTGATTTTCTCCTCCCTCCCTTTCTCTGTCCCTTGTTTCCTTGATTTGTAGATATATTAATTATCAGTCAAAACTGATTCTTGTGCAAAGCCCCCATCCCATTATAATAGATGCACTGATTCTTGAAGATTACTATGTTCAAGATTCTCACCAACAACAGCAGCCGCCGACATTAAATTGATTCTTGAACAGCAGCCGCCGACATATAATCCGGTTGGTTTGTTCTTGAACAAAGACGATGGAATTTGGGGTTGAGCAACTTGATTTTCCGTTAATATATTTCCATGTATTTCATTGTATTCATTGTCTTTTTTTTCATTGTAATTCAATGTGTCTCGTTGTATTCCATGTATTTCATTGTATTCACTATCTTTTTTCTTATTATATTTCAATGTATCTGCTGTATTCTATGTATTTCATTGTATTCACTGTCTCGCTATATGCCATGAATGTATTCATAAGTTTTTTTAATTATATAATTTATGTATTCAGATGTATTATATAATTTCTCTGAAGATTGCTATGTTTTTGGGCTATTTTTCGGTTGAGAATCTTTTTTGTAACTGAAAATACAAAATTTGTGTATTATAATTGAGTTTGTTGAGTTATATTAGGAGTCTATTATATAATTTCTCTGAAGATTGCTATGTTTTTGGGCTATTTTTCGGTTGAGAATCTTTTTTGTAACTGAAAATACAAAATTTGTGTATTATAATTGAGTTTGTTGAGTTATATTAGGAGTTTATTATGTTAATTGATTCACTTTCCATTTTAAAACAGTGTAATCTCCTATTTCATGCCGTGAATACAGTCGAATACAATAATTTGTCCAACTGTAATCCCATGTTTCACTCCATGAATACACTCGAATACAACAACTGATTAGCTGGACTTCCCTGATTAACGCCTATTTTTGCTACTGTATTCATGAATACAATAGCTTAAATACATCAAATACATCTTATAACCACATAAAATGTATCTATAATCCGTAATATAGCAAATGGTATCTATAAATGGCTAATTACTACTAAAAGATAGTGATTTATGAAAATTTCCCTAATTTTATTATATCACTCTTAATTATTATCAATGGAAAACTAACTTTGACTATTATAAATCCGAAATGTTGGGAAATGATAAAGTTAAAATAGGTATAAAATGGTAAATTATTTATTTTTCAAACTGGATAAGTAAAAGTGGACAACTATTTTAGTATTGTTTACCCTCAAAATCAGATAACAATTAAATTTGTAAGTGGTTTTAAGGATACGCAGATTAATTTGATACAAAACAATAAATTGAGTTAGATTGAACAAACAAAGATGAAATAAATTCAAACCACACGAGAAGGATAATTCCAGCCTTAGTGAAATATTCACCTTCGATCCGGGCTCGCAATTGCCAGCACTGATGAACAAGAAAAAGAGTTAATAACGGAGTAAATAATAATCATATATTGCTTTGGAATGTGTGTTACAATGTGCTTCATGAATTATCATACCCTCTTTATATAGTGGGGGAATCCTATTCCAGGTATAACTCTACAAAAGGTTAAAAAAATCTTCTATTTAACTGATTACCGGTTCTTCATCGATACGTGCCAATATCCACGCTGTGATATCAGGTCCGTCGCGGATATTACGGCCTTCTGTTGGTCATGCTTGATTGTCCGATAATATTTTTCGATGTTGTTCAGGGCTAAGACCAATCCCGACTACGACCCCGATATTTCCGAGGGCGGGCGTCATGCCTCCGGACTCTGACTCAACAAGGCCCTTGCCTCGATTTCAGTCCTGTGTCTGTAGACATGTGATTTTTGACCCTCCCCAAGATTTCACCCATTTTAGCGTAAAATATTTAATTTAGACCTAATATCGATATTTCAATTAGTTTTGACTCTTTACTTTATTTTATTAAAAAATAAAAATTACAAAAATATCTCTTCTTTTTAGTTGCTTTAGTTTATTACTTTTCGTAAAACTAAAAAATACAAAAAATAGTACCTTATTTTTATGTTAATATGATATTTGAAAATACAAAAAAAAAAAGGTTTGTTCTAACGATTAGTCTTATCTTAATAGTTATTTTATTTAAGTAGGATCAATTGGTAAATGAGGTCTTATTTTTAGTCTTGTTCACGAAGAAAGAATAAAATTTGGGCTCAAACAACCCATTTTAAGCTTAATTTTCGGACCTAGCCCATAATTCCTAGGTTCATACCCCCTAACCTAAATATAACCCTAAACCTATAAAAAAAGAAACTAACCTAGAAACCTGGAGACTTGAGCAATCAGCCGATTTGGACCTTAGGAGAACCCCATGAGATCTATCTTCTTCATCACACAAAAAAGAGCAACTAAAACAAGGAACGATCCTTTTCTCTTCAGCATCTACACTCAAAAGAGAGCAGCCACACCCCCAATCGAGAGCTCACCCAACTCCTTCAACGAAAGTCCAGTATCTGACTTGCTAATTAATTATGCTTCCTTTTGAGTCTGACGCCTCCCTTTCAACTAATAAATCCAATCATTCCATTTCACTCCCTTCACACTCGATTTCCCATCTGCAATAACAATAACCAAAACAGGAGCTGTTGAATACAGCATAGTTCAGAACCTGCTTTTACGCCTTAGAGAATCTTGTCGTTCGATCTCAGAGAAGCTAGAATAGAAAACGCTAGGATAAATCAGAATTTTGGGGTTGATTCGAATGCCGATCGAGGTCTTGTTCGTGGTGCTGATAAAGTTTCAGATTGCAACTCTATTGTTGCTGTAGTAGCTGTTATTCGAGTTTTCTAGAGGTCTTTTTGATGAAATAAAGAAAGTTTATCGCGCAAAGGTCCATTCTTATACTTATTTTACCTTCATTTCCTTTTGCTAGTTTACTGAATGGTTTTTTCTCAGCTGTTATTCTGTTTATATTTCATTATGTAGTCCTAGTTAACTTGGTCCATTTTGCCGTGGGTTGTCTTATCGGATTCATGTTTGAGCTCACCCTTTACTACTTGGTGTGGATACATGTTGATTTGCCACCTTCATTCTTTAGATTTAATACATATGAATCATGTTAATTTAAAGGAAGTTTAGGTTGGTAGTAGTTGTTTGTAATTATTCATGTTACTGTTTATTTCCTTAGTTGTTGGGATGAAAACTTTAGTGTTAGTTCATGAACCGGAATTAGCAAATGGAAATTCATTACACGAACGCTGCAATACCTTATAATTCAATTGGAAGCTTTATGGATATTTTTTAGAGGTGTTACATATGACCATGTAAATTATATATATTTTCCAATCCTCCATATGGTCAGGAGAGTTTATACCCATCGATTAGTACCAATCCATACAAATTTGGGTACTCCGAAGCAGGTAGTTTCTCGTATTATGAATATGGTCATGAATATGTGGTTAATGATCATGTATCTGGAATCGAGGATCATGATAGACATATAGAGAACCCTTCAACCGCTACGGGTTGTGAGCACGTGATTTTTGCTTCACGAAAACTACTCCAAAAGAAAACAAAATTCTCTTGGTGTGCAATTTTTAGGATTTACGTGGCATTTTTGGATAATTATTGGTGTTTTTGTCTGTGAATGTTTATCCTGTTTTAATTAATTAAAATAAAAAAATATATATATGTTGCACGCATATTTAGGATTTGATTGTGCGATTAGGAATTAATTAAACCATAATTTGGTTTTTAAAAGAAGAAAAATATGCATTTAAAGTGTGCCATCGTGTGATTTTTTTTTTTAACTTGTGTGATAATTGTTGTTGAGAGTTAATATTTTGTAGTTTAATTTTGGTTTTACAGTTTTATTTTTAGAATTTTTGTTAAGTTGTTAATTAAAAGAAGAAAATGAAAAGAGTAGAAAATAAAAGGCAAATCGGATCTGGGCCAAAATTTAAACCAAAAATCAGGCCCAAACATTCAAAAGACCCGGTCCAATCCAGTTCAGCCTCTGCATAATTGAAAACGACGCTGTATTAACACTTTCCATCTGGACCGTTGATCAAATAGATCTAACGGTCCAGTTCAGTTCTTTCATTAAACCAAACGACGTCGTATGGTTGTATTTGATCAGGACCGTTCATTGTTTTTGATCTAATGGCTCCCAGGCCTTCCTTCATGGCCCGACCCACTCCCATCTGAGACTGATCCAAACCCCCCTATTTAAACAAAACGACACCGTGTAGTTTAAACCCCTTGATCTTGGCCGTTGATCTTAATTGATCTAACGGCTAGGATCAAAATAACCCCTCCGTATAGAAGGCCAATCCTTACCCCATACCCCCAAAGCCATACCCCCCCCCCCCACCTTCGTCTCTGATCTTCAGAGACCAGACATGTCTGCCACCTCTAGCCACCATGCACCGCCCACCGGAAATCGCCTCACGGCGGTTCCGGTGGTCCAAACGACCCCAAAATTACACCATAGCTTCCCCACGACATCCTCTTTCCAGATCTGGTAATAGTTTACCTCAAATCCATTCCCAATGTCTCGAATCTTCAATCAAAGAGTCCGTCTGAGACCTCACTTGTTCCGATGACTACCAAATTAACACTCCTAAGCCATCTGACCACCCTCATTACAAATCCAGTACCCGTTGGCTTCGAATCTTCCCGGAACTCCTCGAATCTTCGTTTGAAGATTCGAGCCAAACATGAACCTACCCCGATCCGTTCCAAATTCATACCAGGTGACCCCCAGACCTCCCTCACCCCTAAACCACCACTAGTTCCCTTCAAATCTGCCTAGAAACGTTCGAACCCTAAATCGAAAAAAACGGAACCCTAGAAATTCCAAATCATGGAATCCGTCCAAATTAAGTGAGGATTTGGGGTTTAATCGACCTTAATCAAAGTGTTCTTAGTTGAGAACACTTCGACTAAGGTCTGTTCGACCTCAAAATGTCCAAATCCGAGTTCGAGCCTGGGTCCGTATAGTTCTGAGGTTCTGAGGTATTTTTCTTTTTCCTTTATTTTGTATTTATGATTTTTCTATCTATGTATTTGTTTAGTTTAGTTTTATTGATTCCCCATGCTTTTTTCAATTCATCTTCTCATCTCCACTAGACCTTTTTATTTGGTCCAATTCTGGCATTGCTTCTGTTTGCTGTAATTGTTATGAGTTACAATATGTGTAATCGATTGAATAAGTGTCGTCGATTAGTCTGGCATGCTGAATGTTAGATTAACATGATAATAGTCTGAGTTTTGGTTCATGCTTGCCTGTTTCCCTTCCTGCCTCGTTTGTGTTCTAAGGTTGTATTAAAATGAGCCCGTTGGTATATTTTGAACTTAGAATTGAGCCTATTGGTATAGTCAGTTCATTGAACTGAGTTTATTGGTCATTAGTTATCTTGAACCCGTCAATACCCTTAAAGCCCCGTTGACTGTTTCTTCTTGTGTATTTCAATCTGATTAAGGCATATGCTCAGCGAGTTGATTCTAGCTTTCATTTTTTATCCCACCTTCCATTTTCTTTTGTGCTGCCATGAACCCTTAATGCCATAGCTTGAATGACTAACTGATTTGAATAGCTTAGAAAGGTTCAGTGCACAAACTGGTAGGGCAGTAGTTTCAGGACCTTAGGGGGTAGTTTGGGAATTGAAAACAGGAAGAGATGGGTGGTTTAAGTGCTCTGTCCACTAATTATTAAAATACCATTAGGCTAATGAATTGATTAGTATTAATGGGAAACAAAAAGGGAATGGGGGGCTGATAATAAGGAAAAGTTTGCCTTAGTGGGATTTAAAGTGAAAAATCAAATTTTAGTGGGAAAAAATCTGACTTGAATAAGGAAAGGGGCCGGGCACTAAGTTTGAAAGGAGGATGGTTGTATAAAAAGGAGATTGAGGACCGAATTTGAGGAGGAGACTTTTCAGAACAAAACAAAAAAAGAGAAATTTCTGGAAAAAATGAGGGAATTGGAGAGTGAGAATTGCAGAGAGAGAACTAAGAAGAAGAGTGAATGAAAACTGAAAACATTCATAGTTCAAGTTAAAAACTTGCTGGATTTTATCATCAAAATTCAGTAATTTTTAGAGTTGAATAGGCTGAATTTTAAACACCTAAAAGTTCAGTAATTGGAGAAAGTTAAAAGAGAGGGTTGAGAGATAAAACAAAACTGAAAAGTGAAGTCTTTCTTCCATTGTTGAAAATCAGGATTGTTCCTTGCATCTTTTGTATTTCTGAGTACATCCTGGTTTTGTTCTAATTGCTGAATATTTCTGGGGTTTAGCTGAGGTTCCATGTGTTTTTTTTGAGCTGTTATTTCCCGTTCTGCATTGTTTTGTATTGGTGCTGTTTCATTGAGTATTCTTGGGACTCCACTGTTGGTTTTAAAAGCTGTCACTGAGTTGTTCTGCTATACTGCTGTTGTTGTTTTGCTGTTGCTGTTTTGCTACTGCTGATCTTCCTTTTCTCCCATTATAAACATTTCCAGGTACATACTTCTGAAACCATGTGTTGATGTAAGCTTAAAGTTGAAGCGGAAGTTGAAATGAACTGAGAAATGCATGTTTGCCTGCTTCATAGTATCTATGTTCAAGATGTAGCAATAGGGCAAAATGATAGGAAGATTGTATTTGTTTAGGCTCATTCCAATTGTATTTATTTCATGTGAATTGGAACATACTCGAACTAATGTGGACTGTTAAATCGTATGCTGTTGGACTAATTAAATGTATTTCCATATGTTTAACAATTTAGTTTGGTTTAGCTGATGATGATAGTATAACGAAGAATCTCAATAGGCCTATGTACATATTCCGTTGAATCTTTGGACTGTTCAAACTTGATATGGCCCGGTCCCATTTGATTTTAAGATAAACACGTATTTTAAGAAACGTTTCAGACTGCGTCAGCTAGTACCCATGGATTAGCTATTAATGTCATTTCTCCCGTCCTATTGAGTTCCTTGTTTCAACATAGGTTTAATAGTGTAGATGAATAATTGATATCAACATCAGCTCACCATTTAACGAAGCGGCTGTTTGATAAGTGGACATGAATGAAGTGTTTAATCTGAATAAATGTATGATGTTGAACTCTAATGTTGTTTGGTAAACGCAATCAGGAAAAGTGGGACTTTTGTCCAAAGCATACATTATACGGCTTGGGCCTTTTGGCAATTGGCTCGTTAGTGGTCAAGCGGCCCAGTATGAGTTTTAAGTTAGGTAGCGGTTCCAGATTGAAAGGCGCTCTTTTTTTTTTTGTTTAGATATGGACTTGAACTTGAAACTCGAATTTTAATATTAACTAATTAGGATTTATTTATTATTTTAGAGACAAACGAAATAGAAAACATAGTCATTATAGGATGACCTTTAAAATAAAATGAGGCGCGCCTCGCCAAATAAATTATAAATCGCGCGGCCCTCAATAAACATATACAATAATTGGTTAGATTCCGGGACGGGCCGTTTAGCAAAATTTCATGGCCTCGCCCAAGAAAATAACACTACGTTAGTCGCTTAGGGCGCGTCCTTAATAAGATTATTTCCTTAAATACGGGTGTGCATTTATGTAACCCAAATCTAAATCTCAACAGAGTCGAGACGTGTCGATAGCCTTGGGTACATTGATTGTGAAGAGGTTCGAGATACGTTTTCACGACGTTGCAATTCTTTTGTAAAAATAACAACAATAATAATAGAAGCGGTAAAAGAATCATAATTTGCACTAAGTTCAATATGAATTAAAATCAGATAAACAAACCGAATATGACAGTTGAGCGACCGTGCTAGAACCACGGAACTCGGGAATGCCTAACATCTTCTCCCGGGTTAACAGAATTCTTTATCCGGATTTCTGGTTCGCGGACTGTAATACAGAGTCATTCTTTTCCTCGATTCGGGATTAAATTGGTGACTTGGGACACCCTAAATCTCTCAAGTGGCGACTCTGAAATAAATAAACAGATCCCGTTTCGATTGTCCTTTACTTGGAAAAACTCTCTTATGCGCTGCATTTTGCGGAGGCGCGGGCGAAAAAGGAGGTGTGACAGCTCTGGCGACTCTGCTGGGGACCGAATCCAGAATCTCTGGTTTAGGGTTCAGAATTCAAGCTTAGATAAATTGTTATGTTTGGGCCTAATGTGCTAAATGCTGCTTTTACCGCTTTGATGTTATCTGAACTGTACATAAACTATGCCGAAACCCTTCTCTTCTTACCTCCGGGGATGTGCTTGCTGGTCGAGACTCCCTATTCTGTTAGTGTCAATACCCGAAATAAGAAAGAGGCCGGACAAGTTACTAAGCCGGATGGCCTTTTGGTTCCCGGTACGTAGCCCCCTCCTCGACTCGAGTTGTCCGCTCGGGTACACAGTCTAGAACATATACCCAGGTTGAACCTAGAATAACTTGACTTCATGTCGGATCCCTAGTAGGAACGTTTATTTGCATCATGTTGCATTTGGCTTAGGGGACTCAACACAGGAGTTGGGTCCGTCTAGGACAAGCAACCTGAAATGAAAAAAGACCATCATGCTGCATCCTGTTTGTTTTGCACATTTATTTGCTTCAGATCTGCATGCTGACCGGCTTCTGAAATCCGAAATTTTTGAAAAATTGTGAAAAAAGAGAAAAATAGCAATGTAGGGAGATAACTACTTATTTTTAGAAAAATAAAACCAATGTCCAAGTAGTGTCAAAACCCTGCCGAAATTTTGAAAAAAAAAATTGTCTTTTTTAGTTTGATTTATTTGAAAAACAAAAGAAAGGAGTCTTGTTTACAAGTTTAGTTTATGTTGGCGAACTACGCCGGTTTGATTCTCATAGGGTGTGAGATACGTAGGCAACCCTCATCGAGTTCAACCTCCCCTTTTGCAAAAATAGTAAAAAAATATCAATTTTTGATTGTCAAATATAAATAAGTGGGGTGATGTCGTTTTTTTTAAGAATAGCCGAATGTTCCCGGAAGGGACGCCGGAAGGCTAACTTTGCATAAATGGCCACTTTTGATCATCCTTTAGAGTTTTGGTCGGTTGACCCTTACAGCCTTAAAATCTTCATTCCCGAAGTGCTGGAAGGCCGTGTTCGGAACCGGATCTTCCTTTAAATCTCGAAGGAAAAAATAGAAATAATAATAATATATATATATATAGCCAACTGGTTGAGTCAGATAAATTTTATTTTTGCTTAATCACCCTAATAAATGTGCAGAATGAGCACAAGTTAGACTTCGCACGTAACAATTGTGAACAAGATCCCTTTGGAGTTGCACATGTGGTGGGATGACTTGGCGAGTCAGGACGCGACACAATCAATCTATACCTGGGAGGCCTCCCTGGGTTGATGAAGATTAATCCTAGAGGGGATATCATAAAGGCCTTGGTCGCATTCTAGGACCCGACTCACAACGTATTTCGCTTCTCGGATTTTGAACTTACCCCAACATTGGAAGAAATAGCTGGGTACATCGGGAGCCCCAAAATTTCTTTGAGACACCAGTACCTGATCGCTCCAAGGGCCGTATCCGTACACAGGTTTGTAGACTCTCTGAAAAAAGCAGGGGGGTCCACAATCCAGACTTGGCAGCTGGTTTTTGTACTTTGCGGTTTATATACAACAGGTTGGCCACATAGGGGGTTTAACAAGCCAGAAAACAAAATCTATAGCAAAGGAAACCGCCTTAAGTGGGAAGAACATAGGTGTGTTGCGTTCATGATAGCCTTTCTGGGACTCCTGGTGTTTCCTAGAAAAGACGGGAACATTGACATACGAGTATCCGGGGTTGTCAGCACTTTACTCACTCAGGCCAACAGCACCCTCGTACCCATGATAGTAGCTGAAATCTTCCGCGCTCTCACAGCTTGCAAAGCCGTGGGAAATTTCTTTAAGGGGTGCAATGTGTTGCTGCAGATGTGGATGATCGAACATCTATGTCGTCGTCCGCAATTTATGAGTTATGGATCGACAGAGAAAACATGCATAGAGGAATTTTTCACAAGGGTTAACGGAATCAGCTTACCAGAAGGGGTCACGGAATAGATAGCCCGCCTCCGTTCTATTACTGCAGGCCGAATAGAATGGACATTTGGATAGTTGCCTACGAATGAAATCATATATATGCCCGCCACGGGACCCATTTCCTTTTGATGGGACTCTGTAGTATTCAACACTACGCCCCGTATCGAGTCTTGAGACAGCTGGGGAGATGCCAAATAGTTCCGAAAGATGAAGATCTTAGTGGCCAAGTAGTCGAGATCGGGCCCAGCGGACAGTTTCCTAAAGCAGCCGTCCGACAAATTTGGAGCGAATGTCAATACCTAACAGCCAATACATGTGTACGTGATCGGTCCAAGGGTGAAGTTTCGCTGGGATACCTTGCTTCGTTTAGGAAAGAAATCGAGTTCTGGAGACCGGCCAAAAGACCCCATCTCCAAGAGTTCGTCCAGACGTCACAAGAACAGTGGGATTGGTTGGGTAAAGAAGAGAGTTACAGGGCAGAAATAGGCAAGCTAAAACAACAGATTAAGGATCTGAAATTTGAGAACAAAGTGCAGGTTGCTGCCAATGAAAGAGAAAAGAACAAATTAGCCAGAGAAAGCGAGATCCTCAAAGCTCAGACCCGGAAGATGAAAATGGATGCCGACAACCAACGGAGAAGCCGGTCCGATAAAAGGTTGATAGCAGGGTTAAGGAATCAGGTCATTGAAAGCCGAAAAGACTTGGAAAAATCCGAGGCTAGCATAGTAAGAATGCGGGCCAGATGGGCAAAAGGTGCAGCAGCGCGAAAAAAGAACCTATGGCAAATGAGAAAGGGATTATGAAGGGAGCATTGCAATATTGAGAGAAACAAATTCTACTCTCAGAGATCGGGTCTTTAAACAAGCCCGAAATGCTAGAACAGACAGGGAGCGCTACAATGATTCAATAGCCCGATTGGAAGAACAAATGAAGAGGTTCCAAAATCAGCTCGTTGACAACACTCAAGTATTGAGACTAAAGAATCAACGAATAGAACAGCTGTGTATGGAAAGAGATAGAATCAGGGGTATGATCGATGAGATTGGGCGCTACATCACCACGAAGTGCCTAACATGTGAAGAAATGCCCTGTGATACCCTTTTTGCCTCAGTAATGGGTTGTGTCCACCGGATCATGGAGGAATTAAAAAGCCTGCAAAGAGGCCTGGCACCAAAACCCGCGGAAAGGCCGAACAATGCCTTGCGGGCACCAAAATTCAAGGCTTTAATGTATCCCTAGTTCAAGTCTGCACTTGTTTGGTTTTTAAAAAGTCTATTGTCTACTCCTCTGTTCTCTTTTCATATCAAACACTGTTAATAGCGTGGAGTTTGTATTTCGTTTTTTATTTTCCAATGATAGCTTGTAATAACATATTTTGGTAATAAAATGCAAAATTGTGTCTTTATTTTACTTATGGCAGAACTACGCCTGGTCTGATTCATGCAGGGACATGATACATAGCAATTTACATAAGATTCGACCACCCCTAAAAGATAAAAAGAAGAGGCAAAGTGAATAAAGAAAGGACATAAGCCGGAATGACGCATGCAGTCAAAGCAAAAACATGTTAGAAATGGTTAACTGCCTAGGAATATTGCATTCCCCAATGTGAAATTGCAATATATGTTAAACTCTAACGCTAACAAGTTTGTTGTTCTAATATCACAGAAAGAGATTTCAAAACAGTTAGCTCGTTAGAACGTTCTGGCAGATTACCACTACCACACAAGATCAAAAGGGCCCATTCCGGAAAATATGTTTGGTTCGGACAAAAGTGCTGAGGAAGAAAAAACGGAGATGCAAATGATGAAGGAGGAAGTGGACAGGTTGAGACAAGAGATTGCTGGGATGCACCTAGCCTGGGCTAAGGCACAAACACCACCAATACTTCCCCCTACTCCTACCCTTTCACCAGCTCGGACTCCGGAACACCCTTCCACTGGTCCATCAACGAGCTTCCCTATTGCCCAATACTATCAAGGGGAAACTTCCTATAATCCCCAAGCTTCACCACCCAAACAAAACCCTCCTCCACCAGTTGTTCCTGTTTTCGTGGCACCTCCACCCGCCACATTGCAAAAATCACCTGAGGAACCAGTGTTTCTGGTTCACGACAACCAGTACTATCCTCCTGAACTCACCTTCAAACCACCCGAGCCATACATTTACACCCCTGACCTTCAGCTCCCGACAGAAACTGAGAGGCCAGCTAAGAATCCGGAGCAGGACGAAGTGCTCCGTAAAGTGAAAATCCTGGAGCAATCCTTCAGGAATATGCATGGATTGGGCAGCCAAGTCAGTGTGTCCTATAAAGATCTGTGTCCCTTCCCCGATGTTCAATTACCGGTAGGTTTTAAGATGCTAAAGTTTGATCTATATGAGGGGCATGGTGATCCCATGGCGCATCTACGAGGTTTTTGTAGTAAGATGAGAGGGGCAGGTGGAAAGGATGAGCTGCTGATTGCTTATTTCGGTCAAAGTTTAAGCGGGTCCGCATTAGAATGGTACACAAGGCAGTATCCTAGCAGGTGGTATACATGGGACGATCTAGCACAAGCGTTTGCAGGTCATTTCCAGTATAACCTCGAGATCGTCCCCGACCGTCTCACCCTGTTAAAACTTGAGAAAAAACCGGGAGAGAGCTTCAGGGAATTCGGATTTCGTTGGAGAGAACAAGCGGCAAGAGTCGATCCGCCAATGAGGGAAGGTGAAATGGTGGATTACTTCTTACAAACTTTAGAGCCAACTTACTTTGGTCACCTGGTGACGTCAGTTGGTAAATCTTTCAATGAAGTAGTAAAAATGGGCGGCATGGTTGAAGAGGGAATCAGGTCCAACAAGATAATGAGTTATTCGGCGATCAAGACCACAACTCAGGCTATCCAAAGCGGCACGGGAGGTGCGCTCGGGAAAAAGAAGAGAGAAGAGGTCGCAAATATATTTTAATGCTTTATTATTTTTAAACTTAGTATACAAATATATTTTTGACATGTAAATTTATTCGATATGGCTCAGTATTTTTTCGGTTTATTTTTATAAAATAAAAGACCTACCCTAATTATCGGTACGATTATAGAATTATATAAAAACTTGCGATTTTATTAAAAGAAACCTGAAAAACGGTTCAATACAATATGATTCAATCGGTTTAGTCGGTTTTTAAATATCCATTGACACCTCTACAGACACTAATTTCTTCCTTTTCTTTTGACTTTATTTGAGTTTTGAGTACTTTTTCCTTAGTTACCACATCAGTGGCTGATTTAGGAATTAACAGGGCAAATATATATATATGCTCATTTATCTTAGACTGAAAATGCATAAAACAAAAGTTATTCACACTCGTGTTTAGAATTGGTATTAATTTAGCATAGTCAAGCAATAAATTGAGGTAATAATACTTATTGATTTATTATGATTACATGTCATATACTTCCTCCGTCCAAGATTACATATCCACTATTGACTTAGCACACATCTTAAGAAATAATAAAAAATATGATAGAGATTTTTACCTTCTATAGAAAAGGTTAACATCTTATTTATTTTAAATAAATATCATTTAAAAAAATTATATTCTATAGATACCTTTTAAGGTTTATAGCAAAATATTTAATTTTAGTTACCTCCTAGTCCAAAGCCACTAAATACACTATCAGTTACACTATTTTTTTCTCTCTCTACTTTGATACATCCCATTCTCTTCCCCCATTCCCTGAAACACGATGCTCAATCTCAAAATTCCTCTCACCTACATCACCTACCATTATTCAAAAACAATGCTTTTGCCTTTTTCTCTTCTTGTATTTCTCAGTGTTTTCAATTCAATTATCAAGAACGCAAATACAAAGAAGATCATACACGTGAATGTGGAGATCTCAAGACCGGCTACCGGAGGTCGCTGTCATTTTGTAACAGTTAATTGCGACGTCGTTTCATGCCTCAAGGGACTCGTGTTCCACTTTGGCTTGCTTCACTACTGTTATCTACAAATCAAGGAAACATGCCTCATTTTAAAGATTGTTATGTTCAAGATTCTCACCAACAATCTTTATGCCAATAAAATTGATTTTCTCCTCCCTCCCTTTCTCTGTCCCTTGTTTCCTTGATTTGTAGATATATTAATTATCAGTCAAAACTGATTCTTGTGCAAAGCCTCCATCCCATTATAATAGATGCACTGATTCTTGAAGATTTCTATGTTCAAGATTCTCACCAACAACAGCAGCCGCCGACATTAAATTGATTCTTGAACAGCAGCCGCCGACATATAATCCGGTTGGTTTGTTCTTGAACAAAGACGATGGAATTTGGGGTTGAGCAACTTGATTTTCCGTTAATATATTTCCATGTATTTCATTGTATTCATTGTCTTTTTTTTCATTGTAATTCAATGTGTCTCGTTGTATTCCATGTATTTCATTGTATTCACTATCTTTTTTCTCATTATATTTCAATGTATCTGCTGTATTCTATGTATTTCATTGTATTCACTGTCTCGCTATATGCCATGAATGTATTCATAAGTTTTTTTAATTATATAATTTATGTATTCAGATGTATTATATAATTTCTCTGAAGATTGCTATGTTTTTGGGGTATTTTTCGGTTGAGAATCTTTTTTGTAACTGAAAATACAAAATTTGTGTGTTATAATTGAGTTTGTTGAGTTATATTAGGAGTCTATTATGTTAATTGATTCACTTTCCATTTTAAAACAGTGTAATCCCCTATTTCATGTCGTGAATACAGTCGAATACAATAATTTGTCCAACTGTAATCCCATGTTTCACTCCATGAATACACTCGAATACAACAACTGATTAGCTGGACTTCCCTGATTAACGCCTATTTTTGCTACTGTATTCATGAATACAATAGCTTAAATACATCAAATACATCTTATAACCACATAAAATGTATCTATAATCCGTAATATAGCAAATGGTATCTATAAATGGCTAATTACTACTAAAAGATAGTGATTTATGAAAATTTCCCTAATTTTATTATATCACTCTTAATTATTATCAATGGAAAACTAACTTTGACTATTATAAATCCGAAATGTTGGGAAATGATAAAGTTAAAATAGGTATAAAATGGTAAATTATTTATTTTTCAAACTGGATAAGTAAAAGTGGACAACTATTTTAGTATTGTTTACCCTCAAAATCAGATAACAATTAAATTTGTAAGTGGTTTTAAGGATACGCAGATTAATTTGATACAAAACAATAAATTGAGTTAGATTGAACAAACAAAGATGAAATAAATTCAAACCACACGAGAAGGATAATTCCAGCCTTAGTGAAATATTCACCTTCGATCCGGGCTCGCAATTGCCAGCACTGATGAACAAGAAAAAGAGTTAATAACGGAGTAAATAATAATCATATATTGCTTTGGAATGTGTGTTACAATGTGCTTCATGAATTATCATACCCTCTTTATATAGTGGGGGAATCCTATTCCAGGTATAACTCTACAAAAGGTTAAAAAAATCTTCTATTTAACTGATTACCGGTTCTTCATCGATACGTGCCAATATCCACGCTGTGATATCAGGTCCGTCGCGGATATTACGGCCTTCTGTTGGTCATGCTTGATTGTCCGATAATATTTTTCGATGTTGTTCAGGGCTAAGACCAATCCCGACTACGACCCCGATATTTCCGAGGGCGGGCGTCATGCCTCCGGACTCTGACTCAACAAGGCCCTTGCCTCGATTTCAGTCCTGTGTCTGTAGACATGTGATTTTTGACCCTCCCCAAGATTTCACCCATTTTAGCGTAAAATATTTAATTTAGACCTAATATCGATATTTCAATTAGTTTTGACTCTTTACTTTATTTTATTAAAAAATAAAAATTACAAAAATATCTCTTCTTTTTAGTTGCTTTAGTTTATTACTTTTCGTAAAACTAAAAAATACAAAAAATAGTACCTTATTTTTATGTTAATATGATATTTGAAAATACAAAAAAAAAGGTTTGTTCTAACGATTAGTCTTACTTTAATAGTTATTTTATTTAAGTAGGATCAATTGGTAAATGAGGTCGTATTTTTAGTCTTGTTCACGGAGAAAGAATAAAATTTGGGCTCAAACAACCCATTTTAAGCTTAATTTTCGGACCTAGCCCATAATTCCTAGACTCATAGCCCCTAACCTAAATATAACCCTAAACCTATAAAAAAAGAAACTAACCTAGAAACCTGGAGACTTGAGCAATCAGCTGTTTTGGACCTTAGGAGAACCCCATGAGATCTATCTTCTTCATCTCACAAAAATGGAGAGCAACTAAAACAAGGAACGATCCTTTTCTCTTCAGCATCTACACTCAAAAGAGAGCAGCCACACCCCCAATCGAGAGCTCACCCAACTCCTTCAACGAAAGTCCAGTATCTGACTTGCTAATTAATTATCTTCCTTTTGAGTCTGACGCCTCCCTTTCAACTAATAAATCCAATCATTCCATTTCACTCCCTTCACACTCGATTTCCCATCTGCAATAACAATAACCAAAACAGGAGCTGTTGAATACAGCATAGTTCAGAACCTGCTTTTACGCCTTAGAGAATCTTGTCGTTCGATCTCAGAGAAGCTAGAATAGAAAACGCTAGGATAAATCAGAATTTTGGGGTTGATTCGAATGCCGATCGAGGTCTTGTTCGTGGTGCTGATAAAGTTTCAGATTGCAACTCTATTGTTGCTGTAGTAGCTGTTATTCGAGTTTTCTAGAGGTCTTTTTGATGAAATAAAGAAAGTTTATCGCGCAAAGGTCCATTCTTATACTTATTTTACCTTCATTTCCTTTTGCTAGTTTACTGAATGGTTTTTTCTCAGCTGTTATTCTGTTTATATTTCATTATGTAGTCCTAGTTAACTTGGTCCATTTTGCCGTGGGTTGTCTTATCGGATTCATGTTTGAGCTCACCCTTTACTACTTGGTGTGGATACATGTTGATTTGCCACCTTCATTCTTTAGATTTAATACATATGAATCATGTTAATTTAAAGGAAGTTTAGGTTGGTAGTAGTTGTTTGTAATTATTCATGTTACTGTTTATTTCCTTAGTTGTTGGGATGAAAACTTTAGTGTTAGTTCATGAACCGGAATTAGCAAATGGAAATTCATTACACGAACGCTGCAATACCTTATAATTCAATTGGAAGCTTTATGGATATTTTTTAGAGGTGTTACATATGACCATGTAAATTATATATATTTTCCAATCCTCCATATGGTCAGGAGAGTTTATACCCATCGATTAGTACCAATCCATACAAATTTGGGTACTCCGAAGCAGGTAGTTTCTCGTATTATGAATATGGTCATGAATATGTGGTTAATGATCATGTATCTGGAATCGAGGATCATGATAGACATATAGAGAACCCTTCAACCGCTACGGGTTGTGAGCACGTGATTTTTGCTTCACGAAAACTACTCCAAAAGAAAACAAAATTCTCTTGGTGTGCAATTTTTAGGATTTACGTGGCATTTTTGGATAATTATTGGTGTTTTTGTCTGTGAATGTTTATCCTGTTTTAATTAATTAAAATAAAAAAATATATATATGTTGCATGCATATTTAGGATTTGATTGTGCGATTAGGAATTAATTAAATCATAATTTGGTTTTTAAAAGAAGAAAAATATGCATTTAAAGTGTGTCATCGTGTGATTTTATTTTTTTTAACTTGTGTGATAATTGTTGTTGAGAGTTAATATTTTGTAGTTTAATTTTGGTTTTACAGTTTTATTTTTAGAATTTTTGTTAAGTTGTTAATTAAAAGAAGAAAATGAAAAGAGTAGAAAATAAAAGGCAAATCGGATCTGGGCCAAAATTTAAACCAAAAATCAGGCCCAAACATTCAAAAGACCCGGTCCAATCCAGTTCAGCCTCTGCATAATTGAAAACGATGTTGTATTAACACTTTCCATCTGGACCGTTGATCAAATAGATCTAACGGTCCAGTTTAGTTCTTTCATTAAACCAAACGACGTCGTATGGTTGTATTTGATCAGGACCGTTCATTGTTTTTGATATAATGGCTCCCAGGCCTTCCTTCATGGCCCGACCCACTCCCATCTGAGACTGACCCAAACCCCCCTATTTAAACAAAACGACACCGTGTAGTTTAACCCCCTTGATCTTGGCCGTTGATCTTAATTGATCTAACGGCTAGTATCAAAATAATCCCTCCGTATATAAGGCCAATCCTTACCCCATACCCCCAAAGCCATACCCCCCCCTTTCCACCTTCGTCTCTGATCTTCAAAGACCAGACATGTCTGCCACCTCTAGCCACCATGCACCGCCCACCGGAAATCGCCTCACGGCGGTTCCGGTGGTCCAAACGACCCCAAAATTACACCATAGCTTCCCCCCGACATCCTCTTTCCAGATCTGGTAATAGTTTCCCTCAAATCCATACCCAATGTCTCGAATCTTCAATCAAAGAGTCCGTCTGAGACCTCACT
Source organism: Nicotiana tabacum (assembly GCF_000715075.1). NCBI lineage: Eukaryota > Viridiplantae > Streptophyta > Magnoliopsida > Solanales > Solanaceae > Nicotiana > Nicotiana tabacum. Next base: position 6,964,481 of record NC_134087.1, read on the forward strand.
TGTTCCGATGACTACCAAATTAACACTCCTAAGCCATCTGACCACCCTCATTACAAATCCAGTACCCGTTGGCTTCGAATCTTCCTGGAACTCCTCGATCTTCGTTTGAAGATTCGAGCCAAACATGAACCTACCCCGATCCGTTCCAAATTCATACCAGGTGACCCTCAGACCTCCCTCACCCCTAAACCACCACTGGTTCCCTTCAAATCTGCCTAGAAACGTTCGAACCCTAAATGGAAAAAAACGGAACCCTAGAAATTCCAAATCATGGAATCCGTCCAAATTAAGTGAGGATTTGGGGTTTAATCGACCTTAATCGAAGTGTTCTTAGTTGAGAACACTTCGACTAAGGTCTGTTCGACCTCAAAATGTCCAAATCCGAGTTCGAGCCTGGGTCCGTATAGTTCTGAGGTTCTGAGGTATTTTTCTTTTTCCTTTATTTTGTATTTATGATTTTTCTATCTATGTATCTGTTTAGTTTAGTTTTATTGATTCCCCATGCTTTTTTCAATTCATCTTCTCATCTCAACTAGACCTTTTTATTTGGTCCAATTCTGGCATTGCTTCTGTTTGCTGTAATTGTTATGAGTTACAATGTGTGTAATCGATTGAATAAGTGTCGTCGATTAGTCTGGCATGCTGAATGTTAGATTAACATGATAATAGTCTGAGTTTTGGTTCATGCTTGCCTGTTTCCCTTCCTGCCTCGTTTGTGTTCTAAGGTTGTATTAAAATGAGCCCGTTGGTATATTTTGAACTTAGAATTGAGCCTATTGGTATAGTCAGTTCATTGAACTGAATTTATTGGTCATTAGTTATCTTGAACCCGTCAATACCCTTAAAGCCCGGTTGACTGTTTCTTCTTGTGTATTTCAATCTGATTAAGGCATATGCTCAGCGAGTTGATTCCAGCTTTCATTTTTTATCCCACCTTCCATTTTCTTTTGTGCTGCCATGAACCCTTAATGCCATAGCTTGAATGACTAACTGATTTGAATAGCTTAGAAAGGTTCAGTGCACAAACTGGTAGGGCAGTAGTTTCAGGACCTTAGGGGGTAGTTTGGGAATTGAAAACAGGAAGAGATGGGTGGTTTAAGTGCTCTGTCCACTAATTATTAAAATACCATTAGGCTAATGAATTGATTAGTATTAATGGGAAACAAAAAGGGAATGGGGGGCTGATAATAAGGAAAAGTTTGCCTTAGTGGGATTTAAAGTGAAAAATCAAATTTTAGTGGGAAAAAATCTGACTTGAATAAGGAAAGGGGCCGGGCACTAAGTTTGAAAGGAGGATGGTTGTATAAAAAGGAGATTGAGGACCGAATTTGAGGAGGAGACTTTTCAGAACAAAACAAAAAAAGAGAAATTTCTGGAAAAAATGAGGGAATTGGAGAGTGAGAATTGCAGAGAGAGAACTAAGAAGAAGAGTGAATGAAAACTGAAAACATTCATAGTTCAAGTTAAAAACTTGCTGGATTTTATCATCAAAATTCAGTAATTTTTAGAGTTGAATAGGCTGAATTTTAAACACCTAAAAGTTCAGTAATTGGAGAAAGTTAAAAGAGAGGGTTGAGAGATAAAACAAAACTGAAAAGTGAAGTCTTTCTTCCATTGTTGAAAATCAGGACTGTTCCTTGCATCTTTTGTATTTCTGAGTACATCCTGGTTTTGTTCTAATTGCTGAATATTTCTGGGGTTTAGCTGAGGTTCCAAGTGTTTTTTTTGAGCTGTTATTTCCCGTTCTGCATTGTTTTGTATTGGTGCTGTTTCATTGAGTATTCTTGGGACTCCACTGTTGGTTTTAAAAGCTGTCACTGAGTTGTTCTGCTATACTACTGTTGTTGTTTTGCTGTTGCTGTTTTGCTACTGCTGATCTTCCTTTTCTCCCATTATAAACATTTCTAGGTACATACTTCTGAAACCATGTGTTGATGTAAGCTTAAAGTTGAAGCGGAAGTTGAAATGAACTGAGAAATGCATGTTTGCCTGCTTCATAGTATCTATGTTCAAGATGTAGCAATAGGGCAAAATGATAGGAAGATTGTATTTGTTTAGGCTCATTCCAATTGTATTTATTTCATGTGAATTGGAACATACTCGAACTAATGTGGACTGTTAAATCGTATGCTGTTGGACTAATTAAATGTATTTCCATATGTTTAACAATTTAGTTTGGTTTAGCTGATGATGATAGTATAACGAAGAATCTCAATAGGCCTATGTACATATTCCGTTGAATCTTTGGACTGTTCAAACTTGATATGGCCCGGTCCCATTTGATTTTAAGATAAACACGTATTTTAAGAAACGTTTCAGACTGCGTCAGCTAGTACCCATGGATTAGCTATTAATGTCATTTCTCCCGTCCTGTTGAGTTCCTTGTTTCAACATAGGTTTAATAGTGTAGATGAATAATTGATATCAACATCAGCTCACCATTTAACAAAGCGGCTGTTTGATAAGTGGACATGAATGAAGTGTTTAATCTGAATAAATGTATGATGTTGAACTCTAATGTTGTTTGGTAAACGCAATCAGGAAAAGTGGGACTTTTGTCCAAAGCATACATTATACGGCCTGGGCCTTTTGGCAATTGGCTCGTTAGTGGTCAAGCGGCCCAGTATGAGTTTTAAGTTAGGTAGCGGTTCCAGATTGAAAGGCGCTCTTTTTTTTTTTGTTTAGATATGGACTTGAACTTGAAACTCGAATTTTAATATTAACTAATTAGGATTTATTTATTATTTTAGAGACAAACGAAATAGAAAACATAGTCATTATAGGATGACCTTTAAAATAAAATGAGGCGCGCCTCGCCAAATAAATTATAAATCGCGCGGCCCTCAATAAACATATACAATAATTGGTTAGATTCCGGGACGGGCCGTTTAGCAAAATTTCATGGCCTCGCCCAAGAAAATTACACTACGTTAGTCGCTTAGGGCGCGTCCTTAATAAGATTATTTCCTTAAATACGGGTGTGCATTTATGTAACCCAAATCTAAATCTCAACAGAGTCGAGACGTGTCGATAGCCTTGGGTACATTGATTGTGAAGAGGTTCGAGATACGTTTTCACGACATTGCAATTCTTTTGTAAAAATAACAACAATAATAATAGAAGCGGTAAAAGAATCATAATTTGCACTAAGTTCAATATGAATTAAAATCAGATAAACAAACCGAATATGACAGTTGAGCGACCGTGCTAGAACCACGGAACTCGGGAATGCCTAACATCTTCTCCCGGGTTAACAGAATTCTTTATCCGGATTTCTGGTTCGCGAACTGTAATACAGAGTCATTCTTTTCCTCGATTCGGGATTAAATTGGTGACTTGGGACACCCTAAATCTCTCAAGTGGCGACTCTGAAATAAATAAACAGATCCCGTTTCGATTGTCCTTTACTTGGAAAAACTCTCTTCTGCGCTGCATTTTGCGGAGGCGCGGGCGAAAAAGGAGGTGTGACAGCTCTGGCGACTCTGCTGGGGACCGAATCCAGAATCTCTGGTTTAGGGTTCAGAATTCAAGCTTAGATAAATTGTTATGTTTGGGCCTAATGTGCTAAATGCTGCTTTTACCGCTTTGATGTTATCTGAACTGTACATAAACTATGCCGAAACCCTTCTCTTCTTACCTCCGGGGATGTGCTTGCTGGTCGAGACTCCCTATTCTGTTAGTGTCAATACCCGAAATAAGAAAGAGGCCGGACAAGTTACTAAGCCGGATGACCTTTTGGGTCCCGGTACGTAGCCCCCTCCTCGACTCGAGTTGTCCGCTCGGGTACACAGTCTAGAACATATACCCAGGTTGAACCTAGAATAACTTGACTTCATGTCGGATCCCTAGTAGGAACGTTTATTTGCATCATGTTGTATTTGGCTTAGGGGACTCAACACAGGAGTTGGGTCCGTCTAGGACAAGCAACCTGAAATGAAAAAATACCATCCTGCTGCATCCTGTTTGTTTTGCACATTTATTTGCTTCAGATCTGCATGCTGACCGGCTTCTGAAATCCAGAATTTTTGAAAAATTGTGAAAAAAGAGAAAAATAGCAATGTAGGGAGATAACTACTTATTTTTAGAAAAATAAAACCAATGTCCAAGTAGTGTCAAAACCCTGCCGAAATTTTGAAAAAAAAATTGTCTTTTTTAGTTTGATTTATTTGAAAAACAAAAGAAAGGAGTCTTGTTAACAAGTTTAGTTTATGTTGGCGAACTACGCCGGTTTGATTCTCATAGGGTGTGAGATACATAGGCAACCCTCATCGGGTTCAACCTCCCCTTTTGCAAAAATAGTAAAAAAATGTCAATTTTTGATTGTCAAATATAAATAAGTGGGGTGATGTCGTTTTTTTTAAGAATAGCCGAATGTTCCCGGAAGGGACGCCGGAAGGCTAACTTTGCATAAATGGCCACTTTTGATCATCCTTTAGAGTTTTGGTCGGTTGACCCTTACAGCCTTAAAATCTTCATTCCCGAAGTGCTGGAAGGCCGTGTTCGGAACCGGATCTTCCTTTAAATCTCGAAGGAAAAAATAGAAATAATAATAATATATATATATATAGCCAACTGGTTGAGTCAGATAAATTTATATATATATATATATATATATATAGAGAGAGAGAGAGGATAAATTTTATTTTTGCTTAATCACCCTAATAAATGTGCAGAATGAGCACAAGTTAGACTTCGCACGTAACAATTGTGAACAAGATCCCTTTGGAGTTGCACATGTGGTGGGATGACTTGGCGAGTCAGGACGCGACACAATCAATCTATACCTGGGAGGCCTCCCTGGGTTGATGAAGATTAATCCTAGAGGGGATATCATAAAGGCCTTGGTCGCATTCTAGGACCCGACTCACAACGTATTTCGCTTCTCGGATTTTGAACTTACCCCAACATTGGAAGAAATAGCTGGGTACATCGGGAGCCCCAAAATTCCTTTGAGACACCAGTACCTGATCGCTCCAAGGGCCGTAGCCGTACACAGGTTCGTAGACTCTCTGAAAAAAGCAGGGGGGTCCACAATCCAGACTTGGCAGCTGGTTTTTGTACTTTGCGGTTTATATACAACAGGTTGGCCACATAGGGGGTTTAACAAGCCAGAAAACAAAATCTATAGCAAAGGAAACCGCCTTAAGTGGGAAGAACATAGGTGTGTTGCGTTCATGATAGCCTTTCTGGGACTCCTGGTGTTTCCTAGAAAAGACGGGAACATTGACATACGAGTATCCGGGGTTGTCAGCACTTTACTCACTCAGGCCAACAGCACCTTCGTACCCATGATAGTAGCTGAAATCTTCCGCGCTCTCACAGCTTGCAAAGCCGTGGGAAATTTCTTTAAGGGGTGCAATGTGTTGCTGCAGATGTGGATGATCGAACATCTATGTCGTCGTCCGCAATTTATGAGTTATGGATCGACAGAGAAAACATGCATAGAGGAATTTTTCACAAGGGTTAACGGAATCAGCTTACCAGAAGGGGTCACGGAATAGATAGCCTGCCTCCGTTCTATTACTGCAGGCCGAATAGAATGGACATTTGGATAGTTGCCTACGAATGAAATCATATATATGCCCGCCACGGGACCCATTTCCTTTTGATGGGACTCTGTAGTATTCAACACTACGCCCCGTATCGAGTCTTGAGACAGCTGGGGAGATGCCAAATAGTTCCGAAAGATGAAGATCTTAGTGGCCAAGTAGTCGAGATCGGGCCCAGCGGACAGTTTCCTAAAGCAGCCGTCCGACAAATTTGGAGCGAATGTCAATACCTAACAGCCAATACATGTGTACGTGATCGGTCCAAGGGTGAAGTTTCGCTGGGATACCTTGCTTCGTTTAGGAAAGAAATCGAGTTCGGGAGACCGGTTAAAAGACCCCATCTCCAAGAGTTCGTCCAGACGTCACAAGAACAGTGGGATTGGTTGGGTAAAGAAGAGAGTTACAGGGCAGAAATAGGCAAGCTGAAACAACAGATTAAGGATCTGAAATTTGAGAACAAAGTGCAGGTTGCTGCCAATGAAAGAGAAAAGAACAAATTAGCCAGAGAAAGCGAGATCCTCAAAGCTCAGACCCGGAAGATGAAAATGGATGCCGACAACCAACGGAGAAGCCGGTCCGATAAAAGGTTGATAGCAGGGTTAAGGAATCAGGTCATTGAAAGCCGAAAAGACTTGGAAAAATCCGAGGCTAGCATAGCAAGAATGCGGGCCAGATGGGCAAAAGGTGCAGCAGCGCGAAAAAAGCACCTATGGCAAATGAGAAAGGGATTATGAAGGGAGCATTGCAATATTGAGAGAAACAAATTCCACTCTCAGAGATCGGGTCTTTAAACAAGCCCGAAATGCTAGAACAGACAGGGAGCGCTACAATGATTCAATAGCCCGATTGGAAGAACAAATGAAGAGGTTCCAAAATCAGCTCGTTGACAACACTCAAGTATTGGGACTAAAGAATCAACGAATAGAACAGCTGTGTATGGAAAGAGATAGAATCAGGGGTATGATCGATGAGATTGGGCGCTACATCACCACGAAGTGCCTAACATGTGAAGAAATGCCCCGTGATACCCTTTTTTCCTCAGTCATGGGTTGTGTCCACCGGATCATGGAGGAATTAAAAAGCCTGCAAAGAGGCCTGGCACCAAAACCCGCGGAAAGGCCGAACAATGCCTTGCGGGCACCAAAATTCAAGGCTTTAATGTATACCTAGTTTAAGTCTGCACTTGTTTGGTTTTTAAAAAGTCTATTGTCTACCCCTCTGTTCTCTTTTCAAATCAAACACTGTTAATAGCGTGGAGTTTGTATTTCGTTTTTTATTTTCCAATGATAGCTTGTAATAACATATTTTGGTAATAAAATGCAAAATTGTGTCTTTATTTTACTTATGGCAGAACTACACCTGGTCTGATTCATGCGGGGATATGATACATAGCAATTTACATAAGATTCGACCACCCCTAAAAGATAAAAAGAAGAGGCAAAGTGAATAAAGAAAGGACATAAGCCGGAATGACGCATGCAGTCAAAGCAAAAACATGTTAGAAATGGTTAACTGCCTAGGAATATTGCATTCCCCAATGTGAAATTGCAATATGTGTTAAACTCTAATGCTAACAAGTTTGTTGTTCTAATATCACAGAAAGAGATTTCAAAACAGTTAGCTCGTTAGAACGTTCTGGCAGATTACCACTACCACACAAGATCAAAAGGGCCCATTCCGGAAAATATGTTTGGTTCGGACAAAAGTGCTGAGGAAGAAAAAACGGAGATGAAGGAGGAAGTGGACAGGTTGAGACAAGAGATTGCTGGGATGCACCTAGCCTGGGCTAAGGGACAAACACCACCAATACTTCCCCCTACTCCTACCCTTTCACCAGCTCGGACTCCGGAACACCCTTCCACTGGTCCATCAACGAGCTTCCCCATTGCCCAATACTATCAAGGGGAAACTTCCTATAATCCCCAAGCTTCACCACCCAAACAAAACCCTCCTCCACCAGCTGTTCCTGTTTTCGTGGCACCTCCACCCGCCACATTGCAAAAATCACCTAAGGAACCAGTGTTTCTGGTTCACGACAACCAGTACTATCCTCCTGAACTCACCTTCAAACCACCCGAGCCATACATTTACACCCCTGACTTTCAGCTCCCGACAGAAACTGAGAGGCCAGCTAAGAATCTGGAGCAGGACGAAGTGCTCCGTAAAGTGAAAATCCTGGAGCAATCCTTCAGGAATATGCATGGATTGGGCAGCCAAGTCAGTGTGTCCTATAAAGATCTGTGTCCCTTCCCCGATGTTCAATTACCGGCAGGTTTTAAGATGCTAAATTTTGATCTATATGAGGGGCATGGTGATCCCATGGCGCATCTACGAGGTTTTTGTAGTAAGATGAGAGGGGCAGGTGGAAAGGATGAGCTGCTGATTGCTTATTTCGGTCAAAGTTTAAGCGGGTCCGCATTAGAATGGTACACAAGGCAGTATCCTAGCAGGTGGTATACATGGGACGATCTAGCACAAGCGTTTGCAGGTCATTTCCAGTATAACCTCGAGATCGTCCCCGACCGTCTCACCCTGTTAAAACTTGAGAAAAAACCGGGAGAGAGCTTCAGGGAATTCGGATTTCGTTGGAGAGAACAAGCAGCAAGAGTCGATCCGCCAATGAGGGAAGGTGAAATGGTGGATTACTTCTTACAAACTTTAGAGCCAACTTACTTTGGTCATCTGGTGACGTCAGTTGGTAAATCTTTCAATGAAGTAGTAAAAATGGGCGGCATGGTTGAAGAGGGAATCAGGTCCAACAAGATAATGAGTTATTCGGCGATCAAGACCACAACTCAGGCTATCCAAAGCGGCACGGGAGGTGCGCTCGGGAAAAAGAAGAGAGAGGAGGTCGCAAATATATTTTAATGCTTTATTATTTTTAAACTTAGTATACAAATATATTTTTGACATGTAAATTTATTCGATATGGCTCAGTATTTTTTCGGTTTATTTTTATAAAATAAAAGACCTACCCTAATTATCGGTACGATTATAGAATTATATAAAAACTTGCGATTTTATTAAAAGAAACCTGAAAAACGGTTCAATACAATATGATTCAATCGGTTTAGTCGGTTTTTAAATATCCATTGACACCTCTACAGACACTAATTTCTTCCTTTTCTTTTGACTTTATTTGAGTTTTGAGTACTCTTTCCTTAGTTACCACATCAGAGGCTGATTTAGAAATTAACAGGGCAAATATATATATGCTCATTTATCTTAGACTGAAAATGCATAAGACAAAAGTTATTCACACTCGTGTTTAGAATTGGTATTAATTTAGCATAGTCAAGCAATAAATTGAGGTAATAATACTTATTGATTTATTATGATTACATGTCATATACTTCCTCCGTCCAAGATTACATATCCACTATTGACTTAGCACACATCTTAAGAAATAATAAAAAATATGATAGAGATTTTTACCTTCTATAGAAAAGGTTAACATCTTATTTATTTTAAATAAATATCATTTAAAAAAATTATATTCTATAGATACCTTTTAAGGTTTATAGCAAAATATTTAATTTTAGTTACCTCCTAGTCCAAAGCCACTAAATACACTATCAGTTACACTATTTTTTTCTCTCTCTACTTTGATACATCTCATTCTCTTCCCCCATTCCCTGAAAACACGATGCTCAATCTCAAAATTCCTCTCACCTACATCACCTACCATTATTCAAAAACAATGCTTTTGCCTTTTTCTCTTCTTGTATTTCTCAGTGTTTTCAATTCAATTATCAAGAACGCAAATACAAAGAAGATCATACACGTGAATGTGGAGATCTCAAGACCGGCTGCCGGAGGTCGCTGTCATTTTGTAACAGTTAATTGCGACGTCGTTTCATGCCTCAAGGGACTCGTGTTCCACTTTGGCTTGCTTCACTACTGTTATCTACAAATCAAGGAAACATGCCTCATTTTAAAGATTGTTATGTTCAAGATTCTCACCAACAATCTTTATGCCAATAAAATTGATTTTCTCCTCCCTCCCTTTCTCTGTCCCTTGTTTCCTTGATTTGTAGATATATTAATTATCAGTCAAAACTGATTCTTGTGCAAAGCCCCCATCCCATTATAATAGATGCACTGATTCTTGAAGATTACTATGTTCAAGATTCAACCCTATGCCCCGTATCGAGTCTTGAGACAGCTGGGAAGATGCCAAATAGTTCCGAAAGATGAAGATCTTAGTGGCCAAGTAGTCGAGATCGGGCCCAGCGGACAGTTTCCTAAAGCAGCCATCCGACAAATTTGGAGCGAATGTCAATACCTAACAGCCAATACATGTGTATGTGATCGGTCCAAGGGTGAACTTTCGCTGGGATACCTTGCTTCGTTTAGGAAAGAAATCGAGTTTGGGAGATCGGCCAAAAGACCCCATCTCCAAGAGTTCGTCCAGACGTCACAAGAACAGTGGGATTGGTTGGGTATAGAAGAGAGTTACAGGGCAGAAATAGGCAAGCTGAAACAACAGATTAAGGATCTGATATTTGAGAACAAAGTGTAGGTTGCTGCCAATGAAAGAGAAAAGAACAAATTAGCCAGAGAAAGCGAGATCCTCAAAGATCAGACCCGGAAGATGAAAATGGATGCTGACAACCAACGGAGAAGCCGGTCCGATAAAAGGTTGATAGCAGGGTTAAGGAATCAGGTCATTGAAAGCCGAAAAGATTTGGAAAAATCCGAGGCTAGCATAGCAAGAATACGGGCCAGATGGGCAAAAGGTGCAGCAGCGCGAAAAAAGCACCTATGGAAAATGAGAAAGGGATTATGAAGGGAGCATTGCAATATTGAGAGAAACAAATTCCACTCTCAGAGATCGGGTCTTAAAACAAGCCCGAAATGCTAGAACAGACAGGGAGCGCTACAATGATTCAATAGCCCAATTGGAAGAACAAATGAAGAGGTTCCAAAATTAGCTCGTTGACAACACTCAAGTATTGGGACTAAAGAATCAACGAATAGAACAGCTGTGTATGGAAAGAGATAGAATCAGGGGTATGATCGATGAGATTGGGCGCTACATCACCACGAAGTGCCTAACATGTGAAGAAATGCCCCGTGATACCCTTTTTGCCTCAGTCATGGGTTGTTTCCACCGGATCATGGAGGAATTAAAAAGCCTGCAAAGAGGCCTGGCACCAAAACCCGCGGAAAGGCCGAACGATGCCTTGCGGGCACCAAAATTCAAGGCTTTAATGTATCCCTAGTTCAAGTCTGCACTTGTTTGGTTTTTAAAAAGTCTGTTGTCTACCCCTCTATTCTCTTTTCATATCAAACACTGTTAATAGCGTGGAGTCTGTATTTTGTTTTTTATTTTCCAATGATAGCTTGTAATAGCATATTTTGGTAATAAAATGCAAAATTGTGTCTTTATTTTACTTATGGCAGAACTACGCCTGGTCTGATTCATGCGGGAAAATGATACATAGTAATTTACATAAGATTCAAACACCCCTAAAAGATAAAAAGAAGAGGCAAAGTGAATAAAGAAAGGACATAAGCCGGAATGACGCATGCAGTCAAAGCAAAAACATGTTAGAAATGGTTAACTGCCTAGGAACATTGCATTCCCCAATGTGAAATTGCAATATATGTTAAACTCTAACGCTAACAAGTTTGTTGTTCTAATATCACAGAAAGAGATTTCAATACAGTTAGCTCGTTAGAACGTTCTGGCAGATTACCACTACCACACAAGATCAAAAGGGCCCATTCCGGAAAATATGTTTGGTTCGGACAAAAGTGCTGAGGAAGAAAAAACGGAGATGCAAATGATGAAGGAGGAAGTGGACAGGTTGAGACAAGAGATTGCTGGGATGCACCTAGCCTGGGCTAAGGGACAAACACCACCAATACTTCCCCCTACTCCTACCCTTTCACCAGCTCGGACTCCGGAACACCCTTCCACTGGTCCATCAACGAGCTTCCCCATTGCCCAATACTATCAAGGGGAAACTTCCTATAATCCCCAAGCTTTACCACCCAAACAAAACCCTCCTCCACCAGCTGTTCCTGTTTTCGTGGCACCTCCACCTGCCACATTGCAAAAATCACTTGAGGAACCAGTGTTTCTGGTTCACGACAACCAGTACTATCCTCCTGAACTCACCTTCAAACCACCCGAGCCATACATTTACACCCCTGACCTTCAGCTCCCGACAGAAACTGAGAGGCCAGCTAAGAATCCGGAGCAGGACGAAGTGCTCCGTAAAAGGAAAAGCCTGGAGCAATCCTTCAGGAATATGCATGGATTGGGCAGCCAAGTCAGTGTGTCCTATAAAGATCTGTGTCCCTTCCCCGATGTTCAATTACCGGCAGGTTTTAAGATGCTAAAGTTTGATCTATATGAGGGGCATGGTGATCCCATGGCGCATCTACGAGGTTTTTGTAGTAAGATGAGAGGGGCAGGTGGAAAGGATGAGCTGCTGATTGCTTATTTCAGTCAAAGTTTAAGCGGGTCCGCATTAGAATGGTACACAAGGCAGTATCCTAGCAAGTGGTATACATGGGACGATCTAGCACAAGCGTTTGCAGGTCATTTCCAGTATAACCTCGAGATCGTCCCCGACCGTCTCACCCTGTTAAAACTTGAGAAAAAACCGGGAGAGAGCTTCAGGGAATTCGGATTCCGTTGGAGAGAACAAGCGGCAAGAGTCGATCCGCCAATGAGGGAAGTTGAAATGGTGGATTACTTCTTACAAACTTTAGAGCCAACTTACTTTGGTCATCTGGTGACGTCAGTTGGTAAATCTTTCAATGAAGTAGTAAAAATGGGCGGCATGGTTGAAGAGGGAATCAGGTCCAACAAGATAATGAGTTATTCGGCGATCAAGACCACAACTCAGGCTATCCAAAGCGGCACGGGAGGTGCGCTCGGGAAAAAGAAGAGAGAGGAGGTCGCAACAGTCGAAGCAGGTACTTGGTCCAAATCAAGAGGTCTAGCCCCTCGCTACCAAACTAGACCCCATTACCCAAATTATCCACACAATCCATACAACCCTCCACAACCCTATTATCCACCACAAGAGTCCTATTTCTCCATCCATCACGCCCAAACTTACAGCCTGCCTCCGGCTCGTCCGCAATGGCGTGCGCCAGCTCTCGAAAACACATATCCACCACCAAGGGCCTACAGGAATCCTTCAGGGCCAAGCTTCCGCGGAAATCAGGCTTTCAGAAACGAAAGGATGCAGAAGCCGAGAACATTCACTCCGTTGGGAGAAACCTATACTACTCTGTTTCACAAGTTGAGGCAGATAGGCTTATTAAGTCCTATTGAACCCAAATTGCCAAATCCCCTTCCCAGAAATCTAGACCATTCAGTAAACTATGAATATTGTTCAGGGGTTCCTGGGCATGATACTGAGAAGTGTTGGAAGTTGAAGACTTCCATACAAGATCTTATTGACACAAATAGGATCGAGGTTCAGGCACCAGAGGCACCCAACATCAATGAAAACCCGTTACCAGTGCACCATGAGGCCCACATGATCGAACTAGTGCACGAAGGAGGAAAACTTAAAACACCCTCACAAATGGTAATGATGGTTCGTGCCAATACGAACGAAAATTCAACCAGTGGAAAGGCAGTGGTATAGTTGGGAAAGGCAGATGACAAGCCATTTGGTAGTAGGGAAAGGTTCGTCTATTGCTGCGAAGAAGCCAGAGTCAGCCAATGCATTGCTGCAGGGAGTATCAAGCACACCAGTGTTGGTGGTAAAGGGGGTCCACATAGAACCAGTTATTATCAGGCCAGTCATGCAGTTGCCGATAACAAGTGAGAAAGTTGTGTCATGGAGCTACAGTCCAGTGGCAGTGATGCATAAGGGAAAGGAGGTTGTAGAAGAAGTATGCGAGGCTCAGGGGTTAACTCGTTCGGGAAGGTGTTTTGTTCCCACAGAATTGAGAAGGACCAATACTGTAACAATCAAGAAGCCAGTAACGGAGGAAGAAGCAGAAGAGTTTTTGAAGAATATGAAGGCCCAGGACTACTGAATTATAGAGCAGTTGAGGAAGACCCCAACCCAGATTTCGTTGCTATCCTCATTGATCCATTCAAATGATCATTGTCAGGCCTTAATGAAGATTCTGAACGAAGCCCATGTCCCGGACAAGCTCTCAGTGAACCATTTGGAGAAAATAGTGCACAAGATCTTCGAAGTAAACCGAGTGACATTCTCTGACGATGAGTTACCGGTAGAGGGTACAGAACACAACAGGGCACTCTACTTGACGGTAAAATGCGAAGACTCGGTGGTCACTCGAGTACTAATTTATAATGGGTCAAGTGCCAATATTTGTCCTTTGGCCACTCTGAACAAACTAAAGGTTGCTGATGATAAGATCCACAAGAGCAGCGTTTGCGTCCGAGGTTTTGATGGGGGCGGTACTGACACAGTAGGTGATATCGTACTGGAATTAACCATTGGTCCAGTCGAGTTCACCATGGAATTTCAAGTGATAGACGTGGCAGTGTCGTATAATCTTTTGTTGGAACGACCCTGGATCCACGCAGCTAAAGCAGTGCCTTCTACACTGCATCAAATGGTCAAATTTGAATAGGATAGACAAAAGATTGTGGTACATGGGGATGATGGCACACATGCCATCAGTGATGCTATTGTACCCTTCATAGAAACCGACGATGACAAGGGCCCATGGGTTTATCAGGTTTTTGACACAATCTCAGTAGACAAAATTCCTGAGGGTGGGGGCCTTCCACTTCCCAGAATCACAGCTGCAACCTTCATGATAGCCTAAGAGATGTTGAACAGCGGATTTGTACCAGGAAAAGGTCTGGGGATTGATCTGCAAGGAATGGTCCAGCCAGTTTCTCTGCCCAAGAACCTGGATAATTTTGGGTTGGGATTCAAGCCCACCGCAGCGGATGTAAAGCGGGCCCAAAAGTTGAAGAAAAGAGTTTGGGTCCTTCCTAATCCAATCCCACGCCTTTCCAGATCATTTGTCAAAGCAGGGTGCAGAAAGTTGTCAGTCCCGGAAGTTCTTGGACCCTTGATCGGGCCAGATGGAGATTTGAATGAGGGCTTTGAAAGAATGTTCGCAGATGTCAACATGATAGAAGCTGGAGAGGGTTCCAGTAAGGCAGACATACAGTTTGTGGGGCCTAGGGCGAATGTCAACAATTGGACAACTACTCCTCTTCCTACTTGGAGGGAGTCCTGGTAGTTGGCTCTGATTTTCCTTTTCTGTTTTCTGGATTATTCCAGGGTTGTAATCCAGATTCCTTTTTATTTCTATTATTGCTCAACAAAGTGTGAAACCTTGTTAACCCATAATTCAATAAAATGAAAAGTTTCTTCTTCATTCTTTATTTTATTTTTATTTTTAATTCTTGTTTCTTTCTTTTCTTTTTCCTGAACAGTTCTTTTCATACTGGTCTTAATGACATGGCATGCACAACGGATCTTCAACCTAGTCTAAAAGATCAATCTGATTCCGAACTAACCATACAAGAGGTCGATTATGATAATGAATCGGAATACGATGAAGATGAAGCCTTCGAAGAAATAAACAGAGAGCTAAGCCAGTTGGAAGAAAAATCCAGGCCAACTTAAATGACACAGAAGCACCAAATATCAGGGAGGAATTGATCAAAACACTTATTGAGTTCAAAGATGTTTTTGCATGGTCATATGATGACATGCCGGGGTTAAGCACAGATTTAGTGGTTCATAAATTGCCCACTGACCCGGCATGCCCTCCCGTCAAGCAGAAATTGAGGAAGTTCAAAACGGATATGAGTGTGAAGATTAAAGAGGAAGTAACCAAGCAGCTGCAAGCAAAGGTTATTCGTGTCACTCGATATCCTGATTGGTTGGCTAATGTGGTGCCGGTGCCAAAGAAAGATGGGAAGATCAGGGTGTGTGTCGATTACCACAATCTGAACAGGGCAAGCCCAAAGGACAACTTTCCTTTACCCAATATCCATATCTTGATCGATAATTACGCAGGACGTGAGCTCGGATCTTTTGTAGATTGCTATGCTGGATATCATCAGATTCTGATGGATGAAGAAGATGCGGAAAAGATGACATTCATTACGCCGTGGGGAACTTATTGCTACCGGGTAATGCCATTTGGTTTGAAGAATGCTGGGGCAACATACATAAGAGCGATGACCACTGTGTTTCATGACGTGATCCACAAAGAAATTGAGGTGTATGTGGACGATGTGATCATAAAATCCAAGCATTAGGAAGACCACGTAGCAGACCTAAAGAGGTTTTTTCAAAGACTTCGAAGGTATGATATTAAGCTCAACCCGGCCAAATGTGCATTTGGAGTTCCATCTGGAAAGATGTTGGGATTCATCGTCAGTCGGCGAGGTATTGAACTGGACCCGTCAAAGATCAAATCTATCCAAGATTTGCCATCGCCGAAGAACAAGACAGAAGTAATGAGTCTGTTGGGAAGGTTGAATTACATCAGCAGATTTATTGCTCAACTCACAGCAACTTGTGAACCCATCTTTCGGTTACTAAAGAAAGATGCTGCGATAGAATGGATGGTAGAATGTCAGGAGGCATTCGACCAGATCAAAGGATATTTATCAAATCCAACTGTGTTGGTTCCACCTGAGCTGGGGAGACCGTTAATTCTTTATCTAACGGTCCTGGAGAATTTGTTTGGCTGCGTGTTGGGGTAACACGACATTACAGGAAGGAAGGATCAAGCCATCTATTATCTCAGCAAGAAGTTTACGGTGTATGAGGCTAAGTACACTCAACTCGAGAAGACATGTTGCGCCCTAACTTGGGTGGCCCAGAAATTGAAGCATTATTTGTCTTCATATACTACTTATCTCATTTCACGCCTGGATCCACTAAAGTATATTTTCCAAAAGCCTATGCCCACAGGGAGGCTAGCGAAATGGCAAATATTACTCACGGAGTTCGACATCGTCTATGTGACGAGGACGGACATGAAAGCCCAAGCATTGGCCGATTACTTGGCTGAGAATCCTGTTGATGAAGAATACGAGCCGTTAAGGACGTATTTTCCTGACGAGGAAGTAACACATATAGATGAGTTGGAATTACCTGAGGAACCAGGTTGGAAGCTTTTCTTTGATGGAGCTGCAAATGCGAAGGGAGTTGGAATAGGAGCGATGCTTATTTTTGAAACAGGACGTCATTATCCTGTTACAGCTCAGCTGCATTTCTATTGTACCAACAACATGGCTGAGTATGAGGCATGCATTTTGGGTCTGCGACTAGCTGCAGACATGGATGTCCAGGACGTTTTGGTCTTGGGAGACTCGGACCTCCTGGTGCATCAGATTCAGGGTGAATGGGAAACACGGGATTTGAAACTCATACCATATCGACAATGTTTGCACGATCTGAGCAAGCGATTTTGATCAGTAGAATTCAGACACATCCTAAGAGTTCACAATGAGGTTGCCGATGCTTTGGCCACCTTAGCATCAATGTTACACCACCTAGACAAAATTCATGTTGACCCATTGTACATCCAGGTTCGTGATCAACATGCTTATTGCAACATGGTAGAGGAAGAAGTGGATGGCGAGCCATGGTTTTATGACGTCAAGGAGTACCTCAGGATGGGGATATACCCGAAGCAGGCCACCGGAGATCAAAAAAGAACCATTTGGCGATTGTTAAGTGGATTCTTCCTCAGTGGAGGAGTGTTGTACAAAAGAACACCAGATTTGGGATTGCTGAGATGTATAGATGTCAGTCAAGCCATGACAGTTATGACAGAGGTACATGCAGGAGTTTGTGGGCCACATATAAGCGGATATGTATTGGCAAAGAAGATTCTTCGAGCAGGGTATTATTGGCTCACTATGGAGCGTGATTGTATCAGTTTCGTGCGGAAATGCCATCAATGTAAGATACACGGAGATTTGATTCATTCTCCGCCGACAGAATTGCATACAATGTTAGCGCCATGGCCATTTGTTGCCTGGGGCATGGATGTCATTAGACCTATTGAGCCGGCAGCTACCAACGGTCATAAGTTCATTCTGGTGGCCATCGACTATTTTACTAAGTGGGTTGAAGCTAAAACTTTCAAGTCGGTAACCAAGAAAGCAGTGGTGGATTTTGTTCACTCCCATATCATCTGTAGATTTGCGGTCCCAAAAGTGATCATCACAGATAATGGTGCTAATCTTAACAGCAATTTGATGAAAGAGGTATGTCAGCAGTTTAAGATTACACACCGCAATTCCACCCCATATCGTCCTAAGGTGAATGGAGCAGTTGAGGCAACCAACAAAAACATAAAGAAGTTACTTCGGAAGATGGTAGAAGGTTCGAGACAATGGCATGAAAAATTACCATTTGCATTGTTGGGTTATCGCACCACTGTCCGGACTTCAGTAGGTGCAACCCCTTATTTGTTGGTATATGGAACTGAAGCAATAATACCGACAGAAGTTGAAATTTCGTCCCTTCGGATTGTCGCGGAGGCTGAGATTGATGATGACGAGTGGGTCAAAACCCGTTTGGAGCAGTTGAACTTGATTGATGAAAAAAGATTGGCAGCTGTGTGTCATAGCTAATTATATCAAAAGAGAATGGCGAGAGCCTACAACAAGAAGGTGCGCCCCAGAAAATTTGAGGTGGGGCAGCAGGTGTTAAAACGAATCCTGCCACATCAGGCCGAAACAAAAGGCAAGTTCACCCCGAATTGGCAAGGACCGTTCATTATAATCCGAGTGTTGTCCAATGGCGCTTTATGTTTAACAGATGTCGACGGGAAATGCGTCGACATGGCTATTAATTCTGACGCAGTTAAGAGATATTATGTATGATTTCTTTTGATTGTAATTGTTATTTGTTTGAGGTTGGCATTTATCGGAGAATGAAATGACGGAGGCAATTCTTTCTTCTATCCAAATACTTTATCCTTTGCTTGCCCTTTTGAGCCTTATTTATTCTTTCATATCCCTCTTTTGGAATCAGTAATTAAAATGAAAGGAAAAGAAAAAGAGAAAAATAATGATAATAAAGACAAAAGAAAAATCACAAGAAAAACAAAGGAATTGGGAACTACGTTTGACCTGATTCCTCAAAGAAAGATACGTAGGCGCCTCACGGTTCTGTCATAGTGTAACAAAAAACAAAAATCCCCAAGCAAGAAAAACTGGGGCAGAAGTTTGTGTTTATAATTTTGGGAAAGAAAGTTGATTCCAAAAGTTGTAATGTTTTACCCATCAAAATTATTTTGAACCTCTTGTTACCTCTTTTCTTTTAACCATACACAAAAACCCATATTGATGTCCAAAAAAGACCTCCCGATCAGTATCCGAGAAGTGCTAAATTAATACAAATGGAAGTCGGGAATAACACTTCGATCCCCAGCAAAGAAGAAGATCATAAGCTGGAAATGAATTGATAGCTGAAATAATCACCAACAGAGAGAGTCATATCGGCAGCACTCCAATCCCCAGCTGAAAAATAAAATAAGATGAGAGAGTCTTATCGGTGAAAACCTTCACAGGCACCATAAGGCAACGAAAGATGAGATAAATAAAACGAGAGAGTCTTATTGGTGAAAACCTTCACAGGCACCATAAGGCGACGAAAGATGAGAGAAATAAAATGAGAGAGTCTTATTGGTGAAAACCTTCACAGGCACCGTAAGGTGACGGGAGTTGAGAGAAATGAGAGGGTCTTATTAGTGAAAACCCCTCGAAGGGCACTATGAGGCGACAAGACAAGATTGGCGGAAAGGATCCGCATTTGGCAAAGAGTTGAATGCCTGTTTATCCTCAGCAAAATGAGACCATCCGAAAGATTGATTGATATGAATAGACTGGGTTGATCAATCCGGAATGCACGACATGATCGTTGGGATCGGTTATATCTCAGATAATTTCTTTTCTTTCTTTTTTCCCCAGCATTTGTTCAGAAAGATTTCTTTTTCTATTTTTTTTTGAAATCATCACTTTTTCATTTCTTGGTTTAAAGACTTTACCTCCTCAGCAGTTTGTTTTTGAAAAGGATTTTCAGAGCTTACTACCAGTTGCCAAAATGATGCAAAGCAAAATGCGAATAGGACAGGCCAAAGATAAGGCGATAAAACGAAAAGAAGTTGGCCACAAAACCAAATGATAAATGGGTCTAGATCCCAAGAGGACTAAATTTTCAGGGGAAGTTGGAGGAAAACGGAAAAGCAACAGTTACAAATGTTATGGGGATCCCCAGCAGATTAGCGAGATACAGGAACAACTCCGATAGATTCTCGACCAAGTTCCGCAATGGTCGGACAACACAGAGCGGGGAAAGAAGAGAGAAGGAGTATCATCCTCAGCAAATAATATCATCCCCAGCAAGTTTTGTAGCAAAGCAGAGAAAGGAAAAAAAGAAAACCATCCCCAGCAGAAGTGGCACGACCACTCACCACGTTTTAAACTAACAAATTTCTCTTTGATTTTAAGCAGGGAAAGGAAATATTATTGACAGCAGGAAGACAGGGTCACAAAGAAGATTATCAAATTGGGGCAGAAAATTTTCTCTCATTACGAAAATTTTCTTGAAATCAGATAGCCATTTGGGAAAGAGAGAAGATAACACAAGTTTTGAAGGAAGTAAAATACCTAGCAGTATACGAGAAGGGAGATACAAGTTTTAAAAGAAAAGCAATCTTGGAAGAAGCAAGATAACCCAAAGGTGTAAAAGCAATGACCTTTGAATCAATATCATCCCCACCATTGTTAAAAGGAGGAAGATAATTCCCCAGCAGTGTTATTTCCGGCAGGTTTCAAGGAAGTGAAAGCACCAGCTTTAAAGGAAATAGTCTTGAAAGAAGGAAAATGACATATTGGTGAAATAAAATATCGGTGTTATCCCCAGCAGTTTTCAGAGGGATAAAACACCAGTTTTGAAGGAAGCAGTTATTGAAGTCAGTAGCCCTCCTGGAGAATGGAGACCGAATTATTTTTAAGAAGTTGTTGAAGTCAGGAGCCTGCCTGGAGAATGGAGGTGTTATTCTTCGAAGTTGGTGTTGAGGTCAGGAGCCCGCCTGGAGAATGGAGGTGTTATTTTTAAGAAGTTGTTGAAATCAGAAGCCCGCCTGGAGAATGGAGGCTGAATTATTTTGAATTAATATTGAAGTCAGGAGCCCGCCTGGAGAATGGAGGCTGAATTATTTTGAATTAATATTGAAGTCAGGAGCCCGCCTGGAGAATGGAGGCTGAATTATTTTAAAATTGTTGGAGTCAGGAGCCCGCCTGGAGAATGGTGGCTGAATTATTTTGAGAAAGTTGGAAAAGTCAGGAGCCCGCTTGTAGAACGGAGGTTGTTAAATTTTAAGTTGGAGTCAGGAGCCTGCCTGGAGAATGGAGGTGTTTATTTTAAGTTGGAGAATTCAGGAGCCCGCCTGTAGAATGGAGGTTGTTAAATTTTAATAGAGAAGTCAGGAGCCCACCTGAAGAATGGAGGTGTTACATTTAAAAAGTTGGAGAAGTCAGGAGCCCGCCTGGAGAATGGAGGTGTTACATTTAAAAAGTTGAAGAAGTCAGGAGCCCGCCTGGAGAATGGAGGTGTTACATTTAAAAGATTGGAGAAGTCAGGAGCCCGCCTGGAGAACGGAGGTTGTGTCATCTTCCAAAAGTCAAGTTGGAGTCAGGAGCCCTCCTGGAGAATGGAGGTGTTACAATTAAAAAGTTGAAGAAGTCAGGAGCCCGCCTGGAGAATGGAGGTGTTTATTTTAAAAGGTTAGAAAAGTCAGAAGCCTGCCTGGAGAATGGGGGTGTTACATTTAAAAAGTTGAAGAAGTCAGGAGCCCGCCTGGAGAATGGAGGTGTTATTTTTAAGTTGTTATTGAAGTCAGGAGCCCGCCTGGAGAATGGAGGCCGAATTATTTTCAAAGTTGTTGAAGTCAGGAGCCCACCTGGAGAATGGAGGTTGTGTCATCTTTCAGAAGTCAAGTTGGTGTCAGGAGCGTCCCCGCCTGCAGAATAGAGGAATACATTTCAAGATCAAACAGAAGTCAGAAATGAGGAGGGTTACAACAAAAATCCCCAGCATAACAAGCTTTAATGTAGGAAGCAGTGTCCCCAGCAGACAGAACAGAATAATAAAACTTGTGTTCAGAAAAGCAAAAGGCTAGTGTCATCCCCAGCCGTTTTCGAAAGAAAGGCACCAAAGGAAACACAAGCCGACAAGAAAGCAAAAGCAACCAGAGCGCGTGGAAGATAGATAAGATTTTGTAAATCCTAGTTTAGTCTAGCCTCTAGTTTTCTTTTAATCACAATGTAACAAGGAGATCGGTAAGCAGTAGTAACAACATGCAACAGCAGTAACAGCAAAAAGCAGTCCCATGGTAGTCCCAGCTGCCAAAACTTCCCGAACTACATTAACCTGATTCCCTTCTAGCCAGGGATATGTAGGAAACCTTTGAAGCAAAGGTTCGGTTAAATCATTTTCAAAAAATGCTTCACACGGAGTATTCCAACGGGCAAAAATCGCTCGTATCCGCTCACTTTATTTTTGCACGAAAACCCTTCGTGTTTTCGGACAAAGAGGGGCAGCTGTGAGCACGTGATTTTTGCTTCACGAAAACTACTCCAAAAGAAATCAAAAATAAAACAAAATTCTCTATGTGTGCAATTTTTAGGATTTACGTGGCATTTTTGGATAATTATTGGTGTTTTTGTCTGTGAATGTTTATCCTGTTTTAATTAATTAAAATAAAAAAATATATATATGTTGCATGCATATTTAGGATTTGCTTGTGCGATTAGGGATTAATTAAACCATAATTTGGTTTTTAAAAGAAGAAAAATATGCATTTAAAGTGTGCCATCGTGTGATTTTATTTTTTTTAACTTGTGTGATAATTGTTGTTGAGAGTTAATATTTTGTAGTTTAATTTTGGTTTTACATTTTTATTTTTAGAATTTTTGTTAAGTTGTTAATTAAAAGAAGAAAATGAAAAGAGTTGAAAATATAAGGCAAATCGGATATGGGCCAAAATTTAGACCAAAAATCAGGCCCAAACATTCAAAAAACCCGGTCCAATCCAGTTCAGCCCCTGCATAATTGAAAACGACGCCGTATTAACACTTTCCGTCTGGACCGTTGATCAAATAGATCTAACGGTCCAGTTCAGTTCTTTCATTAAACCAAACGACGTCGTATGGTTATATTTGATCAGGACCATTCATTGTTTTTGATCTAATGGCTCCCAGGCCTTCGTTCATGACCCGACCCACTCCCATCTGAGACCGACCCAAACCCCCCTGTTTAAACAAAACGACACCGTGTAGTTTAACCCCTTTGATCTTGGCCGTTGATCTTAATTGATCTAACGGCTAGGATCGAAACAACCCCTCCGTATATAAGGCCAATCCTTACCCCACACCCCCAAAGCCATACCCCCCCTTTCCACATTCGTCTCTGATCTTCAGAGACCAGACATGTCTGCCACTTCTAGCCACCGTGCACCACCCACCGAAAATCGCCTCACGGCGGTTCCGGTGGTCCAAACGACCCCAAAATTACACCATAGCTTTCCCACGACATCCTCTTTCCAGATCTGGTAATAGTTTCCCTCGAATCCATACCCAATGTCTCGAATCTTCAATCAAAGAGTCCATCTAAGACATCACTTATTTTGATAACTACCAAATTAACACCCCTAAGCCATGTGACCACCCTCATTAAAGATCCAGTACCCGTTGGCTTCGAATCTTTGTTTGAAGATTCGAGCCAAACATGAACCTACCTCGATCCATTCCAAATTCATACCAGGTGACCCTCAGACCTCCCTCACCCCTAAACCACCACTAGTTCCCTTCAAATCTGCCTAGAAACGTTCGAACCCTAAATCGAAAAAAATGGAACCCTACAAATTCTAAATCATGGAATCCGTCCAAATTAAGTGAGGATTTGGGGTTTAATCAACCTTAATCGAAGTGTTCTTAGTTGAGAACACTTCGACTAAGGTCTGTTCGACCTCAAAATGTCCAAATCCGAGTTCGAGCCTGGGTCCGCATAGTTCTGAGGTTCTGAGGTATTTTTCTTTTTCCTTTATTCTGTATTTATGATTTTTCTATCTATGTATCTGTTTAGTTTAGTTTTATTGATTTCCCATGCTTTTTTCAATTCATCTTCTCATCTCCACTAGACCTTTTTATTTGGTCCAATTCTGGCATTGCTTCTGTTTGCTATAATTTTTATGAGTTACAATGTGTGTAATCGATTGAATAAGTGTCGTCAATTAGTCTGGCATGTTGAATGTTAGATTAACATGATAATAGTCTGAGTTTTGGTTCATGCTTGCCTGTTTCCCTTCCTGTCTCGTTTGTGTTCTAAGATTGTATTAAAATGAGTCCGTTGGTATATTTTGAACTTAGAATTGAGCCTGTTGGTATAGTCAGTTCATTGAACTAGATTTATTGGTCATTTGTTATCTTGAACTTGTCAATACCCTTAAAGCCCCGTTGACTATTTCTTCTTGTGTATTTCAATCTGATTAAGGCATATGCTCAGCGAGTCAATTCCAGCTTTCATTTTTGATCCCAGCTTCCATTTTCTTCTGTACTGCCATGAACCCTTAATGCCATAGCTTGAATGACTAACTGATATGAATAGCTTAGAAAGGTTCAGTGCACAAACTGGTAGGGCAGTAATTTCAGGACTTTAGGGGGTAGTTTGGGAATTGAAAACAGGAAGAGATGGGTGGTTTAAGTGCTCTGTCCACTAATTATTAAAATACCATTAGACTAATGAATTGATTAGTATTAATGGTGAACAAAAAGGGAATGGGGGCTGATAATAAGGAAAAGTTTGCCTTAGTGAGATTTAAAGTGAAAAATCATATTTTAGTTTGAAAAAATCTGACTTGAATAAGGAAAGGGGCCGGGCACTAAGTTTGAAAGGGGGATGGATGTATAAAAAGGAGATTGAGGACTGAAGTTGAGGAGGAGACTTTTCAGAACAAAAAAAAAAGAGA
Source organism: Nicotiana tabacum (assembly GCF_000715075.1). NCBI lineage: Eukaryota > Viridiplantae > Streptophyta > Magnoliopsida > Solanales > Solanaceae > Nicotiana > Nicotiana tabacum. Next base: position 6,988,999 of record NC_134087.1, read on the forward strand.
AAGTTTAGAAAAAGGAGGGAATTGGAGAGTGAGAATTGCAGAGAGAGAACTAAGAAGAAGAGTGAATGAAAACTGAGTTTTGAAGAAAGAGAAAACATTCATAGTTCAAGTTAAAAACTTGCTGGATTTTATCATCAAAATTCAGTAATATTTAGAGTTGAATAGGCTGAATTTTAAACACCTAAAAGTTCAGTTATTGGAGAAATTTAAAAGGGAGGGTTGAGAGATAAAACAAAACTGAAAAGTGAGGTCTTTCTTCCACTATTGAAAATCAGGACTGTTCCTTGCATCTTTTGTATTTTTGAGTACATCCTGGTTCTATTCTAATTGCTGAATATTTCTAGGGTTTAACTGAGGTTCCAAGTGTTTTTTTGAGCTGTTATTTCCCGGTCTGCATTGTTTTGTATTGGTGTTGTTTCATTGAGTATTCTTGGGACTCCACTGTTGGTTTTAAAAGCTGTCACTGAGCTATTCTGTTATACTGCTGTTGCTGTTTTGCTGCTGCTGATCTTCCTTTTCTCCCATTATAAACATTTCCAGGTACACACTTCTGAAACCATGTGTTGATGTAAGCTTAAAGTTGAAGCGGAAGTTGAAATGAACTGAGAAATTCACGTTTGCCTGCTTCATAGTATCTATGTTCAAGATGTAGCAATAGGGCAAAATGATAGGAAGTTTGTATTTGTTTAGGCTCATTCCAATTGTATTTATTTCATGTGAATTGGAACATACTCAAACTAATGTGGACTGTTAAATCGTATGCTGTTGGACTAATTAAATGTATTTCCATACGTTTAGCAATTTAGTTTGGTTTAGCTGATGATGATAGTATAACGAAGAATCTCAATAGGCCTATGTACGTATTCCGTTGAATCTTTGGACTGTTCAAACTTGTTATAGCCCGGTCCCTTTTGATTTTAAGATAAACACATATTTTAAGAAACGTTTAAGACTGCGTCAGCTAGTACCCACGGATTAGCTATTAATGTTATTTCTCCCGTCCTGTTGAGTTCCTTGTTTCAACATAGGTTTAATAGTGTAGATGAATAATTGATATCAGCATCAGCTCACCATTTAACGAAGCGGCTGTTTGATAAGTGGACATGAATGAAGTGTTTAATCTGAATAAATGTATGATGTTGAACTCTAATGCTGTTTGGTAAACGCAATCAGGAAAAGTGGGACTTTTATCCAAAGCATACATTATACGGCCTGGGCCTTTGGGCAATTGGCTCGTTAGTAGTCAAGCGGCCTAGTGTGAGTTTTAAGTTAGGTAGCGATTCCAGATTGAAGGCGCTCTTTTTTTTGTTTAGATATGGACTTGAAATTGAAACTCGAATTTTAATATTAACTAATTAGGATTTATTTATTATTTTAGAGAAAAACGAAATAGAAAACATAGTCACTATAGGATTACCTTTAAAATAAAATGAGGCGCGCCTCGCCAAATAAATTACAAATCGCGGGGCCCTCAATAAACATATACAATAATTGGTTAGATTCCGGGACAGTCCGTTTAGCAAAATTTCATGGCCTCGCCCAAAAAAATAACACTACGTTAGTCGCTTAGGGCGCGTCCTTAATAAGATTATTTCCTTAAATACGGGTGTGCATTTATGTAACCCAAATCCAAATCTCAACGGAGTCGAGACGTGTCGATAGCCTCGGGTACATTGATTGTGACGAGGTTCGAGATACGTTTTCACGACGTTGCAATTCTTTTGTAAAAATAACAACAATAATAATAGAAGCGGTAAAAGAATCATAATTTGCACTAAGTTCAATATGAATTAAAATCAGATAAACAAGCCGATTATGACAGTTGAGAGACCTTGCTAGAACCACGGAACTCGGGAATGCCTAACACCTTCTCTCGGGTTAACAGAATTCCTTATCCGGATTTCTGGTTCGTGGACTGTAATACAGAGTCATTCTTTTCCTCGATTCGGGATTAAATTGGTGACTTGGGACACCCTAAATCTCCCAAGTGGCGACTCTGAAATAAATAAACAGATCCTGTTTCGATTGTCCTTTAATTGGAAAAACTCCCTTCCGCGCTGCATTTTGCGGAGGCGCGGGCGAAAAAGGAGGTGTGACACTGGTTTCTAAAATGTGGTTAATGCTTTAGGCGCGATTAACAAAATTATCGTGATCATAGGTACGGTTCCCGTGGCATGGTTATGACACATAATCTCTAATTTGAGTGTGTGTTTCACGTGACTCGACCTTAAATTCTTTGAATAATAATAAGATAAATATGTTGTAGATCACGGGTGCATTTCATGTTACGCGGTTTGCAATGTGTACCAAGACGACAAGTGTACGACAATCGTGCCTTGTTCCAGAAAATAACTCCATAAACATTAAAAGCGGTTAGAAAGTTAAAAATGCACATAGATTTAAAATGTGCAATTAATCAGATAATTAGGCCAATAATAATAGTTGAGCGATCGTGCTAAAAGCACGGAATCCAGAAATGTCTAACACCTTCTCCTGGGTTAACAGAATTCCTTACCCGAATTTCTGTGTTCGCAGACCAAAAATAAGAGTCAACTCTAATTTCTAAATAAAATAATCCTGTTTCGATTGTCACTTAAATTGGAAAAAAACTCACTTATATCCCTTTTCGGGTGTGTAAAAAGGAGGTGTGATAAGTTCATCGTGTCTCGAGTTTCGAATACTATTCCTCAGCTCAAGGAATGGGTCGAGGGTATTATGTCACAGATGCCTACTCTGAGTGCTCATGGCGTAAACTTTCAAAAGTCCGTAGGGAGGCCCGTTCCTATGGTAATGTTTCTTTCCCAATCAAACCATATAGAACTTTTTCTCCTAGCATCGCGTTCTTACCTCCTTTATGTTCTTTTGTACGTTTACCTAAGACCGTCGAGCTTAGGCCTCCAGTCTGGTACGAGGACTTTCCTGTTGAGTATCCTACTTCGGGACAAGCCAGAGAGAGGAAGAGATGAGGGCTCCGAGTTCCCTGGGCTCGGAGAAAAAGAAACCAAAGAGAAAGCTAGTGCATAAGCCAAAGGAAAACACCAGCTCCCGAGCACCAGACTCGGACTTGCCCTATCAACTTAGGGACGAGTCTAAGAGGGAAGAGCATTTTGTGGCCTGCGAATTGTCTCTCCTGAAGAGTAGGGAGTCGTTGAATAAGAGACCCATGAGACCGATCCTCATCAGGCTAAAGAGGTCGATGAAGAGGTAGGGGTTGAGACTTCCCGGGATGCCGGTAGTGCCCTAGAGGAGGCATTTGGTATGATAGACATCACCGAGTCACCCTCATTCACCGAGTCTATGTACAATGAGGCTCGTACGGTGAAAGAACGACCCAACGAGGGGGCTCACAGAGCATACGATCCCCTCCGTTGCTTTTTAAACGGCGTGGACTCCTCCGCCATGAAAGATGTCACCGGGTTAGTTAACTTGGAGGTACCGAGGAAAAGTTCATCCTTAGAGGTAGGTAGGCCTAACTTAAGCCCGAATTGGTCAACCGGTTCCCTGCCCCAAGTGCGGATCCTGGTCGGAAGCGATCAACCATCATCACGGTTCCAGAGGATGCCCGGGTTCTCTCTGTCATTGTCAGGTGATCTCGTCCACATCACTCCTCAATTTGAGGTTATGAAACGGTCGATGCAATAGTAGTACCCAATAAAAAGTCGGGGTCGAATTCCATAGGGAGCTATACGTTGGATTTAGGGGTATAGAATTTAGTATATGAGTATGAACTATCTCAATTTACACTTCCACACATTGGTATTTGTTCTATGTCTATTTTAATCTAAGATTGCAAGATTAATAATTGTAACTAAGAAACTATTGTTGTTGTTGTCTTTCAAATGATGTAAAAGGCCTAGGGCTATGACCTTCACCTAGGTGTTTACCTAACGGGTTGTAAACTTTAAAGCTTGTTTTATTGGTCGGGGTATATTATAGCTATCAACACTCGAGTACCCACTCAATACCTCTCAGTAAGAGAACGGTTTTGCCCAATTTGGCTTTATCAAGTCCAAATGGGTATTGAGTAAAACAGTTGATACAAAGCTCAAGTCGGGTTTTACTATCTCTAGATTCAACCCTTTAATTAGGACTATCAATCTCTTGAATTTCGCCAAGTTTTCCTAGACTAGGTCTCCCTTTCTCAAGTAAAGACCAAGTCAAATAGGCATGAACTAATATTTGCAACCATTAATTTTACAATTAAAAGTAAGAACAAGGCTAAATAATAAATATCTAACCATAAACAAACAATAAATCAAACACTCATTAGGATTACACTCTAGAGTTGGGTCGCAATCCTAGTGAAAATGTAGCTACTCATGCTTAAGATAGAGGAAATAGAAGAAGAAATGATAATTAAACCTATTATTGATAATTAAAGTGATGAAATCTATAATCAAAAATCTCAAAATAGCAAAAACTACTAAAGAGGGTAAATAAAAACGTCTACTGTAGCTGCTGATGTCAAAACTTTCCCTAAATAAGTGAAAATCTTCTATTTATACATAGCTAAAATTTTCGAACAAAAATTCCCTTTTGGAGGTTCTGCGGCCGCACAATTCCATGTGCGATCCGCACTTTACTTCATCCTGACAGGATTAAAAATTTGCGGCCGCATAATTCTGAACAGCAGCCATACTTCTCTCTTTCTGTTGTCCGCACATTTCTGAGTGCGGCCGCACATGGCTCTTCTGCTGACCACACAAATGTGACTGCAACCGCATAGCTGATCTTCTATGGCTGTACAATAATTGTGTGGTCCGCACTTCTGTTGAACTTGAGATGCAGGTTCTCCGAACTTTTGCTCTTGCCCAACTCCTGCGACTGCACATTTCCTATGCGGACGACACTTTGCACAAATCTTTAATATGACTTTCTTCACAATTTACGATCAACACTTTATGCTTCTGTGTCTGTTTTTGTCCTTGAGTTCAGACCACTCCTTCTTGAGTTGGATTTCATCTTGGAGGCTCATTTTCTAATATTCGTGCAATTAAGCATATTTTATCAGTTTTAGGGAACAAAAGTAAACGCTTTTAGACTAAAGCGAAAGCTAAAAAGCGCTAATAAGTAGTCAAACTCCCTACTTATCATCGGGATAACTAGTTACCTTCGGTGCCTAGTAACCGAAGAGGACCAGGGAAAAATGGATGGGGTGGATGCGTCGTGCTTGTTCAATGAAGCACAACAAGCGCTGAATCGGGTAAGGTGTTTGTTATCCCCTTTTATCTTCAGACTCAATTTCTATGGGTTCTAATATTTTTTCCTTTCCTCATCTTGCAAGCCTCGGTGCTTTACCCGAGACCTTCCTCCGATATCGGGACGAGCTGAGCTAACCTGAGGCCGAAGCCAAAGAGCTTACTGAGAAGATAGATGTGTACACGCTTCTCAGCGAGCAACGTGAGGGAGGAGTCAAGAGCCTTCGAGCCGAGTTGTACGCAGCTCGAAAAGAACACGACGACCTGGTCGAACAGGTAAAAATCATTGAAGTTAGTGATGATGAGCTAGACGCAGTGACTAACAGTCAGAACGCGCAGGTCCGGCAGAAGCTTGATCGGATCGACCAACTCCAAGCCGAAAGGGACATAATCAAGGTTAAGGTCGAAGAGTGGAAAGGCAAGATAGATCGCTTGGCCTCGGAAAAGGAGACTGCCTAGGTGCAATTGGCATCGGCGGAGGCTCACCTCTAAGCGATAAGGGAGAAAGCTGAGGCTCGGTTCCAAAAATTCGAGGATGTCCAGTCTCAACTGGGCTCGGCTGTTGCTGACCGGGACACCCTCGCCAAGGAGCTTAAAGTAGCCAAGTCAGTGGCTGAAATAACTTGGGTCGATGCTTGTGAGATGGTGGCCTAGTACAAAGCTGATGCTGAGGAAGCCCCAGACCGCCTGAAAGACATCGCCGAATATGTGAAGTGGCAGTCCCGAAGGGAGGTCCTCGAGGAGTTTCATGCCTGGGTTTTGATTTAACGGTCGAGATCGAAAATGCTAAGGGGCTCGAGGCTGAGGACCAGGCTGCTTAGGTGTTTTGTATATGCTTTTTGTACTTTCGTATTTTTTCTTGAGGCCGTTTGGCCTTTATAAAGATCTTTTAATATATATACAAGATTTTTTCCTTTGACAATTTCAATCTTTTTTGCTTTTTTTCTTTACGATTGCAAAGATTTTAAATGCCTTAGAACGTAATAATTAGGTCTTGATCGGAGGTTCGAATAAGGCTTATTCTCGATATCATTTTGCTCAAGATACGTGGAGGCTTGGCATGACCAGAAGCTTTTCCTAAATTATTTGCTTAGAATTTTTAGATTATAATTTTGCCGAAGGTAGCCTTTGAACCGGTTTAGAAAAGGCCTTATATTTTGGTTACGAGTCTCGGACATCTTCGAGCCATTCTAGGACGACCGTAGCCTTTTGAGTTCGGGTGTTGCCCATTGGGCTTGCTACCCCGAGTCATCCGGGCTTGCCTAGGACAATAACCCCCGAATGGGGATGGACGTAGCCTTGAAAGTTCGGGCACTGCCTAATAAGCTTTTTGCCCAGTAGGCTTCGATATCTCGGGTCGTCCGAGCCTGCCTTGGACGACAGTCCTCGAGTGAGGGTGATCTCTTGGATCCAGACAGAGATGGCCCTTGGGCTCGAAGTCTTTTGGGGGCTAAATGTTGAACTTTTTGGCCTCCCCGTGACCAGTTCGTTTTGCATGTGACTTCCCGAGATGGCTCGGGCTCAACTCTACTCGGGGCGCGGCTTTGGTTCTGCATTTGGGCTATCGCTGCTTGTTAATCTTGTAGCATTTCGAAGATCACCCGCAAGTTAATCCCATCACCTTCGCCATTGCGGGCATTTTGGGCAATCGATCGGACTCCCCCACGGACGCTGTTCTCCGGATCGGTAGGTAAATTGGCATTAATGGCCACATGCGAGCTAGCATAGATTTGGTCCGCAGCTGGAACTCTACTGAGATCAACAGGGGGGCAAAGGCACCTCATTACCGGATGTTATATTGTTGTTCTTGTCGTGGTGACTGAACTCAACATCCATATTTAGAGGGGCTGACTGGGAGTTTGACATTTTAAACTTTGGCCTGAAATTAAAGACACTTCAAAGAACAAGTGTAAAATAGGTTACCTTATAAAAGTTTGTATCAAATAGCCACTATTATCCATAGCCCCGCGGTGAGTGCCAAACTGTTTACCCTTAAAATCGGATAACAATTAAATTTGTAAGTCATTTCAGTGTTTTAAAAGGCGAAGGCATGAGGCGGGGTATTTTACTTAATACGGGGCGAGGCGAAAACCTCGAGATATGGGGCGTAAGCCCCAAGAATCTTTAATTTTTTAAATTTATAAATTAATAATATAGCATTATAACACAATAAAATATAAAAGATATATTAAAAGTTCAAGAAAACTAAAAAGAATTAAAGAAACTCATATAAAATAAAATATTTAACATGTTTTACAAGTATAAATAATACAATAGTGTTAAAGTTACTATGAAGTATAAATTTACTCCAAACTCTTAATTTTCAAATAATTAAAAATTATAATTTCTTAAAAAATATTATCAAACTGCATAATTTATCTCTTTAAAAGTAAATACACAATAAAATTTTCAATACTGTAAATTAAAATATTACTCCTTCATGAGTAAATATAAAATTATTTTTAAATAGTAAAATAAAAAATTTAAGATAATTTTGAGAGAGATAGAACTAAGACATGAAGATCTACCAAGTAAAGATATAAATTTTGGTTATCTATTTTTAGAAGAAATATTCAAATGATATTCACCCTCGCGATGTTCTCAATTAGTAAGTATGCAATAACATATTTCGTTAATTGAGTTATTCACAAATTTCATATTTCTATAGATAAAAAGAACTTTAATCATTCATTTGTTAAAGAATTTTCAGAGTTAACAGTGCAAATTAGTGAATTCAACCCATGATTTGCATAGGAACTGTGGGGCGAGTCCTGAGCGTTGAGCGTTAGGTGTGTTTAGGGCGCACCGTTGGACGCTTGGGGTGTAAGCCTTAGAGAACTAAGCCCCACAAATAAGTCTCAAGGCATTTTGATAGTGCCCCGCGCCTTGGGGCGAGCCCCAAGGCGAGTCCCAGAAAATCTTTTTAAAACAGTAAGTGGTTTTAAGAATATGCAGATTAAATTGATACAAAGCGATAAATTGAGTTAGATTGAATAAACAAAGATGAAATGAATTCAAACCGCATGAGGAGAATAATTCCAGCCTTAGTGAAATATTCACCCTCGATCCACGCTCGCAATGGCCAGCACTTGAACAAGAAAAAGAGCTAATAACGGAGAAAATAATAATATATTGCTTTGGAATGTGTGTTACAATATGCTTCATGAATTATCAGACCCCCCTTTATATCGTCGGAGAATCATATTCTCCGACTATAGGTACAACTCTACAAAAAGTAAAAAAAATCTTCCGTTTAACTGATTGTCGGTTCTTCATTGATACGTGCCGAGATTCACACCGTGATATCATGCCAGTTGCGGATATTACAGCCTTCTGTTTTGATTGCCTGTTCTTTGAGGTTGTTCAGGGCTAGGACCGATCCCGGACTACGATACCGTTATTCTCGAGGGCGGGCGTCATGCCTCCGGACTTTGACTCGACGAGGCCCTTGCCTCGATTTCGGTCCCATGTCATCATGTCTCGAGCTTGGCTTATCTTATCGGAAATCGGGGTGTACCATGAGCCCGGTTCCACCCGTATACAAGTATAATGGACAAATAAACTTGGACGGAGAAAGGATAAAGTGTATATAAAAAGAACACGTGTCATCTATTTAGTAAAGAAGACTCGCCTCTTTATCGTATTGTTTCCTTCTTTTACACTATGTTTGGATCATTATTACTCATAGTTTTATAGTGTATTGTATGGTATCGTTTTATGGGTACAATATTTGAATATACTGTATAAGAAAGGCGGCGAGAGAGGTGTTAGGGATATCTACGGGCCACAATGGTGGCCACAAAGGGGATTGGTGGTGGAATGCAGTTGTCCAAGGTAAAGTGAAAGCAAAGAAGGCGGCTTACCTGCGGTTAGTAGGGAGCACTGACGAGGAGGAGAAGAGAGAGAACAGTCAAAGGTATAAGGTAGCTAGGAAGGAGGTGAATATGGAAGTGACGGAGGCTAAGACGATAGCTTTTGCTCGTCTGTATGAGGAACTAAGGAACAAAGGCAGGGAGAAGAAGTTATTCCGACTCGCTAAGGCGAGAGAGAGGACGACTCGGGATCTGGACCATGTAAGGTGCATAAAATATGATGACGGCAAAGTTTTGATGGGATATGACCAGATTAAAAGGAGGTGGCAGACCTACTTTCATAAACTTCTAAGTGAAGAAGGGGATCAGGATATTATACTTGGGGAATCGAGGAATGCCGACAGTCATCATAAATTAAGTAATTGTAGGGACATTGAGATCAATGAAGTCATGGAGGCAATGCGTAAGATGAGAAGGGACAGAGCAACCGGGCCAGACGAAATTCCGGTTGAACTGTGGAGGTGTGTGGGTAGAGCAGGCTTGGAATGGCTTACTGCATTGTTTAGTGTTATATTCAAGACTAATAGGATGCCTGAAGAGTGGAGGTGGAGTACAATGGTCCCGTTGTATAAGAACAAAGGTGATGTCCAGAGCTGTAACAACTATAGGGGCATCAAATTACTAAGTCATACCATGAAAGTTTGGGAGAGAGTGGTAGAAATGAGAGTGCGAAGGACGGTGTCTATTTCAGACAACCAGTTCGGGTTCATGCCGGGGCGATCTACCACAGAAGCTATCCACCTTATTAGGAGGATGGTGGAATAGTATAGGTATAGGAAGAAGGATCTCCACATGGTGTTTATTGATCTGGAGAAAGCATATGATAGGGTCCCTAGGGAGGTCTTATGGAGTTGCTTAGAGGATAAAGGGGTTCCGGTTGACTATATTAGGGTGATTAAAGACATGTATGATGGAGCTAAGACTCGGGTTAGGACAGTAGGAGGCGACTCTGAACACTTTCCAGTTATTATGGGGTTGCACCAAGGGTCTGCGCTCAGCCCATTCCTATTTGCCCTGGTGATGGATGCACTGACTCATCATATTCAAGGGGAGGTGCCATGGTGCATGCTATTCGCTGATGACATTATTCTAATTGACGAGACACGAGGCGGCGTCAACGAGAGGCTAGAGATTTGGAGACATGCTCTTGAGTCCAAAGGTTTCAAGTTGAGCAGGACGAAGACGGAATACCTCGAGTGCAAATTTGGAGTTGAGCCGACGGAAGCGGGAGTTGAAGTGAGGCTTGACTCTCAAGTCATTCCCAAGAGGGGTAGTTTCAAGTATCTTGGATCCGTTATTCAGGGGATCGGGGAGATTGACGAGGATGTCACACACCGTATAGGGGTGGGGTAGATGAAGTGGAGGTTAGCGTCGGGAGTCTTGTGTGACAAGAAAGTGCCACCGTTACTAAAAGGTAAGTTTTATAGAGCAGTGATTTGGCCTGCAATGTTATATGGAACTGAATGTTGTCCGGTAAAGAACTCACACATCCAGAAGATGAAAGTAGCAGAGATGAGGATGTTGAGGTGGATGTGCGTGCATACAAGGATGGATAAGATTAGGAATGAAGATATTCGAGAGAAGGTGGGCGTGGCCCCCATGGAGGACAAGATGCGGGAAGTGAGACTCAGATGGTTCGGGCACATTCAGAAGAGGAGCACTGATGCACCGGTGAGGAGGTGTGAGCGACTGGCTGTAGTGGGCACGCGGAGAGGTAGATGGAGACCTAAGAAGTATTGGGGAGAGGTGATCAGACAGGACATGGCGCGACTTAGGATTACTGAGGACATGGCCCTTGACGGGGAATTATGGAGGTCGAGCATTAAGGTTGTAGGTTAGGGGAAAGTTGTGAATATTTCTACAGCATAATAGAGTGAAACTAGCTAGTTAGGAGTTAGACTAAGAATGTCATTGGTCGTCTTTTGATGCAGGGCTTTACCTGATAGTTTTACTATACCAGCCATCTATTTCGTATTTCGTATTTCGTATTTCGTATTTTGTATTTCATATCCCTTATATTGCTGTTATTTATTATGCATTTTTATGGTACTAATATATCAGCTCCTATTACCTTTTTGAGCTGAGGGTCTCCTGGAAACAGTCTCTCTACCCTTCGGGGTAGGGGTAAGGTCTGCGTACATATTACCCTCCTCAGACCCCACTTGTGGGATTATACTGGGTTGTTGTTGTTGTTGTTGTTGTTGCTATTGTTAAATAACATTTTTGTTGTTTGGTTTGATTGTATCATACAATACTGCAACTGATAAGTTCACTAAAATACCCGCAATTATTTTAAATAAAATTTATCAAGAATTACACATAAAAATAATTTAAGAAAACCTCTTTCTACTAATTTATCATTAATTACGTAGCTTGGAAACAAGAGCAAAAACCTGGAAAAAAAAAAGGTTAACTAATATTAGCAACACCAAAAAAAGAAATTAAAACGATGAGAAGAGACAAAGAATCGAACGGAGACTTGGATAATAAATGAACGGGGCAAACCAACTCTAGAAAAGATGGAAGAAGACAAAGTAGGTCAATAGATCGAAAATTTGGAGTTAATAGATCCACCAAGCCCGAAAAGTAGTGGAATTGGATGCGATTATAGTTGCTTAAGCAATGTAATCTTGAATTGTAATTACGATAATATGATTATTATGTATCTAAATCAGGATCTTGGGTGCAATTACAACCAAAGACGGACTCAGAATTTAAAGATAGACGGGACACGTGAGCGAACTACTTAACTAGTGTCTCCCTCTATTTTTGATCTTAAGGGTTTATATATATGACTAGGGGTGTCAATGGTTCGGTTTGGCCGGTTATTTTATAAAATTTGTACCATATCAATTTTTCGGTTATTCTATTATACATAACCAAAATTAGACTTTTCGAAACCGTCCAATCATGTCGGTTTCACTTCGATATCGGTACGATTTGGTTAATTTTCGGTACTTTTTTAAATGTCATGTAAAATTCAGCAGTAAAAGTAGAATGCAATAACATGCGTTCTTTTATAGGACTTAGCAAAACTTTCTAGACATTTTTACTGTTTAAATGGTGATGAATTAAAAATCATGAAAGATGGCTAGAGTATAGATACATCAACTATTCGACAGCAACGTAAAAGAAACCAAGTAAAAGCAAAGAAAATATAAATCACACAAGTGGAAAGATATTAACCAAGTTGGGACTCAAGAAGAAAGTCTATATAAAATATTAAAAAAGATAAATCTAAATTATATGAAGGGAAACATATTCAATACATTATAGTTTGCTGCTCATAATCGCTGGAATACTTTGTGTCTTGCTAATAAAGATACTTGAAATAACTTAGTTTAAGTATAAGTAGGATAATATGTTTTAGGAACTAGTATTTTGAATTTAATTACTTGTTGGCTTGTAACAGTTTTTATAATTCCAAGGCCCAATGAAAAATTTAATGCTTTATTAGTTTTAAGCTTACTATATAAATATATTTTTCATATGTATAATTTATTCGATACGGTTCGGTATTTTTTCGGTTTATTTTTATAAAATAAAAAATCTACCCTAATTATCGGTACGGTTATAAATTAATATAAAAACCTACGATTTCTTTAAAAGAAACCTAAAAATCGGTTTGGTGCGGTACGGTTCGGTCGATTTAGTCTATTTTCAAATATTCATTGACACCCCTATATATGACTATTTTTTATATATAGCCGCACGTATATCCAGAATTTTCGCCAAAATTATGAGATGGAATGATCTCTCTATTCCTAACATAGGTCCGCCTCTGATTACAACATCATACTTAACGATAAAAATGGAGAACTCATGTAACTATCATATTTTGTACCTTACTCAGGATCTTAACTTGTGATTATTACCATATCGTACTTGCGCGATGTTATGTTTAATTGTAACAACAATATTATGTATCTAACTCTGCAACGTTAAATTTGCTTTTATCTCTTTTTTTTTTTTTTTTACAAATGACATAGCTGAGACTACTACTAGTAGTAGATGATAGAAAATGACATTTCTTGTGTTAAAAGATGGTCCTGTCAAGGCTAAGTGAGTAGAGACGTAGCCAACCGCAGAGGCTGTGTCTAATAAAGCAGCATTAGGTATATTATTTTCTAAGTTCTAAATGTTTAAATGAAGATCAATAACAAATATTAATTGTATACTGAGTTCTAGTAGTTCGTACATACGTGTAGGGGTGTTCAAACCGAACCAAAAACCGTACCAAATCGAAAAACCAAACCAAATCGATTTAAAAAACTCGACTAAGTTTGGTTTGACTTGATTTGGTATTGAATAAAAAAAACCGAACCAAAACCGACATATAAATATATAAATTTTATTTATGTTTTTCAGAATTTATAGTGATTTTTCTTTAGAAAATGTGGAAATATTTGGGATTCTCTCGTGTATTAACCTTGAAAGCGTAAATTAACTAAAAATTATTGTTAGACGACAAAAAAAAATAACTATCATGTGTTACTAAAAAAATTCTCCTATTAGAATATTTTAAGAGATCATATGTTTATCAAATTTTTTCATATTTACTAAACATATATTCAATTATTAAAGCTTTATCTATAATTTTAACAAAGTAAGATTGAAATAATATTCATATAATAAAAAACTCGAAAATCCGAAAAATCCGACAAAACCGGACCAATCCAAACCGATATAGTTGGTTTGGTTTGATTTTGATAACAACCGAACCAACCCGGTCCATGTACGCCCCTACATACATGTAATGGATTTATGGCCTAAAGTTTGGTAAAAATAGCACGGTATAGCCAATTTTCGGACTGGTCATTCAAAAATAGCCAGCGTTTACGAAGTCAATGAAAAATAGCCACTATTTTGCTGCAACAGAGACCGGTCCAACATAATATACTGGAGTTCGGTGCACCTGTGTATGAACTCCAGCATATTATACTGGACCGATATACTTTGCTGACTCCAGTATAATATACTGGAGACTGGAGCACCAGTGCTCCAAACTCCAGTATATTATACTGGACAATTATACTTGCTGGAACTCCAGTATATTATGCTGGAGTTTTAGTGTACTTATGCTGGAACTCCATCATATTATGCTGGAGTTCCAGCATACTTATCTTGGAACTCCAGTATAATATGCTGGAGTTCAAGCATACTTATGTTGGAACTCCAGTATAATATACTGGCATATTTTCCGGGTTTTGAACAGTATTTTTGCTCAGATTTATCTTTACATGAAAAGTGGCTAAATTTCGATTACTTTTGAAATTGGCTTATTTTTGAACGACCAGTTATAAATCTAGCTATTTTTAAATTTCTCCCTAAAGTTTGGCAAAGCATTAATTTTTAGTCATATATGGTCCAAAAATAGTCCCTGCCCTATTGGATGAGGAGGTATCTATTGATATCTTCAAACCACTTCAAACCAAGGAAATAATTTAAGGAGTCTTTTTAGTAGCGCGGTGAAATTAGTGTGAAGAATGATTGGTTAATTAAGACCTAAAGTTTGGAATCATTTTTTAAATTTTTATTTTTTATTGCAAAAGGGTAGGGTAAAGGGAAAATGGAGAAAGGGATGACAAAATAGGGAATCGAACCTCACCAACAAGTGAAAGTTCAAGTAGTCAACCTTACAAAAACCCATTTGTCCGTACATTCTTTTTTCTTTTTTCCCAAACTCATCTTCAAAACATTGTTTGGTTAATATAAGAAAGAATTACGGTCTTGTCATTTGGCCTAACAGCCCAATCGAAAATGGCCCAGATTTGAACCTCTTATCCTATTTAGCTCATGTTATACATAAGTTGAAAGAAACTTTTCAGCCTTTAGCCCATTATTAAAGACACACTTTTAGGGTTTTTATTATTTTCTTCTTTCTTCATTCCCAGTACACCAAATTCTCTCTCACCGCCTCTCGCTTCTTTTTTTCCAACCCACATAGATCCCTCATCCTCTCTTAACCTAGCCCCCGCTATTCCCCCTCCCCTACCCCTACGCAGTTCTGCCATCAATTGCTCGAAGAAGGCTCGGGCTCCTACCCCGTTGTCCATGATGGCAAGCAGAAGAATATTGAAGATTGTTGAAATTGGGTCTGGCTCTTTGCAGTTTGAAACCTTAATTTCCAATGTCTGGTCGAGCTTCGAGGAGAAAAGATCGGAAGCTAAATCAATATTCAACACGATGAAGCAGAAAGCTCCAGGCTAGCTTGTTCTTAAGCTTGTTGACCTTCTTGGCTCATCAAAAGTTATTGATTCCCGTGATATGTGTGTTGTCCTCCTTGAAGTCTCGAATCTGAAATTGGGTGCATCGTATCTGTGCGTTGAATTCCGAATCGTTGGCGCAAAATTGCTAACCTATGGACGAGTTGAATCATCAAATACCTTCTACTACAACTCGAGGCTTGGATAAAAATCATATATATAGCAGTTTGTATAAACACTGTATAATAGTGTATAATTGTGTATATAAATATACAAACACCTCTTATACACTATTATACATGTTTATACAAGTTATACAGTATTTTATAATTGTGTATATTTGTGTATTATGTTGTATAATTATATTTTTTTCAGCTTATAAGGATATATATACATTGTTAGTTTGTAAGAGGCCTCTACGGAAGTTTGACACTTCCTTCTCTTCTTCTTTTTCGTGTATGTGTTGTATAAAAAAGATTTGTGCGCGTTGGAGGGATTCTACAATTCATTTACCAAGTTTTATTTTTCTTTTATCCTGTTGGATTGCTTCAGCAATTGCACATAATAGTGTATGAAAATAAGTGGTTGTATAAAGAGGGAGCAATAACCGTAGTTGATTGTATGAAATAAGCTGTCTTTCGGGAATTAGCCTATTATTTTTGGGCTATAGATTTGCAAAGTGATATCTAGGCTATTATGTTGCAAGTCGGGAGCGTGAGTTGTATTTATGTGAAATTATCCCTATATTTAACTGAATATTTAAAGATGAATTTCAAAAAACATTTGAAGACGAGTTTCAAAATTGAAAAAGTAAATTTTACCTCCTTTTCAAGTAAAAAAATATTTTCTTTCACAAAACTGTAATATTTTTGAAGTGAAATGCATGTCCAATACAAATTAAATTTTCATACAACTTTTTTAACTCCAACTTCAATTTTCTTTTTAATCACACATTTTTTAATGACCAAATATCTACTAAAATTCCCTTACCCCTAAGGTGAAAATTTGGCAGCATCAATTGTCTCCTTCAACGGTTGTATTTAGTTGTCCCTATGTATAGTTTCTTCCTCCTAGTCTAGATCGTGAATTAACGGCTATAATAAGAGGGAGACTCTATCTTTTTTTTTTTTCTCCTTAACTTTGTCCATTGGTTTACAGCTCGTTTGGATTAAGCTTATGTCAAATAGCTAATAAGTTTTAATTACTAAAGAATATTATAAAAAGCAAAAATTGATCTTATTATAAGTAGTACTAGATAGAAGTGTTAAAACGGATAAAAAAACAGTTGATGTGTTTGATTAAGATGCCACTAATAAACTATTCTTTTGTTAAAAAAACTACAATACCCTTAATTTTATTTTATTTTTACAAAAACTATAAATTTAAAAGTATATTCGTAAGAAAAAGGAGAAAAAACATATATGGAGTGCTTTGACCAACTTATGACTTTAGGTTAATTTTGGTGTATATAAGCCAAAATGTGCTATTAAACAAGTTTGACTACCTTATAAGTAAATTTAAAACAAATGCCTTCTTAAACTGGTACAGCAACTTAAAGCATGTTAAAATCTTTTAAGACATCCAAAGGCACGGTAAATGTGACAATATGATGATCGATTTTTTGAAGAAAAAAAAAACACGAAGTTGACCTAAAAATTCATTTAAAAAGGTATATATTAAAGACCTACGATCTCGCTGAATTCAAGTAAAATATTAAAAATAAACCACCATAAATGCAAAGATGTAGATAAGACAAAATATTTGAGATTAATTAATATTAGGTGTTGGAATTATACTTACATTAGATCTTCTTTGTGTTATAAGCCTTTTTAATTTGGTTAGAAATTTGTATATTAATCTTGTAGGAATTATAGATACGTACAGTGAGACGTTGAAAACTTGTAGACTTAGAATATATCATAAAATTAGCACGGTATAGCCAGTTTTCGGACTGGTCATTCAAAAATAGCCAGCGTTTACCAAGTCAATAAAAATAGCCACTATTTTGCTGCAGCAGAGACCGGTCCAGCATAATATACTGGAGTTCGGTGCACCTGTGTATGAACTCCTGCATATTATGCTGGACCGATATACTTTGCTGACTCCAGTATATTATACTGGACAATTATACTTGTTGGAACTCCAGTATATTATGCTGGAGTTCTAGTGTACTTATGCTGGAACTCCATCATATTATGCTGGAGTTCCAGCATAGTTATCCTGGAACTCTAGTATAATATGCTGGAGTTCAAGCATACTTATGCTGGAACTCGAGTATAATATACTGGCGTATTTTTCGGGTTTTGAACATTATTTTCGCTAAGATTTATCTTTACATGAAAAGTGGCTAAATTTTGATTACTTTTAAAACTGGGCTATTTTTGAACGACCAGCTGTAAATCTGACTATTTTTGAATTTCACCCTACAAATTGTTTTAGGAGGATAAATTATTGAGTATTAAAATGAAATTGACCCAAATAAAGCGGACTAGTACAAAGATTACAAAAAGTTATATAGATCGACCCAAATTACTTTGAGATGGGTGTGAAACTTCAAATATCACATATTTCTCGAATTTCCTAAAAATATTACTCCATAGTTTAGATTCCCTGAACTCATGGAGGCATGGTCGGATGTTGACATTAGGGGTGTACATAGGTCGGGTTGGTTCGGGTTTTGTAATTACAAAACCAAATCAATTGTGTCGGTTATTAAATTTAAAGACCAAACCAAACCAATATGACTCGGATTTTTCAATTTCGGTTTTTCTCGGGTTTTCGGGTTATTTGGGTTTTTTCCGGTAAAATTTTCGTAGCACAAAATATATAACTTGTGCTCAAAATATTTCTTTAATCCTAGTAAGATATAACTATATAAGGTATTTTTCAAGAAAATAATACAAAATATGAGATGTGTCATGATTTTGTAGCATTAGTATTGATTTAATTTTGGTTTGGGCTTTGTTAGCATTATTTAAGTTACTAATATCAATAGCTATAAAACTTATTGGAACAAAAGTTCTAAGTCCAACCTTGAAATAATAATACTTTAAAAAATAAAATTATAAAAAAGTTTAAGAAATATTTATAAATTACATCACAATAAATATATTTATATATTAAATATATTTAAAAAATTTATATATGTAATGTCGGGTTGGTTTGGTTTCGGTTTGACTTTCTTTAGTTAAAACCAAACCAAACCAATTATGGTCGGGTTTTTTTTTCCAACACCAAACCAAATCAAACCAAACCATAGTCGAGTTTTTTTTTCCGGTTTGACTCGGATTATCGAACTGGTACGGTTTGTCGATTTTCTTTGTACACCCCTAATAAAAACCATGCTTTTTAAAATCCATAGCTAGTAAATTGAGACTCTACATAATAACAGGTAAGATTATGGTAAATTAATTGACCATAATATAATCCAACTATTATAATACAATATATAATACTCTTCCCTTGTTACAAAATATATTCCATAAATATAAATATCCGTTTTGATACTCTAACAAAAACATGTTGAACAAATCGAATTGTTCCAATCGCCATTTAGAATAATTGACACCATTAAATTGATCAAAATGGAAAATGCGCGCAGATATACAAGTGAGGATACGTGGTGTCCAAATTTTCATTTTTTCAAGAGACAACAAAGAATAGGCAAAAATGAAAAAGCTGTCGAACAACAAGGAGGCATGTAAAGTTGTAAACAACTAAATATAGAGAAGAGTTAAACACATTGAAAAGGAACCAAAGGATGAATACAAAACGTGGCTGAAAATTGATTAGGGTAATGGATGAAAGGTGCATATTGAATAAATGATTGCACCCATTTTGTCTTCAAAAAATCTTTCAAAAAACAAAGCCAACAACGAATAGTTGTTTTATACTTGCTATGTCCAAATTTAAGTGACGCTTTTCGATTTTCAAGATTCAAACTTTTTAATTTTAAATATATAATTAAATATATAATTTTTTAATTTTTCAAAGTAAAATTTATGCATATTCGAAAATTACGTAGAAAGTACTACTGAATTATAATAATTAATAATTCAAAATATTTATAAAAAATAAAAAGTTACGATCAAAAAATCATTCATTTGGCTCTCGAAATTCAAATACTTCCACATAAATTAGAACGGTTGGAGTAGTACAAAACCAGGAGTGCAAGTTAGTTTAAAAGTTCACCATAAAAGAAAAAAAATTAAAAGGAAATAGTCACCCAAATGAGTTTGGTGTCTTTTAAAAAAGGAATACGATAACGAAGAAAGAAGAAAGTGACATGTTAACCAATGTATTAGGTTGAAGATTACAATTTTTGAATACACTTTGTACCTTTCAAATTGAGATAAT
Organism: Nicotiana tabacum; assembly: GCF_000715075.1. Lineage (NCBI taxonomy): Eukaryota > Viridiplantae > Streptophyta > Magnoliopsida > Solanales > Solanaceae > Nicotiana > Nicotiana tabacum. The sequence continues at coordinate 7,008,631 of NC_134087.1, forward strand.
CCTAGCATTTACTCTACTCTTAATACTTTTTCCTATCATCCCAACCTCTGCCCATTTTCTTTAACACAAGTTTTGACTTTTAAATCCAAATTAAATACGATTGAATGGCCCTTAATAACAACATCAGGCAATTATTACGCAATAAGGCCTCTTTTAAATTAATTAATAGCCTTATTTAACGTACCAATAACTAATTTAATCATTTTTAATGTATTGTATAATTAAATTTAAATTATTTTGTCTTCTAAAAATGTAAATTACCACCTACTGAGTGTAGAAATTAAAGGAAACGAACGGTAGAGACTTTTACAACTATTGGACAGATTCGCTCTTTAGATGTTTGCATGCAACTGATCAAGAATGCCCTACATTTTTTTTGATTTCTCGTCCAATGTTCGGTATTTGTATTGGAGCCCGATTATATTCAGATTTGCGTCGTGTAGAGCCCCACTCGGGAGAAAGCGCTCCTTACCAAAGATTTTTCCATACCCAAAGCTCTAACCCGAGACCTATGATTAAGAGAGAACCAGTCTCATTCATTGCACCACATCCTTTGGTGGTGAAGGCCCTACACTTGCTGTAGGTTAATTAGTAAAAGTATATACGTTCATAAATATGTGTAAAGTATTCTGGTATGTTCTATCCGTCCCATTTTAGTTATCGCTTTTACTCAAACATTTAATCTAAAATAATTAATTATTATTTTAGAATTTCAAGACTAAATCTTTTTATTGTTCCAACTATACCCTTAATATTAAAAAAATTAAATATTGCTCAATTCTGAAAAAAGCTTTTAATAGGAATAACTTAATAAATCATACTTTGTATTTTCTCCGTTCACTTTTACTTGACATGTATACTAAAAATAAATTTTTATTTTACTTGTCACTTTACACATATCAAGAGAAGATAATTTTTTTTCCAGTTATACCGATAATATTTATTACTTATTTTAACTTATTTTCTCAAGTTCAATAAAATATGCATCAATTAATATGAGTATAATGATAAATTGTGTACTTTATTTATATTTTTTAAGGTGCCTGAAAAATCAAAACGTGTCAATTAAAAATGAATGGAGAGTATTTTTTTAAAAGACGTGAAAAGAGTTAAAAAGGAACAGAAGCAGTATATTACATTATTTACATACAAACTCATATGACTAGTTGACTGAATCGTAGAAATTATCCAAATGTTTAAAACAGAAAAGGAAAAAAAAAAAAAAAAAACTCACACCACTCTTTGGACTTTGATCAATATTATGATAAAAGTTTATTTCTGCCTCTCAAAGTTGCGAAGAATTAAACTCTCTCCAACGGCGTCTTGCTCAAGTAAATACTCACCAAAGTCGCTTGGCGCCCACCACGGTGCGTACAGCCAACCGTCAACTGAGTCACTTAACCTCAACTCGGTCTTCGACTCGTCCGAGTCAAAGCTTCCCTCCAAACTAGGAAGTTCTATAATTTCACCCAACTCGACGTCTGATGCTGATGTTATTGTCTCCAATGTAAGGTCAGAAGATGAAGAAGAATTTGAAGAAGAGATAGAACTAATAATTGGCTCCTCCATTGAAGCTGCTTTAGCTGCAGCAGCTTGAACATCTCTTGGTGATAGTGAAATTGGACGAGGCAATGAGTTAACTAGATGAGGGAAATTTAGAATAGATGAGTTTTTTTTAATACTCAATGCGGCTACATCGTGTGCTCTAGCCGCCATTTCTGGTGTAGAGTAAGTGCCGAGCCAAATACGTGATTTCTTACACGGTTCACGTATTTCAGATACCCATTTGCCCCAACTTCTCATACGAACTCCTCTATAAACTGGGTGTCTATTTCCAGTATTAGAACTCTGTTTTATTTTTCGCTTCGTCATTCTACTGTGTATTTTCTGATTAATGTATGCCTTTTTGGATGAGTGTGAGTATTTATTGAATGTCAAAACAGAGGAGGAGGAGGAGAAAAAAAATCAGTGTGTGACTGTGTGTATTTTGACAGTTCACTTTTCTGTAGAAGAGAAAAATGAGGACAAAAGTTGAAGTTGCCGTTTGACGGGAGAGAGAGACAGGGAAGGAGGAGTGTGTTTTCAAATAGAGTGAAGAAGGATAGAGAAATAGACTGGTTATAATAATTATAAACAAGCTTTATATTTATATATGTAGTGTATAGAATTATCATTAGTCAGTTTACAACGACGTCGAAAAAAAAATGTTTAAAACGACAATAATTTAGATAAACAACAAAAGATTAGATGTATATAAAATGATTAATATTTTCTGCTGTTAACTTTAAACGTTAAAATTAAAAAATAACACCTTATAACTTCCATTGGTGACGATTAGCCGACCAGCCTACCAATGTACCATTTTAAAATGATTTAACTTATTGTATATAATTTTTTTGATTTCCCATTTGGTATTCGGTACTCGCATTGCAACCTGACTATATTCGAATTCGCGCTGTGTAAGGCCCTATTAAAGGGAAAACGCTCCTTACCAAGGATTTTTTCATACCCATGGCTTGAACTCGAGACCTCTGATTAAGGAAACAGCGGTTCCATCCACTGCACCACATCCTTTGATGGTAACTTATGTATATAGTTACCATCCCCCCTTCCGCCGATGTAATTTAAAATAACTTATGTATATAGTATGTAATTAACATGTTTTATACTTGGCCTTTATGTTTTTAGTTATTAATTTCACTTCTTATGAATAATTATATTTTATAATATGCTATTTTGTTATATTTTACTTATATAATATAGTTTGTCTGAACACAAAATTTAAGAAGAGGAAAAAACTTTTGTTGCATGCTAGAAGTACCTTCACAACTTGTAATTTTAAAGTATTATGACAATTCAATGATAAGAAAACTATGAGATTAAGAATTAAGTAAAAAATATAAAATATAAAAAAAAAAATTAAAACCAAAGCACCATTACAAAAATACAATGTATTAGAGCGACTCCTAGTGTAACGGGACCAACAAGAAGGATGAGTCATCTATCATGGCGAAAGGGGTCCCAAAAAGCTCAATAAAACTCCATTCTTTAATGTAGCTTTTTGTAGCTTGAAATCAAAACCATCCACGTATTTTCATTGAATTCATAGGTCTATATATATGTGTGGAAAATTTTATTTTGTGTCTTATATAATTGACAATAGTTGTAAGAGATAATTTTTTTGTCTTACAATTTTGTGGATCCAGATTTCTGTGAACCCAGAAGTGTAAGATTGGGGTCCACAAATTTGTGAGACAAAAAAGAGCCTTATACAACTAATGTAAGTTGCATGAGACATGAAATAAAACTTCTCTATATGTATAGATAGAACCATTATACTTTTGTCTCTTACACGTGTTCAAATTTCAGAATGTGCCCCATCTCCTTACTATGCTGAAAAGCTACCTCCTAGTTCTAAACACAATTTATTTCCTCTATCGACATTCCTTCACTAAAATTTCCAAATAATTTTCCAAAATAAATAGTATGTAAAAATAGTGACGAATGAATGCGAGGCATCGAGGAAATCTTTATATTTTAAATTTTATTTCCTTGATGATTAAAGAAATAAATAGGATGTCACATTAGCGACTAGGGGTGTCAATGCAAGGTCGTATTTACATGGTGGCAAGCGGTGTCACAAGATACTGCTTCGTCGAAATTTTTTACTATTTATATATATAAAAATAATAAGTAAAACGAAAATACAAGATAAAACTATTAAAAGTGATACCACTTGCAACAAAACATCTTAGCAGTCTAGTGGTTGTTGGCTTCAAGTATTATGTGAGAGGTCTTGGGTTTGAACTCCCTTGGCTTTGCAAAATATTTTTTGACTGTTACGATCCTTTTACTAGAAATAGTGATACCACTTATGAAAAATCTTACGTACGCGACTGTATTAATGGTTCGGTTCGGCAGATTATTTTATAAATTTTGTACCATACCAATTTTTCGGTTATTCTATTATGTATAACCAAAATTAGATTTTTCGAAACCGTCCCAATTATATCGGTTCCTCTTTGGTATCAGTACGGTTCGGTTAAGTTTCGATATTTTTTTAAATATCATATAAAAGTCACTAGTAGAAGTAGACTGCAATAACATACATACTTTTATAGGACTTAACAAAACTCTCTAGATATTTTTACATTTTAAAGGATGATGAATTAAGAAAATATAAAAGATGGCTAGAGTATAGATCCATCAATTACTCTACAATAACGTAAAATAAACTAAACAAATTAATATAAAGAAAATATAAATCACACGAGTAGAAAGATATTAACCAAGAGGAATTGAGACTCAAGAATAAAGTCTATAGAAGATTAAATATTCAAAAAGATAAATCTAAATCATATGAAAGGAAACATAATCAATACATTGTAGTTTGCTACTCATAACCGCCAAACTACCTTGTTCTTGCTAGTGAATATGCTGGAAATAATTTAGTTTCAATGGGAGTAGCATAATAGGTTTGAGAATTATGTTTTGCGATTATTACTTGTTGGCTTGTAATTGTTTTCATAATTCTAAGACCCAAGGAAAATTTAATATTAATTTATTATTTTTGAACTTAATGTATAAATATATTTTTCACATGTAAATTTATTCGGTACGGCTCGGTATTTTTTCGATTTATCATAAAATAAAAAACCTACCCTATTATCGGTACGGTTATAGATTTATATAAAAACCTATAATTTTATTAAAAGAAACTTAAAAATCGGTTCGGTACGGTACGGTTCGGTTAGTTTAATCGATTTTTAAATATCCATTGACACATCTATTAGTGACAAATGAATGCATAACGGTGGTTTTTCGTTGACTTCTGATTAATTAAAGTAAGATTAAGTATATGAAATGAGAGTAAAATCCGAATCAAGTTGTAGTTTTCTTCAAAAACATATTTCGACCAAGTCCATCACTATCGAAAAGTAGCAACTAGTAGAAAATCGATGTTATTCTGCAATCTCTCTTTTTTCCTGTTCTACTTATGGCATATTCTATTTTGCTTATAGTCTCATACAACTGACACTAGTTGTATGAAGTAATTTTTTTATTTTATAATTTTGTGGGCCTAGATTTTTGTGGACTCAGAAGTATAAGATTGGGGTCCACAAATTTGTGAGACAAAAAGGAGTCTCATACAACTAGTGTCAGTTATACGAGATACAAAATAAAACTTCTCGTGACAGCACAATATTTGTTTATTTTTAGTAGCTACTTCGATAAAAGAGACACTTGTCTTGAACAAGCATCTTTCTCCATTCTGACAATCAAAATTTGGAGTAATTTGAGAAGGAACAATCGGACCTACTCTGCTCCTGAAGTCACTGTCATTTTCTGAAGAACGTGATCCACATTTTATTACTAACAATTAGCGAGAAAAGAAAAAACAAAAGAAAGATTAGAAAGTAAGGAAGTATTGGAGAGAAAGTGAAAGTTAGTAAAGAATTCGTTGGGTATTGGCGAGGCTAGCGATCATCGTTCGGGCTACTAGAAAAGGCCTTAGGGGCCTGGACCCAAGTAGGGGAGGAGGGGTGAAGTACACAAGTAGCCTCAAACTGGATAGTCTTGAACTTTTATCCCTAGTTGCCCTTTGTACCTAACTTTTGGTTTAATAAGTATTGCCCTTCACTTGCCTTGTAGAAAATATTTTTAATATTTGACCTTACTGTTCTGTCCACGGAGAATACGAGGGTCATAAGTTAAAAAAACAATCTAAAAAGTGTCATATTTCTACCTTTTTTTTTTTATAGAGAGAGTTAACTTAAAAGGCCGAAAGACAAGTGTTTTTTTTTTTTAGAGAGAGTTAACTTAAATAAAGCCTTTATTTAATGTCAATTAGGAGGACCGTTGAAAAATGTGTAACAACATAAAGTGAATGTCATATTCCTTGTAACGGGCTATGTACTTAATGCTGTAGAATATTCCTCCTTAAATATTATCGGGTGACATGCATTTACTTTATCTTTATGAGTATCATTCTCCCTGGTAAAAGGGATCGTTGCCTTTGAATTTAATTATCTTCTGTCTTCGGCTCCACGTGTCACTTCCTCATGCGATCATTTAATATAAACATATTTTACCTTACACAGATAGTCCATCTGCCTTCCGGTGGCATAACTTTGTGTCACTAGAAAGTTGGTAGAAACACCCTCTTTGGCGGGAAATTCACTGACCCCCTCTAAAAAGTTTCTGACGGTTGATTAGACACACGTCTCTCCGCATTTAATGCTCAGAACACGCTTCATCCCACGATTTAGTATCACTTTTGCCGGTTATCGAGGTAATTTATGGCCACGAGTTTAGCCGCATATACCTTTACTTATACGCACCAACCTCCTTCATTTGCACTTCATAATACTCTAAATTTTCTCAAACTTTCTTTACTCAACTCGTACTTCATTTTTAATCTTTCTTTAACTTTCTTCTTTGAGGAAAAACCTTTCTTCTGATAAAAAATAGCCTCTTCTTTAAGAAATCATAGTTATTCGAAGAACAAAAGTAAAGATGATGATGCTTCTCCCTATACGGTGAGTTTACTACCAAAGATTTTGAAGAAAAGAATCCTTCTACTCACCCTCGTACGTGGGATGTTAGCGTATACCCTTCTTTTATCTGTCCTTCCAGTATTCCTGTTGTGAAAGAAGACTATCACTGTCAATATTTGGACATTATCGATTCCGACCTGGCAGAGTAAATAACTTTACCCAAGAAGGGTTTTATGTAGTTCCACACGCATCCCTTCACTTTGGGAGCGTTTTCTTTAAGTGGAGAGCTTAACTCCATCATCGTGTAGTTCTGCCTCAGCTACCAGATGTGCTTGGCACAATTAAGTTCTTCCGTGTGGAGGACAATCGCTTGTCTTCAGTGCCTGTGCCAAGAGATGGGAGAAAAGTTATCCCTAGCTCGAGTGATGAACCTCTATTCCCCCAAGATCTTCCACGGGAGAATAATAAATTTCAGTAATCATGGCAATCATGTTCTTCTATCCAGCATGGATGATGACAACGACCGTGGGCGGATGGAATGGTTTGTTTCAATCGCCACTAGTGACATCATCCCAGCCACAGATCCAGCCTTTTCAGAGTTATGGAACTGTACTCGTAAGTCCACCATTAATTCTTTTCTTCCGTTAAAGATCATTCCTCATTGTTATTGACCCTTATTCTTTTATTTATTTCATCAACTCGGTGGGTTCTACATAAGGTTCAAAGCTTGGTCCAATGGGTCCAGAAACTCGGTGGGTTTTACCTTTTCGTATAAGGTGGTTGTTTGGCCCTTCTCTTCTATTGAATTCAGGTCTACCCTAGGGATAAATTGTCATCCCCGAGGAGGACATTTTGGCTAATCATGCTGATGTATCGAGGCTGCTGCTGGAGGCCTTTACACAGATAGGTATCTCCGGGCTTGCTTCTGGTGTAAGTGCTTCTTCTCGGAGTCCTCGACCAGAGAACAAACAATCAAGGAGAAGACGTTCTTCGTATCCGGGGGAAAGAGTAAGAGCACAAAGAATGCTGCTCCTAAGTCGTCTCCGGATGTTGTGGTGACGAGCCCCTCGCTTGGGCCGACCATAGACACTGTGATGATTGACGATGATGGGGAAGCCAACGAGGAGGAGGCTTCTATACATAGAAGACGACGACCTTCCTCAACTCTACAAACTGCTCAATCTGTTGAGTTAGTTACACCAACCGAGGACAATGCCTTGGCACTCTGGGGGATTTTGAAATGGTGGAAAATGCCAACTCTCATTATCGGATCTCAGTAGTTGCTCCCGGTACCGTGAGGCTGAGTACCGAGCCAATGCCATCTTCGGTTGACGAGCAACCAATAAACAGCACTACGCTTGCCGCAGCCACTTCTCACCTCTCAATGCCATTAGCTTTATCTCCTTCTTCACCAACTCTTCATCTACCATCAGCAACTGCTACATCATCTCCACCGGCCTCATCTGTCCGAGAAGAGGATGTTTCTCTCCCTCAGTCCCCAGTTCATGGGAACCTGGGGCAAAATTTTATGCCGCTCCCTCAGAAAATCCACAAAAGAGGAAGAGTGTTACTCTCTTGGTCTCAACCGGATGCAATCTGATGTCCCGGCCGGTGGAACTTGTCAACTATATGAAGCCTTTGGCTTCAAAAAAAGATAGGAAAGAGATACAAGATCTCTCAGGAAAGTGTTTATTGAACAGTGTTATGCACAACACTGCAACTGATACTCTTCGCTTCCTTTGTTATCTCTTCTATCTTTGATATAGTAGTGATATCAAAGATAGAAGTGTTGTGATATGATATGCACAACACCACATCAGATACTCTTCGTTTCCTTTGTTATCTCTTCTATCTTTGATATAGTAGTATTTTAAGTTTGCCTTTATTGTTTCGCAGGCCAATTTTCTTGATTTCGCGGTCCTTCAAAGGTTGATTCGAGATAAGGAGGAACTTACCTCTGAGCAGGATCAACTTTTGGCCGAGCAGGACCAAATTTCTGCTCGCCTTTCTTAACTGGAAGCTAAAGCTGTTGAGTTGTTGTGATAGATGCTCGGTTGCAGCAAAGCGAGCAAGAAGCTAAGACCCTTAGCTAAGATATTGCCCCATTGAGGGTTTAGTTTGAAAAGGCTAGGGCCAATGGGCTGAAGTCCATTAGTTCTGTTCTTGCTGCATCCGATCGCAAGGCTGCCTCCGTTGAAAGATTAAATAATTTGGACGCGGCCTTGAACTCCAAAATTGAAGATCTTGCTGCCGTCGGGGTGAAATATGCCCAATTAAATAAGAAGTATAAGAAGACCATCGAGCATAACAGACTTTTCAGCGCTACTATCCATGATCACAATGTTGGCCTCAGGTCCATTAGATCCGCGCGAGAAAATCTTTCTGTCGAGGTTGGCCAACTTCAAGAAGAACTCAACCGCCGAGCGGCTTCCCACGTTGTTGAAAAAATAAATTTTATGTACAACATGAAGAAAAAAACCTTGGAAAAGGCTAAAACGGGTGTCATTGACTTTGATGTCGAAATGTCTAAAGCCCGAGAGCTGGAGTCAAATGCTAAAAGGGATCTTCTGGCCATGCCTGATGCTTCCGATTCTTTAGGTTCTTGTTCCAAATTATCGAGAACTAAAGAGAAACTAGAAGGCAATGATGCTAAAGGTTAAAATGATGAAGGCCAAGACATCGAGCCGGGGGCGAATCTACCCACTCTTCCTGGAGGCGCGAATGCTTATATTCCTTCGGGTTCCAGAGATGAAGCAACTTAGATTTCCATTTCTTTTTCCAACTTTTGTACTTGTGCCATTTGGTACATTCATTGTAAATAAAAACATCTTTTGCTCAAGTATTGTATGAGTTTTCCTTTCTGCGTACTTTTGTTTAAACATTTATCTTTATGTCCTTCTTCGTTTAAGTGTTTTATGCAAGTATTATTGTTTGCGTCTGATTGTTCAAGGCTTTGGGTGTAATTTCCCCTGAAAGTTTTTAGATCTCGGGCACAAGTTCTTCTGAAATCAACCCTTTATCGTGAGTGTTTTCATAAGAGAGGGCCCTCTTATGTTTACGATGCTTTTCAAGAGGACGTCTCCAGTTCATTACGATACTAGCATTTGAATTACTTGTTTAACTTTCAAATGAGAAAATCAATTCATCGTTCAGACAAGAAACAAGATAGAAGTAAAAGGAATTTGCTTTATTCCTTTCATTTTCAAAAATACACAAGCATTCATTGTGCTAGAAAGAAATTGTTATTTCGTGCGACTAACTTGTACAACTTGTTTCTATGGGGTTGACTGCGCAGCCACCAGTCCTGATGATATAATTATGCTTCCGGGTTTCATATTCCGGTCGAAGTAGCAGTTGATGTTTCTGTATCCCCATATCGTTGCCCCAGTGTTCGAATGCAAAGAATGCGTGTTTGAATACTGGAAGTTTTACACCTTCGAGAATTCCACTAATGAATTGCTAGATAATCTTCAGTCCGGTAACAAACTTCACTTCCCATTAGGAATTTATGCTATCGATCCAAAGACTATCTAACATACCCTAGTGATTTGCACTTGTGAACGGTCGGGTAATCTTTGTTCGACAACAAAGTTAACTTCCCGGTTGGAACTTTGCTACTAAGCAAAAGATTATCTAACCGCTCTGGAGTGGTTCTTCACTTGTGTGCCTTGTTATTAAAAGGTCTTATTGCTACTATTGAAACTTCCTTTGTAGTATGCTTTCCATTGCTACTTAGTTAAAAACCTTTCCAGAAAAACCCAATTGGGACAAAAACTAGATGAAGGAAAAAAGAGTGCAGCACATACTTTCAGTACATGTGATGTTCATCAGCAATAGTATCTCTTGAGGTGTGCCACATTCCAGTTGCTTGGCAACTTTTCTCCATCTTAATTCTCCAACTCGTATGATCCTTTTTCGGTGATAGCTGAAACCAGGTAAGGCCTTCCCATGTTGGACCTGGCTTTCCTGAATTGAATTCCCGAGTGTTTTTAGTTACTTTACTTAAAATATGGATGGAGATTGGCTCTTCGATTGTAATATCTTTCTATTCTATATTTTTGAGCTGCCATCCATATATGCGCCAAGTCCTTGTGTTCATCAAGCAGCTCCAAATTGGCCAACATTGCTTCATTGTCTGCTTCTTCATTTTCCTGGAAGTATCTCAGGGTAGGCTCCCCTACTTCCACCTGGATCAGGGCTTCTGTTCCGTACATAAGGGAGAAAGGAGTCTGTCTCGTGCTCGATTTGGTCGTTGTTCTATACACCCATAATAAACTTGGCAACTCCTCGGGCCATTTGCCTTTAGATGCTTCCAATCTCTTTTTGAGATTTGTAAAATCACTTTGTACGTTGATTCCACTTGACCATTTGCGCTCGGATGATAGGGCGAAGATGTGATCCTTTTTATTTTCAAGTCTTCAAAGAACTTCATGACCTTTGCGCCTATAAATTATGGGCCCTGGTGGTAGGCTATCTATTTTGGTATACCAAATCTGCAAATTATGTTCTCCCAAAAGAAATCTACCTCTTCACATTCACTGATCTTCTGATAAGGACCCGCTTTATCCCACTAACAAAAATAGTTATTTAAAATCAAAAGAAACCTTACCTTAGTAGGGGCCGACGGTTGTGGTCCGATGATATCCATTCCCCACTTCATGAACGGCCATGGAGACAAAGCTGAGTGTAATGGTTCTGCTGGTTGATCAAAAGCTTTGGCGTCTTGCTCAATTCGAGGCCAATAGTATTCTGCCTTGCCAATTTTAGTACTAAAGAATCTGATGTCACGACCCAAACCGATGGGCCGAGACGGACACCTAGTACCTTACTCAAGTGAGCACCAACATAACGTACCTTTTCATGTCATACTATCAAAAATAACTGAGCCGGAAGGCGGCCGTGAGATAAGTAGAATATAACATGTGATACCAACTTATACATAAGACATACGGGCCTATAAGATCAAAATAATTATTCGTATACTGAACATAAGACGACAAGGCCATACAATCTTTTACGTACATGACATCTGTCTATAAGCCTCTAAGAATACATAATTTTCATAAAGAACAATACACGTCTAAATCATACCTACCAAACAAGCAACTCCGAAGCAAATGGAGTGCACCAACACCTTTAGCTAAGCTGATAGCCTACTTGGAGGGCTCTCGACCTGTCTATCGGGACCTGCGGGCATGAAATGCAGCGTCCCCAGGCAAAAGGGATGTCAGTACGAATAATGTACCGAGTATGTAAGGCACATAACAGACATGGAAGAAATATAGAGTAAATGACTTAGCCTATAAGTCTGGATAATTCTGTATTTCATAAAAAAATTATAGTGTCATGCATATACATATGAATGTCATGTCATGCATAGGTACATGTTTCATAACATCATCATGCCTCTGAGGGCATCCCATCATATCGTCTCGGCCACTGTGGGCATACACATCTCTAGCATTTCTACAAATAGAGTAATTTATAAAAGTTGTGTATTTGCTCATTTCGTTCGTGTCGTATAGATCATGCCAAAAAAAAGAAGGGACAACCTTAACATACCTGAGCCGATTCTCTTGAAAATCCCTCTAATACATGTCAATTGCGACAAAACGCGTAGCAACGGATCAAAGCAAGGAAAAATCCATATGATATTCTTGAGAAAGATTGCACCGTACTTCCTTAGAATCGCAAAATCTCATGTTGCTAAGTATTAAATAGCCTTTTATGAGATTTGATTCTAGAAAATCACGTATGTAACTTGTATGGAATTATATATGATTTTGACAATTCACCAGCTCCAACCATTGTTAAAGAACGTATGAAAACTTTCTGAAATATATGCTTACACCTTCTAATCTTAAAGGGACAGGCAACCATTAGCTTTCATGTGTTGAGATAACTTGATATTATTATGCAAACTTTTATAAGAAAGCTAAATAGAAGTGAATCACTTTGTATGCTTTAACAATGTGACACCTTGTTACATAGTGTATGAGTCACTTATTGCATTTATTATCCACTTCATGGGCTGCCACTTGGTGCCTTTAACCTTATCCAAATAATTCACCTTTTCCATAATTAACTCATTAATCCCCCACTAATCTAATAATTAACCAATAACCCACATGATTAAGAATTATCTCAAATTACATAAAATACTACGTACTTTTAATATACTTTATACACCTTACTATTATGGTCATATGGTATCTTGCATGAGACTAGTCCATAAATATCGGTTATTTAGCTCGCACCGTATTTTATCCCAAAATGTCATACTTCGACGAAAATTTATTTTTTTTGACTTGCTTCTCCTCTCATCTTCACGAATTTACCCATCACTTGTTTGAAATAGCATAATCCTTATAATTTTCAAATAATATTTTCCTTGGACTGATGTCAATTACCTTAAGACAAATTCAATGTACAATACTACAGGGTGCAACATCATCATAATTTAATACTGCGAAGCGTAACATCATCGTAATATAATACTGCAAGGCGTAACATCATCGTAATATAATACTGCAAGATGTAGCATCATCGTAATATAATACCACGAGACATAATATTGACGTAATATTGCGGGGCGTAACATCATTCCCCCCTTTGGAACATTCATCCTCGAATGTTGACTGATGCTCTTATCATTTTCATAACTTATGCCTTTCGAATACTTTAGTACTCTCCTTGTCATCTAAGCAATTATTTTGTGAATAATTCCAAAGGCCAGGGCATTCCCCCCTTTAGGCCTTTTTCTCATACCAGGACTTATGGTCGGAATCCTTCCAATCTCGTAACTGTCGTTACCTTCTATCATGCAACCTGTATGATACTGACCTTATAACTGTACCTATGCGACTCTTCTCTCCTTTTTCCTCCAGCTTTTAGCCAATCTCTAGGGCTTACTTTGTAAGCATATACAAGGCTTAATAGAATCCATCTCTGGCATCTATAAGTGTACTGAAGTTCTTCACTCGGTACTTTGTTGAACTTACGAATATTGTTATACCTTATTTCATAGATTTGTTTATCCATTCGTATGACTTCACTGCATCTAGGTTGGTCATACTATACCATAACTCATACTTCGACTTATTGTTACTGTGGTCTGCAACCATGTCCAGGTTACTCTCGTTGCTTAGCCTATATGTATAAATCTATATTCTTTAATGCTTCTTTATTTCTTTTCATCTTAAGAATGATGACCTAATCCCACCTCATACTTTGTGACTTTTATCCATCCATTGTCGATTCACCTTAATGTTGATGTATTATCTATCATTGATAACTTTATCTCTAATATAACACTGTCGTTAGGGCTTAGTCTCATCGGAGAACATTTGAAGTGATTGTCTTGATCCATCTGGGGGCTATACGATACTATGCTTCTATAATCGTATTTCATAGCATCCCAATGTGATTTACCTTGCATGGGTATTTTAATCTTGTACAATTCTTGAAATCATTACTCAATCGAAGGCCTACACGTCATCTTTCATCTATCACAGTTACACCCTCATTTTGCTACTAGGGCAGCATCCCATCTCTTCTAAATGCTACTAGTCTTAGACTCCTTTGAGTTTATTCAGGCTAAATTGAGCTTTCTATAACTTAGAGGAACCATCAGCTCCTTTGTTTTCATGGGCTTAATCCCGAGGACTTATCCATTTTCGTCACCTTCTCACTTGCCCTCTTCTTATCCTTACTCCTGCCTTCCTAAAACCTTGTCACTTTACTATACTTTAGCTTGCGACCTACACATATCTATTTATATTATTTGCCACCTTCCTTCAACTAACTTGCACTACACATTTTCTTATGTTATTCTGGAACATCAAGCGAGACATCACATCATCTCCAACTCTTCTTTGGTCTCTCGACTAGATTCTTAGTACCTAGAAACCATAGGCTGGAAGATATGCCACTGACGATGCCGCTATCATTCCTGGATATTGAATCCCTGCTCTTCTAGACTTTTATCCGAAATATGGACTATTCCCAACCTTCTGCATCTGAGTATCTCGTGCATTGCTTACCTTTGCCTTAAAATCTCGCATCATATCTTCTATCTCTTTCATGACCTCCCTTCCACATAGGTATAATTCACATCCACAACTTGAAGCTCTTATTATAACACTATACATACACAATCCAGTGGGAGCTTCGTACTGACTTCTTATGAGGCCTATACTTTTCCAACTGGCTTTATCGTAGGATTGTTATAGAATATGGTTGTTGTACTTCCTCTCTTGTACCTATGATATTAAGAGTAATCCTGCAATGTTCTCAATCATGATTTTTATAATTTTCTGGGTCTAATAGTTAGACTCCTGATTTACTTGGTTAATGTAACTCTTCAGTTTCCTCTTCCTTCTGATCAGCCTTTATATAGGCTTAAGCTATCTTTCGATCTATGGTTCATGGTATTAGTTATTCTATTTAGCCTTTCATGGTCTCTGAGGAATATGAATAATACAATACTTTAACAATTTAATCTTGTGTCTAAGTCCTGGGCTCAATTCTTTCTTTTAATGTATACCAGAATCTTCTATGACCGTATATGCTGCATGCATAAAACTCCAAACACTTAACTGCATTCATAACGTAACCCACTTTGGATCATTGATCAAATAATTTTTTTTGTTCCATCTTAGCTTTCTTTCAATGTAAGCTATTATTTTTCATGGTCTTTCTGCCCCCTTGTTGCGTCCATACTTAGCTTATCTCAGTACCTATATTTGCTAGAGTTTTCATACAGATTATATGATCTCGAATATTGCTTTTAATTTTACTTCCCATTCATTAGCCACGATATGTTCCACTTTCCTTTAGAGTGCTTACAATATTGTTGCGAGACTGTTGTTACATGACCATTTCCTCTTTAGGCCATTGTGCTTAGGTTGAAACCTTCTTCCTTGTCTCCTCATCTAGTCTTTCGTTGTAGTACTTAGGGAGAACCCTTGACTTTCGTAAAATTGTGAGCTTATTACGGACCTTTTTGATGTCCTTTCTTGCCTATAATCATCTGTAGTTGCTTACCTTGATAACTAGGGATTATGATGCATTTTACACTCCTACTTGCTTAAGTTTTGATTAGAAATGTGTACAAAATAGTCCCAAAGGCTCAATAGTTGTACTTGATTGCAGGTTGGATCAACAAGGTGACAAGGTGTCAAAAACCAGCTCAAAAATAAGTGAAACTTGCACAAGTACCAAGACCAAGACCAAGCTCAGTCAAATAGGGTCAGTGCAGCCGCATACAATTTTGTGTGGTCTGCAAAGATGAAGATCAGAGAGTATGCTTCTCAGTCAGCCAGGCAATGCGGCTGCAGAGGACTTTGTGTGGACCACATTAATTTTATTGCGGCCGCACTCGATTTCGTGAGGTTCGCAGAGCCAAAGTTTAGATAGGTGACGATTGGAGGATTATGCCCAATGCGGTTCGCGGTCCATTTTGTGCAGTCCACAATAGAAGCCATCGCGACCGCGGTGCATTTTGTGCGGTCCGCGCTGGCTAACTTCAGAGAGGAGATTATTCAAGCCAAGCGCCTTAGTGCGGCCGCATTCAATTTTGTGCGGTCCATACTAGCCCCGCAGGGGTATTTTTGTCCAGAATTTTCAGCCTGGTATAGATAGTTTCTTTTCCCATTTTTAGGTCATAAGATAGATTTTAGGACAGAGCTGCGCTCGTGACTTCTCCTCTTTTATTATTTTGAGTAATTTTAGCTTAGTTTCAACATTGAATCTTCAAGTTTTATCTAGTAATTATTTATTATGGGTTTTTCTTCATCTATTTCTTGATTTTCTTCTATAATTATGAGTAGCTAGACTCATTAGCTAGGGTTGTGGCTCAACCCTAGTGTGGGTAATTGATGGGTCTTGCGCTTTGATGCTTGATTGTCTATGGGTGTTTGATATTTAGATTAATTTAGGGTTTTAATGTTGAATTAATGGTTGCAAATACTAGTTTATGCCTAGTAGACTTTGACTCTTCTTGAGAAAGAGAGCCTAAGTCCATAAAATTGGTCCAACAAGGAATTGGGTCGTATTCAAGAGATTGATAGCCCCAATTAAAGGGTTAAACCTAGAGATAGTAATACCCGACTTGAACCTCAATTGCTTGCACAAATTTGCATACCCAATTGGTCTTGAAAAAGTCAATTCGGGCAAAATCACTCGAACTACAAAGAGGTATAGAGTGAGTAGAATCGTAAAATGGTTATATATTACTCCCCAAATGTGACAATCTAGCCTTGGACTTAAGAATCTGTCAATTAACCACTTAGGAGAAAGTCACTACCCTAGTGCCTTTTATCTATTTGAACAACTTGCAATAGTTTAATCTTAGCTTTACCTAGCCTAATTTAGCATCGTGGTAGTATAATATTAGAAGTAAAACCAAAACCAACAATGTTTAGAAGTGCAATTAGGAACAATTACACAACTCCCATTTAGATAAAAACTCAACTCCAATATCTAGCTCCCTGTGGAAATCGATCCCGACCTTCTGGGGTAAAAGCTTGTTCGACCTCTCTTGCAACTTTATAATAGTACAGGGTTGGCCTCGATCACTTTTTGGTGCCGTTTTCGGGGAGCTAACAATTTTGGCTATCTATCTAAATAGTTTTGTGTATTGTTCTTCTTTCCTTCCGTGTTACTAATTTGTGTGTGTCACAACTTCAGGTACTAAATGGCAACAAACTTAAACAACGCATCTCTTGGAGATCTTCTGCTGGGGGAGGAGGTAGATGACGATGTTGATGATGAGGTCCCTATTGTGCCTCAAGGACAAATGAGAGGCCGCCAGGCAAATGATAATATTCCAGACCCTCCCCCACCACCTCCAAGAGCGGCTCCTCGAGTGCTTCCAAACCAAGGCTATGCAAGTGCAATTGTCCCACCCCGGATTCAGGTAATTTTCAAATTACCAATGTGATGCTGACATTGCTGGAGCAGCGTGGGTATTTCACGGGCACTGCGAATCAAAATGCTTACAAACATCTCAAGGGGTTCGTGGATACCTTTTAAGGGAGCAAGCAAACTAATGTGTCCAAGGAAGCACTTCAGTTAAGACTCTTCCCATTTTCACTTAGAGGGAAGGCATTGGATTGGCTTGAGCGACTTCCAAACCATTCCATCACTACTTGGGATGAGTTGGCGAACAAGTTCATTGCAAAATTTTTCTCACCAGGGCATATGGCAGCATTGAGAGATGAAATTTTGGCTTTCAAGCAGGAGCCCACTGAACCTTTGCATGAGATTTGGGAGCGCTATAGAAAAATGGTAAAGGAATGCCCCAACAATGATATGACTGAGGCGATGATCCAATAGACTTTCTACCGGGGCATTAACACAACAAACCAATGCATAGTGAACCAACTTGCTGGGGGCAACTTCATGAAGTTGTCTTATGATGAGGCTTATGACATTCTTGACAAGATGGCTGGCACTTCTTTTGCTTGGCAAAGTAGAGCCAATGTGCCCCGGGGTGACCCCATGGTCACTCATTTGCACAAGGAGTTACATAATCATGGGCAGGCTATAGCTGAGTTGACAACTACAATGAACCAACTAGCAAAGGCACAATTACAACAAGTTCAAAATCCTCGCCAAGTGAAAGCCATGGAGGGTGTCAACATGCTAGTCAATAAAAGAAGACAAAGAGGTCAACAAAACCAAGGGAATTCGGAGCAATTTGACAATGATTGTGGTGGATTCCAAGATGATAGTTATAATGGGCAAAATGAAGAGGTACAATACGTGAACAATTATCAAGGCCAAAGGGGCAATTCTTCCAACCAACAACAATGGAGACCCCAACGCAATTGGGGCAATCAACAACAACAAGGCAATGGTAATTGGGGGAATAACAACAAAACTCCAACTGGGGCAATCAAAATAACAATCAGAAAATTCGGGTAATTGGAATGGGAACAACAACAACTGGGGTGGTAACAACAATCAAGGTGGGTGGAACAATGGAAATCAAGGAAATCTGGGGCAAGGCTTTCAAAGGCCCCCAATGTACCAAGAACCGAACAATCCTCCCCCATTTCCATCCCAAGGCCCTAGTTATTAAAACAATGACATGGGCAGAATTGAAATGATATCCATAAAGATGATGAAAAAGAGTGCGGATTCTGATGCTCAGTTGTCTTCCCACAATACTTCAATTAGAAATTTGGAAGTTCAGTTAGGCTAAATCTCACAGTCCTTGAATACTCACCCTAAGGGTGCTCTACCAAGTGATACGGTAGTAAACTCGAAGGGTAGGAACAATTATGTTATGGCGGTAACTATAAGGAGTGGACGAGGCGGTGATGTGAATGCCTCCAAACAAAAGCAAATTTTGAGTGATGAAGTTGACTTGCAAGAAGATGAAGTTCCTTTGGTGGTTGAAAATGTGATTGATGAGAATGTTAATGAAGAAGTGAGGATCGATATTCAAGATGCCGAGGTGGAAACTCAAAATGACGTGAACCCGTCTAGGGAACACGTAATAGACATGCCAGAGCCGGTTGTGCATAAAGTCAAGGCTCATTTTCCAAGGCCACCTCCACTTTATCCTCAAAGTCTTGTGAAGAATAAAAATGAGAATCAGTTTAAAAAGTTCATTGACATGATGAAGAGCTTATCCATTAATGTGCCTTTGATGGAGGCTCTTGAACAAATGCCGGGCTATGCTAAATTCATGAAGGACTTGGTGACAAAGAAACGATCCATGGATTGTGAAACTATAAAGATGACCCACCAAGTTAGCACAATAGTGCATTCAATGGCCCCGAAACTTGAAGATCCCGACGCTTTCACCATTCCTTGCACTATTGGGAGTGCGGACTTTGCTAAGGCTCTATGTGATTTATGGGCAAGTATCAACTTGATGCCCTACTCAGTTGTCAAGACATTGGGTATTGGGCAACCGAGGCCAACTTCCATGAGATTGCAAATGACGGATAGAACAATGAAGAGACCATTGGGTATTATTGATGATGTGCTTGTCCGTGTGGAGAAATTTATCTTACTAGTTGATTTTGTGATCTTAGATTGTGAGGTGGATTATGAAGTTCCAATCATATTGGGGAGACCTTTCCTTGCTACTGGGAAGACCTTAGTTGATGTGGAAGCAGGGGAACTCACCTTCCGGGTGGGTGATGGAAAAGTGGTCTTTCATGCGTGCAAGTCAATGAAGCAGCCCAATAGTTCCGAGGTGTGCTCTTTTGTGGAGCTTGTCAGGCAGTGATAGTTGATGATACAAGTGCAATGATCATTGTGGAGGACCTTTGGAGGCCGTATTGTTTAATCTTGATGTCAATGATGATGAGGGCCGAGTGGAGTGTGTGAATGCTTTACATGGGATGTGCTCTTACTCTTATGAGCCTAGAAAACTATCTTTGGACCTTGAGAATCGGAAGACTCCACCAAAAAACCTTCAATTGAGGAGCCTCCGGTGTTGGAGTTGAAGCCGTTGCCTCCACACCTCAGTTATGAGTTCTTAGGCCCTAGTTCTACTTTGCCAGTTATTATTTCCTTTTGTCTTACTAACATGCAGGTTGATGCCACATTGGCGGTGCTTCAAAAGTAGAAAAAGGCAATTGGATGGACTTTAGCTGATATTTGGGGGATAAGCCCCGTATTTTGTATGCACCAGATTATTTTGGAAGATGATGCAAAGCCCTCTTTGGAACATCAAAAGAGGTTGAACGAAGCAATGCAAAAAGTTGTGAAAAAGGAGGTGATCAAGTGGTTGGATGCTGGGGTTGTGTACCCCATCTCTGATAGCTCTTGGACTTCGACGGTGCAATGTGTACCGAAGAAGGGTGGTATGACCATGGTTGAAAATTCACAAATGAGTTGATTCCTACCAGAACTGTCACTGGTTGGAGGGTATGCATGGACTATTATAAGTTGAATAAAGTGACCCGCAAGGATCATTTTCCATTGCCTTCTCTTGACCAGATGTTAGATCGACTTGTTGGGCGTGTCTTCTACTGTTTCTTGGATGGGTATTCTAGGTACAACCAAATCTTGATTGCTCTAGAAGATCAAGAGTAGACCACATTCACTTGTCCATATGACACCTTTGCCTTTTCTCGGATGCCTTTTGGGTTGTGTAATGCACTGGCTACATTTCAGCGGTGTATAATGGCCATTTTCACCGATATGGTGGAAGATATTTTGGAGGTGTTCATGGACGACTTCAGTATTGTGGGTGATTCATTTGATGAGTGTTTGAAAAATTTTGATAGAGTTTTAGCTCGTTGTAAAGAAACCAATCTTGTTCTTAATTGGGAGAAATGCCACTTCATGGTGGAAGAGGGCATAGTTCTTGGGCATAAAATTTCAAAGCATAGTATTGAGGTAGATAAAGTAAAAATTGATGTGATTTGAAGACTCCCTCCACCTACCTCTGTCAAGGGAGTTAGAAGTTTTCTTGCGCATGTGGGGTTCTGCCGGAGATTTATCAAAGACTTTTCGAAGGTAGTGAACCCCTTATGCAAGTTATTAGAAAAGGATGCCAAGTTTGTGTTCGATGAGAGATATATGCAAGCATTTGAACTTCTCAAGCATTAGTTGACCACCACTCCTATAATTACCGCATCTAATTGGAGCTTTCCCTTTGAGCTCATGTGTGATGCGAGCGATGTTGCGGTTGGGGCAATTTTGGGTCAAAGAGTGAACAAAATGTCTCATCCGATGTACTATGCGAGAAAGATAATGAATGATGATCAAGTAAACTACATGGTGACTGAGAAAGAACTTTTGGCTATTGTGTTCGCAATGGAGAAATTTTGGCCATATCTCATGGGTGCCAAGGTCATAGTCCATACCGATCATGCCACACTCCGGTACTTGATGACGAAGAAGGATTCCAAGGCTAGACTGATGCGATGAGTCTTGTTACTTAAAGAGTTTGATTTGAAGATTACGGACCAGAAGGGTAGTGAAAACCAAGTGGCGGATCACTTGTCCCGCTTGGAGGAGGAGGGGAGGCCTCGTGATGGCCTAGAGATCAATGATTTATTTCCCGACGAACAACTCCTTTCGGTGTTGGTGAATGGTATGCCATGGTTTGCGGACGTTGCTAATTTCCTTGTGACTGGTATAATCCCGTGTGAGCTCTCTTCTAACCAAAGGAAGAAGCTCAAATGGGATAGTTTGGATTTCTATTGGGATGAGCCATACTTGTTCACGATTTGCACGGATGGTGTGATCCGAAGGTGTGTCCCAGAGGAAGAGCAATTGAGAATCTTGGAGGCTTATCATTCCTCTCCCTATGGTGGCCATCATGGCAGGGGGAGAACGGCTTCCAAAGTTCTTAGTTGTGGGTTTTATTGGCCAACTTTGTACAAAGATGCAAGTTAACTTGTGAAGAGGTGTGATGAATGTCAAAGAGCGGGTGAAATTTCGAAGAAAGATGAGATGCCTCTCAATACCATTCTTGAGGTTAATATTTTTGATGTGTGGGGCATTGATTTTATGGGCCCGTTTGTTAGCTCGTGTGGCAACACATACATTCTTGTGGCAGATGACTATGTTTCAAAGTGGGTCAAAGTTGTGGCTTTACCCAACAATGAGGCCTGGAGTGTTGTTGCATTTCTCAAGAAGAGCATTTTTACAAGGTTTGGCAATCCTCGTGCAATCATAAGTGATGGGGGGGGGTCTCATTGTTGTAATGGAGCTTTTAACACTTTGCTTGCAAAGTATGGTGTCAATCACAAAGTTTCTACTCCCTATCATCCTAAAGAAAGTGGCCAAGTTAAAGTCTCAAACAGGGAAATCAAGAGTATATTGTCAAAGACGGTCATTGCAAATATGACCGATTGGTCAAATAAGTTGGATGATGCTGTATGGGCTTATAGGACTGCTTGCAAGACTCTGATTGGTATGTCTCCGTATCGGTTGGTGTTCGAGAAAGCTTGCCATCTACCGGTTGAGTTAGAGCACAAGGCCATGTGGGCTTTGAGGAAGTTAAATCTTGAATGGGATGTGGCAGCAAATCTTCGTGTGGAGCAGCTTAATGAACTTGATGAATTCCGATTCCATGCCTACTCCAGTTCGTCCTTGTACAAGGACAAGATGAAGTACCTTCATGATAAATATACTCATATCAAGGAGTTCAAAGTGGGTGATTTTGTTCTCTTATTCAACTCTCGATTACATCTGTTTCCGAGAAAGCTTAAGTCAAAATGGAGTGGACCTTTTGAAGTGGTATTTGTGACCTCGTTTGGTGCACTTCACTTGAAGAACAAAAATGGGGAAACTTTCAGAGTGAATGAGCACATGGTCAAGCATTACTTAGGAAAAATTGATGACAGCCACGTGGTGACACTTCTTCATCTCAAATGATTTGATGGTAACCTGCGTCGTGCCACGACGTTAAATTAGGTGCTTCTTGGGAGGTAACCCATGTGTTTTTCTTCTTGTTTTTCTTTGGTTTTTATAGTAGTGTAGGATTTATTTTTGGCACTGATTGGTTGTAAGATGTTGTAGGATTGTGTTGATGCAGTGCAGGAAAAAGTTGGGAAATGATCACTCTCTAAAGTTGTCAATGCGGACCGCACTTATTTTGTGCGGCCGCAAAGACCCTTGTGCGGGGGCAAGAAATCAATGCAGACCGCACTAGTAATTTGATAAAAGTTGGGGTTCTCTGAAATTTACCACTGCAGCCGCATTGCATTTTGTACGGTCCGCGGTGGTCCACTGTGGCCGCATTGCATTTTGTGCGGTCCGCAATGGTCAATTTGTCAGTGCCCTTAGGTTTCGAGCACCGCGGACCGCGGTGCCATTTTGTACGGTCCACGGTAGGTAGGTGATCTGGGGCCCAGGACCTTTTTCTATAAATAGGACCTGAGGCCCTCCTTTTGAACTTTTCGAACTTTCTACTCTCAAAACACAAAAAAAATTCATTGTTCATCTCTCTAATCTGCACGTTTCTAACTGCTCAAGTTCATTACTCAGCATTTCATATATTTTCTAGTAACATTAACTTCTTCTTAGTTGTTTAATTTGTTTATTTTCTTTGAATTTTTATTTTCCTTAGTTCTTCTTATTTCCCTGTCCATATTTCTTTCAATTTTGTAGCTTAGATTAGTTAATTTTTGCTTAAAGTAGGACTATGTAGTTAAAACATTAAACCAACACTTAGGGACTCATCAATAGGTGTAAAATTGGACTAAAATTGAACAAATCAGGAATGCTAGGTTGGTCTTACTGTTGGGCATTTAGTGCGGACCGCGGTGGGTTTTGTGCGGTCTGCGATGCCTCTGTGCGGTCCGCAAAGGTATTTTGTGTGGATCGCAATGAAAAAGTCCTAAAAGTTGATTATTTGAGGACCGCGGCCGCATTTCCATTTTGCGCGGTCCGCGGTGCATAGATTCAGAGAGTGGGTAGTCTGAACCCCACCTCTGTGCGTACCGCAATGACCTCTTTGCGGCCGCACTACAATTTGTGCGGTCCGCACTCTGCAATAAAATTGTCTGCAACTTTGAAATTTAGTATTCCTATTGATACTAACAAAGCATGGATGAATATTGTTTGCAGAGATGGTGAGATTAAGAGGTGTCACACCTCCTTTTTGCGCGCCCGGCCCCGAAGGGTTAAATGCGCGAGGGAGTTTTTCCAATTTAAGTGACAATATTCGAAATGAGATTATTTATTTAATTCAGAGTCGCCACTTGGGAAAGGTTTGGCTTTTGGTGTCCCAAGTCACCGGTTTATCTTGAATCCCAAATCGAGGAATTTTTAGACTTTTCCAAATGAAGTCTGCGAACCAGAAATTCTAAGTAAGGAATTCTGTTGACCCGAGGGAAGGTGTTAGGCACCCTCGAATCCCGTGGTTCTAGCACAGTCGCTTAAATTGTTATAATGGCTAAATATCTGATTCAAGTACATGTTATGACTATATGTGCTTTTATGAAGTTTAGAACTGCTTTTATCATTGTTATTTATTTTTATAGAATTGCAACGTCGTGAAAATGCATCTTGAACCACGTCACAATCAATGCACCCGTAGTTGTTAACACATTTCGACTTCGTTGAGATTTGAATTTGGGTCACATCAATGTGCACCCGAATTTAAGAATATAATTTACTTAAATCGTGCCTGAAGAGTCTAGCGCGTTATTATTTAGTGGAGGACCGTGAGATTCGCTAAACGGCCTAGCCTGAATTCTAAAATATTTATTATGGTTATTTATCGAGGGCCCCGCAATTTGCATTTTTTGATTTGGCGAGGCTCGTCTCTTTATTTTAGAAACGTATCCTATAGTGACGACATTTCTGCTATGTGTGTCTCTAAAAGAAAGATGATACCGAACTTACTTATTTGAACAAATACAGATTGAATCTTTATTATGTTTGCCGAACCTAAGTTTGTTTGATTACCTGATTGAATATTTATGAGGTGAGAGTCACCTCATGCTTTGTCTTCATCGAATGAACGCGCTTATTAATTTGCTAAGTGAGATTGCAAGCAAACTAACAACATATACTGAGTTATATTTAACGACCTCCAAGTTCTGTTTTTTAACTCCAACCTATTTGAAATTGATAAACGAATTTATTAGGAAAATTACGACTAATTGACCTCAAAACGACTACTAGCTTCCCTCAACATTCATCACATTATTTCGAAACAAGGAATCTATACCGAGACCCGACATCGAACTTATATTGGAGCACATAATCTGACAGGGAAGCTGGCCTTCATAGCCAAACTCTTAATGCGACCGCATGAGAGTTTGTTTGGGATACATTTATCCCGGACCTAGTACCACAGATTTGTCAATTCAGTGGTCTAGGCAAAATACATACAGGTGCTTACCATGACTCTATGTTATAGAGTCATAACTAAACCAAACAAGTGTTATACTGAACTGAATGTATACTAAATCAAACATGCTGTCTATGTCATACTGTCATTACTGTTGAGCCATGCTATCTAACAGTTCATCTTAAACAGAATGTATGCTAGTTTATACAGAATATTTGCAGTTTGCAGTAAAAATACAGGCCCAACTAACATTCGAACTATCTTTTTACACCAATGCTATAACATAAACTGATGTTCATTTCTTTATTTCTGCTTCAACTTCAAACTTTCAACAATACATGGTTCAAAGGTTGTGTACCTGGGAATATTTGCAATTGAAGAAGAGGGCAATCAGTAGAGTAACAATGAACAAATGCAGCAGCAGTAACAGCACTAACAGTAGCAGCAGGGCAGTATAGCAACAGCAACAAGAAACAGTAGAGTAGCAACCACAACTCACAAAACAATTGGAGTGAGATCAACCCCAACTAAACCAAACTTTCGAGTAGAACAAACAACAAACAAGCAGACTCAGTTGTGAGAAATCAATGTTGCACAGAACAGGTCCAGATTTAGTGAAGTCAGAAACAAAAGGAAAGGAAGCAACTTCTGGTTTTGTTTGTCTTAGTTATCAGACAAAAATTCTTTTCAGTTTTCTGTTTCCAAAAAATTTGAACTCTCAGATATTCCCTCTTAGTATCTCTCCCTATCTCTGCGTGCTCTGTCTGTGTGTCTCTATCAGTGTGTATTCCAGCTCTCTCTTTCAAAGAATTCCTCACAGTCTATCTCTTTTTTTCTTTTTCCCCTCTAATCCTCTCTATATCCTCTGATTCTCTCTCTTTTTTTAATTCTGTCTCTCCCCCTAATTCTGTATCTCCTTTCTCTCCCAGGTCCTCCTCCTTTTATAAGCCTCAACACCATCTCTTTTAACAGCCTGTTTTCAGAATGTCACAGTACCCCTCCCATGTGTCTTCTTTCCTTTTCAGATCCCAATTAGTTATTTAAGTATATAACCTCCATCAACATTCCCTGGCAGACTTACTTTTAAAAGGTTTAATACTTTTTAAACTTAAAGCAAGGTATGGGCAGTAGAATATATCTGACAGCATATGCTGTCAAATTGTTTAAAACTTAACAAAAGACCTTTATGCAGACCACAGGCTGTGCACAAAGCACATGAGGTGCACCAATGCACATGCTGTGCACGAGTGCACATGCCTCTCAATACAGAATTTAAACCAAACATCCCTTTTTACATTACTGATCAATTCAACAGCTATAAATAAGCAAAACTGGTTCTTAATTGACTCAACACATGCTTAGCAGAAGTAAGTCGATTTGTTATTGTTCGGACAGTTGAAACTAATTGACGACACATGTCGACTCGACTACATTAGCATTAACATACACAATCGTAACCAAAAATACGACATTTAACAGTATCGACCCATAATTCGAATTATACTGACTGAACAAAGTGGTACTCGAGGAACCAATTGCTCAGTCAACATTTGAAGCTCAATTATTGTACAACAAATACATATGTCTTATCAGAATAGGAGGGGAGGATTTTAGACAAACAAACAGAGGTTCAGGCAAAGCTGTTGAAACACAGTTGATAGAAGTCAAGGACAGAAAACGAACAGACCCTTACAACAATCAAACGAACCAAAACAACTAAGAAAATAAAGAAACTCACCTTAAACCGCAAAAGATCAAAACCTTAACTCGGACTTGGTCAGGCCCTTCTTAAGGCTGAACGGACTTTAAACGAAGTGTTTCTCAGATGAGAAACACTTTGATTAAAGTCCATTAGACCTTAATCTCTTCGGTTGAACCAGTGACGGAGGAACACAAAACTTTCAAAACTTAGATCTGGGATTCAGGCTTTCCTGATCAGATTCGGACCAAACCAAGTATGGTTTGGTAACGAGGAGGGCCTGGGGAGTGTCTGGTGTGAAGCTGGGGTTGGTTGGTGTAGATCGAGTTTTGACTCGAATCTTCAAATGAAGATTCGAGGACCTGGAGGGTGATTCGAACTAAACGATTAACAGGTCTATGTTCAGGGTGGTGAGGGGGTTCTATGGTGTTCAGAGCGAGGTCACCGGCGTTCATGCCGCCGGTTTTTCATGGTGAGGAGTACAGGGGCGGCCTAGGGTTTGTGGGTTTGGGTGAAGACGACGAGGCTGGGGTATTGGATAGGGGGGGTAGGGTAAGGATCTGGGCTTATATAGTTAGTGGGTGGATTGATCTCAACCGTTAGATCAATCTAGATCTACGGTTTGGATCTGATGGTCTTAAGTGAAACGGTGTCGTTTCAAGTGTTGAGAGTTGGGGTCGGTCCGGGTGTGAACGGGTCGGGTTCCTCAGTGGGTTGTGGGGAAGTGATCTTGGCCGTTGATCAATCTGAGATCAATGGCCCAGATCATACTGGACTAAAACGTCGTCGTTTGGACGTCCTGGGCATCAGGTGGCCTGGACCGGGCAGGCCTGGGTCTTGGGCTGTTTGTTTGGGCCAATTTTGTTAAAATTGGCCCAAGTCCGGAAGGGAAGGGGTCCTTTATTTTTTTTATTTATTTCTTTTTATTCTTATTTATCTTAAAACAAAACTAAGCCAAAAAATCAAATTAAAATTAAATACACACTCAATACAATTATTTGCACACACACTAAAATATTTCAAAACAGGTAAAGTCAAACAAAATAAAATCACGGACGAAGATGCCTATTCATAATTTTCTATTTAACGACCGGATTACGGTTCGAATTATGCAGGACACATATTTTTTGAATTTTGCTTTAATAAAGTAAATAAATAAAAACGGGCCGAAGTCACAAATAAATCAACAAGGTGCCGCACAGAAATCCAAAAATTGTACAGCAGGGCCAATTATTATTTTTTATTTCTTTTTGGAGCGATTGTCGTGCGAAACAAAAATCACGTGCTCACAGCTGCCCCTCTTTGTTCGGAAACACGAAGAGTTTTCGTGCAAAGATAAAGTGAGCGTGTATGAGCGATTTTTGCCTATGGACCACTCCGTATGAAGCATGTTTTTTTTTGAAAGATCTGACCGAATCTTGCTTCAAAGATTTCCTACATATCCTGGGCTAAACAGGAATCAGGTCAATGTAGTTCGAGAAGTTTTGGTAGCTGGGACTACCATGGGACTGCAATGCTTGCTGCTACTGCTGCTGCTGTTGTCACTGCTACGTCACTGACCGCCTTATTACAACCAAACGAAAATTAGAAACTGAACTAACTATTTATATGTATGTCAACTGCTAGTTACAAGATTCCTATCTATGATTCTTTTACGACTTGATCTTGGGTCTTAGCTGATTCCGCTTGTAGACTCCGATCTAATTCTTGATGCTTGCGAGTTGCGGCGACTTGTTTCACCTCTGGGATACTGAGTGAGACGCAACTGGCAGGGTTTAGGACCTTAGTCAAATGTTGGAGTCGATCTGCTCTCCATTCACTCTGATATCTCGGGATGTCTTCTTTTGTCTTTTTTTCTTCTTTGGTTCTGAGTCGAGACTCATCTCGCGGGTCATTTCGATCCGTGTGGCTCGAGATTAGACCTGCGGGAAAAAACAAACAAACGAACGAAATTTTCTCCCCCAGTTTCACTAGGAAAATTTCGTTAATTATTCACCAGGAAGTTCATAAAATTGATGAAAGAGGATATGCATGCTCAGTTCAGGGTTGGAGCCCTAATACCGACTAGCTGGGGAAAGGTTCAGTTCAGGATTTAAAACCCTAATGCCGAACAAAGGAAGAATTCAGTTTAAGGTTTAAAAACCCTAATGCTAACTAAAAGGAAAATTCTGTTTAGGGTTTAAAACCCTAATGCTGACTAAAAGGAAAATTCAGTTTAGGGTTTAAAACCCTAATGCTGATTGCATGAAAAAGCTCAGTTTAGAGTTTAAAACTCTAATGCTGGCTGAGAGGAAAGGGTTCAGTTTAGGGTTTAAAACCCTAATGCTGATTGCATGAAAAAGCTCAGTTTAGAGTTTAAAACTCTAATGCTGGTTAAAAGGAAAAAGTTCAGTTTAGGGTTTAAAACCCTAATGCTGACTAAAAGGAGAATTCAGTATAGGGTTTAAAACCCTAATGCTGATTGCATGAAAAAAAAGAAGCTCAGTTTAGAGTTTAAAACTCTAATGCTGGCTGAAAGGAAAAAGTTCAGTTTAGGGTTTAAAACCCTAATGCTGACTAAATGGAAAATTCGGTTTAGGGTTTAAAACCCTAATGCTGATTGCATGGAAAAGCTCAGTTTAGAGTTTAAAACTCTAATGCTGGCTGAAAGGGAAAAGTTTAGTTTAGGGTTTAAAACCCTAATACTGACTAAAAGGAAAATTCAGTTTAGGGTTTAAAACCCTAATGCTGATTGCATGGAAAAAGCTCAGTTTAGAGTTTTAAAACTCTAATGCTGGCTGAAAGGGAAAAGTTCAGTTTAGGGTTTAAAACCCTAATGCTGACTAAAAGGAAAATTCAGTTTAGGGTTTAAAACCCTAATGCTGATTGCATGAAAAAGCTCAGTTTAGAGTTTAAAACTCTAATGCTGGCTGAAAGAAAAAAGTTCAGTTTAGGGTTTAAAACCCTAATGCTGACTAAAAGGAAAATTCAGTTTAGGGTTTAAAACCCTAATGCTGATTGCATGAAAAAGCTCAGTTTAGAGTTTAAAACTCTAATGCTGGCTGAAAGAAAAAAGTTCAGTTTAGGGTTTAAAACCCTAATGCTGACTAAAAGGAAAATTCAGTTTAGGGTTTAAAACCCTAATGCTGATTGCATGAAAAAGCTCAGTTTAGAGTTTAAAACTCTAATGCTGGCTGAAAGGAAAAAGTTCAGTTTAGGGTTTAAAACCCTAATGCTGACTAAAAGGAAAATTCAGTTTAGGGTTTAAAACCCTAATGTTGATTGCATGGAAAAGCTCAGTTTAGAGTTTAAAACTCTAATGCTGGCTGAAAGGGAAAAGTTCAGTTTAGGGTTTAAAACCCTAATGCTGACTAAAAGGAAAATTCAGTTTAGGGTTTAAAACCCTAATGCTGATTGCATGAAAAAGCTCAGTTTAGAGTTTAAAACTCTAATGCTGGCTGAAAGAAAAAAGTTCAGTTTAGGGTTTAAAACCCTAATGCTGACTAAAAGGAAAATTCAGTTTAGGGTTTAAAACCCTAATGCTGATTGCATGAAAAAGCTCAGTTTAGAGTTTAAAACTCTAATGCTGGCTGAAAGAAAAAAGTTCAGTTTAGGGTTTAAAACCCTAATGCTGACTAAAAGGAAAATTCAGTTTAGGGTTTAAAACCCTAATGCTGATTGCATGAAAAAGCTCAGTTTAGAGTTTAAAACTCTAATGCTGGCTGAAAGGAAAAAGTTCAGTTTAGGGTTTAAAACCCTAATGCTGACAAAAATGAAAATTCAGTTTAGGGTTTAAAACCCTAATGCTGATTTAAAGGAAAATTCAGTTTAGGGTTTTAAAACCCTAATGCTGATTGGCTGGAGATAAAGCTCGAGAATACTACACGATCTATTTTTGATTTTTCTTGTTTTAATAGAAGATAAAAGGGAGTTTTGCGGGAACTTACCTTTTGAGTGAATTCCTTATTGCCAAAATGTTTTTTGTACCCGTGTACCTTCTTCTTTGGGCGACACCCGCTTCTTGCATGGTTGTCTTGGATCATTCCTGTTTCAACTTTTCAGACAAAGAAAAATTGTTAGTTCGGAAACGACGGTTGGTTCGGTGACCTTGATCGTTCCCAATTGCTTTGTTGCGTCTCTATTTCTGTTGCGAAGTCCCGCCATTGATTTGATTCGAATGGCGAAACCTTTAGACTGCTCAGGCTTGTATTTCCGGATTCTGTGATGATTTGCCTCGTGAGGCCTCTTTTTTTCTTTTGTCCCGTTTTGATTAAAGGTTCTCAACGGGGGTTTCATTGGAGGTGTTCTGTGGGAACTTGTACAAATGGAAGCTATGTGGGGGGAATATTTACAAAGTGGATTCTTTGTGCGGATTCTGTAAAATGGGGTATGCTGGGCTTTTGTTTCAAAACGGGTCTCCCAGGGTTTGTTGGGGTAAGCTTGTTGGAGAATATTTACACAAGGACTCGCTGGGGATGTGCTGATGAAATTCCAATGGGGATTTTTTTTTTATACTAGGGAGACTTTGTGGGAGATTGTACAAAAAGAGAAACTCTGTGGGGTTTTGTACAGGGGGAGACTCTGTGGGGATTTGTCCGAAGGTGGACTTGCTGGGGAAGATTTCAAGATTTCTCTCTTTCTTCTTTACTCCGGAACACCATCAAACGTCATGATTCATCATGCTTGGGTAATCATATCAACGAGATGAGGTGCTTTCTTTCATGAGACGGGATTCCGTGCAAACAAACCTGCCACCTGTCCTTTCCGGTGTGTTCTGAACTCGGGGTAAACAAATGCAAAAGGGATTCGAAAAGAAACAAAGAAAGGGGAAAACAAATCAGAAAAGGAATACCCTTTTCGGGACGAGAAAGACTTAGCTGAGGAAGATAACGCTGGCTTTAAATGACATGCTCTTTGGACTGGACGTCCGACCTTCCATGAACTTGCGTTTTCCTGAACCAGAACAGATCTGTGATTCCAAAACCGGTGGAACTTTGCCGAGACCTTCTTGGGGTGGCGTCGTTCCTTTTCGGCTAACAGCGCCCTTTGCGGGTTTTCGCTGGCTGACCTCTCTCATTTCTCTTCCTGTCATCGCTTGATAGCACTCTTTGCGAGTTTTTTACTAAACAAGCTCTCTCATTTTGGTTTCTCTACTCCCGTCGCCTCGTGGTGCCCGAAGGTTTTCACCGCCGAGACTCTCTCATTTTATCTCTCTCAATTCAGAGTGTGCTGGTCTCCATTTGTGACGCTTATTGGTTCCCCACCATATTCGGTAATTGATTTGAAGGCTTGTGCTTGGTAAAGAGAGGTAGATGATACTAACTTCTAAACTGCTCGACGTGCCCCGGTTTCAATTTCAGGGTGAATGGGATTTTATTGTTGGTGTGACTGAACCTCAGGGAGAGGCTGCCTACGTATCCTTTCGGAATCAAGTCAAACGTAGTTCAGGCCTCAATCAATTTTTTTTTTTTTTGTAAGCGGCTCAAAAGTTGGTAGAGAGAATTGGGTAGTGTTTGGGGAGTAGTGGGGAATAAACACCTTCGCCATTTTCAACGTGTCAGGACCACTGGAGTATGGTTTAGACGTAATACCTCTTGACTGCATCTGCATTCACTGCTGTGTCGGGGTCATTTCCTTCGATATCACCTAAATATAATGCTCCTCTTGGCAATATTTTCCTTACGATGTACGGGCCTTTCCAATTTGGGGCAAACTTTCCTTTTGCTTCTTCATGATGCAGCAGAATGCGCCTCAGTACCAGCTGACCTACTTCGAAATTCCGGGGCCGGACTTTCTTGTTGTAAGCACGGGCCATCCTTCGTTGGTATAACTGTCTGTGACAAACTGCAGCCATCCACTTTTCATCAATCAACGTCAATTGCTCTAACCGAGTCTTAACCCACTCGCTGTCCTCGATTTCTGCTTCGACAATGATTCGAAGTGAAGGAATCTCTACCTCTGCCGGTATTACGGCCTCGGTCCCATAAACCAAAAGATAAGGAGTTGCTCCTACTGACGTGCGTACCGTAGTGCGGTACCCCAATAATGCAAAAGGTAACTGCTCATGCCACTGTCGGGAACTTTGGATCGTTTTCCTCAGAATATTCTTGATGTTTTTGTTTGCCGCTTCCACGGCACCATTGGCTTTTGGCCGATAAGGAGTGGAATTCCTGTGTGTTATCTTGAATTGCTCGCACACATCTCCCATCAAGTGACTGTTCAAGTTTGCTGCGTTATCTGTAATGATAGTCGCAGGAATACCGAAGCGACAGATAAGATTTGAGTGTACAAAATCCACCACAGCTTTCTTAGTGACCGACTTGAGAGTGACAGCCTCTACCCATTTCGTAAAGTAGTCTATGGCAACCAGTATAAACCTGTGTCCGTTCGAGGCCTTTGGTTCAATTGGTCCAATGACGTCCATGCCCCAGGCGACAAATGGCCACAGTGCGGACATGGGATGCAGTTCCGTGGGAGGTGCATGAATCAAATCACCGTGCACCTGACACTGATGACACTTCTGAACGAAGCTAAAGCAATCCTTTTCCATGGTCATCCAATAATAACCTGCTCGGAGGATTTTCTTCGCTAAGACATACCCGTTTATGTGAGGTCCGCACACACCTGCGTGTACTTCGTGCATGATCTTTCTTGCCTCCTCGATATCGACACATCTTAGGAGATTGAGGTCCGGGGTCCTCTTATATAACAATTCACCGCTCAAAAAGAAACCACTTGCATGTCGCCTAATGGTCCTCTTTTGATCTCCAGTAGCGTGCTCGGGGTATTCTTGCATCTTTAGGAACCTCTTGATGTCGTGGTACCAAGGCTGCGTATTTGACCCCGCCTCGATTACACTGCAGTAACCGTGTCTTTCCTTGATTTGGATTTCCAAAGGATCGACGTGGGCATTGCCCGGGTAGGGTAGCATTGAAGCCAAAGTAGCAAGTGCATCTGCCAGTTCATTGTGACACCTCAGAATGTACCTGAATTCTATTGATGTAAAGCGCTTGCTGAGGTCCTCCACATGTTGTCGGTACGGGATAAGTTTGACATCCCGAGTTTCCCATTCGCCTTGAGCCTGCCGGATGATCAGGTCAGAATCTCCCATAATCAGTAAGTCTTCGACATCCTGATCGATTGCCATATGCATGCCCATAATGCAGGCTTCATACTCAGCTGTATTATTTGTGCAAAAGAAACGAAGTCTAGCTATGGCGGGATAATGCTGACCGGAAGGCGAGATCAATATTGCCCCAATCCCTACACCCTTGGCGTTCACGGCTCCGTCAAAGAACATCTTCCAAACATGTGCTTCCTCCGAGATCACTTCTACGGTGTTTACTTCTTCATCTGGAAAGTAGGTATCCAATGGCTGGTATTCCTCATCAACCGGATTTTCGGCCAAATGATCTGCTAACGCCTGGGCTTTCATGGCCGTGCGAGTGACATAAACTATGTCGAATTCCGTAAGCAAGATTTGCCATTTAGCCAGTCTCCCAGTAGGCATTGGTTTCTGAAATATATACTTCAAAGGATCCAACCTGCTTATGAGGAATGCAGTGTGGGCTTGGAGATAATGTCTCAGCTTTTGAGCAACCCATGTGAGAGCGCAGCATGTCCTTTCCAGCAAAGTGTATTTGGCCTCGTAGCCGGTGAATTTCTTGCTCAAGTAGTAGATTGCCTGCTCCTTCTTCCCGGTTACGTCGTGTTGCCCGAGGACGCAGCCGAAAGAATTCTCCAAGACTGTCAGATACAAGAAAAGTGGTCTTCCCGGTTCTGGAGGGACCAAGACCGGGGGATTTGAAAGGTATTCTTTGACTTTATCAAAGGCTTCTTGACATTCAACTGTCCATTTGATCGCCGCATCTTTCCTTAACAGCTTGAATATGGGCTCGCACGTGCTTGTCAGTTGGGCAATGAACCGACTGATGTAATTCAACCTGCCCAACAGACTCATCACGTCTTTCTTTGTTCTCGGGGGAGGTAGATCTCTGATGGATTTTATCTTAGTTGGATCTAGCTCAATTCCTCTCCTGCTTACGATGAAGCCCAAAAGTTTGCCCGACGGAACTCCGAAAGAGCATTTGGCTGGGTTTAGCTTCAAGTCATACTTCCTTAATCTCTCGAAGAATTTCCTCAAGTCTTGGATGTGATTATCCTGCGTCCTGGACTTGACTATCACGTCATCCACGTACACCTCTATTTCCTGATACATCATGTCATGGAAAATGGCAGTCATGGCCCTCATGTAAGTAGCCCCAGCATTCTTCAGACCAAATGGCATGACCCGGTAACAGTAGGTGCCCCAAGGCGTGGTGAAGGCAGTTTTCTCGGCGTCCTCTTCATCCATCAGTACCTGATGATACCCAGCATAACAATCTACAAAAGACTGTATCTCGTGTTTGGCACAACTATCAACGAGGATGTGGATGTTGGGCAGTGGAAAACTATCTTTAGGACTTGCTCTGTTCAGATCTCGGTAATCTACACATACCCGAGTTTTCCCATCCTTTTTTGGTACTGGAACCACATTCGCCAACCATGTTGTATATTGGACTACCCGGATCACTCCTGTTCTCAGTTGCTTGGTGATCTCCTCCTTAATCTTGTCACTGACCTCGGTTTTCAATTTTCGTTGCTTTTGTTGAACTGGAGGACAATCAGGATGAATCGGCAATTTGTGAACCAGTAGATCGACACCTAGTCCCGGCATGTCATCATATGACCAAGCAAACACGTCTTTGAATTCAAAAAGAAGTTGAATTATCGCCTTTTGCATTTTCTTGTCCGTGTGAATGCTTATCTTGGTCTCCGGATTTCTTCCAGGGTTCCTAAATTTACCGGTTCAGTGTCATTCAGATTTGGCTTACGTTTATTCTCGAAATATTCCAACTCTCGGTTTATCTCCCTAAAAGCCTCTTCTGCATCGTATTCTGGTTCTGGGTTCATTAATTCGCAGTTAAATAACTCATTATGATCTGGGCGTGAAATTCGCAAGCATGTCATATTTAAAGCCGCGTTATTAGGACTGAAAAAGGAAGATAAAAGGAAAAAAAAAAAAGATAAAGATCAGAACAAAAAGAAAGAATAGGAAAGCAATGATGATTTTTTTATTATTTTTCTTTGAAAAGTTGGAAGACAACAAGGTTTACAACTAGGAATTCAAAGCAACAATTGAAAAGAGGAAAACGTTCAAGTTATGTCCTGGAGATAACTTGTGACACAGGAAAGGTGGCAGGACATGTCTACCCGGACTTCCGTCTAGTTGGGAACGGCGTGGCCTCCCAGTTTTGGAGTTGGGCGCTCGGCCCCATGTACAGCATCTCAGCAGTGCTCGTTCCTTCACCTGGCTGAACCATGTGGATCTCGTAGAGCATTTCCCTCATTGCCCCACATATCTCCTCGATTTCCTCAGCTGTGAAGACCTCATCATCTCCTTCTTCGATGTACCTTGGCCTGATGAAAGTCGCATATAAATCCGGCAGCGGTCGAGGTAACTTCCAACCCTCATTTCATCTCTTCTTTGCCCATTCTTCGTCTGCTTGAGTAGGTTTAAAACCTAATCCAAAAGGTTTCTTGATGACTGGCAAAGTAACGGGTTCTGTTATTCCCTGAAGGGTTCGTCCGAGTCCCTTCCCTGGCCTAAATCCGTGCCGGATCATTTCTTTGGCCACCATAAACGAAGCGTTAGACAAGAAAGGCTGGGGGCAGGGTATTCCCTCTTCGCGCTGCTCTGCCAGTACAACCTCGAAAGCTTGATAGACCATATGTTCGCTTCCTTCTCTTGGTTCAAGGTACAGGATGGATGGATCCCGATAAATGGCGTGCTCATCTTCCCCGTGGACCACGATCTCTCGGTCTTCGTACTCGAACTTCACCATCTGGTGAAGAGTGGAAGGAACGGCTCCTGCCGCATGGATCCAAGGTCTGCCAAGGAGAAAATTGTAGGATGTGTCCATGTCGATCACCTGGAAGGTTACTCGAAATTCGACTGGTCCTATGGCCAACATCAGGTCTATTTCTCCCATGGTATCTCTTTTGATGCCGTCGAAAGCTCTTACGCAGACATTGTTGGGTCGGATTCTTCCGGTCCCAATTTCCATCCTTTGTAGCGTGGAGAGCGGGCAAATGTCAACGCCTGAGCCTCCATCCAACATTACCCGCTTGACATAGTAGTCCTCGCATTTAACTGTTAAATGCAAGGCCTTGTTGTGTGCCGCTCCTTCCGGGGGTAAATCATTCTTGCTGAAAGAGATTTGGTTGACGGCGAAGAATCTTTCTGTCATCCGCTCTAGTTGCTCCACCGAGGTTTCAACCGGTACATATGCTTCATTCAGGGTTTTCAGCAGGATCTTTTGATGCTCGGTTGACCTCATGAATAATGACAGCATGGATACTTGCTCAGGGTGCTTGCGCAGCTGATCTATCACTTCGTAATCCGGCATCTTCATTTGTTGGAAAAACACTTCCGCTTCTTCAACACTCACGGGATTCTTTGGAGGGAAGCGCCTTTGTGTGGCGTTGTTCAGTTCTTGGGTATTTGAGTACCCTCCAATGAAAGTATTTTCTGGAAGTTCTCCCATGACCTCTTTACCTTTGTACATTACCAAAGTCTTTTGATAATTCCACGGCACTGTGGACGGGTTGGTCATTGGCTTTTGTGGCACGCGTCCGATAACCACTGGCTCATTCCGCCCAGGTGGTTGAATCGTCCCCCGGACCACATAGGCCCCTTTTGGCACGTACATAGGTTTTGTCTTTTTGATCCCGAAACTCTGCGTCTTCTTGGCTTGACCTCGCGGTATGTAAAGAACTCCGTCCTTTGCTGGTACCACTTTCTTCTCCACCTTCTTTTCAGGCTTGCTCTCTGCAACCTTGGCCTCCTCCCCCTTTTCTGATTTTTGGTCTATTTCAGGCCTCTTCCCCGTGTCGACAATGGCGATTATGGCTTTCAAAGCAGGGTCGAACTCTTTGTCTTCACAAATCATGCCGATCAGCGGCCTATTATTGTGAGCGGGCAATGGATTGTTAGTCACATTTGGGATCTCTTCGTCCCTTAGCACTATTTTCCCCTGCTCTATCAAATTTTCGACCACTCTTTTCAATGACCAGCAGTCATTTGTATCATGTCCCTCGGCTCCTGAATGATAGGCGCATCTGACTCCGGCTTTGTAAGAAGGCGATGTTGGG
This sequence comes from Nicotiana tabacum, assembly GCF_000715075.1. NCBI lineage: Eukaryota > Viridiplantae > Streptophyta > Magnoliopsida > Solanales > Solanaceae > Nicotiana > Nicotiana tabacum. The sequence continues at coordinate 7,046,777 of NC_134087.1, forward strand.
TTTTGCCTCGTTTGGGGAATTGGTTGCAAGAAACCCAACTGGACTAGCTTAGGGAACAAAGTAGAGTATTGTTCACCGATGGGCGTGAAAGTCCGCCGTCGAGGTGGCTCCTGGGGGCGGAAGTTATTCTGCGGGGGTTGTGGGTTATAGTGGTTGCGGTAAGGAGGCTGATTTCTGGGAGGTGGAGCTGGGCCTCGGTTGGCTTGTTGTGGTGGATGGTTATAAGGTTGGGCATTCATGACCATATAAGGCTGATGAGCATATGCCAAATTTGAGTGGGGGTAGTAATGTTGTGGGGCTCCTTCCGGAAAATGGGGCCTAGGATGACGATACTCCCTTGCTTCAGAGGCTGCCATAGTCGTTTCTTCTTTCTTCTTCCCCCTTGTTGTTCCTCCAGACTCGCTTTGGATGGCCTGGGAGGTTTCCCTTATGGCTGATTGACTCAAAATCCTTCCCGTTTTCAACCCATTTTCCACCATCTCTCCAATCTTGATCGCTTCCGCGAATGGCTTACCCATGGCCGACATCATGTTTTGGAAATAGTCAGACTCTTGAGCTTGGAGAAAGGTAGTGACCATTTCCACTTCATCCATGGGAGGCTTCACTCTCGACGCCTGTTCACGCCACTTAATAGCATACTCTCTAAAGCTTTCTGAAGGCTTCTTCTTCAAATTCGACAGAGAGTTTCGGTCTGGTGCAATGTCGATGTTATACTGGAATTGTTTTACAAAATCTCTGGCGAGATCATCCCATATATGCCATCGGGACATTTCCTGATCCATATACCATTCCGAAGCTATCCCTACTAGACTTTCCCCAAAGTATGCCATTAGCAGTTCTTCTTTTCCGCCGGCTCCCCGCAATTGGTTGCAGTATTTCTTAAGATGTGCAATGGGGTCACCGTGCCCATCGTATTTCTCAAACTTGGGGGTCTTGAAACCCGTTGGCAGGTGCACGTGAGGAAACATGCACAGGTCGGCGTAAGAGACGCTCTTTTGCCCGCTCAATCCTTGCATATTCTTCAGACTTTGTTCAAGGCTTCTCATCCTTTTGGCAATCTCATTTTGTTCTGCAAATCTGGGGTTCTGATCCTGCCCGGGTGCAAGCTCGCACTGAGGCGGTAGAGGATTAGTATTGGTAGCGAACCTAGTTGGTTCCATTGAGAACGATGGGGCTTGGAATGTAAAAGATGATGAGTCAAAGCTTGGCTTGTATGTGGTAGGTTGTGCCGTAACCGGGCAAGGCGATGCAGTAAAGATGTTCATGCTTGCATCAGTGGCCGACATTCGGGGATGAGGCTCAGAAGGTGATCCAGCAGAGAAGGCGGAGGTGGCTGGGTACCCAAATGGAGTAGCAGGATAATTTATGGGGACATTGGACGTTCCACTTGACCTGGAGAATAATTCAGGGAATCCGGGGACGACACTTGGCGGCTCTTTCCCGTTGTTCCAGTCGTCCAGCATTTCCAACATGCGGAGCCGTAGGATTCTATTTTCCTCCGCAGTTGCGGATTCAGGTGTGAGGACGGCTGAGATTGAGCTCTCCTCAGAAACAGGGGTTGTTTGCAATGGAATTTCTGAAGACATTTCCACACTTCCTTTTGACATGGTGAAGTAAGTGTGAGTATTGCTTCTGGCCCTAATAACAGGTAGTTGAACACTTCTCCGTGACCTCGTGAAATATGAGTGCGAGGCTAGACTTTCACCAAACCAACCGTCTTTTCAAAAACCCTGGGATACTCAATGACAAACGCACGGTTAATTTTGTAGCAAATAACAGATAGTTAATCTCACGTTGGGCATGATGCACCTATACAGTTAAGTGGATTACTATATGTTTGCTACGAGAGCATGCGTCATTCCGGCATTTTTCCTCTTATTAGTCTTTCCTCTTCTTTTCTTTTCTTTTTCTTTTTCTCTTTTGTTTTTTCTTTTATGTTTTTTTATTATTATGCAGTAAAAGAAATGCGACCGGATCCGATAAGGATTGCCTACGTATCACGATGCCTACGTGAATCAGATCATTACGTATTTCGAAAAACACAAATGAACGTGAAAGAAGCAAACTCTTTATTATTGAAGCAGTCTAATACAAACTACATTCTACCAAAATCAAACTTTGAAAAAACAAACCTAGACTCAAAAATAGACTAAAAATCACCCTGATGGAAAAACAAACAGAAGACGCTAAGATACAGGCTTGACTTATGAGTGCATTATGGTTTTGAAAATTGGTGTCCGCGGGGCATCGTTCGGCCTCGCCGCGGTCCTAGGCGTGAGATCCCTCTCAAGTTGCTCCAGCTCGTGCATAGTCTGCTTGACATAAACCATTACTGCCGAGGGGAAGGTAACACTGGACATGTTCTCACATCGTAGACATCGTCTGGTGATGGCATGGGCAATGGCTTTGATCCTATCTCTGGTTTGCTTCTTCTTTACAAACAGGCGCTTTATCTGATCGCTGCATATCTTGAAGACTTGAGTATCTTGTACATGCTGATGCTTCAGTCGCCGTACCTCCAACTTCATCTGGGCTATAGAGTCGTACCAGTATCTGCTCTCAGTTTGGAAATCCTTGGCTTGATTAACTGCTTTGATCTCAAGCGCAACCAACTCTCTCTTTATCTTAGCAACGGTTTTCTCGTGGTCGCCTTTCAATTGGTTTAGGTATCTGCGATGCTTATCTGCTCTCGTATCCCACTACGCTTTGAGCTCGGCTATGACGTTTTCAGACTTCTCCAAACCATCTTGCCATTCTCTGATCTCGCTTTTTAGCCTTTTTATCAGCTGTTCGTCTGGTCGACGCCTCGGCTGTTTATCTGCATCCAACCTTATCTGTTTGATCTGGGCTCTGAGCATTTCATTTTCTTGAATTAACCTGTTCCGCTCTCCCAGATCGGTAGCAATTTGCACGTTGTGCTCGTATTTCATGCCTTCTACTTGTTGTTTTAACCTGCTGATTTCGGCACAATAGCCTCTTTCCTTTGCTAACCAATCCCAATGCCTTTGCGATGACTCGGTGAAATTCCGGATGTGGGGTCTTTTAGCTGGCCTTTCATGCTCGAGTTCCCTCCTATACCATGCAAGGTAACCAGGTGCCGTTTCTCCTTTGGCTCGATCCCGCACGCAAGTATCTGATTTCAGATATTGGCCCTCATTCCAGATTTGGCGAATCTTTGCTTCTGGGAACTGTCCGCTAGGACTTATCTCGACTGCTTGAGTGCTAAGATCTTCCTCATGAGGTACTGTCTGGCATCTTCCGAACTGTCTCAAAACTCGGCCGGGTGCGTAAGGTTGAATGCTCTTAAGCCCCATCAGCAAGAAATGAGTTTTAGCCGCCGACATATATAAGATCTCATCAACAGGCAACCATCCCAACGTCCATTGTATTTGGCTGGCAGTAAGAGCTTGAAAGAACGAGGTCCATGCCAGGACTCCTTTGGGCAAAATGATCCCTTTGGTTCTCGTGTAAGATTCTTCTATGCGGGTCTTTTCCGGGGAACCATGGCTCAAAATCTCGGAATGATGGCAGAGGTGCTCGGTCATCCATAGCTGTAGGAGCAAGTTACAACCTTCGAAGAAATTTCCCCCGGCTTTACAAACTGTAAGAGCTCGAAAGATGTCAGATACCACCATCGGCGCGAGAGTACTGTCGCTTTGCGTGAGTAAAGTGCTGACGACCCCAGATATCTTCAAATCAATGTTTCCATCTTTCCTTGGAAATACCAGAAGGCCCAGGAACATCATCATGAATGCTACCCGTCTGTGCTCGTCCCACTTCTGCCGAACTCCTTTGCTGCACAGTTTGTTGATTGGATTATTGAATCCCCCCCCATGACCGTACCTATCATATATGAAGCATGGGGTACAGAATCCGGCTGCCAGATCCGGGTTGTGGACTGTTCTGGGTATCTTCAATGAATCTAGGAATCGATGTACCGTGACGACTCTTGGGGCGACCAAGTATTTTTCCCTCAACGGAAGTTCAGTATTCCCGATGTATCCGGCCATTTCTTCCAAAGTTGGGGTGAGCTCAAAATCAGAGAAATGGAAAACATTGTGCGCCGGGTCCCAATAGGTAACCAAAGCTCTTATGATATCTCCCCAAGGCTGGATTTCCAACAGACCCACAAGACCTTTCAGATATTTCTTAACCTCATTTTGTCCTTCAACACCTAGATCATTCCACCATAGCCGTAACTTGACAGGGATTTTGGTCATTATTGAAAAATGTTCATTTTGCACCGTGCTCATCCTGCACATTTATTAAGGTGATTTTAAAAATGACTGACTCAACATATTTTACAGAGGGGACCAAGTTTTGAACACGGCCTTTAAGCACCTCGGGGACGAAGATTTTAAGGCTGTGTGGGTCTAAAAGTGCTAAACAAAACCCAAAAGTGGCTATTTATGCAAAGTCAGCCTTCCGGCGTCCCTTTCGGGAACATTCGGCTATTCATGACAAAACAGCGTCACCCTATTCATTTACGACTCTTTTTATCGTTTTTTTTTTCACATTAGAAAACTCAATATTGCCAACACGACCTTTCAACGCCTCGGGGACGAAGATTTTAAGGTTGTGTGGGTCAACTGGACTAAACCTTAAAATGACCCAAAGGTGGCTGTTTATGCAAAGTTTGCCTTCCGGCGTCCCTTTCGGGAACATTCGGCTATTTATGACAAAACAGCATCACCTGACTTATTTATGACTCTTTAAAAATTTGAAACATATTTTTTGATTTTGGCTATTTTAGCAAAATGGGGGTTGAACCCGACGAGGGTTGCCTACGTATCTCACATCCGGTGAGAATCAAACCGGCGTAGTTCGGGATATCGTAAGATAGGAAAAAATCGAATAAACCTAGAAATCAGGAATGCGTATTTTTTTACATTTTTTTTTGAAAAGAGATAAAGATTAAAGGAACTATTTATTTTTTATATTATTTTTTTTTAGGAAAAATTTGGACTATTAGTCTGAATTCATAAAAGGGGTACTACGAAAGAAACAACATATTTTTTGAATTATGAATTTTCGATTTTTTTTTTTACTTTTAAAATAAATACCTTTTTTTTTTTTGAAAGTGATAAAAGAAAATTTTTTATATTTTTTTTAATAACTCTCAATAAACAAGACAGTTTTTTTTTTTAGAAAATTCCGGCGAGGTTTTGACACTACTTGGACATTGGTTTTATTTTCCAAAAATAAGTAATTGTCTCCCCTACGCTGCTATTTTCCCTTTTTTTTAGGAACCGGTCGACATGTGGAACCGAAGCAAATAAATGCACAACACAGATAGGAATGCAGCATGATGGTCTTTTCCATTTCAGATTGCCTGTCCTAGACGGACCCAACCCCTGTATTGAGTCCCCTAAGTCAAATGCAATATGATGCAAATAAGCGTTCCTACTAGGGATCCGGCATGAAGTTTCGTTATACTAGGTTTAAACCTTGGTATTTGTTCTAGACTGTGTACCCGAGCGGACAACTCGAGTCGAGGAGGGGGCTACGTACCGGGGACCCGCGAGATCGTCCGGCTTTGTAACTTGTCCGACCTCTTTCTTATTTCAGGTATTGACATTAACAGAATAGGGAGTCTTGACCAGCGAGCTTCTCCCCGGAGGTAAGAAAAGAAGGGTTTCGGCACAATTTATATACAGTTCATATAATATCAAAAGCGGTAAAAGACAACATTTAGCACTTTTATGCAAAACATGTAATAAAGATCAGATAATAAAGCCAAATATAACAATTATTCTAAGCTCGAATTCTTGGACCCTGAACCAGTGGTTCTGGGTCATAAGTTCCCCGCAGAGTCGCCAGAGCTGTCACACCTCCTTTTTGCGCGCCCGGCCCCGAAGGGTTAAATGCGCGAGGGAGTTTTTCCAATTTAAGTGACAATATTCGAAATGGGATTATTTATTTAATTCAGAGTCGCCACTTGGGAAAGGTTTGGCTTTTGGTGTCCCAAGTCACCGGTTTATCTTGAATCCCAAATCGAGGAATTTTTAGACTTTTCCAAATGAAGTCTGCGAACCAGAAATTCTAAGTAAGGAATTCTGTTGACCCGAGGGAAGGTGTTAGGCACCCTCGAATCCCGTGGTTCTAGCACGGTCGCTTAAATTGTTATAATGGCTAAATATCTGATTCAAGTACATGTTATGACTATATGTGCTTTTATGAAGTTTAGAACTGCTTTTATCATTGTCATTTATTTTTATAGAATTGCAACGTCGGGAAAATGCATCTCGAACCACGTCACAATCAATGCACCCGTAGTTGTTAACACATTTCGACTTCGTTGAGATTTGAATTTGGGTCACATCAATGTGCACCCGAATTTAAGAATATAATTTACTTAAATCGTGCCTGAAGAGTCTAGCGCGTTATTATTTAGTGGAGGACCGTGAGATTCGCTAAACGGCCTATCCTGAATTCTAAAATATTTATTATGGTTATTTATCGAAGGCCCCGCAATTTGCATTTTTTGATTTGGCGAGGCTCGTCTCTTTATTTTAGAAAGGTATCCTATAGTGACGACATTTCTGCTATGTGTGTCTCTAAAAGAAAGATGATACCGAACTTACTTATTTGAACAAATACAGATTGAATCTTTATTATGTTTGCCGAACCTAAGTTTGTTTGATTACCTGATTGAATATTTATGAGGTGAGAGTCACCTCATGCTTTGTCTTCATCGAATGAACGCGCTTATTAATTTGCTAAGTGAGATTGCAAGCAAACTAACAACATATACTGAGTTATATTTAACGACCTCCAAGTTCTGTTTTTTAACTCCAACCTATTTGAAATTGATAAACGAATTTATTAGGAAAATTACGACTAATTGACCTCAAAACGACTACTAGCTTCCCTCAACATTCATCACATTATTTCGAAACAAGGAATCTATACCGAGACCCGACATCGAACTTATATTGGAGCACATAATCTGACAGGGAAGCTGGCCTTCATAGCCAAACTCTTAATGCGACCGCATGAGAGTTTGTTTGGGATACATTTATCCCGGACCTAGTACCACAGATTTGTCAATTCAGTGGTCTAGGCAAAATACATACAGGTGCTTACCATGACTCTATGTTATAGAGTCATAACTAAACCAAACAAGTGTTATACTGAACTGAATGTATACTAAATCAAACATGCTGTCTATGTCATACTGTCATTACTGTTGAGCCATGCTATCTAACAGTTCATCTTAAACAGAATGTATGCTAGTTTATACAGAATATTTGCAGTTTGCAGTAAAAATACAGGCCCAACTAACATTCGAACTATCTTTTTACACCAATGCTATAACATAAACTGATGTTCATTTCTTTATTTCTGCTTCAGCTTCAAACTTTCAACAATACATGGTGCAATGGTTGTGTACCAGGGAGTATTTGCAATTGAAGAAGAGGGCAATCAGTAGAGTAACAATGAACAAATGCAGCAGCAGTAACAGCACTAACAGTAGCAGCAGGGCAGTATAGCAACAACAACAAGAAACAGTAGAGTAGCAACCACAACTCACAAAACAATTGGAGTGAGATCAACCCCAACTAAACCAAACTTTCGAGTAGAACAAACAACAAACAAGCAGACTCAGTTGTGAGAAATCAATGTTGCACAGAACAGGTCCAGATTTAGTGAAGTCAGAAACAAAAGGAGAGGAAGCAACTTCTGGTTTTGTTTGTCTTAGTTATCAGACAAAAATTCTTTTCCAGTTTTCTGTTTCCAAAAAATTTGAACTCTCAGATATTCCCTCTTAGTATCTCTCCCTATCTCTGCGTGCTCTGTCTGTGTGTCTCTATCAGTGTGTATTCCAGCTCTCTCTTTCAAAGAATTCCTCACAGTCTATCTCTTTTTTTCTTTTTCCCCTCTAATCCTCTCTATATCCTCTGATTCTCTCTCTTTTTTTAATTCTGTCTCTCCCCCTAATTCTGTATCTCCTTTCTCTCCCAGGTCCTCCTCCTTTTATAAGCCTCAACACCATCTCTTTTAACAGCCTGTTTTCAGAATGTCACAGTACCCCTCCCATGTGTCTTCTTTCCTTTTCAGATCCCAATTAGTTATTTAAGTATATAACCTCCATCAACATTCCCTGGCAGACTTACTTTTAAAAGGTTTAATACTTTTTAAACTTAAAGCAAGGTATGGGCAGTAGAATATATCTGACAGCATATGCTGTCAAATTGTTTAAAACTTAACAAAAGACCTTTATGCAGACCACAGGCTGTGCACAAAGCACATGAGGTGCACCAATGCACATGCTGTGCACGAGTGCACATGCCTCTCAATACAGAATTTAAACCAAACATCCCTTTTTACATTACTGATCAATTCAACAGCTATAAATAAGCAAAACTGGTTCTTAATTGACTCAACACATGCTTAGCAGAAGTAAGTCGATTTGTTATTGTTCGGACAGTTGAAACTAATTGACGACACATGTCGACTCGACTACATTAGCATTAACATACACAATCGTAACCAAAAATACGACATTTAACAGTATCGACCCATAATTCGAATTATACTGACTGAACAAAGTGGTACTCGAGGAACCAATTGCTCAGTCAACATTTGAAGCTCAATTATTGTACAACAAATACATATGTCTTATCAGAATAGGAGGGGAGGATTTTAGACAAACAAACAGAGGTTCAGGCAAAGCTGTTGAAACACAGTTGATAGAAGTCAAGGACAGAAAACGAACAGACCCTTACAACAATCAAACGAACCAAAACAACTAAGAAAATAAAGAAACTCACCTTAAACCGCAAAAGATCAAAACCTTAACTCGGACTTGGTCAGGCCCTTCTTAAAGCTGAACGGACTTTAAACGAAGTGTTTCTCAGATGAGAAACACTTTGATTAAAGTCCATTAGACCTTAATCTCTTCGGTTGAACCAGTGACGGAGGAACACAAAACTTTCAAAACTTAGATCTGGGATTCAGGCTTTCCTGATCAGATTCGGACCAAACCAAGTATGGTTTGGTCACGAGGAGGGCCTGGGGAGTGTCTGGTGTGAAGCTGGGGTTGGTTGGTGTAGATCGAGTTTTGACTCGAATCTTCAAATGAAGATTCGAGGACCTGGAGGGTAATTCGAACTAAACGGTTAACAGGTCTATGTTCAGGGTGGTGAGGGGGTTCTATGGTGTTCAGAGCGAGGTCACCGGCGTTCATGCCGCCGGTTTTTCATGGTGAGGAGTACAGGGGCGGTCTAGGGTTTGTGGGTTTGGGTGAAGATGACGAGGCTGGGGTATTGGATAGGGGGTAGGGTAAGGATCTGGGCTTATATAGTTAGTGGGTGGATTGATCTCAACCGTTAGATCAATCTAGATCTACGGTTTGGATCTGATGGTCTTAAGTGAAACGGTGTCGTTTCAAGTGTTGAGAGTTGGGGTCGGTCCGGGTGTGAACGGGTCGGGTTCCTCAGTGGGTTGTGGGAAAGTGATCTTGGCCGTTGATCAATCTGAGATTAACGGCCCAGATCATACTGGACTAAAACGTCGTCGTTTGGACGTCCTGGGCATCAGGTGGCCTGGACCGGGCAGGCCTGGGTCTTGGGCTGTTTGTTTGGGCCAATTTTGTTAAAATTGGCCCAAGTCCGGAAGGGAAGGGGTCCTTTATTTTTTTTATTTTTTTATTTATTTCTTTTTATTCTTATTTATCTTAAAACAAAACTAAGCCAAAAAATCAAATTAAAATTAAATACACACTCAATACAATTATTTGCACACACACTAAAATATTTCAAAACAGGTAAAGTCAAACAAAATAAAATCACGGACGAAGATGCCTATTCATGATTTTCTATTTAACGACCGGATTACGGTTCGAATTATGCAGGACACATATTTTTTGAATTTTGTTTTAATAAAGTAAATAAATAAAAACGGGCCGAAGTCACAAATAAATCAACAAAGTGCCGCACAGAAATCCAAAAATTGTACAGCAGGGCCAATTATTATTTTTTATTTCTTTTTGGAGCGATTGTCGTGCGAAACAAAAATCACGTGCTCACAAGAGGAAAAGGTGGTAAACAAACAGGAAGAGGAGAATCCTCCCGGGGTGGGAAGCAAGCAATGATAAAATTAACCCCATGAGTCCGTCAAAACATAAAAAACACAAGGAAGATTATAAAAGCTGTAGACAGGGCCATTGACCAGTCGGGGAGTGAGTATGAGCCCTCCCGGGAGGCATATTCAGATTCTATGCCAGAGTTTGTTCCTGACTGGCTGGAGAGGAACCGATTGAGAGATACACCTCCATCATCCCCCACCGCCCAAACCTCAGTTCATATATCTTCTAAGTTATCTAAAGGCTCAGCTGAAGGTAGTGGGGATGCGTATTCCACCTCTCTTATAACTTTATTATCCGGAGAGGGTGCAGTAGCAGAAGAAGAGGAAGAAACAGAAGGGGGTGAGCCCCAAGTTGGTGGGGTAGAGCGGTCTAGGAACCCGGAGGCATGGGAGGACCGATTTGTCAGTGAGATTTCCAATCACAAATTCAGAGAGTGGTGGCCAGAAAAGAGGTTGATACCTGAGAGAAAAATTATCACCCGGGATCTTTTGCCTCACAATCCCAATGTGCTGAGGTAATTCAGAGAAAAATCTAGATGGGACTACTTCATAGGGCAGGTGAATGACGCCAATAAGCACTTGGTGAAAGAATTCTACACCAACGTGGCCTACATCAAAAAGGGTACCACGGTCACCAAAGTGCGGAATATGAAAGTGAAGTTTGATGGAAAGACCATCAATGCCTATTTGGGCTTCACGGAGGAGGATGAGTCCCTGTACTTGGACACAATGTAGTTGGGTGAAGATGCTCGTTCGTGGTTGGCAGAGTACTTGGCAACCCCAGGTACCACCCCCTAGTGGTTGACTGCGGGGGTGAAGATATTGAGGATGACATTGAACTTTGAGGCAAAGGGGTGGGAGACATTTGTGTGCAACAGGCTAGATCCTACCACCCATGACAACTCACTCCCAATTCACTCGACGATCTTAGTAGCATCCATCATGGCGGGGTACCCGATCAATGTCGGGAATGTGATGTCTCGGGTCATTACATGGGTAGTGAATGAGGGTGACAGGTCTTACCCATTCCCCAACTTCCTGACCATGTACCTGAATGACCAAAATGTGGAGAAACGCAGATTTAACGTGAAAGTGAAGGCAAAGGCATCTTTCTCGTGGTATAGCCTACAGGGTGATGACAACCCTAAGGGAAAGCACTTCAAAGTAAAATCCAAGACTTCAACTGGCCAGTCTGAAGATCCAGTAGTGGTAGTGACTACTCCGAAGCCTCCCTCCACTTCAGCAAACATGGCCCCAGGCACATCCATTTCAGCAGATCCAGAGATACCCTCCGCCACTGTCCACCGTTTGAGCCAGGCCCTCACCAGCATCAACAACTGGATGCATACAACTACTTCTAAGCTGTCTGTATTATCTACTACTGTGGCAGCTCAGTCAGCACCTCCTCATCCACAGGTCCCATAGTCTATTAAGGACACTCTCAAGGATCTTCTGGACAACCAGAAGAAGATCCTTGAGAATCAAAAATTGCTCACGGACGCTGTTGATTCACACGGAAAGGCTCTCAAGGAGCTTTCTAGGGAGGTAAAGAAGATGAGGAAGACTAGGGCTTCCAAAGAGACGGTTAATGAGTTTCAGGTTGAGGTTGAGAGATTGAAGGTGAATCACCTACCTTTGGATTTGCTACTCCATGACCCAGCACCAGCAGCCCATCCCCAGCTAGAGTAGTCCGAGAGGCCTCCTAAGAGGAAGAGGGTGATCCTCCAGTCCGATAATGCAGTCATTCAGTTGGATGACCCACTGGAGGATGCCTCTAGCCAGCCCCAAGATGCAGCCCAAGTCCAAGCCCAGGTCCCAGCAGTAGAGCCACAGATCACAGGGAGCCAGTCTCAGGTTTCCGATCATAGAGAGGACCCAGGGACCCAGACAGAGGACCCCATGCAGATGGATGGCCCATAAGGTATTCCTTTTTCCTCTTTCATCTATTTTGTGCTTATTTTGCTTAGTTGGCATTGAGGACAATGTCAGCTTTCATTTAAGGGGGTAGACCCTATTTGGATTTGGATGACTGTATATATATGATAGATTTTATAATTTCATTATTTTTTATCTTTGGTATGCATTTTATTGCATTTTTCATACTTTTTACCTTGGGTCTGTAAACAAAAGTTACGTTTCATTGTATATATTCACATCCCCTATTGTATATTCAGTTAAATACCCTCTTGTACATATTCAGTTTACTTTCCGCATTTTTTCTTTTTCTTAGCTTCTTATTTTATATTCGTAGCTTCTTGTTTTGAGTTTTTGCAATAAGCCTTTGGTTTTCTTAATGTCACGGTTCTTTCCAAAGGTGGAATTTGTGTGAACCGGGTGGCTCTTCCCGATGATGGATGGCATGACAACCTTCTTAAGGGTTTGAGTCTATTTTTTTCTTTTTGCTTTTTAGTAGTTAGTTGGTAAGTGTGCCTTAAGCAAATCTTCACTTGGGCCTAACACATTTGCCTTTGATCTTATGGTAAAAAACAAATCATTGTGTATAGGATGGTGAAAGTTGTGACCTTGAGACTCTTGTGTTGGCCAATAATCATCAAATGGTTTTTCGGGACCATTGTGTGCTCAAATCTTATCTAAGGTTATTGTGGGCCCCGGGCCCCCGACTCTATGTCTTTAAGCAATCCCATAGCTTGTGTGGTGAGAATTTAAAATTGCAAGTCCAAGTCCAGAGCCATTGGTCTAGAACTTGCCCTGAATGTTTATCTAGGCAAAATCCTAAGTGTAATTTGACTTGAGACATGATTATAGACTCCTTGATTCAAATGATATCTTGAACTCTTCCATAGCCCACCAATGATAAAATCCCTAGTCAACCTTTTTGAGCCTTAGACCTTTTTCGTTCAAGAACCACGATACAAACCTTTACCCATTCTAAAAGATACGCTCTCTTGGCATCCGGTCTTTCCTTAGCACATGGCAAAAGTATAGGTTTGGGGGAAGAGATTAAGATTGCAACAAAGTGGTAAAAAGGTACAAAATGAAGAAAAAGAAAGAAAAGCAAAAAGATAAAAAAGAATGTTCAATGTAGAAATGAATAAAGGGATTCAATAAAAGCAAAGGATGAAAGGTGTGAAAAGTTGAGAAAGGAGAAAAGATTTGAAATGAATAAAAAAGAGTGACAATGTGTCTCTCTAACCCCTTAGAAAGAAGTGAAATGACTTAAAAAGTCAAGTGAATGCGAGCTAAAATGAAGCAAAAGAAGTGCTAAAAGGAAGATGGAACCTACTTAGACCAAACTTTTCCTACCCTGAACCAAAAGCCTTCACTATGTCTCTACTAAAGCCCTATATGATCTTGAGTTGGATAAAACTTTCATTAGTGGTGACTTACATAAGGGGCAAGCATATGGTACTTAGAGCCGGACTTGTGACTTTTCCTTGAGAGAGATAAGTGTATTTACATTATCCTCGTTCTGAGTGCCACTATCCTAAAGGTAAGGTTTGCTTAGGGAGAGTTAAGGATATGTGAGTTTGGGTTTCACAACGACCAAAGTAATAGAAAGAGCTTCTTTGATGTGTTAAGTCAACTCCTGATGCTCTCGTGTCGCACTAAACCCATGGTGTTTAAAAGAGTGAATGTTGTTAATGATTCATTTGAATTGAGGGCAATTGTTAGTCCCAATTGATGCTAGATGAGGTCACTTTAGGTCGGCTGAATTTTCTTGGATTGACTCTCAAAGGGTGGGTCTTATTTTGTTTGCTTGAGGACAAGCAAAAGCTTAAGTTTGGAGGAGTTGATAACTAGGGATTATGATGCATTTTACACTCCTTCTTGCTTAAGTTTTGATTAGAAATGTGTACAAAATAGTACCAAAGGCTAACTAATTGTACTTGATTACAGGTTGGATCAACAAGGTGACAAGGTGTCAAAAACCAGCTCAAAAAGGAGTGAAACTTGCACAAGTACCAAGACCAAGACCAAGCTCAGTCAAACAGGGCCAGTGCGGCCTCACACCATTTTGTGCGGTCCGCAAAGATGAAGATCAGAGAGTATGCTTCTCAGTCAACCAGGCAATGCGGCCGCAGAGGACTTTGTCCAGACCGCATTGATTTCATTGCGTTTGTACTCAATTTCGTGCGGTCTGCAGAGCCAAAGTTCAGAGAGCTGACGATTGGAGGATTATGCCTAATTCGGTTTGCGGTCCATTTTGTGCGGACCGCAATAGAAGTCATCGCGGCCGCGATACATTTTGTGCTGTCCGCACTAGCCCCGCAGGGGTATTTTTGTCCAAAATTTTCAGCCTAGTATAAATAGTTTCTTTTCCCATTTTTAGGTCATAAGATAGATTTTGGGATAGAGCTGCACTCGTGACTGTGAGCACGTGATTTTTGCCCTATATGAATTACTCCCACAAATTCAAAACAGAATAATTTCTTTTCATTATTTGCAATTTTGTGGATTTTGTGGCATTTTCTGATAATTGTTTGGATTTGTCTGTGCATTTTTTTATTTAATTAATGAAAAACACAAAAATATATTGCATTTGCATTTTGGATCTAATTTTGCATTCTTGAATTAATTAGTAATTTAGTGTTTTATCACAAAATAGTTTATTTTGCACTTTTAATTTTAATTCTTGAACTTTGGTAGTTTTTTCCTTTAAATTTGGTTTTAATTAATTGTAGAAAGTATTATTTGTAGTAATTAATTTGCTAAGATAATTTGATTAGGAATTAATTTAGGTATATTTTTAGTTTTAATTTAAAAGAAATTAAAAAGAGTTAATTTACAAAAGGAAAAGAGAAAGAATTGAATGGTTCAAAGGTTTTGGGCCATGTTTGATTTGAATTACCCCATTCCAATAGATTCCTCCTCAAAACCCGGTTAATCACAGCCCAAACCCGTTACAATACCCGCCCAATTGCAGCCCAGATCCGCCCCAATACTCGGTCCGGCCAGTCAATAAATCAATCGGCGCCATTTTGGATTGTGGAATCTGAGCCGTTGATCTCCCCTTGATCAAACGGCTCAGAAGTGAAGCTTCATAAGTATATTAGTGTCCAAATGCATCCCCTACCCACTCTCATCGTCCCCACTCACTCAAAGAACCCTTCACCGCCTCCGTCGTGAGCCGCCTGCCGGAAATCGCCTCTGCCGGCGGCGTTGCTCCTATTGACCCCATTTTTACACCATCGATTCTTCTCCTTCTTCTCTTTCCAAATCTCCAAATACCCACTCTCGAATCCCAACCCAGCCTCTCGAATCTTGTATCGAAAGGAATGACTGAAAACCTAACTCATCCAATTGGCCCCAAAATAACACCCTGTAACCCCCTTGACCCCTCATACCTGTTTTACAATTGGTTTCCCTCGAATCTTCACCAGTCCCATCAAATCTAGATTTGAAAATAAAAACCCTAAGTCCCAAAAATCAGAGTAGCAAGGTTTCGAGATTTTTGAGTTTGAATTTGACTTTAATCGTGTGTTTTCAGTCGAGAACACACGGTTAAGGCTATCTCGGCAAAAAATCAGGGGGTTCGTTTGAAGATTAGTTCAAGACTAGTGTCCGTCCGGCTTGGCAGGTTTTCCGAGTATTTTCTCTATCCCATTTTTCTTATCTTCTTCTACTTTTCTTTTTCTTCTTCTTCTTCTTCTTCTTCTTCTTCTTCTTCTTCTTCTTCTTCTTCTTCTTCTTCTTCTTCTTCTTCTTCTGCTTCTTCTTCTTCTTCTTCTTCTTCTTCTTCTTCTTCTTCTTCTTCTGTGTTCTTAAAATCACCACTGCATGTGTTTCTTTTTAAGTCAGGATTAATGGTTAGTTATTAGCTTCTTCAGTTTTGTTTGAGTTCGTTAGGCTAGTTTGTTTGATTGTTCCCTTTAGTCTTGGGCCGATTGAGAGCATTTGGTTCGAAAGGCTAAATGAAATCCTAATTGCCTTTCATCTTTCTGCTCTCTAGTTTCTTCTGAACTTCTGACTTGGACCTGGGCCCATAAGAAAGGGACTAGCCCGGGTTTTTGAAGGCCCATATCTGGTTCGCCTTGGGTCAATATTGACCCATACCCATTGGGTTCAAAAGGGAAATAACAGGGGCATGAGGGTTAGTTTGGGTATTTGGTTGAGGGAATCTCTCTAATAACAGAAATAGGAAGCTTCTAGTAGTGGTTTTAATTTGAAGTTCAGATTGTTAGTAGGATAGCTTGGTCAATAAGTCAAAATCTTAGGGATCTCTAAGCTAAAAGCAAATTTGAAAAGGGGTGAAAGGGTAAAACAAAAATCTGAAAGGTTGCCCTATTGGCTTGCCTATAAAGGCACATTTTCTTGCATTGAAAGGCAGACCGAAGAGACCCAAGATTGAAGAGAGAAAAATGGAGAGAAATACAAACGGCTGTTTTACTGTTCCATTGAAATTGCTTCAGTGATTTCTGATTCTTTTCTTTAATTTTTGAAGAACACTGATTTCTCACTTGGGTATTGAAAAGAATTGGTTTAAGTTTGCTGATTGGTTTACTGTTCTATTGATTCTTCTGAGTGGATTTTCACTGTTTCAATTGCTGAATCTGGGGCGGTATTTTGCTATTATTTACTGCTGATCCTTCACTCCTTTTACTTTGTAATTTCCAGGTATGCTTTCGAAACTGTCATGGCATTGAAGCCTGACTAAATCTGTGCAAATGTCTAGGAGCTTTGAGTTGGAGTTTGAACGGAAACATTAGTTCTTGCTGTGATCACTGCTAGTTTCTGCTATGTTGTGTGATTAAACTCCACAGTTCTGTAGTAGCTTAGTTCTCTTGCATGTGTTGGATTGCTGGTTCATGATTAGTAGCTTAAGGTGGTTTGGTTATTTAGATTAGGTGTTTAATTTCAAATGTTGGCATTGTAATAATGTTTGAACCCTATTGTATGAATGAACTGTTAGATATTTTGTAGTAGAAGATTGCTTGAGGGTGTTTTGAAGTGGATTTTTATCTATTATTTAAGTTGAATACGTCTGCCCGTTTCCTTTAAGGCTGAAACTTAATTTCGATTGAATTAGTTGAGTGCATTTCTTCTAGAATAAAGTTCTATGGCATGTTAACATTCAACGTGGGTGTTTGGCACATTTTGTTGATGAAAATGAGTATCATTTGTGAATTTGCAAATTTTGAAGTAATATCCATAAGAACATGAATTTAAGATTTTTGTTAAAATGGTCATCTTGTGTAAGTCAACAATGTCAAATGTATTTCACGTTCAAGGCCACAATCCTTCACTTGATTTCTCATGTTGCAGTATGCATATTCACAAGTAAAGTTTATGATGATAACGTTTTGTCATTCGAAATCTTAAAGTTCTCGTAGTGTATGGATTATGTGTCTATCCTCTGTTTGTTGGTCTTGCCTCCCATATTAATTAAGTCACTATCGTTATTAAATTGTCTTGTGCCCTTTTAAGATAGACTTGGGATTTGGATTTGAGTGTCGGTTCATATTAAAAAGGATATCGGACTGATTATATCAGCATGAACCCATTTAGTTGTGTTAGCTTGGAATTGAAAGGAATCTAGGTGTGGCGTGCCAAAAATTACTATTGCATGACCCTCTTTTAGTTAATTTTAATCCTTAGATATTGAGGCGCGCCATTTAATTAAATTTTTCATGGCCCTCGCAAAGCTAAAAAATGCGTAGTTGCTTTATGCGCGTTATTTTAATAATATTACCTTCCTAAAATCGGGTGCGCATTTATGTGACCCAAATCCAAATTCCAACAATGTCAAGATATGTCGAAGATTGCGGGTGCATTTATGTGACGTGGTTCAAGATGTGTTTTAACAGTGTTGCAATATTCTTAAAAATTAATTAAAAGCGGTTAAAAGTTAAAATTTGCATATAGGTTCATAGTTGTTTAAAATCAGATAATATGCCAATTAAAACAGTTGAGCGACCGTGCTAGAACCACGAAACTCGGGAATGCCTAACACTTTCTCCCGGGTTAACAGAATTCCTTACCCGGATTTCTGGTTCGTGGACTGTAATACAGAGTCAATCTTTTCCTCGATTCGGGATTTGAACTGGTGACTTGGGACACCATAAATTATCTCAAGTGGCGACTCTGAATTTTAACATAAATAATTCTGTTTCGATTGTCACTTAAATTGGAAAAAACTCCCATTTATACCCTTTCTAAGGGTGTAGGTAAAAAGGAGGTGTGACAGCTCTGGCGACTCTGCTGGGGATCGAACCCAGAATCTCTGGTTCAGGGTTCAGAATTCGAGCTTAGATGAATTGTTATATTTGTATTTATTTATTATCTGATTTTATTACATGTTTGGGCCTAATGTGCTAAATATTGCTTTTTACCGCTTTGATATTATCTGAACTGTATATATAAACTTCTACGAAACCCCTCTCTTCTATCTCCTGAGGAGTGCATGCTAGTCGTGACTTCTTTCTGTTAGTGTCAAAATCCCAAATAGAACGAGGTTCGGACAAGTTGCAAAATCGGATGATCTTTTGGTTACCGGTACGCAGCCCCCTCGGCTCAAGTTGTCCGCTCGGGTAAGCCAGGTCTAGAACAAATAAACCCAGGTTTTTAAACCTAGTATCAATACCTCATGCCGGATCCCTAGTAGGAACGTTTGTTTGCATCATGTGCATTTTGACTTTGGAGACTTAACACAAGGGTTGGGTCTATCTAGGACAGGTGCACCCGAAATAAAAAGACCATCCAGATGCATCTTACTTGCTACTTGTGCATTTATTTGCTTCGGATTTGCATGCTGACAGGCTTTTGAATAAAAGGAGAGAATTAGAAAATAACAGTGTGAGGGCTAAGGAAGGTAATTACCTATTTTAAAAACCAATGTCCCAAAATATACTGAAACTCTGCCAAAATTTTTGAAAAAAAGAGGGGAATTTTGTGGATTTTAAAGAAAAGAAAAAAAGAGAAGGAATATCTTTGTGTTTTTGGAAAAGAAAAAAAGAAGTTAGGTTTATTTTATAAAAAAATTGCTCGAACTACGCCAGTTTGATTCTCACATGGTGTGGGATACGTAGGCAACCCCCATCGGGTCCAACTTTCTTTTTGCAAAAATAACCCAAAAGAACAAAAATTTTACTTTTATTTGAAAATAATTAGGGCGATGACATTCTTGTCAAAAATAGCCGAATGTCCCTAAAAGGGCGCCGGAAGGTTGCTTTTGCAAGAACAGCTGCCTGTGGTCATTTTTTAAGGTTTTCACCGGTTAGCCAACACAGCCTTAAAATCTTTGTCTTCGAGGTGCTGAAAGGCCGTATTTGCAAAACCGGATTTTATTTTTAAATTGAAAAAAAGTGTCAACTTTGTCTTTGAGTCAAAGTCTTGATTTTTGCTTAATCTCCCTAATAAATGTGCAGAATGAGTACGAGTCCAAGTTTGCCGATAACAGTCAGGAACAAGATCCCTTTGGAGTTGCATATGTGGTGGGAGGATCTGGGAAAATCGGAGCAAGATAAGGTCAATCTACATTTGGGAGGTCTCACCGGGTTGTTAAAAATCAGACCTAGAGGAGATATCATAAAGGCTTTGGTTACGTTTTGGGACCCGGCCCATAACGTATTTCACTTCTCGGATTTTGAACTCACCCCAACCTTGGAAGAGATAGCAGGTTATATGGGAAGTACTGAAGGGCTGAGGCATAAGTATCTGATCGCTCCAAGAGCCGTTAACTCTCACAAATTCATGGATTTGCTAAAGATAAGCAAGAGAGTCCCGTACTCCGAGTTGGAGGGTGGTTTTTCCACTCTACGTTTTATATACCAGAGGTACGGGCATGTAGGAGGGTTCAACGATCCGGAATGAGGGTTTTGTAGAAAAGGAAACCGAACAAAATGGGATGAGCATAGACGTTTTGCCTTCATAGTAGCTTTCTTAGGCCTCGTGGTGTTTCCCCGAAAAGACGGGAATATCGATTGCGGGTGGCTGGAGTCGTCAAGGTCCTGATTACCAATGCCAAGAGCACTCTTTCCCCTATGATATTGTCTGAGATATACAGAGCTCTCACAGCTTGTAAAGCTGGGGCAGATTTCTTCGAGGGATGCAATTTGCTATTACAGATGTGGATGATCAAGCACCTGTGTCATCGCCCTCAGTATATGGGTTACGAATCCACAGAGAAAGGTTGCATTGAAGAGTTTGACACAAGGATTTTAGGGTTCAAACTGCTAGAGGGGTTTGGAGATTGGGTATCCCGCCTTCGTTCCATCAGTGTGGTACAAATAGAATGGACACTAGGTTGGCTTCCTGTTGAAGAAATTGTGTATATGCCCGCCACTGGTCCTTACTTCCTCCTAATGGGTCTGCGAGGTATTCAGCCCTACGCTCCTTACCGGGTGATGAGACAGTTGGGAAGTGTCAGGTGATGCACCTAGATGAAGATCTTAGTGTTTATGCGGTCGAGGTTAGTTCCGACGGCCAATTCCATGAAGAAACAGTTCGTTCTATTTGGAACGAATACCAGTATTTGACGGTGAATACTCGAGTGTGTGACCTATCTAGAGGCAAAGTCTCACCCCGCCTATCTTGCCTGGTATAGAAAGAAGAAAACTGCAAGGGTCGAACCGGAAAGACCAGCCAAAAGGCCTCACATTCAGGAATTCGTTGAGGCGTCACAAGAACATTGGGCTTGGTTGGCTAAGGAGAATGAGTACAGGGCCACAATAGGAAAGTTGGAGAAACAAGTCAAAGAACTTCAATTTGAGAATAGCTTACAAGTCGTGGCGGAGGAAGGTGAAAAGAAAAAGCTACCCAAAGAAAACGAGGCCCTTCGAGCCCAAATTCAGAAAAAAAAGTAGCGGCAGAAAACCCCGCCCGAAATGCCAAAGATGAAAAACTTATAGGTAGCCTGAGGCAGAAAGTGAGTGACTATAGTTTTGATTTGAACAAAGCAGAAAGTGAACTAACCAAGATTCGAAAGCAATTGGCTAAAAACGCGGATGAATGAGCACGCCTGGTTAAGCAGTTGAAAGAAAACTACGACGATGAGGTCGCGGGATTAAAGAAAAGGGTAATTGCCACGGAAAAAAAATGATCAAACAGGCGAAAGATTTCAAGGTTGAAAGAGAACATTGTTATACAGCATTGGCACAATTATAAATGGACTTACAACAACATCAAGAACAGAATCATGCGGCCGAGCAAACTTTGGAAGCCAGGGCCCAGCAAATCGAGCATTTGTTGCGAGAAAAAGGAATCATAAGAGAAAGAATTAGAACCATAGCCGATTACATTGTTGTGAAGAGCCAAGCCTATGAGGATATGACTCGCACCACCTTCTTCGCGGTAGTGAAGATATTTGTTAAACAGATAATGAGTGACTTGGATCGACTTCAAAGGGATCTTGCATATAGGCCCGCGACAAGACCGAATGATGTCCCGCGGGCACCAGGAGAATTAATGTATTCATGATTTTTCATTTGAGTCTGTATTTCCTTTTCCATTAAAGTCTGTCAGTTGTTTTGAGTCTGTATTTTCTTTCTGCTGGAGTCTGTCAGTTGTTTTCGAGTCTGTATTTCCTTTTCTGGGAATATGATAGTCTATATTTGAAGTCGGTATTTCGTCCTTGCATCAGAGTCTGTTACTTGCTTTTTGAGTCTGTTGGTTTTGAGTCTTTATAATGAAAGCATTTGCTTTTTATGAAAACTGAAAATCCCAAAATGTTTTATTATTTACTTTCACACTTATCTCCCAGAACTACGCTTGGTCTGATTCATGCGGGGTCATGATACATAGGCAATCTCCATAGGATTCGACCATAACCAAAAGAAAAAAAGAGGAAAACAAGAGAGAAAAGAAAAGAAAAGAAAAGAGAGAAAAAAAATAAAAGAAAACCAAGAGAAAGAAACAATGGCAAAACAAGAGGTAAACGAGAGGATGAAAACAAAGAAAAAGCAAAGGCCAGAATGAAGAGAGAGAAAAGGCGGAAAAGAAAAATTGCGAATGGAAATAAGGAAAAGTCGGGATGACGCAAGCAGCCGATCAAATGCATAATAGAAACGGTTAACTCCTTAGGTGCATTCATTCCCCAAAATGTGCGGTTACCAATCTGTTAAAGCCCTAATCGCTAACATGGTTGTTGTTGATGTATTTAGTCTAGGAAGGTGGTTAGTTGATTGGCATTCTGGAAACTCACTCATACAACACCCGATCAAAAGACAAGCTGAACATGGCCAACCAAGAATTGAAGGCAAGTATTGTTGACCGGTCAAAATAGGTGGAAGAATTGGATGTTAATGTGATGAAGGAAGAGATGTATAATGTAAAACAGAAAATGGCTGAAATGTACCAGGCCTGGGCAAAGGGTTATCCACCACCGGTTTATCCCGCCAACCCTGCTCATATCCCACCATCGGCTCAACCTCAGGAGTCTCCCACTGTGAACTCATCTCCAACCTTTCCCCTCTACCAACAATGCTACGACACCACTTCCCATACTTCTCAAGCTCCACCACCCAAACAAGTCTCATACCCTCCTCCACCAGTCACTCCCATTTTTGTGGCACCTCCACCTGTTGTATTACTCCGATCTTCCAGTGAGCCTCTGTTCCAAACTCACGACAACCAATATTATCCCCCTGAACCCACCTTCAAAGTTCCAGAACCATATTCTTACACCCCTCATCTTGATCTCCCGGCAGAGACCGAGAAGCTACCCAAAAGTCCCGAGCATGAGGAGATGATCAGAAAGGTCAAAAGTTTAGAACAATCATTCAGAGATATGAGGGGGATGAGAGCTCAAGTAAGTGTGGCCTATAAGGATTTATGTCTGTTCCCAGATGTTCAGTTACCAGCAGGGTTCAAGATGCCCAAGTTTGATCTGTATGATGGGCATGGTGACCCAGTAACACACTTAAGAGGATTTTGTAGGAGGATGAGAGGGGCAGGCGGAAGAGATGAATTACTGATGGCATATTTCAGCCAAAGTTTGAGTTGATGGGCATTAGAATGGTATACCAGAAAAGATCACAGCAGGTGGTACACATGGGACGATTTGCCCAAGTCTTCGCCTGCCATTTTCAATACAATCTTGAAATTATCCCAGACCGTCTGTCATTGACAAAGATTGAGAAAAAGCCCGATGAGAGTTTCAGGGAATATGGATTCCGTTGGAGGGAGCAAGCAGCGAGGGTTGATCCTCCAATGAAAGAAAGTGAGATGGTTGATTATTTTTTACAGGCTTTGGAGCCCACTTATTTTGGTCACTTGGTGTCAGCAGTGGGTAAGTCCTTTAATGAGGTTGTAAAAATGGGAGGCATGGTTGAGGAGGGACTCAAGTCCAACAATATCATGAGTTATTCCACAATCAAAGCGACTACCCATGCCATTCAAAATGGTACTGGGGTGTACTCGGGAAGAAGAAGAAAGAGGATGTTGCGACAATCGAGTCGGGAGCTTGGGTCGGGTCCAGGGTCCTTTCATGTTACTACAACCAGCCTCGACCCTATCATCAAACTTACCCCCATACTCCATATAGCCCACCACAACATTACTACCCACCGCTAGATCCCCATTTTTCCGTCCATCATGCACAAACCTATACCCAACCTCCTGATCATGAACAATGGCATGCGCCAGCTCCACAAAATCCATACCGAGCCCCAAAAAATACCTATCCACCCCCGAGAGTCTATAGAAATCCCCCGGGAACAGGTTTTCGGCCAAATCAAGCCTTCAAGAATGAGAGGTTGCAAAAGCAGAAGACTTTCACTCAATTGGGAGAATCATATACCAATCTATTCCACAGATTGAAACAGTTGGGTATGTTGAATCCGATTGAGGCTAAACTGCCAAATCCCGCTCCCAGAAATCTTGGCCGCTCAGTGAGTTGTGAGTATTGTTAAGGGCCCCCAGGTCATGACACAAAGAAATGCTGGAAATTGAAAACAGCTATTTAAGAGCTCATTGATACTAATCGGATTGAGGTCCAAGCCCTGGAGGAACCCAATATCAACCAGAACCTGTTGCCGTCCCATCATGAGACAAATATGATTGAGATAGTGCATAAGGGAGGGGAGCCTAAGAAGCCTTCGCAAACTGTCATGATGATTCGGGCTAGTAAAGCCAAGCCATTTGAAAAGTCAACAAGTGAGAAGTTTGTGATCAAATTGAATGAGGCAAATAATGAACCATCTGTGGGGGTCAAGAAGGGGTCCTCAAGTGACGTTGCAGGAAAACATGAAAGAGCGAAAGTGGTTGTGCCAAGAGTGACAAACAAGCCTGTGGTAATTGTGAAGGGTGCCCGCACAGATCCTGTCATTATCAAACAAGTAACTCAATTACCGATAGTCAACAACAACGCAGTCCCATGGAATTATGAACGAGTGACAGTGACTTACAAGGGGAAAGAGGTTAAAGAAGAAGTGTGTGAGACCCATGGTTTGTCTCGATCGGGAAGATGCTTTGCCCCCGAAAAGTTAAGAAAAGCTAAAGACCTCCAAAGATAACTAGTGTTGGTGAACAAAGCTGTGACCGAGGAAGAAGCAGAGGAATTTCTGAGAAAGATGAAAGTGCAGGACTATTCCATTGTGGAGCAGTTAAGGAAGACACCGGCTCAGATCTCGCTATTGTCATTATTGATCCATTCAGACGAGCACCGTTGGGCTTTGATGAAGATCTTGAATGAGGCCCACGTTCCTGACAAAATCTCAGTAAACCACTTGGAAAAGATAGATAATAAGATATTTTAGGTGAATAGGGTTACTTTCTCCAACGATGAGTTGCCCGTGGAGGGAACTGAGCATAATAGGGCCCTGTATTTGATGGTGAAATGTGAAGATTTTGTGGTCACCCGAGTTCTAGTCAACAATGGGTCTAGTACAAACATTTTTCCCCTCTCCACGTTGAACAAGCTGAAAGTGGATAATGATAGAATTCACAAGAACAACATTAGTGTTCGGGGGTTCGACGATGGGGGAAAAGATTCAGTGGGTGATATAATACTAGAGTTAACCATAGGGCCCGTTGAGTTCACTATGGAATTTCAAGTGTTGGATGTGGCAGTCTATTATAACCTTTTGCTAGGGCACCCCTGGATTCATGCTGCTAAAGCGGTCCCGTCTACTATGCATCAAATGGTCAAGTTTGAATGGGATAGACAGGAAATTGTTGTGTATGGCAAAGATAATTTGTGTGTTCTCAGTGATGCCATTGTTTTGTTCATAGAGTTTGAAGATGACAAGGGACCATGGGTTTATTAGGTTTTTGACACAGTATCGGTACAGAGAATTCCAGAAGGGAGGTGCGTTCCAACTCTGAGGGTAGCTGCTACATCAGTCATGGTAGCTGTTGAAATGTTGAAAAATGGTTTTGTACCGGGCAAGGGTTTGGGTGCATATCTGCAAGGTATCGTACAACCGGTTTTTCTTCCTAAAAACTTGGATACATTTGGTCTGGGGTTCAAGCCCACAATTGCAGATGTGAGAAGAGCCAGAAAAATAAAACAGAGAGCATGGGACCTTTCAAAGCCAGTCCCGTGTCTTTCCAGATCATTTTTCAGGCTTGGTACCAGAAAGAACCCAGAGACGATGGTTCCCAGTTCGTTGGTTGATACGGATGGAGATTTGATGGAAAAGTTCGAGAGGATATTGGACGAAGTGAACATGGTGGAAGCTGGAGAGGGTTCTAGCGAGGCGGATGTGCAATTTGTTGGGCCCAGTACAAGGATTAACAATTGGAAAGCTACTCCTCTCCCCACCAGGAAGGAGTTTTGGTAGTTTGCTTTGATTTTCTTTCAGTTTATATGGATTATTCCAGGGTTGTAATTGAGATTCTATGTTCCGTTCATTTGGATGTATAAACCTTGTTGTCTTTAAGTTCAATTGAAATGCAATTTCCCTTATCTTTCTTTCTGATAGTTTTATTTTTGTTTTTCTTTTCTTTCTTGTACAGTTCTTTTTATGCTGGCTTCAATGATATGACATGCATGAGGAATCTCCGGCCTAGTCTTAAAAGCCAATCTAATTCTGAAATAGTAATTCAAGACATAGAATGTGATGTTGAATCGGAATATGATGATGATGAAGCCTTTGAAGAGATTAGTAAGAACTAAGCCATTTTGAAGAAAACCCCAAGCCTAACCTGAGTGATATAGAAGCAGTCAATTTAGGGGACCAAGATAATATCGGAGAAACTAAGATAAGTGTTCGTCTGGAACCACAAATGAGGGAAGAGATAACCAAAGCATTGTTTGAATTCAAAGATATTTTTGCATGGTCCTATGACGACATGCCAGGTCTAAGCACTGACTTGGTGGTTCATAAATTGCCCACTGACCCGGCATGCCCCCCTGTCAAGCAGAAGCTGAGGAAATTTAAAACTGATATGAGTGTGAAGATCAAGGAAGAGTACACCAAGCCATTCGATGCAAAGGTCATTCGGGTCACTCGGTATCCCACTTGGTTAGCCAATGTAGTGCCTGTGCCGAAAAAGGATGGCGAAACTAGGGGTGTGTGTTGATTATCGAGATCTCAACAAGGCAAGTCCCAAGGATAACTTCCCACTGCCGAACATCCATATATTGATCGATAATTGTGCCAAACATGAGATTAGTTCTTTTATGGATATGCGAGCTACCATCAGATCTTTATGGATGAGGAGGACGCAGAAAAGACAGCATTCATCACGCCATGGGGAACGTACTGTTATCGAGTCATGCCATTCGGTCTGAAAAATGCTGGGGCAACCTACATGAGGGCAATGACGACCATATTCCATGACATGATACACAAGGAGATCGAGGTTTATGTAGATGATATGATTGTAAAGTCCAGAAAGCAGTCTGACCATATCAGAGATCTGAGAAAGTTCTTCCAAAGGCTTCGCAGGTACAATCTCATGCTCAACCCTGCAAAATGCGCATTCTGTGTCCCGTCTAGAAAGTTGTTGGGATTCATAGTCAGCCGCCGAGGTATTGAATTAGACCCGTCAAAGATCAAAGCTATCCAGGAACTGCCACCCCCAAAGAACAAGACCGAGGTGATGAGTCTGTTGGGGAGATTGAATTACATCAACTGGTTTATTGCTCAGCTCACGACAACTTGTGAGCCCATCTTCAAACTATTAAAGAAAGATGTTGCGGTTAAGTGGACAGATGAATGTCAGGAAGAATTTGATAAGATAAAGGGGTACTTGTCAAACCCACCTATGTTGGTCCCTCCAGAACTAGGGAGACCTTTAATTCTGTATTTGACGGTCTTGGACAATTCATTTGGATGTGTGTTGGGACAGCATGACATCACCGGTAGGAAGGAGCAGACCATATATTATCTCAGTAAGAAATTCACATCTTACGAGGTTAAGTACACTCATCTTGAGAGGACGTGTTGCGCCCTAACTTAGGTAGCCCATAAGCCGAAACATTATTTGTCATCTTATACTACTTACCTCATCTCTCGCTTGGATACGTTGAAGTATATCTTCCAGAAGCCTATGCCCACGGGAAGGCTTGCAAAGTGGAAGATCTTGCTCACAGAATTTGACATTGTCTACGTGACCCGGACTATGATGAAAGCACAAGCGTTGGTCGACCATTTGGCTGAGAATCCTGTGGATGGAGAATACGAACCTTTGAAGACGTATTTCCCTAATGAAGAGGTAATGCACATTGAGGAGTTGGAACATAGTGAAAGGCCAGGATGGAAACTTTTCTTTGATGGGGCCGCTAATATGAAAGGCGTTGGGATATGAGCGGTACTTGTTTCTGAAATAGAGCATCATTACCCTATTACGGCTCAACTACGGTTCTACTGTACTAACAATATGGCTGAGTACGAGGCATGCATTTTGGGTTTGAGGATGGCTGTGGATATGGGTGTCCAGGAAGTCTTGGTCTTGGGTGACTCAGACATTCTGGTGCACCAGATTCAGGGAGAGTGAGAAACACGGGATTTAAAACTCATACCATATCGATAATGTTTACATGATCTTTGTCAATGATTCCAATCGATAGGGTTCAGGCATATTCGGAGGATTCATAATGAGATCACTAATGCCTTGGCTACTCTGGCTCAATGCTACATCATCCGGATAAGGCTTATGTTGACCCGTTGCATATTCAGATCCATGACCAGCATGCTTATTGTAATGTGGTGGAAGAAGAACTTGACGGTGAGCCTTGGTTTCATGATATCAAGGAATATATTAGGATGGGGGTGTATCCAGTATAAGCCACAGGTGATCAAAAGAGAACAATTAGGCGATTGGCAAACGACTTTTTCTTCAGCGGAGGGGATTTGTACAAAAGGACTCCAGATCTTGGATTGCTGAGATGCATAGATGCTAGGCAGGCCACAACTATTATGACTGAAGTACATTCTGGAGTCTGTGGACCGCACATGAGTGGGTATGTGCTGTCAAAGAAGATTCTTTGGGCAAGTTATTATTGGCTCACTATGGAGCGAGATTGTATCAGTTTTATGCGTAAATGTCATCAGTGCCAAGTGCATGGAGATTTGATTCATTTTCCACCATCTGAATTACACACGATGTCTGCACCGTGGCCTTTTGTTGCGTGGGGCATGGATGTCATTGGGCCAATTGAGCCATCAATATCGAATGGGTACAGGTTCATTCTGGCGGCCATAGATTATTTCACCAACTGGGTTGAGGCTAAAACATTCAAGTATGTAACCAAGAAGACGGTGGTTGATTTTGTGCACTCAAATATCATTTGCCAGTTCGGGATACCGAAGGTAATCATCACAGATAACAGTGCTAATCTCAACAGTCATTTGATGAAAGAGGTATGTCAACAGTTTAAGATTACGCACCGCAATTCCACCCCATATCGTCCCAAGGCAAATGGAGCAGTTGAGGCAGCTAACAAGAACATAAAAAAGACACTTCGAAAAATGGTGGAGGGTTCTAGGCAGTGGCATGAAAAGCTGCAGTTTGCATTGCTGGGTTATCGCACTACTGTCTGTACTTCAGTAGGGGCACCTTCTTATTTGTTGGTGTATGGCACCGAAGTAGTGATACCCGCAGAAGTGGAAATTCCATCCCTTTGAATTATCGCGGAGGCTGAGATCGATGATGATGAGTGGGTCAAAACCCGTCTGGAGCAATTAAGTTTGATCGATGAGAAGAGACTGGCAGCAGTGTGTCACGGCCAGTTGTATCAACAGAGAATGGCAAGAGCATACAATAAGAAGGTGCGTCCACGGAAGTTTGAAGTGGGTCAGTTAGTATTGAAACTTATCCTTCCTCATTAGGCCGAAGCAAAAAAGCAAGTTCGCCCCAAATTGGCAGGGGTCATTCATCGTAACTAGAGTGTTGTCAAATGACACTTTGTATTTAACAGATATAGAAGGCAAATGTGTAGAAATGGCCATCAATTCCGATGCGGTCAAGAGATACTATGTATGATTTTCTTTGGTTAATTTATATTTGTTTGTACTTGGCATATTTCTGAAGATTTGGAATGACGAAGGCATTTTGTTCTGCTATCTAAAATACTTTATCCTTTGTTACCCCCCTTTAAACCTATTTATTTTCTTTCATACCCCTCTTTCGGAATCGGTAGCAAATATCGGAAACGCAAGCGTGAAAGATAAGTAAAGGAAGAAGAGAAAAAGAGAAAGAAAAAGAAAAGAGAAAGAAAAGAATGAAAAAAAGAGAGAAAAGAAAAAAAAAGAAAAAGAAGAAGAAAAACAACAAAAAGAGAAAAGAAAGCAAAAAATGAAGAAAAGAAAGAGAAAAGAGAAAACCACAACAACAAAGTAATTTCTATGACATGAACTGCGTTCGACCAGATTCCTTTTAAGGATACGTAGGCAGCCTCACGGTTCGGTCCCATCAAAATAAAAATTCAAAAAGTCCCCAAACAAGAAACTGGGGCAGAAGTTGTGGTTGTTGTAAGAAATCTGATTTCGAAAGTTGTAATTTTGAACCCATTCGAATTGTTTTGAGCCTTTTATACCATTTCTTTCTAATCCCATCCAAAAGCCCACATTACGGTCCAATGAAAGTCCTTCCGATCAGTCTTCGAGAAATGCCAAGTCGAGCAGGTAGAGGTGATTCATATCAGGGGCAACACTCTGGTCCAAACGGGAAAAAGAAATCAAAAATGAGAGAGTCTTATTGGTGAAAACCCTCACGGGCACCGTAAGACGACGGTAAGTTGAGAGAAAGAATAAAAATGAGAGAGTTTTATTGGTGAAAACCCTCACAGGCACCGTAAGGCGACGAGAGCAGAGAAAAATAAAAATGAGAGAGTCTTATTGGTGAAAACCCTCGCGGGCACCTTAAGGCGAAAGTGAGTTGACGGATGAACGAATGAAAGAGGTTTGCTGGTGAAAACCTTTCAAGGCATCGCAGGATGAACAAGGTCAGGATTTGGGTGAAGAAATTAGGTTATGGAAATTCCGGGGCAACAAAGTATAGCAACTAAAAGTTGATTGGTTGGACAGATTGGGCCGATTAATCCGAAATGCATGTCATGATCATTGGTGTCAGCTGCTCCACTCAGATAAGACTCTTTTCTTTTTCCTTTTCAGATAGTCTTCCAGTTTTGGATTTTCTTATCCTTAACTTTGAAAGTCATTGCATTTCATTTCTTTTGGGTTTATTTCTCTAAGATGCTCCCAATGTCAGTTCTGTTTAAGCAAATAATAAGGAATTTCAAAGCTCACTACCAACTTCAAGATTGCAAAGCACAATGCGGCCAGAGTATACCGAAGATAGCACGATGTAAAGTGGGAAAAAGGGCAAAGTTCCATCGGCAGAGTGATTTTGTAATTTCATGGGAGCTACAGAGGTTCAGTTAAAGGGGTCAGAGGTGTGAAACAAAGGTTCAGGTATAGAAAACTTGGGTCATCCAGGGTCATAGGGTTTGGAAGTCAATTAAAAAGTCAAGTGACTCAGGGCTAGTTCGGGGGAAGGAGTCAAAACAAAACAATGCAGCAGAGAGACCTTCCGCAAGAATGCCATCAACCAACCACCATATTTTAAACTGACAAGATTTTTCTTTGATTGAAACAGGGGAAAAAAATTTCGTTTGTTTCGGAGAAACCCTCCGCAAGGAAAAGCAAGCACCAGACAGGTTTGACCGTAAACTCTCAGGACCTTCCTAGAAAATGTGGCTTAGTTATAATTCAAAACAATCATGAATAGCATAGAGGAAGGTAAGCTAGTTTCAAAGTTTGCATGTTTAAGATAGAATTCAATTAGGAGTTTTCAGGATTCCCCCCCCCCTGAATAATGGGACCTAGTTTTAAGATTTCCATTAGATCACAAGATGTATCGTAAATTCTGTCTTAGGGTAGCATAATTCAGTCGTAAAAGTGTTATTGTTTAGGACAAGACTTGATTTTGAGTTTCAGGACCCTCCTGGATAATGGGATGTAGTTTTAAAACTTGCTTGGATAGCAAAACTTAGCATAAGTCACACCTTTAGAAGATATAACTTAGATTTAAAATTGTCGTTTAATTAAGAGTTGTCAGGACCCCCTGGATAATGGGACCTAGCTTTCAAATTCTTAGTAATATTTGGTAATATGATTCAGTTTAACACTCACATCTGTGCCCAGTTACCAAATTGGGACAGAAAATTTTCTTTGTTTTGTCTATTTTTTGTTGAAATCAGGTACCCACTTGGAGAATAGGGAGAAGCAGTTCAAGTCTAGCAGTCAGGAGCCCACCTGGAGAGCAGGGAATACATTCAAATCTAGCAGTTAGGAGCCCGCCTGGAGAGCAGGGAATACATTCAAGTCTAGCAGTCAGGAGCCCGCCTGGAGAGCAGGGAATACATTCAAGTCTAGCAGTCAGGAGCCCGCTTGGAGAGCATAGAATACATTCAAGTTTAGAAGTCAGGAGCCTGCTTGGAGAGCAGGGAATACATTTCAAGTCAGCAATCAGGAGCCCACCTGGAGAACAAGGGAGTATAACTCAAGTTTTAGTTTTCAAGTTCTTATTGATATTTGGTAATGTGGTTCGTTTTACACTTACATATGTGCCCAGATACCCAAACTGGGGCAGAAAATTTTTCTTTGTTTTTGTCTATTTTGTTGAAGTCAGGGGCCTGCCTGGAGAGCAGGGAATACATTTCAAGTTAGCAGTCAGGAGCCCGCCTGGAGAGCAGGGAATACATTTCAAGTCAGCAATCAGGAGCTTGCCTAGAGAGCAGGGAATACATTTCAAGTTTAGCAATCAGGAGCCTGCTTGGAGAGCAGGGAATACATTTCAAGTCAACAATCAGGAGCCCGCCTGGAGAGCAGAGAATACATTTCAAGTTAGCAGTCAGGAGCCCGTTTGGAGAGCAGGAAATAGATTTCAAGTTAGCAGTCAGGAGCCCGCCTGAAGAGCAGGGAATATATTTCAAGTTCAGCAATCAGGAGCCCGCCTGGAGAGCAGGGAATACATTCAAGTTCAGCAGTCAACAATCCACCTGGAGGAAAGAAAACATCTCAAAGTGTAGTTGGCAGTCAGGCATCCACCTGGATAAAAGGAAAATATCTCAAATTATAATTCAAGGCGGCAACAAAGGGATTCCACCGGGAGAATGCAAGACAACAAGGCAACAAGAACCATAAGAGCAAGTTTGAAGATATAGATAGGATTTTGTAATGCATAGATCATAGTCTATTCTAGCGTCTTTTTATTTTATCATGGTGTAATAAGGGGATGCAGTAAGCAGTAGCAGCAGTAGCAACAACAGTGAAATCACAGCTTCATGGTAGTCCCAACTACCGAAACTTCCCGAACTACACTGACCTGATTCCTTTATAACCAAGGATATGTAGGCAACCTCGGAAGCAGGGTGCGATCAAATCTTTCAAAATGCTTCCCACGGAGTATTCAAAAGGGCAAAAATCGCTCGTATCCACTCACTTTATCTTTGCACGAAAACTCTTCGTGTTTCCGGGCAAAGAGGGGCAGCTGTGAGCACGTGATTTTTGCCCTATATGAATTACTCCCATAAATTCAAAACAAACTAATTTCTTTTCATTATTTGCAATTTTGTGGATTTTGTGGCATTTTCTGATAATTGTTTGCATTTGTATGTGCATTTTTTTGTTTAATTAATGAAAAATACAAAAATATGCTGCATTAGCATTTAGGATCTAATTTTGCATTCTTGAATTAATTAGTAATTTAGTGTTTTATAAAAATGGAAAAAATCACAAAATAGTTTATTTTGCTCTTTTAATTTTAATTCTTGAACTTTGGTAGTTTTTTCCTTTAAATTTGGTTTTAATTAATTGTAGTAAGTATTATTTGTGGTAATTAATTTGCTAAGATAATTTGATTAGAAATTAATTTAGGTTTATTTTTAGTTTTAATTTAAAAGAAATTAAAAAGAGTTAATTTAAAAAAGGAAAAGAGAAAGAATTAAATGGTTCAAAGGTTTTGGGCCATGTTTGATTTGAATTACCCCATCCCAATAGATTCCTCCTCAAAACCCGGTTAATCACAGCCCAAACCCATTACAATACCCGCCCAATTGCAGCCCAGATCCGCCCCAATACTCGGTCCGGCCAGTTAATAAATCAAACGACGCCGTTTGGGATTGTGGAATCTGAGCCGTTGATCTCCCCTTGATCAAACGGCTCAAAACTGAAGCTTCATAAGTATATTAGTGTCCAAACGCACCCCCTACCCCCTCTCATCGTCCTCACACACTCAAAGAATCCTTCACCGCCTCCGCCGTGAGCCGCCTGCCGGAAATCGCCTCCGCCGGCGGCGTTGCTCCAATTGACCTCATTTTTACACCATCGATTCTTCTCTTTCTTCTCTTTCCAAATCTCCAAATCCTCACTCTCGAATCCCAGCCCAGCCTCTCGAATTTTGAATCGAAAGGAATGACTGGAAACCTAACTCATCCGATTGGCCCCAAAATAACACCCTGTAACCCTTTGACCCCCTCATACCTGTTTCACAATTGGTTTTCCTCGAATCTTCACCAGACCAGTTTAATCTGGATTTGAAAATACGAACCCTAAGTCCCAAAAATCAGAGTAGCAAGGTTTCGAAATTTTTGAGTTTGAAATTGACTTTAATCGTGTGCTTTCAGTCGAGAACACACGGTTAAAGTCTATCTCGTCCAAAAATCAGGGGGTTCATTTGAAGATTAGTTCAAGACTTGTGACGGTCCGGCTTGGCAGGTTTTCCTAGTATTTTATATATCCCATTTTTCTTATCTTCTTCTACTTTTCTTCTTCTTCTTCTATGTTCTTAAAATCACCACTGCATGTGTTTCTTTTTAAGTCAGGATTAATGGTTAGTTATTAGCTTCTTGAGTTTTGTTTGAGTTCGTTAGGCTAGTTTGTTTGATTGTTCCCTTTAGTCTTGGGCCGATTGAGAGCACTTGGTTTGAAAGGCTGAATGAAATCCTAATTGCCTTTCATCTTTCTGATCTCTAGTGTCTTCTGAACTTCTGACTTGGACCTAGGCCCATAAGAAAAGGACTAGCCCGGGTTTTCGAAGGCTCATATCTGGTTCGCCTTGGGTCAGCATTGACCTATGCCCATTTAGTTCAAAAGGGAAATAACAGGGGTATGGGGTTAGTTTGGGTATTTGTTTGAGGGAATCTCTCTGATAACAGAAATAGGAAGCTTCTAGTAGGGGTTTTAATTTGAAGTTCAGATTGTTAGTAGGATAGCTTGGTCAAAAAGTCAAAATCTTAGGGATCTCTAAGCTAAAAGCAAATTTGAAAAGGGGTGAAAGGGTAAAACAAAAATCTGAAAGGTTGCCCTATTGGCTTGCCTATAAAGGCACCTTTTCTTGCGTTGAAAGGCAGATCGAAGAGACCCAAGATAGAAGAGAGAAAATGGAGAGAAATACAAATGGCTGTTTTACTGTTCCATTGAAATTGCTTTAGTGATTTCTGATTCTTTTCTTTAATTTCTGAAGAACACTGATTTCTCACTTGGGTATTGAAAAGAACTGGTTTAAGTTTGCTGGTTGGTTTACTGTTCTATTGATTCTTCTAAGTGGATTTTCACTGTTTCAATTGCTGAATCTGGGGCTGTATTTTGCTACTGTTTACTGCTTATCCTTCACTCTTTTTCCTTTGCAATTTCCAGGTATGCTTTCGAAACTATCATGGCATTGAAGCCTGACTAAATCTGTGTAAAGGTTTGGGAGCTTTGAGTTGGAGTTTGAACGAAAACATTAGTTCTTGCTGTGATCACTGCTAGTTTCTGCTATGTTGTGTGATTAAACTCCACAGTTCTGTAGTAGCTTAGTTCTCTTGCATGTGTTGGATTGCTTGTTCATGATTAGTAGCTTAAGGTGGTTTGGTTATTTAGATTAGGTGTTTAATTTCAAATGTTGGCATTGTAATAATGTTTGAATCCTATTGTATGAATGAACTGTTAGACATTTTGTAGTAGAAGATTGCTTGAGGGTGTTTTGAAGTCGATTTTTATCTATTATTCAAGTTGAATACGTCTGTCTGTTTCCTTTAAGGCTGAAACTTAATTTCGATTGAATTAGTTGAGTGCCTTTTTTCTAGAATAAAGTTCTATGGCATGTTAACATTCAACGTGGGTGTTTGGCACATTTCGTTGATGAAAATGAGTATCATTTGTGAATTTGCAAATTTCGAAGTAATATCCATAAGAACATGAATTTAAGATTTTTGTTTAAATGGTCATCTTGTGTAAGTCAACAATGTCAAAGTGTTTCACGTTCAAGGTCACAATCCTTCACTTGATTTCTTATGTTGTAGTATGCATATTCACAAGTAAAGTTTATGGTGACAACGTTTTGTCATTCGAAATCTTAAAGTTCTCGTAGTGTGTGGATTATGTGTCTATCCTCTGTGTGTTGGTCTTGCCTCCCATATTAATTAAGTTTCTATCGTTATTAAATTGTCTTGTTGGGCTTGTCTTGTGACCTTTTAAGATAGGCTTGGGCTTTGGATATGAGTGTCGGTTCATATTAAAAAGGATATCGGACTGATTATATCGGCATGAACCCATTTAGTTGTGTTAGCTTGAAATTGAAAGGAATCGAGGTGTGGCGTGCCAAAAATTACTATTGCATGACCCTCTTTTCATTAATTTTATCCTTAGATATTGAGGCGCGCCATTTAATTGAATTTTCCATGGCCCTCGCAAAGCTAAAAAACGCGTAGTTGCTTTAGGCGCGTTATTTTAATAATATTACCTTCCTAAACTCGGGTGCGCATTTATGTGACCCAAATCCAAATCCCAACAATGTCAAGATATGTCGAAGACCGCGGGTGCATTTATGTGACGTGGTTCAAGATGTGTTTTAACAGTGTTGCAATATTCTTAAAAATTAATTAAAAGCGGTTAAAAGTTAAAATTTGCATATAGGTTCATAGTTGTTTAAAATCAGATAATATGCCAATTAAAATAGTTGAGCGACCATGCTAGAACTACGAAACTCGGGAATGCCTAACACCTTCTTCCAGACCCGAATTTCTGGTTCGCGGACTGTAATACAGAGTCAATTTTTTCCTCGATTCGGGATTTGAACCGGTGACTTGGGACACCATAAATTATCCCAAGTGACGACTCTGAATTTTAATATAAATAATCCCGTTTCGATTGTCACTTAAATTGGAAAAAATTCCCATTTATACCCTTTCCAAGGGTGTAGGTAAAAAGGAGGTGTGACAGTGACTTCTTCTCTTTTACCATTTTGAGTAATTTTAGCTTAGTTTCAACATTGAATCTTCAAGTTTTATCTAGTAATTAATTATTATGGGGTTTTCTTCATCTATTTCTTTATTTTCTTCTATAATTATGAGTAGCTAGACCCATTAGCTAGGGTTGTGGCTCAACCCTAGTGTGGGTAATTGATGGGTCTTGTGTTTTGATGCTTGATTATCTATGGGTGTTTGATATTTGGACTAATTTAGGGTTTTAATGTTGAATTAGTGGTTGCAAATACTAGTTTATGCCTAGTAGACTTTGGCTCTTCTTTATAAAGAGAGCCTAACTCCATGAAATTGGTCCAACAAGGAATTGGGGCGTATACAAGAGATTGACAGCCCTAATTTAAGGGTTAAACCTAGAGATAGTAATAACCAACTTGAACCTCAATTGCTTGCACAAATTTGCATACCCAATTGGTCTTGAGAAAGTCAATTCGGGAAAAATTACTCGAACTACCGAGAGGTATAGAGTGAGTAGAATCGTGCAATGGTTATATCTTACTCCACAAATGTGACAATCTAGCCTTGGACTCAAGAATTTGTCAATTAACCACTTAGGAGAAAGTCACTACCCTAGTGCCTTTTATCTATTTGAACAACTTGCAATAGTTTAATCTTAGCTTTACTTAGCTTAATTTAGCATCGTAGTAGTGTAAAATTAGAAGTTAAACCAAAACAAACAATGTTTAGAAGTGCAATTAGGAACAATTACACAACTGTCATTTAGATAGAAACTCAACTCCAATATCTAGCTCCCTGTGGAAATCGATCCCGACCTTCTCGGGTAAAAGCTGCTTCGACCTCTCTTGCTACTTCATAGTAGTACAGGGTTGGCCTCGATCACCTAAAACCTTCCCCTCAAGGTTATTTCGAGCCCTTACCCTAAATCTCTAGTAATGCAAACTAGTCTAAGAATCGTAATACTCATATAGTACCTTTAAATATCCTGACTCCTATTTGAATATATCTCAAGTATTATAATGACATTACTGCGAGGCTGAATTCTCTATATTGGGTTTTACTATGTTTATCTTATACGATCTGCTGACTCATCTGTAACCTCCTGTTTAGTCATAACCGGGCTCTTCCTGATCAATAACTAACTACTTTTTAGCCCATTCTCATATCAATATTTCGCGTAATCTTTCTTGGGTTATTTTCTTTGTCTTAACTTACATCTCGCACTGGGTCCTTATTTATTAATAACAGCCCAGTCAGGAACCTTTACTTTCTCTCCTTGACGTTGTTCTTGCACAATATTCTAGAATCGTAGCGTATCTGTAGGATTTTGGATAAGTACCATCTCATTCCTTTTATATTTTTATCACATTCTTCATTTACCATTCCATAGTCACTAGAACCACTTAATTCCGATTTAATACCACATCACTCCATATTCCCCCCTTTAGGGGAGTACTAAGAGTTGAAGCTACAAGGATCTACCTATAGATGTTTTACCTCTTCATCTTGGGTATCGTTTCACAACATTATGATCCTTACTCGCCTTGCGGCAATCCTTCTGTACCAAGGATAATAAATTCCCTTATTCGCAATGGTGACACTTAGCGCAACTGGCACATACAGTCCCTTAAGCTTAACTTTGCTCACATTGCTTGCTTTAGGGAAGCGTCTTCCTGAATGACCTTTCTCTGAATATCTTATGAATCTTCTTCTGTTGTCCATTCTATTATGGCCAGAACGCAATTTGAAATTCTCATGATGTCGCTCATTATCAAATCACTCAGTCTAATTCATGTTTAGTTTACCTTGTTTACTAGTCCATACTGATTTCTATTACTCTGGGGTCTAACTTTTCCTTCTGGTAGCCACTTGGAGTCACGAGCTTATTTCTCGAAATGAGGATATGACTTTATGTCCTATATTGTTTTGTTGTCTCAAGGCCTGTCACCCCTCGTCTTATTTTCTTCGTTTGACTATATATTCTATAACACTCTATCGTTGTCACCCATGTATCACATCTCACTCATAATTCTTCCTTATCTCTCTTCTCATTACTCTACTGATATTTTTGCCTATCCCTTTCTTCTGAAAACTTCAACAAGACATTTTTTCGCTTTTAGCTCTCCTTGCTTCATTCATCGGCTCTTCGGGTTGCTCAACGCCCTTGCTCTACTAGGAAAGAGAATCACACTAAGGTAATATTCATCCTCTCCAGGCATTTCGGTGCCTATCTTCGGATTTTTTTTATCTTGCTAGTATTCACATCTAATTGTAATATTCTAGATTGCATCACCTAGGTGTCTTACAAGGAGATCTATTAGCACATCTGTAATATCCTTTGGAAATGTCAACTAATACAAACAATCCATTCACCATTTTGGGTTACTCTAACCCCACCCGGATTCTAATGTTCCATCATTTTCTTAAACTACACATGTTAACCCCCATAGGGCATAACTGAGATAGGTGCGGCCAATTGTACATACCTCTGTTATTAATGAATGTAACTCAAAATGCTTATATCTCTTTTCCTGAATGGTAAATAAGGATAATCTTCATTATCTGGGTACCTCGTACCCTTTTTCACCTTGCTTCCTTTACTTGTTGAAACTCGTATTTATATTCTGAATCTCTTATTGTCTTTCACCATAAAGGTGTATAGATATTCTTGCCTTAAAGCTCCTTATTAAGAGGATTACACGTCTTAGTACACACATGATCTATTGAAGACCTTATATTTTCTCATCATGAAAAATCGGGTTCCTCTGACTCAACTCTTCCATATCCGTATTCAATCTCTTACCAACTAGACGTATCATAATATTACGGATAAAATAAAATCTAGGAGTTTGAATTCTTATAAATGAGCTCTACCACATGGTCTAGAGTAAAAAGAAAGAGTGACAGTCCTAAATGCCCTGTAGCCTCCTGCTTATAAGTGTGGTGCACAACACACCTATAAACAAGACTCTACTAGACACAGCTTGTAGATTCCCTAGGACAGAACAGCTCTAATACAACTTTTGTCACGACCCAAACCGATGGGCCGAGATGGGCACCCGGTACCTTACTCAACCGAGTACCAACATAACGTATCTTTTCATGTCATACTATTACAGATAACTGAGTCGGAAGGCTGCTGTGAGATAAGTAGAATATAACATGTGATACCAACTTATACATAAGATATATGGGCCTATAAGATCAAAATAATTATTCGTATACTGAACATAGGCTGACAAGGCCATACAATCTTTTAGGTACATGACATCCGTCTACAAGTCTCTAAGAATACATAATTTTCATAAAGAACAATACACGTCTAAATCATACCAACCAAATAAGCATCTCCGAAGCAAATGGAGTGCACCAAGACCTTCCGCTGAGCTGATAGCCTACTTGGAGGGCTCTCAACCAGTCTATCGGGACTTGCGGGCAAGAAATGCAGTGTCCCCAGGTAAAAGGGACGTTAGTACGAATAATGTACCGAGTATGTAAGGTACATAACATACATGGAAGAAATATGGAGTAAATGACTCAGCCTATAAATTTGGATAACTCTGTAAATCATGAAATAATTATAGTGTCATGCATATGCGTATGAATGTCATGTCGTGCATAGGTACATGTTTCATAACATCATCAGGCCTCTGAGGGCATCCCATCATATCATCTTGGCCACTGTGGGCAAAATCATCAACGTATACCAGCCGATCAGGTGGTGATGCGTATATAACACTGTAACCTTTTTCCATATTTCATATACATATATATACATATGTACGCGTGTATATAACGCCATCTTGTCATGGGTCAATGTGCATATATAAATGCATGAAATGCATATGAAATACGTTAATAAAATCTCTCAGTACGTCATAAGTCCATTATGACTTTGATTAATATCATGAAATAAACTTTACCAACTTATGTATTTTTGAGATCCATGAATAGATGATAGAATAATTTGACACATGGGAGAATAAGAATATACACATCTCGAGCATTTCTACGAATAGAGTAATTTATGGAAGTTGTGTATTTGCTCGTTTCGTTCATGTCGTATAGATCATGCCAAAAAGAAAGAAGGGATAGCCTTAACATACCCGAGCCGATTCTCTTGACAATCCCTTTAATACATGTCAATTGCGACAAAACACGTAACGGCGGATCAAAATAGAGAAAAATTCGTATTATATTCTTGAAAAAGATTGCACCGTACTTCCTTAGAATCTCAAAATCTCATATTGCTAAGTATTAAATAACCTTTTATGATATTTGATTCTAGCAAAAATCACGTATGTAACTTGTATGGAACTATATATGATTTTGACAATTCACCAGCTCCAACCATTGTCAAAGAACATATGAAAATTGTCTGAAATATATGCTTACACCTTCTAATCTTAAGGGGATAGGCAACCATTAGCTTTCATGTGTTGAGATAAATTGAGATTATTATGCAAACTTTTATAAGAAAGCTAAAGAGAAGTGAATCACTTTGTATGCTTTAACAATGTGACACCTTGTTACATAGTGTATGAGTCACTTATTGCATTTATTATCCACTTCATGGGCTGCCACTTGGTGCCTTTAACATTATCCAAATAATTCACCTTTTTCATAATTAACTCATTAATCTCCCCACTAATCTAATAATTAACCAATAACCCACAAGATTAAGAATTATCTCAAATTACATAAAATACTACTTACTTTTAATACACTTTATATACCTTACTATCATGGTCATATGGTATCTCACCTTCACGAATTTACCCATCACTTGTTTGAAATAACATAATCCTTATTATCTCCAAATAATCTTTTCCTTGGACTGATGTCAATTACCTTACGACAAATCAACGTACAATTCTACAGGGTGCAACATCGTCGTAATTTAATACTGCAAAGAGTAACATCATCGTAATGTAATACTGCAAGGCGTAACATCATCGTAATATAATATTGCAAGATGTAACATCATCGTAATATAATATTGCGGGACGTAATATTGACGTAATATTGCGGGGCGTAACATCTAAACCCGAATGATCCACAGATCCCTTCGTGGACATCTCACATAACATAATTAGCTTTGGAGGCTCCCAAACATCAGTCCACGAGCCTTGGAAACATTTCCTGTACAATTGGCCTCCTTTAGCACGCAGAGCCCGGGATGCCTTGGGATCTTCAGAAAATATACCGTGCTCGAGGTAATTAATGATCTCATTCCTCCAGTCCTAGACCAAATTTGTCGCATTTACCTCGTAATAGCTGTCTGCATCCAGAACCTAGTGCATAAGCTGTATGACTGTACCGGAGTTAGATATCTTCATTTCCCTTGACGAGTCCAGGTTAGCTAATGTGTTTGCTTCTGCATTTTCTTCCCTCGGGATATGCGTAATTGACCACTCCAAGAATCCAGCAAGCAGAGCCTGAACCTTCACTATGTATTGTGATGATAGGCTATATTTTCATATTTTAGTCGCTTATTACACTCTAATTTACTGTACTTTAATTAAGTTTGAGCTTTAATCGCTAGTGTTTTTTACTTATTGTGTATGTTATGCCTTGTAGGAGTGTATCCATGCTATGTAGATGCTATGGAATGAATTAAAGTTAATTTGGAGCTAAATTGATCAATTTGGAGCATTGAAGTCTGAGTAAAAGCCAAATACATGAAGCCGGGATCGTGTTCGGAGGTCGTGTACCAAGACTGTATGTTAAAAGAGGACGAAATAAGTTCACTCTGAGAAAACTACACTGTCGCGCCGCATCGGGCGCCGCAAGGCGCAGCACAATAGTGTAAAATGATGCATGACACAAAAAGAATAGGATGCATATAAAATGCACTAACGCGCTGCATAGTACGGTGCAGCCTGCAGCGCAACTGTTCAACTTTTACAGAGCTAAGTCCTAGTTCGCGCATGAAAGGGTTTTTTCGTTTGGGCCCGACCCTATTTGGTATAAATACATGTAAAAACGTCATTTGGAAGAGGTTGGATATACTTTTGACACAGATTCGACCTAAGGAGGCAGAGACACAATAGGAGCAAGGTGGGAATTCTTCTATGAGTTTTTCCTTCCTCTTCTTATTTTTTATTGTTGGTTATGACTTTTAGTATTGTTGTCACGACCCGATTTCCATCCCTTGGGAGTCGTGATGGCGCCTACTAATGTGAGCTAGGCAAGCCAATCCTTTGAACTAATTAATTCATTACCCATTTATTACCTTTTAACAATGATAAAACAACAACGTGTAAACAACGGAAATTTAGAATGAGCGGAAGAAAACAATAAAATATCCGAACATGTAACTATTACAACATTTTAAGCCTTAACCACCCAGAACTGGCATCACAGTACCACAAACGATCTAAGAGTGCTAAATACAAAGTCTGAAAATAAAAGACACACTGTTTCTGAAGCAAAGAGATGAAACAGGAAATAAAGGATAGAGGAGACGCCAGAGCCTGTGGACGCCTGCAGGTCTACCTTGGATCTCTGCATAGACTGAAGGTAGCCTCCAAACTACGGTCCAAAAGCTGCTCCGAGATCTGCACATAGTGCAGAGTGTAGTATCAGCACAACCGACCCCATGTGCTGGTAAGTGCCTATCCTAACCTCGGCGAAGTATTGATGAGGATAGGACCAGACTACCAAATAAACCCGTGCAATTCAAATATATATAAAAGAAAAGAAATATAGAAATAAACAGTCAAGTATGGGAGGGGGAGCATGCTGTGGGGAAGATAACAATTCCGAATAGAAAGACATCAAGTAAACGAAAGAAACAATATAATTCGGATATCAACCAAAGAATCAGAAATCAATAAATGCACGGCATCACCCTTCGTGATTTTACTCTCGTCCTCACCAAAGCAATCATATAATAAAAATGTGCACGACATCACCCTTTGTGCTTTTACTCTCTTTCCTCACCATATAATCAATATAATCGGCACGGAATGTTACATCGTGAGGCATAGCATCACCCTTCGTGCTTTACACTCTTTCTTCACAATCATACACGGCATCACCCTTCGTGCTTTACACTCTTTCCTCACAAAAACAAACAATGCACGGAATCACCCTTTGTGCTTCAACTCTCTTCCTCACCCAAACAACAACCACAAACAATAGGGCAAGGGAATAAATGAGATTGCAATAAGGATCCCAGCAATGAAGCATCAATTCAACAATTAAATCCCGGCGAGGGAACAACATCAATGATATCAACATCCTGGCAAGGGAGATAACAAACAAATCAATAATAGCCCGGCAAGGGCGACAACATAATGATCTCTTCT
Organism: Nicotiana tabacum; assembly: GCF_000715075.1. Lineage (NCBI taxonomy): Eukaryota > Viridiplantae > Streptophyta > Magnoliopsida > Solanales > Solanaceae > Nicotiana > Nicotiana tabacum. Next base: position 7,090,730 of record NC_134087.1, read on the forward strand.
CTTTCTCACTTTTACTTCACAATTCACTTCACAACTCGAGCCGAGGCTCTAGAGGTTCAACTATCACTTATACCTTCACAATTCATTATACAACTTGAGCCAGCGCTCCTCAATGTTCATAGGTCACAATTCCTTCCTCAAACTTTACACAACAAATAGAAACCATTACCAAGGCATGAAAGATACAACGAAGTTATGATAATCACAATGTAAAGACTCACGGGCATGCTAGACACCAACGTATAGATACTCGTCACAATGCCTATACGTCGTACTCCACAATTACCACATAGCAAATAGGACTCGACTCCTAATCCCTCAAGCTAAGGTTAGACCAAACACTTACCTCGAACTTCTACGGCTAACTGAAGCCTCAAACACCGCTTTTCCTTTAGAATTTGGCTCCAAATCAATTGTATATAGACATAATCGACTTAATGACATCAATTACGCTAAACAATTTAATTCCAATGCTTAATTATAGATTCCGTATCATTCTTCCCAAAAAGTCAAAAATCGACCTCGGGTCCGCTTGGTCAAAACACGAGGTTCGGACCAAAACCCTATCACCCATTCACCCACTAGCCCGAACATGTAATTAGCTTTGAAATCCGACCCCAAAACGAGGTCTAAATTCCATTTATACAAAAAGCCCTAACTCTACCCAAATCCCTAATTTTCTACCCTTAAGAACATGATTTAAGCCTAAAAATCTAATGGGTGTTGATAAAAATGGAAGAAAACGAGCATAGGATTACATACCTATGAAGTTATGGTGAAGTTTCTCTTCAAAAATCGCCCAAGAGGTGAGGAGAAGAAGAAGTTATGAAATTTTTGATTAAGTCCCGAATGTGCTGGTTTCTGTTTAAATGACTAGGCAAATTTGTTCTTTGCGATTGCGGACAAAGGAATGTGATCGCATAGAGTAAGTGTGACTGGGCACTGCGATCGCAGACAAGGCTATGCGATCGCATAGAGTAAAATGGATTCCCTTCCCAAGCTTGGGCTAACACATTGCGATCGCGGAGGAAACAGTGCAATCGCATAAAACAAAAATGGACCTCTCAGACTATACTCTACACGATCGCGGAAGGAACTACGCGATCGCATAGCACAAAATAGAACCCCTGAAATTTACACTATGCGATTGCGAACATCCCTATGCGATCGCATAGCACAAACACCTGGACACCAGCAGACAGCAGATTCTGCAACTTTCCTAAGTTCAAAAACACTCTGACGCCTATCTGAAACTTACCCGAGTCCTCGGGGCTCCAACCCAAACATGCACACTACCTCAAAAATACCCTACAGACTTATTCGTGTATTCAAATCACCAAAATAACATTATGAATATCGAATTACACCTCAAGATCAATGAAATTTCTCAAAACTCTTTAAACATCAATTTTTGCATTTAAGTTCCGAATCAGGTCAAATGGATTCCGATTCTTACCAAACTTTACCGACAATACATATAAATCATATAGAACCTGTATCGGGCTCCGGAACCATAATAAGAGCCCGATACCACAGGGTTTGCCATAACATTTCACTTTCAAAAACCTTTATATTTTTCAGAAAACAATTTCTTTGAAAAATTTATTTCTTGGGCTTGGGACCTCGGAATTCGATTTCGGGCATACGCCCAAGTCCCATATTTTCCTACGGACCTTCCGGGACTATCAAATCACGGGTCCGGGTCCGTTTACTCAAAATATTGACCAAAGTCAACTTAATTTATTTTATAGCCAAAATTTATTATTTTCACAGATTTTCACATACAGGCTTTTTGGCTACGCACCCGGACTGCGCATGCAAATTGAGGTGATGCTAAAAGAGGTTTTTAAGGCCTCAAAACGTAGAATTTCATTTATTCTCCACCTCTAAAACAACGGTTCGTCCTCGAACGGACATAAAAAAGTACTTGAGTCGGGGAAAAGATGGGGATAACGGCTCTACATATCGGACTCGAACTTCCAGGTCGATGCCTTAGCAGGCTGACCTCTGTACTGAACACGGACATAAGGAAAAATCTTCGATCTCAACTGACAAACCTGCCGGTCTAGAATGGCTACCGGCTCCTCCTCATAAGACAAGTCCTCGTCCAACTGGACAGTGCTGAAATCTAACACGTGGGATGGATCGTCGTGATATTTCCGAAGCATGGACACATGAAACACTAGATGCACGGCTGATAACCTCGAAGGCAATGCAAGTCTATAAGCCACCTCTCCCACTCGATCAAGAATCTCAAACGGGCCAATGAACCTAGGTCTAAGCTTGCCCTTCTTCCCAAATCTCATCACGCCCTTCATAGGCGACACTCGAAGCAATACCCGCTCACCGACCATGAAAGCCAAATCTCGAACCTTATAGTCGGCATAGCTCTTTTGCCTGGACTGAGTTGTACGAAGCCTATCCTGAATAATCCTGACCTTGTCCAAGGCATCCTGAACCAGATCCGTACCCAACAACCGAGCCTCTCTCGGCTCAAACCATCCAACCGGAGACTGACACCGCCTACCATATAAAGCCTTATAAGGAGCCATCTGAATACTCGACTGGTAGTTGTTGTTGTAGGCAAACTCTGCTAAGGGCAAAACCTGATCCCACGAGCCTCCAAAATCAATGACACAAGCTCGGAGCATATCCTCCAAAATCTGAATGGTCCGCTCGGACTGCCCGTCCGTCTGAGGATGAAATGCTGTGCTTAACTCAACCCGTGTGCCCAACTATCGCTGAACTACTATCCAAAAATGCGAGGTAAACTGCATACCTTAGTCCAAAATAGACTCAGGCACACCATGAAGACGAACAATCTCCCGGATATAGATCTCAGCTAACCTCACGGAAGAATAGGAGACTGCCACAGGAATGAAATGCGCTGACTTGGTCAGCCTATCAACAATAACTTATACTGAATCAAACTTCCTCTGAGTCTGTGGGAGTCTAACAATGAAGTCCATAGTGATCCACTCCCACTTCCACTCAGGAATCTCAATCTTCTGGAACAAACCACCAGGCCTCTGATGCTCATACTTAACCTGCTAACAATTCAAACATCGAGCCATATATGCAACGATATCCATCTTCATTCTCCGCCACCAATAATTCTACTACAAATCCTGATACATCTTCGCGGTGCCCGGATGAATAGAGTATCGGGAGCTATGGGCCTCCTCTAAAATCAACTCTCGAAGCCCATCTACATTAGGCACACAGACTCGACCCTGTAATCTCAAAACTCCATCATTACCCAAGGAAACCTGCTTGGCACCTCCGTGCTGCACCATGTCTTTGAGGACACACAAATAAGGATCATCATACTGCCGATCTCGGATACGCTCCAATAATAAAGAGCGAGCGACTGTGCAAGCTAACACACGACTGGGCTCAGAAATATCCAACCTCACAAACTGATTAGTCAAAGCCTGAACATCCAAAGTAAGCAGTCTCTCACCGACCGAAATATAAGCAAGACTGCCCATACTGGCTGACTTCCACTCAAAGCATCGGCCAACATATTGGCCTTTCCCGGATGATATAAGATGGTGATATCATAATCTTTCAACAACTCCAACCACCTTCTCTACATCAAATTTAACTCATTTTGCTTGAACAAATATTGAAGACTCTTGTGATCCGTGAACACCTCATATGCCACGCCATACAGATAATGCCTCCAAATCTTTAATGCATGAACAATGACTGCCAACTCCAAATCATGAGCTGGATAGTTATTCTCATGAATCTTCAACTACCGCAAAGCATAGGCAAATGACCTTGTCATCCTGCATCAATACTGCACCAAGTCCAATACGAGATGTATCAGAATAAACTGTATAAGGCCCTGAACCTGTGGGCAAAACCAACACTAGTGCCATAGTCAAAGCTTTTTTGAGCTTCTGAAAGCTCGCCTCACACTCATCCGACCATCTAAACTGGGCACCCTTCTGGGTCAACCTGGTCATCGGGGCTGCGATAGATGAAAACCCCTCCACGAATCGACAATAGTAGCCTGCTAATCCCAAGAAACTCGGAATCTCTGTAGCTGATGCTGGTCTAGGCCAGTTCTTGACTGCCTCAATCTTCTTCGGATCAACCTGAATACCCTCTACTGATACAACATGACCCAGAAATGCAACTGAACTCAACCAGAACTCGCACTTTGAGAACTTAGCATATAACTGACTATCCCTCAAGGTCTGAAGAACCACTCTAAGATGCTACTCGTGCTCCTCCCGACTGCGTGAATAGATCAAAATATCATCAATGAAGACTATCACGAATGAATCTAAATAAGGACTGAACACTCGCTTCATCAAATCCATAAAAGTTGATGAGGAATTTGTCAACCCGAATGACATCACCAAAACTCATAATGCCCGTACATAGTGCGGAAAGCTATCTTAAGGACATCGGATGCCCTAATCCTCAACTGATGGTAGCCATATCTCAAGTCAATCTTCGAAAATACTTTGGCACCCTAAAGCTGATCAAACAAATCATCAATCCTCGGCAATGGATACTTATTCTTGATTGTAACCTTGTTCAACTACCGGTAATCAATGCACATTCTCATCGATCCGTCCTTATTCTTAACAAACAACACCGGCGCACCCCAAGGCGAAACACTCAGCCTAATGAAACCCTTCTCAAGCAAGTTTTGCAACTGCTCCTTCAACTCTTTCAACTCTGGCGGGGCCATACGATACGGCAGAATGGAAATGGGCTGAGTGCCCAGAGCCAAATCAATGCAAAAGTCAATATATCTGTCGGGTGGCATACCCGGCAGGTCTGAAAGGAAAACCTTAGGAAACTCATGAACAACGGGCATAGAATCAATAGAAGGAACTTTGGCACTAGAATCATGAACATATGCCAAATAGGCCAAACACCCCTTCTCGACCATACGTCGAGCCTTCACATAAGAGATAACACTATGGGTAGAATGACCAGGAGTCCCTCTCCACTCCAAATGAGGTAAACCCGGCAAGGCTAAGGTCACAGTCTTGCATGACAGTCCAAGATAGTGTGGTAAGGTGATAATCAGTCTATTCCCATTATGACATCAAAATCAACCATGTCTAGAAGAAGAAAATCTACACAAGTCTCAAGACCCCCAATCACAACTATACATGAATGATGGACTTGATCTACCATAATAGAATCACCTACCGGTGTAGACACATAAATAGGGGAACTCAAAGAATCACTAGGCATGACCAGATATGGTGCAAAATAAGATGACACATACGAGTACGCAGACCCTACATTAAATAACACTAAAGCATCTCTATCACAAACCAGAACCGTACATGTAATAATTATATCTGAAGCCTCAGCCTCGGGCCTGGCTGGAAGAGCATAACATCGGGTCTAGGCCCTACCACCTTGAACTACATCTCTCGGATGGCCTGCTACTGGCTGGCCTCCACCTCTAGCAGCTTGAGCTCCACCTCTAATACCTCTATCTCCACCTCTAGCACCTTTATCCCCACATCTAGCTGGCTGGGCGGGCTATGGAACACTTGGTGCCTGAACTATGGCACGGGAACCCTAATGCTGAGAGCTACTCAGTGCTCGAGGGAAAAACCTAGCAGTGTGACCCATATCACCACAAGTGTAGCAAGCCGTCAGTTGTTGAGACTACTGGCCCTGACAACCTGAATGACCACCCTGGAAACTCTAAAGCGGCGGTGCATTGATAGGAGCAGGTGGTGCATTATAGGATTGCTGATCAAAATACTGCATATAAGGACCACGGCCACCTGAAGCACGGTGAGAAACCTAAAGAGCTAACTTAAAAGGCCTAGGAGGATGGCCTCTACCATACAAATCCCTACCTCTAGACGAGGTACCACTGAACCTGCCTGAATGGCGGGGCCTCTTGTCCAACCCATGACCACCTCCCTATGATAGAACCATCTCCACTCTTCTAGCCACATTGGCCGCCCCTAGAAAGATATCTCACTCCCAGCAACCCTAGCCATCTGAAGACGAATCGGTTGAATAAGTCCATCAATGAGCCTCCTCACCCTCTCTCTCTCTCTCAGTGGGAAGTATGATAAGGGTATGACTAGCAAAGTCAATGAATCTGGTCTAATACTAGGTAATAGTCATAGAACCCTGCTGGAGATGCTCAAACTGCCTCTGATAGGCCTCTCTCTGAGTGATGGGGAGAAACTTCTCCAGAAATAGCTGAGTAAACTACTCCCAAGTCAAAGCTGGCGATCTGGCTGGTCTAGCCAAACAATAATCCCTCCACCAAGTCTTGGCGAATCCAGACAAGCGAAAAGTAGCAAAATCGACCCCATTAGTCTCAACTACCCCCATGTTCCTGAGAACCTCATGACAATTGTCTAGATAATCCTGGGGATCCTCAGTAGATACACCGTTGAAAGTAGTAGTGAAGATCTTGGTGAACCTATCCAACCTCCATAAAGCATCGGCAAATATAGCCGCTCCATCACCGATCTAAGCTTCTACACCCGGCTGAACTACTCAGCCTAGACGAACCGCTGGAGTCTGAATCTAAGGAGCTACCTACTCCGGAGTGCAAGTAGCAGGAGTCTGGGCTCCTCCTCCAGCCTGAGAGATAGTTGGTGCTACAGGAAGCAAGCCTGCTTGGGTGATACTCTCCATGAGGCCCACTAGACGGACCAGAGCATCTTGAAAAACTAGGGTAGCAATAAACCCTCTGAGACCTGAGCGGAGACACCAGAAATGCTGGGACTGGAACCTTATCATCAAAGTCAACCTAAGGCTCCACCACTGGTGTTGCTGCTCAAAGTTGAGCTCTGACCCTACCTCGGCCTCTAGCACGACCTTGCCCTCTGCCCCTCGTGGGATCTACTGCTGGTGGCTTGGGCTGCTGGTCAGTGGATGAGGAAGCGCATGTTCTTGCCATCTGCGAAAGAATAGAGTAGAAATTCAATTAGTATTGAGAAACCAAACCGCACGACAGGAGAGACTAAATGTGTAGTTGTTCCTAACTCTATAGCCTTTAGGGGATAAATATAGACGTCTCAGTACCGATCCCTCAGACTCTACTAAGCTTGTTTGTGAACTATGAGACCCACGTAACCTAGAGCTCTAATACCAACTTGTCACGACCCGGATTTTCCACCATCGGGAGTCGTGATGGCATCTACTAATGTGAGCTAGGCAAGACAATCCTTTGAAATAATTACTTCATTATCCATTTATTACCTTTTAACAATTATAAAACAACAACGTGTAAACAGCGGAAATTTAGAATGAGCGGAAAAAAACAATAAAATATCCGAACATGTAACTATTACAACACTTTAAGCCTTAATGACCCAGAACTGGCGTCACAGTACCACAGACGGTCTAAGAGTGATAAATACAAAGTCTAAAAATAAAAGACACACTATTTCTGAAGCAAAGAGATGAAACAGGAAATAAAGGAAAGAGGAGACGTCAGAGCCTGTGGACGCCTGCAGGTATACCTTGAATCTCCGCATGGACTGAAGGTAGCCTCCAAACTACGGTCCAAAAGCTGCTCCGGGATTTGTACATAGTGCAGAGTGTAGTATCAGCACAACTAACCCCATGTGCTAGTAAGTGCCTAGCCTAACCTCGGCGAAGTAGTGACGAGGCTAGGACCAAACTACCAAATAAACCCGTGCAATTCAAATATATACAGTAGAAGGAAATACAGAAATAAACAGTCAAGTATGGGAGGGGAAGCATGCTGTGGGGAAGATAACAATTCCGAATAGAAAGACATCAAGTAAACGAAAGAAACAATATAACTCGGATATCAACCAAAGATTCAGAAATCAATAAATACACGACATCACCCTTCGTGATTTTACTCTCGTCCTCACCAAAGCAATCATATAATAAAAATGTGCACGACATCACCCTTCGTGCTTTTACTCTCTTTCCTCACCATATAATCAATATAATCGGCACGGAATAGTACATCGTGCGGCACGGAATCACCCTTCGTGCTTTACACTCTTACTTCACAATCATACACGGCATCACCCTTCGTGTTTTACACTCTTTCCTCACAAAAACAAACAATGCACGGCATCACCCTTCGTGCTTCAATTCTCTTCCTCACCCAAACAACAACCACAAATAATAGGGCAAGGGAATAAATGATATTGCAATAAGGATCCCGGCAAGGGAGCATCAATTCAGCAATTAAATCCCGGCGAGGGAACAACATCAATAATATCAACATCATGACAAGGGAGATAACAAACAAATCAATAATAGCCCGGCAAGGGCGACAACATAATGATCTCTTCTCTTTCTCACTTTTACTTCATAATTCACTTCACAACTCGAGCCAAGGCTCTAGAGGTTCAACTATCACTTATACCTTCACAATTCATTATACAACTTGAGCCAACACTCCTCAATGTTCATAGGTCACAATTACTTCCTCAAACTTTACAGAACAAATAAAAACCATCACCAAGGCATGAAAGATACAACGAAGTCATGATAATCACAATGTAAAGACTCACGGGCATGCTAGACACCAACGTATAGATACTCATCACCATGCCTATACGTCGTACTCCACAATTACCACATAGCAAATAGGACTCGACTCCTAGTCCCTCAAGCTAAGGTTAGACCAAACACTTACCTCGAACTTCTACGGCTAACTGAAGCCTCAAAAACCGCTTTTCCTTTAGAATTTGGCTCCAAATCAATTGTATCTAGACATAATCGACTTAATGACATCAATAAACGCTAAACAAATTAATTCCAATGCTTAATTATAGATTCCCTATCATTCTTCCCAAAAAGTCAAAATTCGACCCTGGCCCGCTTGGTCAAAACACGAGGTTCGGACCAAAACCCGATCACCCATTCACCCAAGAGCCCGAACATGTAATTAGTTTCGAAATCCGACCCCAAAACGAGGTCTAAATTCCATTTATACAAAAAGCCCTAACTCTACCCAAATCCCTAATTTTCTACCCCTAAGAACATGATTTAAGCCTAAAAATCTAATAGGTGTTGATAAAAATGGAAGAAAACGAGCATAGGATTACATACCTATGAAGTTATAGTGAAGTTTCTCTTCAAAAATCGCCCAAGAGGTGAGGAGAAGAAGAAGTTATGAAATTTTTGATTAAGTCCCGAATGTGCTGGTTTCTGTTTAAATGACTGGGCAAATTTGTTCTTTGCGATCGCGGACAAGGGAATGCGATTGCATAGAGTAAATGTGACTGGGCACTGCGATCACAGACAAGGCTATGCGATCGCAGACAAGGCTATGCGATCGCATAGAGTAAAATGGATTCCCTTCCCAAGCTTGGGCTAACACATTGCGATCACAGAGGAAACAGTGCAATCGCATAGAACAAAAATGGCCTCTCAGACTATACTCTACATGATCGCAGAAGGAACTATGCGATTGCATAACACAAAATAGAACCCCTGAAATGTACACTATGCGATCGCATAGCACAAACACCTGGACACCAGCAGACAACAGATTCTGCAACTTTCCTAAGTTCAAAAACACTCTGACGCCTATCCGAAACTCACCCGAGTCCTCGAGGCTCCAACCCAAACATGCACACTACCTCAAAAATACCCTACAGACTTATTCGTGTAATCAAATCACCAAAATAACATCATGAATATCGAATTACACCTCAAGATCAATGAAATTTCTCAAAACTCTTTAAACATCAATTTTTGTATTTAAGTTCCGAATCACGTCAAATGGATTCCGATTCTTACCAAACTTTATCGACAACACATATAAATCATATAGAACCTGTATCGGGCTCCGGAACCATAATAAGAGCCTGATACCATAGGTTTTGACATAACATTTCACTTTCAAAAACCTTTATATTTTTCAGAAAACAATTTCTTTCAAAAATTTATTTCTCGGACTAGGGACTTCGAAATTCGATTCCGGGCATACGCCCAAGTCCCATATTTTCTTACGGACCCACCGGGACAATCAAATTACGGGTCCGGGTCGGTTTACTTAAAATATTGACCGAAGTCAACTTAATTTATTTTATAGCCAAAATTTGTTATTTTCACAGATTTTCACATACAGGCTTTCTGGCTACGCGCCGGACTGTGCACACAAATTGAGGTGATGCTAAAAGAGGTTTTTAAGGCCTCGGAACGTAGAATTTCAATTTAAAAACAAGTGATGACCTTTTGGGTCATCACAATTGTAGTTTTGCATACTATTATGAATAGCTAATTTGTTATCTAGGGTTTTGATGGAACCTTTTGTAGGATAAATTCTTGTTATGTTTTTATATAATTGAGTTGTAGTATAATCTCTATTTGTTCAACTACGTTCTTGTTGTAGTTAATTGATAGGATCTTCAATTAGCTATGCCTATTTAGTATGTATTACTCGGGAGAGAGTGCATATTTAGGTAGTTGTTGAATAACATCACTCCCGATGTATGTGAAGAATCAATAACCAAGGGTTTAAAGGTGGGATTAGGGATAACCAAACCCTGGGTGCGATCTAAGTGAGCTATAATTAAAGCCAACTAGCATAACTCGGGAGAGTATGTCTAGTAAATTATCGTAATTACTCGGGAGAGAATTACAACACGCAGAGCGCTCATGATCGGTAGAGAATACTTAGGCGAAATTATAGAAGACATAGCGGGAAGGATTCCGACAATTGGGGAAATCATAACTCTAGACCTACTTAATCTTGTCTCTAACCCTTAGTATCTTTAGTTGTTAATTTACTATTTAATTTGTTAATTAATTAGTAAAACACAAAAATCTAAATATCTATAAGTTAGGAATTGTTCAAGCTTGTCTTCTTGGTGATAGTGAACAGCTGGAGCTAAACCTTAGTTCTCTGTGGGATTCGACTTCATACTTCTAAACCGGATTATATTTGCAATGACCGCTTAGTCCTTTTTATAAGGCATAGTTGGGCGTGATCAAATTTTGGCACCGTTGCCGGAGAACTAACGGTATAACTGTAGGTGTACATATTTCTAGGTTGCAAGTTTGAACTTTTATTTTTGTTTTCTTGTATTTGATTATTTTTTTATTATTATTATTTTGACTTGAGAGACATGACATCTTGGAATTATAAGAATTTTGATGTTGGTAATTCTACTTTTGATCCTCATTATGCATATTATGGAGGAAACCACCCATTGCAAAATTGTCTAAATATTCCCGAGAGCAAGTTATGTGCACCAACTCAATCTTATGTGTGAAATGTGTATGATATGTGTGGTGGTCAAGATGATCACTTTCATATTTGTGATTATATGTATTATTCTCCCCCAACCCCTTACTATGATGGTTCTACTTTTTCTGGTGAAGTTAATAGGATCAAAGAACCCTGGGAAGCTGACCTGAAGAAAATCGAAGATATGTTAAAGCTAACCATGGATATGTTTAAGTGCCATGTGGAAAAATATGATGAGAAACCACGACAAATACAAAGGCAAGAGGAAACTATTCACAACTTTGAAGCTCAAGCGAATAAATTAATTGAACCTTGTAAAGCACAACTAGTTGACATTGTGGATAGTAGCCAATATAAGTATGAATTGGCTGCAGAAATTGCCATTATACTAGAGGATTCAAAAAAATACGAGGATGAGCTAGAGGAGAAGGCCAGAGTAGAACACCAATAATGAATCGAATTAGATTTTGAGGATGTCGATGTCGTAAAAGAGATACTAGAGTCAACCAAGAATATTGTGGATACATATTTAGTTGACTATATTGTCATTAGTGTTGAGAATGTAGGCAGTCCCAATGTTTATGTAGTTGAGTGCATTGGTCCACACTCCAAGCATTTTTCCACATTGTGTTTGGATGATGATATGGAAATAGAGTCATTCGAGCCATTTGAGGAGTCAAGGAGTAAGGAACAAGATGCCTACATTCTGGAATACTTCTTACTAGAAAGTCGGGAATACACATCTCATCTAAAGGCCAAGAAGTACAGAATACTACATTATTTTATGGGGCCAGTCAGATTCGTTCCACCACCTCAGGAGCATGATCATAGAGCAGAATCAAAACTTGGAGTCCAATTCATAAGTTCAAAGTGGAGGCAGAAAGTGATTCACGTTGTGCCGCGACGTTAAATTAAGCGCTTATTGGGAGGCAACCCAACTTTACTGCTTTCTTTTATTTTATTTTGTTATTTTTTTTAATTGTATTATGTTTATAGTATCGATTTTTGATTTTTTTAGGAACATGAAAAGCAAAGCTATTGAAAAGATGCAATAACAAACCAAATGGTTGGATCAAAGTGTGAGGTATTTGCACGAAGGACCAGGCCTGGTAGAAGCCTGAGTAACCCATGAGATGCTAGTGCTTCAGCCTTTGGCCTACCAGAGAGTTTCTCTTACCCTCTTATGGCTATACTGTGCATTGGGGACAATGCACAATTTTAAGTGTGGGGTGAGGAGATTGTTTGGGAGACTTTTCATGGTACTTTAGTTGTGTTAGTTTAATTAAATAATATTTTTTTAAAAGATTGGACTTTTCCCGATGATGGATCTATTAGAAAATTTTCTTGAGGGATTTAAGTCTAAAAAAAATTAATTTTTTTTTCTTTTGTTAGGTAGTGTAGCAATTATCCCTTGGTTTTTTTTTGTGCCGCGGTTCTTTTCCAAGGGTTTTGTTTGAATCAGGTGTAGTTAGTTTAATTTTGTTTTTGGAGTAGGAGCCAGTGTGAGATGAATTGAATTGAAGCAATATCTCTTGACTTTGTTATACCTTGAGAATAGTGAGTACTTTGGTTGTGACGTTTAGGCTCAGTTTTTGACTCTTGTAGAAGTACCTTAAATTATATGATTTTAACTTTGCTTAACTGCTTTGATTGGAGTGTCTTGATGAATCCAATCCTGAGTGAGTTATGTTCCATGTGTGTGTGAGGTTTGTGTGTTATTCTATGCATTGCATTTGATGCCTAGAACTTGTCCTGTGTGTTTGCAAAGCGAAATAGTAATTTTATTCAGTCTTGGAAGTGATATAGGCGTTTCTTTGTTGAGCCAGATATGTATATTTTACCTACCTAATTGTTATGTATTGTAGTTAACCCCTTTGAGCCTATAATCCTGTTTCTTTGGCAACCACATTACAAGCCTTACCCAATTGTTTGAATTGACCATATATTTGAACCTTTTAACCTCTCATGAGCACTTGAATTGTTATGAACTTTGTAAAAGTTAAAGTGTGGACTGATCGGTTTGGATTTTGAGTGGAACTAATAAAATAAGCAAGAGCCACTTGAATTGAAAAAAAAGAAGAAAAAAGTAGTTGTGTGCATATTTTCATTGATAAGTGGTGACTCATGATGTAATTGTGCTTAAATAATTTGGGAGTTGATGTATATTGATGTGAAGGTGGAGTCATGGTTTGACATAAGTGTGGGGTTTAAAATGTTAAAGTGTATGTATTAAAGTGCTTAGGGAGATGTAGTCACTCTTATATCCAAATATATCCTACCCGTCCCGCAGCCTATATTACAACCAATTAAAATCCTACTTGATCCTAGACTGAATGAGCTCGATTAGCAGAGCAATACACTATGGGCAAGCTTATGGTGCATCTTTTGTGGCATATGAATGTTATTTCTGAGAGTGATTGAATTATTTCTATCTTGAGTTCCTAAGTTCTCTTAAATTTTATTGTGTGGAACTACTCTCTTTTGTTGTGTGAGGGCACTTGATTCATGAAGGAAAGGTAATGTCAGTGATCTCTACGTTAGAGTAAGAGGGTGAGTTGTGAATAATGTGTGGTACTTGTGAGTCAAATCTTGAGGTGAAGATGTTAGGCTATTGTGCTTAGTCTATTTTAAATATTCTTGGTGTGATGAGTTAGGAGAATTGTTTAAAAAAAGGTCGTGTCTATATAAAGTGTAGTTTGATTGCTCGAGGACGAGCAATGGTATAAGTGTGGGGTGTTGATGATAGGATATTATTTCGTATTTTAGTCGCTTATTACACTCTAATTTAATGCACTTTAATTAAGTTTGAGATTTAATCACTAGTATTTTTCACTATTTGTGTATGTTATGCCTTGTAGGAGTGATTCTGAGCTATGTAGATGCTATGAAATGAATTAAAGTTAATTTGGAGCTAAATTGATCAATTTGGAGCTAAATTGATCAATTTGGACCTTTGAAGTCTGAGTAAAAGCCCAATACATTAATCCGGGATTGTGTTCAGAGGTCGTGTACAAAGTCTGGATGTTAAAAGAGGACGAAATAAGTTCACTCTAAGAAAACTACACTGCCGCGCCACATAGGACACCGCAAGGCATGGCGCAGCAGTGTAAAATGATGCATGACACGAAAAGAACAGGCTGCAAATAAAATGCACTAACGCGCCGCACGGTGCCGCGTAGCCTGCGGCGTGGCTGTTCAACTTTACAGAGCTAAGTCATAGTTCGCGCAGGAAAGGGTTTTTTCATTTGGGCCCGACCCTATTTGGTATAAATACATGTAAAAACGCCATTTTGAAGAGGTTGGACATACTTTTGACACAGATTCGACCTAAGGAGGCAGAGACACAATAGGAGCAAGGCGAAGAATTCTTCTACGAGTTTTTCCTTCCTTTTCCTATTTTTTATTGTTGGTTATGACTTTTAGTATTGTATTTTTACATACAATTATGAATAACTAATTTGTTATCTAGGGTTTTGATGGAACCTTTTGTAGGATAAATTCTTGTTATGTTTTTATATAATTGAGTCGTAGTATAATCTCTATTTGTTCAACCACGTTCTTGTTGTAGTTAATTGATAGGATCCTCAATTAGCTGTGCCTATTTAGTATGTATTACTCGGGAGAGAGTGCATATTTAGGTAGTTGTTGAACAACATCACTCCCGACGTATGTGAGGAATCAATAACCAAGGGTTTAAAGGTGGGATAGGGATAACCAAACCTTGGGTGCGATCTAAGTGAGCTATAATTAAAGCCAGCTAGCATAACTCGGGAGAGTATGTCTAGTAAATTGTTGTAATTACTCGGGAGAGAATTACAACACGCAGAGTGCTCATGATCGGTAGATAATACTTAGGCAAAATTATAGAAGACATAGCGGGAAGGATTCCGACAATTGAGGAAATCATAACTCTAGACCTCCTTAATCTTGTCTCTAACCCTTAGTATCTTTAGTGGTTAATTTACTATTTAATTTGTTAGTTAATTAGTTAAACACAAAAATCTAAATATCTATAAGTTAGGAATTGTTCAAGCTTGTCTTCTTGGTGATAGTGAACAGCTGTAGCTAAACCTTAGTTCTCTATGGGATTCGACTCCGGACTTGTAAATCGGATTATATTTGCAATGACCGCTTAGTCCTTTTTATAAGGCATAGTTGGGCGTGATCAAAGTTCATATCAAAACCCAATTTCTGTACATTTATTCCTTGTTTTAGGGGTTAGAAATCTATGTAGATCCTTGAAATATAATCATGAATGAGTAGAAATCACTTACTCTATCATCTTGTATGAAAATCTTCTTGAAACATTGTCCCTCTCCAACCCTAGGGTTTCAAATATAAGAGAATGGGCTAAAATATTGAAATACAGAACTTATAAAGTCGCATTCGCGATGGCTTTGATTTTATCGAGGTCAACCTCAATACCCCCTTGTGACACCAGGAATCCAAGTAACTTGCCGGAGCTAACCTCGAACGCATACTTCTCGGGGTTAAGCTTGAAGTTATACTTCCTTAGGGTGCCAAAAGTTTCTTGCAAATGTTTAAGATGATCACCTGCATTCAAAGACTTAACAAGCATATCGTCTATATAGACATCCATGATTTTCCCAATTTGTTTTGCAAACATTTTGTTTACTAGCCGCTAGTAATTGGCTACGACATTCTTTAGCCCGAAGGGTATCACATTATAAGAATATGTGCCGAAATTCGTTATGAACGAAGTTTTTTCCTGATCCTCCGGGTTCATATTAATTTGGTTATATCCTATCGAGGAAAATCATTAACTCATGCTCGACCGTTGCATCAATCATTTGATCAATGTTTGGCAATGGGATGAGTCCTTTGGGTACGCCTTACTCAAGTCCTTATATTCTACGCACATGCAAAATTGATTATTCTTCTTTGGAACTACTACTATGTTAGCTAGCAGTCTAGTTACTTTACCACTCGGATTGAACCGATATCAAGTAGGCACGTTACCTCTTCTTTGACAAATTTGTTTCTGGCCTTAGCAATAAGACGTTTTTCTATCTTACCAAAGGAATGCTGGGATCCAAGCTTAGCTTGTGTACATCCACTTCCCCCGGATACCTATCATATCCATATGCGACTATGCAAAACAATCGACTTTAAATTTAAGAAATTCAATAAATCCAGACCTTAGTTCGGGGTACAGTCCTATCCCCAAATGGAATTTCCTCTCCAAAAACTTCTCGAATGATGTGACTTGCTCAAGCTTTTCTGTTATGGATTTTATTGCATTTGTCTCTTGTGGTACATGGAAATACCTTGGCACTTGATAAGATTCTGGCGCCTCTTCCTCTAGTTGACCTCGCTTGGCTTAGGAGCAGGCGCTGATTCCTGTAATTGCTATGCCGCATGCTCTTTCCCTTTGCTACTAGAGACTGAAATTGCATTCATCTCCCTTGCCACCGGTTGGTCACCTCTTATTTGTTTAATTCCCTCAGGAGTTGGGAATTTCAGTAGTTGGTGACATGTCAATGGCGCAATCTTCATCTCTTGCAACCATGGTCTTCCTAGGATAATATTGTAACTTATATCACCATCCACCACCTCAAAAATGGTCATCTTCATCACCCCTTCGGCATTCGTGGGCAGCTGGATCTCTTCCCTGGTTGTCACACTTGCTAGGCTAAACCTGGCGAGTAGTTTTATGGCTGAAACAATGCTTCCAGTAAGCTTGACTTGATCCAATAGCCTCCATCATATAATATTGGCCGAGCTCCCTGGATCCACCAGAACACATTTTATTTTAAAATTAATACATTTAAAGAAATTACCAATGCGTCGTTGTGCGGTAGCAACAATCCATCTCCATCTTCCTCCGTGAAAGTGATGTCGTCTTCAGCGGCTTCCTAGAGTCTCTTGTCATGGGTTACTGATACCTTCATCTTTTTTGCCGTCGAGACGGTAACCCTATTAATCTCTTCCCCCCTGAAAATCATGTTGATCATCACGCAGGGGATCTTCTCCTTCTTTTGAGGGCTCCGTGTTGTCACGATTGCGACTGTAATTGTTTTTAGCCTAGTCACTAAAGAATTCCCTGAGATGGCCATTTTTAGCAGTGTCGCAACCTCTTTGTGCAGATGTCGACAGTCCCTAGTCCAGTGACTATTTGTCCTGTGGAATTCACACCACAAATTAGGATCCCTCTGACTAGGATCGGATATCATTGGCTTTAGGAATCGTGCTTCTTTAATGTTCCTCAAAGCCGATACCAACTCTACTACACTAACGTTGAAGTTGTATTCTAAAAGTCTGGGTAGGAAGGATCTCGAGAATTTGACGTTCCTTATCCTGTAATGACATGTTGTTCCGCCTGCGATCAACTCTTCTATCGGTAACAAACCTCTCTGTCCATTGGACACCACTACCACGTCTTTTAGCCCGTTTATAGGGCAAAAACCAGCTCCTCAAATATCGTCTATTTGTGTCAAATTTATCTTTTGATTTCTCTTTATTCTTCTCCCGACCTTTAATCGACTCCGAAAAACCGAGTTGATCATCCTCAATCCTTATTTTTGACTCGTACCTATCACACCTCCTTTTTACACACCCGAGGGGTATAGATAGGGATTTTTTCCAATTTAAGTGACATTATTCGAAATGAGATTATTTATTTATCAGAGTCGCCACTTGGAATATTTTAAATGGTGTCCTAAGTCACCGGTTTATTTTAAAATCCCAAATCAAGGAAATTCGACTTTCCTTTTGAAGTCTGCGAATAAGAAATTCTAAGTAAGGAATTCTGTTAACCCGAGGGAAGGTGTTAGGCACCCCCGAATTCCGTGGTTCTAGCACGGTCGCTTAAACTCTGATTTTAATACATGTTTTAGCCTATGATATATTTTAACTTATTAAACCGCTTTTAATTAATTTTAGGAAGATTCAACGTTATTTAAAACATGCCTTGAACCACACCACATAAAATGCACCCGCGGTCCACAACACATTTTATTTAATGTTATTGAGATTTGAAGTTGGATCACATGAAATGCACACCCGAGTTTAAGGAAATTAATTTAAATAGCGCGCCTAAAGCAACTATGCACTTTCAGGTTTGCGAGGACAATGAAAAATTTAACTAAATGGCACGCCTCGATTTCTAAGGATTAAAATTAATTAAATGAGGGCCATGAGTTTTGAAATTTTATTTGGCACGACAAACCTCAAATTATTCTATTAAAGGTATTTCTAAACTTAGTTTTGAGGGCCATAGCCATTGGTGTTATTTAATATGGCACACCTCAACTAATTAAAGGAATCTAACCAATTAACGAAGACTTAAATCACCCTAATTATTTTAGGCTAATGTTCGAGCTTGGCCTAGTAATTAATGGCCTGCATTAAACTAAAGCAAAACATTCAATTTTTAGGGCTTGGGCCAACAATGGACCCCATTGCCAATCGCTGATTTCTTGGCAAGCACAATAACACAACTGGGCTTAACGCAAAGCCCAGGTCGGAAAAGCTAAATGCTGATGAGGAAAATTAGCATAACTGGGCCAACACTTAGCAGCCCAGATTTGATTTTGCATTAACACTTGATGTGGAAACATTCTTTCTATAAAAATCTTGAATTGGAACAAATACAAAGACACATTCAATGCCAACGCATATTCTAAAATGAAGATTCAATTCCTAATATGATAGCAACTCTTACACAAATTATTTCACCATTCTAACATTGCAAATTTATTGGTTACAACTCATGCACTCTCTGATTTAGACCAACACCTTTGACTCAAACTTTTCCAAAATGAACATGATGTAAAGAGTCAAGCTAAATCTGAAAATTCTCAGATCTGAAATCAAACTCAAATTCCATTTGAAAATCCTTTTGAAATTCAAAGTACTTGTACATGAACATGGGCAGAACTAAATTACAAATTTCTAAAATTAGTAGACTATGCTTCAGGCTACATATAAGCAAGTCTAAACATATGATTAATGGGAAAAAACTCAACTCAGATTTACTAGACTGAAGCAAGAATGGTTTGAACTAATAAGCATGTAACCTATAGCTATGAAAACACACTCAAAGCCAGCCAACCTCACAATCAAACTTAAGAGTTACAGTCTTCAGTTAATACATATTATACTAAATCTAAAAGACATTAATGAATCAACTATGTTCAAACAAAATCCCATATCTAAACCTTAAGACAAAACATGTAGCCTTGATGTCAGGAATGACTACACATAAGAAAGCTAGGCTAAAAGAAACACAAAACAGAATACAACAAACTAAAAAAAATTGACGAAGCAACAGATAATTAACAATTGTCAATTCCTTCAACTTGAATTACATGGCTTCACATAACAACTTAATCGAGCTTCATTTCCATTCATGGTTTGAAGGAAGTACATGGAAATTAAGAAGGAATCAAAGGGAATGAAGGGTTAACTACAGCAGCAACAGAATCAGCAATGTAACAGTGCCCAAAACAGTAAACCAAAAACCCAAACTTCAGAAAATCAGACCCTAAACAATTCAAACCTAAACTTTTAAACCCAAAATCAAGCCATTTTTACCCAGATGCAGGAATTTGAAGTTTTTTCAGAAGTTATAACTAACAAAGAGGATCAGAAAACCAAAACCAAATAGAATTTTGAGCTATCTTTCCAAAGAATATCTGGGATTTCAATGTTAATTCAGGGTTTTTCTCCAGATTCAGCCGTTTCAATTTTTCGGGATTTTAATCTCTAAAAATCTGCCTTGTGAGTGAAGAAAGAGTGCCTTTATAGGCAAGCCTTATGGTAGCAGAAAATAAATTCAGTTTTGCACTTTTTACCCTCTTGGAATTTTCCTTTTTGTTGTTTAATCCCTAGCTTAAAAATCAGTTTTTCATCTAAGTCCCAATCCCAGCTTCTAGGAAGCTACCCTATTCAGTTACAAGAAATTTCCCCACCTACAATTCCAAAACTAACCCTTAAACCTATGCAAATTACTTCAACCTACCAAACATACAAATGACCCAAAGGTCTTGGGCTACTGTACTAGTTGGTTCTATGGCCTTTGGGCTCCTGAACCCTTGAAGCCCAAATTGTGACCCAAAATGCCATAGGCCGCGAATAGGTAAGCCCAGAAGCTCTACCATTTTCGGCATCAAAAGAAGAACGAACAGAGCAGAACAAAAGAAGAAATGTAAATAACAACAGGCAAAAACCGAAATCGAAAAAAAATACTGAAGAATAAAATGTTAATTACACTAATATGCTGATAATTACTAATATGACTTAAATCTTAAACATGCAACATGAATCGATTCGAACTAACAAAAGAAGAAGAAAGAAATAAGAAAAAACAGACAATATGCAACTTGAAATGCATACAAAAACAGACAGGAAAGATAGGAGATAAAAAGAGGAAGAAGACAGAAGAAGATGAACATGAGAAAAGCGGCACAAAAATGATGAGAGGCAGAGAAATACCTAAAATAGTCAAACGGGAAAAGGGCTTGAACGGACTTCCAATGCTCTCCGCTTTGAGGCGAAAAAGGAGTGTTAGTCGGTTTGTTCTTGTGAGAACAAACGTCTAGCACTCATTTTGGCCCAAAATCATCTTCGAAAGTTTAGAGAATAATGGAGCCAGACCTCTTAAAGGGAGAATCGAAGGCAGGCATAAGTATAGGGTTCCGTTTTAAGATCTGAAATTAAGGGGAAGTGGAAAGGATTTTGGGAAAATTGGTTGTGGTTTAGTGTTTAAGGGACTATGGAGATTATGGGGTTGAAGTTTGGTGGTGATTGGAAGCTGACTCGCCGGTAAAAATGGCGGATCGCTCAAGGGCGGCGTTAGGTTAAGGAACTCTTTGATGAGGGAGATGAGAGAGGTAGATGGGGAGTTGTTTGGACTAGATTTAACTGATGGAATTCGGACATATTAATTAAAATGGGAGGAGTAGTTTGAGCCGTTCGATCTGATGAATAAATGACTGATATTGGATTAAAACTAAAGAACTCTAAACTACGTCGTTTGGGTGTCAAAAAGGAGCTAATCGGGTTGGACACGGGTTTGGGCTTATTTTGGAATGGGTAATGGGGCATAACCGTTTGGGCCTGAGGAATTTCAATTAAAATGGCCCAAAAATCAGATTCTCTCATTCTTTTTGTTTCTTTTTCCCTTTCTTTTTCAAATTCAAAATTCTTTTCCTTTTTTTTTTCAAATTAAAAATAAAAATCTAAATTAATTCTTAAAATTAAATTAAACTATCAAAAATATTAATTAACTCTAACTAATAATTACCACAACTAATTAAATACTAAATTAAAAATAACTACCAAAATTCGAAGCTAAAAATTAAAAATGCAAAAATAAGTCATTTTTTTGTGATCTTTTCATTTTTGTAAAACACTAAATTACTAATTAATCTAAAAATATAAAATTAAATCCTAATTGCAAATGCAATGTATTTATGTATTTTTATGATGTATACAAGATTAAACATGCACACGAAAATGCAAATAATTAGAGAAATTCTACAATAATTCCTAAAATAACAAATAATTAAAGACAAAATCTAATTTTTGGGAATTCTGTAGGAGTAATTCATGTGAGGCAAAAATCACGTGCTCACAACTGCCCCTCTTTGCTCGGAGACACGAAGGGTTTTCAGGCAAAGATAAAATGAGCAATTATGAGGGATTTTTGCCCGTTTGACACTCCATGATAAGCATTTTTGAAAAGAGTCTGACCGAACCTTTTTTCGGAGGTTGCCTACATATCCTTGGCTATAAAGGAATCAGGTCAGTATAGTTCTGGAAAGTTTGGGAGCTGGGACTACCGGAAAGCTGTGATTTCACTATTGTTGTTGCTGTTATTGCTTGCTGAACTCCTTATTACACCAAAAACGGAAAATAAAAAGCTAAACTAGCTAAGCCTATCTATAAATATCTTGAAGCTTGATCTTGAGTCTTAGCTGGTTCTTGCTGTGGACTCCGATCTGAATCTTGATACTCGTCACTGGTAGGTGTTGGTTCCTTCTTCAATTTTGGATCGAGGTGGGACTCGTAAAGCTTGTGACTTCGATCATATCTCGAGCAGTCTGCATCCTTCTCTACTTCAGCATTTCGAGTTCATTTCTTTTTTCTTTATTCTATATTGAGACTTATTCTTTTGGTCATCTTGGACCTTGTGCCTCGAGGCCAAATCTGCTCAGACACCAAAACAAGCAAACAAACGAAATTTTTCTGCCCTAGTTTTCACTAGGAAAATTTCGTGAGTTATTTGTAACTAAAATCTAAACTATTTTTTTCCTTTTTTTTGGAAAGCGATAAAATAAAGATTATGTGTCTTTAGGAGAAAAGATTAGGGAATGGAGCCCTATATCTAAAATTCTCAACTAGAGAATAGAGGTCCTATGTTGGCAAAAAAGCGACTAGGGAATGGAGGCCCTATGTCTAAAAAATCTCAACTCAGGGATTGAAGCCCTAATGTTAGCAAAAAGGTGACTAGGGAACGGAGGCCCTATATCTAAAATCTCAACTCAGGGATTGGAGCCCTAATGTTGGCAAAAAGGGCGACTAAGGAATGGAGGCCCTATGTCTAAAAATCTCAACTTAGGGATTGAAGCCCTAGTGTTGGCAAAAAGGCGACTAGGGAATGGAGGCCCTATGTCTAAAAATCTCAACTTAGGATGTTGGCAAAAAGGCAACTAAGGAATGGAGTCCCTATGTCTAAAAATCTCAACTCAGGGATTGGAGCCCTAATGTTGGCAAAAAGCGACTAGGGAATGGAGGCTCTATGTCTAAAAATCTCAACTTAGGGATTGGAGCCCTAATATTGGCAGTCTAAAAATCTCAACTTAGGGATTGGAGCCCTAATGTTGGAAAAAAGGTGACTAGAGAATGGAGGCCCTACATCTAAAAATCTCAACTTAGGGATTGGAGCCCTAATGTTGGCAAAGAAAAAGCGACTAGGGAATGGAGACCCTATGTCTAAAAAATCTCAACTTAGGGATTGGAGCCCTAATGTTGGTAAAAAGGCGACTAGGGAATGGAGGCACTATGTCTAAAATCTCAATTCAGGTATTGGATCCCTAATGTTGGCAAAAGCGTAAAAGATTGAGGTTGGGAATCCTAAGCTATCATTCAATTTTTTTTTGAGTTCCATTCATTTTTCGTTTCATTTTTTCTTTTTTTAGTAAAAATGCAGGAAAGAATTTGGAGGAAACTTCCCTTTTGGGTTGACTATTGTTGCGTAGCTGTTTCTAGCTCTTGCACATCTTTTCCTTTTTGGTTGCACCTGCTTCTTGCATAGTTGCTTTGAAGTGCACCTGTTTCAATTTTTCAAACAAAGAACAATTGTTAGTTTGAAACGGTGGTTGGTTTTATGGCCTTTATTGTTTTTGATCACTTGATCTCGGCCCAACTCTTTTGGTGAGAACCTCTGCTGCTTGCTGGATTTTCTAAAGATTAATCTCTCTCCTAAAACCGAGGAACTCAACATTCCAAACTTTCCAGATGATGGTTCAACTGTGCGGGGTTTTTGTCCCTTTCACCTTATTTTGCCTCTAGGGGCTTTTGTCCTTGTATTTCTTTTCATTTTTAATAACTCTGATTTTAGAGCATCAGTCGTCATGGCCAGTCGGGATCAACTTGATGCACCTGCTGAGGCTGGGTACTTTTCTTTTGGCTTGGTTTTTATTAATCAGAACCCTGTAAAACCAATCTTGCCACCTTTTCTTTGTATTAGTTTCGGAATAGACTTAGACTGAAAGGGGTTCAAGGAAAAATAAACAAAGGACAAGAAAATGAATTTAAGGAGAAGTGTCCCATTGGGGGAGGAAAGAAGGACTTATCCGGGGTGCATGCAGACTTCAATGGACATGACATGCTTCTTGGACTGGATACCCGATTTGCACAACTATCCAACTTCTCATAAAACCATTGCGACCCATGTTTTAAAACCGAGAAACCTTGCCAGGACTCTTTCAAATACCAATGGTGGTGAAGGGTTTCTTCTTTTTGATCAACGGTGCCCTTTGTGGGTTTTCGCCAATCGATCTCTCTTATTTCTCTTCTTACCGTCGCCTTATAGTGATCTTTATGAGTTTTCACTGACAAGACTCTATCATTTTCAATTTCTCTGCTCACCGTCGACTTATGGTGTCCATGGGTTTTCACCAATAAGACTCTCTCATTTTATTTCTCTCATCTTTATTGTATCGGATCCAAACAGCTGCGTTCTCCAATTTTAAAAACCTTTCGCCAATTGGTCGGAAGGACTTGAACAAGGTTTGGGTAAAAAGAGTGGATCGAATTACAACTTTTGAACCATTCAGGCGGGATCATCGCAGAACTATTATAACATCTGTCCCAGTTTCACTTTTGGGAAAAATTGAATTTTTGTTTTGGTGTGACTTAACCCCAGGAGAGAGGCTGCCTACGTATCCTTTCAGAATCAAGTCGAACGTAGTTCAGGCAAACATTTGTTTTTTGTTATTTTCTTTTGTTTGTTTTCTCTTCATTTTTTTTGTTATAAGCATCTTCGAGGTCCAAAAAGGGTAATGAAAGAAAGGTAACCGGCTCAAAGGGTTAGCAAAAGATTGGAGTGTTTGGGGTAGCGAAAATGAAAGCCTTCGTCATCCCAATCGGATAATGCTATTGTTGCAGAAGGATTAGACATAATACCTTTTGACTGCATCTGCATTCACAGTTGTTTCAGGGTCATTCCCTTCAATGTCTCCCAAATACAATGCCCTTTTGGCAACAATTTTCTGATAATGTATGGACCTTTCCAGTTGGGAGCAAATTTTCCTTTTGCTTCCTGATGATAGGGAAGAATACACCTAAAAACGAGTTGCCCCACTTCAAAGTTTCTAGGCCGCACTTTCTTGTTGTAGGCACAGGCCATTCTTTGTTGATACAACTGCCTGTGGCAGACTGCGGCCATCCGCTTTTCATCGATCAGGGTTAACTGTTCTGAATGGGTTTTGACCCACTCACTGTCTTCAATTTCAGCTTCAACAATGATCCGGAGAGAAGGGATTTCAACTTCTGCGGGTATTATGGCTTTAGTTCCATAAACCAAAAGGTACGGGGTTGCTCCGACCGATGTTCGCATAGTAGTGAGATACCCCAACAATGCAAAAGGCAACTTTTCATGCCACTGCCTGTAACTTTGAATCATCTTTCTCAAAATCTTTTTGATGCTCTTGTTCGCTGCTTCAACGACACCATTGGCTTTGGGACGATAAGGAGTAGAGTTCCGTTGCGTTATCTTGAATTGTTCACATATCTCCCTCATCAAATGACTATTCAAATTTGCAGCATTATCCGTAATGATAGTTGTAGGAATACCAAAATGGCAGATGAGGTTGGAATGCACGAAGTCTAATACATCTTTCTTGGTGACAGATTTGAGAGTAATTGTTTCGACCCACTTTGTGAAGTTGTCGATAGCGACTAATATGAATCGATATCCATTTGAAGCTTTCGGCTCAATTAGCCCAATAATGTCCATGCCCCAAGCAACAAATGGCCAAGGTTCTGAGATGGGATGCAATTCTGTAGGCGGTGCATGAATCAAGTCACCGTGCACCTGACATTGATGACATTTCCGGACGAAGCTTAAGCAGTCTTTTTCCATAGTCATTCAGTAATAACCTCTCGAAGGATTTTCTTTGCCAAAACATACCCATTCATGTGGGGTCCGCACACTCCTATGTGCACTTCATACATGATTCTTCCGGCCTCTTCGGCGTTAACATATCTTAATAAGTTGAGATTCGGAGTCCTTTTGTACAAGACATTACCGCTCAAGAAGAAACCACTTGCATGCAGTCTAATGGTTCTCTTTTGGTCTCCACTGGCCTGCTCAAGGTATTCTTTAGTTTTCAGAAATCTTTTGATGTCATGATACCATGGTTGAATATTTGGTTTTACCTCAACCGTATTACAGTAACCGTGCCTTTTCCGGATTTGGATTTCCAAGAAATCAATGTGGGCATTGCCTAGGTATGGCAGCATCGAGGCCAAAGTAGCACGTGCATCGGCTAGTTCACTGTGACAACGAGGAAAGTACCTGAACTCTATTGACTTGAACCGCTTGCCAAGATCTTCCACATGTTGCCTGTAGGGAATAAGTTTGACATCTCGAGTCTCCCATTCTCCTTGGGATTGTTGTATAATCAGATCCGAATCTCCCATGTTTAACAATTCTTTGACATCTTGGTCAATTGCCATGTTCATACCCATAATACAGGCTTCATACTCGGCAGTGTTGTTTGTGTAGAAAACCGAAGCCGGGCCGTGGCTGGATAATGTTGACTAGTGGGTGAGATCAAGATTGCCCCGATTCCAACCCCTTTCGCATTTACCGCTCCATCAAAGAACATTTTCCAAGCATTGGTATCTTCGAATATTGCCTCAACTGAATTTACCTCTTCATCCAGGAAGTAGGTGCCCAAAGGCTGGTATTCATCATCCACCGAGTTTTCAGCCAAATGATCTGCTAATGCCTGGGCTTTCATTGTCGTGCGAGTGACGTAGACTATGTCAAATTCAGTGAGTAGGATCTTCCACTTTGCTAACCTTCACGTGGGCTTTGGTTTTTTGGAATATGTACTTTAAAGGATCCAACCTGGTGATGAGATAAGTGGTGTAGGCCAACAGGTAATGCCTAAGCTTCTGAGC
Source organism: Nicotiana tabacum (assembly GCF_000715075.1). Classification (NCBI taxonomy): domain Eukaryota; kingdom Viridiplantae; phylum Streptophyta; class Magnoliopsida; order Solanales; family Solanaceae; genus Nicotiana; species Nicotiana tabacum. The sequence continues at coordinate 7,117,587 of NC_134087.1, forward strand.
GACCCAAGTTAGGGCGCAACAAGTTCTTTCCAACATGGTATATTTGGCTTCATAACTTGTGAACTTTTTGCTCAAATAGTAGATCGTCTATTCTCTTTTCCCAGTCATATCATGTTGCCCAAGGAAACAGCCGAAAGAATTTTCCAAGACTGTTAAATACAGAAACAACGGCCTCCCAGGTTCAGGTGGGACCAAGATTGGCGGGTTCGACAGATACTCTTTGATTTTGTCAAAGGTTTCTTGGAACTCGTCTGTCCATTTAATTGATGCATCTTTCCTTAACAGTTTGAAGATGGGTTCACATGTACAAGTCAACTGAGCAATGAATCAGCTAATGTAGTTCAACCTTCCCATCAGGCTCATAACCTCTTTCTTAGTTTTTGGAGGAGGCAAATCTCGAATAGAATTTATCTTCATTGGGTCTTACTCGATGCTCCTCCGACTGACTATGAATCCTAAAAGTTTTCCAAACGGAACCCCAAATGTACATTTGGCTGGGTTTAACTTCAGATCATATTTACGCAGTTGCTCAAAGAATTTCCTCAAGTCTCGAACATGGTCGTCTTGGGTCCTGGATTTGATGATCACATCGTCCACACACCTCTATCTCTTGGTGCATCATGTCATGAAAAATGGCAGTCATGGCCCTCATATAGGTTGCCCCGGCATTCTTCAGACCAAAAGGCATGACTCTATAACAGTACATGCCCCAGGGTGTGGTAAAAGCTATCTTTTCTGCATCATTTTTATCCATCAACACCTGGTGATATCCAGCGTAACAATCCACGAAGGATTGTATCTCATGTTTGGCGCAGTTATCAACAAGGATGTGGATGTTCGACAAAGGGAAATTATCCTTAGGACTTGCTTTGTTTCTGATCTCTGTAATCCACACACACTCGAGTTTTCCCATCTTTCTTTGGCACTGGAACCGCATTGGCTAACCATGTGGTGTATCGAACCACTTGGATCACCCTTGCTTTCAACTGTTTCGTGACCTCTTCTTTAATCTTGTCATTGATATCAGTTTTAAGCTTTCTTTGCTTTTGCTGGATAAGGGGATAATCGGGGTAAGTTGGCAACTTATGAACCACCAAATCAACACTCGGTCCTGGCATGTCGTCGTATGACCAAGCAAACACATCTTTGAATTCAAACAAGAGTTGAATCAATGCGTCCCGAGCTTTTTCATTTGTGTGAATGCTTATCTTGGTTTCCCTGACTTCTTCAGAACTACCCAAATTAACCGGCTTAGTATCATTTAAGTTCGGCTTAGGTCTATTCTCAAATTGTTCCAATTCTCGATTTATTTCCCTAAAAGCCTCTTCTTCATCATATTCTGGTTCTTGGTTCGTTATTTCACAGTTAGACAGCGTGTTTGAATTTGGACATGAAGTCCACAAGCATGTCATGTTATTTAAAGCCGAATTATTAGAACTGAAAGAAGAAATAAAAGAGAAAAATAACAAAAATAAAAAAGAATAAAGAAAGATGAACGATGAAATATTGATTTCATTTCTTTGAATTTGAAGATAACAGGGTTTACATTGGGAATTAAAGAAAGTAAACTAAAGAAAACATCCGAGTTACACCCTGAAATAACTCGTGATACAGAAAAAGTGGCAGGACTGGACTACCGAGATTCCCTCCTACTTGGGAACGGAGTAGCCTTCCAATTTTGCAGTTTAGCACTGGGTCCCATGTATAGCACCTCAGCGGTGCTTGAGCCTTCCCCTGGTTGGACCATGTGGGTTTCATACAACATCTTCCTCATAGCCCCACAGATTTCTTCAATTTCCTCAGCTGTAAAAGCCTCATCTTCCTCTTCCTCATTGTACTTAGGCTTGACAAATGTCCTATAGAGATGCGAAATCGGCTGAGGCAAAACCCAACCATTGTTCTTTCTTTCATCCGCCCATTTTCCATCAGCTAATGTGGGTTGGAAACCCACCCCAAATAACTTCTCACTAGCAGCCAGAGTGATAGGTTGCAATTCCTTGCAATGACTTCCCGAGCCCCTTCCCGGGTTTGTAACCATGTCTGATCATTTCGTTGGCCACCATAATTGATGCATTTGAAATAAAGGGTTGAGGGCAAGGGTCTCCTTATTCACATTGGTCCGCGACCACAATCTCAAAAGCCTGATAGACTATATGTTCACTTCCTTCTCTAGCTTTAAGACAAGGGACAAATGGGTCCCGATAAATCGATTGCGCATCTTCCCCGTGAACTACAATCTCCTGATCTTCATGTTCGAATTTCACCATCTGGTAGAGAGTAGAAGGCACAACCCCTACTACGTGAATCCATAACCTTCTTAAGAGGAAATTATAGGAAGTATCCATGTCCAAGACCTGAAAGGTCACCTCGAAGTCCACCAGGCCGATAGTCAGGATCAGATCAATCTCGCCTATTGTATCTCTATTTATGTCGTCAAAAGCACGTACACAGACGTTGTTGGGTCCGATTCTCTCAGTACCGATTTCCATACATTGCAAAATTGGGAGTGGGCAAATATCTACCCCAGAACCACCATCTAGCATGACCCTTTTCACATAATACCCTTCGCATTTAACTGTCAAATGAAGGGCTTTATTGTGTGCGGTCCCTTCGGGGGGCAAATCATTCTTGCTGGAAGAGATTTGATTGACTACAAAAAACCTCTCCGCCATCCTCTCCAACTGTTCTATAGTGATTTCAATGGGTACGTATGCTTCATTAAGAGTTTTGATCAACACTTTTTGATGTTCAATTGAATTCATTAGCAAAGACAACAAGGAGACTTGGGCAGGGGACTTTTGGAGCTGGTCGATTATCTTGTAGTCTGCCATTTTCATTTTCTGGAAGAACGCTTCTGCTTCTTCAGCACTCACTAGCTTCTTAGGTGGGAAACGCTTCTTTGTGGCATTATTCACTTCCTCTAGATTGAGGTACTTCTCAGTCGGGTTATTTTCCTTAACTTCTCTTGAGATCTCTTTACCTTTGTATATTACTACCACTTTATTATAGTTCCATGGAACGATAGTGGGATCTGACATGGTCCTTTGCGGTGCGCGGCCAATAACCACGGGCTCATTCAGCCTTGCTGGAGTTATCGGCCCCCGTACCATGTAGGTCCCTTTGGCACATACATTTTAGCTTTCTTGTTTAGCTCAAACCTTCTAAGAGGACTCAATGACATCTGTTCTTTCTTATGGCCTCGATGAACATAGAGAACGACATCTTTGGAGGGCGCTGCCCTAGTTTCAGCTTCCACTTTCTTTTCTGTATTCTGGGGGGTAGGTTTGCCCTTCTTATCCCCCTTGTCTTGTTTCGCGACAGCTTTTGGCTTCATTTCTACATCGTCTATGGCAATGATGACTTTTAGAGCTAGATCAAATTCTCTATCTTCACAGATCATTCCAATAACCGGCCCGTTGTTGTGAGCCGGTAATGGATTGTTGGTTACATTAGGAACGTCTTAGTCCTTTAGAACTATTCTCTTTTGTTCTATCAGATTTTTCACAACCCTATTCAGGGTCCAACAGTCATTTGTATCATGCCCTTCTGCCCCTGAATGGTAGGCACATCGAGTACCAGCTCTGTAAGCGGGCGACGCTGGGTTCTGCCTGGTTTAGGGTACAGGCTGCAACAAACCCATCTGGACAAGTTTGGGGAAAGGGCTGGAATAAGACTTGCCAATGGGTGTGAACTTTGCGATCTTAGGTGGTTCGCAGGCACGGAAGTTGTTCTGTGGAGGTTGGTGATTGTATTGAGCTTGGTGAGGAGGTTGATTTCTGGTAAATGGAGCTCGGTTTTGATTGAATTGTTGTTGTGTCCTGACGTAGGGTTGGGCATTTATCACTGTGTATGGCTGAGGAACCATAGCATAAGCCACATCTTGGTGGGGATAGTAATGTTGTGGGGTTCTTTCAGAGAAAAGAGGTTTGGGTGGACGGGGTTTTCTTGCACTTAAAGTTGCCATTGCTGTTTCTTCCTTCTTTTTTCGGTTTGCTACTCCTCCAGACCCGCCTTGGATTACTTGGGAGGTAGCCCTTATAGTAGACTAACTCAAGATTGGCCCTGTTTTCAACCCATTTTCAACCATTTCACCGGATTTGATGGGTTCGGCAAACGGCTTACCCATCGCAGACATCATGTTTTGGTAATAATCAGCCTCTTGGGCTTGAAGGGAGACACTGACCATCTCTGTTTTGTCCATTGGAGGTTTGACTCTGGCCGCTTGTTCGCGTCATTTGACAACATACTCTCGGAGGCTCTCCGAGGGCTTTTTCTTTAGGTTTGACAATGAATTACTGTCAGGGGCAATGTCGATGTTATATTGAAACTGCCTGACAAAGTCCCGAGCCAGGTTGTCCCAACGGCGAGATATATCCCGATTCATATACCATTCCGAAGCGATGCCAACCAAGCTCTCTCCAAAGTAGGCCATGAGAAGTTCTTCTTTTCCGCCCGCTCCCCGCAGTTGGTTGCAGTACCTTTTGAGGTGGGCAATGAGATCCCTGTGCCCGTCATATTTTTCAAACTTCGGGGTTTTGAAACCCAAGTGTAGATGTACCTGTGGGAACATGCATAGGTCGGCATAAGACACACTCTTTTGCCCACTCAGACCTTATATATTTTTGAGACTTTGCTCCATGCTTCTCATCTTTCTGGTAATCTCCTCTTGTTTAGGGGTTTTTGCAGTTTTCTCCTGCCCTGCAGTAAACTCGTACCGAGGCGGCTGAGGGTAAGCATTGTAGTAAACTGGGTTGGTTCCATTGGGAAAGATGGTACTTGAAAGGTGAAGGAAGATGGATCGAAGCTAGGCTTGGGTAAAGCAGGTTGTGTCGTGGCTGAACAAGGTGGTGCAGTGAATATATTTGAAGCCGCACCTGAAGTTAATACCTGGGGCGGCCCTCAGAAGTTGTTCCAGCAAAGTGGGCTGAAATGGTAGGATATCCCAGTGAGGTATTTGGATAACTTATGGGGATGTTGGAGGTCCCACTTGCCCTGGGAAACAGCTCAGGGAATCCGGGTATTACACTTGGTGGTTCTTTTTCGTTTGCCCAGGCATCCCACATTTCCATCATGCGGAGACGCAGAATCCTATTTTCCTCAGCAGTTGCTGACTCAGAAGTTGGAATGGCCGAGATCGGACTATCCTCCGGAATAGGAACTGTTGACAGAGGAATTTCTAAAGACATTTCAACACTTCTTTTTTACCTCGTAAAGTATGGATGTGAAGCCAGACTACCACAAAACCAACCACCTTACTATAGAACCTGGACTTAACAGTAGACAACAAACCGTTCAGTTTGGAGAAGTTAATCACATAGGTAATCGCACATTGGGAGTGTGATGCACCTATAGAGTTAAATGTGTTTCTACATGTTTCGCCAAGGTTGTATGTTTCATCCCGGCTTTGCTTACTTTTTCCCCAATTTTCTTTTCTTCCACTTTGGCTTTTTGTGCTTCTATTCCCATTTTCCGCTCTTTTCTTCCCTCTCTTTCCTTGTTTTTTTTGTTTTTCTTTTGGTTTTTCTTTGGCTCTTTTTTTCTTTTTGGGTTTTCTTTCAGTTCTTTCACATCCCTCTCTTATTTGAGTTATTTACAAAAATCATGACCAGATCCGATAAGGATTGCCTACGTATCACGACGCTGCGTAAATCAGATCATTACGTAGTTCAAGAAAATAAATGCGAAAAATAAAGAAATAATTTTTTGGGAATATTCAATTTTCATTAATAAAATTTCCTAAACCTTTCTATTACAAAAGACTTCAAACTACTCAATTTCATGGAATTTTCAAACTACAAATAGACTCAAAAATAAATTCTAAAAAAAACTGAAATACAAACTCGATAAATGAAAAATCATGAGTACATAAGTGTTTCGATTCCTGGGGTCATGGGACATCATTCGGTCTTGCCACGGGCCTACGTGCGAGATCCCCTTGAAGCCGCTCCAAATCGCTCATTATCAGGCGGACAAATGTCATTACTGCAGCGAAGAAAGTGGTTTGAGTCTTGTCCTCACAAGCATGGCATTTCATGACGATGTAGTAGGCAATAGCTCTAACCCTCTCTCGAATAATACCCTTTTCCTGAAGCAGGCGCCCGATTTGTTGATTCCGAGCTTCTAGCACCTGAGTGTCATGATGGCTTTGATTCTGCAACTGTTGCATATCTTCCTCCATCTAGGCCATCAAAGCATAACAATGTTCCCTATCGGCTTTAAAGTTCCTAGCCTGTTTGTCCGCCTCATTTTCAAGGGTGGTTAGCTTTCTCTTCAGATTAGTGATTGTCCCCTCATATTTTCTTTTCATTTGTCACACAAACTCTGCCCGCCCTTCTGCATTCTTTGCCAATTGTGCTCGGATTTTTGCTAGACTGGCCTCAGAGTTTTCTAGGTCGTCTTGACACTCAAGTACTTTCTTTCTCAGATAGCTTATAAGCCTTTCATCTGCTCGGCTTCTTTTCGGGTTTCTAGCAGCTATTCTCATTTTCTGGATTTGAGCTTTGAGGGCTTCGTTTTTCCAAGTTAGCTTCTTCTTTTCCCCTTCATCTGCAGCAGCTTGGATACTATTTCCAAATTTGAGGTCTCTGACCCTCTAATTTACTTATCTTGGCCCTATAGCTTTCTTCTTTTGCCAACCAACCCCAATGCTCCTGCGAGTCGCTAGTGAATTGTTGGACATGAGGTCTCTTAACACGTCTGTCGGGAATCTGAAACCTTTTACCGAACCAAGTCATGTAATTGGGGTCTACCTCACCTTTAGCTAGATCCTGTACCATAGTCTTAGGTTCGAGAGATCAACACTCATTCCAAACTTGGTGAACTCTTCCTTCTGGAAATACAGCCTTTGGACCTAATTCAACGACTTGTCCACTCAAATCTTCGTCATGGGGGACGGTTTGAAACCTGCCCAGTTGGCGCAAAACCCTGTGAGGAGCATATGGCTGGATGCTCCGGATGCCCATTAGAAGAAGATATCACACTTTGGCTGACATGTATATGACTTCGGTGGCAGGGAGCCATCCGAACGTCCACTCAATTTTATCCGAAGTTAAAGAACTTAAGTTTTCAAATTAAGCCTCGGTACCCTCTGGAAATTCAACACCCTCCACTCAGCTTTCAAATTCTTCGATGCAATTCAAACCGGTCATGCCATAGTTCATATACCCGACACGGTGGCAGAGATGTTCCTGTATCCACAGTTATTGTAGTAGGTTACAGCTCTTCCAGAAGAATTTTCCCCCTTCCCTACAGATGGTCAAAGCTCGGTAAATCTCAGACAAGATCAGGGGAATCAGGGTGCCATTAGCTTTCTTGATTGCAACATCAACCATCCCCACGAGGTCCAATTCTATGTTGTCGTCTTTTCGCGGACAAATTATAACACCCAGGAATAATGCTGTATGGTGGGCCGGGCTTGGACCGGGACCGGACCGGGCCCGGGTTCCTAACAGGCTAAAAGGTCCTGGAGGGTCGGTCCCTAATGGTGCAAAAAGCCCGTGGCAGGCCTGGGCCGGTCTTACGGGCCTAACGGCTACTTTTAAAAAAAAAAATTAACGGTCAAAGATTAAAATTGTAACCGTTGGGCTGCAATTTTGACCGTTTGGAAGTTTAAAAAATAGCCATTTGGCCCCCAAACTTTATTTTAACCCCAAACTTTATATAATTACACTTTTTCCCAATTCTCAACTATAAATACCCCCTCATTCTTTCATTTTTACTCACCAATTCATCAATCTCTCTCAATCTCTCTACTATAATTGCTTATTTTATTGTTGAAATTTTGTGAAAAATTGTGAAGTTGGTGAATTGAAGTATTCAAGTCTTCAACGATTTTCAATTTTCAAGAAGTTATTCGGCAATTTGGTAAACGCGTTCCAACTCTTAAGTTTTAATATTATAGTTTTGTTAGTTTTATTTAGTATAATTATAATTAATATGGCATTTTCTTTGAAACATATTTTTGGTGGTAAGGGTAAAGCTAAAATTGGTGAAAGTAGTGGCCAACCTACTACCCTTCCCCCGGCTCCCCGACCCAGACCTGGTAGACGTCCTGCTGCTCCTATTATTCTTGATAGTGATCACCTCTGTTTTCAATTTTCCGATAGTCAATTTTGCCATAATGTTGCACCAAGTGAAAATTTAGATAATGAAACTATGAATGCTCTTTATCCTAATGAAACTATCTTTGAAAAAGAGGATGAAGATGAAACTCAACCGGATTTAGATGATATACCTACTAGTTCTTTTAATAACCCAACTGATGTAGCGCGCGACCCACCTGTAGAAAACCCTAGTTTTAATAGACAACCTCCTAAACGCCTAGAAACATCATTAGTTTGGAATTTTTTTACTCAAGTAAGAGAACAAAATAAGGTTAAGTGTAAAACATGTGGAAAATTACTGGCGCATAAATATACTGGAGACCGTAGCGGCACGGGTAGTTTGACTAGGCACATAAAAACACACTCTAGAGATAAAGCTAGATATTTACAAATGAAAGCGCAACTAGAGGGAACACATGTAGATTCTGATGTTAACCCTAGTACAGGTTCAAATCTAGTTCAACCAGGAATTAACACTGTGACCGGAGGTATTTTATATTACGATCCAAATAGAGATCGTGAAGAATTAGCAAAAATGGTTACCGTTATGTGCTTACCCTATTCTTTTCCATCTAATCCTAATTGGGTGCATTATATTAGAAGAGTTTTTAATCCTACTTATAAAGGTTGGTCTCGCGCAACAGTTAAGAGCGATATTTATAAATATAAACATGAATATGAACAATATTTGCGGTATTTATTTACTCATATAAGTAATCGAATTTCTATTACTACTGATATTAGTAGAAGTGGTAATGATTGTGATTATCTAACTGTTACAAGTCATTGGATAGATGAGGAGTGGACAATGCAAAAACGCATTATTGCGTATAGAATAATTAATTCATGTCACACAAGTAAGTTTATAGCTAACACTGTTGCAGATATTTGTAGATATTTTTGCTTTAGAGATAAAATAATGGAAATTTCTATGGATAATGCTTCTAGTAACACTAGTGCTATAGGCATACTTACAACAACACTAAATCCCGCATTTAGGAATATATTCCATGTTAGATGTATTTGTCATATTTATCATTTAGTTGTCGGTGATGGTATGCAAATTTTAAATTTAGAAATTGAAAAGGTTAGAATGGCTCTTAATTGGCTTTTTTATTCAAACCGTAGAAGTAGACTAAGAGAATATTTTAAAAAATGTGATGAATATGGCCTTAGAGAAATAAAGGATCCTAAAGCTTGCCCGACTAGATGGAATTATATGTACGAAAGTTTAATAGTTGCATATGAATATAGAAACCCAATTAATGCAACGTTTAATGCTCAGGTGGGTGGTGAGGATGATGATGAATTGGACGAATGTTAAAATTCTTATAGATTTTTTAGAACATTTTCAAATTGCTACAAATGTATTTTCTGGGCAATATTATCCTACTATTTCAAACTGTTTAGTTTATATTGCAGCACTATGTGATTTGTTTGTTGAATTTTCGGAGGGTGGGAAAATTTATCAACTTGCTATAAATGCAATGAAAGAAAAGTTTAAAAATATTTTTTCCCTATCCCTCCTATTTATGGTGTTGCTGCAATGTTAAATCCTACAAGAAAATTTATAAGATAATATATATACATAACATACAATATATACTACAAGAAAATATATAAGGTAATATATATACATAACATACAATATATACTACAAGAAAATATATATATATATATATATATATATATATGTATGTATACACATAACATACAATATATACTACAAGAAAATTTATAAGATAATATATATACATAACATACAATATATACTACAAGAAAATTGATCTATCTGTATTAAAATTGATTTCTCAAAACAATTACTTGGGTTTGTATGTAAAAATTTTAGGAGAACATATTGGTTCTCTTGATAAAAAACTTGATGATTTGACTATTTTAATAAAAGAACTGGGTACAAAAGTCACATAATTGGGATTTTTCTTTAAAGCCCACTGAAGTTGTCAAAAGGGCTATCCCTTTCAGTACAGGAAGAACTGCTAGACACATGGGCTCAGTAAGAGTATGTATCGGACCTGGACAGGCCCCTTGCTTGGGTAAAAGGATATAGATCCTTCCATACATTCATTAAACTATAATAGAATTTCCGTATATTTCGAATCCTTATTGGTCGTGCGGACTACCGCCAACCTTTAAAGGGTACTAAAGCAGCTAGATCTGGATGGCCGTGCGGACTACCGCCCGCCTACCCTGATCCTGGTGTAATATGGTATCAGAGCCTAGGAATTTTAATGGTAAATATGTAATAGATATGAAAGATTCAACATAGATATGACGCTTTTGGAATGGATCTGGGAAAAACAAGTACTAAAAGTACTAGACTTGAAGAGGTAGATATACCTCAAAACCTTGATTTATTAAATAAATGGACAATTCCTAAAGTTTCTATAAAAACCATTTATGATTATGGTTGGTTTGATAAACTTTCTTCTAAACAATTGATAAAAACGACTTAGCAGTCTTTAGCATTAAATTCGTCTGAATAGACTATTCGTTTGTTAAACAAACATGATATAGATTTACATAAACATCATTACCATTATCTGCACATTGGTATGGTTCAAATTGCATTTAAACCTTTAACCCTTAAAGGTTTACCAGAGACCTTTTTAGCAGCTCTTAGAGATGCTAGAAATCTGAATTTCAGACAGTCTCTAATGGGTTCGATAGAATCTACAGTGGCCTATGGTCCGGTATATTTTAATACTCAACCCAATCTGCAACTATCTCTTTCTGGTGTTAATATTCTTGATGCATTGACTTTAAATGTGAAAATTGCATGGTTATAATTATGCGTCTGGTTCTGAACTTATATGTCTGTCTTATAGGATTTATTTCAAATTGTTATCCATATTGAATCCTAGATGTAAGTTATATGATACATCGGATCAGACCATTTTGGTAGAAACCAATTTTGCAAGGTCCAAGGTCACTACTAGGAGACCTATTAGGTGGGAGGAAATTAATTTTCCAACTACTTGGACTTTAAATTCGGTTATATCCCCAAGTCAGATTACGAACGACTTGTCAAATACTGAATTTTCGCATTACTCAAAATCCGGATGGTAGGATTTGTATTCAATTTGATGATAAGTCTACTATTTATAATATACATTCATTTTCTAATCATAGACTTCTACCTGCTATTCAACATATTTCCCCTGTTGAACCAGTCTATGGTCCAGCTCGCAATCGTGCAGCTTCTTTACACACTATTACTAGTGATAAGCCTGATCAAAAGGTTAAGAGGGTTGAAAGGGTTAAGATTAACCCTCATACAAATATTGTTCAAGACAATGACAATATTTCAGATAAGGATATTCCTTCTGTATCCGAGATGGATTTCGACCCCAATAATATTTAATGATTCCACACCAAATAGATTTTAGCCCTGGTTCTCGGGCACGTAATTATATTCAAAAGAAATGTTTTAGTAATAAGTGGAACCAGTTTAAAACATGGTTTTTGATACTTATAGAAAAGATGATTTGAACAATATATCTCAAGAATTTTATGAAACTTGTGCCTTGCATAATCAAATTATGTATTTTGTTCCTTGGTTTATAACAACTTATTTACCTCTTTATATAAAGGTTTTGGAAAGATCTTATAAAGATGGTAGTGGTAATATTACTAAAGCAATTTATCCTCCTCAGGCTCCCTTTATTCTACCTAATAATACTGGTATTACTTTCACTGCCTTTCAAAAATTTATTGATGATAACGTGGCAGCTATTAGTATTACAGAAATTAATAAATTGATTTCTCAAAACAATTACTTGGGTTTGTATGTAAAAATTTTAGGAGAACATATTGGTTCTCTTGATAAAAAACTTGATGATTTGACTATTTTAATAAAAGAAATGGGTACTAAGAAGGGACCAACTGATATTGCCTCCACTTCAGGAAGTAAAACAGTTGATCAAGCTATTCCTACTCATATTCAAAGACCTCCTGAGATTCAGGATTTTAAATTTAAATCTCTTGATGACTTAGCTCAGCTTTTAGATAAAAAGCTTTCTGGTTTAAATATTAGGCCTATTGATTTATCGAAAAATTTTGCTGATAAAATTGAAATCGTTTCTGATTATAAAACCGAGACTTGGTCAGAGTTTAATAAACTCAAAGGAGTTGTTAAACAAAATCATAGGTATGCTGACAAACCAAGGATGCAGACTTATTATTATCCCCGTCCTACTCCTCAAGATGTGTTGATTGAGGAACGAGATTGGAATCAGACTAATACGTCTTATAACGGTTCCGAAATTTATGAATGGAATCTTGATGGTCTAACTGATAGACAATTAACCATTCTCGTACACAGAATGCTTATGTATTCGACTATCTGTAAAAGTGTTAAAAATACAGATAGAAATATTTGCAAAATGATTATTACAGGATTTACTGGCCAACTTCGTGGCTGGTGGGATAATCATTTATCTGTAGAGGAAAAGGCTTTCGTTATTAATGCTACGGCAACTGACGAAGGTATTGATAACATAGGTATGGCTCTAGTAATGGGTAGAGAAGATGCAGTTTATACCCTTATCCTTACAATCTTAGAACATTTCAATGGTAGATTAACCTCAAATCATCAGACCATCCGAACCTTACTTAATGGACTTAGATGTAAGACCCTTAGTGAATTTAGATGGTATAAAGATACTTTTATGAGTAGAGTTATGGAACTACCCGACAATAAATTTGAGCATTGGAAAGCCAAGTTTATAGACGGTCTCCCTTCCTTATTTGCTGAAAGAGTAAGGGATGTGTTAAAGGGTAGTTGCGGTGAGATTCTGTATAATAATTATACCTATGGTAAGCTTATAGGAGTTTGTACACAAGAAGGATTGAAATTGTGTAATGAGCTAAGGCTTTCTAGATAGCTTAAGATTGATAAGCTTAAAGAAAAATCCCAATTAGGTGACTTCTGTACCCAGTTCGGTTTACCAGGAACTTCTACTCAAAGTAGGAAGAAGAAAAACAAGTATCATAGGTATCCTTACCCGGATAGGCCGTATAAGAAAAAGAGGTCTCGATATAGGCCTAAGGAAGAACGTGATACTAGAAAAGCGCATCGGAAATCTACTCGATTTACGAAGAATAGATCTAAAAGAGATCTCGCTGATATTAAGTGTTATAAGTGTGGAAAGTTTGGTCATATTTCTCCAAATTGCAAGCTTCAAAAGCTAAAAACCTTAGAACTCGATGATGAGTTACACGATAAGGTTTATGGCTTGTTATACACTTCAGGATCAGAATCTGACTATTACTCGGAGACTGAATCTGAAGCTGAAGTTGAGTTAATTGATTTTTCTGATAATAAAAATATTGATACTTCTTGCACTGCTTGCAAAGATGATATTTGTACTTGTGATAGTGACGAATTTTATAAATTGCAATCACAATTTGATAATCTAAATATAAAAACTATTACATCTGATAATGTAATAGAACTTTTAAAAGAAGTTACTGATGAAAAACTTCGTGAAAAAATTATTAATTTAGCTGCAAGTTCTAGTTCTAGTAGTTCAAAATCTGTTGAAAAATACAAGAACGAATTTGAACATTTTGCACCTTATTCTTTATCTGAAATAAATAGAAGACTTCAAAAGTCCAGTACGCCTAGTAGAGATACTTCTTTTAATGATTTAAAAGAAGAAATTGAGAATTTGAAAAGGTATATTAAGTCTCTTAAGCAAAATCAAATGATTTGCGATCACCGAATTACTCAAATTGAGAAAAATAATTCTCTACCTGAATTTTCGACTAAAGAAGTTTCTGAATTTTCTAATGATAAAGGAAAAGAAACTTCTGATCCAACTGCAGAAAAATCTGATTTGTTTTTAGGTATGATGCAAATTATTACTGCACATAAATGGTATATTAAATGTATTATTTTGATCGATAATAATTTTTCTATAACTGATATAGCTATAATTGATAGTGGTGCAGAAGTAAGCTGCATTCAGGAAGGATTAATTCCAACTAAATATTTTCAAAAGACCACCCATTTGGTTAAATCCGTTTCTGGTCATGCTTTAGATATAGAGTACAAACTGCCAAATACTCATATTTGCCAAAATAAAGTCTGTATTCCTCATTTCTTCTTTTTGGTAAAAACCCAGTTATACCCTCCAATTATACTTGGAACCCCTTTTATTAATGCTATTTATCCGTTCAATAAAATAGATGAACATGGTTTTTCTGCTACTTATCAAGATAAAAAGATAAGTTATTCCTTTGTTACAGATCCTGTAACTATAGATATTAATGCCTTGATTAATATGAAACAAAGGCATGTTGATTCATTACAATTAGAAATTCTTAGCATGAATATATTCGATACTTTACAGTCTGCTAAAGTTCAGCAAAAGATTAAATTAATTGCTGAAAAGATGGCGGTTGATGTTTGCGCCGATCACCCTAGTGCCTTTTGGAACCGGAAAAGGCATATTGTAACTCTTCCTTACGAAGAAAACTTCTCTGAGGATGATATTCCTACTAAATCTCGACCTTGCCAGTTGAATTCTGCAAAAACGAGATTGATAGTTTGTTACAAAAGGGTTTGATAAAACCCTCAAAATCTCCTTGGTCATGTTCTGCCTTTTATGTTAATAATGCGACAGAAAAGGAACGAGGTATTCCTTGCTTAGTTATAAATTATAAACCATTAAATAAACATCTAAAATGGATTAGATACCCTATCCCCAATAAAAGGGACTTGCTATCTAGGTAATATGACGCCAATATATTTTCAAAATTTTGATTTAAAATCTGGTTATTGGCAAATTCAAATCTTTAAAGAGCATACTTATAGAACTGCTTTCAATGTTCCATTTGGGCAATATGAATGGAATGTTATGCCATTTGGTTTGAAAAATGCCCCTTCTGAATTTTAAAAAATTATGAATGATATTTTTAACCCTTATTTAGATTTTATCATCGTTTATATTGACGACATATTAGTATTTTCTAAAACTTTGGAGATGCATATTAAGCATCTTGATATTTTTAAGAAAATTATTATACAAAACGGTTTAGTAATTTCTAAACCTAAGATGAGTCTATTCCAAACGAATGTTCGTTAACAGAGACTTAAAGGAACTCATACTTGAAAAAGTTTTGGCTGACACTATTCATAATATTGAAGAAGATTACTCTAATTCTAATGAAGTTATTAATATTCTTCAGTTAATTGAAAATGAGTTTCCCAGCCAAGATTATATCGGCGATAGAATTATGATATCTTTTTTAATTAATAATTACTTGCTATTTATGCAGAATGGACCCTTCATGGGCCACCAGAGGCAGAGGTAGGGGAAGATCTTCCCCTAGTATGACTTATTCTCAGGGATCGTCATACCGATCCTTATCAAATTCCCCAGTAATACAAAGAGGAAAAAAGAGTTTGATAAACTCAAAGATACCGCATACAGGTGAATCATCAGGACATTCTATACATCTGGAAGATATTCCAAAAGATAGTCCTTTATATGGACATCTGCAAGCTTATTTGACATCCAAAAAGCAAAGTGATAATTTTGCTTCAATTGCTAAAGAAGAAGACAACGATGATATCAAGTCATACGAAAAATTACCAAAGAGAGAAATGATATTTCTCCTAGAAAACTCTGAGATTCAGAGAAAAGAAGAACCATGGAAAATATTCCAGAGATATCTGATTAATGGATTATACTACCCGGGCGAATCATATAAAACCCGCACCTATTATGAGACTATCCTAATCAGTACATGAAGTGCAGAATTTCAGCACTTTTCGGGTTATAACACAAACGAAAACGTTTATAACTTTTCAAAAGTCATTATCAAACAGATTATATCTGTTGAAGAATGGGGTATTTCAACAATGAAAGAAAGGCAGATAAGCCTTAATAAATCACCTATGAATTTTACTTATTGGGATTATATCCAAGCATTTGATAGGGTGCTTTATTATAATAATGAGAAACATAAACATACTTGGTTTATCAAAGTATGTGCAAAGGTATTTACAGGACCTATCCCTAACTGGTTTTTAAACTGGTGGTCATACCACGGTCCCACAACAAAAATTGTGCCTGAACCATTCCTTAAGTTATACAAAGAATGGGCAAAAGTTTCGCCGTTCCTAACCGAGTTATATCACGCAGGTCATATCTGCTACCTAGAAAAAATTGATCAAATCTACTTATTTATTGAATTCTCTATCCCCTGGATCCATAAATGGACTCCTGAATTAGGTTATACGGAAGAACAAATCCCTTGTTTATATAGAGTATTCTACAACAATTTTTGGGACAAATTGATGAAGACTGATCCCAAAACAAAAACATTATATGGACAAAAATTATTGGATTCCATTAAAACACAAATCCAATTATATGTAATGACCCCTCAAAAGAAGATGATAGAAGAGAGCACAGTTAAACATATTGCTCGAAGAATATCAATTCAAGAAGGAGATAAAATTGATTTGATAAATAAATACTTGGAAGAAGTGAAGAGAAACTTGCTTCAGTCACTGGATCAGTGCGAAAAATCAGACACTTCAATACGAAGTGAGACAAGTGGTGATGACCTTGTGGAAGATACACAACCAATACAGCCAGAAATAATATTATCTGACAGAGATATAGAAAAGGTGGAAGATTTCCTCCAACAAATGCACAATTTGGACAAAAAGAAGACTTGACAGCTTACCAGCCGCCAAGACCCACTCAACAGTAGATACACTGTTCATCCACAGTAGAAACATTGTTCATTAATAGTAAAAACACTGTGTAGGGACCCAGATGTGGGACCCAGTTTACTATTTTAGATTTTTTTTGTTATATAAAGAGACTTCTTCATTTGAAGAAGCAAGAGTCGGCCCCCCCCCCTCTCTCTACACTCTCTCTCTCTCACCTCCCTTTGTAAAGATTTAGTTTATTAGTTTGTAAATCAGTTGAAGATTAATAAAAGTTTTGAAGTTCAGTTCATCTTCAGGGCCTTGCTTCTCGGCCTTCAAGGTACTTATTCTATTTTCTTTTTAGTATACAAGATACTTAGTTTCTCTCCCCATCCGTGACTATGTCCAGCTAAACGGATTCATATCTATGTTGAAGAACTAATTTCTCTTGCATATTAACCATGAAGAATCCAGACTCTTTCAAAATATAAAGGAATTTTAATATAGTTTCTTGGATTGGTTCCAAGATGGTGGTACAGTCGGTTCTGGTACTACTCTTATTGGCTTTGCCTTAGTGGCTACGTCTAGTCAGCTGTGACATTAAAAGCCCACTGAAGTTGTCAAAAGGGCTATCCCTTTCAGTACAGGAAGAACTGCTAGACACATGGGCTCAGTAAGAGTATGTATCGGACCTGGACAGGCCCCTTGCTTGGGTAAAAGGATATAGATCCTTCCATACATTCATTAAACTATAATAGAATTTCCGTATATTTCGAATCCTTATTGGTCGTGCGGACTACCGCCAACCTTTAAAGGGTACTAAAGCAGCTAGATCTGGATGGCATCCTCCTCAGGCTCCCTTTATTCTACCTAATAATACTGGTATTACTTTCACTACCTTTCAAAAATTTATTGATGATAACGTGGCAGCTATTAGTGTTGCAGAAATTAATAAATTGATTTCTCAAAACAATTACTTGGGTTTGTATGTAAAAATTTTAGGAGAACATATTGGTTCTCTTGATAAAAAACTTGATGATTTGACTATTTTAATAAAAGAAATGGGTACTAAGAAGGGACCAACTGATATTGCCTCCACTTCAGGAAGTAAAACAGTTGATCAAGCTATTCCTACTCATATTCAAAGACCTCCTGAGATTCAGGATTTTAAATTTAAATCTCTTGATGACTTAGCTCAGCTTTTAGATAAAAAGCTTTCTGGTTTAAATATTAGGCCTATTGATTTATCGAAAAATTTTGCTGATAAAATTGAAATCGTTTCTGATTATAAAACCGAGACTTGGTCAGAGTTTAATAAACTCAAAGGAGTTGTTAAACAAAATCATAGGTATGCTGACAAACCAAGGATGCAGACTTATTATTATCCTCGTCCTACTCCTCAAGATGTGTTGATTGAGGAACGAGATTGGAATCAGACTAATACGTCTTATAACGGTTCCGAAATTTATGAATGGAATCTTGATGGTCTAACTGATAGACAATTAACCATTCTCGTACACAGAATGCTTATGTATTCGACTATTTGTAAAAGTGTTAAAAATACAGATAGAAATATTTGCAAAATGATTATTACAGGATTTACTGGCCAACTTCGTGGCTGGTGGGATAATCATTTATCTGTAGAGGAAAAGGCTTTCGTTATTAATGCTACGGCAACCGACGAAGGTGTTGATAACATAGGTATGGCTCTAGTAATGGGTAGAGAAGATGCAGTTTATACCCTTATCCTTACAATCTTAGAACATTTCAATGGTAGATTTACCTCAAATCATCAGACCATCCGAACCTTACTTAATGGACTTAGATGTAAGACCCTTAGTGAATTTAGATGGTATAAAGATACTTTTATGAGTAGAGTTATGGAACTACCCGACAATAAATTTGAGCATTGGAAAGCCAAGTTTATAGACGGTCTCCCTTCCTTATTTGCTGAAAGAGTAAGGGATGTGTTAAAGGGTAGTTGCGGTGAGATTCTGTATAATAATTATACCTATGGTAAGCTTATAGGAGTTTGTACACAAGAAGGATTGAAATTGTGTAATGAGCTAAGGCTTTCTAGATACCTTAAGATTGATAAGCTTAAAGAAAAATCCCAATTAGGTGACTTCTGTACCCAGTTCGGTTTACCAGGAACTTCTACTCAAAGTAGGAAGAAGAAAAACAGGTATCATAGGTATCCTTACCCGGATAGCCCGTATAAGAAAAAGAGGTCTCGATATAGGCCTAAGGAAGAACGTGATACTAGAAAAGCACATCGGAAATCTACTCGATTTACGAAGAATAGATCTAAAAGAGATCTCGCTGATATTAAGTGTTATAAGTGTGGAAAGTTTGGTCATATTTCTCCAAATTGCAAGCTTCAAAAGCTAAAAACCTTAGAACTCGATGATGAGTTACACGATAAGGTTTATGGCTTGTTATACACTTCAGGATCAGAATCTGACTATTACTCGGAGACTGAATCTGAAGCTGAAGTTGAGTTAATTGATTTTTCTGATAATAAAAATATTGATACTTCTTGCACTGCTTGCAAAGATGATATTTGTACTTGTGATAGTGACGAATTTTATAAATTGCAATCACAATTTGATAATCTAAATATAAAAACTATTACATCTGATAATGTAATAGAACTTTTAAAAGAAGTTACTGATGAAAAACTTCGTGAAAAAATTATTAATTTAGCTGCAAGTTCTAGTTCTAGTAGTTCAAAATCTGTTGAAAAATACAAGAACGAATTTGAACATTTTGCACCTTATTCTTTATCTGAAATAAATAGAAGACTTCAAAAGTCCAGTACGCCTAGTAGAGATACTTCTTTTAATGATTTAAAAGAAGAAATTGAGAATTTGAAAAGGTATATTAAGTCTCTTAAGCAAAATCAAATGATTTGCGATCACCGAATTACTCAAATTGAGAAAAATAATTCTCTACCTGAATTTTCGACTAAAGAAGTTTCTGAATTATCTAATGATAAAGGAAAAGAAACTTCTGATCCAACTGCAGAAAAATCTAATTTGTTTTTAGGTATGATGCAAATTATTACTGCACATAAATGGTATATTAAATGTACTATTTTGATCGATAATAATTTTTCTATAACTGATATAGCTATGATTGATAGTGGTGCAGATGTAAGCTGCATTCAGGAAGGATTAATTCCAATTAAATATTTTCAAAAGACCACCCATTTGGTTAAATCCGCTTCTGGTCATGCTTTAGATATAGAGTATAAACTGCCAAATACTCATATTTGCCAAAATAAAGTCTGTATTCCTCATTTCTTCTTTTTGGTAAAAACCCAGTTATACCCCCCAATTATACTTGGAACCCCTTTTATTAATGCTATTTATCCGTTCAATAAAATAGATGAACATGGTTTTTCTGCTACTTATCAAGATAAAAAGATAAGTTATTCCTTTGTTACAGATCCCGTAACTAGAGATATTAATGCCTTGATTAATATGAAACAAAGGCATGTTGATTCATTACAATTAGAAATTCTTAGCATGAATATATTCGATACTTTACAGTCTGCTAAAGTTCAGCAAAAGATTAAATTAATTGCTGAAAAGATGGCGGTTGATGTTTGCGCCGATCACCCTAGTGCCTTTTGGAACCGGAAAAGGCATATTGTAACTCTTCCTTACGAAGAAAACTTCTCTGATGATGATATTCCTACTAAATCTCGACCTTGCCAGTTGAATTCTGCAAAAACGAGATTGATAGTTTGTTACAAAAGGGTTTGATAAAACCCTCAATATCTCCTTGGTCATGTTCTGCCTTTTATGTTAATAATGCAGCAGAAAAGGAACGAGGTATTCCTCGCTTAGTTATAAATTATAAACCATTAAATAAACATCTAAAATGGATTAGATACCCTATCCCCAATAAAAGGGACTTGCTATCTAGGTTATATGACGCCAATATATTTTCAAAATTTGATTTAAAATCTGGTTATTGGCAAATTCAAATCTTTAAAGAGCATACTTATAGAACTGCTTTCAATGTTCCATTTGGGCAATATGAATGGAATGTTATGCCATTTGGTTTGAAAAATGCCCCTTCTGAATTTTAAAAAATTATGAATGATATTTTTAACCCTTATTTAGATTTTATCATCATTTATATTGACGACATATTAGTATTTTCTAAAACTTTGGAGATGCATATTAAGAATCTTGATATTTTTAAGAAAATTGTTATACAAAACGGTTTAGTAATTTCTAAACCAAAGATGAGTCTATTCCAAACGAATGTTCGTTAACAGAGACTTAAAGGAACTCATACTTGAAAAAGTTATGGCTGACACTATTCATAATATTGAAGAAGATTACTCTAATTCTAATGAAGTTATTAATATTCTTCAGTTAATTGAAAATGAGTTTCCCAGCCAAGATTATATCGGCAATAGAATTATGATATCTTTTTTAATTAATAATGACTTGCTATTTATGCAGAATGGACCCTTCATGGGCCACCAGGGGCAGAGGTAGGGGAAGATCTTCCCCTAGTAGGACTTATTCTCAAGGATCGCCATACGGATCCTCATCAAATTCCCCAGTAATACAAAGAGGAAAAAAAGAGTTTGATAAACTCAAAGGTACCGCATACAGGTGAATCATCAGGACATTCTATACATCTGGAAGATATTCCAGAAGATAGTCCTTTATATGGACATCTGCAAGCTTATTTGGCATCCAAAAATTAAAGTGATACTTTTGCTTCAATTTCTAAAGAAGAAGACAACGATGATATCAAGTCATACGAAAAATTACCAAAGAGAGAAATGATATTTCTCCTTGAAAACTCTGAGATTCATAGAAAAGAAGAACCATGGAAAATATTCCAGAGATATCTGATTAATGGATTATACTACCCGGGCGAATCATATAAAACCCTCACCTATTATGAGACTATCCTAATCAGTACATGAAGTGCAGAATTTCAGCACTTTTCGGGTTATAACACAAACGAAAACGTTTATAACTTTTCAAAAGTCATTATCAAACAGATTATATCAGTTGAAGAATGGGGTATTTCAACAATTAAAGAAAGGCAGATAAGCCTTAATAAATCACCTATGAATTTTACTTATTTGGATTATATCCAAGCATTTGATAGGGTGCTTTATTATAATAATGAGAGACATAAACATACTTGGTTTATCAAAGTATGTGCAAAGGTATTTACAGGACCTATCCCTAACTGGTTTTTAAACTGGTGGTCATACCACGGCCCCACAACAAAAATTCTGCCTGAACCATTCCTTAAGTTATACAAAGAATGGGCAAAAGTTTCGCCGTTCCTAACCGAGTTATATCACGCAGATCATATCTGCTACCTAGAAAAAATTGATCAAATCTACTTCTTTATTGAATTCTCTATCCCCTAGATCCATAAATGGACTCCTGAATTAGGTTATACGGAAGAACAAATCCCTTGTTTATATAGAGTATTCTACAACAATTTTTGGGACAAATTGATGAAGACTAATCCCAAAACAAAAACATTATATGGACAAGAATTATTGGATTCCATTAAAACACAAATCCAATTATATGTAACGACCCCTCAAAAGAAGATGATAGAAGAGAGCACAGTTAAACATATTGCTCGAAGAATATCAATTCAAGAAGGAGATAAAATTGTTTTTATAAATAAATACTTGGAAGAAGTGAAGAGAAACTTGCTTCAGTCACTGGATCAGTGCGAAAAATCAGACACTTCAATGAGAAGTGAGACAAGTGGTGATGACCTTGTGGAAGATACACAACCAATACAGCCAGAAATAATATTATCTGACAGAGATATAGAAAAGGTGGAAGATTTCCTCCAACAAATGCACAATTTGGACAAAAAGAAGACTTGACAGCTTACCAGCCGCCAAGACCCACTCAACAGTAGATACACTGTTCATCCACAGTAGAAACATTATTCATCAACAGTAAAAACACTGTGTAGGGACCCAGATGTGGGACCCAATTTACTATTTTAGATTTTTTTTGTTATATAAAAAGACTTCTTCATTTGAAGAAGCAAGAGTCGGAACCCCCCCTCTCTCTCTACACTCTCTCTCTCACCTCCCTTTGTAAAGATTTAGTTTATTAGTTTGTAAATCAGTTGAAGATTAATAAAAGTTTTGAAGTTCAGTTCATCTTCAGGGCCTTGCTTCTCGGCCTTCAAGGTACTTATTCTATTTTCTTTTTAGTATACAAGATACATAGTTTCTCTCCCCAGCCGTGACTATATCCGGCTAAACGGATTTATATCTATGTTAAAGAACTAATTTCTCTTGCATATTAACCATGAAGAATCCAGACTCTTTCAAAATATAAAGGAATTTTAATATAGTTTCTTGGATTGGTTCCAAGATGGTGGTACAGTCGGTTCTGGTACTACTCTTATTGGCTTTGCCTTAGTGGCTATGTCTAGTCAGCTGTGACATTAAAAGCCCACTGAAGTTGTCAAAAGGGCTATCCCTTTCACAGTTAGAACTGCTAGACACATGGGCTCAGTAAGAGTATGTATCGGACCTGGACAGGCCCCTTGCTTGGGTAAAAGGATATAGATCCTTCCATACATTAATTAAACTATAATAGAATTTCCGTATATTTCGAATCCTTATTGGTCGTGCGGACTACCGCCAACCTTTAAAGGGTACTAAAGCAGCTAGATCTAGATGGCCGTGCGGACTACCGCCTGCCTACCCTGATCCTGGTGTAATATAGCCGTGACTATGTCCGGCTAAACGGATTCATATCTATGTTGAAGAACTAATTTCTCTTGCATATTAAACATGAAGAATCCAGACTCTTTCAAAATATAAAGGAATTTTAATATAGTTTCTTGGATTGGTTCCAAGATGGTGGTACAGTCGGTTCTGGTACTACTCTTATTGGCTTTGCCTTAGTGGCTACGTCTAGTCAGCTGTGACATTAAAAGCCCACTGAAGTTGTCAAAAGGGCTATCCCTTTCAGTACAGGAAGAACTGCTAGACACATGGGCTCAGTAAGAGTATGTATCGGACCTGGACAGGCCCCTTGCTTGGGTAAAAGGATATAGATCCTTCCATACATTCATTAAACTATAATAGAATTTCCGTATATTTCGAATCCTTATTGGTCGTGCGGACTACCGCCAACCTTTAAAGGGTACTAAAGCAGCTAGATCTGGATGGCCGTGCGGACTACCGCCTGCCTACCCTGATCCTGGTGTAATATGGTATCAGAGCCTAGGAATTTTCATGGTAAATATGTAATAGATATGAATCCGTTTAGACGGACATAGTCACGGCTGGGGAGAGAAACTAAGTATCTTGTATACTAAAAAGAAAATAGAATAAGTACCTTGAAGGCCGAGAAGCAAGGCCCTGAAGATGAACTGAACTTCAAAACTTTTATTAATCTTCAACTGATTTACAAACTAATAAACTAAATCTTTACAAAGGGAGGTGAGAGAGAGAGTGTAGAGAGAGAGGGGGGTTCCGACTCTTGCTTCTTCAAATGAAGAAGTCTCTTTATATAACAAAAAAAATCTAAAATAGTAAATTGGGTCCCACATCTGGGTCCCTACACAGTGTTTTTACTGTTGATGAACAATGTTTCTACTGTGGATGAACAGTGTATCTACTGTTGAGTGGGTCTTGGCGGCTGGTAAGCTGTCAAGTCTTCTTTTTATCCAAATTGTGCATTTGTTGGAGGAAATCTTCCACCTTTTCTATATCTCTATCAGATAATATTATTTCTGGCTGTATTGGTTGTGTATCTTCCACAAGGTCATCAACACTTGTCTCACTTCGCATTGAAGTGTCTGATTTTTCGCACTGATCCAGTGACTGAAGCAAGTTTCTCTTCACTTCTTCCAAGTATTTATCTATCAAATCAATTTTATCTCCTTCTTGAATTGATATTCTTCGAGCAATATGTTTAACTGTGCTCTCTTCTATCATCTTCTTTTGAGGGGTCATTACATATAATTGGATTTTTGTTTTAATGGAATCCAATAATTCTTGTCCATATAATGTTTTTGTTTTGGGATCAGTCTTCATCAATTTGTCCCAAAAATTGTTGTAGAATACTCTATATAAACAAGGGATTTGTTCTTCCGTATAACCTAATTCAGGAGTCCATTTATGGATCCAGGGGATAGAGAATTCAATAAATAAGTAGATTTGATCAATTTTTTCTAGGTAGCAGATATGATCTGCGTGATATAACTCGGTTAGGAACGACGAAACTTTTGCCCATTCTTTGTATAACTTAAGGAATGGTTCAGGCAGAATTTTTGTTGTGGGACCGTGGTATGACCACCAGTTTAAAAACCAGTTAGGGATAGGTCCTGTAAATACCTTTGCACATACTTTGATAAACCAAGTATGTTTATGTCTCTCATTATTATAATAAAGCACCCTATCAAATGCTTAGATATAATCTCAATAAGTAAAATTCAAAGGTGATTTATTAAGGCTTATCTACCTTTCTTTCATTGTTGAAATACCCCATTCTTCAACAGATATAATCTGTTTGATAATGACTTTTGAAAAGTTATAAACGTTTTTCGTTTGTGTTATAACCCGAAAAGTACTGAAATTCTGCACTTCCTGTACTGATTAGGATAGTCTCATAATAGGTGCGAGTTTTATATGATTCACCCGGGTAGTATAATCCATTAATCAGATATCTCTGGAATATTTTCCATGGTTCTTCTTTTCTCTGAATCTCAGAGTTTTCAAGGAGAAATATCATTTCTCTCTTTGGTAATTTTTCGTATGACTTGATATCATCGTTGTCTTCTTCTTTAGCAATTGAAGCAAAAGTATCACTTTGCTTTTTGGATGCCAAATAAGCTTGCAGATGTCCATATAAAGGACTATCTTCTGGAATATCTTCCAGATGTATAGAATGTCCTGATGATTCACCTGTATGCGGTACCTTTGAGTTTATCAAACTCTTTTTTCCTCTTTGTATTACTGGGGAATTTGATGAGGATCCGTATGACGATCCCTGAGAATAAGTCCTACTAGGGGAAGATCTTCCCCTACCTCTACCCCCGGTGGCCCATGAAGGGTCCATTCTGCATAAATAGCAAGTCATTATTAATTAAAAAAGATATCATACTGGGAAACTCATTTTCAATTAATTGAAGAATATTAATAACTTCATTAGAATCAGAGTAATCTTCTTCAATATTATGAATAGTGTCAGCCATAACTTTTTCAAGTATGAGTTCCTTTAAGTCTCTGTTTAAATTAATCACTTTAAGAATAGTGATCAATACCTTATCATCAAATAACATGGTATAATAATTCATAAATTATTCTAAATATTCACGAGATAGAAATCCGGAAGGGAATTATCAATTCCTTTTTTGTATTGTATTTCAAAATCAAAAGGCGCCAGCTGAGCCTGCCATCTAGCAAATATTAATTTAGAAGCATCGTGCTTAAAATCTTTGTCAAACATATATTTAACAGATTGAGCATCAGTTTTTATCAAAAACTTTTGGTTATATAAGTCGTCTTGAAATTTTAATACACATTTAACAATTTGTAACATTTCATGTGCCACAGTGGCGTATTTCTTCTACGCTTCGGTCCATTTACCAGAGTGAAATCTTATTAGGTATTCACTCTTATTGTTGAGATTTACTTGTTTTAAAATCCCTCCATATCCAACATTAGACGCATCTGTCTCGATAACCTTTTACCAAGTAGGATTAGCAAGGGTTAAACAAGGTAGAGATTTAACACTCTGTTTAATACTTTTGACTAACTCAGTATGTTGGTCAGTCCAAGGATGTCTATGATCCTTCTTCAGCCTATCGTATAGAGGAGCTAGATCTCATGATAAACTTTTATAGAAAGGGGATATATAATTCATACTTCCCAAAAATCTTTGTAATTGAGTCCTGTCAGTAATAACATCAGGAAATTTCGAGGCAAAATCAATTGATCTTTGTATTGGGGTAATTTTTCCCTGGCAAATATTATGACCTAAAAAACGAACATTCGTTTGGAATAGACTCATCTTTGGTTTAGAAATTACTAAACTGTTTTGTATAACAATTTTCTTTAAAATATCAAGATGCTTAATATGCATCTCCAAAGTTTTAGAAAATACTAATATGTCGTCAATATAAACGATGATAAAATCTAAATAAGGGTTAAAAATATCATTCATAATTTTTTGAAATTCAGAAGGGGCATTTTTCAAACCAAATGGCATAACATTCCATTCATATTGCCCAAATGGAACATTGAAAGCAGTTCTATAAGTATGCTCTTTAAGGATTTGAATTTGCCAATAACCATATTTTAAATCAAATTTTGAAAATATATTGGCGTCATATAACCTAGATAGCAAGTCCCTTTTATTGGGGATAGGGTATCTAATCCATTATAGATGTTTATTTAATGGTTTATAATTTATAACTAAGCGAGGAATACCTCGATCCTTTTCTACCGCATTATTAAAATAAAAGGCAGAACATGACCAAGGAGATTTGAGGGTTTTATCAAACCCTTTTGTAACAAACTATCAATCTCGTTTTTGCAGAATTCAACTAGTTCAGCATTCATCTGGCAAGGTCGAGATTTAGTAGGAATATCATCATCAGAGAAGTTTTCTTCGTAAGGAAGAGTTACAATATGCCTTTTCCGGTTCCATAAGGCACTAGGGTGATCGGCGCAAACATCAACCGCCATCTTTTCAGCAATTAATTTAATCTTTTGCTGAACTTTAGCAGACTATAAAGTATCGAATATATTCATGCTAAGAATTTCTAATTGTAATGAATCAACATGCCTTTATTTCATATTAATCAAGGCATTAATATCTCTAGTTACGGGATCTGTAACAAAGGAATAACTTATCTTTTTATCTTGATAAGTAGCAGAAAAACCATGTTCATCTATTTTATTGAACGGATAAATAGCATTAATAAAAGGGGTTCCAAGTATAATTGGAGGGTATAACTTGTTTTTTACCAAAAAGAAGAAATGAGGAATACATACTTTATTTTGGCAAATATGAGTATTTGGCAGTTTGTACTCTATATCTAAAGCATGACCAGAAGCGGATTTAACCAAATGAGTGGTCTTTTGAAAATATTTAGTTGGAATTAATCCTTCCTGAATGCAGCTTACATCTGCACCACTATCAATCATAGCTATATCAGTTATAGAAAAATTATTATCGATCAAAATAGTACATTTAATATACCATTTATGTGCAGTAATAATTTGCATCATACCTAAAAACAAATCAGATTTTTCTGCAGTTGGATCAGAAGTTTCTTTTCCTTTATCATTAGAAAATTCAGAAACTTCTTTAGTCGAAAATTCAGGTAGAGAATTATTTTTCTCAATTTGAGTAATTCGGTGATCGCAAATCATTTGATTTTGCTTAAGAGACTTAATATACCTTTTCAAATTCTCAATTTCTTCTTTTAAATCATTAAAAGAAGTATCTCTACTAGGCGTACTGGACTTTTGAAGTCTTCTATTTATTTCAGATAAAGAATAAGGTGCAAAATGTTCAAATTCGTTCTTGTATTTTTCAACAGATTTTGAACTACTAGAACTAGAACTTGCAGCTAAATTAATAATTTTTTCACGAAGTTTTTCATCAGTAACTTCTTTTAAAAGTTCTATTACATTATCAGATGTAATAGTTTTTATATTTAGATTATCAAATTGTGATTGCAATTTATAAAATTCGTCACTATCACAAGTACAAATATCATCTTTGCAAGCAGTGCAAGAAGTATCAATATTTTTATTATCAGAAAAATCAATTAACTCAACTTCAGCTTCAGATTCAGTCTCCGAGTAATAGTCAGATTCTGATCCTGAAGTGTATAACAAGCCATAAACCTTATCGTGTAACTCATCATCGAGTTCTAAGGTTTTTAGCTTTTGAAGCTTGCAATTTGGAGAAATATGACCAAACTTTCCACACTTATAACACTTAATATCAGCGAGATCTCTTTTAGATCTATTCTTCGTAAATCGAGTAGATTTCCGATGCGCTTTTCTAGTATCACGTCTAGATATAGGCCTAAGGAAGAACGTGATACTAGAAAAGCGCATCGGAAATCTACTCGATTTACGAAGAATAGATCTAAAAGAGATCTCGCTGATATTAAGTGTTATAAGTGTGGAAAGTTTGGTCATATTTCTCCAAATTGCAAGCTTCAAAAGCTAAAAACCTTAGAACTCGATGATGAGATACACGATAAGGTTTATGGCTTGTTATACACTTCAGGATCATAATCTGACTATTACTCGGAGACTGAATCTGAAGCTGAAGTTGAGTTAATTGATTTTTCTGATAATAAAAATATTGATACTTCTTGCACTGCTTGCAAAGATGATATTTGTACTTGTGATAGTGACGAATTTTATAAATTGCAATCACAATTTGATAATCTAAATATAAAAACTATTACATCTGATAATGTAATAGAACTTTTAAAAGAAGTTACTGATGAAAAACTTCGTGAGAAAATTATTAATTTAGCTGCAAGTTCTAGTTCTAGTAGTTCAAAATCTGTTGAAAAATACAATAACGAATTTGAACATTTTGCACCTTATTCTTTATCTGAAATAAATAGAAGACTTCAAAAGTCCAGTACGCCTAGTAGAGATACTTATTACTAAAACAATTTATCCTCCTCAGGCTCCCTTTATTCTACCTAATAATACTGGTATTACTTTCACTGCCTTTCAAAAATTTATTGATGATAACGTGGCAGCTATTAGTATTGCAGAAATTAATAAATTGATTTCTCAAAACAATTACTTGGGTTTGTATGTAAAATTTTTAGGAGAACATATTGGTTCTCTTGATAAAAAACTTGATGATTTGACTATTTAATAAAAGAAATGGGTACTAAGAAGGGACCAACTGATATTACATCCACTTCAGGAAGTAAAACAGTTGATCAAGCTATTCCTACTCATATTCAAAGACCTCCTGAGATTCAGGATTTTAAATTTAAATCTCTTGATGACTTAGCTCAGCTTTTAGATAAAAAGCTTTCTGGTTTAAATATTAGGCCTATTGATTTATCGAAAAATTTTGCTGATAAAATTGAAACCGTTTCTGATTATAAAACCGAGACTTGGTCAGAGTTTAATAAACTCAAAGGAGTTGTTAAACAAAATCATAGGTATGCTGACAAACCAAGAATGCAGACTTATTATTATCCCCGTCCTACTCCTCAAGATGTGTTGATTGAGGAACGCGATTGGAATCAGACTAATACGTCTTATAACGGTTCCGAAATTTATGAATGGAATCTTGATGGTCTAACTGATAGACAATTAACCATTCTCGTACACAGAATGCTTATGTATTTGACTATCTATAAAAGTGTTAAAAATACAGATAGAAATATTTGCAAAATGATTATTGCAGGATTTACTGGCCAACTTCGTGGTTGGTGGGATAATCATTTATCTGTAGAGGAAAAGGCTTTCGTTATTAATGCTACGGCAACCGATGAAGGTGTTGATAACATAGGTATGGCTCTAGTAATGGGTAGAGAAGTTGCAGTTTATACCCTTATCCTTACAATCATAGAACATTTCAATGGTAGATTTACCTCAAATCATCAGACCATCCGAACCTTACTTAATGGACTTAGATGTAAGACCCTTAGTGAATTTAGATGGTATAAAGACACTTTTATGAGTAGAGTTATGGAACTACCCGACAATAAATTTGAGCATTGGAAAGCCAAGTTTATAGACGGTCTCCCTTCCTTATTTGCTGAAAGAGTAAGGGATGTGTTAAAAGGTAGTTGCGGTGAGATTCTGTATAATAATTATACCTATGGTAAGCTTATAGGAGTTTGTATACAAGAAGGATTGAAATTGTGTAATGAGCTAAGACTTTCTAGACAGCTTAAGATTGATAAGCTTAAAAAAATCCCAATTAGGTGACTTCTGTACCCAGTTCGGTTTACCAGGAACTTCTACTGGAAGTCTGAATTATATATCCCCTTTCTATAAAAGTTTATCACGAGATCTAGCTCCTCTATACGATAGGCTGAAGAAGGATCATAGACACCCTTGGACTGACCAACATACTGAGTTAGTCAAAAGTATTAAACAGCGTGTTAAATCTCTACCTTGTTTAACCCTTGCTAATCCTACTTGGCAAAAGGTTATCGAGACATATGCGTCTAATGTTGGATATGGAGGAATTTTAAAACAAGTAAATCCCAACAATAAGAGTGAATATCATCTCTTTCTGATGTTAATATTCTTGATGCTTTGACTTTAAATGTGAAAACGCATGGTTATAATTATGCGCCTGGTTCTGAACTTATATGTCTGTCTTATAGAATTTATTTCAAATTGTTATCCACATTGAATCCTAGATGTAAGTTATATGATACATCGGATCAGACCATTTTGGTAGAAACCAATTTTGCAAGGTCCAAGGTCACTACTAGGAGACCTATTAGGTGGGAGGAAATTAATTTTCCAACTACTTGGACTTTAAATTCGGTTATATCCCCAAGTCAGATTACGAATGACTTGTCAAATACTGAATTTTCGCATATCACTCAAAATCCGGATGGTAGGATTTGTATTCAATTTGATGATAAGTCTACTATTTATAATAGACATTCATTTTCTAATCATAGACTACTACCTTCTATTCAACATATTTCCCTTGTTGAACCAGTCTACAGTCCAGCTCGCAATCGTGCAGCTTCTTTACACACTATTGCTAGTGATAAGCCTGATCAAAAGGTTAAGAGAGTTGAAAGGGTTAAGATTAACCCTCATACAAATATTGTTCAAGACAATGACAATATTTCAGATAAGGATATTCCTTCTGTATCCGAGATGGATTTCGACCCCAATAATATTTAATGATTCCACACCAAATAGATTTTAGCCCCGGTTCTCGGGCACGTAATTATATTCAAAAGGAATTTTTCAGTAATAAGTGGAACCAGTTTAAAACATGGTTTTTTGATACTTATAGCAAAGATGATTTGAACAATATATCTCAAGAATTTTATGAAACTTGTGCCTTGCATAATCAAATTATGTATTTTGTTCCTTGGTTTATAACAACTTATTTACCTCTTTATATAAAGGTTTTGGAAAGATCTTATAAAGACGGTAGTGGTAATATTACTAAAGCAATTTATCCTCCTCAGGCTCCCTTTATTCTACCGGGATATATAATTCATACTTCCCAAAAATTTTTGTAATTGAGTCCTGTCAGTAATAACATCAGGAAATTTCGAGGCAAAATCAATTGATCTTTGTATTGGGGTAATTTTTCCCTTGCAAATATTATGACCTAAAAAACGAACATTCGTTTGGAATAGACTCATCTTTGGTTTAGAAATTACTAAACCAATACCTCTAGGTCATAATACACATATATATATATATATACTACAAAACATTATAAGAAATTATATATATATATATATATATATATATATATATATATATATATATATATATATATATATATATATATATATATATATATATATATATATATATATATATATATATATATATATATATATATATATATATATATATATATATATATATATATATATATATACTATACTAGTATACTATATATACTACAAAACAAGATTTTTCAAAATTCAAAATGAGGGCCCCACCCCCAATGACCACCAACGGCCATATTGCACAAATAGCCATTTTTTTTTCAATTTACAAAACTAACCTTCTCTAACACTATAAATACCCCCTCCCTCTTCTTCATTTCAATACTCAATACTCATTTCTCAATCTAAATTTCTCTCAATCTCTCAATCTCCAATTTTCAAGACTTCAAGTCTCAATCTTAATTTTCAAGTTACATCATGCCTCGTTCGGAAAGAGTGCGCTTATTTGTTTCGCACTACTATGAAGTGCTTGAAGAAAATAAAGAAGACCAAATATTAAAATGCAAGAACTGTGGAAGAGTCTTAAATTTTCGTTCAGAGTGTACCACATGCATTTTAAGGAGGCATATAACGTATTGTGTTGATGGTATTTATCCGCAAATTCATCTTTAAGATATTTCAACAATTTGTGTAATTTTACAATTATTAGACGTATTTATGCTTCATGTTGTAATTTCTTATTAATTTATTATGCATGGCAATTTAGTTTTACTATTGTTTTGTTATTTTACTTTTTCGTCAAACACTTTAATAATTAGATTTCTACATATATATTACATATATATTATTTATATAACCATGATATGGTTTACAAGAAATTGCCTTAAACAAAAAAAATTAAAAAAAGAAGCCCGGAAATTAAAAAGCCCGTTAGGCCCGCTAAGCCCGGCCCATTTAGCCCAGGACCATGTGGGCTTAGGCCCGTCACGGGCTGGTTCCACCCGTTGAGCCCACGAAGCCCGGGACCGTGAGGCCCGAGACCGCTAGAGCCCAGGCCCGCTAAGCCTAGGCCCGTTAAGCCGGCCCGTTTGGCCTATTTAGGCCCGGGCCCGGCCCAGAATACAACATTACCCAGGAATGCTACTATAAAACCAAACCCCACCTTGCCTCCCATTTATCTTTATTTCCGGCATGGGTCAGACCAGTATTCGGTGCTTCAAAACCTTAGGGATTGCCATAGCGTTGGTACAAGAACTGAAAAGTGCAAAACCCTTCAGATAAATTCCCATCTTGAATATCCCGGCTAATACTCAACCTATCTAGAAATTTGTGAGGAGATACTGGTCTCGGTGACACCGGGTATCAACTTCTAAGGTTTCCGCTAAGGCCGGCGTAACCCGCAATTTCCTCTAACATGGGTGTGAGCTCAAAATCAGAAAAGCGGAACACATTACGAGTCGGATCCCAAAAAGGTATCAAGGCTTCAATCACGTCCAATTTTGGCTTGACTTTCAAAAGTCCGACAAGACCATCCAAAACTTTTACCACGGTTCCTCGGCTGGCTTTTCCTAAGTCGTTCCACCACATGTGGAGCTGTAAGGAGATCTCCTTAAGAGTTGCGAAGGGTTAAGTTTCATTTGTGCTCATCCTGCACATTTATTAGGGTGATTTAATTAAAAAAGATTAAGCCTCATTTTGACTCAAGAAAAAGTTATCACTATATATATATATATATATATATATATATATATATATATATATATATATATTGTTTTTCATAAAACAAATCTGGCTTTGCAGATACGGCCTTTTAGCACTTCGAGGAAGAAGGTTTTAAGGCTGTGTTTGCTAACCGTCCAAAACCTTGAAAAGTGACCAAAGGTGGCAGTTCTTGCAAAAACGGCCTTCCGGCGCCCTTTTGGGGACATTCGGCTATTTTAGACAAGAATGACATCACCTTACTTATTTATAATAAAAAATAAAATTTTTTGTTCTTTTTGGGCTATTTTTGCAAAAAGGAAAGTTGGACCCGATGGGGGTTGCCTACGTATCCCACATCCAGTGAGAATCAAACTGGCGTAGTTCATGCAGATTTGAACAAACAAAACCAACTATTTAAAAAAAAGATTTTCTTTTTTTCTTGTTTTTCCCAAAATTTCGGCAGAATTTCAGTATATTTTTTGGACATTGTTTTTTTTTTTTCAAAAATAGACAATTATCTCTTTTAGCCTTCATATTGACTATTCTGTTTTCCCAACTTTTCTCCTATTATTCATAAGCCGGTCAACATGCAAATTCGAAGCAAATAAATGCACAAGTAGCAAGTAGGATGCATCAGGGTGGTCTTTTCATTTCGGGTACACCTATCCTAGACAGACCCAACCCCTATTTGAGTCTCCAAAGTCAAATGCACGTGATGCAACAAACGTTCCTACTAAGGATCCGGCATGAGGTTTTGTTATACTAGGTTTAAAACCTGGGTGTATTGTTCTAGACCTAGCTTACCCGAGCGGACAGCTCGAGCCGAGGGGGGGCAGCGTACCGAAAATATAGAAGCTTCACCGGCTTTGCAACTTGTCCGAACCTCGTTCTAAAATTGGATAAGACTCTAAACAGAAGAGAAGTCACACGAAGTGCACACTCCCCAGATGATTTAGAAGACTTAGAGAGAAGAAGGGTTTCGTAACAGTTTCTATACAGTTCATACAATATCAAAGCGGTAAAAGCGGTATTTAGCACATTAGGCTCAAACATGTAGAAAAATTAGATAATAAATAAAGCCAACTACAACAGTTATTCTAAGCTCAAATTCTTAAATCCTGAACCGAAGTTCTGGGTTTTCTATCCCCAGCAGAGTCGCCAGAGCTGTCATACCTCCTTTTTACACACCCGAGGGGTATAGATATGGAGGTTTTCCAATTTAAGTGACATTATTCGAAATGAGATTATTTATTTATCAGAGTCGCCACTTGGAATATTTTAAATGGTGTCACAAGTCACCGGTTTATTTTAAAATCTCAAATCGAGGAAATTCGACTTTCCTTTTGAAGTCTGCGAACCAGAAATTCTAAGTAAGGAATTCTGTTAACCCGAGGGAAGGTGTTAGGCAGCTCCAAATTCCTTGGTTCTAGCACGGTCGCTTAAACTATTACAATTAGCCTATTATCTGATTTTAATACATGTTTTAGCCTATAGTATACTTTAACTTATTAAACCGCTTTTAATTAATTTTAGGAAGATTCAACGTTATTTAAAACACGCCTTGAACCACACCACATAAAATGCACCCGCGGTCCACGACACATTTTATTTAATGTTGTTGAGATTTGAAGTTGGGTCACATGAAATGCACACCCGAGTTTAAGGAAATTAATTCAAATAGCGCGCCTAAAGCAACTACGCACTTTCAGGTTTGCGAGGGCCATGAAAAATTTAACTAAATGGCACGCCTCGATTTCTAAGGATTAAAATTAATTAAATGAGGGCCATGAGTTTTGGAATTTTATTTGGCACGACACACCTCAAATTATTCTATTAAAGGTATTTCTATACTTAGTTTTGAGGACCATAGCCATTGGTGTTATTTCATATGGCATACCTCAACTAATTGAAGGAATCTAACCAATTAATGAAGATTTAAAGCACCCTAATTATTTTAGGCTAATGTTCGAGCTTGGCCTAGTAATTAATGGCGTGCATTAAACTAAAGCAAAACATTTGATTTTCAGGGCTTAGGCCAACAGTGGACCCCATTGCCAATCGTTGATTTCTTGACAACCACAGCAACACAACTGGGCTTAACGCGAAGCCCAGGTCGAGAAAAGCTAAATGCTGCTGAGAAAAATTAGCATAACTGGGCCAACACTTAGCAGCATAGATTCGATTCTGCATTAACAGTTGATGTGGAAACATTCTTTCTATAAAAATCTTGAATTGGAACAGATACAAAGACACATTCAATGCCAACATATATTCTAAAATGAAGATTCCTAATATGATAGCAACTCTTACACAAATTATTTCACCATTCTAACATTGCAAATTCATTGGTTACAACTCATGCACTCTCTGATTCAGACCAACACCTTTGACTCGAACTTTTCCAAAATGAACAAGATGTAAAGAGTCAAGCTAAATCTGAAAATTCTAGATCTGAAATCAAACTCAAATTCCATTTGAAAGTCCTTTTGAAATTCAAAGTGCTTGTACATGAACAGGGGCAGAACTAAATTACAAATTTCTAAAATTAGTAGACTATGCTTCAGGCTACATATAAGGAAGTCTAAACATATGATTAATGGGAAACAAACTCAACTCAGATTTACTAGACTGAACCAGGAATGGTTTGAACTAATAAGCATGTAACCTATAGCTATGAAAACACACTCAAAACCAGCCAACCTCACAATCAAACTAAAGAGTTACAGTCTTCAGTTAATACATATTATACTAAATCTGAAAGACATTCATGAATCAACTACATTCAAATAAAACCCCATATCTAAATCTTAAGACAAAACATGTAGCCTTGATGTCATGAATGACTATACATAAGAAATCTATGCTTAAAGAAACACAAAACAGAATACAACAAACTAAAAAAACTGATAAAGCAACAGATAATTAACAATTGTTAATTTCTTCAACTTGAATTACATGGCTTCACATAACAGCTTAATCGAGCTTCATTTCCATTCATGGTTTGAAGGAAGTACCTAGAAATTAAGAAGGAATCAAAGGGAATGAAGGGTTAACTACAGCAACGGCAGGATCAGCAATGTAACAGTGCCCAGAACAGCAAACCAAAAACCCATACTTCAGAAAACCAGACCCTAAACAATTCAAACCCAAACTTTTAAACCCAAAATCGAGCCATTTTTACCCAGGTGCAGGAATTTGAAGTTTTTTCAGAAGTTCTAACTAACAAAGAGGATCAGAAAACTAAAACCAAACAGAATTTTGAGCTATCTTTCCAAAGAATATCCGGGATTTCAATGTTATTTTAGGCTTTTTCTCTAGATTCAGCCGTTTCAATTTTTCAGAATTTTAATCTCTAAAAATCTGTCTTGTGAGTGAAGAAAGAGTACCTTTATAGGCAAGCCTTAGGGCAGCATAAAATGAATTCAGTTTTGCACTTTTTACCCTTTTGAAAATTTTCTTTTTGTTGTTTAATCCCTAACTTAAAAATCAGTTTTTCATCTAAGTCCCAATCCCAACTTCTAGGAAGCTTCCCTATTCAGTTACAAGAAATTCCCCCACCTACAATTCCTAAACTAACCCTTAAACCTCTGAAAATTACTTCAACCTACAAAACAGACAAATGACCCAAAGGTCTTGGGCTACTGTACTAGCTGGTTCTACGACCTTTGGGCTCCTGAACCCTTGAAGCCCAAATTGTGACCCAAAAAACCATAGGCCGCGAATAGATAAACCCAGAAGCTCTACCATTTTCGGCATCAAAAGAAGAACGAACAGAGCAGAACAAAGGAAGAATTGCAAATAACAACAGGCAAAATCTGAAATTGAAAAAGAATACTAAAGAATAAAATGTTAATTACACTAATATGCTGATAATTACTAATATGACTTAAATCTTAAACATGCAACATGGATCGATTCGAACTAACAAAAAAAGAAGAAAGAAATAAGAAGAAACAAACAATATGCAACTTGAAATGCATACAAAAACAGACAGAAAAGATAGGAGATAAAAAGGGGAAGAAGGCAGAAGAAGATGAACATGTGAAAAGCAACACAAAAATGATGAGAGGCAGAGAAATACCTAAAATAGTCAAACGGGAAAAGGGCTTGAACGGACTTCCAATGCTCTCCGATTTGAGGCGAAAAAGGAGTGTTAGTCGGTTTGTTCTTGTGAGAACAAATGTCTAGCACTCATTTTGGCACAAAATCATCTTCGAAAGTTTAGAGAATAACGGAGCCAGACCTTTTAAATGAAGAATTGAAGGCAGACATAAGTCTAGGGTTCCGTTTTAAGATTTGAAATTAAGGAGAAGTGGAAAGGATTTAGGGGGAATTGGTTGTGGTTTAGTGTTTAAGGGACTATGGGGATTATGGGGTTGAAGTTTGGTGGTGATTGGAAGCTGTCTCGCTGGTAAAAATGACGGATCGCTCAAGGTCGGCGTTAGGTTAAGGAACTCTCTGATGAGGGAGATGAGAGAGGCAAATGGGGAGTTGTTTGGACTAGGTTTAATTGATGGAATTCAGACATATTAATTAAAATGGGAGGAGTAGTTTGAGCCGTTGGATCTGATGAATGAATGGCTAAGATTGGATTAAAAATAAAGAACTCTAAACTATGTTGTTTGGGTGTCAAAAAGGAGCTGACCGGGTTGGACACAGGTTTGAGCTTATTTTGGAATGGGTAATGGGGCATAATCATTTGGGCCTGAGGAATTTCAATTAAAATGGCCCAAAAATCAGATTCTCTCATTCTTTTTGTTTCTTTTTCCCTTTCTTTTTCAAATTCAAAATTCTTTTCCTTTTTTTTTTCAAATTAAAAATAAAAATCTAAATTAATTCTTAAAACTAAATTAAATCATCAAAAATATTAATTAACTCTAACTAATAATTACCACAACTAACTAAATACCAAATTAAAAGAAAACTATCAAAATTCAAGGCTAAAAATTAAAAATTCAAAAATTAGTCATATTTTTGTGATTTTTTTATTTTTGTAAAACACTAAATTACTAATTAATCTAAAAAATATAATTAAATCCTAAATGCAAATGCAATGTATTTTTGTATTTTTATGATTTAAACAAGATTAAACATGCACACGAAAATGCAAATAATTAGAAAAATTCTACAATAATTCCTAAAATAACAAATAATTAAAGACAAAATCTAATTTTTGGGAATTCTGTAGGAGTAATTCATGTGAGGCAAAAATCACGTGCTCACAATACCGTTGTGAATATCCACCCAAGTTGTCACTTCGAACTCGAGCAAGTTTTCTTTCAACTTTCGGGAAGCATCAGAACTTCTCAGATTCAAACCCTTGGTGAATGCTTCAGCCGCCCATTCATCCAGAACGGACAGGAGCAACATCCTTTCCTTCTAAAACCGGGTTACAAATTCCTGCAATAACTCGTACTCTTCTTGTGCAACCCTGAATATATCAGTCTTTCAGGCCTGCACCTTTCTAGCCCCATCATTGGCCTTAATGAAACAATCCGCGAGCATCTCGAAAGAGTCTATGGAATGCTCAGGCAAAAGCGAATACCACGTCAAGGCTTCCTTCGAGAGAGTCTCTCCGAATTTCTTCAGCAAAACTGATTCAATCTCATGGGGAGCCAAATCATTCCCCTTTACCGCCATTGTATAGGTGGTGATGGGGATCTGAAGTCCCATCATATTTCGGCACATCTGGCATTTTAAACCACTTCAGGATCGATTCTGGTGTCGCGCTTGGTTTGTACGGCAATTGAGGGTACTTCTTTGAGTCTGGCCCTTTCAGTACTAGTGGTGCGCCCGGAATTTGATCCATGCGGGCGTTTACTTTCCTCATAAACCGTATGAGTTCGCTGTTGAAGGGATCGATCTCGTTGTTATGATCGGATCCACTCCCCCCGACCCCATCAAAGCTGACCTCTCCCCTCGAGGTGTTATTGTCGACCTTCCGTGTTGTTTGATATGCGTGAGCATCGGGAGGAACTGGACCTCGTCCATTCACATTTTTGGAAGCACCCGATAATGCC
This sequence comes from Nicotiana tabacum, assembly GCF_000715075.1. Taxonomy (NCBI): domain Eukaryota; kingdom Viridiplantae; phylum Streptophyta; class Magnoliopsida; order Solanales; family Solanaceae; genus Nicotiana; species Nicotiana tabacum. Next base: position 7,157,519 of record NC_134087.1, read on the forward strand.
TGCTTCAGCTCGGTGATAACCTTATCCTGCCGTGTAAGATGGCCTCTTGTTGTTCTTGAAAGACCCTTACCGCTTCGACGATGTGCTCTTCTTCAGCATCATCAAGAGTCGTCTCTCGAACATGTCGTGATTACCGCCTTTCGTGGACCGGAGTGGCCTCGTTCCCCTCACTGCGAGTATCACTGATTAAATTCTCATACTAAGGCTGATTTCCTTGGGCCTCAAGGTTGTGTGTGTTGCTAACACCATTATTTGCCATTTTTATGATTTTTTACTAAGAACAAATAATCAAACACATTAGTAAAAGAGGCAAGGACCAACTTAAATACACAACTATCTAAGCCCCATGGTGGGCACCAAACTGTTTACTCGTAAAATAGTACAGTTGAATTTATAGGTGGTTTATAGACAAGTGAATTAATTTGATCCACAAAAAATAGAAGAATTAGATAAAAAATATAATACTTAGCCGTGAGATGGAGATAAAAATAACAGAAATAGTAATTCCGGGAGCAGGGCTTCCGGCACAATAACAACGATATCAGTAAATAAAAAGATAAAATTATATTGAACTTTGAATAAAGTGTAGCGTATGTTTGCCAGAAAATTCGTATCATTTACAATGATAATAGAGCTCACTATTTATAGTTGCACCTAGGGAACAAGGTCGTAGGATCAAACCCCTATTTAATGTCAATTATGAGGGTCGTTGAAGAAGGGTAACGACAGACAGTGAATGCCATATTCTTTGTTACGGGCTGCGTACTTAATGTTGTAGAATATTCCTCATTAAATACTACCAGGTGGCAGACATTTACTTCATCTTTATGAGTATCATTTCTCTCGTAACACACAAGATCGCTGCCTCAGATTCAACTATCTTCTATTTTCGGCTCCACATATCACTTTCTCATGGGATCATTTAATATAAACATATTTTACCGTATACACTTCCTTTTGCGATGCCACGGTATATTAATCGACTTTTAGGCATCTCCATAACGTTTTATTATTAGTGTATTAACCATATCGGGTGCCTTGAGGCAATTGGGTGAGAATGGTCCTACTAATATAAATTCGAACAAACACCCCAAGTTTAGTACTTTAGCTACCACCATTATATACTACTAGTAAAGATGCTTTTCTTAGCATGTGTATTTATTATATTCACATCCTTAAATATGGACCAGTCCATAAAGTGCATCCTTTCATAACTATTTCTCTTATTATATACTCGTATTTTTAATTTATGTGATTCATTTTTTCAATCTATCCCGCAAAGAATGAGTTTATTTTATATTTAAAATATTTAATTTTAAATTTTCTATATTATAGTCACACAAATATTTATAGCTTGGTTCAGAGTATAAATTTTAAATATTTTTTTTTACTTAAACTCTATGCCTAGTCAAAATACATAAAATACAATAGGACAAAGGGAGTATCATTTACTTTCTTTACTATTTCATCATTTGAAGTTTGAACTAAGCTAGACTTTGTAGAGTATTTTGAATGAATTGGTGGTAGAAGTATTTGGAAAAAAGCTGCAATTGGAATACGTTCAATTTATCCAAATGATTACGTAATTTTTTTTTTTTTCATTTTTTGGATTAGTTTCCTAGCTACTTCCTTCGAAGCGAATCAAATAGTAAAGGTTAGCTTCATAAAATTTTGAATTTTACTTTTAATTGTTTTCAAAATGTTCAAAGTTTTGTATTTTATACTAATATCAATGATCATGATTCATGATATATTTCTTCTTCTTGTAAACTCGTCGCATATATATGGCTTTGTTTCTATCTATTATGCTGTGTGAGCTCTAGGAAACTTAGTGGGCGTTTGGACATAAGAATTGTAAAATTTTAAAATAGGGTGAAAATTTTTTTCAAGTGAAAACGGTATTTAAAATTTAGAATTATGCTTGGACATGAATATAATTTTGGGTTGTTTTTGAAGTTTTGTGAGTAGAAATTTTGGAAAACAATATTTGGAGTTTTTCAAATTTTCGAAAATTTCCAAAATGCATCTTTAAGTGAAAATTGAAAATTTTATGAACAAACGTTCATTTCAGAAAAAAGTGAAATTTTTTTTAAGAAAAGGGAAAAAAAAAGTCTATCGGGCTCTTAGAACTTTCGTATTTGTGACATTGTGGGTATTCTTGTTCATCTCTGAGCTTTTGAGCTGACAGCGCATTTGGATTTTTTTTCTCTAGTTGTTGCGTTATTCAATTGGTTTTGACGTGGAATGTTAATCTTTGTTGTACAATTAATTTCTGTAGAGATCTAAAAGTCGATTTACATTAAAGTAAGGGGTGGGAGTTCGGGCGTTTGAATTGGATATGAGAATTTGATTTTGATTTTTGATTTTTGGATTAAAGAGATGACAATCTAAATTCAGATTATTTATGTTCGGTTTCAGATTAATCGGTTTGGATATTATGGATTTTCGGTTTCGAGTGTATAAATTGAGATGTTTCTACTATTTACAAAAATGAATATTCAAATGAAGTACTCATCTTAATTGCCTGAAAGTTCCTCATTCTTGCCGCAACCATCCAAATAAAATATTCAAGTAATGAAATTATTATTAAAAAAAAATACAACAGAGATATTAATACGGCCGATAAGAAGAAGCAATAGTAAAATTATGTCCAAATAAAGTATTCTGATAGTAACTTAGTAATTAACATTGAATATATGAGATAATATCTAATAGGTAGGATATTGAACTTATTACTATTGACATATGGATAAGTGACTAAATATAAAATATAAAAAATTTCGAATTTTCGGATATCCAAAAATCCGAAGTACCAAATCCAATATCCAATCCGAAATCTAAAAATTTTAAAAATTAATCCAAGATCCAATTCATAATCCTAAAATCCAAACCAAAAATTCAAAAATTCAAATTTCGGATTTGTCCAAACTATACTCACCCTTAGTTGAGGTGTGATAACATTAATTTTCCAAAAAAGCCTTCTCTCTTCTACATTCTCTTTATCTATTATTCACGAGCTCACTCTCGTCTCTTTGCTCTAATATACTAATACAGTGCTACAAGCAGGAGCTGAAAATGATAGTGTGTATGCAGACCTCACTTCTGCCTTGTAAAAATAGAGAAATTATTTTCGATAAAATCTCTGATCAAGATACAAATGTTCTAATTATTATGCTTTAAGCTAAACTCAATTTACTTTGTTTGGATAAATTAAATTTACGTGTGTAAAATTACACAATAAATAATTATAATGACAAATTTCTTAAACTAGTTATAATAGGACTAATATTTAATATTATCACCCCAATTAAACAGTGTAGCGTCGTTTTTCCTAGTATCAAAACCAAAAAATGGAATTTCGGGAGAACGAAAGGGGAGATAGCTGGTGGGAGCTAAAAACCAAGTGGGTTTTACGTATTGAAGTCCAAAACCCACCAATATCAAATTCGTGTTCCAATCCTCTTTCTCTCTCTACCTCGATGGCTTCGCTTCAAGCTCTCCCTTTAAATATTCGCTTTTCATCCCTATCCATTTTCTTCTTCCCTTTTTCTTCGCTTTTTCCATGGCTTCCCTTTTTTCTCTCCGAACTTCCAGTTTCCATAATCAGTAAGTTCTCTCTATTGCCTCACATTTTCTCTTATATTTACAACTATGCTTTCCAATTCCGTCGTTATATCATATATATACTTGATGAATCCTGAAATCTCTCAGCTATACATAAGAGTCAACGAATTTTTTTGCGTTTGATATTTCTTAATTAAGTAATGTGCTTAGTGTAGATTTACTGTTAAGTATCAGATTCATTTCCGAGACGGAAATTCAGGGGCAAAAATGTGAATGCGCACTCTGTGCTTGGGGAATTAATGAAGTATAAATTAATGGTGGAGTAGATTTGTGGATTTCTTTTTGTTTCATGAATTAAGAAAGAAACCTTGATCTATAAAGCATCAATCTCTGTTGTTCTTTCATTTAGTTAATAGTAAAGAAGCTTATTTAGAGAATGACACGGATGAAAATGTAACACTAAAATTAATTAGATTGATTGGATAGTGGAGTGAGTGATATGCGATATGAAGATGTCTAAAAAGTGAAAGACAAGTTCTATAGAATGACATTCATTCGTGTATTATATGGCAATTTCTTAAGAAAGATGTGCTTACGCAATTATAAAAGATTGGACGGTGACAAAGGGGACAAGTGTAGTACATACTGAAAATAGAATGAGAGAAGATTGCTAGAGATGTGATCAAGTAACTAGGATGATTGAGGATACTAAATTGGAGATGAGATAGGGACCTAAATCACATGGAGGAAAGTTGTTTCATAAGATATTCAATCTTGTGAAATCAATGTGAATTTAGCTAAGAACAAACTATAATGCAAGCAAATCGTCCATATAGCAGCAACCAGTTGGGATTACTGTTCAAAGTTTAGTTGTTATACACTTCAAGTTCGGTGTTTGACGAAAGTATTTTTATTCTTGTAATAGACTTGTATATCAATATGGAGATACTTTGAGATTTAGAGAAATTCTACTTTTAGATAACTCCTAAGTTACCTCAGAATATGATTTATTTAGTATTCGCATGAAATAAATCCAAATTGAGTGGCATGGATATTGTGACTCATATAGTCAACCCCAACTAGTTTGGGACGGAGCATAACTGGTTTATTGAAATACTAAGTGCAATAGGAAAAAGTCCAAGTGCTTACAACTGAACAAGGAAAGAAAAGGTTTTACTATTATCATTCTTGTACTAGCTCTAGAGTTGCATACAATGGTGGTACATCCAAAATGGAAAAGATTTGAAGCTTGGTTGACGGTTGTCCTTCATCAAGTCATAAGTTATCACTTAATCACCTCAGTTTAGCTATCTGAACTTTTGTGTTTGAAGGAGAGTGTAAATCATTCCACTGAAAAGCTTACTATCAACCTTAGATGAATTTGGCCAGGAAACTTTAAACACCATCTGAAGGAAAGACCAAGCAAGTCTACAAGGTTTAGGGTTCTTAACTTGAAAGCCCCAATCAGAAATCTTTAAATTATAGATAGATGCATTTGCATTGGTTTACTTTTGTGAGAATACAGAGGTAGATTATGAAGGTCCTTGAGACCTCTGATTCCTTTTTCAGCCATTTAATAAAATTCAACATTGGCTCTTTTTTGCTGCAGAGAAATTGTCCGATCATGGAACTTAGAAAAATCTGGGTGTAGGAAACTATGTGCATCAAATATATATGTGAAAGACCACGGTTTAGGCTGTCTAAAATACATCATTCTGCAAGGATATCTTTCTGCATCATTGTCCCAGAAGATTTCAAGGAAATGCATCCCTTCAGAAGCTCTAGGATCAGTGGCAGCTGCAGGCAACCCTGATCAAAACATTATTGAAATGGATCCTTCCTTAGCTAGTTGTAACAGGAATGAGCTGGAATTCAGTCGAGTCAATTGTCTTGTGTGGGTACTGCATGAATCTGCGAGAAGCTTTTCAGTTTCAGTGCAGACCCTTGAATTGGCTAAAAATGGGCCTGAGCTTGCAATGGCATGGGTTGGGGTGGATGTGCATGCGTGGCATAAAAGCATCGCGTATCAGGTATGGAAGTGCAGCCTGCAGTTCCGTAAATAGAGATTTTTGACACACTGCATTTGTTCTTCAGTTTTTGATTGTGAAGGTTGATATCAGAGTCAATTTTCTATCTTAAACACTTAGCTCATAACTATGATAATTGGAAAGTTTGCGAACTTTGGAACCTATGCAACAAATAAAAAGCAGATGATGCTACACAGGTAGCAATTTATGCTTTGCTCAAAGCAGCAATAGAAGTGGAAGTGTTTCTTTCTCGCAAACGCAGCAACAATGCTTCTTCTGTTCATGAAATGTAAGTTTGACTATCTTGAACTTTTCCACATTTGTGTATTATTGTGTAGTTTAAACATTAAGACTTAAGACTATCAATCCCTCGCTCCCTCAGTTTTTATCTTCTCTTTTGATCATATTCATTCTTCATCATGGAACTCACATCATGAACCCATTTCTGTTTGCATGTGTTCTATGGAGAAGGAAACTGCATGACACATTTTGGCGGTCTTGTCTTTATTCTTATTTTCATTTTCTTCTCCTTTTTGCTTTGCCTCAGCCTATCCCCAATCACCGACTTACTGGGGGAGCGCATCGAAAGTCAGTTGAATGTAAGGAATCCAAAGTTGGTGCAGTGGTTTAGAACACTGGAGCTGCCACGGATAGCGGGAATGTTCATTCCCCTTTTCAAGAAATGGTCTGTGGATTACGCAGGAAGGTATGTCCTTAAAATCCGTTCTTTTTTTATCAGGTTATATTTGCTGTCTTCATGATGCAACCAAACTCTTTTAACAGTAATCTGCTGATTGATATTGGGCGTGTTCTTTATCTCTCAGTTGTTAAAACATCTTATACAGAATTATTCAGTGGTGTTGCAGGAAATATCTTGGCCATAAGTTGTTGCACCGCAGTAAGGAAGTTAGGCTCAGGGCGAGTTTCTTGTCCTTTGTTTTCTGCTTCGATTGAAGATGCACTAGTAGAGCTCATGAACTTGTCACATAGACTTGTTTCGGTTGATAAGTTGCACTATTTAGCAACTGAGGCTGGATTTGAAGAAGACTTCTTGTTTCATTTTGGTAGAAAGGTTCTACCAAGTAACAGTATTGAAGATGTAGAATTTTGGATAGGATTGGTTCAAAGAAAACTCAGTAATGCATTCCACAGAGAAAATGTGATTACAGACAAGCATGCTTTTCACGAGAAGGTTAGCGTTTACTAATTGATTGGAGGCAATTAATGTTGTGAAATATCTCCTTGTTACTCTTGCATAAGAACTGCGGAATACCTACAAACTTATGATATCTCACTGTAACTCCCTTATAAAACTATGTTTCGGTCTTGAAATTCAGAGAAAGAAGGATACGTCTATGATTCTTATTCTCTCTGTTATGTGCGCTTGTTATCAGAAATTGTCTTTAATGTTAAAGAAACTCTATCTTGCAACTGGTTCTGAACGGATAAACTTTTTCTCCCTATATCTATAAATTCTATAAAACATATTGATGATAGCAACAATAACAATAATTATGAAATAGTTAGTTAGAGGACTTAAGGTTTCCCCTGCCTAAAAAGATAATGAAGATTCTTCGACAACTTGGATGCATCAGTTAATTATGAAGTTGATAAAATAAGTTATATATTGAACTGATTGTAGTTTCGATGTCTGACAGGTTCAGGAAAATAGTTTGGCTACCCTGGGGCTTTTTGCATATTTGGGAAGAGAGACAAGATTGTTCCTCTCAGAAATGGGTGTAAAGGATCTTGATGAGCAAACTAAAGATTTTCTGAGGTATCTACAATAGAGAGCCTACTTACTTTCCCCTACTCTAGTCAGTGTGGTTTGTTCATTTGATTGAAATTGGACAAATTTTGTGCTTTCTCCCTGCAGTTACTTAGAATGCGGTAGCCTTCTTATGTATCCTGAATTCTCCACTCTGTCTGAGTATCAGCTCTTCATGGAGGTTAGTACTTACATTAATTTGGAAGACAAAGGAAATAAACAATTGATTAGAACAATTCTCGCAGGTAGTAGCGAATGAAATTGGATGGCTCGACTTTTATGCTGCATCTGCTACCAAATTTTGTGACAAAAGAAGATCCAAACAACATCCAATTCAAGCAGAGAAAGAAATAATCTTGTACACTGTTTTAACTGTATGCTATGATATTATAGCTGGATTTGCTCACTATAGCAACTCTGCGCAGCAGCCATTAGAAGCAGATTTACTGGACTTCTTGCTTCAGAGGTATCAAATCGTTCTGAGAATGCACTGTTGGAATGTCTAAATGTCGTTCACTTTTTAGCTAATTTCCGTCAATCTCTTTAGTCAGAGTCTGCTTTCTGGATGCCTGGAGGACTACTGGGCAGCTTATGATAGAACAGGGTATGTTGCCTTTATTAGATAAGAGAAGATACCTTCTGTTGCTGCAACATTCCAATAATGTGTTGTCTATCTCTCTCGAGCAGAGAACTGCAAAAAAAAGCTGAAAGAAGTGCATCTGATCCAGCAGCATCTTTGATTATTAAAGGTGGCATGAGTTCATCCATCATATTGGAAGCGAAGGAGAAGCCAACTGAGTTGATAAAAACGGAAAATCATCCATATGGATCTAGATTGAATCAGATACAGGTAGCAGATTGAATAAATAGGAAATAAACCATCAAGAACTCTTGGTCCAAAGAGTCTGGATTACTAAATTCGGTGTCCGACAAGAAAATTCTCTCTAGGCATAGTAGACAGTTCTTACTTTATTCATCAATTCTTCCGAACATTTGTACACAACCTTTTAACTTGATAGTAGTTTATGAAGCCCTTTATAGATTTTTCATTTCTCTTATTGAATGTCAGGCCACCAGCTCCGGTGTGATGGACCCTTTGACGTTGGTGGAGTTGGATTGCTCTACTGCACCAAAAACACGTCAAAATTTTCTAACAAAATCTACGACCAAGCTGATATCTGCAAGTACGGTAAGTTACTCCAGTTATTCAATCAAATCAAAAGAGTATGCTCTACAGTTGTTAATTCGTACTGCATTGTGCTAGGATATCTGGATGGGTAGTGAATTGCTCTTTACGGACATATCGGATGCTTTGAGCCTACTTATAAAGCAGTTGAAAGGCCGCCGACTAACAAAAAGGGAGGGAAAGAAAATGAAGAGAACGCTGGGTGATATTGCTAACCTTGTGCCCATAACCATCTTAATGCTACTTCCTGTAAGCATCAACTATATGAAACAATGGATTTCCGTCTGTCTGCTCAAAGCTTCAGTTTTTGGCTGAATGAACTGGTCTTCTAGTCCACTCCATGCTATATGCTAAAAATGGTTTAAGGGACTAAAAAGTAAGCAGGATAAAATCTTTTTATAAGGCAATGATTCGGAAAATGTGCCATGTCTATCTTGGTCCCAAGATTACTAAAAACTTCCTACTTTTTTGTCTTCTACAGTATTGTATTAATGGAAGTGTATTGATTCTAATAGTTGCTTGACCACAAACTTCCGTCATGAACAACTTTCATCTAGTTTCAGGATGTCAATGTGAAATTCTTTCCTATTGTTCTCACAAAAAGCTTCTCAAAGATTCACTTTGATAAATCTAACAGGTTTCTGCCGTGGGTCATGCAGCCATGCTAGCCGCGATCAAGAAATATGTCCCGAGCTTGGTACTGTAATCTATCATTCTACACATTATTCCTCCTCCTGTTATGTGCTTATATTATTTTTTTTGTGTTCCCAGATTCCTTCTCCTTATTCTTCCGAAAGGCTTGATCTAATTAAACAATTAAAGAGAACGAAGAAGAAGGAAATCCAAGCTCGGAGCAGCAGTGGCGACCCTTCTTTTAAAGCTGTAAAGTGAATTAAAGCTGTTGGAAACAACTTTAGTATCATGGTTCTGGTTCGGCTCAACATTCTGTAAAGTGGCAAGTAGAGTTGCATATGCCTCATTGTAGCCGGCTATTAGGGAAACAGAAAGAATACTTCGTTCAAAAGCACCTTTACACACAAATCCTGCTAAATTTAGTTCTAGAGAAAGCAACTTTGATCAAGTGTATTTGGTTAGGTATTGTCTGACAATTGTTCATATTGGCCATGGTTTAAAGTGAAGCTTTCAGTTTCAAGGATTCATTTGTGTCCACAATATTTTGATGTGCGTACAGTGATTTGATTCACAGTGAATCCAGCTCATGATGTCGTTATACAACACAGTTAGCATTTTATTTCACTGAGAAACAGACAAATGCTTTGACGTAGACAAATGCAGAACACTGCAAGAATATATTAAGGTTTTCCTATAGCATGAGATTCTTTTGTAGCATGGTTGTAGGTACAGAAGATTTCGTAAATGTAAAATATGAAAATACTTCTTATGCATTTTAAAGGAGAGAGAGAGAGAGAACTTTATTTTCTTTACTTTTGGTTAGGATGGGAGAAAAAAAATACTCTTCTTGGGCTAACTTAGTAGATTTAATGGGAAGAATGAAAAGATAACTTCCTTTTTCTATCCGTCATGTTTAGCTTATATATATTTTTTGTTCTGATGCTTGTCATGAGAACAAAGGTGTTTCCCTGATGTACCTCTGTTTTGGTTTGGTCGTATAAATATTTGTTGCCTCTAAAAAAAAAGACTTCCTTGTTATGAAGAAATACTTTTAATGCTCATTCACTCACAGTGGCTGGAATAGCTCAGTTGGTTAGAGCGTGTGGCTGTTAACCACAAGGTCGGAGGTTCAAGCCCTCCTTCTAGCGTACGAGTTAAATGTTTTTTCAAGTGCTTCTTTAAGACAAACCTCTAACTAAAGAGAGTTCAGATCTTTCAATTCGCTTCTTTCTCCTTTTGGGGTATTTTAGAAGTTTTAATGACCGATAACATTAAATGTTTTCCAGTTGCAGTCGGTCACTAGCGCTACTGAACCGTCGCCGCTCGCCTATAAATACAAGGCCCCTTCTTCGAATTGAGAACTTTACTTCCATCTTTGAACCTCCTCCTAATTTCTCTGATATCTCTCCTTCTCTTCATTTCTTTGTCTCACCACCTGCTATTTCTGCCCTTTTAATGCCGAAAAATACCAAACTCCGCTTCTTTTCGCTTATCTAAATCTAAATCAATGGCAAAAACTTCTAAAACAGTTTTGACCTCTAAAATAGTACCGTTAGACAGCTGTGGCCTTGAGATCACGATATGAATTCCAGAACGGCTTTGTACTAGGCGGTTAGACAACTGTATAATAAGATTCCTTACTACAATTAGAATTGTACCTTATTTAGGATTCCCCTACTATATAAACGGGATTCCAATCATTTGTAACGCATCAATCATTGACAAGAGAATATGTTCTTCACTTTCTTGCTTATTGCTCATTAGAATTGTCTTTTAACTTTATTGATCTTACTGACCTACCTCGAGGCCAGCTTAGCTCGAGGTCGAGACTGGCTTGTCTACTGGTTTGATTCAACTTATTTCTTTAATTTATACGTTTGATTCTTTGATTATCAGTTGGTATTGGACTAAATCACATATCTTTAAGACCACAATACAAATTTAGTTGTTACACAGATTTTAGGGTAAACAGTTTGGCGCCCACCGTGGGACTAAAGATAATGTTGATACCCATTTTTTCCCTAATATTTTCAAAACTATGCGTTGGCACTAATTAGTATTTTTCATACAATTTCTGCATTTTAAGAATATTTTAATTAATTTATCCCAATATTTTATTTACAAAACAATCACTGATTGCATCACAAAATAGTTTTATAATAATTTTTGTGGCTTAATTTATCATTTGCATTTATATTAAATTTCAATTATTGCGCAAATAGCCACATTGGTATTTTTAGGATGCAATTGCAATTACTTTGCGATTATAGCCTATGCATGCATTATTATATTATTTTTACCGAAAAATAGCCTTTTATATTTTTAAAATATTAAGTAATTACTTTAAAATATTTCCATGTAAGAAAATCATTTTTATAATTTATTAACTATTTCTTAAAATTATTTTAGCAATTAATTACGTATTTAATAAACAACTTTTTTTATTTATTTTGGACCTAGCCGATTAAATTAGCCCAATTTTAACCTCCCCCAATCCCAATTGAGCCCAAAACTTACCCAGCCCAAATCTATAACACCCCACCCGGCCCCAAATCTGTTCAATCTTGGCCGTTGATCATAGAGATCAACGACCATCATTACTCCTTACCTTTTTAGTTCCAAACGACCCCCCAAACCCAGCCATTCTCACCCAAACAGCCGCCCTGAAACCCCTTTCCTCTCCAATGCTCTCAAAACCTAACCCTAATCCACCATCGTCGTCACTCATCTATGGCCATCCATGGTGGTTTCTCACCACCCCAGGCCTCTAATGGCCTCTCCTGTACTGGTATCACCATCTCCAGGGTCCTCAAGGGACCAGGGTTAGTCTGCTTATGCCTTTGGTCTTTGCTCGCCTATTTTAGGTTGTTCCAGTTCGATTTTGAGTAAGATCTTCCTATATCGCCTTAGATCTATGGATTTCTAAGCTTGCTTCTTCATCTCTGTGTTGTTCTTCTTGAAATCCTAATTTTTGTCCTTTGAACTTCTCAGATCCGTGCAAGATCTGAGATAGATCGAAACTATTTCGTATGAGTTTTACAAGAACCTTTTGATTTTTACAAGAACCTTTTGATTTTCGAATGGTTTGCCATTTTTCTAAACTAAGGTTTCCCGGAATTTTTTTTCCCAAAATATTTGATAATTTTGAGTGTTTAGTCTTCTATTTCTTATTTTTTAACCGATTTCGTAAGGTTTGCTCTAACCCTAACTCGTTTATGCTAAAAACCCTATTTTTTTAACATTTGTTTGGTTTCTGAGTTACTTGCGTACCTAATTTGTCCTATGCTTTGATTCCTGTAATTTTTCTTTAGCCTAATTAGATGTCTTGTGATTTTTATCCTAATGTGCCTCTATTAAGGTTCTTGGTTCGACTTTTCTACTAATTCTATGTGTCTATATTCATTTTTTGCCTATTCATGGTAAACCTATACTTTTCTCCTTAAATCAGTAACTGATTTGGATTCTTGATTTGTCAATTTGTTTCGTTAAGACCTATGTGCTAATTCCTGACTATTTTCTTTATTTACAATCTTGATTAGCTTTCTTACCTTATTCGATTAACCATGATATTTACTGATACTTTACTAATCATTTCCTTAATTAAACTTCAGTCTATTTACCCCTAATTGCTCATTTGATTTTCTTTCCTTAAATATATTCTACCTTTACCGTTGGTTAATTACCCTTAATTAAGGGAAAATTACACTAATTGGTGTATAATCGATTCTGTGGCTTCCTTAATTGCAGAAGAGTTGATTCCCTTTACCTTATTTTCCTTGCTCTTAACTGCTATATATACTCTCCTTTACTCCTCACTTCAAAAAAACACGAACACTAGTTCCTCTACACTCTCACACTCTCAAAAGCTCTCTCTCTATATTCTCTTCTATTACTTGTAATTCTCACTAATCCTGTCAGCTGTATGCCAAGGCTGGCTATTTGCACCATCTTTGCTCTATGCTCTGTATTCTCTTCTTAACTGGTATGTCCTGATTTAATTCACAATCCAAAACTATGTGTTTATCTCTGTTACTGCAGTTCTTTAGTTGTGATTTCCAGTTCTATTTGCTATTCTACTGTCACATGCTCAATGTGTAACCAACATGCGTAGATTACACTGCCTAATTACTATATCACTCAGCATGTTTAAGTTTGTTCCGTTAAAAGCTATAGCTAGTATACTGTTTAGTATGCCTAATTATGCTTTAGATAATTGCATGGATCCTATTTGTTCACTAGTATGTCCAAGCTGCATTGTGTGTTTACTGTCTCATCCAACATGTCTAAATTCTGCTTGTTCTACATGTGATTAGTATTTGTAAAACTTAAAATGCTTTATGAAGTTCTTGTCTAGTTTGTTCAAGTCCAATGAGATCCTGTTAAGACATCTAGTCCTTTCAAAGGTACTCTAGTTGTGTGTATTGGTCATGTCTAAGACCTATGTGTTCTCAACATATCTTTGTAACTAACTTGTCAATTCCATAACTTCTCGAGGAATCTATGTATTTGTTTTCTATCACTAAGGTGTATTCTAGGTGTCCCCTACCCCTTCTCCTTGTGTGAAGTTTGTTCTGGGATTGGTATTCTGATTTCAAGATGTTCTTTTTCATGCTTTTCCAGCTATTGTTTTACTCAAACCAGTACAGATTTTCAGAAAACTCTTTTCATTCCCAAGACCTTTCTTTATATTGTTTACCAAACTCTTTCAAATCATAATGCACTCTCACATTACTCTTAGATTACTAAGTCCTGCCCCTCTAGTATGTGTATTGCTTTGAGACCCTTGAGATCTCTCTGAACTCTGGCATATCAGGGTTGACACTTCCACACTGCACATAAATCAGTTCTTATTTGAGAAAGGTCTGGGTGTGAGCACTGCTCGGGATCCTTGAGGTCCTTAGGGAACTCTGACACACCTAGACATGAAATTGGCTATGGAACTTTGAGCACTTAAGACTACTGAAGGCTTGGAAATTACTTTGGGCCTACTTCAGGCTCCCTATAGATTAATGTATATTTGTAGTTATGTAATTTATTCAGTTCTTGGTCTGTAATAATTGATTGTAAACAAATATTGGGGTGACTAGTTAAAAGGGAGGGTAGTTGTATACTGTGGGTAAAATTGGGTAGATAACATGCCTATAGGGTTTATTTTGATTTATATATGCGGTGTTAGACAACCTGCCTATAGGATTTCTTGGTTGAAATGAATTCTACCTTTTCTATTTCATATAATTAGATATCATGCCTATAAGGGTAAAGTAACTGAGGTTCAGTTTCCATTACATCATTTATTCAAATTCATATCCTTAGAAATCATGCCTATATGATTAAAAATCAGCTTTAATAGAAACCATGCCTATAGGGATTTCGCTTTGGTCAAATAAGTTCTGCTTGCTTCACCTTACGCTTAATTAGAAATCATGCCTATAGGATCTAAAACCAGTTTAGTTAGACCTAAAATAAGTTTAACTTTAACTCATGTTTGTAGATTTCGAATTGGTTTAATTAACTAATCTATTCGTTTCTTTAATAAGTTTCCAACGCTGCATTAATTAATATTACTAGAGAGCATGCCTATAGGATCCAAATTGCTCGTTTAAAATTGTTTACTGTCTCATTGCATTCCTCATTATGATTAGATACCATGCTCATAGGACATCACTATTATACGCCTAAGCAAGCCTGTAAGGCGACTAAAATTTTGCAATTGTAAAACTGCACCTTGTATTTGTAACTGCTCATGTTTCAACAGGTTTAAAAAAAATCAGTAGGCAATGGATTAAGTTCTTCACTTTGGTCTTAACTCAATATTGCATATTCACTGCTCACCTATATATCATGTTCTAGAGTTCTTCTTAAATATCTGAAAACTGTTGTTTGAGACATGCACTTACTTGTTTTGTTTGTGGAGGTAAAATATGAGCCTTTAATTTTTCCCTCTTTAATGCGGTCCTAATATTTTTTGGTTGACGCCTAGATTTTTTTTCCTTTAAGTACCTTAGGATGGTCTAGAACTACCTAAATTAGAGGGTCCTAAATACCTCCAGGGCCACAAGGAAGGGACGGGTAATGCACGCATAGGATATCTGTCAAGGTTGCTACAACGTTTTAGGCTATGACCAACGGAAGGGAATTAGGTAGTAAGGATATGATGACTACGCGCTAATGTCACGTGTAGCCCCTCATTGAGGAGTGATTACCGGACATTGTGTGGGTATGATCCTGTAGGCTAACCAACCTAGGACCCATCTTTCCCAACTCCCGTTGCTTAAATAAATTTACTTTTCTTTACATATGTGCAAGTTGTTCAAACCTCTCTCCTTCTCCCATTACCTGAATCATACATGTGTTTAGAATGTATAAACATGCTTTTATTTGCGAATGGTTGTTGAAATTGTTTACTTGCTAAAAGACTAATTCACATAGTTTAAGTTCGGCCGGGACCCACCGTTGTGGATCACGAGGGGTGTCTAACACTTTCCCTCAAGGTTATTTCGAGCCCTTACCCTAATCTCTGGTGATGCAAACTAGTTACATGAGTTAACCGCTCTAGGTGACCTAACGCACCATAATCTGTTAGGTGGCGACTCTTCAAATACCCAAATCCCAAAAGAAAATGAGTTGTTCCCAATAAATGTCAAAACCCAGACTTCCGCGAGGAAAAAGGGGGACAGCACGACGACTCTGCTGGGGATATTTTTAGGCTCTTACCATAATGAACTTATTTTTTATGAATTAGTCCAAGCATGCCTTATCCCGTACCCTTTCCCTTATTTGAATTTAACTGTCTATTTTCAAGCATTTATGATTTCTTTTCCTGAAATTGACTTGTCTCTTTATTTTCTTTTTTTGTAACTTCCTTTTAATTATTTAAATACTGTATTTATTATTTTTCCTACATGAATATACCTGACAACATGCCATTTATTGTTGCATAAATCATGCTCCACATTATATTCCACTCGTGCGTATCAAATCCTATAGCAACGCTTGATGAGTGGTTGCGCTCTTCCAATTTATTACCCTTAAATTTGGAAAGGCTTATTTACGGTAAAACTAGTCGATCAGCGGTGCAGTCGATGGTTCCGTGCCTTCCCCCCTCAAGTTGTCCGCTTGAGGTTACCGGTCTAGGCCCCATAGTAACCTTAATCTGATCGTAATTGTGCATGTATCATGGTCAAACCTAGTCGGATTAATATATTGTCCACATAATAATACTTTAAGATGAGCCTTATCCAAAAGTCCACCGGGGTTTCCATAATCCTAACAGACATAATCACGTTCTGTGCATTAATTTGGAGAACTAAATGCCATTATGCTAATCATGAATGTACAAATAGTGGAGTCTGGTGGGGGAGAAGGGCCTAACATTTTTGTTTTGCAGAAAATGAGGCATGAGGTCCCTAGATTCGACATGGTCAGCAATATTCCATCATTGCTACTAGATTGGTGGGAGGACCTTTCCTCAAGTGACAAAAAACACGTAAGAAAGCACTTGGGAAATTTACCTTCTCTACTAGACATTCAGCCAAACAATAGGTTGCTTGAGGCTCCACTTTGTTCTGGGATAGTGAAAGGGTTGTTTTCCATTTCGACGACATAGAAATGACTCCCCTCCTAGAAGAAATTGAGGGACTTGCAGGACTGACTTGGGATATCCCTGGGTTGTTGGTACTGGAGAACCGTACTGGTAAAGGGTTCCTAAAGATGCTGGGGTTGAAGAAAAATGCTGACTTGGAATGCTTGAAGAAATCCTACATACCCTTCGAGTACCTATATGAGAGATATGGCCATAGCAAGTCCTACCGTACCTTCCACGACGAGCTTTCTATCACTTCATTGTGTGCTTCTTGGGCCTGATAGTATTCCCAATGCAAAGAGAAAGAATCCATACGAGGTTGGCCATGGTCTCCAAAACTTTGATGGAAGGGATTAATGTACAAATATACACTGTAGTCCCCATGATCATATCCGATATATACAGGGCTCTAGAGCGTTGTCAAAGAGGAATTAAGCATTTCGAGGGTTGTAACCTGTTGTTGCAGTTGTGGTTATTAGAACATCTTTAAAGGGGTCACTATAGCCAAGAATTTCCGCGAAAGGGCTTGAAACGACCATATTGCCTTCCATCACCCTAAGCGGATGACTTACATTCCGGACATATTTGCTCAGCCAAAAAGTGCCAAAGAGTGGGTAGAGTTCTTCAACAATCTGACTGAGGAACAAGTGTAATGGATATTTGAATGGTTCCCAATAGATGAATTCATCATCAGATCCAGGGACGCTCCACACTTGGTGCTGATTGGGTTGAGAGGGATATACCCTTATTTCCCTATCCGAGTTATGAGGAAAGCAGGTAGAAAATAGGTTGTACCAAGTATCGCCAAGATGAGCCATTTCAGAGTGAATTTTCAGGATGACAATGTCCCTTACAAATTCCATGCTCAGCATATGTGGCACTGCAAGATCATTTTGGAAAAGAACACCATTGAGCCAGACATGTATCATACGGGGTGTGAACCTCTCTACCCAGCATGGTTAGAGGACAATTTGAAGGAAATGGTAAGGCCAGTAGTCGATCAAGGGAATATGATCATAAAAGAAGAAGCTGAACCTCAAGTCAAATACAATAGGCTACGCAAGAGGGTCCACGACTCTAAGAATGAGCACCGAGAAATACACGAGAGAAATATGAGGTTGATCGACGAGTGAAAAGAAATGGTTGTCACTTCCAATAGAAAATTGGAATATCTGGAGCGAGGATTAGTGAAGTTGGAGGGTAAAGTCTTAAAGAGGATTGAGGATTGCCAGAACGCTAAAGGAAGTGAAGGAGGACATTTGGCTAGAGCCTACCTACTGCTGGATCTGCGTGAGCTGGGGAACCTATATGATGGAGTTAAGAAGATCGAATCTGGGGAGGGTCCTTCTAGGACCAAGTAGACTAGATTTATTTGCTTTCCTAAATGTAATAAGACCAAGTGCCAATAGTGACTTACTTTTCTATTATCTTTGTGTCGTTTTAGGATTCGTTTATTTTCATATTATGAAATGAGGCATTTACTGGCATCTAAAGTTCTCCAAATCTATTTGTCGCTAGTCCAACCTCAGGCACAATGAAGCTCCCAAATTAGGACGCGAATTTACATTCTCGCAATATGTGTTTAAATACTGCAAACATTTCAGAATCCTTACTAACTTGTCTACCTTTTTATTTTTCTTTATTCTTTATTCCCATCCCCAAAGGTTGGTTCTCTATACTAGCATCATCAGCATATCACACTAGATCTAGGGGCCCTCCTCCTCCTCCAAGCAATACAAAAGGCAAAGGAAAAGCAAAAATGGATGACTTAAGTGGTATCCGAAAGGAGAACGCTGAGAATGTAGAAACCTCGAATGGCCGGAGTACTCCAACACCAAATAATCTAGTCTTGAGATTAGAGCAAAAGATACTGGAACTACAAGGAGAGCATGAGCAGGTCCGCAACTTAGCAAACTTGTTACTCACAAAGAACCCAGCACCTCCCCAAAACACACCAAACCAACATCCACAAAACCCTCATGCACCGCATCAATACGCAACCCCACCCCAAAATCTCAATCTCCTACCAATACGAACTCCGCCACAACACTACCATCAACCAATTTAGTACCCACAAACCGCCACTTATCATACTCCCCAGAATACACTACAACCCATTCCTGACCCTCAAAACTCTACCAATGACCACCATTACACCCAGGCACCTGGCACTCACCAAAACAACCCTATATATGTGGAAACTGTACCTCATTCTATCCAACCAATCTCTTATACACCAGAATCCTCCGAGAAGGACCTGCTCATTAAAAACATGCCTGAAGAACTCAAGACGCTGACAAGTCGAGTTCAGGGTATCGAAGGCGGCAAAGGAATAGAAGGTTTGAATTATGAAGACCTATGCATACAACCAGATGTAGAACTTCCAGAGGGTTACAAACATCTCAAGTTCAAAATGTTTGCGGTATAGGTGATCCCAAGGTTCATCTGAGGACCTATTGTGACAAGCTTGTTGGTGTCAGAAAGGATGAAAAGATCTGGATGAAACTCTTCATGAGGAGTCTTACTAGAGATGCTTTGTCCTGGAATACCAGCCAGGATCCCAAGAAATGGTCCAATTGGGTGAGTATGACATCTGATTTTATGGACCGGTTCAGGTTCAATACCGAAAATGTACCAGATGTTTTCTACATCCAGAATCTTAAAAAGAAACCCACCGAAACTTTTCGCGAGTATGCTACTCGTTGGAAGTCAGAAGCAGCCAAAGTCAGGCCGTCTTTGGACGAGGAACATACGAACAAGTTCTTCGTCAGAGCGCATGATCCACAATATTATGAAAGGTTGATGGTTATTGAAAATCATAAATTCTCTGATATCATCAAACTCGGAGAAAGAATCGAAGAAGGAATCAAAAGCGGGATGGTGACAAACTTTGAGGCATTACAGGCCACAAACAAGGCATTACAATCAGGCGGCATATCAAAGAAAAGAGATGTTGGGGCAGTAATGGTGGCTCAAGGCCCGAAATCTCCACTTACATATCAAACACTTCCACCCACATATTGTTGATACCCAATTTTTCCCTATATATTTTCAATATGCAAAATAACTTCAAAATGACATATATAAGCATATCCAAATGTTTTATTATTTTTCCATGATTTCTAAAGGTTTTTAAATCAATTTATTTTCCTCTTTTATCCATAAAAACCCAATAATTATTTCCAAAATTATTATTTTGGTAATTCATCTATTGGATTTTAATCTTTATGCCAAAGTATGGCTAAGGTAATATTTACATATTTTTACAATTTTATTTAGTATTTGTTTTAAAGCTAATTGCACATAATTGCAATATTAGCCATGTTAAGATTTTATTGTATTTTATATTCATAAAATTAAGTCCTATATTTTTAAATTTTTATTTACATGTTGTGAATCATTTTAGTGCTTTCAATTTATTTCCAAAAATTTATTTACTATTTTTTATAATTTAAAAAGGGGAACATTGGCTATTTAAATAACAACCCATTTGTATTTAATTTTTAGCCTAAATTGAACCCCAAATCAGACCCCATTTCCCCGTCCCAATTACAATTAAACCCGACCCCAACCCAATTTCAACCAATCCCAAACCCAGATTCCCCACCTACCCGTTTAATCCAGGTCGTTGATCATTCAGATCAACGACCACCGTTTACCCTTCCTAAAATAAACCTAGACGACCCCTTACCCTAATTCATTTTCCACCAAACGCCGCCCTTGAATCCCTGTTCTCTCAACTCTCTCTGCAGCCTCACATGAACCCTAGCCTCCGCCATCTAATTCCACTCTAATTCTCCTCAACCCCTGCCTAATACATGGCTTCTCATGGCCATTTGAGATGTGTATCGGCCTCCTATGGCTCCTGGATGTTTGTTTCCATGATTTCATGGCCAGATCTCAAAGAGATCCGGTCCATTCCTTGCTCAACCTCTGTCTCTGGTCTTTCTCCAGCCAACAATGGCCATTCAAATAAGATCCTTGACTTTTCTGGTTAGATCGGTAACTTTCAAAGCCTTTCTCACCTTTTCTGGGTTCTCTAAAACCCTAGACTTAAGATCTTTTGATTTTATTTCAGATCTATCATAGATCTGTACTTACTATGAACTTCTTAAGTGTTTTCTCGAAGGTTCTTCAATTTTTCTTTCAAAATGACTCTTCAGTTTTTCAACGATTAGGGTTTTTCTCTTAACCTCTTTTTAAAGATCTCTTCTCTGATTTTTTTTGGTGTTGTTTCATGATTTTACCATGTTCAAGCAGCTTGTTATGCTTTCCTTCTACTTGAGCCAGCATGTTGAAAACCCTAGTTCCTTTTTGGTCTCATCCGAGTTCTGAAATTGTTTGTTTAAATGTGTACTTGTTTGATTAAGTTCTTTGTTTTTGACTCTCTTCTCCTTGTTTGATTTATCTGATTTGAGTTCTTATCGTCTCTTAAACTCGACTATTGTCGAAGCCCTAATTTATTAAAAGAGTTTTCCTCACTTGTTACTTTGAGACCTTTACTTGCTTCTGACTCTCTTACCTGTTACTATGTTCTTCACTGTTGATTCTATGTGACTACTTGACCTACTAGACTACTGTGCTTCGAATATTTTCTTACTGCTGAATCCTAGTTACCCCTACTGCTATTGTATGTTTTGTTGTTTCTTTTTGTCAACATGTTTGACCCTGCATGCATGTTCATTCCTTGCTATTTATATGTTGAGGTGCAGAATCATTGGTTGATTCTGACTCCCTCAATGTTGCGACTGATTGCAAAAGTTTTCTTATGAACCCTAATCTTACTCGTTTGTTTGAATTAATTGATTCCTCTCCTTTAATTATTATGATGTTTTACCTTACTGAATCTTTTCCCAAAACTAAGTATACTTTGAACTTAGTCTCAATCATTTACCTCATACTTTTACTACCCCCTTATATAACAAGAATCAATTTGTTTCAAACTGATTTCTTTTCTTAATTAAACCTGTTAGTATCCGTTAAGCAGTGATCCCTTAATTAAAGGGAATCACTTATGTTAATTGATTCTGATTATGATTATTTCCATGTTTGTATTAAGACTTTACTTATTACCTTATTTTTCACTCGTTTTCAAAACTATAAATACCCGCCCTCTCTTCTTTCAAACACACGAACAATTTGAGTTCAGAACACACAATTACACTCAAAAACTCTCCTTCTTTACTACTACTTGCACTACTGTTTTGTCTAGCTGGCTAAAAGCCAAGGCTAGATTGTGAAATTTTGCTTACTTTTCCTTCTGCACTTTGCTTCTCTACTGGTATGTCCTAGTTAATTTTTTTAGAGCCCCAACAACAACATGTTTCTTTGATTGTTCCAATTTATTTCATTCTTGTCTACTCCTGTTTATGTTTCTGCAGTTAAGTTGTATTACTAGCATATGTTCCCATCCCCTTTAAATTAATGCTTCCCTATGTGTGTACTCTGTCAGTCACTTGTTATGTGTTTGCTGACTTATGAATCCCAAACCTCCATATCCCCTCTATGTATTTGTGTTCTCTAGCTGGTTTGTGGGTATGCCAACATCATCTATTACGGTGCATGACCAAACCTGACCTCTACTGGAGTCATATGCTTCATACAGTGTATTCCCAAAACCCCTTGACCCCTTTGTGTGACTACTGATTCTATGTGTTTAAGTTTTGTTCATTACCCCAACTGATTTCAAACACTTATGCTACTGATTACTTTCAAAATGGACTTGCCAGTCCAGTTTTAAACAAACTCTTTTTTCTACTATGTTCTGCACTTCCACTATATTCCTATAATTTAAGTTCTGCCCCTCTTGTGTGAGCTTTGCCTTGGGACCTTTGAGCTCCCTCTGAACTTGGACACACAAGGGCTGGCCCTTCCACACTGCACTCATTTTTGTCTGGTTATGCAAACCTGGGTGTGAGCACTGCCCGGGATCCGATGAGGTCCTTAGGGAACTTTGACACACCCAGGTATGAGAAAGTCTTGAAACATCATTGGCATGTGAGGTGATTTATTCCATAACTCAAAGAGGAAGTCAGAATCAGGCTTCCTGTGGTTGTAACTTCTTATTTTGCACCTTTTCGGATGTAATTCAATCATTTGGTCTGTAATAATTTGTAACAAATGTTGGGGTTGGCTAGTGGAAAGGGATGGAGCGATTATGCATGCTTTAACTATTATAAGGGTAGATAACATGTCTATAGGGTGTATCTCGATATGATCTGTTAGAGAACATGCCTATAGGATCTGCTTTGGTTTAATGAAATTCTGCATGCTTTACTTTCACACAAATAGAGATCATGCCTATAGGATTAAAAGTCACTTTTAATAGAAATCATGCCTATAGGAATTTCGCTTTGATCAAATAAATCCTGCCTACTTCCCTTCGTGTTCAATTAGATGTCATGCCTATAGGACCAAAATCAGCCTTTAATACTTAGATACCATGTTTATAGGAATTAAAATCAGCTATAATAGAGATCATGCCTATAAGATCTAAAACCAGCTTAGTTAAAAATCCGTTTGACTCACGTCCATCTGAATCAGATTAATAACCTACTCTTCTTAATTAATACGATTAGAAAGCATGCCTATAGAATCCAAATCGCTCATTTAAAAATTGATCACTGTCTTACTATACTCTTAATCAGCGATAGATATCATGCTTATAAGGCATCACCATTACACACCCAGGCAACCTTTAGGTAATAATGATAAAACTGAATCGGCCTTTGTTAATTAGCAACTGCTACAACCAGCAGGCAGGCCTGATTCGAACTTCATATATGAGTTATGTAATAAATTTGGTCTGCTTCAACAATTTAAACACCCTACTTTAGTACTTTAAATTCCGACCCTAACTGTGTTTAAGTCATGCTATTTATATGCTCTATTTGTGGAGGTGTACATGAGCCTTTAAATTGTTTATATGTTTCCCTTAAAAATGCAGTCCTACATGTTTTGTATGTCGCTCTAGCCTTTTACCTTTAAACCTAAGAGTCAGCCTAAAATCCTCCCTCTTATAGGAATAGTAGTCCTAAATCCCTCCGGGACTGATAGGAATGGGATGGGTAATAGCATGCAATAGAGGTCGAGACCAATCCACGCTTTAATACCTTAAAAGGGTGGGAAAGGTAGATATGGATATGATGACCGGTGCGCAATACCATGTGTATCCCCTCTTTTGAGGAGTGTCATACCGGATATTGCATTGATGTGATCCATATTATAAACAAACCTAGGACCCCTCTCCCTTTTACATTCTCAAATATATGTAAACTGTAACTCCTTTTCAAAATTCGTCTTTTAATAATTGTTTTCAAACCCTTATGTGTTTAAACCTAAATATCCTACTATTTGAGCCTATACTTGTCTATTTTCTAATTGTACAAATTCACAAAACTGTCTGGCCGGGAACCATACTAATGGATCCTAAGGGGTGCCTAACACCTTCCCCTTAGGATAATTTCAATCCCTTACCCTATCTATGGTTATCAAACAAACTTAGAAATGAACCATATAGGTGTCCTAATGCACCTTAAATCATTAGGTGGCTACTCTTCAAATACAAACCCAGTTGCCAAAAGGAATGAGTTGTCCCATACCCAAAATGTCATAAACCCGATTTTCCGAAGTGAAGAGGGAAAAAGGGGGCGCGACACATATCAAACACCTCCACCCACATATTAAATACCTCCACCTACATACCAAGCACCGCCACCTACATATCAACCATCATTTCCCAGATATTCCCAACTAGCCACTGTCTATCATACCTATAATTCTCAACCATCCCAGTTCCAATCACCTATGACTCGCCAAAATTATCCAAGACCAAGACCCAATTTTGACCGCAAGCCACCCAGACAATACACCGCCATTGCCGAACCCATCGACCAGCTGTATGAGAGGTTGAAAGCCACATGTTACGTTACTTCTATTCTCGTTGTGGCATTAGAAAATCCATCCCAATAGGTCAATCTAAACAAAACTTATGCATACTATTCTGGTATGAAAGGGCAAAACCATTGACGAGTGCCAAACATTGAAAGATAATATCCACACGCTGATTGACAACAAGGTTATACAGGCAAAAGAAGTTGCACCTAATATCCGCAACAACCCCCTCCCTGATCATAGGGGTGGTGGGATATATATGATAGAAATGGATGAGGAATGGGATCCTGAGGGGTCAATCGGGCTTATTCGAGAAGGCGATGACTTTAAGCTTGTAGTCACACTTACTCCTATTATAGTACAGACTCAGACACCAATCAAGGTTGAGGTAGCTGAACCAGTTCCATTTTAGGTAGAGGTGGCTCCACCTACGGCCACCCCTGCTCCGTTTGAAGTAGAAGTGGTCACACCTCTCACAGTGACAATATCAACCACACCTCCTTTCAATTCAAAAGTAATACCTTGGGATTATATTGCCAAAGCTCGGCGAAAAGGGAAGGCAAAAGTAGAGGAATCCGATGTTGCATAAGAAATGACTTGGACCGGAAGGGTCTATACACCTGGGAGGACCAAGTAAGGATGCCACTACCAAGCAACCCGTCATTGAAACATGGCCAGATGACCTTTGGAGGAAAGTACAGGCAAAGGAGTATTCTGTCATTGATCATTTGAACAAAACCCCATCTCAAATATCCATCCTGTCATTGTTGCAAAATTCAGAGGTGCATAAAAATGCTTTGATGAAGGTGTTGAGTGAAGCCTACGTGCCCAATAATATCACATACGGAGAGATGGCCAATATGGTAGGGCAGGTGCTGGAAAGTCATAAAATAATCTTCCACGAAGATGAGCTACCACCGAAAGGATTGAATCACAATCGAGCATTGTATATCACAGTGCAATTTGAATAAAAATTTATTGCTAGGGTCTTGATTGATGGAGGTTCAAGCCTCAATATTTTTCTGTTGGATACTCTGAAAAGACTAGGCAAAGGTTTCCATGAAATACTTGCAGGGAGCATGAATGTGAAAGCTTTCGATGGGTCCCAAAGGGCCACGATTGGGGAAATTAATTTTTGTCTACAGAGGGGGCCAACTTGGTTCGACCTTAAATTTCAAGTGCTCGACATATCAGCCTCATACAATCTTCTATTGGGCCGACCATGGATACATGTCGCTGGGGTTGTGGCTTCCACACTACATCAAGTCGTGAAATTCGAATAGAACCATCAGGAGGTGATTACCATGGAGATGGGAGTAACCCCATTTACACCAGTCAAACTATCCCGGTTATTGGAAACATAAGAAGGCTAGGAGGGGAAAACTACCATTATATTGAACGTGTCAATGCCGTTGAAAAAGACAAATGGTGGAGCAGCAAAATAGAAAGCATACTGGCATGGTCTGGGTATGAACCCGGAAAAGGGGCTTGGGAAGAATCTCTGGGGTATTACTAAGCCGATACAGCTGAAGCGTCATGGCACTACCTTCGAGCTCGGATACCAGTATCATGATAAGAGTATGATAATTAGTTGCCTCAATGGCACGGACCTTATTACCCTCTTAAGCAACCGGTGCCGCATCTGGATCTTCACCAAGCTGACACAATATGGGGAACTACAGAAGAAGAAGCGTTAGCGGGGCTGATAAATATGTTTTTGGAGGATGAAGGCATGGACTGCAGTGCAATAATTAATAAGGAGGAAGAGGAAGAAGGCCTCATTATTCAGACTGTAGAGTAGGGAGCTGTTCTCAGGAACTGGACCGCCACACCATCCCGGGCCCGCTGAGTCCCTGGGTAGCTCGACAGATTTTATTCCTATAGCCATTCTAGGCATTTAAGATTTTTAGTAATTTTGTTTTTTAAAGACTCGCTTGTTTCAAAATAAATGCTCGAATCATCGAGACGTACTCGTTTGGATGTTTTAAGTATTAATCAAATGCATTGCTCTTTATTATTTTTTATTATCTTTCATATTTTTCTTTTTACTGCGTTATTGTTACTTTTCTTGATGAACCGGTGACAATGACATGTAACGAGGAAACACAATATGATAATAGTGATTCAGATGAAGAAGATGAGATACCTGAGGAAATTGTCAGGGAAGTTGAAAACTTTGAGAATAAGCCTAAGTCCAACCTGGACGAAACCGAAGCAGTAAATTTAGGGGACACTGAGACCGTCAAGGAGACTCGCATCAACATTCACTTATCGCCGACAGAGAAAGAAGAATACATCCGTTTTCTAAAGAAATATGAGGACATTTTTGCATGGTCATATGATGACATGACCGGTTTGAGCACGTCCATAGTGGCTCACAAGTTGACTACCAATCCCATGTGTCTGCTAGTGAAGCATAAACTCAGGAAATTCAAACCAGATATGAGCCTGAAAATCAAGGAGGAAGTTACAGGAGATCAAAGCCAAAGTCCTCAGAGTGGTTGAGTACCCAACCTGGTTAGCCAACATTGTACCAGTTCCAAAGAAAGATGGGAAAGTCAAAGTATGTGTTGACTATCGAGACTTAAATAGAGCAAGTCCCAAGGATGACTTCCCACTTCCAAATATACACATCCTAATCGACAACTGCGTCAAGCATGAACTCCAATCCTTTGTAGATTGCTTTGTGGGTTATCACCAATCTGGATGGATGAAGAAGACGCAGAAAAAATAGCTTTTATTACACTATGGGGAGTATACTGCTACAAGATGATGCCATTTGGTCTCAAGAATACCGGGGCAACCCCTACATGCTAGTTTATGGTAACGAAGTTATCATCCCAGCCAAGGTAGAGATTCCTTCTTTAAGGATTATACAGGAAGCCGAACTCAGCGATGCAGAATGGATAAGGAGCCACTATGAACAATTGGCCCTTATAGATGGAAAAAGTATGAACGCAGTATGTCACGGTCAACTTTATCAGAATAGAATGTCCAGAGCTTTCAATAAAAGGGTCAAACCAAGGTAATTCGCTCCAGGACAGCTAGTACTGAAGAAGATCTTCCCACATCAAGATGAAGACAAAGGGAAATTCTCTCCTAACTGGCAAGGCCCATACATAGTTCACAGGGTACTGACAGGAGGAACACTCATACTTGCAGAAATGGACGAAGATATTTTGCCAAAACCAATCAATTCAGAGGCAGTCAATAGATACTATGCTTAGACTACTTACATTTCTTTATCTGATCAATTGAACTATGCTTGACCTGATTCCTATTTAAGAGGGGATACGTAGGTAGCCTTATGGGTTCGGTCATATCATAATAAAATTTCCATTTTCCCCAAGATCGGAAACTGGGGCAGAATTTTGAGGAGGACCCACAAAATTCTGGAGCAAGTCCAGCCAATGCCAACATATGTCAGACTGTCAGAAATCGGTTAAGAAACTGGGGCAAAATTTTGAGAAGGATTCTCAAAATTCCGAAGAAGGTTCAACAAGGCTCATTACCCGCAAACAGCTGAAGGGTCATCTACCAAACTGGGGCAGAATTTTGAGGAGGACCCTCAAAATTTCGGAGCAAGTCACCTAACTCCAACATATGTCAAATAGTCAGAAATCGGTTAAGAAACTGGGGCAGAATTTTGAGATGGATTCTCAACATTCCGAAGAAGGTTCAACAAGGCTCATTACCCGCAAATAGCTGAAAGGTCATTTACCAAACTGGGGCAGAATTTTGAGGACCCTCAAAATTCTAACATGAGAAAACTGCAATGTCTCTGAAATGTGTTACAATCACTAGTTCATCTAAAAATCATTTGATATATCAATATGTTTCTAAAGTGACTCTATTTTATCAATAATTACATATTTTTGAAAACATTATTTCCGTAACAGTCAGGTGTTACCCAGGGAAACTCAAAAAGGCCTTCAGAATGGAGCAAAGCAAGGCCAGTAGACAGAAGCACGAACCAACCTCTCCCTCACAAAACTTACAATTTTTCTTTGAATGCAGGCACATATGATGCAACGATAGCGTCCGCAAATATATGCACGTAACAGGGTCAATATCAATCAGGCCATCAGACACCGAATATATCTCCAGCTAAGACATATACTACTCTTATTTGCTACTCACTCTTTGTATGGGACTAAGCCCTGTCCCACATAATGAGGCTAATCCCTGCCTCCATATTTGCATGAGGCTAATCATTGCCTCCATATTTGCATGAGGCTAATCCTTTGCACCATATCTGCATGAGGCTAATCCTTTCCTCCATATTTGCATGAGGCTAATCCTCCCTCCATATTTGTAGGAGGCTAATCCTTACCTCCATATCTGCATGAGGCTAATTATTGCCTCCATATCTGCATGAGGCTAATCCTTGCCTCCATATCTACATAAGGCTAATCCCTGCCTCCATATTTGTAGGAGGCTACTCCTTGCCTCCATATTTGCATGAGGCCAATCATTGCCTCCATATTTGCATGAGGCTAATACTTGCCTTCATATCTGCATGAGGCTAATCCTTTCCTCCATATTTGCATGAGGCTAATCCCTGCCTCCATATTTGCAGGAGGCTAATCCTTGCCTCCATATATGCATGAGGCTAATCCTTGCCTCCATATCTACATAAGGCTAATCCCTGCCTCCATATTTGTAGGAGGCTAATCCCTGCCTCTATATTTGCATGAGGCTAATCCGTGCCTCCATATTTGCATGAGGCTAATCCTTGCCTCCATATCTGCATGAGGCTAATCCTTGCCTACATATCTGCATGAGGCTAATCCTTGACTTCATAATTGCATGAGGCTAATTCTTGCCTCCATATTTGCATGGGGCTAATCCCTGCCTCCATATTTGCATGAGGCTAATCCCTACCTTCATATCTGTATGAGGCTAATCCTTGCCTCCATACTCTTATTTGCTACTGGCTCTTTGAATGGGACTAAGTCTTGTCTCACATACTTGCATGAGGCTAATCCCTACCTCCATATCTGCATGAGGCTAATCCTTGCCTCCATATTTGCATGAGGCTAATCCCTGCCTCCATATCTACATGAGGCTAATCCTTGCCTCCATACCTGCATGAGGCTAATCCCTACCTCCATATTTGCATGAGGCTATTCCCTGCCTCTATATTTGCATGAGGCTAATCCATGCCTCCATATTTGCATGAGGCTAATCCCTGCCTCCCTGTTTGCATGAGGCTAATCCTTGCCTCCATATCTGCATGAGGCTAATCCCTGCCTCCATATTTGCATGAGGCTAATCCTTGCCTCCACGTCTGAATGGGGCTACTCTCTGCCTCTATATATGCATGAGGCTAATCCTTGCCTCCACGTTTGCATGGGGACTAAGCATTGTCTCCACGTTTGCATGGGGACTAAGCATTGTCCTTCCTTGCATAAATATCGATCTATTTTGGTACTATCTATTTGTTTTTCGATTGGGCTAAGCTCTGCCCTTCATCTTACAAGACTAAGCCTTGTCTTGGTAGCATCATATTATTGCATCTCATGGGATGAAATATCGTCAACCTATCCAAAGGCATCATAATCTAAAAGGCATCATCCTTATAGCCGGAAGATACCATGCCATGGACTGAAGATCTCTCAAATTTGCATATCAATGTTCAAAGGCATCATGGTTCGGAGGCACCATCTTCATGGCCCAAGAACATCATTTCATGGCCTACGAATCCCGCACTAAAACAATTCATGGCCCAGGACATCATGGTCTGAGGACGTCATCCTTAACCGTCCGAAGACAACTTTCATGGTACAAAGGGAATCTGTATCATGTTTAAATTTTCGCACATGTTTGTAGCGTCTCTTTATCTGCAAGTGACCAGCAAGATACCGCTATCCTAGCAGGAGCGACCTTGCTCTAGTTCCTTCAAACTATCTCAAAATTAACCGTTCACCATAACCACTCTTGCACCCAATCCGAAATCTCGTGTCCATTCTTGTAATGACTTCATTGGTATATTCCACCAATGAACCCAAAAATACATATGGCCTGATTCCTATAAAACCAAGGATATGTAGGCAGCTCAAAGATTGGAGTCCGGCCTCTATCATTCGAAACATCCCATCCGATCAAAATTGGCCATCATGTCTTTACCCGAAAACTCTTTCATCCTTCCCGGGTAAAGAGGGACAGCTATTGATACCCAATTTTTCCAATAATATTTTTAAAACTATGCCTTGGCATCAGTTAGTATTTTATACAATTTTTGCATTTTAAAAATATTTTAATTAATTTATCCCAACATTTTATTTATAAAACAATCACTGATTGCATCACAAAATAGTTTTATAATAGTTTTTGTGGATTAATTTATCATTTGCATTTATAGTAAGTTTCAATTATTGCACAAATGGCCACATTGGTATTTTTAGGATGCAATTGCAATTACTTTGCAATTATAGCCTATGCATGCATTATTACATTATTTTTACCAGAAAATAGCCTTTTATATTTTTTAAATATTAAATTATTACTTTAAAACATTTCAATGCATGAAAATCATTTTTATAATTTATTAACCATTTTTTAAAATTGTTTTAGCAATTAATTATGTATTTAACAAATAGCCATTTTTTTTATTTTGGACCTAGCCTATTAAATTAGCCCAATTTTAACCTCCCCCAATCCTAATCGGGCCCAAAACATACCCAGCCCAAATCGATAACACCTAACCCGGCCCCAAATCTTTTCAATCTTGGCCGTTGATCAAAGAGATCAACGACCACCATTACCCCTTACCTTTTTTAGTTCCAAACGACCCCCCAAACTCGGCCATTCTCACCCAAACAGCTGCTTTGAAATCCCTTTCTTCTCCAATGCTCTCAAAACCTAATCCTAATCCACCCTCGCCATCACTCATCTATGGCCATCCATGGTGGTTTCTCACCACCCCTAGGCCTCTAATGGCCTTTCCTATGCTGGTATCATCAACTCCATGGTCCTCAAGGGACCTAGGTTAGTCTGCTTATGCCTTTGGTCCTTGGTCGTCTGTTTCAGGTTGTTTTGGTTCGATTTTGAGTAAGATCTTCCTATATCTCCTTAGATCTATGGATTTCTAAGCTTGCTTCTTCATCTCTGTGTTGTTCTTCTCGAAACCCTAATTTTTGTCCTTTGAATTTCTCAGATCTATGCAAGATCTGAGATAGATCAAACCTATTTTGTATGAGTTTTGCAAGAACCTTATAATTTTTGAATGGTTTTCCATTTTTTCTAAACTAAGGTTTCCCGAAAATTTCCTTTTTCCAAAACATTTATAATTTTGAGTGTTTAATCTTATATTTTGTCGCACCCACTTTTTTCTCCCTTTTGACGGGGAAGTCCGGGTTTCGACATTCACAGGGTATAATGACTCATTTCCTTTTGGGAATTGGGTATTTGAAGAGTCGCCACCTAACGGATTATGGTGCGTTAGGGCACCTAGAGCGATTAACTCTTGGGTTGGTTTGCATTACCAGAGATTAGGGTAAGGGCTCAAAGTAACCTCGAGGGGAAGGTGTTAGGCACCCCTCTTGGTCCACAACTGTGGGTCCCGGGTGAACTTATATTCACAAATTAATCCATTACAAGTAAACGGTTAAATCAAATAGGTTGCAAGTAATGCACGTAGTAAGATAAAGGTTTGGACAAGTTGTAAAACAAAGGTTTAAATAAAGAAGGAATTTGTTAAAGAGGGGTCCTAGGTTGGTTATCCTATAGGATCACCCCATACAATGTCCGGTAAACACTCCTCAATGAAGGGCTACATGTGACATTATTGCGTAGTCATCATATCCCATATCTACTCTTCCAATCCCCTTATTGGTCATGCAAAGCGAGTGTTTGGTCAACGATTTCTATTACTACCCGTCCCATCTTAATGGTCCTGGAGGGAATTAGGACCTCTACCTATAGGTGGTTCTAAACGTACCCCTAGGTTTTAAAAAGCAAAAATTTTAAGGAGTCAATCAAAAACACTTAGGACTTTCAACACATAAAGGGAGCAATTAGAGGCTCAAAATTTCCTCTTCAAACAAAAACATAAGCAGCACGACTCAAGCATAGTTAAGGTCTTTTATTAGACAATGTCCTAAATCAGGATATCTAAGTGAATATGGAGAAGACAAACAACCTCTTTTAGACTCAAAAGTTATACCCTAGGATAAAAAACATTAAGCAATAGAGACAGTTTCAGAGATGCAGTTTTGAAAATGCCCTAAGGGCTTGCCTATACGCGGATTACTAATATCTATATTAATGCAGAAATAAAGAAGGTTTTGAAATGGACTCCTTTAATACCTATAAGCAGGATATCTAATGAGATTGAGGGAGTTTAAAAGAACTTGTTTCAAGAAATATTTAACACTTAATAAAACCAATTCAAAAGTGAACTAGGCGTGATCAAGTTGACTTATTTAGACTAAATTAGATTGACAAACGGAATTTTGAATATGGTTCCTTATAGGCATGATATATACGTTTGACACTAATTTTAAAGGTTTGCAGGCGAGGAAACATACATAAATACTCGTTGTACCAGAATCTGAATTAAGTCCTATAGGCATGACATCTATAAGTTAATATGATTTTAAGACATTGAAAGCATGATTCATATTACGAAATTATCCGAATCCTATAGGCATAGTTTCAAGACGTGATAAGATGTAGAACCTTATAAACATGATTTATACTTAGTAGAGCAAACAGATTTAAAAGTAAGGTCTAGGAGAATGATTTCTACCCGTATTACCCCATAAAGCATGTATCTACCCACCCTTTTTCACTAAATACCCCAATATCTGTTTACAAATTATTACATGCCAATGAATGAATTATATAAATAATAATAAAAAATCAAGAAGCTATTCTATAGGGAGCCTCCGATTAGGCCCAAATTTCCCAAAGCCTCCAATGGCCTCATATGCCTCAATTCCATAGACAAAATCAGAGTCTAGGTGCATCAAAGTTTCCTAAGGATCTCAAGGATCCTGAGTAGTGCTTACACCTAGACTTAGTAACCAAGAATTGAACAAGTGTAGTGTGGAAGGGCTAGCGTCAGTATGCCAGAGTTCAGAGGGTTCTCAAGAGGATTCCAAGGCAGTACACATACTGGAGGGGGCAGAACTTATTGACTAAGAGTAGAGTGAAAGTGATTTACACAAGTTGAAAGGTTTTAGCAAAATACTGTATTAAAACAAAAGTCTGTTTTGAAAGTAATTTAGTAAAGCAACAGAGACTGCTTGAAAAAAGAGAGATTGGAGTAGTTAATAAAGTCTAAACATCTTAGAATAGGTTCATACACAGCCAGGAGTCACATCATCAAGGCAGGTTTGGTAATCACAAACAGGGGTAAAGGGGGTTTGGGAATACATAGGACACAGAGTTAAGCAAAGACCTGGGAATTGGTATAGTCATACTAAGAAGCAGCTAACTAGACATAGTCACAAGATTAGACATAAAGAACAGACTCACATGCAGGGGATAGGGATTTGGAGAATTCATGGTGGTAAATATATAACAAGTAAGAGATGATTGGTAAGACATACTTAGAAACACACATAAGGGGAAATATACTGATCTCAAGGGAAGGGAAGACATGATAACATGCTAATACTATAACTATCAACTACAAGTTTCACAATAAAACTACAAATAGAAGCAAACTAGGAACAAAATGAACTGAAGCAATAAGAGGATCATATTGTGGTTGGAACTTTGAATTGAAACTAGAACATACTAGTGAAGAGGATAGTGAGCAGAATGAAAGAACAAGAGAACGCAAACGGTTAGCCTTGGCTTGCAGCCAGCTAACTTAAAGCAGTAGCAAGTAGTACAAAAGAGCAGAAAGTTTTTAAGTGTGAGAGATAGTTTCGAACCAAGAGTTCGTTTCTGTGCTAATGAAAGACTAGGGTATATATAGTTTGAAAACAGGTAGTAAATAAGGTAAAAAAAATCATATTCCATTAGTAATTAAGGAACTTGAGATCAATCAGTCAGGAAATTAAGGTAAGTCCCCTTTAATTGAGGAGTTAACTTTGAACAGTAATAGACATATGCCAAATAAGGAAAGAAATTGTGTAAGGCTGGACATGCTAATTAAGGAAATATATTTTGCATAGTACAAGAATACAATATGTAATAGAGGCCAAGCTCAACACACATAAATCAAGGAAAGACTTGAGCAATCAATTAACATCATAATTGACCATGGAATAAGGTCAGAAAAGCGTTCTACAAGGTAAAACTTAGCAGAATAATCATGAAAGATCAATCACAAAGATTCAGGGATGCAAGAATAGGAGGTAACACTGATTTAGCACAACTCTATAAGAACAAACACATGGTAAGCAAAATCAGATCCCTAAGAGGTCGAGTAGGACAAAAATCACACATAACATTAGGGATTCATGTAGAGCATAGTCTGAATTAGTAAGCTAAGCATGATACATGTAGGAGAAGTGAAGAATCAGAAACATTGCTGAACCAAATAGGCAAACTCACACAATAGGTAGGGATCACCACAACTAAGAACCATAGCAAACAAACGTAGGGCAAAAAATCACAGAATCATAGAAACATATAGATTACTAAACATATTATCAAAACAAAACTCAGAAACCCATGGTGAGGCTAAGAAATTAGGGTTTTCAACATAGACGAGTTGAAAAAGGAGTAAAAGCATAGAATCATTTGATATATGCAAAGAATAGAAGTTAAAAAATGAAGAATCAATTTAAACAAATTGTAGAAGAAGTTCCAAAAAACCCTAATTTTAAAAGAAAGTAAAACAACTTGAAATCAATGATTTTTGCAAGAGAAGTTCAAGAACAGTGTAAAACATAAAAGGAGCAGACTTGAATCGTTTAAAAATATCCTAGATCTAGGAGGCGTGAACAAAAATTAGGGTTTCAGAAGAAACCCAAATAGAAACGGAAGAACCTGTTTATAACTTCAAAGATCGTAACCAATGTAGTGTGATTTTGCTCAAAATCACACCGGAGAAGCCACAAACAGCTAAAGCAGCAACCCTAGACATAAGTCGGCATGACCCAGGGCCCTTGAAGGCCTAAGAGAAGATGTGCAAGGCTATAGAGAAGCCATTGGAGTCTTGGGGTTGAAAGGTGGTCACCGAAGAAGGAGGCGGCAGTTGAAGAGGGATTAGGGTTAGGATGAGAGAAGAGAGGAGACGAGAGGATTCAAAGGCGGCGAGGGTTTGGAAATGAGGTAGGGTTAGGAGGTAATTTGAATTAAAAAAGGAAAGGGATCGTATGGACCGTTAATCTGGGAGATCAACGGTTAGGAATTGACCAGGTAGATAGGTTCCGGGTTTGGGTAAGTGTGTATAGGTCTGGGTCGGATATTTTTGTAAGAAATTAGGTTGGGCTTGTGTCCAATTTGGGCTGCAATTGAAATGCCATATCCGACTATAATTTAAATAGCTAATTTTTTTTAATTTAATTTATAACAAATAATAAACAATTTCTAAAAAATAATTTTCTATACCAAAATGATTTAAAATATGTAATTATCATTTTAAAAATATAGGGACCAATACATGTAATTATAAAAATGAATAAAAAGTATATTAACCGCATTTTGGTATAAGTATAGAAATTAAATGAATAAATCATCATAGCAATAATTTGGGAAATAATTATTAGGGATTTTATGAATAAAAGGGGAGAAAATAAATCAATTTAAGCCCTTAAATTATGAGAAAAATTATAAAAAGTGCATGCTTATATATGCTATTTTGAAGGTATTTATGTATATTTAAAAATAAATAGGAAAAAATTTGGTATCAACAGCTGCCCCTCTATACTCGGGAAGGATGAAAGAGTTTTCGGGTAAAGGAATGATGGCCAATTTTAACCGGATGGGATGTTTTGAAAGACGGAGGCCGAACTCCGGTTTTTGAGTTACCTGCATATCCATGGTTTTATAGGAATCAGGACATGTGTAGTTATGGATTCACCCACGGAGTAGGCCGATGAAATTATTGCAGGAACGGACACGAGATGCGGAAGCAGCTACAGTTAGAGATTAAGGTTCGGGACGGTTGGAGGGAATTGAAGCGAGATTGATCCTGATAAGATAGTGGTTGCTTACTGGTTACATGCAGATAAAAGATGCTACAAACGTTTTTGTGAAAACTTAAACATGATGCAGATTCCCTTTGGATCATGAAGGTTATCTTCAGACGGTTAAAGATGACGTCCTTGGACCATGACGTCCTGGGATATGAATTGTTTAGTGAGGGATTCGAAGGCCATGAAATGGTGTTCTCGGGCCATGAAAATGGTGCCTCCGAACCATGACACCTTTGAATAATAATATGCAAGTTAGAGAGATCCTCAGGCCATTGCATGGTGTCTTCCGGCTATGAGAATGATGCCCTTAGACTATAACGCCTTCGGATAGATTGGCGATGTTTCAGCCCATGATATGCAATAATATGATGTAACAAGACAAGACTTAGTCTTGTAAAATGGGGGGCAGAGCTTAGCCCGATTGGAAAAACAAGTAGATAGTAGTAGAAATAGAGCAATATTTGTGAAAAGATGGGTAGGGCTTAGTCCCGTGCAAGTGGGGAGGCAAGGCTTAGCCTTATACAAGTGTGGAGACAAGGATTAGCCACGTGCAAATATGGAGTCAAGGACTAGACTCATGCAAATATGGAGTCAAGGAGTAGACTCATGCAAATATGGAGGCAAGGATTAGCCTCATGCAAATTTGGAGTCAAGGATTAGACTCATACAAATATGGAGTCAAGGATTAGACTCATGCAAACGTGGAGTCAGAGATTAGACAAATGCAAATAGGAGGCAAAGGATTGGACTCATGCAAGATTGGAGACATAGCTTAGTCTCATGCAAAGAGAAGGCAGTGCTTAGCCTTATGCAAGTATGGAGGTAGAGCTTAACCTCATGCAAAGAGAAACCAATGCTTAGCCTTTTGCAAATATGGAGTCCGGGATTTGACCCATGCAAGTATGGGGGCAAATATTAGCCTCATGCAAATGTGGTGGACAGGGATTAGTCCGATGCAAATGTGGAGTCCAGGATATAGACTTATGCAAGATTGGAGACAGAGCTTAGTCTCATGCAAAGAGAAGGCAGTGCTTAGCCTTATGCAAATATGGAGGTAGAGTTTAACCTCATGCAAAGAGAAGGCAGTGCTTAGCCTTATGCAAATATGGAGGTAGATCTTAACCTCACGCATGATTCGGGACAGGGCTTAGTCCCATGCAAATGGAAGGCAATGCTTAGATTTATGCAGATATGGAGTTAGGGATTAGACTCATGCAAGTATGGAGTCAAGGATTAGACTCATACAAACATGTAGTCAGAGATTAGACTCATGCAAATGGGAGGCTAGGGTTATCCTTGTGCAAATATGGAGTACAGGATTAGACTCATGCAAATATGGAGTCAAGGATTAGACTTATGCAAACGTGGAGTCAGATATTAGACTCATGCAAAGAGAGAATATCAGATAAGGGTAGGGTATGTCTTAGCTGGAGATATATTCAGTGTCTGATGGCCGGATGGATGGCGAATTTGCTTTGTGTATACAGGTTTCGCGAATGCTACCGTTACGTCAAATGTGCCTGCGTTCAAAGAAAAATCATAAGTTTTATGAGGGGAGGTTGGTTCTTGCTTTGTCTGTCGGACTTGCTCTGCTCCGCTCTAGAAGTCCCCTTCGAGTTTCCCTAGGTAGCACCTAACAGTTATAGAAATAGAATTTTCGAAAAATATGCAATCATTGATAAAATAGAATCGTTTTGGAAGCGTATTGATATATCAAGTAATTCTTGATGAACTAGCGACTGTGACACATTTCAAAGGCATTTCAGCTCTCTTATGTTGGAATTTTGAGGGTCCTCCTCAAAATTCTGTCCTAGTTTGGTAGATGATTTTTAACTGTTTGCGGATGACAGACCCTGCTGAATCTTCTTTAAAATTTTGAGAATCCTTCTCAAAATTCTGCCCTAGTTCTTGATTGATTACTGACTTTCTAGCATATGATGGCGCTGGCTGGACTTGCTCTGAAATTTTGAGGACCTTACTCTAAATTCTGCCCCAATTTCTGATTTTTGGAGGAAAAGAAAATTTTATTTTGATATGACTGAAACCATAAGGCTGCCTACGTATCCCCTCTTAAATGGGAATCAAGTCAATCGTAGTTCAATTATATCAAAAAAGAAATGTGAAATAATCTAGGCATAATATCTCTTGACTGCGTCTAAATTGATTGGTTTTGGCCAGATTTCTCCATCCATTTTTGCAAGTATGAGTGCTCCTCCTATCAGGACCCTGTGAACCATGTACAGACCTTGCTAGTTGGGAGAGAATTTCCCTTTGGCTTCATCTTGATGAGGGAATATTTTCTTCAATACCAGCTACCCTAGTGCGAACTGTCTTGGTTTGACTCTTTTGTTGAAAGCTCTAGACATTCTGTTCTGATAGAGTTGGCTGTGGCGTACTTCGTTCATCCTCTTTCTATCGATAAGGGCCAATTATTGATAGCGACTCCTTATCCACTATGCATCGCTGAGTTCATCTTCCTGTATGACTCTTAAAGAAGGAATCTCCATCTCGGCTGGGATGACAACCTCGGTACCATAAACTAGCATGTAGGGGGTTGCCCTGGTTAATGTGCAAATTGTGGTGCGGTACCCTAACAGAGCAAAGGGTAACTTCTCATGCCACTGTTTGGGATTCTCTACCATTTTCCTTAGTATCTTCTTAATGTTTT
This sequence comes from Nicotiana tabacum, assembly GCF_000715075.1. Lineage (NCBI taxonomy): Eukaryota > Viridiplantae > Streptophyta > Magnoliopsida > Solanales > Solanaceae > Nicotiana > Nicotiana tabacum. The sequence continues at coordinate 7,196,941 of NC_134087.1, forward strand.
TGTTGGCGGCTTCTACGACACCATTCATCTGAGGTCTATAGGCGGTGGAATTATTGTGCTTGATTTTGAAAGTTTAACATATTGCTTTCATCAGATCACTATTGAGGTTAGAGGCATTGTCATTTATAATAGACTTAGGAACTCCGAATAGGTAGACAATACGATCCTTGATAAAATCTGCGATGACTTTCTTGGTTACAACTTTGTAAGATACAACTTCTACCCATTTTGTGAAGTAATCATTGGCTACCAGAATAAACCGGTGTCTGTTATAAGTAGTGGGCTCAATCAGACCAATAACATCCATTCCCCAAGCAGCGAGTGGCTAAGGTGAGCTTGTTGCATTGAGCTCGTTCGGCGGTACTTTTATCATATCGGCATGCACTTGACATTGAAAGCATTTGCGGACATACTGAATACAATCCGTCTCCATGGTCATCCAAAAGTAACCTGCCCTGAGTATTTTCTTAGCCAAAATGAAACCATTCATGTGTGGACCACAGGTCCCAGCATGCACATCCTCAAGTGGCTTAGAAGCTTCCTTTGCATCGACATACCTTAGTAAACCCAAATCCGGAGTTCTTCTGTACAAGTTTCCTCCGCTATGGAAGAAGTGACTTGACAATCTCCGGAGTGTGCATTTCTGAATGTGATTTGCATGCTCTAGGTATTCTCCTTTTGATAAGTACTCCTTGATGTCATGGAACCAAGTCTTTTCATCTGCTTCTTCCTCAACATGAGCACAATATGCCGGCTGATTATGGATTCTCACCGGAATGAGATCAATATAGTTCTTATCTGGATGTTGTATCAATATAGTTATCTGAATTCTGGGCACATATCGAAATTCTATCTTTGTGAACCTCTTTCTCAATTCCTGCACATGGTGCAAATATGGCAATATTTTGGAATTTTTGGTGGCCCACTCTTCTTGTACCTGGTGCACAAGCAAATATGAGTCACTGATCACCAGCAACTCCTGAATATTCATGTTGATTGCCATGTTGAGCGCTAGTATACATGCTTCGTACTCTTCCATGTTGTTGGTGTAGGGAAATCTAAGTTTAGCAGATACCGGATAATGTTGACCCGTTTCTGATACCAAATGGCTCCAATGCCCACTCCTCTGAAATGTGTTGCTCCGTCAAAGAACATCCTTCAACAGTCATATGCTTCAGTAATGTCTTCCCCTAAGAATGATACTTCTTCATCAGGAAAATACGTTTTCAAGGGTTCGTATTCTCCTCTCACCGGATTTTCAGCAAGGTGATCTGCCAATGCTTGTCCCTTGACTGCCTTTTGAGTTACATAGATGATATCGAACTCGCTTAGTAGTATCTGTCATTTAGCCAACTTCCTAGTAGGCATGAGTTTCTGAAATATGTACTTTAGAGGATCCATCCTTGATATAAGGTATGTAGTGTAGGCACATAAATAATGCCTCAATTTCTGGGCTGTCCAAGTCAAAGCATAGCAAGTGTGTTCAAGTAGAGAATACAGTGCTTCATAAGGTGTGAATTTCTTACTCAGGTAATATATGGCTTGCTCCTTTCTTTCTGTCTTATCATGTTATCCCAAAACACATCCGAAGTCTCCATCTAACACGGATAGATAAAGTAGAAAAGGCCGTCCTGGTTCTGGTGGGACCAGAACTGGCGGTGTGGATAGGTATTCCTTGATCTTGTCAAAAGCTTTCTGACAATCCTCGGTCCAACTTGTCTCGGCATCTTTCCTCAGCATCTTGAAGATGGGTTCACATATTACTGTGGACTGTGCTGCGAATTGACTGATGTAGTTGAGCCGTCCTAGGAAGCTCATCATGTCTTTTTTGCTTTTAGGTTGTGGTAACTCCTGAATATCTTTGACTTTAGTCGGATCTAGCTCGATGTCTCGACGACTGACAATGAATCCCAATGACTTTCTTGCAGGAACCGCGAATACACACTTTGTAGGGTTCAACTTCGAATTGTACCTCCTGAGCCTGTCGAAGAACTTCCTCAAGTCTGCTATGTGATCTACAGCCCTCTTGGATTTGATAATGACATCGTCCACATACACTTCTATTTCCTTGTGTATCATATCATGGAAGATGGTTGTCATGGCCCTCATGTAAGTAGCCCCAACATTCTTTAGACCGAATGGCATCATCTTGTAACAGTATACACCCTAAGGCATAATGAAAGCTGTCTTCTCAGCATCTTCTTCATCCATCCAGATCTGGTGATAACCTGCGAAGCAATCTACAAAGGATTGGAGTTCATGCTTGGCGTAGTTATCGATCAGAATGTGTATATTTGGCAGTGAAAAATCGTCCTTGGGACTTGCTTTGTTTAAATACCGATAATCAACACATACCCTGACCTTCCCATCCTTCTTAGGAACTGACACAATGTTAGCTAACCAGGTTGGGTACTCAAACACCCTGAGAACTTTGGCTTTGATCTGCTTGGTAACTTCCTCCTTGATTTTCAAACTCATGTATGGTTTGAATTTTCTGAGTTTCTGCTTGACTGGCGAACACATGAGATTAGTAGTTAACTTGTGAGCCACTATAGATGTGCTAAAACCGGTCATATCGTCATACGACCATGCGAAGATGTCCTCATATTACTTTAGAAAGCGGATGTATTCTTCCTTCTCTGTTGGTGAGAAGTGAATGTTGATGTGGGTCTCTTTGACGGTCTCTGCGTCTCCCAAATTTATTGCTTCTATTTCATCCAAGTTGGACTTAGGCTTGTTCTCAAAATTCTCAACTTCTCTGACAATTTCCTCGGGTATCTCATCTTTTTCCTCTAAGTCACTATTCTCATATTGCGTTGCCTCATTACATGTCATAGTCACTAGTTCATCAGGAAAAGTAATAATAACACCAGGGACTCGGTGGGTTCAGGATGGTATGACGGTCCAGTTTCTGAGAACAACTCCCTTTGCCACATTCTGAATGGTGAGACCTTCTTCTTCATCCTCCTCAATTATGGCACATGAATCCATGTCCTCGTCTTCCAAGAACAGATCCTTCAGCCTACCTAGTGCTTCTTCTTCTGCAGTTCCCTATATTGTGTCAGCCTAATGGAAAGCTTGTTCTAAATGTGGTACTGATTGCTCAAGAGGGTAATACGGTCCACGCCATGGAGGCGTCCAATCATTGTATTTTTGTTATGTATACTGGTATCCGAGCCGAAAGGTGGTACCATGATTTTCCAGCCATATCGGCTTGGTAATGCCTTGGAGGTTCCTTCCCAACCCTTTGTCGGGTTCATATTCGGACCATACTAGTATGCTTTCTATTTTGTTACTCCACCACTTATCCTTCTTGACGGCATTGACCCGTTCAATGTGATGATAGGTTGCCCCTCCTAGCCTTCTTCTATGTCTAATGGCCGGGATGGTTTGACTAGTGTAGATGGGTTACTCCCATCTCCATGAATGATTACCTCTTGACGGTTACATTCGATTTTACGGCTTGATATAGTGTGGAGGGCACGGTTCTAGCAGCATGGATCCATGGGAGGCCCAACAAAAAATTATATGAGGCTAGTATGTCAATTACTTGGAATTCAACGTCGAACCAAGTTGGCCCTATCTGCTAGAAAAGGTTGATTTCCCCAATCGTGGCCCTCTAGGACCCATCAAAAGCCTTCACATTCATGATTCCGATCGGTATTTTATGGAAACCTTTGTCCCACCTTTTCAGGGTATCCAGTGGACAAATATTTAGACTTGAACCTCCATCAACCAGGACCCTGGAAATGAACTTGTCTTCAAATTGTACTGTGATATGCAATGCTCGATTGTGATTTAAACCTTCAGGCGGTAGCTCATCTTCGTAGAAGGTAATCTTGTGGCTCTCCAATACTTGACCGATCATGCTGGCCATTTTTCCACCAATGATGTTATTAGGTACATAAGCCTCGCTCAGTACTTTCATGAGAGCGTTCTTGTGTGCCTTTGAATTCTATAATAGTGACAGGATCGGTATCTGAGCAGGGACTTTGTTCAAATGGTCAATAATAGAATACTCTTTTGCATGTACTTTCCTCCATAGGTCATCTGGCCCTGTCTCAATGATAGGATACCTACCAGTGGCATACTTACTTGATCCTCTCAAATGTTCAGGTGTATAGTCTCTTCTAGTTGTAGTCATCCCTTGTGCGGTGTCAAATTCCTCTATCTTAGTCTTCCCTTTTTGTCGAGCCTCGACAACATAATCTTAGGGTATTTCTTTTAAGTTGAATGGGGGTGTGGTTGACACCGTCACAGTAAAAGGTGTGACCACTTCTACTTTAAATGGAGCGGAGGTGGCTGCGGGCGGAGCTACTTCTACCTCAAATGGAACTGATGCAGTTACCTCAACATCAATAGGTGCCTGAGTCTGAACCATGATAGGGGTAAGTGTGACTGCAACCTTAAAGTCAACGCCTTCTCGAATGAGCCCAATTGACCCCTTAGGGTCCCATTCTTCATTTGTTTCTATAACATGTACACCGTCACCTATATGATCAGGGAGGGGATTGTTGCAGACATTAGGTGCGGCTTCCTTTGCCTATATGACCTTGTTGTCAATGAGGGTCTGGATCTTATCCTTTAATGTTCGTCACTCAATAGTGGTGTGCCCTTTCATACCGGAGTGGTATGCACAGGTTTTGTTCGGATTGACCCATTGTGATGGATTTTCTAGTGCCACAGTAGAAACAAGAGTGACGCAACCTGCAACCTTTAACCTTTCGTACAATTGGTCGATGGGCTCAGCAATGGCGGTATATTGTCTGGGAAGCTTACGGTCGAAGTTGGGTCTTGGTCTTGGATAATTTTTGCGAGTTGGTGGTGATTGGAAGTGAAATAGTTGGGAATTATATGTGTAATTGACAGTGGCTGGTTGGGAATACCTGGGAGATGGAGGTTGATATGTAGGTAGTGATACTTGGTATGTGGGTGGAGGTGTTTGATATGATGGTGGAGGTGTTTGGTAGGTGGGTGGAGGTGTTTGATATGTGAGTGGAGTTTTTGGGCCCTGGGCTACCATTACTGCCCCAACATTTCTCTTCTTCGATATGGCACCTGATTATAGTGCCTTATTTATGGCCTGCAGTGCCTCAAAATTTGTTACCATCCCGCTTTTGATTCCTTCCTCGATCCTTTTCTCGAGCTTGATGATATCACAGAATTTGGGATTTTGATGACCACCAGTCTCTCATAATATGTGGATCGTATGCCCTGACGAAGAATATATTCATCTGTTCTTCATCCAAAGTGGGCCTGACCTTGGCGGCTTCCGACCTCCAACGAGTAGCATATTCGCGGAAAGTCTCAATAGGTTTCTTCTTGAGATTTTGAATATAGAAGACATCCAGTGCATTTTCTGTGTTGAACCTGAACCAATCCATGAAATCTGATGCCATGCTTACCCAATTGGACCATTTCTTAGGATTTTGGCTGATATACCAAGACAAAGCGTCCCTAGTAAGGCTTTTCATAAAGAGCTTCATGCGAATCTTTTCATCCTTTCCAACCCCGACAAACTTGTCTTAGTAGGTCTTTAGGTGAACCCTGGGATCACCTGTACCATCGAACATTTCAAACTTGGGAGGTTTGTACCCCTCTGGCAATTCCACATCGGGCTGTATGCATAGATCTTCATAGTTCAAACCTTTTATTGCTCTATCACCTTCAACACCTTGAACTCGGCTTGTTAACTTTTTGAGTTCTTCGGCCATGTTCTTATTGAGCATGTCCATCTCAGAGGGCTCCGATGCATAGTATATTGGTTAGGTAGAATGTGGTATAGTTTCCACATATATGGGGTTGCTCTGATTGGTGCCAGGGACTTGGGTATAGTGATGGTCATTGGTGGAGTTTTGTTGATCGGGAATGATTGGTGGTGTATTTTGGGGAGTGTGGTAAGTAGTGATTGGTGGGTACGGAATTGGTTGATGATGATGTTGTGGTGGAGTTGGTATTGGCAATGGATTGATATTTTCGGGGTGGAGTTATGTATTGATTTGGTGCTGTAGGATTTTGTGGCTGTTGGTTTTGTGTGTTTAGAGGAGGTGTTGAGCTCTTTGCGTTCTGTTGGTGGATATCAGGGACATTGAGGGTGAGTGATAAGTTTGCCAAGTTGTAGACCTTCTCGAATTTTCCTTGTAATTCTAGTATTTTTTGTTCCAGTCTCAGAACCAGGTCATTCAGGGCCAGAGTACTGCGGCCGTCATAAGTCTCTGCATTCTCAATGTTTTCCTTTCGGATTCCACTTAAGTCGTCCATCTTTGATTTTCCTCTGCCTTTTGTGTTGCTTGTAGGAGGAGGAGGTGAAGGGCCTTTAGATCTGGTATGATATGCTAATGAGGCCAGTATGAGCGAACCAACTTAATGGGATGAGAATAATAATAAAGATAAGCAAAAACAAAAGGTAACAAATTAGTGAGGATTCTGAAATGTTTGCAGTATTTAAACACATATTGCGAAATGTAAACTCGTATCCTAATTTGGGAGGCTCGTTGTGCCTGAGGTAGGCCTAGAAACAAATAACTTTGGAGAACTTCAAATGCTAATAAATGCTTCATTTCATAATATAAAAGTAGACGAATCCAAAATGACACTAACATAATAATAAAACAAGTCGCTACTGGCACTTGGCCTTATTACATTTTAGGAAAAGCAAGTAAATCTAATCTATTTGGTCCCAGAAGGTCATTCCCCATATTCGATCTTCCGGACTCCATCATACATATCTCCCAGCTCGCACAGTCTCAGCAGCAAGTAGGCTCGGGCCAGATGTCCTCCCTTAGCTCCCTTAGCATTCTGGCAGTTTTCAATCCTCTTTATGACTTTTCCCTCCAGTTCCACTATTCCTCGCTCCAGATATTCCAGTTTCCTATTGGAAGTGACTGCCATCTCTTTCCATCCATCGATCAACCTCACATTTATCTCATATATTTCCCGATGCTCATTCTCAGAGTCGTGGGCCGCCTTACGCAACCTGTTGTATTTGACTTGGGTTTCAGCTTCCTCGTCTATGATTCTATTCCCTCGACCAGTCCTCGATGTCACCATTCCTTTCAGATTGTCCTCCAACCATGTCGGGTAGAGAGGCTCGCACCTTGCGTGATATCTGTCTGGCTCAATAGTGATTTTCTCCACAATGATTTTGCATTGCCACATGTGTTGAGCTTGGCACTTGTAAGCTACATCGTCGTCTTGGAAATCTGCCCTGAAATGACTCATCTTGATAACCCTTGGTACAACATATTTTCTGCCTGCTTGCATCATAACTAGCATAGGGACATATGGATATATCCCTCTCAACCAGATCAACACCAAGTGCGGAGCATCCCTAGACCTGATAATAAACTCGTCTGTTAGGAACCATTCAACCATCCACTACACTTGTCCGTCGGTCAGATTATTGAAGAACTCTACCCATTCGCTGGCACTTTCCGGCTGAGCAAATCTGTCTGGAATGTAGGTCATCTGCTTAGGGTGATGGAAGGCAATGTGGGTGTTCCAAGCCCTTCGCGGAAATTCTTGAATATAGCGACCCTTTTGGAGATGCTCCAGCAACCATAACTGTAGCAACAAATTACAACCCTCAAAATGCTTGACCTCTCTCTAACATCGCTCCAGAGCCCTATAGATGTCGGCTATGATAATGGGGACTATGATATATGTCTGCCCATTAATCCCTTTCATCAGAGTCTTGGCGACCATGGCCAACCTAGTACGGATTCTTCTCTTTTTCATTGGGAACAATATCAGGCTTAGAAAGCACATAATGAACACGAACACTCTATGATGGATGTGACCCAGAGAAGTGAGGGAGATCTCGTCATGGTAAGTGCGGAAAGACTTGCTATGGCCATACCTCTCGTACAGATATCCAAAAGGTATGTAGGAATATTTCAAGCACACTAGGTCGACATTCTTTTTCAGCCCCATCATCTTCAAAATTCCCCTACCCGTACGGTTTTCTGGCACCAAAAGCCCAAGACTGTCCCAAGTCAATGTTGATACCCAATTTTTCCCCGTGTATTTTTTATATGTAAAATGCCTTTCAAATAGCATGTATATGCATATATAAGTATACCCCAAGGCTAAATTATTTTTTCTTATTTTTTTAAAGATTTTTAAATCAATTTACTACCCTATTTTATCAAGAAAAACCCAATAATTATCCCAAAAATTATCATCTTGGTGATTCATTTATTGGGTTCTCATATTTTTACCAAAATATAGCTAAAATATTTTTTTCACATTTTTTACAAATTTATTTGTTATTTTTAAGGATAAAATTGCATAATTGCAATATTAGTCTTTTTTATGATTTGATTACATTTATACTTATAAAATTAAGTCCAGTTTTTTTAAATTGATAATTGTAGATATGTGATTTTTGACCCTCCCCGATAGTTTTCATATTTTAGCATGTAAATATTTAATTTAGGCCTAATATAGCTATTTCAACTATTTTTGACTTCTTTACTTTATTTTCGTCATGCAAATGGAAAATTACAAAAAATATTTTAGCTTACGTATCTTTCATAAATTTAAATAGAAAATATATACAAAAATAGTACCTTATTTTTATCTTTACATAATCTTGAAAATACAAAAAATACGTAATAGTTTCATGTTAGCTTTTGGATTGTGTAGTATTTTTATCTTATTTTAAAAGGAGTCAATTAAGGAATTGGATCACAAGAGTTTTAGAGCCAAATTCTTGGCCCAATTTGGATTAGTCCATTAAGCTTAGGGACACTTCTAGACTCTTCTTTGGAACAAAAATAAATAACAAAACCCCAAGGACCTAATACACAAAAAAATTAGGGACTAATGAGAAAAAAAGAACAAAACATATAACCCTAGACCCTACACCTATAAAAGCTAAGGCTAATCGGCCAAAAGGGAGGAAGAAAAAAGAAACAAATTTGGAGCACAACCTTACACAGACAGCCCCCGTCCAAACGCGTCACCAAATAGCTGCTCATGTTGTTCTCTTATCAGTCGTAGATCCTATTTTTTTGGCGAGGGAGTCGAGTTCGTCGTGGTTGATGCTCATTGTTCGAGTTTTCCGATCGAGGTCCTGCTGCACTTGTTCGGAGGTAGTGGAAGTCGTTGTGGGTATCAAAGTTCGGATCAACATCGCAGGGGAACGTTTGCTTTTCTTGTTCGCTACCTCTGGTCCGATTTTTGTGTTTCAGTTTTTGCTAGCAACGACCTTGCTGTTGTACAAATCTTGGCTTGGGTGTTTATTTATAATATATTGGAAAAGGTTTATTTTAGCTGTTATTATCTGCTGAATTTTGGCTGAGTTTCGTTCAAGTGGTTGATAGAATTGTTGTGCCGTGATGCTTGCTGGGCTGTCATTTGCCAGGATTTGAATTTACTTTGGTAAAATTAGGTAAGTCATGAAACCTTTGCACCTATCTTTGATTGGGTAGTGAAATCGTGTGAATGCCGATTTAGAATATTTATGTAATCACTTTTGTTATGCTGGTTTTCAGTCATATCCTTCTTGCTTAAGAGCTCTCTTCTCTCCTCTGCATAATTTCTTGTAAATGCCTTTCGTGATTAATTGTTGACGATTATTTGTTTGCCACAATGAGTTAATTTAAAGTAATGTGTTGGCAATTTATGATTTATTGTTTGGAACCCAGTTGCATCTAATTGTGTGTTGAATGACTGGTAACAAAAATGGTTGGCTAGGAATGTTGAAATCAGGTAGAGTTCTCTTTGATTGATTTGCTCGTAGACAGCATCACAAGTATGACGAGTGGCGCCATATTGATATTGCTTTCACTAGCTGAAATATCCGTTCCATTGAAAAACCTTAGAATAAAAAATCTTGTAGCGTTCTCCAGATTAGAATTAAAAGAAGAAAGGATTCAATTTAATAATTATGTAAGTTGGCTTCTAAAGGTAAATTGGCTTTTGCGTTCTTTTGCAATTTTGGTGTTTTGGTGCATTTCTTAATTATATGTTCTTTTACTTATACTATGTTGGTTTTGTAGTGATTTGTAGTATTTTTTGCTGAATCTTATTGGATAGAACAAATTTTGGAATTAAAGTAAATTGGTTTTTGCGTTAATAAAGGGTGGATTACACTTGTTGTTTTATGATTTCAAATAGTTGTATCGTACACTTGTTCCATAAATAAAACCCCTAAACCCATGGCTTTCATTTAGTTAATTTTTTTTTAAGTCCTTAGAATTCGAGGCGTGCCATCTAGTGGAATTTCCATGGCCCTCGCAAAGTGCAAACGCGTAGTTGCTTTAGGCGCGTTGTTTTAATGATTTACCTTCCTAAACTCGGGTGTGCATTCATGCGACCCAAATCCAAATCTTAGCAACGTTAAATAAACTGTGTCTCGGACTGCGGGTGCATTTCATGTGGCGTGGTCCAAAGACGTGTTTTAGATGACGTTGAAATCTTCCTTAAAATAATTAAAAGCGGTTTAAAGCTAAAATGCACATAGGTCTAAAAGTGTTTTTAAAATCAAATAATTGAGCCAAAAAATAACAGTTGAGCGACCGTGCTAGAACCACAGAACTCGGAAATGCCTAACACCTTCTCCCGGGTTAACAGAATCCTTACCCGGATTTCTATGTTCACGGACTGTAAAACAGAGTCAATCCTTTCCTCGATTCGGGATTTGAACCGGTGACTTGGGACACCATAAAATTATCCCAAATGGCGACTCTGAATCTTTAAATGAAATAATTGTCACACCTCCTTTTTGCGCGCCCGACCCCGAAGGGTTAAATGCGCGAGGGAGTTTTTCCAATTTAAGTGACAATATTCGAAATGAGATTTTTTATTTAATTCAGAGTCGCCACTTGGGAAAGGTTTGGCTTTTGGTGTCCCAAGTCACCGGTTTATCTTGAATCCCAAATCGAGGAAAATATTCGACTTTTCCAAATGAAGTCTGTGAACCAGAAATTCTAAGTAAGGAATTCTGTTGACCCGAGGGAAGGTGTTAGGCACCCTCGAATCCCGTTGTTCTAGCACGGTCGCTTAAATTGTTATAATGACTAAATATCTGATTTAAATACATGTTGTGACTTATGTGCTTTCATTAAGTTTAAACCGCTTTTATTATCATTTTTATAGAATTGCAACGTCGTGACAATGCATCTCGAACCACGCCGCAATCAATGCACCCGTAGTTGTTGACCATTTTGACTCCGTTGAGATTTGGATTCGGGTCACATCAATGTGCACTCGGGTTTAAGAATGTAATTTAATTAAGTCGCGCCTAAAGAGTCTAGCGCATTATTATCTTGTAGGAAGCCATGAAATTCACTAAACGGCCTATCCTGAATTCTAAATATTTATTATGATTATTTATTGAGGGCCCCGCAATTTTGCATTTTATTTGGCGAGGCTCGTCTCTATTTAGAAAGGATATCCTAAAGTGGCTACATTTCTAATATATTTGTCTCTAAAACTAGAAGAAAAAAAGGTACATGCTGCTTTGGCCTAATCCGGGTTTTTATGATTAATTATTTACAAAGTTAAGAAAACATTATATTTTAACGGAAAAATGCTTTAATTTGACAAGGAAATCACATACGAGTTAACGAAATACAACACTTAATCCGAACAAACATCTTTAAGTCGAATTTAGATTAACTTGCTTAAACAGGGTTAGTAGAATTCCTTATTAAAGAATGTTACCGATGATATTCAAAGCTAGTCCTATAAATCGCCTAAAGAAGTCGAAACTGGGTGATTTAAAACTGTGTTGTATTTGGCTAGATTTAACAGCCATTGGCCCCTACTTATTCAAAGCATGCTGAAAGAGTGAGTTCAATTCTAACAATCATATTGAATAGTTTCACATTCCATGAACTGTGTTTACATCCTGTATGCTTCTAAATGAATCAAATACCACGGTTTCAGATCAACATAAACATTAATTAAGTACAAACTTACGAATGTATTCTCTATTAGGCTACAAATTAAAGGATTTATACAACTTTAACAATATTCGCAAAGCTGTAAGTAAAGCCACAGATGATTAAAGATTCTTCAGATCTTTCATTTCAATTTTCATTTCGACATCAGTTACATCAGACAGATTCGAAGTGTGTACCTGAGAAGACGCTTACAATGAAGAAAGCAAGAGAGTCAGTTGAGCAAACAGTGCAAGCGAAACAGCAGCAGTAACAGATAACAGCAGCAGGACAAGTTCCGGTGCAAGACACAATTATAGACGAGGAAAAAGTGGAAAATGACAGCAGTAGGCAGTGAAGCATAAACAAAACTCCAGGCAGACCAACTCAAAAGAAACTAAGCACGAAAATACCACCAGAAATCTCAATTGAGACTCGGAAGAATCAGTACAGCCCAACAGGTTGACAGCAAATGAAGCCCAAACAGAAAACAGTTTTTCCTGAAATTTCTGTATATTCCATGTTTCTTGTTCACTCTCTATCTGTGTATATTACTTCTCTCAATGTGTCTGTATGTACCTTTTTATGATATCCCTCTCACTATCTCTTTTCTTCTTAAACAAAAGAGTGACAATTTTCAATCTTGGAATCTATTTGAGTTATCAAAAGAAAACTCCTCTCAGTTTTTCTTTCTTTTTTGAACTTCAAGCCCTCAATGATTCAGTCTCTCTCCCTCTATCTCCCTGTTCTCTTATCTGTGTCTCATCAAAATCCCCCCTTTTATAAGCCTCCCATCACCCCTTTAACAGCCTGTTTTACACAAATCAGAACATCCTCCCATGTGCTCTCTTATTTTCAGATTCCACTGACTATTTAAATAAGAACAAACTCCCATGATATTCCCTGGCAGACTTACCTTTTAAGTGAGGTTTAATATTTCTAAACTAAAGCAGGATGTGGGCAGCATGGTATAATCTGACAATATATGTTGTCAAACTATTTTAAATGTAACAAAGGCCTTTATGCCCATGTTGTGCACAAATGCACATGTTGTGCACAAGTGCACATGCCCTCCAATTCTGACTGCAACTAAACAAAACCAATCTTTTTATATTTCTGATTCAGATTAACAACTATAAGTAGCTAAATTCAAATCCTAACTGATTCAGACAATGCTTAACAGAAGCAGATCGATTTGTTTATTGTTCAAATATCTGAAACTAATTGACGACACATGTCGACTCGACTATATTAGTTATAACACATGCAATCGAAACCAAAATCAGACATTTAACATCATAGGACACATGATTCGAATTGTATTGACTAAGCAGAATTGTACCCGAGGAATCAGTTAATCAGTTCAAATTTGAAATTTAACTAATTGCACAACAAATACATACATACACATTATCAGAACAAGTAGAAGAAGAAACTCAATCAAACAAACAAAGGTTCGGGTAAGGTGGACAGGACACAGTTAATAAATCTCAAAACACAGATTTCACAAAACATGAACAGCCTTTAGAACAATCACATGGACTAAAACAAATAAAGAAAAGAAAACAAACTCACCGTAAAACCCGAAAAATCAAAAGACCCTAGCTTGGACTCGAACAGACCTTTCTTAAGGCTGAACGGACTCTAATCGAAGTGTTTCTCATTAGATTAAGGTCCATTAGACCTTAATCTCTTCGGTTTGAACCAGATACGAACCAGTGACGAGGAACCCTAAGGTTCCAGAAATTAGATCCGGGATTCATGCTTCCCTGGTCAGATTCGGACCAAACCAAGCATGGTTTGGTCACGAGGGGAGTCTGGGGAGTGTCTGGTATGAATTTAGGGCCGATCGATGTAGATCGAGTTTTGACTCGAATCTTCAAATGAAGATTCGAGAAGGTGGGGAGGGATTCGAGCTAAATGGTTAAAAGATCTAGGTTCAGGATGGCAGTCAGCATTAGGGTTTTAAACCCTAAACTGAACTTTTTCCTTTAGTCAGCATTAGGGTTTTAAACCCTAAACTGAATAAGGAAAAATTCAGTTTAGGGTTTAAAACCCTAATGCTGATTGCATGAAAAAGCTCAGTTTAGGGTTTAAAACCCTAATACTGGCTGAAAGGAAAATTCAGTTTACGGTTTAAAACCCTAATGCTGACTAAAAGGAAAATTCAGTTTAGGGTTAAAAACCCTAATGCTGATTGCATGAAAAAGCTCAGTTTAGGGTTTAAAACCCTAATGCTGGCTGAATGGAAAATTCAGTTTAGGGTTTAAAACCCTAATGCTGACTAAAGGAAAAAGTTCAGTTTAGGGTTTAAAACCCTAATGCTGACTAAAGGAAAAATTCAGTTTAGGGTTTAAAACCCTAATGCTGATTGCATGAAAAACTCAGTTTAGGGTTTAAAACCTTAATGCTGGCTGAATGGAAAATTCAGTTTAGGGTTTAAAACCCTAATGCTGACTAAAGGAAAAAGTTCAGTTTAGGGTTTAAAACCCTAATGCTGACTAAAGGAAAATTTTTGTTTAGGGTTTAAAACCCTAATGCTGATTGCATGGAAAAGCTCAGTTTAGGGTTTAAAACCCTAATGCTGGCTGAAAGGAAAAGCTCAGTTTAGGGTTTAAAACCCTAATGCTGACTAAAGGAAAAATTCAGTTTAGGGTTTAAAACCCTAATGCTGATTGCATGGAAAACCTCAGTTTAGGGTTTAAAACCCTAATGCTGGCTGAATGGAAAAAAGTTCAGTTTAGCGTTTAAAACCCTAATGCTGACTAAAGGAAAAATTCAGTTTAGGGTTTAAAACCCTAATGCTGATTGCATGGAAAAGCTCAATTTAGGGTTTAAAACCCGAATGCTGGCTGAATGGAAAAAAATTCAGTTTAGGGTTTAAAACCCTAATGCTGACTAAAGGAAAAATTCAGTTTAGGGTTTAAAACCCTAATGCTGATTGCATGGAAAAGCTCAGTTTAGGGTTTAAAACCCTAATGCTGGCTGAATGGAAAAAAGTTCAGTTTAGGGTTTAAAACCCTAATGCTGACTAAAGGAAAAATTCAGTTTAGGGTTTAAAACCCTAATGCTGATTGCATGGAAAAGCTCAGTTTAGGGTTTAAAACCCTAATGCTGGCTGAATGGAAAAAGTTCAGTTTAGGGTTTAAAACCCTAATGCTGACTAAAAGGAAAAGTTTAGTTTAGGGTTTAAAACCCTAATGCTGACTGATTGGAAAAGTTCAGTTTAGGGTTTAAAACCCTAATGCTGACTGTATGGGAAATCTCAGTTTAGGGTTTAAAACCCTAATGCTGGCTGAAAAAAGTTCAGTTTAGGGTTTAAAACCCTAATGCTGACTGGTTGGGGGTAAAGTTCGAGAATGCTAGCTAACCCTTTTTTTGGATTTTCTTGTTTTAGTAGAAGATGAAAGGGAGTCTCGTGGAAACTTACCTTTCGAGTGAGTTCCTTATTGCCAAGATATTTCTTGTACCCATGTACCTCCTTCTTCGGGCGACACCTGCTTCTTGCACGGTTGTCTTGGATTATACCTGTTTCAACTTTTCAGACAAAGAACAATTGTTAGTTTGGAAATGACGGTCGGTTCGGTGACCTTGATCATTCCCAGTTGCTTTGTTGCGTCCTCATTCCTGTTGCGAAATCCTGCCATTGATTTGATTCAAATGGCGAAACTCTTTTGACTTCTCAGGCTTTGTATTTCCAGATTCTGTGATGATTTGCCTCGTAAGGCTCTCTTTTTTTTTCTTTTTTTTTTTGTGTCCCATCTTGCTTGGAGATTCTCAATGGGGATTTTATTGGGGATACTCTGTGGGGATTTGTACAAAAGGAAGCTCTGTGGGGGGAATATTTACAAAGTGGATTCTTTGTGTGGATTTTTGTACAACGGGGCATGTTGGGGATTTGTTTCAAAGTGGGCTTTCTAGGATTTGTTGGGGTAAGCTTGTTGGGGAATTTTTACAAAGGGACTCGCTGGGGATGTGCTGGGGAAATTCCAACGGGGATTATATATATATATATATATATATATATATATATATATATATATATATATATATATATATATATATATATATATATATATATATATATATATATATATATATATATATTTTATATTGGGGAGACTCTGTGGGGGATTGTACAAGGGGAGACTCTGTGGGGATTTGTACAGAACGGACTTGCTGGGGATTTGTTGGGGCAAGCTTGCTGGGGAATTTTTACAAGGGGAGGCTTTGTGGGGATTTTTTTTTTAACTTCGTGGAGGCGATTAACCATGTGAAACCCAAACCTTTCAACTTCAATTGCCTTTATAGGCTGCCATGACCAGTCGAGGTCGTCTTGATGCCCCCTGCTGAGGCTGGGTGCCCTTTGCACATTAGCGTGTATCCAACGAAAGCCCTGTAAATCAGTCTTGCCATCCTTTCTTTGTCTTGGTTTTGGAATAGTGTTAGACCAAAAGGGATTCAAAGAGAAACAAATAATTGAATGGAGAATGAGTTTAAAACTAGAAGTGTCCCTTTCGGGGAAAGGAGAGAAGGACTTATCTGGAGTACATGCGGACTTCAATGAACATGGCATGCCTTTTGGACTGGATGCCTGATCTGTGTAAACCGTCTGACTCCCAAAAATTTATCACAACTTTGCCTTGAATACCGAGGAACCTTGCTAGGACTCTGTTGATGACGGTGGTTGTGAGGATCTCATTTTCGGTCATGGGCGCCCTTTGTGGGTTTTCACGAGCTGGCATTTTCATTTCGTTTCTTACCAACTCCTTATAGTGCCCGTGTGGGTGTTCACTAACAAGACTTCTCATTTGATTTTCTCTGCTTACCGTCGTCTTACGGTGCCCGTGTGGGTTTTCATCAATAAGACTCTCTCATTTTATTCTTCTCATTTTGTTGTATCAGGTCCAAATAACTCTATCCTCCCATTTTGAACCGCTTTGCGGATTGATCAGAAGGACTTAAACAAGGTTTGGGGTAAAAGGAATTTGGATTGAACTACAACTTTGGAACCTTTTGGTCGGGATCATTGTCGAACCATTATAACTCCTGCCCCAGTCTCACTTTTGGGGGACTTCTTGGATTTTTGTTTTGGTGTGACTGAACCCCAAGGAGAGGTTGCCTACGTATCCTTTCGGAATCAAGTCAAATGTAGTTCAGACAACTTTTGTTTTTGGATTTTTTTTTGATTTGCTTTTTTGTATATATATTTTCTTATTTTTCCAATTCTTTCTTCTTCTTTTTTCATTTTTCTTTTTCATTTCAATTTTTTTTCATTTTATTTTCAATAATATTTTTAGGTTCCAAAAAGGGTAATCAAAGAAGAGTAACCAGCTCAAATGGGTTTTGCAAAGGGTTGATAGTGTTTGGGTAGCGAGAATGAAAGCCTTCGTCATCTCAACCGGAAAAGATTTTATTATATAAAGGATCCAACATAGTACCTTTTGACTGCATTTGCATTGACAGTTATTTCAAGGACATTTCCTTCGATGTGTCCCAAGTACAACACACTCTTTTTGGCAGTACTTTTGTTGTAATGTATGGACCTTTCCAATTTCGGGAATCAATTTTCCTTCAGTTGTTCTAACTCTTTGTCTTGTTTCCTTAAGCTATTCTTCATTGCGACCCAATTCTTGATTCATTATTTCGAGGTCTGACAGAGTTTTAAGATCGAGGCATGAAGTCCGCAAGCATGTCATATTATTGAAATCTGCATTTAACAGAACTAAAAGAGAATGAGAAAACTGACAAGATTTTAAGAAAAGAGACATTCCGGGAAAATGAAATATCGATTTCATTTGATTTTTTTTATGATTTTTTTTGTTTTTATTTTTTGAAGATAGAAGGGTTTACATCGGAAAGTAAGACAATAAAGTAAAACATCTGGATCACACCCTGAGATAATCCAGATGCAGAAAGGATAGCAAGACAGGCTACCGAGACTCCCGTCTGATGGGGAACTTTCAGGCTTGACAATCATTTTTTGGCTTTTCTTCTGTCTCGGCAATGGCTGCAATAGCCTTCAGTGCCAGATCAAATTCCTCAGCTTCACAGATCATTCCGTCTATTGGCCCATTTGTGAGAGTAGGCAGGGGAATGTTCATCATATTAGGAACCTTTTCGTCCCGGGGAACGATTCTTTCAGCTTCAATCAAGTCTTCAACTGCCATTTTGAGGGTCCAATGACCAACAGTCCTTTGTACCGTGCCCCACTGCTCCAGAGTGACATTCACATCTAGTATTAGCTCGATGCGGGGAGGGGTGACTCGGTGTTTGGCCGATTTGGGGCCACTGGCTACAGCAGACTTCGCCTGACTAGCTTTTGGAACAAGCCTGAGTATGATTCACCAATAGAGGTAAACTGATTCCTTTTGAAAGACTCTCTTGGGTGAGGATTGTACTGATGAACATTTGATTGGGGGACTATATGGAGCTTGGTAAGGATGGGCGTTTCTGGGAGGTGGAGCTCAATTTTGTGTATAATGTTGTGGTCGCGTGCAAGGCTGCTCATCACTGCATACCAACAAAACCAATCACCTGAACAGAACCTGGCTAATTTACTCACACACACAACCTTGTTAGTTTTGAAGCATTTAACATATAGGAAATCGCAAGATGGGATGCAATGCACCTAAACAGTTAAACGCTTTTACCATGTGTTTGAACGGGTTGCATGTTTCATCCCGACCCTAAACTAACCCTCTTCACTATGTACCTCTTTTCTTTTATTCTTGCCTCTCTTTAGTCACTATTGATCTTGTTTTTGCCGCTCTTTTATTTTTTGCACTCTCTTTTTTCTTTTTTTTTGTTTTTTTTCTTTTTCACTCGATTTTCTTTTTCCTTTTCTTTCAGTTTTTTTTTTCAATTTATTTTATAGCCATGATCGAATCCGATGGGGATTGCCTACGTATCATGACCCCCCATGAATCAGATCTTGCGTAGTTCGGGCCGAATGAAAGGTAAAAGTAATGAAACATTTTTTTTTCTTCATAATAAAAAATTGGGTTTCAACACTCACAAAACGCAACCGAACGGTTATTTTTGCAAACGTGGCCCCTTCCAAATTTCACATGAATTTTGAGGCCGGGGAGGATCATTTTACAAACTTGTCCATTCTTTTACGAAAATAACCTTTCGACAACTGAAAGATACTCTAAGGCTACTTCGGCAAGAACGGTTTAAGACGCGACCGAAGCTGGCTCGGCTTATTATGACAAAATTCAAATGGTATTCACCCGACCGCTGACTCTTTGTTTTTTTTTTGTTTTTTTTTTCAAATTACAATAAAAACCTGGTGTTGCAAACACGGCCCTTCAGCGCCTCGAGGCGAAGGTTTTTAAGGCTGTGTGGGTCAACTGGATAAAAAATACTAAACAAGACCCAAAGGTGGCTGTTTATGCAAAGTCAGCCTTTCGGCGTCCCTTTCGGGAACATTCGGCTATTTATGACAAAACAACATCACCTAACTTATTTATGATTCTTTTTATCATTTTTTTTTCAAATTAGAAAACTCAATATTGCCAACACGACCTTTCAACGCCTCGGTGACGAAGATTATAAGGTTGTGTGGGTCAACTGGACCAAACCTTAAAAAATGACCCAAAGGTGGCTGTTTATACAAAGTCAGCCTTCCGGCGTCCCTTTCGGGAACATTCGGCTATTTATGACAAAACAGCATCACCTGACTTATTTATGACTCTTTTTATCGTTTTTCAAATTAGAAAACTCAATATTGCCAACACGGCCTTTCAACGCCTCGGTGACGAAGATTTTAAGGCTGTGTGAGTCAACTGGACCAAACCTTAAAAAATGACCCAAAGGTGGCTGTTTATGCAAAGTCAGCCTTCCGGCGTCCCTTTCGGGAACATTCGGCTATTTATGACAAAACAACATCACCCGACTTATTTATGACAGATTTAAAATTTGACATATATTTTGGCTATTTTTAGCAAAAGGGAAGGTTGGACACCACCCAACTTATTTATGGCAAAATTTAAAATTTGACACGTTTTTATTTATTTATTGATTTTTGGCTATTTTAGCAAAAGGTGAGGTTGAACCCGACGAGGGTTGCCTACGTATCTCACATCCGGTGAGAATCAAACCGGCGTAGTTCGGCATCGAAAATGGAGTAACTAGACTAACCCCTTTTTTTTGGAATTTTTGAAAGAAAATTTTGTTTATTTTGATTTTTGTTTTATTTTTTTAAAGAAAGACTTCTAATAATTTATTTGCTTCTAACTTGAACTTTGGAAATATATTTTTTTTCTTTATTATTTTTTAAACAAAAAGAAAATGTGTTTGGTTGATTTTTTTTGTTTGTTTTACCTTTTCTACGGAAGAAAGAATGTATATGATGTTGCCTCTTAAATTTTGAAAGAGGGACTTTTAAGAAAATGATGTGGAATTCTGAGTTTTATTTATTTACAAAAGCACTTCTAAAGAAAAATCCTAATATTTTGAAATTCAATTTTTCAAATATTTTTTTTTGGACATTTTACAAAAAAGAGACTAAAAAGCAAAGAGTATTTTTTTTTGGATTTTGTTGCTGCTTTTAATTCTTATTTCATTTTTCATATGAAAGACTTCAGAAAGAAGGAGACTATTTATTTTTTTTATTTTTTTTATTTGAGTTTAAAGAAAACTTCTATATATTTTTTTTGTATTTTCTAAAGAAACATTTATAAAGAAAGAACTAAAGAAAAATATATTTTTTTTGGATTTTTTAAAAATTGGGGCCGGAACCGATGAGGTTTGCCTACGTATCTCACATCCGGTGAGAATCAGACCCGCGTAGTTCGGTCAAATTAACCGAATTAATTTAGAACAAAATTCTTTCCTTTTATTTTTCAACAAACAACTTCCCAAAAATAAAAGACTATTTTTCTATCTTTTTGTTTTTCTTTTTCTTAGTAAATAAAACATTTTCCCCTTTTATTATCGCAAAATTTCGGCAGAGTTTTGACAGTAATTGGGCATTGCTATTTTTCAAAGTAGAAAATTAGCCTTATACACTGTTATTTTTTATTATTATTTTTTTTGTTTATATTTTCAAATACTCCAAAGTCAGGCAGCATGCATGTCCGAGACAAATAAATGCACGGAAACAAATAGGATGCAACAAGATGGTCTTTTCATTTCAGGTTGCTAGTCCTAGACGGACCCAACCCCTGTGTTGAGTCCCCTAAGTCAAATGCAACATGATGCAAATAAGCGTTCCTACTAGGGATCCGACATGAAGTCAAGTTATTCTAGGTTCGTAACCTGGGTATTTGTTCTAGACTGTGTACCCGAGCGGACAACTCGAGTCGAGGAGGGGGCTACGTACCGGGGACCCGCGAGATCGTCCGGCTTTGTAACTTGTCCGACCTCTTTCTTATTTCAGGTATTGACACTAACAGAATAAGGAGTCTCGACCAGCGAGCTTCTCCCCGGAGGTAAGAAAAGAAGGGTTTTGGCACAATTTATATACAGTTCAGATAATATCAAAGCGGTAAAAGACAACATTTAGCACGTTATGCAAAAACATGTAATAAAGATCAGATAATAAAGCCAAATATAACAATTATTCTAAGCTCGAATTCTTGAACCCTGAACCAGTGGTTCTGGGTTAATTCCCCAGCAGAGTCGCCAGAGCTGTCACACCTCCTTTTTGCGCGCCCAGCCCCGAAGGGTTAAATGCGCGAGGGAGTTTTTCCAATTTAAGTGACAATATTAAAATGGGATTTTTTATTTAATTCAGAGTCGCCACTTGGGAAAGGTTTGGCTTTTGGTGTCCCAAGTCACCGGTTTATCTTGAATCCCAAATCGAGGAAAATATTCGACTTTTCCAAATGAAGTCTGCGAACCAGAAATTCTAAGTAAGGAATTCTGTTGACCCGAGGGAAGGTGTTAGGCACCCTCGAATCCCGTGGTTCTAGCACGGTCGCTTAAATTGTTATAATGACTAAATATCTGATTTAAATACATGTTGTGACTTATGTGCTTTTATTAAGTTTAAACCGCTTTTATTATTATCACTTATTTAATTGCAACGTCGTGACAATGCATCTCGAACCACGCCGCAATCAATGCACCCGTAGTTGTTGACCATTTTGACTCCATTGAGATTTGGATTCGGGTCACATCAATGTGCACCCGGGTTTAAGAATGTAATTTAATTAAGTCGCGCCTAAAGAGTCTAGCGCATTATTATCTTGTAGGAAGCCATGAAATTCACTAAACGGCCTATCCTGAATTCTAAATATTTATTATGATTATTTATTGAGGGCCCCGCAATTTTGCATTTTATTTGGCGAGGCTCGTCTCTATTTAGAAAGGATATCCTAAAGTGGCTACATTTCTAATACATTTGTCTCTAAAACTAGAAGAAAAAAAGGTACATGCTGCTTTGGCCTAATCCGGGTTTTTATGATTAATTATTTACAAAGTTAAGAAAACATTATATTTTAACGGAAAAATGCTTTAATTTGACAAGGAAATCACATACGAATTAACGAAATACAACACTTAATCCGAACAAACATCTTTAAGTCGAATTTAGATTAACTTGCTTAAACAGGGTTAGTAGAATTCCTTATTAAAAAATGTTACCGATGATATTCAAAGCTAGTCCTATAAATCGTCTAAAGAAGTCGAAACTGGGTGATTTAAAACTGTATTGTATTTGGCTAGATTTAACAGCCATTGGTCCCTACTTATTCAAAGCATGCTGAAAGAGTGAGTTCAATTCTAACAATCATATTGAATAGTTTCACATTCCATGAACTGTGTTTACATCCTGTATGCTTCTAAATGAATCAAATACCACGGTTTCAGATCAACATGAACATTAATTAAGTACAAACTTACGAATGTATTCTCTATTAGGCTACAAATTAAAGGATTTATACAACTTTAACAATATTCGCAAAGCTGTAAGTAAAGCCACAGATGATTAAAGATTCTTCAGATCTTTCATTTCAATTTTCATTTCGACATCAGTTACATCAGACAGATTCGAAGTGTGTACCTGAGAAGATGCTTACAATGAAGAAAGCAAGAGAGTCAGTTGAGCAAACAGTGCAAGCGAAACAGCAGCAGTAACAGATAACAGCAGCAGGACAAGTTCCGGTGCAAGACACAATTATAGACGAGGAAAAAGTGGAAAATGACAGCAGTAGGCAGTGAAGCATAAACAAAACTCCAGGCAGACCAACTCAAAAGAAACTAAGCACGAAAATACCACCAGAAATCTCAATTGAGACTCGGAAGAATCAGTACAGCCCAACAGGTTGACAGCAAATGAAGCCCAAACAGAAAACAGTTTTTCCTGAAATTTCTGTATATTCCCTGTTTCTTGTTCACTCTCTATCTGTGTATATTACTTCTCTCAATGTGTCTGTATGTATCTTTTTATGATATCCCTCTCACTATCTCTTTTCTTCTTAAACAAAAGAGTGACAATTTTCAATCTTGGAATCTATTTGAGTTATCAAAAGAAAACTCCTCTCAGTTTTTCTTTCTTTTTTGAACTTCAAGCCCTCAATGATTCAGTCTCTCTCCCTCTATCTCCCTGTTCTCTTATCTGTGTCTCATCAAAATCCCCCCTTTTATAAGCCTCCCATCACCCCTTTAACAACCTGTTTTACACAAATCAGAACATCCTCCCATGTGCTCTCTTATTTTCAGATTCCACTGACTATTTAAATAAGAACAAACTCCCATGATATTCCCTGGCAGACTTACCTTTTAAGTGAGGTTTAATATTTCTAAACTAAAGCAGGATGTGGGCAGCATGGTATAATCTGACAGCATATGCTGTCAAACTATTTTAAATGTAACAAAGGCCTTTATGCCCATGTTGTGCACAAGTGCACATGCCCTCCAATTCTGACTGCAACTAAACAAAACCAATCTTTTTATATTTCTGATTCAGATTAACAACTATAAGTAGCTAAATTCAAACCCTAACTAATTCAGACAATGCTTAACAGAAGCAGATCGATTTGTTTATTGTTCAAACATCTGAAACTAATTGACGACACATGTCGACTCGACTATATTAGTTATAACACATGCAATCGAAACCAAAATCAGACATTTAACAGTCTAGGACACATGATTCGAATTGTATTGACTTAGCAGAATTGTACCCGAGGAATCAGTTAATCAGTTCAAATTTGAAATTTAACTAATTGCACAACAAATACATACATACACATTATCAGAACAAGTAGAAGAAGAAACTCAATCAAACAAACAAGGTTCGGGCAAGGTGGACAGGACACAGTTAATAAAACTCAAAACACAGATTTCACAAAACATGAACAGCCTTTAGAACAATCACATGGACTAAAACAAATAAAGAAAAGAAAACAAACTCACCTTAAAACCCGAAAAATCAAAAGACCCTAGCTTGGACTCGAACAGACCTTTCTTAAGGCTGAACGGACTCTAATCGATGAGAAACACTTCGATTAAGGTCCATTAGACCTTAATCTCTTCGGTTTGAACCAGATACGGACCAGTGACGAGGAACCCTAAGGTTCCAAAAATTAGATCCGGGATTTATGCTTCCCTGGTCAGATTCGGACCAAACCAAGCATGGTTTGGTCACGAGGGGAGTCTGGGGAGTGTCTGGTATGAATTTAGGGCCGATCGGTGTAGATCGAGTTTTGACTCGAATCTTCAAATGAAGATTCGAGAAGGTGGGGAGGGATTCGAGCTAAATGGTTAAAAGATCTAGGTTCAGGATGGCAAGGGGGTTCTATGGTGTTAAGGGTGTGGTCACCGGCGTTCATGCCGCCGGGATTAACGGCGAGGGATAAGGGGGCGGCTAGGGTTTCGTGGGGAAAGAGATGAAGACGAAAGCCGGGGTATTGGATAGGGGGGCAGGGTATGGTTGGAAGGTTATATATGGGATGGGTGGGTTGATCTCAGCCGTTGGATGAGGCGAGATGGAAGGCCCAGATCTTTCATATGATGGGGAAAACGGTGTCGTTTCCCATACCATGGTTTGGGTTGGTTTGGGTAAGGTGGGTCGGGTCTGTTGATGGGTTCGGGGTGAGAGATCTTGGCCGTTGATCTTTCAGAGATCAACGGCTCAGATCAGCCTGGATTAAAACGGCGTCGTTTGGACATTCTTGAAGTAGGCTGGTCACGGACCGGGCAAGCATGGGTTTTGGGCTGAGTTTATTTGGGCCAATTTGTTTAAAATTGGCCCAAGTCTGAAAAAAGATTTTTTTTTATTATTATTTTATTTTCTTCTTTATTTTAAAAACAAAACCTAAGTAAATCAAATTAAAATTAAATAAACACTTAATACAAT
The DNA here is from genome assembly GCF_000715075.1 of Nicotiana tabacum. Lineage (NCBI taxonomy): Eukaryota > Viridiplantae > Streptophyta > Magnoliopsida > Solanales > Solanaceae > Nicotiana > Nicotiana tabacum. Next base: position 7,222,138 of record NC_134087.1, read on the forward strand.
TATTTGCACACACATTAAAATATTTTAAAACATGTAAAATCAAACAAAAATAAAATCACGGACAAAGATGCCTATTTATGATTTTCTATTTAACAACCGGATTACGGTTCAAATTATGCATGACACATACATTTATTTTTTGTATTTTGTTTTAATAAAAATAAAACGGGCAAAAATCATATATAATTAACAAAGCGCCATGTAAAAATCCAAAAATTGTACAGCAGGACCAATTGTTATTATTTTTATTTCTTTTGGAGCGATTGTCGCGCGAAAACAAAAATCACGTGCTCACAATAATCCCGTTTCAATTGTCCTTTAATTGGAAAAACTCCCTTATACCCTTCCGGGGGTGTGTAAAAGGAGGTGTGACAGCTCTGGCGACTCTGCTGGGGACTCGAACCCAAAATCTCTGGTTCAGGGTTCAAGAATTCGAGCTTAGAATAATTGTCATAGTTGGCTTTATCCATTATCTGATTTTGTTACATGATTTGGGCCTAATGTGCTAATTGATTTCTTTTATCGCTTTGATATTCTGTAAACTGTATATAAACTGTTGTGAAGTCCCTCTTCTCTCTGATTCTTCTAAATCATGAAGAAGTGTGCACTTCGTGTGACTTCTTTTCTGTTAGAGTCATATCCCAAATTTAGAACGAGGTTCGGACAAGTTCCAAAGCCGGTGAAGCTTCTGTATTCCCGGTACGTTGCCCCCCTCGGCTCGAGCTGTCTGTTCGGGTAAGCCAGGTCTAGAATAATAAACCCAGGTTTTGAACCTAGTACAACAAGACCCCATGTCGGATTCCTAGTAGGAACGTTTGCTTGCATCATGTGCATTTAACTTTGGAGACTCAACACAAGGGTTGGGTCCGTCTAGGACAGGTACACCCCAAAAAAATAAAAGACCATCCTGAAGCATCTTATGTGCTACATGTTGCATTTATTCAAGGGTGAAAGGGTCATTTGGCGGACCAATGATAGTTGAGGGTAAATGAAGAAATGAAAAAAACAATGAAAAAGGAAAGAAAAAAGAAAAAAAAAAGAGAAAAGAGAGGGTGAAGTGTGAAGATAAAGCGAGTGGGGCCCGATTATATTTTCTGTCACATTCTTGTTAAAAAAGAAGAAGATATTTTGCATTTTTTTCATCATTTTTATAAATCAAAAAATCAAAAAAGAAAAGAAAAGAAAACAAAATCCAAAAAGAAGTTACATGTCTCATCATTTTTTTTTAAAAAAAAAGACAAAAAATATGTTAGTGTTATGATAAAAAATAAAATATGGTGGATGTCTACTCTTCCTCCATGATCTTTCTCTCAAATGGTTAATGACATATTCAATGACATATTTTCTATGTTCAATGACATATTCCATGACATATTTTCTTCACTTTTCATGCCTATATAAAGGTCTTGTAATAAATAGGAAAATACACACAATTGAAGAAGAAAATCTCTTCCTTCTCTCTATCTCTATTTCTTGTTCATGTTTTACTAAATTGCTTTTATTCCATAACATGTTATCAGCACGAGTCTCTAACTAATTGTATATATATATCTACAAAAAAATTTCTACATCCGGAAAGATTACAATTAGAAGCCATACATATCATCACATGGTTAAATGTAAAGAGAAACTACATATGGTAAGTAATGAAATGTAAGAAGGTATGATTATCTTATACTTGTCATTCCTTTAAAATCTCATATGCACACAACTTCGTACTACACCTGTATTGCATAAGCACATATTAATATTACATCTTTTATATCACATGAATGGAATAAAATTTTCGAAGTTCTATATGTGAAAATCATAGTAGCAGTTAATTGTTGATATGATGCATGTCATGGTAACCAAGGATATTTTATATAAATTGTCCTATGCATATTTATGTGTTAACTATGTTCAATCTGTCCTGCCGCTTTAAACATTTTCTTTTACTTGGATGAATATTTTTTTTTCCTTTTGGATTTTTACACTTGCATAGAGTACCAAAAAAAAGGAATAAAAAATAAAATAAAATAGGTCATACTGATTAAAAGCATAAATCATCTTGAAGAAAACAAGAAATACTTCACATCTTTATCTAGGTTGATTAATTACTTCTTTGATATTTGGAAAACAAACCAGCTATTTGAAAGTATACTTCATAATTTATGGTCGTATCATTTGAAAGCAAACAATGATTAGTATGACTACTAGAAGAGGTATTTTTGAGTATCCATGACTTACTTGATGCTTGCTACTGACTTACCATTTTTAAGTATTTTATATGAATGATGCACAAGCTACAACTGGTAAGTTGTTACCTATAATGTCACTTTTCAGGTAATATAAATGCTGAATTTATGTATTAGTACTATATATGTGTTAGGTGTACTTTCGATAAATTTATTCACTAATTGCTTGGTTGAATTGAGTGAAGGAAAGTCATGGCGTTAAATCAAATCCAATAGGTAAGGTATACCCCGAAAACAACAATATTTTTGAGAGAGACTCAATAAATATTATGACAATGATTTTATGATCCTTTTAAACTCTAATAGAATTTAGAAGAAATATTCTGACTACAAACGGTTGTATTTCATATAGATGCTACAAATAATTAATAAAGCTTTACGCTGATTTGAGATTTGTACACTTATTTAAGAAATCAAATTTGATTTGCTAAGTTGCAAATTAGTTGTGTATAACTTTCTTGGCATGTGATTGAAATTAAGGCTTGAGAATCAATCTCAATATTGTTTAGCCTATTATGCCATTGATTGAGAGTAAGACATCGGGATCAAGTCCTAATGCTCCATAATGATAAGAGTTGGGTTTGAGTCCCAATTTATTATGGCCTAACATGCCTTTATATTGGTAAGGCATTGGGTTTGAGTCCCAATGTACCATATTGATGATATAATAATGACTAAAGAAAAATAATATATTTTCATGAAAATGTATGAAAATTGTCCCACTTGATTTGCTCCATTCTTGAAGTAAATGTGATAGCAGTGCATAATAAGTTTCAATGAAGATAAGTGGTCGAACAATGAACGTGGGTGTTCCAAATATCAAAATAATAATAATCATCACTATGATTATAAAAGGAGAACAATAAGGGTTCTCAAAATAGTCCTTCAAAATGTGAAGGCAATGCTTACCATCAAATTGGTATGAAAATAATAAAGCACGTCGCTGATTATGATCCATTCCTTGAAGAGAATGTGACTTGTGTAAGCATTGAGAATGCAAACTCATTCCTAAAGTTGAATGTGGTAATATGTGATAAAAGCAATGAATAAAGACATGCAATTCATGATTATATGAATACCACACAACTCACCTCTAAGTGAGGTTTGAGTAAAATAAAGAAAATAAATATTATTGTGTGGTTACATGAATATGTCATTGGTCGTGTACATGTGGTACACCAAATATTATTTTGTCATGCCTTATAAAAGTTATTAAAGGCAAAGTTAAAACAAGAAATGATTTTTCTTATGATGATTTTGACCATGACAATTTATTATGATATAATTTTATCCATGAAGGAGACATTTACCATATGAATGGTATGATAAAAGATCTTGTAGTACAAAAGTTGTTAAGAACTCTGAAAAACTAATTTGTTACTACCCGGATGAATAAACTTATTCATGACATTGATATTGTAAAGTCTCAAAAGAAACTTTTTGAGTTTCAAATATATAAGTCAAAGTGATTGGCATATTGAGACTATAAATGAAAGGAAGATTGAATATCTTCATATTTCTATAATCATACCGGGTAAATATGAAAGGTTACCCGATCTTCTTTCTATTTGTACTACACAAGTATAAGCATGATGCTGGAATCATATGCCACAAGTAAACTAGAGGTTTACTAAAACAAATATTAATTGGCATGACCGGTTGACCATCTCGGTTCAATTATGATGCGAAAAATTAATTAAGAATTACATTGACATGTATTGAAGAATAGAAGATTCTTCAAGAATTCTCTTGTGCTGCTTATTTTCATGATATACCAGTTAAAGGTTGAGATTGAATCCCTTGATTTCTGGAAGGAATAAAAGGTGATATATATATATATATATATATATATATATATATATATATATATATATATATATATGGGCTCAGTCACCTGCCATGTGGACCGTTTACTATTATATGATTTTAAAAAATGCATCTATTTTATGGTCACATGTGCATTTGTTATCAACTTGCAGTTTGGTTTTTGCAAGATTGCTTGCTCAAATTATTAGAGCCCAATTCCAGAATATAAATTATGATGATTTATCTTGATAATACTGGTTTAAATCCAAATTGGTTTAGCGGAAATTGTATGCCTCCAATTATAGCTAAATCATTGGTTATGAGAACAAAACTCCCAAAAATGAAATTTGGTATGAGATGTATTATTTAATATACACCAGCACTTGTACGCATCTAGCCAAGTTATGAAAATTTCTCCCTATCACAATCGGTTCAGGGTGAGGAACCAAATAATTTCTATATAGAAATATGAATGTGCTATATGATTTAATTATGCCACCACAATGCACAAAGATAGGTTCCCAAAGAAGGTTGGGAAATGTGTTGGTGATCCCAACATTAGGGGGAGAAAATGAATAGCTGAGAAAGTGATACGCGAAATGAATTATTATGAATACATATAGATCCTCGTACAAGAAAATATGAACTTGAAGTTCAAGTGATAATTAATTTATAAATTATTGCCAGACGCATTTGCTGGCCCAAAGCTAAATGTCATATTTCAGCTGTTAATGCTCCAAATAGAATAAAGTTCATAAGGGACAGAGTCTATGGCACGCATGAAGCGTAACAGACCAATCGGTTCCAAAGATAAAACTCCTTGAAGAAGGAGAGGGGCAAAATGGTCATAATAAGGAGGCAAGTGCTCTAGAAGAGCACCATGACATAACACTTCGTAAGACCTCATGTGAGAGGCTCAGGTACCTGAAAATAATGAAATAAAGAGATCTCAATAAGTTATGTCTTTATTGGGTAATAATGGAATCGATATAAAATGATTGTCGATGAGATTGTTAATATAATGTAGCGCTCAATATTATTAATATTGACAAGGATCTTGAGATCAAATCTGTCATGAAATTTGGACGGATAAAAGATTGGCCAAATAAAAAATACGCAATGAAATAGACTTCACTTGAAAAATGTGAAGTTGGACGGATAGTCCAACACCTGAAAGTATAAAGTCAATTGAGGTATAAATGTTTTCTTATGGCGAAAGGTTCAAGTCGATAGACATAAAGACGACTTGTGGCACAAGAAAATTAGTAAATATCCTCACATTGATTATATGGAGACATGTTCTCTTATAGTGGATATAGTCACTTCAGGTTTTAATCTGGCAATATATGAAAAACTTGATATGCGTATAGTGGATATCATTGAAAGATTTAAATTGTCTTGGAGCATATTAAGGTTTCCAAGAAATTTATTAAATAAAGCTTCAAAAATCCTTATACGGATTAAAACAATCAGAGCCCATGTGCTATAATCGCCCGAGAGAATACTTGTTGAAAGAAGGGTATAAGAATAATTCAATTTGTCCTTGTGTCCTTATAAAAGGATATGGATTTGAATTTGTTATAATCGCCACGTATGTTGATGATTCAAATATTATTAGAACTCCCGGAGAGCTTCCTAATGCAGTAGACTGTTTAAAGAATTTGAAATGAAAGATCTTGGAAAGACAAAATTTTGTCTTGGTCTACAAATTGAATATATGAAAGATGGAATTTTTGTCCTTCAATCAGCATACACTAAAAAGATTTTAAAGAGCTTCTATGTGGATAAAACACATCCATTAAGTACCCCGATGGTTGTGAGATTACTCGATATAAATAAAGATCCACTCTGACCTCATGAAAATAATGAAGAGCTTCTTGGTCCTAAAGTACCATATCTTAATGCAATTGGTGCGCTAATATATCTTGCTAACACTACAAGGCATGACATAACTTTTTCAGTTAATGTCTTAGCAAGATATAGCTCCGCTCAAGGAGAAATTGGAATGAAATCAAGCACATATTGCGTTATCTAAGGGGGATTACCAGTGTGGGCTTATTTTATGGCAATGATTGCAATACCGATCTTGTTGGTTATGTCGATGTGGAGTATTTATCTGACACACACAAGGCTTGATCTCAAACAAGTTATGTGTTTACATGTGGTGGCACTGTCATATCTTGGCGATCGACTAAGCAATCAATCGTGGCTACTTCTAATCATGCTGAGATAATTGCTATTCATGAAGCAAGTCGAGAATGTGTATGGTTGAGGTCTACTATGAAGAAAATATGGTTTGAAGTGTGACAAACTACCCACAGTTTTGTATGAAGAAAATACAACATGCATAGCCCAATTAAAGAGAGGATTCATAAAGGAGTTAGGACAAAGCACATTTTACCTAAATTATTGTTCACACATGATCTTCAAAAGAATGGTGATATTAATGTGCAACGGATCCGTTCAAGTGATAATATGGCTGATTTGTTCACCAAATATCTATCGGCGTCAACCTTCAAGAAACTAGTGTACAAGATTGGGATATGAAGGCTCAATGATGTGAACTAATGATCTCATTAGGGGGAGTTAATACGCGTTGTACTCTTTTTTCCTTACAAGGTTTTGTCCCATTGGGTTTTCCTTGCAAGGTTTTTAACGAGGCAACCAAAAGGCGTATAAATATGTGTACTCTTTTTCCCTCATTAGGATTTTTTTCCCATAGGGTTTTTTCCTAATAAGGTTTTAACGAGGCACATTATTTATGGACATCCAAGGGGGAGTGTTATGATAAAAATTAAAATATGGTGGATGTCTACTCTTCCTCCATGATCTTTCTCTCAAATGGTTAATGACATATTCAATGACATATTTTCTATGTTCAATGACATATTCCATGACATATTTTCTTCACTTTTTATGCCTATATAAAGGTCTTGTAATAAATAGGAAAATACACACAATTGAAGAAGAAAATCTCTTCCTTCTCTCTATCTCTATTTCTTGTTCATGTTTTACTAAATTGCTTTTATTCCATAACAGTTTTCTCTATTTTAATTGTTTTTTTAATTCCCGCCTGTATCCAATCTGCCCGAACTACGCATACCTGATTCTCGTCTTTCGGTGCGTGATACGTAGGCAACCCACATAGGGTCCGGTCTTCCTAGTAAATCTTAGGTTCTTGCCTTTCCGGGGTCTTAGCCAAATTTTGCACTTCTAGCCATCTTTTGGCCAAATAAGTCATTTTGCAAAAATAGCCTAAATCATGTCTTGCATGTTTTCAACAGGAAGGGTTATTTTCTCGCATAGCGCTATAGGTCTTTAACCTATTTGGTTTTAATTTTCTCATACATGTCTAGATTTACTTATCGGAGTTTGAGCAGGACAGAGCCCCAGGATATCTAGTCAGGATCGCTCATTCAGGAGTGGATTAAAAGAAGATTTTTTTTCTTTTTATGTTTTGAGTCTGTTATTTTATTTATGTCGTCTTTATCTTTTAGTTTTGTATAGTAATGTCGAGTTTTAGTATTATTATTGTACTTTCTATTTTGCATTTGAAAGAGTGTGTAATGAATTGTCACGATCCAAATCCCGGTCGTGATGGCGCCCAGCACACTACTAGGCAAGCCCGACCATTATTCAACACTTAACCCAATTTATCAAAAATTGCGTAAAGAAATATCAATTAAGCAAGATTAAAGTACTGAAGAATTTAACAAAATACACAATATAATCTCACTAGGACCCGGTGTCACGAATTTGAGCCTCTAGAATACAGAATATCATCCTAATACATGGTATATCCAAAGTCTGATAATGCGGAAATAAAGAGATAGGATATGAGGGAGAAGATCAATGGCTGCGAATGCCGTGCAGCTACCTCGATACACCCAGAAGCTGGATATGCTGATCAACTGGATCTACTGAGCCTGAGACTGCCTTGGATCTGCACACAAGGTGCAGGGAGTAAAGTGAGTACTCCGACCCAGTGAGTAATAAAAGTAACTACAGTCCGAAGATAAGAAAATCCAGTAAATACACAAAGTAAGCTAAAATCCAAATATACAGCAACATATGGGACTGAGCAGCTAAACACCAGTATAAATACAAATACATGAATGCAATGCAATGCATATGATGGTCACACAGTGTCATTGTTACCACTGTTTCAAGTATATCACACAGTGTCATTGTTACCACTGTTTCAAGTATATCACACAGTGTCATTGTTACCACTATTTCAAGTATATCACACAGTGTCATTGTTACCACTGTTTCAAGTCACTTTATAATCAGTCCAGAAAATAATATAATAAGCCCCTTGGGCATTTACAAAACAAAAGTTCCCAGCCCGGAATACATTTAAAAATATCATTTAAGTTTTCAACACTTAGAATTATGGCTGAGTTTGCAAAACAGCATTTAAAACCTTGGACTGAAATTAAATGATATGCAAATCATGCTAAGCAGTAATATCAATCCTCGAAGGATTTTACAAATCGGCACAAGGCCCCAAACATGGCATCAAGCCCCGTAATATCAATGAAGTATGTGTATCAATCACCAGTATAGTATAAACATCACATGGGATGGACCAAGTCACAATCCCCAATAGTATCCGACCCCGCACTCTCCATGGAGTGCGTGTCACGCCTCAATATAGCGTTACGATGTGAAAGTCCGGGGTTTCAAACCCTCAGAACAACATTTACATCTATTACTCACCTCTAACCGGCCGTAGACTAGTCCGCAATGCCCTTTCCTCTTGAATCGACCTCTTCGCGCGTCGAATCTAGTCAAAACCACAACGAATACGTCACAATAGGCTAAGGGAATATAACCCAATCGAAAAGACTCGAAAAATGTCGAAAATCCCGAAATTAGCAAAACCCGAGCCCCGGGCCCACTTCTCGAAAAATTACGAAAGTCACATCACCGGATTTCTCGTCTCTCTACGAGTCCGTACATATAAAATTTACCAAAATCGGAGTTCATTTGACCCCTCAAATCACCAAATCTTATTTTCAAATCCCTAGGCCTAAATCCTCAATTTTTCTACAATTTTCATGCTCAAATCCATACATAATTGATGTACTTAACTCAAAATAGGTGGGGATAACTTACCTTCACATTGATGATGAAAATCCCCTCTTGAAGCTCCCCAAAAATCGTCCATACTTTGAAGAAATGAAGAAAAGTGAGCTAAATCCGTGTATAAAAGAATCTGCCTGTGCTTCGTCGAGTTGTACCCTGCACTTGTGCTATACAAGTTGTACATCCTATTAAAATTGTTCCTTGTCGGACACCTTCTGTTTAAACACCCATAACGTCTTTTATAAATATCCAAATGACAAACAGTTTGAATATTTAGAAACTAGACTCAAATATCTTTAATTTGATAGGTTGTACACCACATAACTCTTTATATATCCCGAGATATGAGCTTCTAAAATGCATCATAAATTCTGCCGAAATTGCTCCAGCAGCCTTTTTCGATCCATCGTAACTTTCTGAGATTATATCCAAATCGCAAATGGTTTAACTTTCCGAAAACTAAAATGTATGGGCTACAACTTTTGTGTTTTGCACTTTTTCTGATTTCGTATAGTTTACAAGATATGAGCTTCGAAACTGGACTACTCGCAGCAGAATTTCTGCAATTTTCTGCAATTTTTCCCAAGTCTGAAATCACTCCGAGACACCTCCGAAACACTCCCGAGCCCTCGGGGCTCCAAACCAAATATGAAAACTGACTCTAAAACATCACACAAACTTGCTCGAGCGATCAAATCGCCAAAATAACATCAAAATCAAAGATTTGAGCCTTAAATCCAAGAATTCTTTCAAATTTCATAAACTTTCAAATTTTCCAATTTAAGGCCGAAACCCGTCAAACAACGTCCGTTTGTAACCAAACTTTACAGGAAGCGCTTAACCAACATATATGACATGTACCGGGCATCGGAACCAAAATACGAGCCCGATACCATTACTTTCTGATCAAATTTCATTTTCATTTTCCTTAAACATTTGCAGAAAACAATTTCACGAAAAAATTCATTTCTCGGGCCTGGGACCTCGGAATTCGATTCCGGAAACACGTTCAACTCCCATATTTTTCTATGGACCTTTCAAGACCAAAAAATCACGGGTCCGAGTCCGTTTACCAAAAATGTTGACCAAAGTCAACTTTAACAATATTAAATATCAAAATTCTTCAAATTTTTCACATAATTCATATATTTCAACACAAAAATATTTCGGACACACTCCTAAGTCCCAAATAACCTAACGAAGCTATCCAAACCATAAAATTCGCATTTCGAATCCGATATCAAAATTTCCACTTCCGGCCAAATTTTCTCAAAAACCTTCAATTTTCCCTCTTTAGCCGAACGACTCCAAAATGACCTACGGACCTCCGAATTCACTTCCGATCGCGCTCCCAAATCCAGAATCACCATATGGAGCTACTCCCAGTCTCGGAATCCCAAACGGACATCAATAACACTGAAATGCATTTTAAACCAAACTGATGCAATTTCTTCTAAAATGCTATCTTCCACAATAGGCACCAAAACGCTCTCGGGTTATCCAAAACCCGATCCGGGCATACGCCCAAGTCCGAAATCATCATACAAACCTGCTAGAACCTTCAGATCCCAATTCCGAGGTCGTTTACTCAATTCCAATCCTAGTTCATTTCTTCAATTTTAAGCTTTCAAAATGAGAATTTCCATTTAGATTTGACTCCAAACTTCCTGAATTTTAATTCTGACCATACACACAAGTCAATATACCTGAGATGAAGCCGCTCATGGCCTCAAACTGCTGAATGACGCGCCGGAGCTCAAAACAACCGGTCGGGTCGTTACAATCTCCCCCACTTAAACATACGTTTGTCCTCGAACGTGCTGAGAACTACACTGAAGTAGTCTGAAATAACTTGTTTAACATATCATGCACCTTCCCATGCTACCACTACTCCGTTGAGCACATTAGCTCGATAATTCTGTAGATATACTTATTTATTCAAGCAAATAAGTCATTAGGCCCAATTTCAACATCCTGAATTTCCCTCCTAAGCCTGTTTCCATCATACGACCACCATATCAATCTCCACACGCTGTACCCAAACATGACTGCATAACTTTGCTGAATTCACACTTTGCATCACTTTACTCATAGAACCACAATAACATTCTTTAAACATAATAGTCGGAATTCCATGAATCTGATGCTCCCATTGCATCTCATGATCTACACAGGTCTTGCTCTAGTTTATTTTATTATTATTATTATTATTATTTTTTTTTTTTACACCGATACGACTGAAGAGATGTGTCGAAATTCACAACCAACTGCTGAATCAACAATTCATTGGATCTACACTCCTGACAAGTTCCATTACCTTGTCCCAAACCAAAGAATGATCTTTGCTCTATAATATACTTCATATAATCAGTTTGCACTGACCCCAAATCTAGTAACCTCGTCTCACCCAGTACGAACTGATCAGGCAATAAGCTACCTCAGACATAATCAAAAATCCCACAAGACGCCACAATGTGCCAGTATGGTATCAATTCGAACGCGATACAAAAGGAAGGCGAACTCTAGAAGGAACTACTCAACTCGCACACTAACATAGACTTCCTCAGAAAACAGGGAAACAGAACACACAAAAGCAAATATGGGCACTGAACTGAACATCGCATTGTTGCGCCGTGCAACCCGATCCAAACAACATACCCATGGCGGCGTGCCACCCGATCCACATATAGAACTCACATAAGGAGATATATGTTGAGCTGAAAAGCTCATCACATCAAAACACCGGATATTGGTCATAAACACACTAAGGTGCATAATACCATTCCCAAGGAAACATATAGCTCTATAGGCTACAAACTCAAGCACAACTAAGGTGTGATACATGATCTAAGTCTCAAGAGCCATCCTGCTCATATAATATCACCGCTGAGCGGAACCTTAACACAAAAGGAATTTACCAAGCCGTCTCACAACTCATACGACACAATATATCTTTACATAAATTAGCTGACCACGAAATAAGACTGTGACTATCCTTTCATAAAGAGCGCATTGCTGAAATAAACACAACTGGCTGATGTAAGGCTCACTTCCACATTTAAATCTATCCACCGACCTCAAGTCGATCCTGATCATGCTAAGCTAGGCCAATTATCTTTCACAGGTCCATAACCCAATAAACAGAGTGCCCTCCAGGCATAAATTCTCAAATGGATGATATTACCAAAATCCTCATACTTGGTTTAAATTCCTAATTAATCAAGTGACTACATGTCACACTTATATAATATTCATGTGGGACAAGCTCCCACCATCTTCCGAAATAATTAACGGGTCTGCACATCCAAACCACCAGCTGCACTAACGCTGAAAAGCAATCAAGAATCCCTAACCAGGATGCAAAGCCTTTCTCACAGAACACCGACCTCAGGTGATACTGACGTCAATACCCATCTTACTCGAAACACTGAAACTTATATACTGCTCATCCGAGATCGTGACATTACAGTCATTGACCAAACTGCAACCTTGGTCCTTACTTCAAATTCCATACCACTCACTGCACCTCACGTGCCAATATACGATAGACGCGATTTCCATCACAACTCTTGAACCGCCGATAGGCTAATACTTCATCACATAAGACCTTCCATTTAACTCACTTCAGGAGAACTATAGCAACATACAGGCGAATTCTCATAACCGTCGAATATGCCAATCTCTAAGTAGTGGTCCAAACCGCCATAACCCTTTCCGGGATCCGCCTACTCATAACAGGCCCTAATAGAAGAATGATTCAGAATAACTTCAATCACTACGGCCGACAAGCCTCACACGCACCGCCACAAATCACATGCATAACTCGATCACGCTGAACGAACCGATCACTGACACCAATATGCCAACTCAACTATGGCTAATCAATCTACTTCCTTCCAGTTTATCCTTGATTGCCTTAGAAATAATAATATCTCCCTTCAACACCTAACTTATTCCAACGCACTCACCCCGAGTGACCTTAAATCATGAGACCATGCTGTCTCAAAAACCATGACCATTTCATGTCTCTCAATGCTACACCGCAAGTCAAAACATCATAGAACATTCTGTGTCTTTCTTCATAAGCTGCTTCAAAAGCTTGACTCTTAACTGTACTTATAGACTCAGAATCATCAGGCACCACACTTTGCCTCTTGAATTCACTAGGACCGCTATTGAGAGCCACCCAGCTCTGACTTGGCCCCGAATGCAACCAACTCTACTGAATTTTATAACATATGAATACCATCTCGATAAAGCACCCAACGGAATCACTTTCCTCGAAGCCTGCACCTATACGAGGCATAAATCATGAATCTTCCCTCAAGTCTAAATATGAGCCAATAAGGCTAACCATAGCATGCATCCAACAATTTATTTACTCAAATTACCACTCATGGTCCTTTTCCGTAGCTGCAATAACCCACCAATATGCCAATAACCAGAATTCACGCAGGTAATAAACCGTGCAATCAGCTAATCAACAGCAAGCTCCCCAACTTGGCTCGAAGCCATAGATCACAACACATATACTCTATTGTTGTCGTAATATCATGGTGAGATTAAACTCACTCCATCATAAGCTCGTGGAAACACGAATCATCTGGAATTTTAACTCTTCTGCAATTCTTGCATTTACTCACACAACAGTTAAGCCCACTCTCTAGGCGACCAATTTTTTTTTTTTACTAAGTCCTAAATTTTTCAAAAATTTCGGCAGAGCCTCCTTTGTAATTGGTCCTATCCACCTGCCAGAGAATCACCAAAACCATCCTAACAACACATCCACAACTTGACAAAGCATCACAATGCATATCAATTACATAAATCTAAATTGATACATGGACATGCGTTGCACCTATTTGAATCATAACACATAGAAAATACCCTTCAACCCTCCATTATTGGGCTATTCAACCAAGTAGGAACATATTCTTTCTTTAATATTTTCGACCTTCAAGGTGGTCTCCTTGACTCAACGATTTCGTCATAATACATTTACGGAAGCGATCTCAGCTCCCAGACTTATCTAACTAGGAGACACGAAAAAATATTCTTCACGCGCCCATAACTCGGGCTACTCAACAGATCAAAATAAGAAATGAATCACTTAACAGTTCATCTACTATCCAGTAGGCTTCTTCGCCACTACCAAGTCGTACAAATACACCTCGCAACACTAACATACTCATCACGTGGATATCCAATCGCCATTCCGGCTAACAAGGACAATAATGAACATATGAGTTCAAAACACTTGCTCACAAAATCAGCACCTCGGTGCTCAAACCATTGGCAAGGATTTGGCCTCAAGTCCTCCAGACTGGTCTAACTTCAAACTCACAGAGATTACACCTCGCCCCTCGATCGGGGAATCAAAGCCATCAAGACAGATCTGATACTGAGCGCCCGTTGGTGCATACGATCACGCGGAAGGAATTTCAAAAGTTTCTTTTCAAGCTGAATCAAGGACGCACGATAATAATTCAAGAATGTGAAGTTTTCCTAAAGGTTCGGCAGCCTCTCGAGGATAAGTATAGACGTCTCCGTACCGATCCGCGAGACTCTACTAAACCGGCTCATGACTCGCGAGACCAAGTAACCTAGGCTCTGATACCAACTTTGTCACGACCCAAATCCCGGTCGTGATGGCGCCCAGCACACTACTAGGCAAGCCCGACCATTATTCAACACTTAACCCAATTTATCAAAAATAACGGAAAGAAATATCAATTAAGCAAGATTAAAGTACTGAAGAATTTAACAAAATACACAATATAATCTCACTAGGATGCGGTGTTACGAATTTGAGCCTCTAGAATACAGAATATCATCCTAATACATGGTATATCCAAAGTCTGATAATGCGGAAATAAAGAGATAGGATAGGAGGGAGAAGATCAATGGCTGCGAATGCCGTGCAGCTACCTCGATACTCCCAGAAGCTGGATCTGCTGATCAACTGGATCTACTGAGCCTGAGACTGCCTTGGATCTGCACACAAGGTGCAGGGAGTAAAGTGAGTACTCCGACCCAGTGAGTAATAAAAGTAACTACAGTCCGAAGATAAGAAAATCCAGTAAATACACAAAGTAAGCTAAAATCCAAATATACAGCAACATATGGGACTGAGCAGCTAAACACCAGTATAAATACAAATACATGAATGCAATGCAATGCATATGATGGTACATTCCAGTACCCCACTGCGGCGTGCAGCCCGAGCCATCCATATTTATTTATCGTCGACGGCGCTCACTGGGGTGTGTACAGACTCCGGAGGGGCTCCTACAGCCCAAGCACAATATCTTGGTCAGTCATTGTTACCTGACCGGTCAGCCATTGTTACCTGACCAATTTATATCATACAGTGCCATTGTTGCCACTGTTCAAGTATATCATCTAGTGTCATTGTTACCACTATTTCAAGTATATCACACAGTGTCATTGTTACCACTGTTTCAAGTATATCACACAGTGTCATTGTTACCACTGTTTCAAGTATATCACACAGTGTCATTGTTACCACTATTTCAAGTATATCACACAGTGTCATTGTTACCACTGTTTCAAGTCACTTTATAATCAGTCCAGAAAAATAATATAATAAGCCCCTTGGGCATTTACAAAACATAAGTTCCCAGCCCGGAATACATTTGAAAATATCATTTAAGTTTTCAACACTTAGAATTATGGCTGAGTTTGCAAAACAGCATTTAAAACCTTGGACTGAAATTAAATGATATGCAAATCATGCTAAGCAGTAATATCAATCCTTGAAGGATTTTACAAATCGGCACAAGGCCCCAAACATGGCATCAAGCCCCGTAATATCAATGAAGTATGTGTATCAATCACCAGTATAGTATAAACATCACACGGGATGGACCAAGTCACAATCCCCAATAGTATCCGACCCTGCACTCGCCATGGAGTGCGTGTCACGCCTCAATATAGCGTTACGATGTGAAAGTCCGGGGTTTCAAACCCTCAGAACAACATTTACATCTATTACTCACCTCTAACCGGCCGTAGACTAGTCCGCAATGCCCTTTCCTCTTGAATCGACCTCTTCGCACGTCGAATCTAGTCAAAACCACAACGAATACGTAACAATAGGCCAAGGGAATATAACCCAATCGAAAAGACTCGAAAAATGTCGAAAATCCCGAAATTAGCAAAACCCGAGCCCCGGGCCCACTTCTCGAAAAATTACGAAAGTCACATCACAGGATTTCTCGTCTCTCCACGAGTCCGTACATATAAAATTTACCAAAATCGGAGTTCATTTGACCCCTCAAATCACCAAATCTTATTTTCAAATCCCTAGGCCTAAATCCTCAATTTTTCTACAATTTTCATGCTCAAATCCATACATAATTGATGTACTTAACTCAAAATAGGCGGAGATAACTTACCTTCACATTGATGATGAAAATCCCCTCTTGAAGCTCCCCAAAAATCGTCCATACTTTGAAGAAATGAAGAAAAGTGAGCTAAATCCGTGTATAAAAGAATCTGCATGTGCTTCGTCGAGTTGTACCTTCTGTTTAAACACCCATAACATCTTTTATAAATATCCAAATGACAAACAGTTTGAATATTTAGAAACTAGACTCAAATATATTTAATTTGATAGGTTGTACGCCACATAACTCTTTATATATCCCGAGATATGAGCTTCTAAAGTGCATCGTAAATTCTGCCGAAATTGCTCCAGCAGCCTTTTTCGATCCATCGTAACTTTCTAAGATGATATCCAAATCGCAAATGGTTTAACTTTCCGAATACTAGAATGTATGGGCTACAACTTTTGTGTTTTGCACTTTTTCTGATTTCTTATAGATTACAAGATATGAGCTTCGAATCTGGACTACTCGCAGCAGAATTTCTGCAATTTTCTGTAATTTTTCCTAAGTCCGAAATCACTCCGAGACACCTCCGAAACACTCCCGAGCCCTCGGGGCTCCAAACCAAATATGAAAACTGACTCTAAAACATCACACAAACTTGCTTGAGCGATCAAATCGCCAAAATAACATCAAAACCAATGATTTGAGCCTTAAATCCAAGAATTCTTTCAAATTTCATAAACTTTCAAATTTTCCAATTTAAGGCCGAAACCCGTCAAACAACATCCGTTTGTAACCAAACTTTACAGGAAGCGCTTAACCAACATATATGACCTGTACCAAGCGTCATAACCAAAATACGATCCCGATACCATTACTTTCTGATCAAATTTCATTTTCATTTTCCTTAAACATTTTCAGAAAACAATTTCACGAAAAAATTCATTTCTCGGGCCTGGGACCTCGGAATTCGATTCCGGAAACACGTTCAACTACCATATTTTTCTATGGACCTTTCAAGACCGAAAAATCACGGGTCCGGGTCCGTTTACCAAAAATGTTGACCAAAGTCAACTTTAACAATATTAAATATCAAAATTCTTCACATAATTCATATATTTCAACACAAAAATATTCCGGACACACTCTTAAGTCCCAAATAACCTAACGAAGCTATCCAAACCATAAAATTCGCATTTCGAATCCGATATCAAAATTTCCACTTCCGGCCAAATTTTCTCAAAAACCTTCAATTTTCCCTCTTTAGCTGAATGACTCCAAAATGACCTACGGACCTCCGAATTCACTTTCGATCGCGCTCCCAAATCCAGAATCACCATACGGAGCTACTCCCAGTCTCGGAATCCCAAATGGACATAAATAACACTGAAATGCATTTTAAACCAAACTGATGCAATTTCTTCTAAAATGTTATCTTCCACAATAGGCGCCAAAACGCTCCCGGTTATCCAAAACCCGATCCGGGCATACGCCAAAGTCCTAAATCATCATACGAACCTGCCCGAACCTTCGGATCTCAATTCCGAGGTCGTTTACTCAAAATTCCAATTCTAGTTCATTTCTTCAATTTTAAGCTTTCAAAATGAGAATTTCATTTAGATTTGACTCCAAACTTCCTGAATTTTAATTCTGACCATACACACAAGTCAATATACCTGAGATGAAGCCGCTCATGGCCTCAAACTGCTGAATAACGCGCCGGAGCTCAAAACGACCGGTCGGGTCGTTACATGAATCAAAAATCCAAAAAAAAAAAAAAAAATTTTGCGTTTCATATTTCCGTTAGGAATCTTCTTTAGAATACTAATTGTAGGAATGAAAAAAAAAGTATATTGGAGGTGGTTTTTACTTTAGGCAATTAATATCTAGGACCTAAACAAAAATTATTTTTATATTTCCTTTACTATATTAGGACCAAAATTCAAAAAAAAATTCCTTTTAGTACCTTTTAAAAGTTTTCCTTAAGGCATTAATCTCAAAAATCCAAAAAGATTTTCTTTTGAGGTTCTTAGTGAAAAATGAAAAAAAAATTCTTTTATTTTTCTAAGAATATTAGGATATTGTACATAGAAGAAAAAAGAACATACTTTATCTTTTGTTTAAAGTTTCTTCCTTTAGGCAATCAAATTAAAATCCAAAAACATGTTGTTTTATCCTTTTTGCTTGTTTCAAAATCCTGCATCAGGATATCAAATGAAAATTCAAAATATTTTTCTGTGGTTTATTCTTTCGATCTTCTTCCTAAAAAAAAGAAAGTATTTTTTTTTTCTCTTCTAGAGTTTTTCCTTAATAATTTCCCATAGAGTGTTTGTTTCAAGAAAGAAAAAAAAAGCAAAAAATATATGCTCGTTAAGCTTGAGTTCGCAATAAGTTATAGAACATTAAGCCAGAAAATTCAAAAAAAAGATTTGCTTCTTTTATTCCTCTTTTCTTATAAGAATAGTCCTTAAGGTAAAAAAAAAAGAGAAAAGAAAAAAAGAATGTTAATTTGTTTGCCTTATTCCCGTTCTTCCAGAACTACGCAAAGATCTGATTCATGTGGCGTCATGATACATAGACAACCTACATAGGGTTCGATCGAATCATTTTTATTAAAATAAAAAAAAGGAAAAAGAAAGAAAAGAAAAAAATAGGTGGAATTGTGGGATGCGAGATATGAGAGAAAGAAAGGGTGATGATTAAAAAAAAGAGAAATGAAGGAAAATGGGCAAGCCGACAAGTGCTAGAAAAGCAAAGATAAGAGAGGTTGGAATGAACAAATTGGGATAATGCCAACTGACCTTTGTACCCTCGAAGTCATTTTAGAACCGATAACTGTGGCTAGGTGCATTGCACAAAAAGTGATATTATCTTATGTTAAATGCTCTAACGCTAACGTGATGGCTTCATTTTGTTATGTTCATAACAGAAGGGTGGTTGGTTTGTGGTTCTAAAGTGATAACTCTTCTCTACAACATAAAGTCAAAGGCAATGAAAGACAACAACAGAACTGAGTTGGTTGATACCGCCGCTCGAAAGCAGTTGGTTGAACAGGACAATGGGTTGGTTGAAGAGGTAAAGATGTTAAAACAATACATGGCTGACATGTATCAGGCTTGGATGACTGGGAAGGCGCCACCACCTAGCTTCCTAGATGCTGCCCTTACCCAAACTCCGAACACAATGGCAGATGATCCTCCATACTCTCCAGATCCACCCGCTTATCTCCAAGCTCATGATGCCCAATATTACCCCTCAGAGGTTGCCCACAAGGTTCCCTACTCATACAAATAGGGCCCAAGGGATGAGCCTCATGTTGAAAATGAAAAGTCACAGGAAGAGAAGGGCGAGATGGGATACTCAGGAGGCTGAAAGGCATAGAACAGTCCATAAGGAACAAGCAAGGAATGGGAGACCAGGGTAGCATGGCTTGCAAAGTGTTGTCTGTGTCCCCTGACGTTCGCCTGCCCGCGGGATTTAAAGTGACACAATTTAACTTGTATGATGAGTGTGGAGATCCGGTAGCCCATTTGAGGGATTATTGCAGTGAAATGAGAAGTGTTGGCGAGAAAGATGATTTGTTGATGGCGTATTTCAGTGAGAGCTTGACTGGGGCAGCTTTGGAATGACATAATCGTCAAGATGTCGGTAAATGGCCTACAATAGGTGACATGGCTCAAGATTTTGTTCGATACTTTCAATACAAATCAGGTGTTACCCCAGACTACTCCTCCATATCTAAAATGGAAAAGAAGTCGGTGGAAAGCTTTAGGGAGTTTGGGCTCAGATGGAGGGAGCAAGCTGCTCAAGTCAGTACCCCGATTGGTGAAGAAGAAATGGTTGAGCTTTTCCTACAAGCCCAGGGGCCCACCTACTTCAGTCATTGGATCCCGGCTATGGAAAAGCCTTTCAATGATGTGTTAAAAATGGGGGAGATGGTAGAAGAGGGAATCAAGTCAGGCAAAATCATAAGCTATTCTGCATTGAAAGATACTACGAAAGACATTCAAAACATCCCAGTAAGTTTGGGTGGAAGAAAGATAAATAGAAAAGATGATCTGATGGGCCTTCCTGCTCAACACTTCTAGCCTCGACATCGCCCTCGTGGATATCCTTATGCACCAGATGACCCTCCCCAATGTTACTTCTCTCCACAAAACTCCCAAAGTCGTACATCACTTTCCCAGTACCCAGCTCCACAAAATGCCTATCCACCCCTATGAGTCTACCGAAACCCCTCTGGATCAGGTTTTTGGCCCAATCAAGCCTCTAAGAACGAGAGGTTACGGAAGAAGAAGACCTTCCATTGTGAGAGTCATATGCAAGTCATATGCCAGTCTGTTCTAGAGGCTAAGGATATTGGACATGTTGAAGCCGACCCAGATAAAAATGTCAGACCCTCTTCCAAAGAAGTTTGATTTTTCTCAAAGGTGCGCATATTACTCGGATACACCGGGGCATGACATAGAGAAATGTTGGAATCTAAAGAATGCAATTCAGAAGCTTGTTGATACAGGCGACATTGTCGTGCAAAATCCAGATGCAGCAGACACTAGCCAAAGTCTGTCACCTGTGCATAATGAGACACATATGGTGGGTATGATTTATTTTGAAAAGGAATGTGAGAATTCTTCTGGGATCCTTGGAGGTCCATGTGCTAAAAAGCTTTCAGCGCTATTAGAGGTTGATCCTAAGAATGAGTAGGCAAAGGGAACCTAGAGACAATCGGTTCAGAACAATGTGATGGAGGCTTGTGAAGGTCCTAGCATTGTTGATGCAGAACTCAGTTGCTAATATGTTGAGTTTGATGATTGGAAATACGCTCTTTTCTTGATTAGCCAAGGAGGAGTTTTGGTGGTTTATTTTGTTGTCATTTATGTGATCCGGGTTATTTCAGGGTTGTAATCCGGATATTGTCTTGTGACTCAAAACCTTCTATCCTTTTATTTTGCTTAGTTTGTTTAGTCATAATAGCCCATTTAGTGTTGTCTAGGTTTGTAACCCCAATTTAGTTTGTCTGTTTTGTGGTCGAAACACTTTCACCATCTGTCTAATGCAATTTTTTGTTTTCTGTGATTTCTAGTCATTTTCGTTTAGTTCTCTTTTCTTTTTATAGTTCTTTTCCTGTTGACTCTAGTGACATGACATGCACGCGTAATTCTCAGCCTGGTTTTAAAAGTCAGCTTAATCACGAAGCAATGAAACAATGTTGAAGATGTAAGGACATTTGAGGGAAATAAGTAAAGGCATTTTGAGATCACTTCAAGCCCAAATTGTGTGAAACTGGGGCAGGTACAAACATAAAAATACACTGTTAAAATGCATCATGCTGCATCAGGTGAAGATAAGGGCAAGTTTGCCCCAAATTTGTAGGGGGGCGTTCGTGGTAATGAGAGTGAGGGTGTTGTCTAATGGGGCTTGGTAACTAACATATGTAGAAGGCGAATGCGTGGATATGATTATCAAGTCTAGTGTAATCAAAAGATGTTACAAATATTTTCCTTGGTTCGTTTAATTGTGTAGTTCGCACTTGGCATGTTTTGGTGATTGGAATGACGAAGGCATTTTGTTCTGCTATCTAAACACTTTATCCTTCGTTACCCCTTTGAGCCTTATATATTTTCTTTCATACCCCTCTTTCGGAATCAGTAGCAAAGATCAGAATCGCAAGCGTGAAAGATGAGTAAAGGAAAAAGAGAAAAGAAAAAGAATGAAAAGAGAGAGAAGAAAAGAAGAAGAAAGAGAAAAGGAAAAAAGAAAAAGAAAAAAAAAGAAAAAAAAGAAGAAAAACAACAACAAAAAGAAAAGGAAGGAAAGAAGATAAAAGAAAAAGAAAAGAAAAATCACAACAAACAAAGTAATTCTTATAACATGAACTACGTTCGACCGGATTCCTTTTAAGGATACGTAGGCAGCCTCACGGTTCGGTCCCATCAAAATAAAAATCCGAAAGTCCCCAAGCAAAGGATTTGGGGGGCAGAAGTTGTGGTTTTAGTGGGGAATCTGATTCCGAAAGTTGTAATTTTGAACCCATTTGAATTGTTTCGAGCTTTTGATACCGATTCTCTCTAACCCTGTTCAAAAGCCCACATTACGGTCCAAAGAAAGATCTTCCGATCACTCTTCGAGAGATGCCAAGTCAAGCGAGTATAGGTGAATCATATCAGGGGAAGCACTCCGGTCCAAGCAAGGAAAAATGAAAAATGAGAGAGTCTTATTGGTGAAAACCCACACGGGCACCGTAAGGCGACGATAAGTTGAGAGAAAGAACAAAATGGGAGAGGCTTGATGGTAAAAACCCTTCGGGCACTACAAGTCGAATAAGGATTGTGAATCAGATTGGATAATTGGAGCATTGAAGCCCAGTTTCACGGTTTAGGGGTATAACAGGAATTGAACATCAGACTTGCTCAACAGAATAGGCCACATGTACATGTCATGGTCATTAGAGTTGGTATCCGCATCTGATAGGTTTCTAATTTGTAGTTTTCTTGTTAGGAATCATCTCAAAGTGGAATCATCGCATTTGCCACCAGCTTTCCAATTGAACAAAATGGGATCCGGCCAGCACATCAAAGTGGCATAAGTTAGGAAAGAACAACATGCACACTAGGTTGGTAACAATCAACATGATTTGGGATTCATGTGAAATACAAAGGTTTGGTATATATCAATTCATGAACAATGCAACAGATGGAGGGTGTAGGGTGAACGGATCAAAGGTATTTTCTGTGATAAGATTGACAAAGAAAGTGGCTAACCAGTGACAAGTAAGGTCTTCCAAGCAGAAATCAAAGTTATCATGGCAAGTGAAAGAGCAATAGACCTCAAGGCCAAGGCCAATGGTTTAAGTCAAGAAAGAACAACATACGCATTAAGTGGGTGGCAATTGACGTACTTTGGGATTCATGTGAGACACAAAGGTTTGGTAAATGTTAGTTCATGAGCAATGTAACAAATAGAGGATATTGGGTCTGAACGGAGAAGAGGTATTTTCTATGATAAGGATGACATAGAAAGTGGTTAGCAAGGTCTTCCAAGCAGAAATCAAAGTTATCATGGCAAGTGAAGGAGCAATAGACCTCAAGGCCAAGACCAGTGGTTTAAGTCGAGAAAGAACATCATACGCACTAAGTGGGTGGCAATTAACATGCTTTGGGGTTCATGTGAGCCACAAAGGTTTGGTAAATGTTAGCTCATGAGCAATGCAACAGATAGAGGATATTGGGTCTGAACGAAGAAGAGGTATTTTCTGTGATATGGATGACAGAGAAAGTGGTTAGCAAGGTCTTCGAGTGGAAGTCAAAGTTATCATGGGAAGTGGAGGAGCAATCGTCCTCAAAGTCAAGGCCACAAACTAACCACCATATTTTTAAACAAACAAGATTTTTCTTTGATTTGAAACAGGGGCAGAAAATTTCGATTGTTTCGGAGGAACCCTCCGTAAGGGAGAAAAACAAGAAACAGATAGGTTTAACTTGTGATTCTCAGGACCCTCCTGCACAATGGGATTTAGTTTTTAAGTTTTCAGGACCCTCCTGGATAATGAGATTTAATTTAAAATTCTCAGGACCCTCTTAGATAATAGGATTTAGTTTTTAAGTTTTCATGACCCTCCTGAATAATGAGATTTAGTTTTTAAATTATCAGGACCCTCCTGGATAATGGGATTTAATTTTAAAAGTTCTCAGGACCCTCCTGGATAATGGAATTTAATTTTAAGTTTTCAGGACCCTCCTGGATAATGGGATTTAGTTTTTAAATTCTCAGGACCCTCCTGGATAATGGAATTTAGTTTTTAAGTTTTAAGGACCCTCCTGGATAATGGGATTTAGTTTCTAAGTTTTCAGGACCCTCCTGGATAATGGAATTTAGTTTTTAAAATTTTTAGGACCCTCCTAGATAATGTGATTTAATTTAAAATTTTCAGGACCCTCCTGGATAATGAGATTTAATTTTAAAAGTTCTTAGGACCCTCCTGGATAATGGGATTTTGTTTTTAAGTTTTCAGGACCCTCCTGATAATGGGATTTAATTTAAAATTCTTAGCGCCCTCCTGGATAATGGGATTTAGTTTTTATGTTTTCAGGACCCTCCTGGATAATGGGATTTAATTTTTAAATTCTCAAGACCCTCCTGGATAATGGGATTTAATTTTAAATTTTCAGGACCTTCCTGGATAATGAGATTTAATTTTAAAAGTTCTCAGGACCCTCCTGGAAAATGGGATTTAGTTTTTAAGTTTTCAGGACCTTCCTAGATAATGGGATTTAGTTTTTAAATTCTCAAGACCCTCCTGGATAATGGGATTTAGTTTTTAAGTTTTCAGGACCCTCCTGGATAATGAGATTTAGTTTTTAAATTCTCAGGACCCTCCTGGATAATTGGATTTAATTTAAAATTCTCAGGACCATCCTAGATAATGGGATTTAGTTTTTAAGTTCTCAGGACCCTCCTGGATAATGGGTTTTAGTTTTTAAGTTTTCAGGACCCTCCTGGATAATATGATATAGTTTTTAAATTCTCAGGACCCTCCTGGATAATGAGATTTAATTTATAATTTTCAGGACCCTCCTGGATAATGGGATTTAATTTTAAAAGTTTTCAGGACCCTCCTGGATAATGGAATTTAATTTTAAAAGTTCTCAGGACCCTCCTGGATAATGGGATTTAGTTTTTAAGTTTTCAGGACCCTTCTGGATAATGAGATTTAGTTTTTAAAATTCTCAGGACCCTCCTGGATAATGAGATTTAATTTAAAATTTTTAGGACCCTCCTGGATAATGGGATTTAATTTTAAAAGTTCTCAGGACACTCCTGGATAATGGGATTTAATTTTTAAGTTTTCAGGACCCTCCTGGATAATGGGATTTTGTTTTTAAATTTTCAGGACCTTCCTGGATAATGAGATTTAATTTTAAAATTTCAGGGCCCTCCTGGATAATGGGATTTAATCTTAAAAATTCTCAGGACCCTCCTGGACAATGGGACTCAGTTAAAATCCAAAACGTTCATGAGTAACAAGATCTAGCTAGGCTCTACCTTGAGGAAATATAAGTTTGGCTTTGGTATTTTCATGCTTAGGATAAGATTCAATTTGAAATTTTAAGGACCCTCCTGAATAATGAGACTTAGTTTAATACCTCCCCTAGATACTAAGATTTAGCATAAGTTTCACCGTTAGGAAGTTGAATTTAGCTCTGAAATTTTCACCCTTAAGATGAGATGTGATTTTAAATTTCAGGACCCTCCTAGATAATGAGATTTAGTTTTAAGGTATTCATAGATAACAAGATTTAGCGAAAGTCGTACCTTTAGGAAATATAACTTAGATTTAAAACTGTCATATAACTAGGAGTTTTCAGGACCCTCCTGTCACACCTCCTTTTTCCGCACCCGAGTGGGCGCAAGAGGAGTTTTTCCAATTAAAGGACAATCGAAACGGGATTGGTTTATTTATTTCAGAGTCGCCACTTGGGAGATTTAGGGTGTCCCAAGTCACCAATTTAATCCCGAATCGAGGAAAATAATGACTCTATATTACAGTCTGCGTACCAGAAATCCGGATAAGGAATTCTGTTAACCCGAGAGAAGGTGTTAGGCATTCCCGAGTTCCGTGGTTCTAGCACGGTCGCTCAACTGTTATATTCGGCTTGATTATCTGATTTTATACAATTGTGAACTTATGTGCAAAATTTAACTTTCAACCGCTTTTATCGTTTACTGTTTTTATCAAGAATTGCAACGTTGTGAAAATGTATCTCGGACCGCGTTACAATTAATGTACCCGTGGTCGTCGACACACTTTGACTCCGTTGAGATTTGGATTTGGATCACATCAATGTGCACCCGAGTTTGAGGAAATTAAATTATTAAAGGCGCGCCTAAAGCGACTAGCGTATTTATTTTGAGTAGGACCGTGGAATTCTACTAAACGGTCCATCCTGAATTCTAAACCATTTTAAAACAAATGTTTACTGAGGGCCCCGCAATTTGTATTTTTTATTTGGCGAGGCTCATCTCATTCTTATTTTAAAAGGATATCCTATAGCAACTACGTTTCTTGTCGTGTTTGTCCCTATCAATTGAAAACAGTAGATAGTCCTAATTAATTACATGTTTGAAGTTGTTTGTAACAACATTCAGAAAGGCTTAAAAATCCGAAACGGGGCCGCATGCACAGTCAGCCGAACAAGTAACCACGGGCCCAAATCCAGCCCAAGCGTGATTGGCCAGACCTGGGCCACTGCTTGTTCGATGCGAGCCTGCCGGGTCTGTTTTGACCCGGGCTCGACCCTCGTGGGGTTGAGATTGTAAACCGTGTTCTTTATCTAAAAAAAAGGGTTTTAACAGTTATATATGGAATATTTATTGGAAAGGAAAGAAATTAATTTACAGTGTACGATTTTCATGCTTGGCATACATTACATGCTTATACTACACTATTGCACTAAATCTGAGATACAACCTGTTGCCTTGGGCATACTCTTATCACCATCCTATATACACAATCTAACATTTAACTACCATTCATTGACAGTTATTAGGCCTGAAGGCTATCTCCAGCATCCAAAACAAGCATAAAATTTTCTACATTACATGATATTTAAGGTAACAGACTATGTATATAAAAAAACATTCTTCAGGTCTTTCATTTACATTCATGCTCAAATTTCCAGCTACATCTGACAGTATATTGGGTGTGTACCTGGTATAGAAAGGAAAGGAAGAAAGGGAATAATCAGTTGAGTAGTGTACCACAAACAACAGCAGCAGCAAACACACAGCAACAACCAACAACCACAAGTGCTTTCTACAGTCCACAGACAACCAGCAGTATTTCCCAGAACAAAAGAACCAACAGATAGTTGTGTACCAAACGAGCAAATCCCAGGAAAGAGTGATGAAATAAACAGCAATAACAGAGTATTCAATGCAGCAACACTACCAATTCAACAACCAGAAACAGCTCAGTCAGTGCTAAAGAAACTGAACTTGGCCAAGACAGCTTGACCAATATGTACTCTTATATAGCTCTCAGACAGTGTTTGGTTACAATGTTTTACTGAAACTCTCTTCTGTTTTCAGTTCTTTTTCTTTAAACTCACAAAACCTTTCTCAAGACTAAAAATTCCAGCCTCAAGACTCCAAAAATCCTCCCTTCTTCTAATCGAAGGTCTCCTCTTTTATAGCCTAACCTTAATACTTTAACAGTCTGTTTTGACAACTCAAAATTCCCCCTTTTCGTTATTTTTCCACCCACTTATTTTAAATAACAAAACTCCCATGAAATCCCTGTCAGCCCCTCTCTCTTTTTTATTAAAGTCTCCTAGTTCCTTATTTATTTAACCCAAAGTATGGGCAGCAGGAATATAATGTAACATCACATGCTGTCCAATTATTTTAATTTCCTAAAGCTAACCATACACATGCTGCCCAGACTGTCTAAACCAAATAAACATGGCATCGTATTTTAAAATCCAAGTCTGAGCTGCCATTATAACCCTCCCCCTAGATGTTCTTTAATTCAATTTGAACAAGCTCAATTGGCAATTCAATTCAGTTCCTAATGGGATTCAAATACGATCACAGCAGAAATAAACAACACGAATCAAGTTGTTACCATTAACGACTGAAACTAATTGACGACATATATCGACTCGACTATATTAATCGTAACACATAACAATCATTCATATAAACAACACGTATATAGTCCCAAATAACTTCAGACAACTTTGTTCAAACACTGGGAACCTAGATGAATTAAACTCTTTTGACGACTAATCTAATTGACGAACATGTATATCACAGAGTATAATCAGAGCACACATAGAAAATCAAACGACCAAATAAAAGGTCTTTGACAGAGACAGGAGAAATTAAGAAAACATCACACAATAACAAACAGGCACAACAAAGCATGCTAACCATTCAATCAAAACTAAAACAAAGAGAAAGAAAACTTACTGAAAGAGTTTAAACCAAACTGTCCCAAATTCGACTTAGCTTTGACCCTTTGAGGCCGAACAAATTTTAACCAGGGTGTTCTCACATGAGAACACCTTGGTTAAGATCCATTAAACCTCAAACCTTTGTTAAGACCGGCCGGATTCCAAGGCTATTAGTGTTCTAGGTTTCGGATCTCCAGATCTGATTTTTTAGGAGTTGTGTGTAGATTCGGACCAAACCAAGCTTGGTTTGGTCACGAGGAGGGTCAGGGGAGTGTCTGGTATGAAGATGGGGTAACTTGGCATAGGTCCGGGTTCGACTCAAATCTTCAAATGAAGATTCGAGACGAACGAAAGTGATTCGAGGCAAATGGATAGTAGATCCATGTTCAGGAGAGTGCGGTGGTCCTAGGGTGTTCAGGAGGTGGCCACCGGCGTTCGTGCCGCCGGCTTTAATGGCGAGGGAGACTAGGGCGGCTTGCTAGGGTTTGGGGTTTCGGTTTGATCTTAGGGACGAAGGGATGGGGTGCTGGTATAGGGGGCGTGGGGTGTAAGGGAAGGTTTATATATGGTCTATGGGATTGGATCTGAGCCGTTAGATCAGATGATCTCAACGGCTTGGATCTGAGGGTGAGAAATGAGACGGGGTCGTTTGGTAGTTAAACGGGGTCGTTTGGTTTAAGTGAGGGGTTGGGTCGGATTGGTTCCTGGGTCGGGTTTGAACACGGGTTGCTGAAAGGGGTCCTGAGCCGTTGGATTGGCCTGGACGAATGGCTCAGATCGAACGCCTTTATACGGCGTCGTTTGAACTGGTGCTTGGGCAGCCGGATTTGGACTGGGTCTGAGTGCTGGTTGGGCCTGTTTTTGTTTCATTTCTTTTGGGCCCAAACCGATTTCCTTCACTCTTTGTTTTCTAATTTCATTTTTCTTTTAAAACAAAAAATAAAAATAACAAATAATAAAATAACGAAATTAAAACTAAACAACAATGCAACATTTTAACACAATTATCACAAAAATATTTAAGTAAGTTAACTAAAAGCCTAGAACGAACGATGCACATATATATTTTTTGAATTTTCTTTTACTGACCGAATTATGGTTTAATCATCCTAACATACATATTTTTGTATTTTGTTTGTTAATGATTAAATGTAAAAATGGACAGATCCACAAATGACTAACAACACATGTCACGAAAACTCGAACAATTGTACAGCGAAACCATTTGTCACTATTTTTATTTTTCTTTTGGAGCGATGGCTCGTAAAGCAAAAATCACGTGCTTACAGCTGCCCCTCTTTGCACGAAGACACGAAGGGTTTTCGCGCAAAGATAAAGCGAGCGATTTTTGCCCGTCCGAATACTCCGTGTGAAGCATTTTTTGAAAAAGATTTGACCGAACCTTTGCTTCAGAGGTTTCCTACATATCCTGGGCTGAACAGGAATCAGGTCAATGTAGTTCGGGAAATTTTGGTAGCTGGGACTATCGTGTGACTGTAGTGCCTGCTGCTGTTGTGCTCTGTTGCATGCTGCTGTAGGATGCTACCGCTCATTGATCTCCTTGTTACATTGATCTTGAAAGGAAAAACAAGAAGTTAAGCTAGAGTATGAGATCTCATCTATCTCCAACTTGTTCTTGTTGTCTTGCTTTCTTGTTGGCTAACGCTTTCCTCTTACGCCTTTATTTTGTGATCTTGGAGATGATGCTGGTCCTTCACCTTTTCTGAATGTCAGTTCTCATCACTTTGCTTGATTTGCTGGGAACATGGCTTTCTTCTTTAAATCTTTCAATGGTTTCTTCAGTGGTATGGCTTTTCATCAGAATTGTTATGTTGGGCATGCCATAGCGTTCTCAAACTGCTTCTTCTGAGACGTGTTCCTTCTTCCTTTTGAATGTGCGCTTGCTTTTGCAGCCTTCTACTTCTTGACGCTGGGGATTTTATTGTTTTTCCTGCTTGGGGCTCTCTGTTGTAACCTTCTGTCTTCAGGTGGGGTTACTGATTCCAAAATTTCGAGCTAAATGTATTCCCGCATTATACTGGTGGACGACCTAGAACTTAAATGTATTCCCGCATATTACTGGTGGGCGACCTAGAACTTAAATGTATTCCCGCATTATACTGGTGGGCGACCTAGAACTTAAATGTATTCCCGCATTATACTGGTGGGCGACCTAGAACTTAAATGTATTCCCGCATTATACTGGTGGGCGACCTAGAACTAAAAAGTATTCCCGCATTATACTGGTGGGCGACCTAGAACTTAAATGTATTCCCGCATTATACTGGTGGGCGACCTAGAACTTAAATGTATTCCCGCATTATACTGGTGGGCGACCTAGAACTTAAATGTATTCCCGCATTATACTGGTGGGCGACCTAGAACTTAAATGTATTCCCGCATTATACTGGTGGGCGACCTAGAACTTAAATGTATTCCCGCATTCTACTGGTGGGCGACCTAGAACTTAAATGTATTCCCGCATTATACTGGTGGGCGACCTAGAACTAAAAAGTATTCCCGCATTATACTGGTGGGCGACCTAGAACTTAAATGTATTCCCGCATTATACTGGTGGGCGACCTAGAACTTAAATGTATTCCCGCATTATACTGGTGGGCGACCTAGAACTTAAATGTATTCCCGCATTATACTGGTGGGCGACCTAGAACTTAAATGTATTCCCGCATTATACTGGTGGGCGACCTAGAACTAAAAAGTATTCCCGCATTATACTGGTGGGCGACCTAGAACTTAAATGTATTCCCGCATTATACTGGTGGGCGACCTAGAACTTAAATGTATTCCCGCATTATACTGGTGGGCGACCTAGAACTTAAATGTATTCCCGCATTATACTGGTGGGCGACCTAGAACTAAAAAGTATTCCCGCATTATACTGGTGGGCGACCTAGAACTTAAATGTATTCCCGCATTATACTGGTGGGCGACCTAGAACTTAGAATGTATTCCCGCATTATACTGGTGGGCGACCTAGAACTTAAAAGTATTCCCGCATTATACTGGTGGGCGACCTAGAACTTAAATGTATTCCCGCATTATACTGGTGGGCGACCTAGAACTTAAATGTATTCCCGCATTATACTGGTGGGCGACCTAGAACTAAAAAGTATTCCCGCATTATACTGGTGGGCGACCTAGAACTTAAATGTATTCCCGCATTATACTGGTGGGCGACCTAGAACTTAAAAGTATTCCCGCATTATACTGGTGGGCGACCTAGAACTTAAATGTATTCCCGCATTATACTGGTGGGCGACCTAGAACTTAAAAGTATTCCCGCATTATACTGGTGGGCGACCTAGAACTTAAATGTATTCCCCGTTTTTCCGAGAAAATTTTCGACAATTGGCAGAAAATTTTCTGCCTCGGTTCTTTGGTGATTTCCCTGGCGTTGTGTTTTGCTGCCCTTATCAATCCTTTGTTTTCCTGCAGCAGATAAAAGGATTTAGTTAGTTTTGATCGTGGTGGTAGAGGGTGCCTTTCCGGCGGATGATTTTTCCCTCTCTTCCCCTTTTCTTGCTCTATGTCCCCATAATTGGTTGGCGGGCAAAGTTGCCTGTTGGGGGGTCTCTAGCCTGCTAGGGATTGGTTTTCAATTTATCCCCTTTTCTGCTTTCTCTTTAAGCACATGCTGTGGGAGTCTGCTTTTGACTCCCGAAACCACTCCCTTTAGGAGCGTACTTCCTCCCAAAATTGCCGGGCACGAACACTACATTGCCTGGGATCGGCCTCTAAGGCTGTTTGTATTATCCTGCATTGGATGAATTCCCCTCCGGTTTCTGGTAGTAAGCTTTGAAAAATCCTTTTCAAGACAAATTTTAGGAAGAGAAATAACAGCTAGCAAAGGAGAAAATCTTTCTGAACCCATATTTGGTGGGGGAGAGGAAACTCAGAAGAACTTATCTGGAGGACATGATTGGTTCCCGTGATCATGACGTGCACCATAGATTCCCGACCTAGTCTATTTGTATCAATCGATTTGCCCGGTGGTCTGACTTGCTGGGGATGATAAATGACTGTCCATTTCGTTGCAAATGTGGTCGTTTTTTGTTGATCTATCTTGTCGCCTAATAGTGCCCTTCGAGGGGTTTTCACTAATGAGACTCTCTCTTTTCTCTCATCTCCCGGCGCCTTATGGTGCCTGTGAAGGTTTTTACCAATAAGACTCTCTCATTTCATATCCCTCATCTTACATCGCCTCTCGATGCCTGTGAAGGTTTTCACCGATAAGACTCTCTCATTTTATTTCTTTCGAGGAATCGGGGCGTTGTAGATACGACCCTCTCTCCTGGAGATTCCTTTGACCATCAATTCATTCCCAGTCTTACGATCCTCCTCTTTGCTGGGGATCGGTGTATTATTCTCGGCCTCATTTGCCTGACTCGACATCTTTTGAACGTTGATCGGGAGGTCTTTTGGACGTTGATGTTGGTTTTGGTGTGGAGTTAAAGAAAGGCTATGAAAAAAAAAGAAAATAATTTGATGGGTGGTGTGCTACAACTTTTGGAATCAAACCTTTGTTGGAACTTAAAACATAACCTCTGCCCCAGTTT
Source organism: Nicotiana tabacum (assembly GCF_000715075.1). NCBI lineage: Eukaryota > Viridiplantae > Streptophyta > Magnoliopsida > Solanales > Solanaceae > Nicotiana > Nicotiana tabacum. Next base: position 7,255,155 of record NC_134087.1, read on the forward strand.
TCTTGCTTGGGAAATTTATTTTTTTACACTTATGTTGCGCTATGTGTGTTATGCACGCTGTGCCTATTATGCACACTATGTACCTTATGCATCCTATATTCACTACGATGCATACTATGACCGAGCCGTGAGGCGCCTACGTATCCTCTTTGAGGAATCAGGTCAAACGTAGTTCCCACGGTTTTGTATTTCTTGTGATTTTATCTTCTTCTTTTTTTCTTTTCCTTCTTTTCATTTTTTTTTCTTTTCTTTTTCTTTTTCTTTTCTTTTCTCTTTTTTTCATATCTTTCCCATTAGTGATCCCAAAAGAGGGGTATGAAAGAATAACTTAAGGCTCAAAGGGGGAAGCAAGGGTTAAACAGTGTTTGGGTAGAAGAAAGAATTGCCTCCGTCATCTCATTATCCAATAAATGCCAAATACAAACAAATAAACCAAAAATTGCCATAATTAAAGAAGTTACGCATAATATCTCTTGACTGCATCTGAATTGATGGCCATGTCGACACATCTACCTTCGACATCTGTCAAACACAAAGCACCGTTGGACAATACTCTGGTCACGATATAAGGTCCTTGCCAATTTGGGGCGAATTTGCCTTTTGCCTCGACCTGATGTGGGAGGATCTTCTTTAATACCTGCTGCCCTACTTCAAATTTCCTGGGGCGCACCTTCTTATTATACGCTTTTGCCATTCTCTTCTGGTACAGCTGACCATGGCACACCGCTGCCAATCTTTTCTCATCTATCAGGCTCAACTGTTCCAATCGAGCTTTGACCCATTCATCGTCATCAATCCCGGCTTCAGCGACAATTCGGAGGGACGAAATTTCGACCTCCGCTGGTATTACGGCCTCAGTTCCGTACACCAACAAATAAGGAGTTGTGCCTATGGAAGTTCGGACGGTGGTGTGGTAACCCAACAAAGCAAAGGGTAATCTCTCGTGCCATTGTCTGGACCCTTCCACCATTTTTCGCAGTATCTTCTTGATATTCTTATTGGCTGCTTCGACTGCTCCATTTGCCTTAGGACGATATGGGGTGGAATTGTGGTATGTAATCTTGAATTGTTGGCATACCTCTCTCATCAAGATGCTATTAAGATTCGCACCGTTATCCGTGATGATCACTTTTGGGATCCCAAATCTGCAGATGATATGGGAGTGAACAAAGTCCACCACTGCCTTCTTGGTTACTGATTTGAAGGTTTTAGCCTCAACCCATTTGGTGAAGTAATCAATGGTCACTAGAATGAACCTATGACCGTTGGACGCTGCTGGCTCGATGGGCCCAATGACATCCATGCCCCATGCTACAAACGACCAGGGTGCTGACATCGTATGTAACTCTGTTGGCGGAGAATGAATCAAATCTCCATGTATCTGGCACTGATGGCATTTCCTCACGAAAGTGATACAGTCGTGTTCCATGGTGAGCCAATAACACCCTGTTCGAAGGATCTTTCTTGCCAACACATATCCGCTCATGTGTGGTCCGCAAACTCCCGCATGTACCTCTGCCATAACCGGCGTTGCTTGACTGGCATCTATGCATCTCAACAATCCCAAATCCGGGGTTCTTTTGTACAATACTCCTCCACTGAGGAAGAAGCCATTCGACAAACGCCGAAGGGCTCTTTTTTGGTCTCCAGAGGCATGTTCTGGATATATCCCCATTCTGAGGTATTCCTTGATATCATGAAACCAGGGTTCGCCATCTGCTTCTTCTTCTACGACATTGCAGTAGGCGTGCTGATCACGAACCTGGATGTGCAGAGGATCAACATACATTTTGTCGGGGTGGTGCAGCATTGATGCTAAGGTGGCCAAGGCATCCGTAACCTCATTGTGAACTCTCGGGATGTGTTTGAACTTTACCGATCGAAATTGCTTGCTCAGATCATGCAAGCATTGTCGGTATGGTATGAGTTTTAGATCTCGTGTTTCCCATTCTCCCTGAATTTGATGTACCAAGAGGTCCGAGTCTCCCAAGACCAAGACGTCTTGGACATCCATGTCAGCAGCCAAGCGCAGACCCAGAATGCAAGCCTCATACTCGGCCATATTGTTGGTGCAATAGAAGCGTAGTTGAGCCGTAACAGGATAATGCCGTCCTGTTTCAGAAATGAGTACTGCTCTTATTCCAACCCCTTTTGCGTTTGCAGCTCCATCGAAGAAAAGCTTCCAACCTGGTTCCTCAGGTAATTCCAACTCATTCGTATGCATCACCTCTTCGTCAGGAAAATACGTTCTTAAAGGCTCGTATTTTTCATCGACGGGATTCTCTGCCAAATGGTCTGCCAGTGCCTGGGCTTTCATGGCCGTCCTTGTTACGTAGATGATATCAAACTCTGTGAGCAGAATTTGCCACTTTGCCAACCTTCCCATGGGCATAGGTTTCTGAAAGATATACTTCAATGGGTCCAAGCGGGATATGAGATAAGTAGTATATGAAGACAGGTAGTGCTTCAACTTCTGAGTTACCCAAGTTAGGGCGCAGCATGTTTTCTCGAGTTGAGTGTACTTGACCTCATGCACTGTGAATTTCTTGCTAAGATAGTAGATGGCCTGCTCCTTCCTTCTTGTGTCATCATGTTGCCCCAGTACACAACCAAATGAATTTTCCAAGACCGTCAGGTAAAGGATTAGGGGTTTCCCGGGCTTAGGCAGGACCAATACGGGTGGATTAGACAGATACCCTTTGATTTGGTCGAAAGCCTCCTGACACTCTGCTGTCCAACCTACTGCAGCATCCTTTCTCAGCAGCCGAAATATGGGCTCACAAGTTGCTGTGAGTTGAGCGATGAATCTGCTGATGTAATTGAGTCTACCCAGCAAACTCATTACCTCTGTTTTGTTCCTCGGCGGTGGCAAATCTCGGATGGATTCAATTTTGGATGGGTCTAACTCAATCCCCCGTCGACTGACGATGAATCCTAGCAACTTTCCTGATGGAACCCCGAATGCGCATTTGGCCAGGTTAAGCTTGATATCATACCTTCGGAGTCTTTGGAAAAATCTCCTCAGGTCTGCCACATGGTCCTCCTGACGCCAAGATTTGATGATCACATCATCGACGTACACCTCGATTTCTTTGTGTATCATGTCGTGAAACACAGCAGTCATTGCTCGCATGTACGTTGCCCCGGCGTTCTTTAATCCGAACGGCATTACCCGATAGCAGTAGGTTCCCCATGGCGTAATAAACGATGTCTTCTCAGCATCCTCCTCGTCCATTAGGATCTGATGATAACCCGCATAGCAATCCACAAAGGATCCAATCTCGCGCCCTGCGCAATTGTCGATCAAGATATGAATGTTGGGCAGCGGAAAATTGTCCTTGGGACTTGCTTTGTTGAGGTTGCGGTAGTCAACGCACACCCTGATTTTTCCATCCTTCTTTGGGACTGGTACCACATTGGCCAACCACTCGGGATATCGAGTGACCCGAATGACCTTCGATTGTAACTGCTTAATCACTTCTTCCTTGATCTTTACACTCATTTCTGTTTTAAATTTCCTTAGTTTTTGCTTGACCGGAGGGTATGCCGTGTCAGTGGGTAATTTGTGAACCACTAAATTGGTGCTTAGTCCAGGCATATCATCATACGACCATGCAAAAACATCTTTGAATTCCATGAGAGTTTTGATCAATTCTGCTCTGACATTCGGCTCAATGTGGATGCTAATTTTGGTCTCTTGGATGTTATCAGCGTCTCCTAGATTCACAGCCTCGGTGTCATTTAGGTTAGGCTTGGGTTTCTCTTCAAATTGGCGCAGTTCTCGGTTTATTTCTTCGAAGGCTTCACCTTCGTCACATTCAGATTCATCATCACAAACGACCTTTTGCATCACTGAGTCGGTTTCAAATTGATTTATTAGACTAGGTCGAAGATCCGCTGTGCATGCCATGTCATTAGAACCAGTAAAAAGAGAACTGTTCAGAAAGAAAAAGAACAAAACGAAATTAAAATGGGACAAAAGAAAAGAACTTTATTAAATTTGCGGGATAAAAAGGGTTCACACTTTTACAAACACGAAAGTAAAATTTGGATTACACCCTTGAATAATCCGATCAATCAAACAAACAAAACATTAATCAAAGCCTACTACCAAGACTCCCCTCGGACGGGAAGAGGAGTAACCGTCCAATTGTTGGTCTTGGCCTCAGGCCCCACAAATTGTATCTCTGCTCTGCTGAAACCTTCTCCAGCTTCCACCATACTGACATCCGCGAATAGTCTCTCAAAACTCTGATTCAGGTCTTCATTTATACCGATCAAAGGTCCTCGAATCTTCGGGACCGGTGACCCCTTGGCACTTGCTTTAACAAAAGACCTTGAGAGGCGTGGCACTGGTTTAGGCAGAAACCAGACCCTCTTCTTCATTTTTTGCGCTTGCTTCCTGTCTGCTGCGGTTGGTTTGAACCCCAATCCGAAAGTTTCCATATTTTTAGGAAGGGAAACAGGTTGGACTATCCCTTGAAGCTCGACTCCCAGGCCTTTTTCCCGGCACAAATCCATTGCCCAGCATTTCTGAGACCATCATGACTGTTGCGGCAGCTACCCTAGGGTGCGGGATGATTTCTCCTTCAGAAATTTTGTTGGCCGACCCTGTATCGAAAATCTGGTAGACCCAAGGACCTTTGTCATCAGCGGTCTCTATGAATGGTACAATGGTTCCGCCCATGGTGCATGTTGTATCCTCGCCGTGCAACACGACCTCTTATCTTTCCCACTCGAACTTCACCGTCTGATGTAGGGTGGAAGGCACCGCTTTGGCTGCGTGAATCCAGGGTCGTCCTAACAGCAGGTTATAAGAAACGGTGGCATCTAACACCTGGAATTCCATGGTAAACAGGACTGGCCCAATGGTCAGTTCAAGTACAACATCCCCCACAGTGGCTGTTCCGTTTTCGTCAAACCCCCGGACACAGATGCTATTCTCCCGGATTCTTCCACGGTCAATCTTTAACTGGTCCAGTGTGGATAATGGACAAATATTGGCGCTTGAGCCGTTATCCACCAATACTCGAGTTACCACCGAGTCTTCACATTTGACAGCTAGGTATAGAGCTTTGTTATGCTCTGTACCTTCCACCGGCAGGTCATCATCTGAGAATGTTACCTTGTTCACCTCGAAGATCTTGTTGGCAATGGTTTCCAGGTGGTTCACAGAAATCTCACTAGGTACATGAGCCTCGTTCAGTATCTTCAACAGGGCCCGACGATGCTCCTCAGAATGGATCAGCAACGACAACAGTGAGATCTGGGCCGGTGTTTTTCTCAGCTGTTCGACCATAGAATAGTCATGTACTTTCATCTTCCTCAGGAACTCTTCGGCCTCTTCCTCGGACACAGGTTTCTTGGTTGCCACTGGGTTGGTTCTTCTTAGCTCCACCGGAGCAAAACATCAACCTGATCGAGTCAGCCCTTGCGCTTCACAACTGACTTCTTCCACCTGTTTTCCTTTGTACGTCACCACTGCCTTTTCATATTTCCAAGGCACAGCCCTGCTGTCAATCATCGGCAGTTGGACCACAGGCTTTATGGTCACCCGTTCTCTACATACCCCTTTCAACACGACTGCCGGTGAGGGCAGGATCCCTGGTATTACCAACTTGCTTGGCTCGGGTTTGCTTGCTATGATGGACGGGCTCTTCCCCAATATCACTACCGGCTTGACGCCTTCTCCCTGCGACTGTACACTCGTTCCTCCACTGGTTAAGACTTCTTTCGGGGCGGCTTGGATCATCATCACTGTTTATGAGGGTTTTCTTAATTCTCCTCCCTCACACACCAACTCAATCATGTGAGTTTCGTGGTGCGCTGACAGTGGGTTTTGGTTGATGTTAGGAGCCTCCGGTGTCTGGACCTCGATCTTATTGGTGTCAATAAGATCCTGTATGGCATGCCTTAACTTCCAGCACTTCTCGGTATCGTGCCCGAGCATCCCTGAACAGTATTCACAACTGATTGATCGATCTACATTCTGAGGTGGGGGATTTGGTTCTCGAGTCTGGACAGGACTAACCAAACCCAATTGCCGCAGCTTGTGGAACAAAGCGGTGTAGGTTTCTCCCAGCTCCGTGAAGGTTCTTTGCTTCCGCAACCTGTCATTCCTAGCATCTGGATTTCCCCGGAAGCCTGCCCCTGAAGGGTTTCTATATGCCCTTGGCGGAGGGTAGGTGTTTTGTGGTGGTGCATATATGTTCTGGGGAGCCGGTGCGCGCCATTGTGGGCGAACCAGAGGCTGAGTGTATACCTGGGCTTGGTGTACGGAACAATGTGGTTCTCGAGGTGGATAGAAATTTTGTGGTGGGTTGTATGGGTAGTTTGACCTGTGAGGCCTGGGTTGGTTGTAGTGCGGCCTGCCAGCCCTGGACCAACTGCCTGCCTCGATCGTGGCAACCTCTTCTTTCTTTCTTCTCAGCGCACCTCCCGTGCCGCTTTGAATAGCTTGGGTTGTGGCCTTGAGTGCCGAATAGTTCAAGATTTTGTCCGACCTCAAACCTTCTTCTATCATGACCCCTATTTTGACCACCTCGTTGAAAGATTTTCCAACCGTTGTTACCAAGTGACCAAAGTAGGTTGGATCCAATGTCTGCAAAAAATAGTCCACCTTCTCTCCCTCTCTCATGGGAGGATCGACTCTAGCTGCTTGTTCTCTCCAGCGGAACCCGAACTCGCGAAAACCTTCCCCGGGTTTCTTCCCAGTTCTCAATAACGTGAGACGGTCAGGGACTATCTCCAGATTGTACTGGAAATGACCTGCAAAAGCCTGCGCCAGATCATCCCACGTGTACCACCTGCTGAAATCCTGCCTGGTATACCATTCCAGTGCAGATCCGCTCAGACTTTGGCCGAAATAAGCTATCAAAAGCTTGTCTTTGCCTCCTGCCCCTCTCATTTTGCTACAGAATCCCCGCAAATGTGCCATGGGATCACCGTGCCCTTCATATAAATCAAACTTGGGCATCTTGAACCCAGCCGGGAGTCGGACGTCTGGGAAAGGGCACAGATCTTTGTATGCCACGCTGACTTGATTGCCCAGCCCGTGTAAGTTCCTGAAGGATTGCTCCAGGCTTTTGAACTTTCTCAACACTTTATCCTGTTCAGGGGCCTTAACCGGCTTCTCAATCTCTGCCGGTACTTCCAAACGGGGATTGTAAGCTTGTGGTTCGGGTGCATGGAATGTAGGCTCAGGGGGATAGTATTGGGTATCGTGAGCCTGAAACAATGGCTCACTGGTCGTTCTCTGCAAAGGGGCTGATGTAGGTCCCACAAAAATGGGAATGTTGGGTATTGGGAGAGGTTGATGGGGTGGTGGAGCTTGGGAATCATGAGCGCTTCTTTCTTGATGATAGAGGGGATTTGGGCGGCTTGTGGAAGGGCCAGAGTGAGGGTACTCCGGCATATGTCCCAGTGTTTCAGGGCTCTTTTGTGTTTTGGCTAGGGCTAGTTGCATTGCATTCATTTCTAGTCCCATCCTTTCAATCTTTTCCATCGCTTCTTTTAACAACTGGCTCATCGGCCTTTCTTCCTCATTGCTATTCTCCGAAGTAGTCATGCTTGTTGCTACCGGTCCTTTGGATCTGGTTTGGTATGAATGTGTTGCCAGAATTCTTTAACAACTAACTGTCTGGTATCAGACAACAACAAACTCTGTTAGCGTTAGAGCTTAACAGATTTGATCATAACACATAGAGGATGCAATGCACCTAGGCAGTTAACCGTTTCTACATGCTTTGCTTCAAACAACATGCGTCATCCCGGTTTGCTCATTCGTCTCTTTAAAGTATTTTGCGAAACCCTGCATTTTATTTTATTTACATTTTCTTTTCTTTATTTATTAAAAGCGGTCGAATCTTATGGGGATTGCCTACGTATCACGTCCCTGCGTGAATCAGACCAGGCGTAGTTCTGCCATGAGGCTAACATTTTAAAAAAAAGAAAATGAACAAACATTACATTTGAAAACTTTGTAAAAACAATGTCTTGAAATACACACCAAAGAAAATGAACAACATTACATTTGAAAACTTTGTAAAAACAATGTCTTGAAACACACACATTCAAATTGAAATACAATTCTTAACATCTCATAACGTGCCCCAATTTCCACTTGTGTTGTAAATTATTAGATCATTTGCTCAAGGCGGGGCTTGACCCGGATGTCCTCCCAATGTTCGATACATCCTTTCCAACTCCACTGCTAGATGACGGGCAAAGGTGGGTGCATGCTCGGTAAACCTTTCATAATCCATTCCTTCGCAGTTTACATAACTTTGAGAGGTGTAGACCGCCAGGTCGTGGATCTGTGCCCTGAAATCTTGGAGATGTTGGCCTTGATTCTGCAATTGCTGCTGGCGAGTGGTGGCTATATCTCGGATACGGCCTTCACGATCTAGGGCTGACTCTAATAGAGCTCGGAGTCTGGCCTGCTCTAATCTCATCTGCGCTCTTTCTCTATCAGTGTCCGCTTGTTGATGCTCTCTGTACCTTCTTGCCTCTTCTAGTTGTGCACGAAGTTGGTCTTCTGATCGTATCCAATGGTCTTTTTCCTTCTTGAATTGTGCCCTGTCTTTCTTGGATTGCCTATTTTGGCGTTCCTTATCAGATCTGGCTTCTTCGTTTAATTGTTGGATCCTTTCTTTTGCTTTGCTCAACGCCCTTTCTTTTGCAGCAAGAATGGAATCATAATCCTGCATTCTTTCAAAAAGATTGGCGATGGTTTTTTGATCCTTCCAATTCCTCATTGGCGTTTCAGAAGCCTTTTTCATTTTCAGAAATCGAGCATGAAGACTTTCATTCTCACAGGCTAGACTCTTCTTCTCGCCTTCAGCTTCTTGTGCTTGCAAATCCTTCTCCAGACTGAGGTTCCTTAGATTTTCCCTTAGGGCGTGGATAGTTGCTTTGTACCCCTTCTCTTTTTCTCCCCAGATCAACCGCTCTTGGATTTTATCATTAAAGTTTTGAATATGGGGTCTTTTAGTTGGCCTTCTCAGCTCAGGTTCTGGTACCTCATCCACGCGAGACCGTTTCTCGAACCACCTTGTATATCCAGGATTTATCTCACCCTTTTTAGTGTCTGGGACTTGAGTATCGCTTTTTAAGTATCGACATCCATTCCACATCTGTTGAAGTAACGCCTCAGGAATAGTGGCCTCTGGGTGTAGTTCGATTTCTTGCGCACTCAAATCTTCATCATCAGGAACTACTTGATATCTTCCTAGTTGTCTTAGGACTCTTAATGGCACGTATGGCTGGATGCTTCTCAATCCCAATAGTAGCAGATAACTATTTGAGTTTGACATATGTATTACTTCCCTCATTGATAGCCATCCCAGAGTCCATTCAACTTGATTTGCCGTTAGAGCCCTTAGCCGAGATACCCATGCTTCTGTCCCTTCTGGAACCTGATAATTTTTCACTCTTTCCTCATAACCCTCGATGTAATTATCGTTGTTTGGCCTGTACTGTATGATCTTGGGCCGTTGTTGGAGATGTTCAATCAGCCACATTTGCAACAAAATTTCGCATCCTTCGAAGACTTTCGCTCCCGCTTTACATAAAGTCAAAGCCCGATAAATGTCTGAGAGAATGATGGGGACAAGGGTGTGGTTTTCCTTGGAGGTGAGGATTTGCACAACTTTTGCGGTGCGAATATCGATTGTTCGTTCTTTGTTCGGGAAAACCATGATTCCTAGAAAAGCGACCATGAAGGCGAAACGACGGTGAACCTGCCATGCGTCTTTGTCTTGTTTGTTAGTAAGGCCTTTCTCATGAATTTCGAACCCATCTGACTTTCCGAACCTTGAATACAAAAAGTTGAAAGAACAACATCCGTTGATGACATTGCTTTTCCTGATTTGACTGCTGATGTTCAGAAGACCAAAGAATCGATGTACCGAGGGAGCCTTCGTGAATATCAAGCTTTGATTCCTTAAACTTCCGTCAGAACCAACATATCCAGCTACCTCTTCTAATGTAGGAGTGAGCTCGAAGTCAGAGAAACGAAAAACATTGTGAACAGGGTCCCAAAAGGTCACTAATGCCGCAATCAGATCCTCACGGGGTTTAACTTTCATAATGTCCGGGAGATTTCCCAAATGCTTGATGACCCACTTTTGACCATCTTCGCCTAATTCACACCACCACCTTTGAAGCTGGAATAGAAACTCTTCTGTGTTTGCGGATGAGGGGTTTTGTGTGGTACTCATTTTGTATCTGAAATTTAATTTAATAAAGTCAAGACTCATTTTCAATCATTTTTAGTCAAAACTATTTTCAAGATTTAAAACTATTTTTTTGGGAATTTTTCAAACTATTTTCAAGATTAAATACCTTTCGAGATTAAATACCTTTATTTCAAGATTTGAAAACTATATTTTTTTTATTTTGTATATATATATATTCTATTTTTTTTTTATTATTTTCATTTTCTTTTTATTTATGAAGACCTATTTTATTCCTCAGCTCTTACCATAATTTTATTTAAACTGGTCAGCAAGCATGTTCGAAGCAAATGAATGCACATATAGCAAGTAGGATGCATCAGGATGGTCTTTTTATTTTGGGTTCACCTGTCCTAGACAGACCCAACCCCTGTGTTGAGTCCCCTAAGTCAAATGCACGTGATGCAAATAAACGTTCCTACTAGGGATCCGGTACATGGCTGAGTTATTCTAAGTGTAAGACCTGAGGTTGATTGTTCTAGACCTGGCTTACCCAAACGGACAGTTTGAGCCGAAGCGGGGGCAACGTACCGGGAGCACGAAAGTCTGCCCGGCCTAGTTACTTGTCCCAACTCCGTCTTATTTGGTATGACTTTAACAGAAAGGTGGGTCACGCGCACGTGTACACCATAAATTCAGAAGACTCAGAGAGAAGGGTTTCGTAGCAGTTTTATATACACAATTCAGATAATATTAAAGCGGTAAAAGCATCATTTAGCACATTAAGCATATATCATGTAAAAATCAGATAATAAATAAAGCCAAATAACAACAATTATTCTAAGCTCGAATTCTTAACCCTGAACCAGTGGTTCTGGGTAAAGATCCCCAGCGGAGTCGCCAGAGCTGTCACACCTCCTTTTTCCGCACCCGAGTGGGCGCAAGGGGAGTTTTTCCAATTAAAGGACAATCGAAACGGGATTGGTTTATTTATTTTAGAGTCGCCACTTGGGAGATTTAGGGTGTCCCAAGTCACCAATTTAATCCCGAATCGAGGAAAATAATGACTCTATATTACAGTCTGCGTACCAGAAATCCGGATAAGGAATTCTGTTAACCCGAGAGAAGGTGTTAGGCATTCCCGAGTTCCGTGGTTCTAGCACGGTCGCTCAACTGTTATATTCGGCTTGATTATCTGATTTTATACAATTGTGAACTTATGTGCAGAATTTAACTTTCAACCGCTTTTATCGTTTACTGTTTTTATCAAGAATTGCAACGTTGTGAAAATGTATCTCGGACCGCGTTACAATTAATGTACCCGTGGTCGTCGACACACTTTGAATCCGTTGAGATTTGGATTTGAATCACATCAATGTGCACCCGAGTTTGAGGAAATTAAATTATTAAAGGCGCGCCTAAAGCGACTAGCGTATTTATTTTGAGTAGGACCGTGGAATTCTACTAAACGGTCCATCCTGAATTCTAAACCATTTTAAAACAAATGTTTACTGAGGGCCCCGCAATTTGTATTTTTTATTTGGCGAGGCTCATCTCATTCTTATTTTAAAAGGATATCCTATAGCAACTACGTTTCTTGTCGTGTTTGTCCCTATCAATTGAAAACAGTAGATAGTCCTAATTAATTACATGTTTGAAGTTGTTTGTAACAACATTCAGAAAGGCTTAAAAATCCGAAACGGGGCTGCATGCACAGTCAGCCGAACAAGTAACCACGGGCCCAAATCCAGCCCAAGCGTGATTGGCCAGACCTGGGCCACTGCTTGTTCGATGCGAGCCTGCCGGGTCTGTTTTGACCCGGGCTCGACCCTCGTGGGGTTGAGATTGTAAACCGTGTTCTTTATCTAAAAAAAAAGGTTTTAACAGTTATATATGGAATATTTATTGGAAAGGAAAGAAATTAATTTACAGTGTACGATTTTCATGCTTGGCATACATTACATGCTTATACTACACTATTGCACTAAATATGAGATACAACCTGTTGCCTTGGGCATACTCTTATCACCATCCTATATACACAATCTAACATTCAACTACCATTCATTGACAGTTATTAGGCCTGAAGGCTATCTCCAGCATCCAAAACAAGCATAAAATTTTCTACATTACATGATATTTAAGGTAACAGACTATGTATATAAAAAAAACATTCTTCAGGTCTTTCATTTACATTCATGCTCAAATTTCCAGCTACATCTGACAGTGTATTGGGTGTGTACCTGGTATAGAAAGGAAAGGAAGAAAGGGAATAATCAGTTGAGTAGTGTGCCACAAACAACAGCAGCAGCAAACACACAGCAACAACCAACAACCACAAGTGCTTTCTACAGTCCACAGACAACTAGCAGTATTTCCCAGAACAAAAGAACCAACAGATAGTTGTGTACCAAACGAGCAAATCCCAGGAAAGAGTGATGAAATAAACAGCAATAACAGAGTATTCAATGCAGCAACACTACCAATTCAACAACCAGAAACAGCTCAGTCAGTGCTAAAGAAACTGAACTTGGCCAAGACAGCTTGACCAATATGTACTCTTATATAGCTCTCAGACAGTGTTTGGTTACAATGTTTTACTGAAACTCTCTTCTGTTTTCAGTCTTTTTCTTTAAACTCACAAAACCTTTCTCAAGACTAAAAATTCCAGCCTCAAGACTCCAAAAATCCTCCCTTCTTCTAATCGAAGGTCTCCTCTTTTATAGCCTAACCTTAATACTTTAACAGTCTGTTTTGACAACTCAAAATTCCCCCTTTTCGTTGTTTTTTCACCCACTTATTTTAAATAACAAAACTCCCATGAAATCCCTGTCAGCCCCTCTCTCTCTTTTATTAAAGTGTCCTAGTTCCTTATTTATTTAACCCAAAGTATGGGCAGCGGGAATATAATGTGACATCACATGCTGTCCAATTATTTTAATTTCCTAAAGCTAACCATACACATGCTGCCCAGACTGTCTAAACCAAATAAACATGGCATCGTATTTTAAAATCCAAGTCTGAGCTGCCATTATAACCCTCCCCCTAGATGTTCTTTAATTCAATTTGAACAAGCTCAATTGGCAATTCAATTCAGTTCCTAATGGGATTCAAATACGATCACAGCAGAAATAAACAACACGAATCAAGTTGTTACCATTAACGACTGAAACTAATTGACGACATATATCGACTCGACTATATTAATCGTAACACATAACAATCAATCGTTCATATAAACAACACGTATATAGTCCCAAATAACTTCAGACAACTTTGTTCAAACACTGGGAACCTAGATGAATTAAACTCTTTTGACGACTAATCTAATTGACGAACATGTATATCACAGAGTATAATCAGAGCACACATAGAAAATCAAACGACCAAATAAAAGGTCTTTGACAGAGACAGGAGAAATTAAGAAAACATCACACAATAACAAACAGGCACAACAAAGCATGCTAACCATTCAATCAAAACTAAAACAAAGAGAAAGAAAACTTACTGAAAGAGTTTAAACCAAACTGTCCCAAATTCGACATAGCTTTGACCCTTTGAGGCCGAACAAATTTTAACCAGGGTGTTCTCACATGAGAACACCTTGGTTAAGATCCATTAAACCTCAAACCTTTGTTAAGACCGGCCGGATTCCAAGGTTATTAGTGTTCTAGGTTTCGGATCTCCAGATCTGATTTTTTAGGAGTTGTGTGTAGATTCGGACCAAACCAAGCTTGGTTTGGTCACGAGGAGGGTCAGGGGAGTGTCTGGTATGAAGATGGGGTAACTTGGCATAGGTCCGGGTTCGACTCAAATCTTCAAATGAAGATTCGAGACGAACGAAAGTGATTCGAGGCAAATGGATAGTAGATCCATGTTCAGGAGAGTGCGGTGGTCCTAGGGTGTTCAGGAGGTGGCCACCGGCGTTCGTGCCGCCGGCTTTAATGGCGAGGGAGACTAGGGCGGCTTGCTAGGGTTTGGGGTTTCGGTTTGATCTTAGGGACGAAGGGATGGGGTGCTGGTATAGGGGGCGTGGGGTGTAAGGGAAGGTTTATATATGGTCTATGGGATTGGATCTGAGCCGTTAGATCAGATGATCTCAACGGCTTGGATCTGAGGGTGAGAGATGAGACGGGGTCGTTTGGTAGTTAAACGGGGTCGTTTGGTTTAAGTGAGGGGTTGGGTCGGATTGGTTCCTGGGTCGGGTTTGAACACGGGTTGCTGAAAGGGGTCCTGAGCCGTTGGATTGGCCTGGACGAATGGCTCAGATCGAACGCCTTTATACGGCGTCGTTTGAACTGGTGCTTGGGCAGCCGGATTTGGACTGGGTCTGAGTGCTGGTTGGGCCTGTTTTTGTTTCATTTCTTTTGGGCCCAAACCGATTTCCTTCACTCTTTGTTTTCTAATTTCATTTTTCTTTTAAAACAAAAAATAAAAATAACAAATAATAAAATAACGAAATTAAAACTAAACAACAATGCAACATTTTAACACAATTATCACAAAAATATTTAAGTAAGTTAACTAAAAGCCTAGAACGAACGATGCACATATATATTTTTTGAATTTTCTTTTACTGACCGAATTATGGTTTAATCATCCTAACATACATATTTTTGTATTTTGTTTGTTAATGATTAAATGCAAAAATGGACAGATCCACAAATGACTAACAACACATGTCACGAAAACTCGAACAATTGTACAGCGAAACCATTTGTCACTATTTTTATTTTTCTTTTGGAGCGATGGCTCGTAAAGCAAAAATCACGTGCTTACACCTCCTGGATAATGGGATCTAGCTTTTGAAATTTTTTGAGATTTTCTGGTAACATGATTCAATTAACACTCATAGATGCGCCCAACACCAAACTGGGGTAGAAGTTTTCTTTGTTTTTGTCTATTTTGTTGAAATCAGGCGCCCACCTGGAGAACAAGGGAATGCATTTCAAGCAGCAGAAGTTTTTTTTGTTTTGTCTATTTTGTGGAAATCAGGCGCCCACCTGGAGAACAAAGGAATATATTTCAAGTTCAGCAATCAGGTGCCCACCTGAAGAACAAGGGAATACATTTAAATTCAGCAATCAGGCGCCCACCTGAAAAACAAGGGAGTATAGTTCAAGTTTTCAGTTTTTAAGTTCTTACTGATATTTGGTAACGTGCCAAACTGGGACAGAAGCCTTCTTTGTTTTTGTCTATTTTGTGGCAATAAGGCGTCCAACTGGAGAACAAAAGAATACATTTCAAGTTCAGCAATCAGGTGCCCCACTGGAGAACAAGGGAATACATTTCAAGTTTTAGCAATCAGGCGCCCACCTGAAGAACAAGGGAATACATTTCAAGTTCAGCAATCAGGAGCCCACCTGGAGAACAAGGGAACACAGAAAGTTTCAGTAATCAGGTGCCCACCTGGAGAACAAGGGAAGACAGTTCAAGTTTCAAGGAAAAGTAGTTCTGAAAGAAGACAGTTCAAGATTTGGCAATCAGGCACCCACCTAGAAAACAAGGAAATTCACTTCAGAATGCAATTCAAGTCAGCAACAAAAGAAGCTCGCGGCAGGAATGCGAGTCAACATCCCGAGATAATCAACAGAAGTTAGTCACAATCCAGAATAATAAAAAAAAGAGGCAAGAAGTGAATCCAAATGCAGAAGTTGATGAAAGATGTGAGTTGCTCAAGACATGATTGATGTCACAAGCACTGCATGCCTGGTCTTGATACGAAAAGCTGAAGAAGGATGAACTAGCACCTGCAACTAGCAAACATCAAGGTTCAAATCTAAAGTCTGCATGAAGAACCACTCAAGACTCAAGATCAAGCTTCAGAAGACTTGTAGATAAGAATCTTGTAACTCGTAGTTGATAGGCTTAGCTAGTCTTTTTCATGTTTTGATTTTTGGTGTAACATCAGGACCGCGGACCGAAACCTCCACAGAACGGCACCTCGACTGGCTCTCCACCTCAGCATACTCCATCATCTCACTCACTTCTGAACTACACATGGTCTGATTCCTTTATAGCCAAGGATATGTAGGCAGTTCAGATACTAGGGCTCGGTCACATTCCCCTTTTCTCTTAGTTTTAGTCTCTCCAAATAAGGGCTGGGTCAAAAAAACCTGTCTAGTCGTTCTTTGTCTGAAAACTCTTCGTGTTTCCAATCAAAGAGGGACAACTGTAGACATGTGATTTTTGACCCTCCCCGAGATTTTTCATATTTTAGCATGTAAATTTTTAATTTAGGCCTAATATAGCTATTTCAACTAATTTTGACTTCTTTACTTTATTTTCGTCATGAAAATGGAAAATTACAAAAAATATTTTAGATTACGTATCTTTCATAAATTTAAATAGAAAATATATAAAAAAAAATAGTACTTTATTTTTATCTTTACATAATCTTGAAAATACAAAAAATACGTAATAGTTTCATGTTAGCTTTTGGATTGTGTAGTATTTTTATCTTATTTTAAAAGGAGTCAATTAAGGTGTTGAATCACAATTTTAAGAGTTTTAGAGTCCAATTCTTGGCCCAATTCGGATTAGTCCATTAAGCTTAGGGAACCTTCTAGACTCTTCTTTGGAACAAAAACAAATAAAAAAGACCCTAAGGACCTAATAAACAAAAGACCTAAGGACTAATGAGCAAAAAAAATACAAAATATAACCCTAGACCCTACACCTATAAAAGCTAAGTCTAATCAACCAAAAGGGAGGAGGAAAAAAGAAAAAAATCTAGAGCGCAGTTTTACACAGACAGGAACCCCCCCCCCCCACCCCCAAGACCATCTTCTTCGCACCCCACCACCCCCTAACCTGATCTTCTTCTTCATGAAATGAAAGGCCTAAGGAAAAATACAGGAGCTAACCTAAAACACAGACCCGACCCTCCCCTGCTCTCCTTCTTCTTGAAGCAGCCATTTTCGTGGATAATCCTTAACAAAAGACACAACAACCAGCAACCAAACGACCTAAACTAGTCGCTCTTCGCCGGAAGCATGAAGCAGCGATGTCACCAGCGTCGATAGTAGTCCAAACGCGTCACCAAATAGCTGCTCATGTTGTTCTCTTATCAGTCGTAGATCCTATTTTTTCGGTGAGGGAGTCGAGTTCGTGTGGTTGATGCTCATTGTTCGAGTTTTCCGATCGAGGTCCTGCTGCTCTTGTTCGGAGGTAGTGGAAGTCGTTGTGGGTATCAAAGTTCGGATCAACATCGTAGGGGAACATTTGCTTTTCTTGTTCGCTACCTCTGGTCCGATTTTTGTGTTTCAGTTTTTGCTAGCAACGACCTTGCTGTTGTACAAATCTTGGCTTGGGTGTTTATTTATAATATATTGGAAAAGGTTTATTTTAGCTGTTGTTATCTGTTGAATTTTGGCTAAGTTTCGTTCAAGTGGTTGATAGAATTGTTGTACCGTGATGCTTGCTGGGCTGTCATTTGCCAGTATTTGAATTTACTTTGGTAAAATTAGGTAAGTCATGAAACCTTTGCACCTATCTTTGATTGGGTAGTGAAATCGTGTGAATGCTGATTTAGAATATTTATGTAATCACTTTTGTTATGCTGGTTTTCAGTCATATCCTTCTTGCTTAAGAGCCCTCTTCCCTCCTCTGCATAATTTCTTGTAAATGCCTTTCGTGATTAATTGTTGACGATTATTTGTTTGTCACAGTGAGTAAATTTAAAGTAATGTGCTGGCAATTTTTATGACTTATTGTTTGGAACCCTGTTGCATCTAATTGTGTGTTGAATGACTGGTAACAAAAATGGTTGGCTAGGAATGTTGAAATCAGGTAGAGTTCTCTTTGATTGATTTGCTCGTAGACAACATCACAAGTATGACGAGTGCCGCCATATTGATATTGCTTTCACTAGCTGAAATATCCGTTCCATTGAAAAACCTTAGAACAAAATTTTGGAATTAAAGTAAATTGGCTTTTGCGTTAATAAAGGGTGGATTATACTTGTTGTTTTATGATTTTAAATTGTTGTATCATACACTTGTTTCGTAAATAAAACTCCTAAACCCATGACCCTCATTTAATTAATTTTGTTTAAGTCCTTAGAATTCGAGGCGTGCCATCTAGTGGAATTTCCATGGCCCTCGCAAAGTGCAAACGCGTAGTTGCTTTAGGCGCGTTGTTTTAATAATTTACCTTCCTAAACTCGGGTGTGCATTTCATGTGACCAAAATCCAAATCTTAGCAACGCTAAATAAAATGTGTCTCAGACTTCGGGTGCATTTCATGTGGCATGGTCCAAAGACGTGTTTTAGATGACGTTGAAATCTTCCTTAAAATAATTTAAAGCGGTTTAAAGCTAAAATGCACATAGGTCTAAAAGTGTTTTTAAAATCAAATAATTGAGCCAAAAAATAACAATTGAGCGACCGTGCTAGAACCACAGAACTCGGGAATGCCTAACACCTTCTTCCGGGTTAACAGAATTTCTTACCCGGATTTCTGTGTTCGCGGACTGTAAAACAGAGTCAATCCTTTCCTCGATTCGGGATTCGAACCGTTGACTTGGAACACCATAAAATTATCCCAAGTGGCGACTCTGAATCTTTAAATGAAATAATCCTATTTCGGTTGTCCTTTAATTGGAAAAACTCCCTTATACCCTTCCGGGGGTGTGTAAAAGGAGGTGTGACAATAATTATATGTTATAAATCATTTTAGTACATTCAATTTATTTCCAGGATTTAATTTACTATTTTTATAAAAAATAAAAAGGGAAAAATGGCTATTTAAAATCTAGCCAGATTTCATTTCGATTGTAGCCAAAATTCTACCCCAATTAAACCCAATTGAACCCCAGCCCAATTCCTAAAATTACCTGACCCACAACCCGTTTGAATGACCCGCCCCTCTCTCCTTTTAATCCAGGTCGTTGATCGAAATAATCAACGGCCACATTTTGACCTTACCTTTATTAATTCACCAACACCCCCAACCCTAATTATTTCCACCTACCAGCCGCCTCTGAAACCCCCCCCCCCCATTCTTTCAAACTCTCTCGAAGCTTCTCAAACCCTAGTCGCCTTCCACCGCTTCCGCCCTGAAAGCCACCGGAATCCATGGCTTCCAATGCTATGAAAGCCCAATACCCACCTCCTCTTGCTCCTACATGCCTTGTTTTTGAAGGTTCAAGGCCTGACCACGACGAAGTTTGGCCCAGGCTTCGTTCGATTCGAGTTCCACGACCATCTCCAGCCTTATTCTAGCGTACCATGGTTGTTCGAGCCTGATTTTGACCTCTCCGACTTAGATCGGTGACTCTTCAAAGCCTTTATCACTACTAGGGTTCTTCTGAAACCCTAACCCTTTGAGGTTTTTTTGATTTCCTTAGATCTGTTCCAGATCCATGCTTTCCTTAAGGTCTTAAACGATTTTCCTGCCTTTTCTTTCAAAAAAACCAACTTTCAAAATCTTTCTTTTCCGATCTAGGATTTTTCGGAAAATATTTAAATGTTTCTCTGACTTACCTTTTTCCTTTTTGTGTGTATTTGCCTCTACTATGTCCTTGTATTTTCTTCTACCATGTTCTTGTATGCTTCTTCTGCTGTATTTTCCTATACTGTGTTCTCGTATTCTTTTTCTACTGTATTTCTTCTCTACTGTGTTCTGGTGTGTTTCTCCTACTGTATTTTTCATTACTATGTTCTTAAGTTCCACCTACTTTTTAGCATGCTTCTCCTACTGTTCTTATCAGTTTTTTCCATTATGTTTCATATTAGCTTCTTCTACTCTATTTTCTTTGAATTCTTCTACTATGTTCTGCGTATTACTTCCTATCATTGTTTTCTCATGAGTTTCTGCTACTGAAAGAAATATGCAAGAGGTTTCAGTTCTTGTCTGAGTCCTCTGAGCCTATTTCTATCACTTGCCTTCTCATCTCTGTACTTGATTAATGGTGGAAACTCTAGAATTTGGGGGTTCTTCCAAGTTTGGTTATGTGATTTGCTTGAACTCAGGTTTCATTTCAAAATCCCTAACTCTTTCAGATCAACTTCAAGTTTCTGAACTGAGTTTGGACATCCTTGTTTTCATATGATTCTGACCTTTTGCTAAACTCTTCTACACTGGATTTTTCTACCGATTTTACAATGACACGACAATTTTCTTTCATGCTTAACATGTTCGTATGCTCCTTATATATGATGAACTTCCCTCTAAGGTGGCTTTCAAATTTGTGATTAGTTCATACATCCCTCTGAATATGGTCTGATTAATTTCTTTCCATTGTTTGCGGATTTTCTCTGTGACTCGATCTAAGTTAAGACCCTTCTCAGCTTTTGCGACTTGGTTCATTCATGGGTCAATAATTACAAGATCCCTAACCTTTGATTTACTGGCTGTTAATTGATTTTTTACCTTATTTGTACAACCGTGTACTTCAAAACCCTATCCTTAAATAACGTTTTATGTATTTGCCCCTAATTACCTACTTTGCACAAAAGTGTTTGTTTAATTACTTTCCTTAAATAGTTTTACCCGTTTGAATATAAATTCCTTAATTAAAGGAAGTCTTGTGTGATTGATTCTTGATTGATATTCAGTTTCTTAATTTTTTTTTTTTTACCTATTTTCTGCCAGATTTTTACACTATAAAAGGCACGATCCTTTTCACAAACTAAAAAGAAAAAAAATAATCCTTCTGAACTCACACTCTCTCAATAATATTCTTTTCTTGTCTGCACTATGGCCTGTTTACAAGACCTACTGCATTTCCTTTATTTGTTTCTTTGAAACTGGTATGTCCTAATTTAAGCTTCAGCATCACAACAATGTTTTTCCATATTTATTTATTGTTTCTATAGAGTTCAATGTTTAAACTAGCATGCTGATTTCTATCTATCTGTTTCTGCTATGAATCCCTGCTCCCTACCCCCTTATGTGTTTTGAGTTATGGTTTAAAACATGGCAATATGTAAGTTATTGTCCATGGATTGAACTTGGTCCCTTAGGGGGATCCTAACCTCTAAACAGTGTGTTTTAACATGCTTATGGGTGTGCCAGCACTTCCCATTGCTGGGTATGCCCATTAGCCTGTCTTTGCCTATTTACCACTTCCCCATTCCCTATACCCCTATGTGTATTGATGTGAGCTATTTTCCCTTTCCCTTTCCCCTCTCAGAATTCTATTCCTGCACTTGCACTCTCTCTTAGTCCCTAAGTTTTTCCCCCTCTTGTGAGCCTTGACTTGGAACCTTGAGTTCCCTCTGAACTTGGACACCTGAGGGCTGGCCCTTTCACACTGCTCTATGTCCTAATCTGGTGATGCATTTGGGTGTAAGCACTGCCCGGAGTTCATATGAGACTCTTAGGGAACTTTGACACACCCCAAATGGGAGAAAGGCTTTGAAATATGACCTCTTGGAGTTGGTTTACTTCATACTTCAGACAGGAAGTTTGAATCAGGCTCTTTTTGGTTGTACTTTTTAATTTCCGATGTATTTTTTTACTTTACTTTTCTAGGTTGTAATAACTTTGTAGTCTCAGGGATGGTTAGTGAAAAAGGGAGGGGTAACCATGTATGCAAAAGGGGTAGATATCCTTCCTATAAGAGTTTCTGAATTTTTGCACTCTTATATATAGATACCATATCTATAGGAATCCTGCATTCTCTCATATAGATACCATGTCTATAGGAATCCTGCATTCTCTCATATAGATACCATGTCTATAATTACCTAAAAATCTGAATTCTGTATATGCACATAGAGATTATGCCTATAGGTCTTTCTGAACCTTGCATATCCATTCTTCATTAGGCAATCATGCTTGTAGGTCTTAATAATCAACCGCAATTAGATATCATGTTCATAGGTCTTAAACGAAATTCAGCACCTAGATATCATGCTTATAGGGTTTCTACATTTTACTATATCTATGAAAGTGTTTAAAATCAACAACACGTAGAAAGCATGCCTATAGGAGCTATTAATCAAGTCTGAACTGTTTCACTCGCTTATAAGTCTAAAACCGGCAATAATGATGCATTACCAGTTGCAAAACTTAAGATATTTTGCTAAAACTCGCCCTTCTTTAATAACTGACAACTTCTCTTAAATCAGTATGTAATCATCTCATATCCTTGTTCCTAAAGTCTGTAGATATCATGCCTATAGGGTTTTCGTCAAACACTTAGGCAAGCCATAGGGTAAAAGTTTATAAATTGAATCTGTTGTTATTAACTACAACCAGCAGGCAAGCCTGATTCGGGTTTCTTATCTGAATTATGTGATAAATCAGTTTGCTTCAACCTTTAAGTTTAATCAGGCCCTAAACAATATGTGTAAGTCATGCTACTTACTTGCTTTCTTTGTTTAAAGGAGGTGTAGCTGAGCCTTTCTACTTGTTGTATGCTTTCCCCAATTTGCTATACATGTTTTTGTATGTCGCCTTAGTATTTTACCCTTTTGAAACCACAAATAAGCCCAATATCTCCTCCCTTTAGGATTAGTAGTCCCAAATACCTCCGGGACTGATATGATCGGGATGGGTAATAGCATGCAATAAGTAAATGATATCATTCCGCGCTTTAATACCTTAAACAGGGCGGAAAGGGTAATATGATAACCACAACATCACGTGTAGCCCCTCACTGAGGAGTGATTACTGGATGTTGTGTGGGGTGATCCATATTATTAATAAACCTAGGACCCCTTCCCCTTCCCCTTTTCCTTTGTTTCTCCCTTTTAAACCTTTCAAAATGTTTCTTCAAAATCAACTCTTTTAGTTTTCTTACTTGTAACCATCATGTGCAAAATCCCCTCTTATTTGAAGTCTTATTCACCTACGTGTTATTTGCGCTTAAAATCACAATAATTGTCTGGCCGGGAACCACACTAGTGGATCCTGAGGGGTGCCTAACACCTTCCCCTTGGGATAATTTCAAGCCCTTACCTAATCTCTAGTTACTCAAAACAAACCCTTTTTAGTGTTCTAATGCACTTTAATCATTAGGTGGTGACTCTTCTATTCAAAACCCAATTCCCAAAGGGGAACGAGTTGTCCTCCCAAATGTCATAAACCCGATTTCACGAGAAAAAGGGGGCGCGATAGCGTGACGACTCTGCTGGGGATTTTTAGGCTTTTACCATGTCAGACTATTATTGTGAATTTATGCTTCTTTATGCGCAATTATTTGTTTATTTCTTTTAAGTATTCAATTTCCTTTTCGATTGCAAAAATGACTTGTCTTTTTGTTTCTTTCATTTATTACTTTCCTTTACTGCTTTCCTTTACTA
Organism: Nicotiana tabacum; assembly: GCF_000715075.1. NCBI lineage: Eukaryota > Viridiplantae > Streptophyta > Magnoliopsida > Solanales > Solanaceae > Nicotiana > Nicotiana tabacum. Next base: position 7,278,583 of record NC_134087.1, read on the forward strand.
CCAATTTAAGTTATGAAAAAGTGTTGTATTTACTGCTTTCTTAACGTGCAAATACGTGACAATCTGCTTTAATTATTGCATAATCATGCTCAACATCATATTCCACTCGTGCCAAACAAAATACCATAGCAATGCTTATAATGAGTGATTGCGCTCTTCCGATATTATCACCCCTAAATTCGAAAAAGGCGTATTTGCGGTAAAACCAGTCGATCAATAGTATAGTCGACGGTTTCGTGCCTTTTCCCCTTGAGTTGTTCGCTCAAGGGTACCAGTCTAAAATCTCATAGAAACCTTACTCTATTTAACTGTGCATGCATCATGGTCAAACCTAGCTGAGTTAGTTGTGTTGTCCGCATAATGACTCTTTAAGATAGCCTTGTCCAAAGTCCACCGGGTTTCCCTGAATCCAAATAAACATCACCACGTTCTATGCATTTATTTGGAGAACTAAATGCTTTATGCTAATTGTTGGTATTAAATAGTCCAGTCTGGCGGGGGTAAGGGCCTAACCCTTTTGTCTTGTAGAAATATGAGGCACGAAGTCCCCAGATTCGGCATGGTCACCAACATCCACCCAAAATTGCTAAGCTGATGGGAGGATCTTCATTCTAGTGATCAGACTCTTGTCCGAAAATACCTAGGAAATCTACCTTCTCTCCTGGAAATCCAACCTAACAACAAGATCATAGAAGCTGCTACTCTATTTTGGGATTGTGATAGGTTTGTGTTCCGCTTCGGGGACATTGAGATGACACCCATTCTGGAGGAAATAGGAGGATTAACTGGTATACCATGGGAAATTCCGGGTTTGTTAATGCCGGAAAACCACAAGGGTAGAGGTTTCCTCAAAATGATGGGTCTAAAGAAGAATCCAGACTTGACATGCTTGAAAGAGTTGTATATTCCCTTTGATTATTTGTATGAGAGATACGGTCATAGCAAATCTTACCGTACTTATCCTGACGAGTTCGCCCTCAAATCATTGGGGCATCTTCACCAAAGGATCTTTGTCTTCATGTTTTGCCTCCTAGGGATAATAGTGTTTCCAATGAAGAAAGCAAGGATCCACACCAGGCTAGCTATGGTAACCAAAACTCTAATGGAGGGAATTGGTGGGCAACCATTCAACATAGTGCCCATGATCCTCGCAGAGATAGACCGAGCCTTGGAGAAGTGTCAACAAGGATCCCAACATTTCGAGGGTTGCAATTTGCTACTCCAGCTCTGGCTTATGGAGCACCTCCAAAGAGGTGAATACCGGCAAGAGCTTCAGCAAAGGGATTGGGATGATCACATAGCCTTCCATCATCCAAGACGAATGAACTACATGCCCAATATGTTCGCTCAACCAGAAGATGCCAAAAGGTGGTTAGAGCTGTTTGATAATCCAACTGAGGATCAAGTATAATGGATGTTCGAGTGGTTCCCTGCTGAGGAATTCATCGCCCGATCCAGGGATGTACCGTTTCTGATACTGATAGGTTTGAGAGGAACCTACCATTACGTCCCTCTCCGAGTTATGAGACAGGCTGGTAGGAAGCATGTTATACCAAGGGTCGACAAGATGAGTCACTTCCGGGCTGAATTTCAGGATGATGATAGCCCTTACAAGTGCCAGGCTCAGCATATATGGCATTGCAAAATCGTCATGGGAAGGGATACCATCAAGCCAGAAAGATACCATGCTGGTTGTACTCCATACTATTCATGCTGGCTGGAGGATAATCATAATGGTCTAGGTCAACCCGGGTTTGTTCGAGGTCACAGAATCATAGATGAAAAGGCCGAGGCACAGGTCAAATACAATCAACTGCGCAAGAGGATTCGGGAATGTGAAAGCGAGCACCGTGAGATACAAGAAGCCCACCAAAAGCTGATTGAAGAATGGAAAGACATGGCTATCAGTGCCAACAAGCGACTGGGATACTTGGAGCGGGATTTAGTAGCGATGGAAAGAAAATTTCTCAAAAGAATCGAGGATTGCCAAAATGCTAAAGGAGACTAGGGCGGACACCTAGCCAGAGCCTACATGTTGCTGGGACTTCGCGAGTTGGTGAAACTATTCGATGGAGCCAAAGATGTCGAGTCTAGGGAAGGTCTTTCTGGGACCAAGTAGATAGGAGCTTGTTCTTTTGCTTTAAGAAATGTAGTAAGGCCCATGGCCACTAGTGACATTTTATTTTATGTTATTTAGCGTCGTTTTGGGATTTGTCTACTTTTATCAATAAAATGAGGCATTTAGCATTCTAAATTCTCCAAATCAACTTGTCACTAGGCCTACCTCAGGCACAAGAGGTTCCCCAAATTAGGACACGATTTACATTCTTGCACTATGTATTTAAATATCGCAACATTTTTTCTTATAATTCGCACTGACTTGTTAACTTTTTTTTTACTTTTGTTTTATTTATCCCCCTCCCCAAAGGTTAGTTCGTGCACTCTAGCATCATCATCATATTCCACAAGATCCAAGGGCCCTTCATCCACTCCTCCTCCTAGCCCAATCAGAAATAGGAACAAAGGAAAGATGGAAGATTTGAACAACAACAGAAAGGAAAACTCAACTGAATGGGTAGAGGTCACTCATGGTACTCAGGTCTCCAAAGAAAGTGCGTCCCAACTCGAGGAAAAGTTGTTGAAATTTCAAGAGGAACTTGACCAAGTTCGGAACTTGGAAAATCTATCATTTTCCCTCACTACCCCAGATATCAACCCCCCACCTCCACACAATATCCCAAAACCACAAAACCATCACGCTCCTCACCACCACTGCAATACTTGCCACACTCCCAACAGTACTCCACTGCTCATCTCGGAACCTTTGAACTCCACAAATGACCACTTCCACACTCATCATAACACCCCCATCTACGTGAAAACCATGCCACACTCCACCCAACCCATTTCAAGCACACCCGAGTCTGATGATAAAGACTCATTCATCAGGAGTCTGGCTGAAGAGCTTAAGAAGTTGACTAGCCGAAATCAGGGTGTCGAAGGAAGTAAGGGGATTGAAGGGTTGAACTACGAAGATCTTTGCATACGACACGATGTCGAACTACCCGAGGGGTACATACCTCCTAAGTTCGATATGTTTGATGGTACAAGAGACCCGAGAGTTCATTTGAGAACATACTGCGACAAATTGGTCGGAGTGGGGAGAGACGAGAGGATCCGCATGAAATTTTTCATGAGGAGTCTAAAAGGAGATGCTCTGTCTTGGTACATTAGCCAAGACCCAAAAACATGGTCAAACTGGGTGAGTATGGCGTCCGACTTTATGGACAGATTCAGGTTCAATATAGAAAATGCACCAGATGTGTTCTACGTTTAGAACCTAAAGAAGAAGCCCACAAAAATATTCCGCGAGTATGCCACTCGTTGGAGATCAGAAGCCGCTAAGGTCAGACCTGCTTTAGAGGAAGAACAAATGAACAAGTTTTTTGTCCGGGCTTAGGATCCGCAATATTATGAGAGGCTAATGTTGATTGAGAACCATAAATTTTCTAACATCATCAAGCTGGGAGAAAGGATCGAGGAAGGCATCAAGAGTGGTATGGTTACGAACTTTGAAGCCTTTCAAGCTACCAATAAGGCTTTACAGTCTGGTGGTACGTCCAAGAAAAAGAACATAGGTGCTGTAATAGTTTCATAGAGGACCAAATCCCCTATCAAATACCAAGTCTATCCCATGCCTCCACTCACATATCAACCTACTCCGAACTACCAAACACCCTCACCTTCTCACCAAACTCCACCGCCCACTTATCAATCATCTCCACGTCACACATATCAGCCTACTTCGCCCAGATACTCCCAACCCGCACATGTTTACCAAGCTACAATACTCAACCATCCCACCATCAATCGCCTCCCACACATCAAAACTTTCCTAAACCTCGACCAAATTTTGACTGTAGGCCTCCCAAACAGTATACCGCCATTGTTGAACCCATTGACCAGCTGTACGAAAGGCTCAAAGCTATTGGTTACGTCACCCCTATCCCTTCTATAACCCCTGAGAACCCTTCTCAATGGGTTAATCCAAACAAATCCTGTGCATACCATTCCGGCATGAAAGGACATACCATTGATGAATGTCGTTCTGTGAAAGATAAGATACAGACTTTGATTGATAACAAGATTATCGTGGCGAAAGAGCCTGCTCCGAATGTCTGCAATAACCCTATGCCAGAACACAAGGGTGGAGGTGTTCACATGATTGAAATAGAGGATGATTGGGACCCCAAGGGATCGATCGGTTTGATCACAGAAGGTGATGATCCAAAGAAGCCAATAGTCACCCTTAATCCGATTGTAGTCCAGATTTAGCCTTCTGGGGATGCCGACACATATATGTCTATACCACTTAAGTATGAAGCACCACCCTCGGCAAAGATGCCAGCACCAATTGAGGTCAAGTTTGGGTTTCCGGCAAACAACCTGTACCATTTGAAGTTGCGGTTTTACCTTCCAAAATACATGCTCCATTCAGAGTAAAAGTGCCCATTCCAGTAGCAATATCATCTGTAACACCATTCCATACAAATGCCATACCTTGGGACTACACAGCCGAGGAAAAAAGAAAAGGGAAGGCCAAGTTCAGGGAAACCGTTGCGGCACAGGGTATGATAAGAATTGGTAGAGTTTATACTCTGGAGCATTTAGCTAAGTCAAGCAAGTAGGCCTCTGGTCGGCCATCCATCACTAAAATCGGGCCCAATGATCTCTAGAGAAAGATACAAGCCAAGGAATACTCGATCATTGATCAGCTGAACAAAACGCCGACACAAATTTCTATCCTAGTTTGGCTACAAAATTCTGAGGCACACAAGAATGCCTTGCTAAAGGTGCTGAGTGAGGCATATGCACCAGGCAACATCACCGGAAGAGAAATGGAAAACATGGTAGGGCAAGTATTGAAAAGTCACAAGATCACTTTTCATGAAGATGAGCTGGCACCAAAAGAGTTGAGTCACAACAAGACGTTGCACATCACCGTACAATGCAAAGATTATTTTATCACCAGGATCCTGATTGATGGGGGGTCCAACCTCAATATTTGTCCGTTGGTAACACTTAGGACATTGGGAAAGGGGCTGCACGAGATAAAGGATGAAGCCATCACCGTGAAAGCTTTCGACGGTTCCCAAAGGTCCACCATCGGGGAGATTAGTCTGTGTTTGCAAATGGGACAACTTGGTTCGATGTTGATTTTCAAGTGATAGACGTGCCGGCATCTTACAAGTTATTGTTGGGACGACTATGGATTCATGTTGCTGGCGCCGTAGCATCAACACTACATCAGGCGGTGAAATTTGAGTGGAACCACCAAGAGGTGATCATTCACGGCGATGGTAGCAATCCCATATACAGTCGACATACCATCCCAACAATCGAAGGCAGAAGAAAGATAGGCGGGGAGACCTATCACCATATCGAGTGAGTCAACACCGTCAACAAGGACAAATGGTGGGACAATAAAATTGAAAGCATATTGAACTAGAGTGGATACAAACCTGGCAAGGGGCTTGGCAAGAACCTCCAAGAAATTGCTAAGCCTATCAAACTAAAGAAACATGGCACCACCTTCGGTCTGGGATATGAGTACACTTGGGAAGAATTTAATAACTGGTCGCCACCATGGCACGGTCCTTACTATCCACTGGAGCAGCCAATACCATATTTGGAGCAGACTTTCCAGCCAACCAATGTTATCTATGGGTCAGAAGAAGAGGAAGCACTGGCAGCAGTGAGGAATTTGTTCCTAGAAGATGATGATATGGACTGTTGTGTTGTTCTCGAGGAGGAGGGGGAGGAAGGCCCTTCCATACAGGCAGTAAGCAGAGGAGCATGCCTCAATAATTGGACCATCAGAACCACCAGAGCCCGGAAAGCCTCGGGGTAGCAAGGCTGAACAAGCATCATGCACTATCTTTTATTTTTACTAGTTGACTTTCCTTTCGCATTTTAAAATTTCGAAAATCAAGGAAGAAGTCACTAAGCAAGTCAAAGCCAAGGTTCTTAGGGTAGTAGAATACCCAACATGGTTAGCCAACATTGTGCCAGTACCAAAGAAGGACGGGAAGGTCAGAGTCTGTGTTGACTACCGGGATCTCAACCGGGCCAGTTCTAAAGATGACTTCCCCTTGCCAAACATACATATCCTAATCGACAATTGCGCCAAGCATGAACTGCAGTCATTTGTGGATTGTTTCGCGGGGTATCATCAGATCTGGATGGATGAAAAAGATGCTAAGAAAATAGCTTTAACTACACCGTAGGGAATGTACTGTTACAAGATGATGTCATTCGACCTGAAGAATGCAGGGACCACTTACATGAGGGACATGACCACCATTTTCCATGATATGATACAAAAGGAGATCGAAGTATATGTAGACGTTGTTATCATCAAGTCCAAGAAAGCCACTGATCACATGGAAGATTTAAGGAAGTTCTTCAGTAGACTGAGAAGGTACAACCTAAAACTGATTCCCGCGAAGTGCGCATTTGGGGTTCCTGCTGGAAAACTACTTAGGTTCATTGTAAGTCGCCGAGGAATAGAATTGGATCCATCAAAGGTCAAAGCTATTCAACAGTTGCCACCGCCAAAGAACAAGAAGGATGTAATAAGTTTCTTAGGGAGACTTAACTATATCAGCTGGTTCATAGCATAATCTACAGTTATCTATGAGCCGATCTTTAAGATGTTGAAGAAGGATGCCGCTACCAAATGGACTGATGACTTCTAAAAAGCCTTCGACAGAATCAAGGAGTACCTGTCAACACCACCAGTTTTGGTCCCGCCCAAGCTAGGTAGACCTCTATTACTCTACCTCACAGTATTGGATGGAGCGTTCAGTTGTGTTCTGGGGAAACATGATGAAACAGGTAGGAAGGATCAGGCCATCTATTACCTCAGTAAGAAGTTCACCCCGTATGAGGCCTAGTATTCTCTGTTAGAGCGCACCTGTTGTGCTTTGACTTGGGTAGCTCAGAAGCTGAGGCACTATTTCTGTGCATACACTACATATCTCATATCAAGGATGGATCCTTTGAAGTACATCTTTCAGAAGCCCATGCCCACTAGCAAGCTAGCCAAGTGGCAAATCCTGTTGAGTGAATTTGACATGTGACTCAGAAGGCAATCAAGGGACAGGCACTAGCAGATCACCTTGCTGAAAATCCCGTGGATGGAAAATACGAACCCCTGAAAACGTATTTTCCCAACGAAAGGGTATTATTCATAGGAGAAGACATTGCAGAATCCTATGATGATTGGAGGATGTTTTTCGATGGAGCAGAAAATTTCAAAGGAGTTGGCATAGGATCAGTCCTGGTATCAGAAACTGGTCAGCATTATCCGATCTCTGCCAAACTCAGATTCCCATATACCAACAACATGGACGAATGCGAAGCCTGCATCTTAGGGCTCAAGATGGCTATTGACATGAACATTCAGGAGTTGCTAGTAATTGGGGATTCAGATTTGCTTATACATCAGGTCCGAGAAAAATGGGCAACCAAGAACTCCAAAATACTCCCTTATCTGCATCATGTACATGAGTTGAGAAAGTGGTTCACAAAGACAGAGTTCCAGCATGTTCCCAGAGTCTAGAATGAGTTTGATGATGCATTGGCTACCCTATCATCCATGATACAACATCCAGACAAGAACTTCATTGATCCCATTCCAGTAAAGGTCCATGATCAGCCAGCCTACTGTGCTCATGTCAAAGAAGAAGTAGACAGAAAGCCTTGGTTTCATGATATCAAGGAATACTTGGCAAAAGGAGAATACCTAGAGCTCACAAATCCTACTCAGAAACACACACTTCGGAGGTTGTCCAACAATTTCTTTCACAGAGAAGGAATCCTGTATAGGAGGACTCCGTATTTGGGATTACTGAGGTGTGTCGACGCAAAGGAAGCATATAAACTACTAGAAGAAATCCATGCTAGGACCTGCAGTCCTCATATGAACGGTTTTATCTTAGCCAAGAAGATACTCTGAGCTGGTTATTTTTGGATGACTATAGAAATAGACTGCATCCAGTATGTCTGAAAGTGCCACCGCTGTCAGATACATACAGGCATGATAAAGGTGCCTCCAAATATGCTTAATGCAACAAGCTCGCCATGGCCGTTCGCCGCTTGGGGAATGGATGTCATCGGACCAATCAAACTTGCTGCATCAAACGGGCACAGGTTCATCCTAGTAGCAATTGATTATTTCACCAAATGGGTTGAAGCAGCATCTTACAGAGCAGTGACTAAGAAAGTCATGGCAGACTTCGTCCGTGATTGTATCGTTTGTCGATTCGGGATCCCAGAATCAATCATCACTTATAATGGTTCCAATCTCAATAGTGACCTGATGAAATCCATGTGTGAAACCTTCAAGATCAAACACAAGAATTCTACATCCTACAAACCTCAAATGAACGGAGCCGTAGAAACCGCCAACAAAAATATCAAGAAGATATTGAGGAAAATGATAGAGAAACATAAACAGTGGCACGAGAAACTATCATTTGCCTTATTAGGGTACAACACCAAAGTCCGCACATAAACTGGGGTAACCCCTTACATGCTGGTATATGGTACAGAAGCGGTCATTCCCGCCGAAGTAGAAATCCCTTCCTTGAGGATCATACAGGAAGCAGAACTCGAGGATGCAGAGTAGGTGAAGAGTCGTTATGAGCAGCTAGCTCTTATAGATGGAAAAAGAATAAATGCAGTTTGTTATGGTCAACTTTATCAGATAGAATGTCCAGAGCTTTCAACAAAAGAGTCAAGCCAAGACAGTTCACACTGGGGCAGATGGTGTTAAAGAAAATTTTCCCGTATCAAGATGAAGCCAAGGGGAAGTTCTCTCCTAACTGGCAGAGTCCATACATGGTCCACCGGGTTCTAACAGGAGGAGCCCTCATACTTGCAGAAATGGACGGAGAAGTTTGGCCAAAGCCGATCAATTCAGACACAGCCAAACGATACTATGTGTAATCTTTATGCTTTCCTTTATGATGTAATTTGAACTACACCTGAACTGATTCCCATTTAAGAGGGGATACGTAGGCAGCCCTATGGGTTCGGTCACAAGTCAACAAAATTTTCATTTCCCCCGCAATTGGAAAGTAGGGCAGAATTTTGAGAAGAACCCTCAAAATTCCGAAGTGATTTCAGCCATTCGTCGCAAGCAGCCGTCAGAAGTATCAGCCCAATAAACTGGGGCAGAATTTTGAGGAGAACCCTCAAAATTCCGGAGCAAGAAAAGTTGCAATGTCTTGAACCACGTCGCAGTCGTCGGTTCATCTAAACTAAACTATTCTTAATTATGTATTTATGTTACATTTTCATTACTAAAATCATGCATGTTTATTTCTGAAATCGCTCTGTTTAGCAACGCTACCCCAATGATACGGATAATATCACCTGATCGAAATCGAGCAGGTCAAGCAAAGCCAGCAGGGGACACGAACTAACCTTTCCCCTTTACAAAACTCTTGATTATTCTTTGGATGTAGGTACTTGAGTTGCAAAATCATCAAATATACCATACGCTCACAAGACAAACATTGGTCAGGAATAAAACTCTCAGAACTGTGGCACTTACTCACAGGTGCTATCAGCACACAACAGTGTCCCAAGCGGGCACAATGCCCCCAACAATCACAATATCGAAATCTGCTATTAGCTAAGAAAACTCTATTAACATTTGCCTTTTTATGTCCTGCATAAAGCTACCATTATACCTTCCGAGGTTAAGCGCTACCTCCATCTACATTTTTGCATTGCATAAGGCTATCATTCTGCCCTCCAAGAGGTAGCTCTATCTTCATCTGCATTTTTGCATTGCATAAGGCTACCATTTTGCCTTCCGATACTAAGCTCTGTCACCATCTGCATTTTTGCATTGCATAAGGCTACCATTCTGCCTTCCGAGACTAAGCACTGTCTCCATCTGCATTCTCTGAATTGCATAAGGCTACCATTCTGCCTCTCGAGACTAAGCACTGTCTCCATCTACATTCTCTGCATTGCATAAGGCTACCATTCTGCCTTCCGAGACTAAGCACTGTCTCCATCCGCATGACTTAAAGATCGCCACTTTATTTACATCTTGCATGGCTGAAATATCGCCACTTTATTTACATCTGCATCGGTCGAAAAATCGCCACCTTATTTACGCCTTGCATAGACTGAAATATCGCCACTTCATTTACACTTGCATGGCTGAAATATCACCACTTTATGCATTGCATAGGCTAAAAGACTGCCAAACACTACATCACATGGGCTGAAAGATCGTCAATCATCCAAAGGTGTCATTGTACTGAGGCATCATTCTCATAGCCCGAAAACGCCATGCCATGGCCTGAGGACCCCTTTTAATCTTTTGCATATCATTGTTCAAAGGCATCATAGTTCGGAGGCATCATTCTCATAGTCCGAGAGCATCAATTCATGGCTTGCGAATCCTTTATATACGCTTCATGGCCCAGGACATCATGGTCTAAGGACATCATCCTCATCTCCAATGACAACTCTCTTGGTCTAACGGGAATTTGCATCATGTTTAATTTTTACGCACAATATATGCTTGTATCGCTTACTTGCAGGTAAACCAGCGAGCAACAAATATCTCAACAGGAGTGTCCCGCTCTAGTTCTCGCAGCCCTTGCAGGTTTCAAGCCATTCACCTCAACCTGAATATTGCATCCGTTCTTGAAAGTCTCCATCGGCCTACTCCGCCGACGGGTCCTGAACTACATATGGCCTGATTCCTGTAAAACCAGGGATATGTAGGTAGCTCAAAAACCAGAGTACGGCCTAAATCTCCTTGAACCCTTTCGTTCGGTCAAAATTGGCCATCATATCTTTACCCGACAACTCTTTTATCCTTCCCGGGTAAAGAGGGGCATCTGTTGATACCCAATTTTTCCCCGTTTATTTTTTATATGTAAAATGCCTTTCAAATAGCATTTATATGCATATATAAGTATATCCCAAGGCTACATTATTTTTTCTTATTTTTTTAAAGATTTTAAATCAATTTACTACCTTATTTTATTAAAACAAACCCAATAATTATTCCCAAAATTATCATCCTAGCGATTCATTTATTGGATTCTCATATTTTTATCAAATATATCTATGATATTTTTTACACATTTTTTACAAATTTATTTGGTATTTTTAAGGATAAAATTGCATAATTGCAATATTAGCCTCTTTTAACGAAGTTTGGCCCAGGCTTCGTTCGATTCGAGTTCCACAGCCATCTCCGGCCTTATTCCGGCGTACCATGTTTGTTCGAGCCTGATTTTTACATCTCCGACTTAGATCAGTGACTCTTCAAAGCCTTTCTCACTACTGGGGTTCCTCTGAAACCCTAACCCTTCGAGGTTTTTCCGATTTCCTTAGATATGTTCCAGCTCCATGCTTTCCCTAAGGCCTTAAACGATTTTCCTGAATTTTCTTTTTAAAAAAAAACTACTTTCAAAATCTTTATTTTCCGATCTAGGGTTTTTCGGAAAATATTTAAATGTTTCTCTGACTTCCTTTTTCCTTTTTGTGTGTATTTGCCTCTACTATGTCCTTGTATTTTCTTCTACCTTGTTCTTGAATGCTTCTTCTACTGTATTTTTCTATACTGTATTCTCGTATGCTTTTTCTACTGTATTTCTTCTCTATTGTGTTCTGGTGTGTTTCTCCTACTGTATTTTTCATTACTATGTTCTTAAGTTCCACCTAATTTTTAGCATGCTTCTCCTACTATTCTTATCAGTTTTTTCCATTATGTTTCGTATTAGCTTCTTCTACTCTATTTTCTTTGAATTCTTCTACTATGTTCTGCGTATTACTTCCTATCATTGTTTTCTCATGAGTTTCTGTTGCTAAAAGAAACATGCAAGAGGTTTCAGTTCTTCTCTGAGACCTCTAATCCTATTTCGATCACTTGCCTTCTCATCTCCGTACTTGATTAATGGTGAAAACCCTAGAATTTGGGGGTTCTTCCAAGTTTGGTTATGTGATTTGCTTGAACTCGGGTTTCATTTCAAAATCCCTAACTCATTCAGACGAATTTCAGGTTTCTGAATTGAGTTTGGACATCCTTGTTTTCATATAATTCTGACCTTTTGCTAAACTCTTCTACACTGGATTTTTCTACCGATTTTACAACGACATGACAATTTTATTTCCTGCTTAACATGTTCATATGCTCCTTATATATGATGAACTTCTCTCTAAAGTGGCTTTCAAATTTGTGATTAGTTCATACTTCCCTCTGAATATGGTCTGATTGATTTCTTTCCATTGTTTGCGGATTTTCTGTGTGACTCGACCTAAGTTAAGACCCTTCTCAACTTTTGCAACTTGGTTCATTCATGGGTTAGTAATTACAAGATCCCTGACCTTTGATTTACTGGTTGTTAATTGATTTTTTACCTTATTTGTACAACCGTGTTGTCACGACCCGAATCAGAGGGCCGCGACGGGCACCCGGTGCTTTACTCAACCGAGTACCAACGTAACATATCTTTCTTATCATACTATCATGAGTAAATGAGCCAGAAAACTGGTCATGAGATAACAAGAATAAAACATAAGGGAATACTCAACATATGAAGACCCAAATGATATACAAACTTATATATGTGACATACGGACCTATAAGGCCGACATGACCATTTGTAAATTCAAAACATAGGCCGACAAGGCCATACAAGTGTCCCTACACCTAAAATCTGTCTACAAGCCTCTAAGAGTACATAAAATCATAAAGATCGGGATAGTGCCCCGCCATACCAATCAATACATATCCAAAGCATACTGACCAACTAGGCAACTTCGGAGCAAGTGGAGTGCACCAACACCTTCGCTGAGCTGATAGCCTACTAGGAGGACTGTCAACCTATCAATCGGGACCTGCCGGCATGACACGCAGCATCCCTAAGCAAAAGGGATGTCAGTACGAATAAAGTACCGAGTATGTGAGGCAGGAAAGCATAAACAAGAACAGTAATGTAAAGAGAGATAGAAGAGATACAACCTGTAACATTTGAGTGCCTCTGGGGGCTACTGACATGAAATTGCATAATACATATATATATACATGAACTTTTTAAAAACATTCGCCTTTGTGGGCATCATCATCATCATATCGTACCCGGCCTCAAAGAGGACTCGGTAAAAACGTACCCGACCATCATAAGGCTCGGTAGAATCATACCCGGCGATGTGGAGCTCGGTAAAACCCAACTGATCAGTGGTTGTTCATACCCGGCCGACTATAGCGCGGTTCGGTAGAGTAAAATAGATACATATATATAATGCATGCTCGACTCATGGAATCACGTTCTAACCCTTTCAGAGTGATGTAAGGTCATTGCACCTTCGATTAACATTATGGACATCCCTACCATCAATATGAACCTTAGTGGGATTTAAGGATCATACACACTTGTTTAGAATAACTTTATAAGGAAAGAACAACATGGACAACCTTAGTTTCTAGGAGTAGATTCGTTATGAATTAGCGTACCGTTTATGTTCATGTCACTTTAGATCATGCCAAAAGAAAGAAGTAAGTGCCTTAACATACCTTGTATATTCTTCCCAACCTCAAGCTATGCAATTTCACGGCTCCTTAGTCTACAATATGAGAAATGACACTCTCGTTATCGTTTAAGCGTCGTAACTATTATGTATCGACCACAACCTATTTTATAATGAAACGGACAGAACCTCCCTTATATATATGACTTCACACTAGTCAAAACAATCACAAACAGCCCAACATACCCCTATCACTTCATACACAACACGACAACCATAATAGTGTCAACCAACCCGAAAATGTTACGACGAAAGACCAACAAACAACTTTGCCATTATGTGGTGTTTCTCCACAACCTTCCTCCTCTCAACTCCATAAAAATAGTAGTAAAAGAGACAACCCAATACCAACACGAAACATCCCAAAAATATTCCCACAAGTTCATCAACTCAAAAATAATTTTTCAGTTTACTTAAACACGTTTCGACTTGTCTTTTCTTTCAAATTGGGAAATACAACCAAAAGTACATCATTATACCTCTTATCCAATAAACCAGACATGAATTCAACTTAAAAATAAGTTTACAACCAGCCAACCATTACACAAGAACAAACAACATACCATTCTTTCGAAACTAGCTATGTCTATTCTTTACGATCGAGTTACAACTCGCAAACGCATAGATAATGGAAGGAGAAGCATAAAATTACCTTGTAATGAGTATAACCCACGAAACCTGGTCCTTTTTCATCAAAAATAAGTTCCTCAACACGGCTACAAGAAGGAGAAAGAGAAACTAGCAAGCTGTCCGGACTTTTCAGCACTAGAATCGCGTCGTAACACCCGGAATACCCTAGGGTTTGTGTGTGATTTTTGGGGAGGAGTTTCAGGGGTTCAATTAGGTTTTCTTTGTCTGAAAGATAGGTGAAATAACTGAGTTTATAATCCCTTAAAAGTCCCCTCTTTACCGACTTAGTTGAGGCCTCTCTTTTTGGCAAGTAGGTGATGCACCTACTTGCCACTTACTAGCTGCGCGGTCTCGCGAAAATACAAATATCTCTATACTCCGAGATCGTATTGATAAACGGTTTAATTAGTTGAAAACTAGACTCATAGATCTTAAATTTCATATATAGATCATCCCTTGATTCAAAGTATGTTGGGAGAAAATCTCAGCTACATTTAACCTAAGTTTCAACTTATTTTTGAATGTAACTTGTGATGACCTTTTCCAACTTTTGTTCCACAACTTGCTTGACTTAAAAACATAAAACACGACTATCATACGACTAAACTAACTCATAACATAACCTCATCATCATGTTAATCACCCTTGTCTCACCCCAAAAGTATAGGTTATAACATTCCAAACTTGTCGACATTCGACGAAACTTATTTTCTTTAATTCATTTAGAGCCTAAGCTTTCCAACCCTTTTGGTACTCGTTATTCATGATCATAAAGATTTGTAACCTCCATTATAAAAGGATTAACCTACTTTATGTACTTTCAAAGTTGATCTCATTTCTGATCTTACATCAATTGACTTACGGATACTCTAACATACGAAAACATAGGGTGTAACGAAATTAAATATCATGTTCATAGGTCTTAAACGAACTTCAACACCTAGATATCATGCTTATAGGGTTTCTGCATTTTACTATGTCTATGAAAGTGTTTAAAATCGATAACGCATAGAAAGCATGCCTGTAGGAGCTATTAATCAAGTCTAAACTATTTCACTCGCTTATAAGTCTAAAACCGGCAATAATGATGCATTACCAGTTGCAGAACTTATGATCTTTTGCTAAAACTCGCCCTTCTTTAATAACTGACAACTTCTCTTAAATCAGTATGTAATCATCTCATATCCTTGTTCCTGAAGTCTGTAGATATCATGCCTATAGGGTTTTCGTCCAACACTTAGGCAAGCCATAGGGTAAAAGTTTATAAATTGAATCTGTTGTTATTAACTACAACTAGCAGGCAGGCCTGATTCGGGTTTCTTATCTGAATTGTGTGATAAATCAATCTGCCTCAACCTTTAAGTTTAATCAGGCCCTAAACAGTATGTGTAAGTCATGCTACTTACTTGCTTTCTTTGTTTAAAGGAGGTGTATCTGAGCCTTTCTACTTGCTGTATGCTTTCCCCAATTTGCTATACATGTTTTTGTATGTCGCCTTAGTATTTTACCCTTTTGAAACCACAAATAAGCCCAATATCTCCTCCCTTTAGGATTAGTAGTCCCAAATACCTCCGGGACTGATAAGATCGGGATGGGTAATAGATTGTAATAAGTAAACGAGACCATTCCGTGCTTTAATACCTTAAACAGGGAGGGAAGGGTAGATATGGATATGATGACCACGCGGTAACATCACGTGTAGCCCCTCACTAAGGAGTGATTACCGTATGTTGTGTGGGGTGATTCATATTATTAATAAACCTAGGACTCCCCCCCCCTTTCCTTTGTTTCTTCCTTTAAAACCTTTTAAACTGTTTTTTCAAAATCAACTCTTTTAGTTTTCTTACTTGTAACCATCATGTGCAAAATCCCCTCTTATTTGAAGTCTTATTTGCCTACGTGTTGTTTGCGCTTAAAGTCACAATAATTGTCTGGCCGGGAATCACACTAGTGGATCCTGAGGGGTGCCTAACACCTTCCCCTTAGGATAATTTCAAGCCCTTTCCCAATCCCTGGTTACTCAAAACAAACCCTTTTTAGTGTCCTAATGCACTTTAATCATTAGGTGGTGACTCTTATATTCAAAACCCAATTCCCAAAGAGGAACGAATTGTCCTCCCAAATGTCATAAACCTAATTTCGCGAGAAAAAGGGGGCGTGACAGTCAACCCCGCAAGTCCTCCTATTTTCTCTAGAAGCGGTGTCATCTCTATGTCACCGAAAAGGAACACAACTCTTTCACTATCCTAGAATAAGGTGGCAGCCTCGATCAATTTGTTGTTTGGTTCAATATCTAGCAAGGAAGGCAAGTTACCCAGGTACTTTTTCACATGCTTCTTGTTACTTGAGGAAAGGTCCTCCCACCAATCTAGCAGCAATGGTGGGATGTTTCTAACCATACCGAATCTGGGGACCTCGTGCCTTATTTTCTACAAAATAAAAGGGTTAGATCTTACCCCTGCCGAACTCGACTATTTATACATTCATGATCAACATATTGACATTTAGTTCTCCAAATTAATGCACAGAACGTGGTTGTGTCCATTGGGATTATGGAAAACCCGATGGACTTTGGATAAGGCTTATCTTAAAGGATCATTATATGGACAACATAACTGATACAACTAGGTTTGGCCATGATGCATGCACAATTTTAACCAGGGTAAGGTTTCTATGGGATTTTAGACTGGTACCTTCAAGAGGAAGGCTTGAGGGGGATGGCACGGAACCGTCGACTGCACCGCTGATCGACTGGTTTTACCGCAAATAAGCCTTTTTGAATTTAAGGGAAGTAAATGGGAAGAGCGCAACCACTCATTAAAGCGTTGCTATAGGATTTGAGATGCACGAGTGGAATATTATGCGGAGCATGATTTATGCAGCAATTAATAACATATAGTCAAGTATTTTCACGTAGGAGAAATAAATACGACATTTAAATAATTTAAAGACAGTTACAGGAAAAAGGAAAAAAAAAAAGAAAAGTCAGTTTCAGGGCAATAAATCATAAATTCTTGAATAAAATAGACAATTAAATTCAAATAAGGAAGAAGGGTACGGGATAAAGTATGCTTGGACTACTTTGTGAAATACAAGTTTGTTATGGTAAGAGCCTAAAAGATATCCCTAGCAGAGTCGCCATGCTGTCGCGCCCCCTTTTTTCTCCCTTTTGACGGGGAAGTCCGGGTTTCGAAATTCACTGGGTGTAATAACTCATTTCTTTTTGGGAATTGGGTATTTGAAGAGTCGCCACCTAACGGATTATGGTGCGTTAGGGCACCTAGAGCGATTAACTCTTCGGTTGGTTTGCATTATTAGAGATTAGGGTAAGGACTCGAACTAACCTCGAGGGGAAGGTGTTAGGCACTCCTCTTAGTCCACAACTGTGGGTCCCGACCGAACTTATATTAACAAATTAGCCCATTAGAAGTAAAAAGTTGAATCAAAAAGGTTGCAAGTAAAGCACATAGTAAGATAAAGGTTTGGACAAGTTGTAAAACAAAGGTTTAAATAAAGAAGGAATTTGGTAAAGAGAGGTCCTAGGTTGGTTATCCTATAGGATCACCCCACACAATGTCTGGTAAATACTCCTCAATGAGGGGCTACACGTGACATAAGCGCGTAGTCATCATATCTCATATCTACCCTTCACATCCCCTTATTGGTCATGCAAAGCGAGTGTTTGGTCAACGATTTCTATTGCGTGCTGCTACCCGTCCCTTCTTAATGGTCCTGGAGGGAGTTAGGACCTCTACCTATAGGCTGTTCTAGACGTAACCCTAAGGTTTTAAAAGGCGAAAATTCTAAGGAGACAATCAAAAACACTTAGGACTTTCAACACATAAAGGGAGCAATTAGAGGCTCAGAATTTCCTCCCCAAACAAACACATAAGCAGCACAGTTAAGGTCTTTTATTAGACAATGTCCTAAAGCAGGATATCTAAGTGAATATGCAGAAGACAAACAACCTCTTTTAGACTCAGAAGTTATACCCTAGCAGTTGCCTATGGACTCTTTTTAAAGCCTGTTTGGATCAGAAAGCATTAAGCAATAGAGATAGTTTCAGAGATGCAATTTTGAAAATGCCCTAAGGGCTTTCCTATACGCGGAGTACTGATGTCTATATTAATGTAGAAATAAAGAAGGTTTTGAAATGGACTACTTTAATACTTATAGGTAGGATATCTAATGATATTGAGGCCGTTCGAAAGAACTTGTTTCAGGAAATACTTAATACTTAATAAAACCAATTCAGAAGTGAACTAGGCTTGATCAAGTTCACTTATTTTGAATATGGTTCCTTATAGGCATGATATCTATGTTTGACACTGATTTTAAAGGTTTGCAGGTAGGAAAACACACATAAATACTCCTTGTACCAGATTCTGAATTAAGTCCTATAAGCATGACATCTATAAGTTAATCTGATTTTAAGACATTGAAAGCATGTCTCTTATTACAAAATTATCTGAATCCTATAGGCATGGTTTCTAGACGTGATAAGATGTATAACCTTATAAACATGATTTCTATTTAGTAGAACAAACAGATTTAAAAGTAAGGTCCTAGGAGCATGATTTCTACTCGTATTACCCCATAAAGCATGTATCTACCCACCCTTTTTCACTAAATACCCCAATATCCATTTACAAATTATTACAGGCCAATGAATGAATTACATAAGTAAAAATAGAAAATCAAGAAGCTATTCTATAGAGAGTCTCCAATTAGGCCCAGATTTCCCAAAGCCTCCAATGGCCTCATATGCCTCAATTCCATAGATAAAATCAGAGTCTAGGTGCATCAAAGTTTCCTAAGGATCTCAAGGATCCCGGGCAGTGCTTACACCTAGACTTAGTAACCAAGAATTGAACAAGTGCAGTGTGGAAAGGCCAGCCTCAGTATGCCAGAGTTCAGAGGGTTCTCAAGAGGATCCCAAGACAGTACACATACTGGACGGGGCATAACGTATTGACTAAGAGTAGAGTGAAATTGATTTACACAAGTTGAAAGGTTTTAGCAAAAGACTGTATTAAAACAAAAGTCTGTTTTGAAAGTAATTTAGTAAAGCAACAGAGACTGTTTGAAAAAAAAAGAGATTGGAGTAGTTAACAAATTCCAAACACCTTAGGATAGGTTCATACACAGCCAGGAGTCACAACATCAAGGCAGGTTTGGTAATCATAAACAGGGGAAAGGGGGTTTGGGAATACATAAGACACATAGTTAAGCAAAGACCTGAGAATTGGTATAGTCATGCCAAAAAGCAGCTAACTAGACATAGTCACAAGATTAGACATAAAGAATAGACTCACATCGAGGTGGATAGGGATTTGGGGAATTCATGGTGGTAAACATATAACAAGTAAACGATGATTGGTAGGACATACTCAGAAACAAACATAAGGGGAAATATACTGATCTCAAGGGAGGGGAAGACATGATAATATGCTAATAATATAACTATCAACTACAAGTTTCACAACAAAACCACAAATAGAAGCAAACTAGGAACAAAATGAACTAAAGCAATAAGAGAATAATATTGTGGTTGGAACCTTGAATTGAAACTAGAACATACCAGTAAAGAGGATACTGAGCAGAATGAAAGAACAAGAGAACACAAATGGTTAGCCTTGGCTTGCAGCCGGCTAATTTAAAGCAGTAGCAAATAGTACAAAAGAGTAGAAAGTTTTTAAGTGTGAGAGATAATTTTGAACCAAGAGTTCGTGTCTCTGCTAATAAAAGACTAGGATATATATAGTTTGAAAGCAGGTAGTAAATAAGGTAAAAAAATCATAGTCCATTAGTAATTAAGGAACTTGAGATCAATCAGTCAAGAAATCAAGGTAAGTCCCCTTTAATTGAGGAGTTAACTTTGAACAGTAATAGACATATTCCAAATAAGGAAAGAAATCGTGTAAGGCTAGACATGCCAATTAAGGAAATATTTTTTGCATAGTACAAGAATACAATATGTAATAGAGGCTAGGTTCAGCACACATAAATCAAGGAAAGACTTGAGCAATCAATTAACAACATGATTGACCATCGAATAAGGTCAGAAAAATGTTCTACAAGGTAAAAATCAGTAGAATAATAATGAAAGATCAATCACAAAGTTTCGGGGATGCAAGAATAGGAGGTAACACTGATTTAGCACCACTCTATAAGAACAAACACATGGTAAGAAAAATCAGAACCCTAAGAGGTCGAGTATGACAAAAATCACACATAAAATTAGGGATTCATGTAGAGCATAGTCTGAATTAGTAAGCTAAGCATGATACAGGTAGGAGAAGTGAAGAATCAGAAACATTGGTGAACCAAATAGACAAACTCACATAATAGGCAGGGATAACCACAACTAAGAACCATAGAAAACAAATGTAGGGCAAAAAACCATAGAATCATAGAAACATACAGATTACTGAACATATTATCAAAACAAAACTCAGAATCCCAAGGTTGAGGCTAAGAAATTAGGGTTTTCAACATAGACGAGTTAAAAAAGTAGTAAAAGCATAGAATTATTCGAGATATGCAAATAATAGTAGTTAAAACATGAAGAATCGATTTAAACAAAGTGTAGAAGAAGTTCCGAAAAACCCTAATTTTAAAAGAAAGTAAAACAACTTGAAATCGATGATTTTTGCAAGAGAAGTTCAAGAACAGTGTAAAACATAAAAGGAGCAAACTTGAATCGTTTAAAAATAGCCTAGATCTAGGAGGTGTGAACAAAGATTAGGGTTTCAGAAGAAACCCAAATAGAAACGGAAGAACCTGTTTAGAACTTCAAAGATCGTAACCAATATAGTGTGATTTTGCTCAAAATCACACCGAAGAAGCCATGAACAGCCAAAACACCAACCCTAGACATAAGTGGGTGTGGCCCAGGACCCTTCAAGGCCTCAGAGAAGATGAACAAGGCAATGGAGGAGCCATTGGAGGCTTGGGGTTGAAAGGTGGTCACCGGAGATGACCGGAGAAGGAGGCAGCGGTTGAAAAGGGATTAGGGTTAGGTTGAGAGAAGAGAGGAGATGAGAGGATTCAAAGATGGCGGGGGTTTGGAGATGAGGTAGGGTTAGGAGGTCTTTTGAATTAAAAAAAGGAAAGGGATCGTATGGACCGTTGATCTAGGAGATCAACGGTCAGGATTTGACTGGGTAGATGGATTTCGGGTTTGGATAAGTGTATATAGGGTCTTGGTCGGATATTTAATAAGAAATTGGGTTGGGGTTGGGTCCAATTTGGGCTGCAATTGAAATGCCAAATTTGGCTATAATTTAAATAGCCAATTTTAACTATTTAATTTATAATAAGTAATAAACAATTTCTAAAAATAATTTTCTATATCAAAATGATTTAAAATATGTAATTATTATTTTAAAAATATATGGACCAATTTTACGCATATACATGTAATTATACACTAAATGGGCTAACATTGCAATTATATGTAATTTAGCTTAAAACAAATACCAAATGCAATTATAAAAATGCATAAAAACATATTAACCATATTTTGGTATAAGTATAGAAATTAAATGAATAAATTATCATAACAATAATTTGGAAAATAATTATTGGGAATTTTATGAATAAAAGGGGAGAAAATAAACCAATTTAAGCCCTTAAAATTATGGAAAAAAATATAAAAATCTTGTACATGCTTATATATGCATATATATGCTATTTTGAAGGTATGTATGCATATTTAAAAATATATTGGGAAAATTGGGTATCAACATATTTCTTATGTGTTTTAACCGATTTCGTAAGGTTTGCTCTAACCCTAGCTCGTTTATAATAAAAACCCTATTTTTTAAATATTTGTTTGGTTTCTGAGTTACTTGTGTACCTACTTTGTCATATGCTTTGATTCTTGTGATTTTTCTTTAGCCTAATTAGATGTCTTGTGATTTTTATCTTAATGTGCCTCTACTAAGGTTCTTGGTTCGACTTTTCTACTGATTCTATGTGTCTATATTCATTTTTTTGCCTATTCATGATAAACCTATATTTTTCTCCTTATATCAGTAACTGATTTGGATTCTTGATTTGTCAATTTGTTTCGTTAAGACCTATGTGCTAATTCCTGACTATTTCCTTTATTTACAATCTTGATTAGCTTTCTTACCTTATTCGATTAACCATGATATTTACTGACTCTCCACTAATAATTTCCTTAATTACTTCTATCTATTTACCCCTAATTGCTCATTTGATTTTCTTTCCTTAAATGTATTCTACCTTTACCGTTGGTTAATTACCCTTAATTAAGGGAAAATTACACTAATTGGTGTATAATTGATTCTGTGTCTTTCTTAATTGCAGAAGGGTTGATTCCCTTTACCTTATTTTCCTTGCTCTTAACTGCTATATGTACTCTCCTTTATTCCTCACTTCAAGAAACACACAAACACTAGTTCCTCCACACTCTCAAAAGCTCTCTCTTTATTCTCTTCTGTTACTTGCAATTCTCACTAATCCAGCCGGCTGTAAGACAAGACAGGCTATTTGCACCATCTCTGCTCTATACTCTGTATTCTCTCCTTAACTGGTATGTCCTGATTCAATTTACATTCCAAAACTATGTGTTTTTCTCTGTTGTTGTAGTTCATTAACTGTGATTTCCAGTTCTATTTGCTATTCTACTGCCACATGCTCAATGTGTAACCAGCATGCTTAGATTACACTGCCTAATTATTGTATCACTCATCATGTTTAAGTTTGTTCTGTTAAAAGCTATAGCTAGTATACTGCTTAGCATGCCCAATCCTGCTTTAGATAATTGCATGTATCCTATTTGTTCACTAGTATGTCCAAGCTGCATTGTGTGTTTACTGTCTCACCCAGCATATCTAAATTCTGCTTGTTCTATATGTGATTAGTATTTCTAAAACTTAGAATGCTTCATGAAGTTCTTGTCTAGTTTGTTCAAGTCTAATGAGATCCTGTTAAGACATCTAGCCCTTTCAATGTTACTCTAGTTGTATGTATTGGTCATTTCTAAGGCCTATGTGTTCTCAACACATCTTTGTAACTAACTTGTCAATTCCATAACTTCTCAAGGAATCTGTGTATTTGTTCGCATTCACTAAGGTGTATTTTAGGTGTCCCCTACCCCTTATTCTTGTGTGAAGTCTGTTCTAGGACTGGTATTCTGATTTCAAGATGTTCTTTTTCATGCTTTTCCAACTATTGTTTTACTCAAACCAGTACAGATTTTCAGAAAACTCTTTTCATTCCTAAGACCTTTCTTTTTACTGTTTACCAAACTCTTTCAAATCATTATGCACTCTCACATTACTCTTAGATTACTAAGTCCTGCCCCTCCGGTATGTGTAATGTTTTGAGACCCTTGAGATCTCTCTGAACACTAGCATATCAGGGCTGACACTTCCACACTGCACATAAATCAGTTCTTATTTGATAAAGGTCTGGGTGTGAGCACTACCCGAGATTCTTGAGGTCCTTAGGGAACTCTGACACACCTAGACATGAAATTGGCTATAGAACTTTGAGCATTTGAGACTACTGAAGGCTTGGAAATTACTTTGGGCCTACTTCAGGCTCTCTATAGATTAATGTATATTTGCATTTATGTAATTTATTCAGTTCTTGGTCTGTAATAATTGATTGTAAACAATTATTGCGGTGACTATTGAAAATGGAGGGTAGTTATATACTGTGGGTAACATTGGGTAGATAACATGCCTATAGGGTTTATTTTGATTTATATGTGATGTGTTAGACAACCTGCCTATAGGATTTCTTGGTTGAAATGAATTCTACCTACTCTATTTAATATAATTAGATATCATGCCTATAGGGGTAAAGTAACTGAGGTTCTGTTTCCATTACATCATGTATCCTTAGAAATCATGCCTATAGGATTAAAAATTAGCTTTAATGCTTTAATAGAAGCCATGCCTATAGGGATTTCGCTTTGGTCAAATAAGTTCTGCTTGCTTCACCTAACGCTTAATTGGAAATTATGCCTATAGGATCTAAAACCAGTTTAGTTAGACCTTAAATCAGTTTAACTTTAACTCATGTTTGTAGATTCTGAATCGGTTTAATTAACTAATCTATTCGTTTCTTTAATAAGTTTCCAACGCTGCATTAATTAATATTACTAGAGAGCATGCCCATAGGATCCAAATTGCCCATTTTAAATTATTTACGTCTCATTGCATTCCTGATTAATGATTAGATATCATGCTCATAGGACATCACTATTATATGCCTAGTCAAGCTTGTAGGGCGACTAAAATTCTACAATTGTAAAACTACGCCCTGTATTTGTAAGTGCTCATGTTTCAACAGGTTTAAAAAAATCAGTAGGCAAATGGGTTAAGTTCTTTTACACTTTGGTCTTAACTCAATATTGCATATTCACTGCTCACCTAGATATCCTATTCTAGAGTTCCTCTTAAATATCTGAAAATTGTTGTTTGAGATGTGCACTTACTTGTTCTGTTTGTGGAGGTAAATTGTTCCCTCTTTAATGCGGTCCTAATTTTTTTGGTTGACGCCTAGATTTTTCTCCTTTAAGTACCTTAGGATGGTCTAGAACTACCTAAATTAGGGGTTCTAAATACTTCCAGGGCCACATGGAAGGGACAGGAAATGCACGCATAGGATATCTGTCAAGGTTGCTAGAACGTTTTAGGCTATGACCAAGGGGGGAATTGGGTAGTAAGGATATGATGACTACGCGCTAATGTCACGTGCAGCCCCTCGTTGAGGAGTGATTACCAGACATTGTATGGGTATGATCCTGTAGGCTAACCAACGTAGGACCCTTCTTTCCCAACTCCCATTGCTTAAATGAATTTACTTTTCTTTATATATGTGCAAGTTGTTCAAACCTCTCTCCTACTCCCATTACCTCATACCTGTGTTTAGAATGTAAAAACATGCTTTTATTTGTGAATATATGTTGAAATTGTTTATTTGCTAAAAGACTAATTCACATAGTTTAAGTTCGGTCGGGACCCACCGTTGTGGACCGCGAGGGGTGCCTAACACCTTCCCCTCAAGGTTATTTCGAGCTCTTACCCTAATCTCTGGTGATGCAAACTTGCTTTAACCGCTCTAGGTGCCCTAACACACCTTAGGTGGCGACTCTTTAAATACCCAAATCCCAAAAGGAAATGAGTTGTTCCCAATGAATGCCAAAATCCGGACTTCCGCGAGGAAAAAGGGGGTGCAACAGATAATAGTGATTATTTCAGTACTGATTCTGATAACACACGCTATTTTCACACTTGTTCTTGTCAAGAATTTTTGTTCTCGGGTTAAAACATGTCAAACTCACAAACCGCACTCGTACACGGCGATGATGGTCTTGGATATCATGGGGAAAACAATAATGTAGTTTCTCCAAGAGCCGGTGTATCGCTGGTTAACCCTGGAGAAGTGCCGATTGTAGAACCAGTCAGCGTTAGTTCACATATTTCTTTGAATACGGACTTAGGCGCAGGCCCCGGAGGAAGTGTACGCAGGGAAGTCCAATCTGGTGTCCAAGGGGCACAGGGTATAGGTGACAGGAGAGTTGGTCTCTAGGTAATATTCGAGATGCTACATGCTCAAGAGGTTGCTATCGCTGAGCTTCAAAGTCAACATAAAACTCCAAGTGTGTTCGAACCAGAAATTACTCGCCGATTTGAGTCGGTGCCTAAAAGATCGAACGGTAATGGATCGGGGACTGACCCCACAATTATGAAGATGCTCGAGGATCTCACCAAAGGTTTGGATGCCAAAACGTTCGCACAGAAGCTATTTTCTCATAGTGCGGCTCTGAAGCCCATTCCTAGAAAGTTCTGTATGCCCGATATACCTAAATACAATGGGATGATCAATCCTAATGAATACATCACTTCATACACATACGAGATTAAAGGAAACAACTTAAATGATGATGAGATCGAGTTGGTTTTGTTGAAAAAATTTGGGAAAACTTTGTCAAAGGGAGCAATGATTTGGTATCACAACTTGCCACCAAATTCCATTGATTCATTTGCTATTTTAGCAGACGCCTTCATGTAGGCACACGCCAGGGCCATAAAGGTTGCAACAAGGAAATCAGACGCTTTTAAGATAAGATAGAGGGGTGATGAAATTCTAAGAGAGTTCGTATCTCGATTTCAAATGGAGCGAATGAAGTTACCACCAGTCTCAGATGATTGGGCCGTGCAAGCTTTTACCCAGGGGTTGAACGACCGAAGTTCGATCGCTTCACGACAGTTGAAGTAAAATTTGATCGAGTATCTAGTTGTAACTTGGGCAGATATACATAATCGTTACCAATCGAAGACCAGGGTCAAGGACGACTATTTGGGATCCCTTTCAAGTCCAGTTCATCCAACATATTGGCAGTTAAAGCCCCAAGGGATACCGATAGGTAACCAAGGTCGAATAGAGAACGATATCAGCCATATATTGTAGATCGAAGAAACAAGGGTTTAGGGCGTAATCCACCTTGCAACGACCGAAGAAATGATCGAGGGCAAAATCCTTGAGGACTTATGAGTAATAATGGTTTGATAAACATACTGATCTCGTAGAATCACCTCGGTTATCGAAGTATAATTTTAGTGTCGATTCATCAGGAATCGGTTCGGCTATGGAAGGATCAAATACACCAGGTGGACCAGACCTATACAAATCGATCTGTCTTAAAGAAATCCAAACTTGATGTATAAATATCATGGCACTCATGGCCATAGGACCAAAGATTGCAGACAACTGAGGGAGGAGGTATCTCGATTGTTCAATGAGGGCCACCTTCGAGAGTTTATCCATGATCGAGCTAAGAATCACTTCAGAGAAAGAGACACCAACGGAAAGAATGAGCAGGAAGAATCACAACATGTAATTCGTATGATTGTTGGCGGGGTCGATGTTCCGCAAGGTCCTATATTCAAACAAACCAAGGTGTTGATCACAAGAGAGAAGCGAGACTCGGGCTATGTGCCCGAAGGCATCCTATCGTTCAATGACGATGAAGCGAAGGGAATTTCTCATCCGCACAATGCCGCCTTGGTAATTTCTATTTTGTTAAATAAAATTCAAGTTAAACATGTTCTAGTTGTCGCACCTCCTTTTTCCGCCACCGTGAGGGTACAGGGGGAGTTTTCTCCAATCAAAGGACAGTCGAAACGGGATTTGTTTGTTTGTTTCAGAGTCGCCACTTGGAATTTTAAGGCGTCCCAAGTCACCGGTTTTAATCCCTGAATCGAGGAGAATATGACTCTGTCTATTTAACAGTCTGCGCACCAGAAATCCGGATAAGGAATTCTGTTAACCCGGGAGAAGGTGTTAGGCATTCCCGAGTTCCGTGGTTCTAGTACGGTCGCTCAACTGTTATATTCGGCTTGATTATTTTTGATTTGTTAAATACATTTTTATTGCATGATTTTATTGTTACCGTTTCTATTTAGATTTAAAGACCCTTCTTTGAATCGAATCACGCGTACGTATATTCGTGTTATAAATTATATTTTTAAAACATGCGGAGTTGTGTCACGCGCACGTGTACACAATAATACAGATAATATTTTTATTAAAATAATCATTTTCGAAATTATGCTTTAAATAAAATCAAGAACATTCGCCCTTTGGTATAATTAAGTAGTGAACATCACATCTCGGGTTTTTATGAAATTAATAATGATATTCTCCGAGAAATCTCTTTTTAGTAAAAATTTGCTCGAAGTTGCGCGAACGCATAATCCGAATCGCCTTTAGAAGTATAATCAAGTCACGCGAACGCATCCTTAATTATGCAAATATTCTTGATAATATAAATTCTCTACAAATGTTTATTGCATCCATCTATTTTTAAATGTAAGAGTCATGAGAAATCACTATTTGAGATGCCTCTAAATTCCTTGAAAAGAATTCACAATTCATTAAGTGTTGACCGCAAATTATATTTTTACGTGTGAATTATATTCCTCAAAAACCATGAGTTTAAAGAGTAAAATAAAATAAAAATAAACAACGTGTGATTAATACTACCATTTTTATGGTAAATACAATATTTATCTACCCAAAAAGCGAATTGCGTATAAAACTTAGGAAAACAATTGATTTAATAAATGAAGTAAAAATTTTTTTGAAGAATTTTCATTGTTATATTTGGAGCAAACGCTATTTACACATTTTTTGACTTAAAATGTTACAATCTATAAATCCTATCCTTCTTTTACACCACTTGTTTTTAGTCCGAGGTTATAATTGTTTGGTTAATTTTGCTTACGAAGATTGAGATTGAGATAAATAAACCAATTCTTATATTCTGCCTATGCGAATACTTTGCAAAAACTAACTCTATATTTTGTAAAAAATCGTTGACATTATTTCATATATTAAAAGAAATGAGTTGATCGCGTTCCTAAAATAACTAAGCCATTTGTTATTAAGAAAGAGAACTAATCTACCAATTGATTTAATACTATATTAACCAACTAAAACAAAACTGAAACTTAAACTAATAAAATTTAAATGAGTAAAAGACATCCTTATAATTCCAAACTTCATTTACTTGCCATGTTGAAGCTCTTCACAACATGAGTTTAAAAGATATGTACCTGATATTGGAAGCAAAAGAAAATGAAGATGAAAATTAGCAACAGTAATAACAGTGTAACAGCAACAACTGCCCAGCAACAGTAACAACCCAGTAACAGACCGGTGGAGTAGTAATCCCAAAAACAAAAGCTTTAAGCTTTGAATGAAACAACAACCATTAATACTAATTTCAAACAAAGAAAGAAAGCAGAAGATTTTTTAGTTTTTTTTTTATTTGAAAGCTTAAATATTTTTCGGAATTTTCTATCTTTTAAATGTTCAGCCCTTTTCTCTCTCTTATTTTCAGATTTGTTTCTCTCTCCCGTTTTTTTTCTCTCTGTCTCGTGTATGTTTCTCTTATATTCTGCCTTGTCTTGTGTTCAAGACTTCACATATATAATCCCATCCCATAAATCTTTTAATCAATTAAAATCAATATTTTTTCTCTACCCAACCCATTATCTTCCCACTCATCACCATTACATTAAATAAACATATCACACCACCCCATTTCATTTTGTCCCCCATGCCTAACATAAAATAATGCAAGATTCCCCCTTTAAATTAAATCTTGTCCCCCCTTTATATTAAATAATCATATCACCACCCACCCCATTTCATTTTGTCCCCCATGCTTCAAATAAACAATTACAAAATGTACAATTCCTAAACTACCCCTCACGACCTTACTGAAATTACCAAACTACCCCTGAACGTACTACAAATTACCAAACTACCCATCAGCTATAACACATCATTTAATCAAACTTAACCAAAATATAGACAATATGATTAATTTCTAACAATGTTCAAACAACAAATTTCATGAACATGATTTCTTCAACATTTCAACAACAAAGCACATGAACATGATTTCAACAACAACTCACATGAACACAAATTGAACAACAAAGAACAACTAAAATTTTATTTGAACAATATTTTAGCAACAAACAATCCTATTTTCGGATTCAACAACTACAACAAACAAGTATATTTAGATTTCTAACTTCAATCATATTGAACTTAAAATCAACCATAACGACATTACAACTAACAATTCCTATATCAAACTTAAACAAGATTATGAGACAAATTCACGAAATAATCATAAATGATAAACAAGAAATCAAACTATACAAAATTCGGATTCAAGATCATCCAAACAAAGTATGAACATGAATGAATCTATTTTAACACAACAAACATGACGGATTAAACGATTAAATCAATATATTTCCTTTAACACAACTAAATTCTTTTTAGACAAATAACAAGATCGACGAATAAACAATTATGAACTTAAGCTTGATCTTAACAATATTAACAATTTCTAACAATACATAAACACATGAAACAAATTGAAGAAACAAT
Organism: Nicotiana tabacum; assembly: GCF_000715075.1. Lineage (NCBI taxonomy): Eukaryota > Viridiplantae > Streptophyta > Magnoliopsida > Solanales > Solanaceae > Nicotiana > Nicotiana tabacum. Next base: position 7,308,799 of record NC_134087.1, read on the forward strand.
TAATTAAACTTCAATTTGTATCTAACAAACATTAAACTAACAAATATTCACTTAAACAACAATACAAACATGAAATAAACATGAAACATAACTAATTAATCTTTTGTTTGAAATCTGAAAAATTAATTTAACAAACAACACATGAGCATGAACTAAAAATTAATTCAAACGATAAACAAAAAACACATTTGCCGATTTTAGATTCAAAAATATCAAAGCAAAATACGGACAAAATAAAACTCAAAAACTACTAACCGGATCGAAATGAAATATGTACGGACTGTTTCGACGAACCTCGAATGGGAATGAATCTGTCCGGATTCGATGACGAACTCAACAACGAACTCACCTTCCTTGTAAACTTTGACGAACTCAAAATGACGCTCGACGTCTTCGACTAAAACGAAGAAGACGGAGGGAAAGGAGCAGCAGTCCGCAGCTTCAACCCAGCTGAAACGAAGGAGAAGTGATGAACGGAAGCAACTGGAAGTGAAGAAGAAGGTGGAACGGGAAGCAGCTGGTCGACGTTTGGACGCCATGGACGTGAAGCAAAAGCAGCAGCTCGGAGATGGCTTCCATGGTGACGCTCAAGCTGAAGAAGACGAAGAAGAACAGCAGCAGCTGAGGCTTGTTTTGGCCTCAAACTACTCGACGGAAGCAGCTGGCCTCAAGCTCATCCATGGCGGAATGAGCTGGACGACGAGGGCAGCGACGGGCTTGGCCGTGACGAGCAGCGGCGATGGGAGCTTCGAACAACAACTGACTCATCGAGGGCTGTGTTCGTTTGGTTGTTTGGTTGAGACACAGAAGCAGCATGGTCAACCATGAGCGTCGAGCTCAAGCTTGAGCTCGACGAGCTTCGTCAATGGCGGATAGGGCTAGGAATTTCGGACGAAGAAGAAGAAGATGAAGACGATGTAGCCATGGGTGGTCGGAGAGCAGCTTTGTTGCTACGTCAACTGTTGGACGGTGGTCGACGGGCGGACATGGGAGGGTAACTTGGAACTTGAGGAAGAAGAAGAAGATAGGAGGGTGGCGGATGATTTTGCAATTTTTAGGGTTTTCTTCATTTTGTTTTGTTTTGTTTTTCTTTTTGTAAAATGTAAGACAAAAGGGGTTTGGGTCTTTTGGGTTATGGACTGGGTCGACCCAGTTCGAAATGGACTGGGTCGTAGGGAATATTGGGCCATTTTTTGGGCCTGTGGCTTGAAATTGAAGAAGAGGCCCAATTCCGACTTTCCTTATATTTTCGCTCTCTTTTCTTCTTTTATTTCTCTAAAACTAAATTATAAAAATACTTAAACTATTATTAAGAACTAAATTAAGTTATAAAAGCACAAATTAACTCCAAATAACAATTAACGCACAATTAAGTAATAATTAAGCATAAAATTGTATATTTGGACATTAAATGCTAAAATTGCAAACGATGCCTATTTTTGTAATTTTTAATTTTTTGTAAAACAAATTTAATTACTAACAATTGTAGAAATAAATCCTACATGCAAAATGCGACATATTTTTGTATTTTTTATTAATTTAACAAATAAACATGCACAGACAAATACAAATAATTATTCAAAATATCACAAAAATATCACAAAATTGCACACCAAAGAAAAATCATTTTATTTTTGAATTTTTTGGGAGTAATTCTCATATAAGGCAAAAATCACGTGCTTACAGCTGCCCCTCTTTGCCTAGAGACACGAAGGGTTTTCGTGCAAAGATAAAGCGAGCGATTTTTGCCCATCCGAGTACTCCGTTGAAGCATTTTTTGAAAAAGATTTGACCGAACCTTTGCTTCAAAGGTTTCCTACATATCCTGGGCTAAACAGGAATCAGGTCAATGTAGTTCGGGAAATTTTGGTAGCTGGGACTACCGTGGGACTGCATTGTTACTGTTGTTGCATGCTATTACCACTGCTTACCGATCTCCTTGTCACACCATGCTTAAAAGAAAACAAGAAGCTAGGCTAGAGTACAATTTGTTTTTGTTGCCTTGCTTCCTTGTTTGCTTGCATTTCTTTCGGTGCTTTTCTTCTTTTGACACATGTACTTGAGTTTGTACTGTGACCTCTTGTTGCAACCTTCTGTTTCCGGTGCTGGGGATTTTTATTGTTTCCTGCTAGGGATTCCTATTGTAACCCTCTGTTTTATTGTCCTCTGACTTGATCTTGAAATGTACGCCTCTGTTATCTGGGCGAGCTCCCAACATCAACAACAACTTTAAAAATAAGCGTCATTGCTCTCTTCAGGCAGGCTCCTGACTTCAACAACATCTTTGAAAATAAAATCCTATTCGAGGGCGGATGATCCCATTATATCCTATGCGAGGGCGGATGAACCCATTATATCCTATTCGAGGGCGGATGAACCCGAAATATCCTATTCGAGGGCGGATGAACCCAAAATATCCTATTCGAGGGCGGATGAACCCAAAATATCCTATTCGAGGGCGGATGAACCCAACAATATCCTATTCGAGGGCGGATGAACCCAAAATATCCTATTCGAGGGCGGATGAACCCAAAATATCCTATTCGAGGGCGGATGAACCCAAAATATCCTATTCGAGGGCGGATGATCCCAAATATCCTATTCGAGGGCGGATGAACCCAAAATATCCTATTCGAGGGCGGATGAACCCAAAATATCCTATTCGAGGGCGGATGAACCCAAAATATCCTATTCGAGGGCGGATGAACCCAAATATCCTATTCGAGGGCGGATGAACCCAAAATATCCTATTCGAGGGCGGATGAACCCAAAATATCCTATTCGAGGGCGGATGAACCCAAAATATCCTATTCGAGGGCGGATGAACCCATTATATCCTATTCGAGGGCGGATGAACCCAAAATATCCTATTCGAGGGCGGATGAACCCAAAATATCCTATTCGAGGGCGGATGAACCCAAAATATCCTATTCGAGGGCGGATGAACCCAAAATATCCTATTCGAGGGCGGATGAACCCATAATATCCTATTCGAGGGCGGATGAACCCATTATATCCTATTCGAGGGCGGATGAACCCAAAATATCCTATTCGAGGGCGGATGAACCCAAAATATCCTATTCGAGGGCGGATGAACCCAAAATATCCTATTCGAGGGCGGATGAACCCAAAATATCCTATTCGAGGGTGGATGAACCCAAAATATCCTATTCGAGGGCGGATGAACCCAAAATATCCTCAAAACTTGGAATTGTCTTACCTCCGATTATTTTTCTTCGAATCGTGTTGTCTTGCTATCTCTTAAAACTTGAATTGATTTCCTCGTTCTTCCGAGAAAATTTCGACAATGGCAGAAAATCTTTTGCCCCAGTTTTGATGCTTTTCCTTGTTCTCCAGGTGGACGCTTGACTTCTGATATTTCAACTGTTCTTCCTTGTTCTCCACGTGGACGCCTGACTGCTATTTCAATTCTTCATCCTTGTTCTCCAGGTGGACGCCTGATTGCTATTTCTTTTCTTCATCCTTGTTCTCCAGGTGGACGCCTGATTGCTGTTTCTTTCATTGCTCTTCCTTGTTCTCCAGGTGGACGCCTGATGGCTAATACTTCCATTACTCATCCTTGTTCTCCAGGTGGACGCCTGACTTCTAATACTTCCGTTGCTCTTCCTTGTTCTCCAGGTGAACGCCTGATTGCTGGGGATAATACCACTGGGGGAGTCTCCTTTCTTCCCCTCCTTCAAATTCAATTTTTTTTTGTTGTTTTTTTTTCTTAACACTGCTGGGGATAATACCACTGTGGGAGTCTCCTTTCTTCCCCTCCTTCAATTTTTTTTTTTCAGAATTCATTTTCTCTCAACACTGCTGGGGATAAAAGCGTTATCTTCTTGGGATAACGTTGTTGAGGATAATGCTGCTGGGGAATTTTATCCCTTCAAATCGATGCTTCATTCTTCTGGAAGCTGCTGGGGAGGATAATGGCTCTTTGCTTTTCTGAGCACAAATGTCATCCCTTTGTTCTATCTGCTGGGGATCAACTTCCTCCATTGGAAGCTTATTATGTTGGGGGCAACCCTGGTTCAAAGACCACTTCCTTGGTGCTATCTTTATTCTTCCCCAAATGGGTACCTAATTTTCCAGAAAATTTTCTAACTGGAAAGAAAATTTTCTGCCCCAGTTTGACAATCTTTCTTGTGGCATGCATTTCCGACATCAATGCCATTTCCTTTACCTGTTTTAAATCAAACAAAATTTGTTAGCTTAAAGCGTGGTAGTTGGTTGTGATACTCCACTGGGATGGCTTTTCCCTTTCTCCTTCCTTGCTCTGCATTCCACAAGGGATGATATTATTTGCTGGGGATAATCCTTTTCTGCTGGGGATATCCCTCTTCTTTCGTGGCATGGCTCGGAGACTTGAATTTTCCCGACCTTTTAGTCTCGCATGAATTTTCCAAGTCATGCTTATTGCTCTCCTTGTTTGTCCACGGGCTCTGGTCTTGAGGTTTAATAACCTTTGATTTCGACAAGGATATCTCTCTTGACACTCGTCGATCCTTTTGTCAATTCCCTTTTGCTGGGGATATCTTTCTTGACATTGGCCCCGCGCTTGTTCCTTCCTGACTATATCACTTGGATGTATTAGTCAGATCTTATCTTGGAAAGCTGATGGCCTATTTTGAAGTCATTTCCCACTGGTTTTGACCAAACAGACTCTACTGGGGAAATTTCTATGAAAGGAAAAGATAAAAAGGAACAGAATAAAAGACAACGGAAAAAGATGACTCTTTAACAAAAGAACCTATAAATAAAAACCTATCAAATGCAAATACCGACTCTAATGGTCATGACATGCACATGTGGCCCATCCTCTGCCGTCAATCGTCTTTCAAGACCTTCAATTGGCGATTCCCCATCTGATTCCCAATCTTATTCAACTTGTAGTGCCCGAAGGGTTTTCACTATCAAGCCTCTCTCATTTTGGTTTTTCTCTCAGCTTGCGTCGCCTTATGGTGTCCGTAAAGATTTTCACCGATAAGACTCTCTCATTTGTATCACTTTCCAGCTGGGGATTTGGAGTGTTGCCGGTATGACTCTCTCTGCTGGAGATTAGAGTCCTTTCTGCTGTGGAACAGAATGTTATGTTCGCCGGCAAGACTCTCATTTGTCTGACTTGACATCTTTTGCAGACTGATCAGAAGGTCTTTCTTTGGACCGTAATGTGGGTTTTTTGGATAGGCTTAGAAAGAAAGGGTATTAAAGGCTCAAAAACAAATCAATTTGGGGTTCAAAATTACAACCTTCGAAATCATATTTGTTTATAACAAGCGCAACCCTTGCCCCAGTTTTTTGCTTGGGGATTATTTATTTATTATATATTTTTTTTTGTTACACTATGCATATTACGCACATTATGTGTACTATGCACCCTATGACCGAGCCGTGAAGCGCCTACGTATCCTCTTTGAGGAATCAGGTCAAACGTAGTTCCCAATTCCTCTGTTTTCTTCTGACTTTCTTTTGTTTTTTTTGTTATCATTTTTCTCTCATTTTTCGTTTTTTTTGTTATCATTTTTCTCTCATTTTTTGTTTTTTTTTGTTTATTTTTTCCTTTACATTCCAGGCTCGTATTTCCTAGTCATTGCTATTGATTCCGAACGAGGGGTATGAAAGAAAATAAATAAGGCTCAAAAGGGGTAATGAAGGATAAAGTGTTTAGGTAGCAGAACAAAATGCCTTCGTCATTCCAGTCATCAAAACATGCCAAGTGCAAACAACACAATTGAACATAGATTTATAATCTCTTCCGACGGTGCTGGTCTTGACAATTATGTTAAACACTTGCTTTTTCATTTGTCATTTCTAAAGCACCGTTGGGCGACACTCTCATTCTCATGAACGACCCTCATGTCAATTTGGCGAATCTTGCATTTAACGGTTTTCTTTAAGTTTTACTTGCCCCAGTTCCACATGACTCGGGCTTCAAATAATCTCAAACTGTTCTTATTTCCCTTAAATGCTTTGATCACCTCTCCAGGGTTTTATGATTAACTTTAAAGACCAGGCCCAAACTGTGTGCACATGTCATGTCACTAGAATCGGCGTTGAATAAAAATGATAAAAGTACTAAACAAAAAGATGACTGGAAACAATAAAAGACCGGCTTTTGTATTAGACTACCGGCGAAATGGTTTGAATAATAAAACAAACAAAACAACCAGAATAAAATCCTAACACAGCCTTGACAAAACTTAAACAAATTGATATGACAAACTGGAAAGATAAGAAGGTTTGACACAAGACAATATTCGGATTACAACCCTAAGAATAATCCGGACAACAGAAATGACAACAAAATAAGACACCACCAGCTTCTCTTTTGCTAACCAAGGAACGGAGCGTCCTCCCACTTTATCAAAATTGGCATCTTTAGCCACTGAGCTTTGCATCAGTATTGTCTAGACCATTTCCAACTTCGATATCATCAACCTTAGTCAACAAGTCCCAATAGGATTCGAGTGCTTCTGCTATCAGGCCTGATTCCCGCATAGTGTGCTTCTGGGTCTTGTATTTCCGGCATACCACAAACCAACCACCTTCTTTCTTTGCGATTCAAAACAGGTTAGAATGGACTCAGTCGGTCCTCATTATTAACAACATCTCTTTTTTTTCATTTTTTTTCCTTCATTTTCTCTTTTCTTTTTTTCGATTTTTTTTTCTCATTTTTTGTTGTGGTCGAATCTTATGGAGATTGCCTACGTATCATGACCCCGCATGAATCAGACCTTGCGTAGTTCGGACCAATAAAATATAAACAATACTAAACATTTTTTTTTAATTTAAAACAAACTGGGTTTCAAAGGTTTGAAAATGACCTACAAACTCGAAAATCAAACAACCCACATATTCTAATTAAAGATTTATAACCTCAAAATAAAAAGGCCAGCTTCCTTTCCCCGTTTGACAAATGCAACCAAATGGCTATTTTTGCAAATGTGGCCCCTTCCAAATCTCACATGAATTTTGAGGCCGGGGAGGATTATTTTGACACTTTACAAACTTGTCCGTTCTTTTACGAAAATAGCCTTTTGACAACTGAAAGATACTCTAAGGCTATTTCGGCAAGAACGGTTTAAGACCCGGCCGAATGTGGCTTGACTTATTTTTGACCAAATATCCAAACGGTATTCACCTGACCGTTGACTCTTTGTTTTTTTTTCAAATTATAATAAAACCTGGTGTTGCAAACACGGCCCTTCAGCGCCTCGGGAACGAAGATTTTTAAGGCTGTGTGGGTCAACTGGACCAAATGTTTTAAAAAATGATCCAAAGGTGGCTGTTTATGCAAAGTCAGCCTTCCAGCGTCCCTTTCGGGAACATTCGGCTATGTCTGGATAAAACAGCGTCACCCGACTTCTTTATGACTCTTAAAATTTGACATATTATTTTTTGGCTATTTTTAGCAAAAGGGGAGGTTGGACACCACCCGACTTATTTATGACAAAATTAAAATTTTGACACGTTTTTTATTTATTTATTGGTTTTTGGCTTATTTTAGCAAAAAGGGGTTGGACCCGATGAGGGTTGCCTACGTATCTCACATCCGGTGAGAATCAAACCCGTGTAGTTCGGGCTGATCAAGAATAAGTAAATGAACTAACTTCTTTTTTTTTGAATCTGTGAAAGAACTACTTTAAAAGAAGAAAGGAAGTTTTTTTTTTTGATTTTCTTTTTTAAAAGAAAGACTTCTAAGATATTTTTTCTGAATTTTCATTTGTTTTTTTTATTCTAAAGAGAAAAGAAAATATTTTTTTTTTTGGAATTTTACCTTTAATAAAAGAAATGCTTTCTAAAAAAATATTTCTTGAATTTTGAATTTTCTTTTCAATTTTTAAAGAAGAAGGAAAATATTTTCGAATTTGTTTTATTTTATAATATATATTTTTTTTATTATTAAAAAGACTTTCTAAAGAAGTCAATAATGGAAAATATTTTTGGATGTTTTGTTTTGAAAATTGGGAGTCTAAAAAAACCTTTTCTAGACTTTTTGGCAGGACAAATATTTTTGCAACAAATAAAGATATATATACATTTTTGGAAATAAAGAGAAACTTTTTGGATTTATATATATATATATTTGCAACAAATAATAAAACCACTTTATATATATTTGCAACAAATAATAAAACCACTTTCAACGCGACTCTTTTTATTTTCATTTTGAATTTTTCAGAAACAAATAAATAAAACTATTTTAAAAGTAATACTCTTTTTCATTGTCATTTTCAGGGGAAGACAAACTATTTTCCTTTTTATATTTTTTATTTATTAAAAAAAAATAAGACAGAACAACGACTCTTTTTTTCTATTTTTCTTTGTTTTTAATAAAACAAACTAATAAAACATTTTTTTTCATTTTCTCAAAATTTCGGCAGAATTTTGACAGTATTTGAGCATTGGTTTTTTTTTTCAAAAATAAACAGTCAATTCCCTAACCGCTATTTCTTTTTTTCAATTTTAAAATATTATTCCTGATATTCAAAAGTCAGTCAACACACAAATCCGGATCAAATAAATGCGCAAGTAGCAGCAAGTAAGATGCATCAGGATGGTCATTTTTTTTTGGTACACCTGTCCTAGACAGACCCAACCCCTGTGTTGAGCCTCCAAAGTCAAATGCACATGATGCAAACAATCGCTCCTACTAGGGATCCGGCATGAAGCTGAGTTATTCTAAGTGAAAAAAAACTAAGGCATATTGTTCTAGCCCTGGCTCACCCAAGTGGACAACTTGAGCCGAAATGGGGGCAACGTACCGGGAGCACGAAAGTCTGCCCGGCCTAGTTACTTGTCCCAACTTCGTCTTATTTGGTATGACTTCTAACAGAAAGGTGGGCCACGCGCACGTGTACACCATAAATTCAGATGACTCAGAAAGAAGAAGGGTTTCGTAGCAGTTTTATATACACAATTCAGATAATATTAAAGCGGTAAAAGCATCATTTAGTACATTAGGCATATATCATGTAAAAATCAGATAATAAATAAAGCCAACTATAACAGTTATTTTAAGCTCGAATTCTTAAACCCTGAACCAGTGGTTCTGGGTTGTTTATCCCCAGCAGAGTCGCCAGAGCTGTCGCACCTACTTTTTCCGCCACCGCGAGGGTACAGGGGGAGTTTTCTCCAATTAAAGGACAGTCGAAACGGGATTTGTTTGTTTGTTTCAGAGTCGCCACTTGGAATTTTAAGGCGTCCCAAGTCACCGGTTTTAATCCCTGAATCGAGGAGAATATGACTCTGTCTATTTAACAGTCTGCGCACCAGAAATCTGGATAAGGAATTCTGTTAACCCGGGAGAAGGTGTTAGGCATTCCCGAGTTCCGTGGTTCTAGCACGGTCGCTCAACTGTTATATTCGGCTTGATTATTTTTGATTTGCTAAATACATTTTTATTGCATGATTTTATTGTTACCGCTTCTATTTAGATTTAAAGACCCTTCTTTGAATCGAATCACGCGTACGTATATTCGTGTTATAAATTATATTTTTAAAACATGCGGAGTTGTGTCACGCGCACGTGTACACAATAATACAGATAATATTTTTATTAAAATAATCATTTTCGAAATTATGCTTTAAATAAAATCAAGAACATTCGCCCTTTGGTATAATTAAGTAGTGAACATCACATCTCGGGTTTTTATGAAATTAATAATGATATTCTCCGAGAAATCTCTTTTTAGTAAAAATTTGCTCGAAGTTGCGCGAACGCATAATCCGAATCGCCTTTAGAAGTATAATCAAGTCACGCGAACGCATCCTTAATTATGCAAATATTCTTGACAGTAATATAAATTCTCTACAAATGTTTATTGCATCCATCTATTTTTAAATGTAAGAGTCATGAGAAATCACTATTTGAGATGCCTCTAAATTCCTTGAAAAGAATTCACAATTCATTAAGTGTTGACCGCAAATTATATTTTTACGTGTGAATTATATTCCTCAAAAACCATGAGTTTAAAGAGTAAAATAAAATAAAAATAAACAACGTGTGATTAATACTACCATTTTTATGGTAAATACAATATTTATCTACCCAAAAAGCGAATTGCGTATAAAACTTAGGAAAACAATTGATTTAATAAATGAAGTAAAAAAATTTTTGAAGAATTTTCATTGTTATATTTGGAGCAAACGCTATTTACACATTTTTTGACTTAAAATGTTACAATCTATAAATCCCATCCTTCTTTTACACCACTTGTTTTTAGTCCGAGGTTATAATTGTTTGGTTAATTTTGCTTACGAAGATTGAGTTTGAGATAAATAAACCAATTCTTATATTCTGCCTATGCGAATACTTTGCAAAAACTAACTCTATATTTTGTAAAAAAATCGTTGACATTATTTCATATATTAAAAGAAATGAGTTGATCGCGTTCCTAAAATAACTAAGTCATTTATTATTAAGAAAGAGAACTAATCTACCAATTGATTTAATACTATATTAACCAACTAAAACAAAACTGAAACTTAAACTAATAAAATTTAAATGAGTAAAAGACATCCTTATAATTCCAAACTTCATTTACTTGCCATGTTGAAGCTCTTCACAACATGAGTTTAAAAGATATGTACCTGATATTGGAAGCAAAAGAAAATGAAGATGAAAATCAGCAACAGTAATAACAGTGTAACAGCAACAACTGCCCAGCAACAGTAACAACCCAGTAACAGACCGGTGGAGTAGTAATCCCAAAAACAAAAGCTTTAAGCTTTGAATGAAACAACAACCATTAATACTAATTTCAAACAAAGAAAGAAAGCAGAAGATTTTTTAGTTTTTTTTTATTTGAAAGCTTAAATATTTTTCGGAATTTTCTATCTTTTAAATGTTCAGCCCTTTTCTCTCTCTTATTTTCAGATTTGTTTCTCTCTCCCGTTTTTTTTCTCTCTGTCTCGTGTATGATTCTCTTCTATTCTGCCTTGTCTTGTGTTCAAGACTTCATATATATAATCTCATCTCATAAATCTTTTAATCAATTAAAATCAATACTTTTTCTCTACCCAACCCATTATCTTCCCACTCATCACCATTACATTAAATAAACATATCACACCACCCCATTTCATTTTGTCCCCCATGCCTAACATAAAATAATGCAAGATTCCCCCTTTAAATTAAATCTTGTCCCCCCTTTATATTAAATAATCATATCACCACCCACCCCATTTCATTTTGTCCCCCATGCTTCAAATAAACAATTACAAAATGTACAATTCCTAAACTACCCCTCACGACCTTACTGAAATTACCAAACTACCCCTGAACGTACTACAAATTACCAAACTACCCATCAGCTATAACACATCATTTAATCAAACTTAACAAAAATATAGACAATATGATTAATTTCTAACAATGTTCAAACAACAAATTTCATAAACATGATTTCTTCAACATTTCAACAACAAAGCACATGAACATGATTTCAACAACATTTCAACAACAACTCACATGAACACAAATTGAACAACAAAGAACAACTAAAATTTGATTTGAACAATATTTTAGCAACAAACAATCCTATTTTCGGATTCAACAACTACAACAAACAAGTATATTTAGATTTCTAACTTCAATCATATTGAACTTAAAATCAACCATAACGACATTACAACTAACAATTCCTATATCAAACTTAAACAAGATTATGAGACAAATTCACGAAATAATCATAAATGATAAACAAGAAATCAAACTATACAAAATTCGGATTCAAGATCATCCAAACAAAGTATGAACATGAATGAATCTATTTTAACACAACAAACATGACGGATTAAACGATTAAATCAATATATTTCCTTTAACACAACTAAATTCTTTTTAGACAAATAACAAGATCGACGAATAAACAATTATGAACTTAAGCTTGATCTTAACAATATTAACAATTTCTAACAATACATAAACACATGAAACAAATTGAAGAAACAATTAATTAAACTTCAATTTGTATCTAACAAACATTAAACTAACAAATATTCACTTAAACAACAATACAAACATGAAATAAACATGAAACATAACTAATTAATCTTTCGTTTGAAATCTGAAAAATTAATTTAACAAACAACACATGAGCATGAACTAAAAATTAATTCAAACGATAAACAAAACAAACATTTGCCGATTTTAGATTCGAAAATATCAAAGCAAAATACGGACAAAATAAAACTCAAAAACTACTAACTGGATCGAAATGAAATATGTACGGACTGTTTCGACGAACCTCGAATGGGAATGAATCTGTCCGGATTCGACGACAAACTCATCGACGAACTCACCTTCCTTGTAAACTTTGACGAACTCAAAACGACGCTCGACGACTTCGACTAAAACGAAGAAGACGGAGGGAAAGGAGCAGCAGTCCGCAGCTTCAACCCAGCTGAAACGAAGGAGAAGTGATGAACGGAAGCAGCTGGAAGTGAAGAAGAAGGTGGAACGGGAAGCAGCTGGTCGACGTTTGGACGCCATGGACGTGAAGCAAAAGCAGCAGCTCGGAGACGGCTTCCATGGCGACGGTCAAGCTGAAGAAGACGAAGAAGAACAGCAGCAGCTGAGGCTTGTTTTGGCCTCAAACTACTCGACGGAAGCAGCTGGCCTCAAGCTCATCCATGGCGGAATGAGCTGGACGATGAGGGCAGCGACGGGCTTGGCCATGACGAGCAGCGGCGATGGGAGCTTCGAACAACATCTGACTCGTCGAGGGCTGTGTTCGTTTGGTTATTTGGTTGAGACACAGAAGCAGCATGGTCAGCCATGAGCGTCGAGCTCAAGCTTGAGCTCGACGAGCTTCGTCAATGGCGGATAGGGCTAGGAATTTTGGACGAAGAAGAAGAAGATGAAGACGATGTAGCCATGGGTGGTCGGAGAGCAGCTTTGTTGCTGCATCAACTATTGGACGGTGGTCGACGGGCGGACATGGGAGGGTAACTTGGAACTTGAGGAAGAAGAAGAAGATAGGAGGGTGGCGGATGATTTTGCAATTTTTAGGGTTTTCTTCATTTTGTTTTGTTTTGTTTTTCTTTTTGTAAAATGTAAGACAAAAGGGGTTTGGGTCTTTTGGGTTATGGACTGGGTCGACCCAGTTCGAAATGGACTGGGTCGTAGGGAAGATTGGGCCATTTTTTGGGCCTGTGGCTTGAAATTGAAGAAGAGGCCCAATTCCGACTTTCCTTATATTTTCGCTCTCTTTTCTTCTTTTATTTCTCTAAAACTAAATTATAAAAATACTTAAACTATTATTAAGAACTAAATTAAGTTATAAAAGCACAAATTAACTCCAAATAACAATTAACGCACAATTAAGTAATAATTAAGCATAAAATTGTATATTTGGACATTAAATGCTAAAATTGCAAACGATGCCTATTTTTGTAATTTTTAATTTTTTGTAAAACAAATTTAATTACTAACAATTGTAGAAATAAATCCTACATGAAAAATGCGACATATTTTTGTATTTTTTATTAATTTAACAAATAAACATGCACAGACAAATACAAATAATTATTCAAAATATCACAAAATTGTACACCAAAGAAAAATCATTTTATTTTTGAATTTTTTTGGGAGTAATTCTCATATAAGGCAAAAATCACGTGATTACACTAGTGGATCCAGATAGCTTAGCAAACATAATCAGATCAAGGTCGTAAAGCAACTCGGCCTGTGAGTCCTAAACGGCTTCAACATCTCGAGTCCTAAACGGCTGCAACATGGCAAGTGCAACAATGAAGGGGGAGATAATCCTACCAGTAAACGTGGCCAGGACCATCAAAGGTACAAAATTTCATGTCATCGAAGGCGACATGAGATATAATACACTATTCGGGAGGCCATGGATCCACAATATGAGGGCAATGTCGTCGACCCTTCATCAAATGATTAAATTCCCAACAATATATGGTGTGAAAATAGTTTACGGGGAACAACACACTGCAAAGGAAATGTTTACAGTCGACGAGGTGATGCCAATATCAACACGTTCAGCCTTTGAAAAATCGGGCATAGATAAGCAGATAGCCAATTAGCAATCACCGTCCCCGGCCTCGATCGAATCGAAGAAACAGGTAATCAAAGAAGAAGAAGAGGATTTCCTTACTCCTCGAACTTTCATTGTTCACGAAGAGTCAGATGCAACCAAGCCAATGGTCGAGGAGCTGGAACAGGTGATACTGATCGAGCATCTACCCGAACAAAAGGTATACCTGGGAACGGGGTTAAGCCCCAAACTCAGGAAAAAACTCACTTAATTTCTTGTCGATAACATAGATTTTTTTGCTTGGTCCCATTTAGATATGACAGGGGTTCCACCAGAAATAACAACACACCGACTGAGCCTTAATCCCAGATTCAAAACGGTAAAGCAAAAGAGAAGGCCCCAGTCCGAGGTGAATCATGCATTCATAAAGGATGAGGTAACTAAACTTCTTAAAATAGGGTCTATTCAGGAGGTAAAATACCCCGAATGGTTAGCTAATGTAGTTGTAGTCCCTAAAAAGGGAACAAACGAGGATTTGAACAAGGCATGTCCTAAGGACTCTTTCCCACTGCTTAACATCGACCGCATGATCGATGCCATGACTGGCCATGAGATCCTTACCTTTCTCGACGCCTATTCCGGGTACAATCAAATTCAGATAAACCCAGAAGACCAGGAGAAGACCTCGTTTATCACCAAGTATGGAACTTATTGTTACAATGTAATGCCCTTCGGGCTAAAAAATGCAGAAGTTATATACCAACGCCTAGTTAACAAAAATGTTCGAGGAACAGATAGGTAAATCAATAGAAGTTTACATTGACGATATGTTAGTTAAGTCCATGTGCGCACAGAGGACCATTTGACTCATTTGCAGGAAATATTCGAAATCTTGAGAAAGTACAACATGAAACTTAACCCCGAAAAATGTGACTTCGGGGTTGGCTCAGGCGAATTCCTCAGTTTCATGGTATCAAATCGGGGAATTGAATTCAACCCTAATAAGATTAAGGCCATTGAGGATATCACCATCGTAGATAGTGTGAAAGTTGTACAAAGGCTAACTTGACGGATAGCTGCCTTGGGCCGATTCATTTTGAGGTCGTCAGATCGAAGCCACATGTTCTTTTCCTTACTCAAAAAGAAAAATGATTTTGCATGGACCCCGAATGTCAACAAGCATTGGAGGAATTAAAGCGGTACTTATCAAGCCTACCTCTGCTCCACACTCCGAAGGCAGATGAGAAGCTATTCTTATACTTGGTTATGTCCGGAATAGCGGTAAGTGGTGTACTAGTTCGAGAAGAGCAAGGTACGCAATTTCCTATTTATTATGTAAGTTGAACCTTAGGAGATGCTGAAACTAGGTATCCACACTCAAAAAAGTTGGCATTTACATTAATAGGCGTATCTAGAAAATTAAAGCCATATTTCCAGTGTCACCTCATATGTGTGTTATCCACTTATCCTTACCGAAATGTGTTGCACAAACCTGATTTATCGGGCCGATTGGCCAAATGGGCCGTCGAACTTGGCGGGTATGATATCAAATATCAACATATAACGACCATCAAGTCTCAAATATTAGCTGACTTCGTGGCCGATTTTACGCCAACCCTCTACCCGAAGTGGAGAAGGAACTTATACTAAAATAGGGTACATCATCGGGGGTGTGGACCCTCTTCGCGAACGGTGCCTCGAATGTGAAAGGGTCCTGGATTGGCATTGTTTTTAAGCCACCTACAGGTAACACTATTAGACAATCTATCAAAACTTCTAGGTTGACTAATAATGAGGCCGAGTATAAGGCCATGATTTCAGGTCTCGAGCTAGCTAAAAGCTTAGGGTGGAAGTAGTTGAAGCCAAGTGTGATTCTCTATTGGTGGCGAACCAAGTAAATAAAAGTTTCGAAGTTTGAGAGGATAGGATGCAAAGGTATTTGGACAAGTTACAGGTAACCTTGCACTGCTTCAAGGAGTGAACTCTAGACCATGTACCTTGAGAACAAAACAGTAAGGCCGATGCACTTGCAAACTTGGGGTCATCGGTCAAAGAAGATGATATTATCCCAAGGACTGTTGTCCAAATATCGAGATCTATGATCGAAGAGGGTCATGCCGCGATAAATTCTACAAGTTTGACTTGGGATTGGAGGAATAAGTATATCGAATATTTGAAAAATGGAAAGCTCTCATCAGATCATAAAGAGTTGAGGGCTCTACAAACCAAGGCTACTAGGTTCACATTGGATGAAGATGGAAAATTATACAGAAGGACGTTCGATGGACCATTGGCGGTATGTTTAGGGCCAGGATACACCGATTATGTTTTACGGGATGTCCATGAAGGCACTTATGGAAACCACTCTGGCGCCGAGTCCTTGATTCGCAAAATCGTTAGAGCAGGGTATTACTAGTGTAGCATGGAAAAAGACACTAAGGAGTTTGTTAGAAAGTGTGATAAATGTCAAAGGTTTGCACCAATGATTCATCAACCTAGAGAGCAACTTCATTCAGTCCTGTCCCCATGGACTTTCATGAAATAGGGGATGTATATCGTCGGCCCTCTACCAACGGCCCTAGGTAACGCTAAATTCATTTTGTTTATGACTAGATACTTTTCTAAATGGGTAGAGGCACAGGCCTTTGAGAAGGTCAGAGAAAAGAAAGTTATAGACTTTATTTAGGACCATATCGTGTGTCGATTCGGGATACCTACCGAAATCGTATGTGATATCGGGAAGCAATTCATCGGAAACAAGGTAATGGAGTTCCTCAAAGCGTACAAAATAAAAAAGATCTTATCAACGCCGTATCACCCGAGCAGAAACAGACAGGTCGAATCGACAAATAAGACTATCATTCAAAACTTAAAGAAAAGGTTGAACGACGCTAAAGGAAAATGGAGAGAAGTTCTACCCAAGGTTCTTTGGGCATATCGAACGACATCGAAATCCAGCACGGGGGAAACCCCGTTCTCTTTAGTATATGGCTTTGAGGTCTTGATTCTAGTCGAGGTCGGGGAACCCAGCGCCAGATTTCGACATGATTCAGAAGAATCAAATCACGAGGCTATGAATACTAGCCTCGAGCTATTAGATGAAAAATGAGAAGCTGCATTTGTTCGGATGGCTGCACAGAAGCAAAGAATCAAGAGATATTATAATAGAAGGACCAACCTTCGACACTTTAGAATCGGGAACTTAGTTCTAAAGAAAGTCACCCTCAATACTCGATAACCGAATGAAGGGAAACTAGGCTCGAATTGGGAAGGGACATATCGGGTCATCGGAAAAGGATCCTACAAACTTGGCACGATGGGAGATGAACAATTGCCAAATAATTGGAATGCATCACTACTCAAACGATATTATTGCTAAGGTATGACTTTCTCCTTTTTTCCATTTGTATTTAAGACTAACTCATTGCAGATGCTCGATCAAAGACGTCGAGGGCACCCTTCTACACAAAGACCTTAGGTTTTAAAGCACGCGTTGCACTCTTTTTTCCTTAGATCAAGTTTTATCCCAAATGAGTTTATCCGGCAAGGCTTTTAATGAGGCAACAACTATATGCTACCTCAGGAGAATTCAACAGTATCCAAGCCTTCTTTTCAATCAACTTCGAATACTGGGGGGCATCACCCTCGGAGGCTATATTTTTGAGAAAAATACTTCACACTAAAGAGGTCCTCGATAGGAAAACTTTGTAATAGGCCAAATGGTCAGATGAACAGTGTACATGTAGAATAGTCGAGCCCCGATGGCAAAACATGTACGCATGTATGAATTATTCAAAGAAGCATTCTTTTTATATCAAACACTTTGTGTCTCAAAGAAATTTGCTATTATACGAGCTCTATACTTGTGATTATGTGAGAAATGGCTCAAGGTCCAAAACACAAATACACCTCGAATACTCGGGGACTACCATCGACAGTCAACACATTCGAGTTGTCTAAACTTGAATTCGTAAGATCTCAAAGAGGCATCCCTCGACGTAAAAGCCAAGGCCATCATACTTGGGGACTAACATTTTGAACAAGTTTGAAATATTATCGGAAAACAAGTCTAAGAGACACACCGAAGGCTACAACCATATTAAAGGCTGCAGCCAAAATAACGCGGCTCGAAGACGTCTGAACCCTGCAATAAACACAGGCCTTCGAATTCTATAAAATTGGTTAATAAAGACTACCCTCAGCAAAATAATCAAAGGCTTCGATAAATCAACCCTCCAAAAACCTTAAGAGGTATCGAACAATTCAAATACAAACTTGTGTGAAGGCACTAAAAACAAAAGGCTCTGATGGATACTAAATCCTCAAAAACCCAATGGGTAAAAATGAATGCCAAGGCATAAATAAATTTTTACTAAGTTTTCTAAGCTGAAAAGTAGAAATAATAGCAATCTTTTAGAGGCCATAATGGCCCATTCTAAAAGAGCCTAAGGGCCGATACACTTAGGGTTCGAGATCTTGTTCTCACCTGATTCGAATCCAAGGGTTGGATTATCCTGAGCCTAAATAAATAATAACTGATTATGGATCAGGGACTCACCGTTATCCTGCACGAGCCCGTAAGGGTCTATGCCCCAAAGTTCGAACCTTATTCGAACTCTACCATGACAATTTCAAAGAAACCACCTGAGATAAAATCTCGAACATACCATTCAAAGAATGAAATTATTACAAGAATTTTGTAAGGCAAGAAACATCGATAAAACATTCAAGTAAATTCTTCTTTTATATACTTGAAAAAGGATATGTACACGAGACCGACAAAAGGTCTTACAAAAAGAAAAGAGAAAGTAAAATCCTATATATGCCTAAGGCTAGTCTCTCCCTTAAGAGCAGCTTCCTCTTCGGGCCCACCTTCATTATCGGACCCGCCTTGGCTACCTTTCGTCATCATTGTCCTCGTCGAATGAGACGAGAAACTTGGCATCGACTTCAAGCACTTTTGCTTGAGCTATCTCTTCGATGAGGTCGAAACCTAGAGCATGGATCTCTTCGAGGGTCTCCCTCCGGGATGAGCACTTGGCCAAATCATTGCTCCGTTTCTCCCGGTTGGAGGCTTCCCTTAGCTTTATTTGAGCAGCCTCAGCATCCCTTAAGTACACAGCAATGGTTTTATTAGTCGTGGCCCTTGTCTTCTCGACCTCGGCCCTGGCTACAGCAACCTCAACCCCAGTTGCGGCAAGTTTGTCCACGAGCTCGTCGATCTTTTTGGTCTGGACCGAATTTTTCTCTTTAGCACCCCGGAGCTGGGTCTCATCCGAGGCTAGTTTGGCTAGTGCAGCTTCTTTCTCCGTAGCAAGGCGGTCCATATTTTCCTTCCACCTGTTGCAGTCGGCCTTAACCTGATCGACCTCTCTTCGAAAATGCCCGATTATCTCCAATTTTTGCTACACCTAAGACACTGAAGTGTTAGCCTCCACAGTTGGGTCGAGTAAATCATACTCTTTCAAAATGACAGTTACCTGCTTGTCTAGCTCGGCCTCACTTTTACGAGCCTTGGCCAAGTTTTCCCGAAGGTCCTTGAGCTCCTCCTCCTTTTAGAATCAAAGGATCTTTAGAGCCTTCCCTTCATCCGAGGCTTTCTAGAGCTCGGCCTCACATAGGCTCAGATCAACCTTAAAATTGGTAAGAGCCTGCATATAAAAAAAAGGATATCAATTAGGGTGAGGATAAGAAGAAGAAAAGGAAAATTGCAAGAATAATTGGTTCTTATTAGAGTGAGAAGGCGTTGAGACTCTTCGAAGAGGGTGGATGCGTCATTAAGATCAGTGGCATCATCGACCCGGGTAAAGCAATCCCGGAAAGGATCTTCTTTAGTTGGGACTCCGCCTAAGTCAGGAATCTACAAGTCCCGAGCCTCTCTTATGGTCTCCTCAGAATAAACCGGTAGAGAGGGAGAGTGACCTAATGTCATAGCCTCGAGCAAATCGCTCGGGGCGTTCTATTCAGTGCTAGGGATTTTTGAACCTGCCTCCTCAGGTGTGCTTGTTGAAGGCCAAGAAACAATCATGACCTCGGGTGATTCAGGGGCTTTGCCCGCGTCTTTCTATGGATCTTCCTCACTATGATGTAGGGTCTTCGGTTCGAAGGGTTTGGCGGGCTCGACTAGCTTCTTAGCTCGGGTCAACAACATTGATTCTTCGCCCTCGTGTTCTTCTTCATCATTCAGTTAGGGGACTGAGTCTATGTGCACGCGAATGAGGTTCCTCCTGCGTCTTCGAGTAGGACCCCTTCTATCTTGGGGGTCTTCGGGCTTCGAAACCCTTTTTCTCTTATTATCTTTCCTTGATTTTGGAATCGGGGACTCGATCTCTTCCCCAGTAGGGGCCGACCTCATTTCGGACAAATCTCCAATGCCTGTATAAATGAAAGTTAGGTATGAGAAAGAGAATGTCTCTGATAAAGAGTAAAGCATCGAAAAGAAGAACTTACCATGGTGTTATGCTTCCCATCTACCCCTCGCTAAATCACACCAGCGACGTTCGTCATACGAGAAGGTCACAGCTAGTTTTCGAACCCATCTTTCGAGGTCGAGGACCGCATGGGGCATCCAAGCGATCGCTGCAAAAAGATTAAGGTATCATGCAATGCATAAACGGAATACAGAGAATTACTTGGGAAAAGACTTCACTTACGGTCGGGGTTCCACTCCTCTGGGAACGTCATTTTCTCCTCAGGGATGATATCGCAAGTGCTCACTTAAATGAACCGGCTCATCCAACCTCGATCTTTATCCTCATCATTTCTAGAAAAGAAGGACTTGGTCAACCGACGTTGGAGCTTCATCAACCCTCGAAAAAGCTCAGGCGATACAATCGGATAAGATGACTAAGAGTTGATGGGTTTTCAATGTCTTTGCCTTATGTTTTGATGATCTAACGAACTTATTGCCAAGAACCAGATAGGAAACTTGACACAATTGGTACATATTGCGAATGAACAGATTCCAGTCAGAACTCCAGCTAATGTGAACTGCTGCAAGTGTAGAAAATAGAGAAATAAGACATGGACCTGATCCCTTGTGTTCCTTGACAGTAGTACGAAAGTCAACTGTGCATAGCTAGAAAATGACTGTCGCTTAAACAGTGCACTTAGTGCAGCAGTTTTGTAGTCACTTGTCCTTTGACCAACCAAATGCTTACATCATTCAAGTGATGTCATCAAAGGTGTATTAACAAGAGTATTAAGACAAAAAATCACTTGAAGACTTGAGAATTCACTTCAAGCATTCAAGCCTTCTGCAACAGTGAACTTAATTCTCAAGAGCCTCAAGAATAAAGTTAAACGCTACTATGGACCAGTTCCTAAATCTAGTATTTTGTCGTCCTTAGTTGAGTGTAACTTTGTGAATGTTCTTATTGTAATTCCTAAATTACTTAGCTAGAGGCGTTGCTTAGGAACCCCTTTATAAAATCATAAACCCTTTGTGTTTGTGTCGTGACTTGAGTTAGCCATAAGTTGAAGTCTTTGTAATGTATGTATTTCAAAGTGGCTTGTAATAGGTGTATTACAAGTTAGTGAGGGATTTAGAGTTTAATTCCTATATTGCATAGGTTATAATATAAAAGTTGCTCATAGTGAAGTTGAAATCCTAACAGTGTAGGTCGTGGGTTTTTATCCCCTTGACCAGTGATTTTTCCATGTAAAACTCCATGTCTTATTTACTTACTGTTTTATTAGTATTCTCAGTGGAAACTCATAGAGGACCTGGTTCTCTATAGTTTGGTGGACTCATATAAACTATCAATTGGTATCAGAGGGGGTTCCTGCTATCAGGCTAACACCTAGGAAGGATCCTTATGGCCGCTCCATCAAATTTTGAAGAAGGTCAATCTACGTACAGACCACCTAGGTTCAATGGGCAATACTATGGGTGGTGGAAGACAAGAATGCATGATTTTATCATGGCTGAAGAC
The DNA here is from genome assembly GCF_000715075.1 of Nicotiana tabacum. NCBI lineage: Eukaryota > Viridiplantae > Streptophyta > Magnoliopsida > Solanales > Solanaceae > Nicotiana > Nicotiana tabacum. The sequence continues at coordinate 7,330,745 of NC_134087.1, forward strand.
TCTGAGTTGTGGGATGTCATATGTGATGGTCCTTACATCCCAATAAAGGCAGTTGGAGACCTTCCATTTACAATATCAAAGACCATAAAAGAATACACTGACGCAGATAGGAAAGTTGTGGAGAAAAATTTTCGTGCTAAGAAAATTTTGGTGTGTGGAATAGGACCTGATGAATACAATAGAATCTCTACTTGTGAAACTGCCAGGAGATATGGGAAGCATTACAAACAGCACATAAGGGAACCACTACAATAAAGCCGTCTAAGATTGATATGCTCACTACTGAGTATGAACTCTTTAGGATAAAAGACGATGAATCTATTCAAGATATGCACACAAGATTCACCTCCATCATAAATGAGTTACACTCACTTGGTAAAATCATTCCTAGGAACAAGCTAGTGAGAAAGATTCTTAGTATCCTACCTAGTTCTTGGGAAAGCAAGGTGAATGTTATTACTGAAGCAAATGACCTACATGAGCTGACAATAGACGAGCTGGTTGGAAATTTGAAGACCTACTAGATGAAGAGGAAGATAGATAGTGAAAAAAGAGAACCAAAGAAAGAAAATAACCTGGTACTCAAAGCTGAAAGCAATGACTCAAGTGAGGAGAACAGTGACATGGCTTACTTAATCAAGAGGCTTCAGAAGATGGTCAGAAGAAATGGAGGAATACTGAAAAGAGACAACTTCAGCAAACCAAATAACTATGATCTTTGTTATAAGTGTGGAAAGCCAGGGAACTCCATCAAATATTGTCCTCTCATGAATCAAGAACATTCCAAGTACAACCTTGAGAAAGTAGCAAAGAGGAACTTGGCGCCTGACAAACACTTTAAAAGGAAGAGATCTACTGACAATGTGGTGAAACAGGCTCTTGCAGCATGGGGAGACTCCTCTAGTGAGTCTGAAGATGAAACTGATGCAGGTGACAGCTCCATGATGGCGGTTGAAAGTGAGGAAAATGAATATGACTTAATATTTGCTTTATGGCCCAATCAGATGATGATGAAGACGATGACAACAGTGAGGTAAATTTCAGGGATGTTCAGAGAAATCTAAAATCCTACTCTCCTAAGAAACTCATGTCTTTAGCTAGTGCATTAATTGATGCCTATCATAGTCTTGTGGAGGATAAGGATGCCTTGACCTTAGAGCTAGGAGAAGCTGAACAAACTAGAGATGATCTGATAATGTGTGTAGTTGATTTGAAGGAAACCATTTGTGAGCCGGAGAAAGAAAAAATTGTTTTAACCAAAAAAATTGCTAACATAGAACATGAAAGAGATGACTTAGTGGTTGTAGTTGTTGACTATAAGGAAACCATTGAGAACTTCAGTAAAGAAAAAGAGGCCTTAGTGAAGAGAGTGACTGAGATTGAGGAAGAAAGAGATGATCTCTTGGTAGTGATTGCACACCTGAGGGAATCAATAGAGGGACTAGGAACTGAGTCTAAACCTGGAAACTCTGGAAAAGAAAAATAGGTAGCCAGTGAGGAACACATTAGGCTTAAAACGAGTTGAAGGCTGTAAGAACTAGCTTGTGTGTTAAAATTGAGAAAAACAAGCATCTCCAAACTAAACTGGAAAGAGTAAAAAATGATCTTGAAAAGTTCCTAAAATTGACCTTGTCCTCAGAAGTTATCACTGCCATGTATGTTAATAATGGTGGAAACAGGTAGGGAATAGGGTTCCAAGGGGAGAAAACCCCTTACAACCCCCATAGCAAGTATGTTACTGTACCAGACAACTGGTTGTGTACCCATTGTGAGAACAATGGGCATTTCAAGGAAAATTGCCAAGCCAGGGTCCAGTCTATTCAGAAAAACAAAGTGTTTGCTAAAAATGTAACTACTAAAAAGGGACTAGGTGCCACCCACAAAAAACGTATATTACATGCATGGACTAAGAGAGCTCTTATTCATCCTCTTGCCTACTACAAGGGACCCAAACTTGTTTGGGTTCCTAAGACTAACTCTTGATTTCCTTGTGCAGGGAATAGTGAAAGGAAGTCATCAACAATGGTTTATGGATAGTGGATGTTCAAAGAACATGACTGGGAACACCATGGACTTCCTTTCACTAAAAGCCCTACAATGAGGGAGTGTATCCTTTGGCAATGGGAAAAAGGGGTACATTCTTAGAGTTGGAAAAATCAGCAAATCACGCATTCACTCTATTGAGAATATGTACTATATCAATGGTCTTAAGTACAGTCTCTTGAGTGTCTCTCAGATCTGTGATAAAGGAAACAAGGTGGAGTTCTTGTCCAAGATATGTACAGTTACTAATCTGGTAACTGGTGAAGTAGTACTTGTGGCCAAGAGATAAAAGAACATCTATGTTGCTGATTTCGAATCTATACAAAGTGGTGATCTGAGTTGTCTAAATGTTGTTGATGATGATGTTGAACTCTGTCACAGAAGATTGGGGCACACAAGCTTCTACCTTCTGAATAAACTAATTCAGAAGGACCTGGTCTGTGGTCTGCCTATGTCAAAGTTCAAAGTACAGAAAGTGTGTGATGCATGTGCTAGAGGAAAACATGTGAAGTCCTCTTTTAAGCCAAAAAAAGATGTCAGCACCTCAAAGCCACTCAATCTTCTTCATATGGATTTGTGTGGCCCCATGAGAGTGCAAAGCAGGGGAGGAAAAATATACATCTTTGTGATAGTGGATGACTACTCCAGATTCACATGGACACTATTTCTTAGAACAAAAGATGAAACCTTTGAGGTATTTGTGGCTTTTGTAAAGAACATCCAGGTGAAGATGGAGTCTAGAGTAGCATGTATCAGATCAGATCATGGAATAGAGTTTGACAATGCCAAATTTGACGAGTTCTGTAATGAAAATGGCATTACACACAACTTCTTAGCTCCAAGAACTCCCCAGCAAAACGGAGTTGTGTAAAGGAAGAATAGAACTCTTGAAGAAATGGCAAGAACAATGTTGATCGACAGTGGGATTGCAAAGAACTTTTGGGCTGAAGTTGTCAACACTGCCTGCTACTTGGTGAACAGGTGCATGATCAGATCTCTCCTAAACAAAACCCCCTATGAGTTGCTAAATGGAAGGAAACTCAAGTTGACTCACCTAAGAATGTTTGGGTGCAAATGCTATGTTCTCAACAATGGAAAGGATTAGCTTGGTAAATTTAATGCCAAGAGAGATGAAGGAATCTTTTTGGGTATTCTTCTCAAAGCAAAGCTTACAAGATATACAACAACCAGACTCAATGTGTTAAGAAAAGTGTTCATGTAATCTTTGATGAGTCATATCCCTCTTGTGAGAAATGTACCAAGGATGATCGAGATAGAGAGACCCTATTGGTTCCTGGTGAAGTCATTGACTTGACAAATGGAAAGGCATACATGATGAGTCAAGTGAAGGAGCCAAGTGGAGACAATGTTGCCTCTTCTTCAAAGGAACTAGGTTCCTCAATTACAATCACTGAAGTGGAAGAAAGAGTGGTTGATGCAGTGCAGGGTACTCCACAAATACCTGAGAGAAGAGCACAAGGGAACCGGTTAGATATAACCAGCTCCTCTATAAATGAACCTCAAATGCCCAACTAGAAACATAAAAGCTCTCATCCTCTTGACAACATAATTACCCCTCTAGATTCTGGAGTGCAAACCAGATCAAAAGTCAGACATTCACTTTCCTTCTCAGCCTTTCTTTCCCAAATAGAACCCAAAAATATCAAGGAAGCCTTGAAAGATGCAGATTGGATTACAGCCGTGCAAGATGAGCTGCATCAGTTCGAAAGGAACAACGTATGGCACCTGGTACCTAGACCCTCAGATCGAACCATTATAGGAACCAAGTGGGTATTCAAGAATAAGCTTGATGAACATGGAAACACTACAAGGAACAAGGCCAGACTAGTGGTTCAAGGTTACAATCAGGAGGAAGGGATTGATTATGATGAGTCATTTGCTTCGATTGCTCGCATGAAAGCTATTAGAATCCTAATCGATTTTGCATCTCATATGGAATTCACTCTGCTCCAAATGGATGTCAAAAGTGCATTTCTGAATGGACTTCTTAAGGAAGAAGTCTATGTAAAGCAACCTCCGGGTTTTGATGTCATGAACACCCTGAATATGTGTTTAAACTGGACAAAGCATTGTATGGGTTGAAGCAGGCTCCTCGAGCTTAGTATGAAAGTCTATCAAAGTTACTCTTAGAAAATGGTTTCATAAGCGAGAAAATTGACAACACATTGTTCCTGAAGAAACGGGGAAGGAACCTGCTCATTATTCAGGTCTATGTTGATAATATCATTTTTGAGGCAACAGCTGATTCTCTGTGTGAAGAATTTGCAAAACTAATGGGAAGTGAGTTTGAAATGAGCATAATGGGGGAGCTGAATTTCTTCTTGGGTCTTCAAGTGAAGGAGTTCACAAAAGGTACATTCATCTGTCAGCATAAATACATCAAGGAGCTCTTGAAGAGGTTTGATATGGAAGTATCAAAAGTAATAGTCACTCACATTACTATGGCTACTCGATTGGACATGGATGAAACTGGATCTCCTGTGAATCAAACAATGTATAGAGGCATTATTAGGTCTCTTTTCTATCTCACTGCCAGCAGACCCGATATTTTCTTCAGTGTGGGGCTATGTGCAAGGTTTCAATCAAATCTCAAGGAATCTCAACTTGAAGTCTGCCAAAAGAATTTTGAGATACCTTAAGGGAACACAGGACCTGGTCCTGTATTACCCCTCAGGTGACAGTTTTAATCTTATTAGGTATGATGATTCTGACTATGTAAGTTATCTTATGGATAGGAAAAGCACTTCTAGAATGTCTCACTTTCTAGGATCATATCTTATCGTTTGGGGCACAAGGAAGCAAAACTCAGTGGCTCTTTCAAAAGCTGAAGCAGAATATGTAGCTGCAGCCTCCTGCTGTGCTCAACTCCTATGGATTAAGCAGCAACTGGAGGATTTTAGGGTATTTACTGATTGTGTGCCTCTTCTATGTGATAACACCAGTGCACTCAACATGTCCAAGAATCTAGTTCAACACAAAATAACCAAGCACATTGATGTGAGACATCATTTTCTGAGGGACAATGTGGAGAAAGGGTTGATCTGTATGAAGTTCTACAGTAGAGAAGACCAAATTGCCGATATCTTCACTAAAGCATTGAGTAGGGAACATTTTGAAAGAAACGGGGTGAAGCTGGGACTATTGAAGCCTAATTTAGAACCCGATTCCTCATCAGTGGCTATTAAAATCATCTTCAGGTAAAATTAGCTAAAGTGTTTTCTGGCCAAGTCTAACTCACTTCACTACTATTGCAGGTAAACACGTATGATGATTATAGAAGTTGTAGATGCACTGCATGGGTGATAAAAGAGGATTGAAATTTTCAATGACAGGTCAAGAACCTGGTTCTTGTACCAAAGGTTAGTAGTTCTATGCATTCTTTAATAAACGTCTTTAAAAAGGTACAAATATCAACTGTCATGTCATCCACCTTTTCAGACTTTGCTGTCACATCTTTTCACTTCAAATCATTCCATCTCCCTCTGAAACATTTCAACTCTCCAAGCACAACCGCCATTTTAGAACCAGTTCCTATCTCTTTCTTCATAATTATCCATTCTCATTAAAAACCCTCTTCTTTCTTCACAAACTATAGTCCTCCATTGGAACTTCTCCAAAGCACCTTCTCTCTATCTCTTCAGTGGCTGACACAAACTCCGAAGTTCCTGCTTCAGTCGTCTCTAACACTGAAAAACCCATTGAGTCCTCCGTCCCTAATGAGTCTTCTGTAACCATTCTTGTTCCTATCACTGAAATCACCCCTAACCCAGATTTCTCGTCTCCCTCCAGTTCTAAGAAGACTATCTCAGAAACCTTTAAAATTGTTGATCCTTCTTCTCTATCTTCTAAGTTTCCCATTGATCAAGGTAAAAGTGGAGAATAGGGTAAAAGTCTTGAGGTCGCAGAGGTTTCCTCCATTATTGCTTTAGATTCTGTGGTGGCCATGGAGTCTATTGAGGATGAAAATATCGTGACCATCTTTGTGGTATCTGCTGATGGAGTCTTACATGAGATAATTTCTGGTGCTTCCATGTCTCAGAGGAATGAGTTACAGGGTCTGGGGGAAAATGAGCCATGGTGGTTGTTGAAGTCTCTGCACCAACAGAAACTATTGGTCCCTCTTGTGAGGAACCTTACCCTCTCCGGAGGAAACAGGTCAAGGAACTCACTCTCAGGCTAGTTCTGCTCATACATCTTCTCCTCCATTTGTTGTTGAGCCTTTGGACATTCTAGTCCTTGAGATGAGATCTAGTGATGAGGAGGATCAAGACAACATTCCTCTTGATGCATTCATAGTCAAGCGAAGGGTAGTGATCACTCCTGAGTCTTCTACTAAGCGACCTACTACTAGGCTGCAAGCAAAGGTAGCTTATGACTCTACCTTTCAAAAGAGCAGGAAAAGTAGTAAGAAGAAAAAGAGGAGATTGGTGAAAGACAATGAAATAGTTTGTGATAAGGTTGTCCTTATGGTGGAAGTTGAGGAGAAAACAACAGAGGGACCTAGTTCCTTAGTGAGAAGGTCCCAGAAGAAGAAGTAATTTGCTTCAGTAGAGAATGTTACAACCCCAAGTTCAAAATTGAAGAATGTTGTGAGTGAGACCTCAGTTTCTGATGAGGATGTGTTAGTCAAGTCTAAGGGAAAAGAAAAGTCAAGTGTTACGAAGTCTGGCAAGTGAAAGTTAGAACCCGTTAAAGAACCTGGTTTTGTGAAAACGATGAGGAGTGAAACTAGTTCTACTAAAGAACGATTAAGTCACCAAAAGGTTTTGTTGGGTTGCCTTTTGACCCAGTAATTTCTGATATGGCTAGTATGAGACAAGTACTTACAATGGTTGAGTTTCAACAATGGGGGTATCTGTTCCAAATGGATGCACCCAAAGTGTATGAGGATGAGGTTCAAAGATTTTTTGCCAGCCTCTTTCCTGTTGATACCGACCATATTTGTGCTTTGGTAAATGAGGTGGACATTGTGTTTGATGTGAGTCTGCTTGGGGATATTCTTAAAGTCCCTACGGTTGGTGTGTCTAGTGTGAAAGATGCATGTGGGTATATCTTCCGGAATACTGTGGTAAAGGATAATGCGAACCAAAAGGGGGACCAGGTTCACAAGAAGGCATTACTCCTTGTTTATCAGTTGCACGTCGAGTTGGTGAACAAAGTTCGGTTACCCCGTGCTGAGAGGAGGTCCATGACTTCCAAGTCTGACTTATTTCTAATGGAGCAACTGGATGGCTTTAACCCCGTGAACTTGCCTGCTATCATGATCGAACATATGCAAAAAGTAGCAACCTTCAAGGATGGAAATCACGGTCTTCCATATGAGTTTCTGCTTACTCAAGTGTTTAAGTTTTTCAAGGTGCCACTAGGGCAAGGCAAGGTAGGAACCAAGAAGTAGACCTTCTCTCAAACAATTTTGGAAGAATGTGAGCGCATCGAAAATAATGGAGGGGGGGGGTTAGGCGGTACATCAACAATCTCACTGGATTGTCTCTTTTTGTTTTTATGACTTGGCAGATGTTTTTGTTTCTTTTATTTTGATGTGGATGGGATGTATCAGTATTGCTCCCGATTTCAACAGTCCTAGAAGCAAAGGCATATGTTTTATATATAAATATTATCCTCTTTTGTTATCTAAATGCTTGTTTTTCTGTTTCTCTTCTTTATCATGTTGTGTGCACATATGTGGCATGCGTTAGCTAGGCTGGACTTCTTTATGCTGTTTGTCTGCTTGTGTATTTTTAATGATGCCAAAAGGGAGAAGTATAAATTGAAACAGGGATGTGATTAAGGGGGAATCATAAAGTCAGGGGGAACTTGTGAAGTTACTGTTACCTCATCTGGTTATTTCTTCTCTAAACACATGTTATCAATGTCTAAGTTTGTCATCATCAAAAAGGAGAAATTGATGTGTTTTCAATGTCTTTGCCTTATGTTTTGATGATTTAACAAAATTACTGTCAAGAGCCAGATAGGGAACCTGACACACTTGGTATACATTGCTAATGAACGGATTCCAACCAGAACTCCATCTAATGTGAATTGCTCCAAGTGTAGAAAATAGAGAAGCAAGACATGGACCTGATCCCTTGTGTTTCCCTGACAGTAGTACGAAAGTCAACTGTGCACAACTGGAAAGTGACTGCCACAGAAATAGTGCGCACAGTGTAGCAGTTTTGTAGTCACTTGTCCTTTGACTAACCAAGTGCTTACATCATTCAAGTGATGTCATCAAAGGTATATTAACAAGAGTATTACAACAAAACATTACTTGAAGACTTGAGAATTCACTTCAAGCATTCAAGCCTTCTGCTATAGTGAATTTAATTCTCAAAAGCCTCAAGAACAAAGTTAAATGCTACTACGTACCAGTTCCTAAATCTAGTATTTTGTCGTCCTTAGTTGAGTTGTAACTTTGTGATTTTTCTTATTGTAATTCCCAAATTGCTTAGCTAGAAGCTTTGCTTAGGAACCCCTTTGTAAAACCAAAAACTCTTTGTGTTTGTGTCGTGACTAGAGTTAGACATGAGTTGAAGTCTTCGTAATAAATGTATTGTAAAGTGGCTTGTAATAGGTGTATTACAAGTTAGTATATGATTAAGAGTTTAATTCCTAGATTGCATAGGTTGTAATCTAAAAGTTGCTCATGGTGAAGTTGAAATCCTACTAGTATAGGTCGTGATTTTTTATCCCCTTGAGCAGGGATTTTTTCACGTAAAACTCCATATCTTATTTACTTACTGTTTTATTAGTATTCTCAGTGAAAACTCATAGATGACCTGGTACTCTATAGTTTGGTAGACTCATATAAACTATCTTGGGTGAACTCGAGCCCCTCGGCCTTGCTGGAAAAATAGCGAAGCATTATCACTATGCGCCAGAAAGAAGGGTGGATCTGGCCGAGGGTGACTTGATATCTTATGCAGAAGTCGATCACGATTGGATCGAGGGGACCCAGTGTGAAGGGGTAAGTGTAAACACTTAGGAACCCCTCCACATGAGTGGTGATACTCTCCTCGGGGGTAGGGATCTGTACCACGACCTCATTCCCCAGCCACAATCCTTTTTCATAGCCTCGAGGTGTTTCTCCGTCATCGAAGAGATATACCTCGATGCATGCTCACATTGGCCAGGAACCGCGGGGGAGATTTTCAACTCTGAAGTTTTTCTTTATGATGCAGGCACTGAGTACGATCTCGTGAAGGGCTGACGCTTTGTCACTGGCCGAATGGGAAGAAGAGGATGAAGCTTTCTCCTTTTGGGGAACTGCTTTAGAGGTTTTCGCCATTGATTTTGGTTTAGAGAAGCGGAAAGAGGCGGAGTTTTGTGTTTTTCGGTGTTAAAAAGGCAGAAGTAGCAGATGGTAAGAGAAAGAAATGAAGAGGAGGGGAGATATCAGAGAAGTTAGGAGGAGGTTTAAAGATGGAAGTAAAGTTCTCAATTCGAAGAAGGGGCCTTGTATTTCTAGGCAAGCGGCAACGGTTCGGTGGCGCTAGTGCCCGACCGCCACTGGCAAATATTTAATGTTTGGGAAAACGAACCGCTAGGACACTTTGATCACTTCGAGTGCATACGTCACGGGGATGACATCATCATCAGGGGCTCCGAAAAATCAAGGCTCAAATCGTTTCTTATCGTCTAACTCTAAGAAACGTGGGGACTATATGTGTACCATTGAAATCAGGCATGCCCAATTTCGTAGACTCGAGGGGTCGCTCCGAGAACAAGTACGAGATAGACCGGGCTCAAGTCCGATGGCGGAGTACAAGGCTCGAAGATCGAAGTGCTTGTTGAACACCGAAGCCAAGTATGACCAACCTCGAAATAGTACCGTTAGACATCTGTGGCCCTGAGATCACGGCGTAAATTTCGGAACGGATTTGTACTAGGCGGTTAGACAACTGTATAATAAGATTCCTTACGACAATTAGAAGTGTACCTTATTAGGATTCCCTCATTATATAAATGGGATCCCAATCATTTGTAACGCATCAATCATTGACAAGACAATATACATTCTTCACTTTCTTGCTTATTGCTCATCAGAATTGTCTTTTAGCTTTATTGTTCTTACTAACCTACCTCGAGGTCACCTTAGCTCGAGGTCGAGACTGGCTTGTCTACTGGTTTGATTCAACTTATTTCTTTAATTTATACGCTTGATTCTTTGATTATCAATTGATATTGGACTAAATCACATATCTTTAAGATCTCAATACAAATTTAATTGTCACTCGGATTTTAGGGTAAACAGAGAAACAAACTTATTAACGACTATCTTCGATTTTCTTCTTTTATTTGTTTCAAATTACATTAATGTATTTGCTACTGAATTTGTAGGATGCTTTGCTCAATTTCCATAACGATCTTTTTTTTGGGGATATTGTATAGTTTTGGTGGAAGTTGCTAATGGAGCACTAAAACGGGCTAAAAAGATAAAACTTTATGGTGCCCCAAAAGCTTAAGTTCTAATAATTGCCCCTTCTATAATAATATAATGCTACTTCCTAGCACTGAAGACAGTTCAATACAAAGGCAGTACCCAGACTCGAGCTAAGACAGCTCACATGACGAGTGGATCATAATGTTAGGAAGTGTTTATTTGGCAAGATAATCAATCATTAAGCCAAAAGTCAACAGTTATTGACAAAATAAAACTGGCATATTTATATACCCTTTAATAACGATTAGCATCGATCTGTTTGTTGGATTATTAATCACACTTTGTTTTCATTACCAAACGTGAATTCGGGAAAGTCTAAATAAGAGACACTGTCTCCAAAAGCTATAAAGGTACTGCTACTACTGTATCACGATTCACGAATATCAATACATTTGACTTATATGCAAATTATTTGCTTTATTTTGTAAGTTACTAATTTCACTTAGAGTCAATTTATCATTTTACTTATGTGCACTTACGTGGTGTAAAAGAAGTGTAGTTTAAGCTTATTTGCCAAGTTACTTATTGGTGGTTACATGTAACTATCCAATAGTGTAAAAATTCTTTTACGTTATCGGTGTATAAAAGTTAAATAATCTTACCGAGTTATTGTACTTAGGCTGGATAAGATTATGAATGAAAATATCCGGGTAAAGATAGGTGTGGCTCCCATGAAAACAAGATGCGGGAAGCTAGGCTTAGATGGTTTAGACACTTGAGGAGGAGAAGCCTGGATGCACCGGTAAGGAGGTGTGAACGGTTGGCCTTGACGGGGATGAGAAGAGGTAGAGGGCGACCTAAGAAATATTAGGGAGAGGTAATCAGGCAGGACATGGTGCGGATGTAGATTTTCGAAGACATGACCCTTGATAGAAAGTTGTGAAGGTTGAGCATTAGGGTTGAAGGTTAGGAGATAGAAGGTTAGTATGATAGTGTTTTGTTTTAGGCTGCTAGTGGCTCAGCTGTGTTCTTAACACTTCATTAGGGTCGTAGGTTAGGTTGTAATATGTTTAGTGGTCCTTGTGTCCTTATTATTCTCTTGCGTCTGTAGTACTGTGCCTTTGTTACTGCTTGGTATTATTACTTTGCTCCCTATTTTCTAGTTATTGCGTTACTAGTGTTATTTTCTGGATTCCTTCGCTGTTACTGATACACTGTCTCTTTCCTTCTTGTGCCGAGGGTTTACCGGAAACAGCCTCTTTACTCCTCTGAAGTAGGGATAAGGTCTGTGTATGCACCACCCTCCCCAGACCCCATTTGTGAGAGTTCACTAGGTTGTTGTTGTTGATGAGTTATTGTACTTGTTATAAAAAGATTATATCATTATTACATAAACATTAAACACAATTTCAAAATATAAAGCACACCAATATCAATGAATGAAAGCAATCTCATCAAATCTCATGCATCATTTCGAACATTTCATCAAAGTTGGATGGATCTTTACAAAGGCTTAAAAGGAAGAAGAAAAACAATACAAATAGGTAAATATGAAAAAAGAAAGAATCAGCAATATGTTAGTATTGCTTGTCTTCCTTTTTATTACAAAAGGCAAACGGAGTTCACAACACAATCAAATTCAAACAATTTTTTAGAATTCACTAACGAGAGGGGCGTGGTCGTAGTTCATGAACACATTGCTGTAAGTTAAACCAGCCAAACCACCACCAACTAGTGGTCCAACCCAGTAAATCCAGTTTCCAGCGAAGTTACCACTGGCCACAGCTGGACCAAAAGAGCGGGCCGGGTTCATTGAACCACCGGAGAATGGACCGGCAGCCAAGATGTTAGCACCAACAATGAAACCAATGGCAATGGGTGCAATGGTGCCCAATGTTCCCTTCTTTGGGTCAACTGCTGTTGCGAACACTGTGTACACTAATGCAAAGGTGATAATGATTTCCATTACAACTCCTTCAGTTGCTCCCACTCCTGCTGCCACGCCGTGAATTGGAACAGCCTGACATATTGATTTAACCATAAATATCAAATTCTGTTACATAAAATGACAATTAGGATATAAATATTTGGCTAAACACATTTATTTAAGGTGGGGGTAGGGGTGGGGTGGGGTGGGTTGGTAGGGACGGAGAAAGTTGAAAAAGAGTTTTGGAAAATTGTTTCCCTTCTCTTCACAGGGAGGAAAATGAGTTCATGGGGAAAATATTTTCCAAAACATTTAAGTCAACCAAACATGGGAAAACATTTTCCGAAAATATATTTTCCTTCATGCCAAACACACCCTCAATATGATATAATATTGTCTGGTTTGAGCCAAACTCACATGGTTTTCCCAAAGACCTCACACCGTTAAGATTATCGACTTCTTATTATAAGCACTTTCTTTTTTACTTTCTACTTGAGATTTTATTCGCACACATCCAAAGTAAGGATCCATTTAGACATAGATTTTGGCAACTTTTTTCCAAAAAAATATTTGAAACATTGTTTGTTCAAGGAATTTGATTAGTTTTTGAAAAAAAAAATTGAAAACTTTTTTCAAGTTCCCAAAAAATGGTCTAGGGCAGTTTTTAAGTGAAATTTTTTCTTGCACTCATAAAATTTTAATTTTTTTCAAATAAAATATATGTCCAAACACAATTTTAATTTTTAAAAATTACGTTCAGCACAACTTCAATTTTTTTTTAAGTTACAACAAAATCTAAGCTAGCTAAGTATATTTAAGAAATACTATATGATTAGGACTTACTAGTCCTCCAGTGACAAATTTGAGGAGGTAGGAAGCTGCAATGGCGCCCAAAACCTGAGCAATCCAGTAGAACAAGCCGGTAATAATGGTGATTTGACCGCCAAGAGCTAAACCAAAAGTAACCGCAGGGTTAACGTGACCACCGGAGATGTTAGCGGCAATAGCAACCGCCACGAACAGAGCCAATCCATGGCAAACTGCAACTGCTACTAGTCCCGCCGGATCAAGAGCAGCATCTGCTGTCAACTTGTCTGCATTTTAATATAATTGAAGTACAAATTTATTTAGAATAACAATCAAAGCCAAAATGCCCAAAGGAGTAACGTAGTTTTACCTGCTATAACAAGTTACTTACGATATCAGAGTGTCAAACTACGCTTGTCACATAGTATTATACAGGCGGAATACATACGGATACGGAGACACTTAAAGTTAGCATGATCTTTCATTTAGAAACCTGAACTTAAGAGAGTTCCTATTGAGCACTTATACTATCCGAAACTTATTCCAATTGAGCACTTATTTGACAATCAGCCAAACTTACAAAGTTTGTGAAATGCACTCGCGACTGACGTGGCGAATGAAGAATAATAAAAGGACATATATTATTTTGAGTAAAAAAAAAGGAAAAACTATGTTAAATCTATTTAATAAACAAAATAATTAGTGGTCTTGGTGTTCTTCATAATTTTCATGTATGTTCTTGTTCCAAGCATGATTTTAATCCAAATTTTAAAGAGAAACTCCACCAAATTTGTTATAACTTCAGCTAAACATTCCCCACGACAACCCGAAGACAACCCCAATATTAATTTCCCAAATTTTCATCAAATCAAGTAACCCATTTTAAACCTTCAAGCTTTTTAAAGACCCATTAATGGTGGATTTCATTTAATTGCAGTTCTCTGCAACAAGGGGATGCGGCTCCTGCTCTTGACTTCTCCAACCTTAAATCAAATCCAGGATTTACAAGAAAAATTAAAATCCAATAATAAAAATTAAAAAATCAAAAATTGAAGAACATTGAACTCTTGTTAAGAGGGGAGCTCGTTGGAACCCAGATCGTTTTCCTAGGGTTTTGGAATCTTTTCTGTGACCAGCACGGGAGAAGAAGAGGGGAACTCGTTGGTTTTTTGGAGAGGATGAGGTCGCCGGTTTCTCTTGCCGAATTCTGGCAGTGAAGAGACGCAGATCTGTTTTGTTTCTGAGGGAGAAGATGAAGGAAATAAAAAAGAAAAAAGAAAAAATCTATTTTTTTGGGTCTTCACGCGCCTATATCGGGTGAAATTCACTTTATGTGCCAACTCAGCAAGAAGTGCTCAATTGGAATAAGTTTCGGGTAGTATAAATGCTCAATAGGAACTCTCTTAAGTTCAAGTGTCTAAATGAAAGATCGTGTCAACTTTAAGTGTCTCCGTATGAATTTCGCCTATTATATATGTATATAATAGGTGTTGTAAAAGCTCTACGGTCACACTTGTCTATATATAACATCATGATGTTATATGACAGTCATTCACCATCAAAGTCAAGTTTTCTATAAAAATCACTTTTTACGCTTTGTTATAATATATGTCCTCTATAACAATACTTTTGCTATAACAATCAAAAAAATTTGGAACAAATGAGGATATTATCAAGAGGTTTGAATGTATATACTTTTTGTTTACATGTTAGTAATTGTTCTATACATGGTATCATTATGACTTAAAAGTGAGCGTTACTTTCTCGTTAAGAAACTTTACGTAAAATATTAACAAAAAAATATTTCAGCGTAAACAAAGGTACGTAATGTACGTATTTGAGTTCATAAGTAAGTATTAGTAGTAATAAATAATTAATTAAATGAAAGAAACGAAGAGAGTTACTAACTGTAGGCAATGGCGGAACCAACTCCGGCGAAGACGAAAAGCAACGTAGAGATAAATTCAGCAATATAAGCCTTAATAGACCCTGAGCTGAATGAATCGTCAAAACGTCCCAAAGCTATGCAAGGCATTTTCAGAGAATAAATAATTTCTTCTAAGAAACAAATTAATAGACAGATAGCAAATAAAGCTTTTGGATGACTTGAAGAGCCCTTTTGTCAGCCTATATATACTGCAAATATAAGAATAAAATATGGTGTCAATTAATGCAATTCATGAGTTTTGCACTGTAGTATACTATAGGGTGGTACGAGCATCTAGGGGGTGGAGCTAGCATGCAGGACACGGGTTCAGCCGAATTCAATAATTGTGGTTAAAATTATATATTTATTTTAATTAAAAAATATATTAAATATATATAAATTATTAATTTAAAACCTAATAACTTAAACGAACTATAATATCGAACTCATAAACTTAAAATTGTGAATTTGTCTCGCGAGCATCTTTTTGTTATAAGGGAAATAGGAAATACATAAGAATAAACATGACCATGCTTATCCAATGTAGGTGTTTGTTACAAAACTTAGCTGTCACTAACATGCTTTTATGGAATTGTCTCGAAGCTCGTAAATAACCATCCATGTGATCCAATCAATAAAACATTTTGGGTGGGTGGGCTAGGGGTTCCCTTGCGAAGAAAATAGAGAAATACATATTTTTAGGCATTTCAAAAGATAATAGTTAAAAAAATATATATTTTATATATACTTCCTCCGTTCCAATTTATATGAACCTATTTGACTGTGCATGAAGTTTAGAAAAAAATAAAGACTTTTGAAATTTGTAGTCCTAAACAAGTCAAAAAGGGGCCAGAGTATTTGTGTGGTTATAAAAGCTTCTCGTTAAGGGTAAAATTAGAAGTTTAAGTTAAACTGTTTCCCAATTTAGAAAGGGGTCATTCTTTTTGGAACGGACCAAAAAGAAAATAGGTTCACATAAATTAAAATGGAGGGAGTATATTTTTTGGTTAGTGAATACAATTAATTTTAATCGACCGATCAATTTTATAATTTAATTTGCCAAAAGAAAAAATCATTAAGAAAAGAGTTGGTGATACTACATATATGGAGGCAGGACTATTGGGGTTAGGTACAAAATGAATTGCATATTCATGTCATTATAAGATAATTACAAGTAATTAATGCATTATATATTATATTAATGGTACAAAAAATCTTTATATTATTAGTATATATAATATAATTGAGAGTTTAATCATTTAATCAATAATGAGAAATGGCAGACTTGCCGATGGATAGATAATAAATATTTAGATATGTTGCTCCAGTCATGCTTGGTGGTTGCCTGCATTTATAAATCATTTTCCTTATACAAGATCGAACTGTATATTCTCTGCAAACTACTGCTTCATTTATTTCTTTACCTTTCTCTTCCTTTATAGAATATCATTTTCTGTACGAGTCTGAAAATTCATTTCTTAATTTTTTCTATCGAAATTAACAGAAAAGAGAAATGGTAGATATCACACCTCCTTTTTTTCCTACACCTCCTGAAAGGGAGGTATATAAGAGAGTTTTTTTCAATTTAAAGTGACAATCGAAACGTGATTATTTTTTATTATTCAGAGTCGCCACTTGAGATAATTTATGGTATCCCAAGTCATCGGTTTTAAATCCCGAATCGAGGAAAGATTGACTCTGTACTATAGTCCGCGAACATAGAAATCCGGGTAAGGAATTCTGTTAACCCGGGAGAAGGTGTTAGGCATTCCCGAGTTCCGTGGTTCTAGCACGGTCGCTCAGTTGTTATAATTGGCTTATTTATATGATTTTAACACGTATTTTAACATATGGTAGATTTTGATTTATTAACCGCTTTTGTTCATTTTTAAGAAGATTCAACGCTATTTAAAACACGCTTTGGATCACGCCACATGAAATGCACCCGTGATCCGCAACATATTTTATCTAACGTTGTTGAGATATGGATTTGGATCACATGAAATGCACACCCGAGTTTAAGGAAGTTAATTTAAAATTACGCGCCTAAAGCACCTACGCGTTTTCAAGTTGGCGAGGGCCATGGAAGATTCACCAGTGGCACACCTCGATTTCTAATTGTGAAGGGCAATACTTAACTAACTAAAAAGAGGTCCAAAAGTTGGGTTTACTCTAAATTAATGTTCAAATTGCCCTTACCAGTTATAAGTCCATGTTTGATAATACTAGGCACCTTCAATCACATAAAAGGATTTGGGCCAGCAACGAGCCCACTATATTTGCTCAAACATTAACCTCATAATTCAGCATCCAGCATTTAAGTACGTTTGCCAACACTAACTTTCAAAATTCAACATTATGTTGCAAAATTAACTTAACAATCTCATCGCTCAGCAATCTAAGGAAACATTCTCAAATCATGCTAAACTACTGTCAAGTCCATAAACAAAGAACATGGTCAAATGTCCTAGACTAACTGACCACAACATAACTTTCAGGAGTAAAGCTAAAATTCACTCAGCGGAAGAATTAAGAGGTCTGTGACTCCATATGTAATTTGACTTTAACTTATAATGAAACTTCCACATATTCAACCAAGAAAACTTATTTTTAACCAAAGACACATACCAAAATTTCCACCAGATGTCAAGAAACTTGTACTACTAAGATAACAGACACAGAATTTCAGTTTTAGGAGAAAGGTATTCAGCTCACTTAGTCAAACACACTTCAATTCTTTAAGAACTAAAATAACAAGCTGATAGATGGAGAAAACATAGCTTAAGCCAAATTTGCAAAGTAGCAACATGAAGGAATACATATTATACTAAGCATGGAGTAGCTTTTAAACCAAATGCATTTAAATAAACCCCGACAAGAGGTGTTCTTTTTGCAAGCCATCCAACATGAAACTATAAATGAATTCATAGTAAATCTTAATGACATGAATGAACGTAATGGACCGTAGATGTACTAAATTAATACAAAACTTTTAAGAAAATACATTTAATATTCAATGTCAGGAGACTAATGTGCATCTTGGGCTTCCAGTCGATTACATGGCTTCAAGCTCACATTTCATACATTCATGGGGGTCTGAGAAGTACCTGGGGACAGAAATTAAAGCAAGAGAAGATGAGGAATCAGCAGCAGTGTAGTAGTGCAAATCAGCAGATCAACAACAACCAATCCCACTTCCTTAAACCATTTCGAGCCCAGAATACATCAGAAATTACTTCAAGATTTGAAAACCACCAAGAATTACAGAAAAAACTTCAATGTAATAGTAATTTTGTGATTTGTCTTTGTATTTTCTTCTGATTATTCAAACCCCTTTGGTATTTTTGTTTTCAGCCGTTTCTAATCTTTCCAAGTCTGATCCCCCTCAAAAATTCAGGAAATGGGGACTTTATAGAGGGATTTTTAGGGCAGCAGTAATAACTTTGTTAATTATCATTCACCCCTTTCCCCAATTTCATTATTTCAGTTCAAACCCCAATTCAAATCAGTTTTTGCAAGCCAATCCCCTCCCCCACTTTCCTAGAAGCTTCCCAATGCAGTTACAAAAGATTCCCTTGCCCAATTTCCATGAACTACCCCTTAAACAGCTACAATTTACCCTTAAACTACTGATAATTACCTACCCATATCTGAAACTTGGAACCCATTAAACGACTGGCAGACCCAAAACTTCCCCCACAACCTTTTGGGCCTCATCTAATGGGCCTGTCTGCATGTAATGAAGGCCTAAGCCAAACAGAGACCAACACACGACAAGTTTAGAAGAAGAAGAAGAAAGCAGCCACAATCTGACTCAATGAAATTAAAACAAACAATGGGCCAAATCAAACTAAACCACAGAATTGTAACAAAGATTAATCAGAGGAATTTAGAAATGACCAATGCAGAACCATACGGATTCAAAGGCCTATCATGCAAACATATTTGAATAAGAAAAGAAAGAGAGAAGAAGAACACCGGAGAGGACAAATACAGACAACGCAATCAAAAGAAAAGAAAGAAAACAAAATGACTAACCACAGTAGATGAAAATAGAGGCGAATCTACTGGCCAACTCGAACTACTATTCAAGGGTGAGAAACTCGTCTTAACGAACTCCCTCAAACAAGAATTCCCTATCAAGGCGAGCTTCAAACCCAGACGAGCAAAGGACTTCAACTCGACTCCAGTTTTGAAATCATATTTAGCCCTAGATCCCAAACTCGGAAAAATCTAGGTTCATTCAGGCAAATAATCTAGAGTTTTGGGTTTGGAGAGACGTAGTGACTGTGAGGGTGCAAATTTGAGTGAATTTGGGTAGTTTAAGATTCAAGTGCCCGACCTTCGATCTTAGATTCGAAGGGTTTAAGGGCGATTTGATAGGAACGGGTTATGGATTTGGCATGAGAGGACGACGGGGATTCTATGATGTGATTTTGAGGCGGGTAAGGTGGTGCAAAGCTGCGCAGCCACCAGCGATGATGGTGAGCTTTTAGGGTGGCAGATTAGGGCTCCTAGAGATGAAGTGAAGGATGTTTGGGAACTGACCGTCTCTGAGGAATTTTGG
Source organism: Nicotiana tabacum (assembly GCF_000715075.1). Taxonomy (NCBI): domain Eukaryota; kingdom Viridiplantae; phylum Streptophyta; class Magnoliopsida; order Solanales; family Solanaceae; genus Nicotiana; species Nicotiana tabacum. Next base: position 7,350,417 of record NC_134087.1, read on the forward strand.
ACAGTCTTAAACGAGAATAGAGAAGTGTTTTAGGTCGTTAGATGAAACGAGATGAAAGGCCAGGATTTATTAAAGCTTATGAACTCAAAATGACATAGTTCCACTCCCGTACTACGTCCCTATAGGGGTGTTCAAAACCAAACCGAAACCGAAAACCGTACCCAAACCGAAGCTTAATGGCTTATTGGTATCGGGTTAACAGTTTAACGGACGAGGAACAGATTGAAATTTTTTTATTAACGGCTTATCGGTTTGGGGCGGATTATTCAATTTTCTTAACGGATAATCTGTTAACCCATTAAGAATATATATATATATATATATACGTTAAGAATATAAATATATATATATAATTTATCTTTATTTATATATATTAAATATAAAAAAACCTTGAACTTGAATAATAAAAAACAAACCCATCTTTGTTCTGTCTCTATAGTCTATAGTCTATCTTTTTCTAAGACTAAAACAGTAAAACTAATGCACTCCTCCTAATCCAAAGAAACCAGTAGTCTCATTCTCAACCCTAACGCCTAACGACAAAAATCAAAATCACAGAAACCCAACCCTAACGCCTAAACCAGCAGCCACCGCCCACCAGTCGTCGTCGACTTCCACCACTACCAGGCACCAGTCTCATTCTCTCCGTCTCGCCTCTCCCTCTCGCGGCTTCTTATCTTCTTATCCAGGTACTCTTACTTATGATTCTCATCAAAATCAACATTATCAGGAGTTTGCTAGTCATTTTTTTCTTTTCAATTTATTTGTTGTTGAAATGTTGTCTCTCTGTCTCTGGCCCCCGCTCCGGCTCCAGTTGTTGTGGATGAGAAGGCAAAGGGTGTGGTGAATAAGGAGAAGAAGAAGGAAGGGTTTAAGACAATTATTGCACACGGTTATTCTTTTATAATTACAAATACTTTTTGTTGTTTCTGGTAGGTGGAAGAAGTCCAGCAGATGCTTTTTATCTCATGTATTTTGGATCCACGTTACAAGATCGAATCAGTTGGTTTTGCACTTGTAAAGATGTTTGGGTAGATCCGGGGGCAACTATACAAGCAGAAGTAACGAAGTACATGACTTCATCATTCAGTGAGTATGTAAAGTCCAACTCAAAAGGTGTTGTGTTTGCTTCATCTTCAGATTGTTCTTCATTGGACACTTTGACTTCTGGGCTTTCTGGAAGTCAAGCAAGCACCCAAAATATAGGACTTTTAGAATCACTCATGCAAGATATAAAAAAATATAAAAGTGGGAGTGGAGGTGTTGATACTAGAACAGAGTTAGATAAATATTTAGGTGAAGAAACTGAGGATGACACTAAAGAATTTGATGTTCTTCTTTGGTGGAAATTGAACTCAGCTAGATTTCCTATTCTTGCGGAGATGGCTCGTGATATATTAGCTGTTCCGGTTTCAAGTGTGGCATCCGAATGTGCATTTAGTACGGGAGGACGTCTTCTTGATTCATTTAGGAGTTCATTAACTCCTAAATTGGTGCAAGCTCTAGTGTGTCTTCAAGATTGGCTTCGAAATGAAAAATTAAAATAACCCATTAGTGTTGAGGAAGATCTTGATAAAATCGAGCAGCTTGAACAAGGTAATAATATTGTTACTATATTTGTTGTATATAAGTGTTGTTGATATGCTTCTATTTATCGCACGACTCATTATTTTAATTTTTTTTTTCCAGATTTAGCCAACAATGGAAAAGACCCTTCCGTAATTGACGTGTAGTGTTAATATATTTGGTAAGATTATTCATCAGCAATTCTTTTTCTGAAACTCTTCATTTCTGTGCTTTACATTTCCATTAGTCAGCTGTGCTGGTTTTGGTCAGAAAGATTTGTTGCAAACAGCACAGTTTCGGCACTGTAGTTTGTAGTAGTATTAAGTACTTTTTCTGTAATTTGATATGCAGTAAATATTAAGTCCTATTTTGTAGTAGTATTAAGTAGTTTTTGTAGTTTGTTGGGCGCAAAGTTTTGTAGTTTGTAGTAGTATTTTGTAGTAGTATTAATTTGATATTAAGTAGTTTGTTGCAATACTATTTTGTAGTAGTATTAAGTACTTTTTCGGCACAGAATGAAAGTGGTTTTTGTTAAATGGTTGGGCGCAAAATTTTGTTTCTGTAAGTGGTCTTGAATGTTGAACTATTGGATTGGTTACGAAGTTTGTCTCTGTAGTGTTTCCTCAGTTTTATCCAACACTGTTTACTATTAATAGTTTAATACTTTGTATTGTTGTGGACTTGTTTATTCATTAATGCAGCTATTTAACAGGATCAACTATTAATACTTACTTACTGCATATCAACTGAAGTTTGATATGCAGTAACTAGTGGGGCTTATAGCAAAATTTGGCTAAGCTGAACTTGACCAACTCTGGCAAAGCAAATTGAATGCATCATATTGCCTCTGAAATGTTATTTTTTTATGGCAATTCATTATTTCTAACTTCTAAGACGAGGAGAATGGGAGATATTTAGTGAATATGTATGTTAGCCGTTAGGCCGATAAACCGCCCGATAAGAGCTAAACCGATACCAATCCATCCGATATCTTATCGGGTGGCTAACGGATTAATACATTTAAAAGCCGAAAACTGTTAAGCCAAACCGTTAAGAGTAAAAAGCCGCCCAATCCGCCCGATAAACAGCCCTAGTCTTGGGAAATGAAGGCTTTGGGCCGGGTATAGGCATGGTTCAGACGGGTTTCAATGGGATTGTATGGGTTGTAACAATGATTTTGGCCCAATTTTCACAAGACAAGTATTTCTCCAATTCTTTCTTTTATTTTTCCAATTTCTTTTCAATTTCAAATCTTTTTTTCTGTTTCAAATTAAAAATAAAAACTAGATTAATTCTGAACCCAAATTATCCTACCAAATTAGTTTAATTGCTAAAAAAAATATTTACAATAACTAATTAATTATCAAATTAAAAGAAACTACAAAATTTGAAGCTAAATGCAAAAAATGAGTTATTTTTGTGATTTTTTCTATTTTGTCAAACAAATTAATTTACCAATTAATATAAAATATAAAATAAAGTCCTACATGCAAATGCAATGCATTTTTTTTGTAGTTTCATGAATTAAACATGCGCAGACAAATGCAAGCAATTAGCGAAAAGAAATGCTACAAAAATCCACGAAATTGCAAATACTGGGAAAAAATTATTTGTTTGAATTTATGGGAGTAATTCATATAGGGAAAAAATCACGTGCTCACAGCTGCCCCTCTTTGCTCAGAAACACGAAGAGTTTTCGTGCAAAGATAAAGTGAGCGGATACGAGCGATTTTTGCCCGTTTGAATACTCCATGGGAAGTATTTTTTGAAATATTTGACCGCACCCTGCTTCCGAGGTTGCCTACATATCCTTGGCTATAAAGGAATCAGGTTAGTGTAGTTCGGGAAGTTTCGGTAGCTGGGACTACCATGAAGCTATGATTTCACTATTGTTGTTGCTTCTGCTTACTGAACCCCTTATTACACCATGACAAAATAAAAAGAAGCTAGACTAAACTATGATCTATGAATTACAAAAGCCCTATCTATATCTTCAAATTTGATCTTGTAATTCTTGTTGCCTTGTTGACTTGTATTCTCCTGGTGAAGTCCTTTTGTTGCCGACTTGAATTGTAATCTGAGATGCTTTCCCTTTTCTCCAAGTGAACATCTGATTGTTGAACTCGAACTATACTCTGATATGCTTTCCCTTTCTCCAGGTGGATGCCTGACTGCTGAACTTGAATTATATTCCCGTGCTCTCCAGGTGGGCGCCTGACGGCTGAACTTGAACTGTACTCCCGTGCTCTCCAGGTGGGTGCCTAATGGCTGAACTTGAATTGTATTCGCGTGCTCTCCAGGTGGGCTCCTGACTGCTGAACTTGAATTGTATTCCCGTGCTCTCCAGGTGGGCTCTTGATTGCTGAACTTGAATTGTATTCCTGTTCTCTCCAGGTGGGCGCCTGATTGCTGAAACTTGAACTATATTCCTGTGCTCTCCAGGTGGGCGCCTGATTATCGAACTTGAACTGTATTCCCATGCTCTCCAGGTGGGCGCCTGATTGCTGAACTTAAATTGTATTCTCATGCTCTCCAGGTGGGCGCCTGATTGCTGAACTTAAATTGTATTCCCGTGCTCTCCAGGTGGGCGCCTGACTGCTGAACTTGAATTGCTTCTCCCTGTTCTCCAAGTGGGTACCTGATTTCAACAAAAATAGACAAAACAAAGAAAATTTCTGCCCTAGTTTGGTAGCTGGGGACATATGTGAGTGTTAAACTGAATCATATTACCAAATATTACTAAGAATTTGAAAGGTAGGTCCCATTAACCGCGGAGGGGGGGAGGGGTCCTGACAACTCTTAATTAAGCGACAATTTTAAATCTAAGTTATATCTTCTAAAGGTGTGACTTCTGCTAAATCTTATTATCTAAGAGGGTCTTAAACTACTCCCTATTATCCAGGAGGGTCCTGACAACTCTTAATTAAACGATAATTTTAAATCTAAGTTATATCTTCTGAAGGTATTACTTCCGCTACATCTTGTTATCTAAGAAAGTATTAAAGCTACATCCCATTATCAAGTATTATCCTAAGAGTGACAATATTTACGGCTGAATTACACTACCCTACAATAGAGCCTACGCTAAATCGTGTTATCTAAAGGAAGTCTTAAAGCTAAGTCCCATTATCCAGGAGGGTCCTGAAAGTCAAAAATCAAGTATTATCCTATCTCAAGCATGAAAACTTTGAAACCAACTTATATTTCTTTGGGGTACATTTATGCTAGATCTTTCTACTCATGAATATTTTGAATTTTAACTAAGTCCTATTTTCTAGGAGGGTCCTGAAAAATCGAAAGTCAAACCTGTCTGGTGCTTGCTTTTCCCCTGCGGAGGGTTTCTCCGAAACAATCGAAACTTTCTGCCCCTGTTTCAATCACAAAAAAATCTTGTCAATTTAAAATGTGGTGGTTAGTTTGTGGCATTCTTACTGAAAGTGGCCTCCCCACTGTCATGCTTTGTTTTGACTGACTTCCCCTGAACTGGCCAAGAACGGCTTGACTTCCCGACTAACTTTCAAATCCCCGTGACTTTGGATGACCAGAGTGTTCTATACCGAAACCGTTGTGTTACATCTCTGACCCATCTGTTTGAATCTCTGCATTTCCTACGAAATTACTAAATCGTTTCACCGATGGAACTTCCACTGACCTTTTATATCCCATTTCACATCGTACTATCTCTAGCAATGCCTTGACCGTCCTGTGCCTTGTGCAATTTTGGAAGTTGGAAGTAATCTTTGAAATTCCTTCTTATTTGCTTAAACAAAATTGACATTGGGAACTTCTTAGAGAAATAAACTCGAAAGAAATGAAATGCAATGACATTCAGAGTTAAAGATAAGAAAAATCCAAAAACTGGAAGACTATCAGAAGGGGAAAAAGAAAAGAGACTTATCTGACTGGAGCAGCTGGTGCCAATGATCATGACATGCATTTCAGATTAATCGTCACAATCTGTCTAACCAATCAACTTTCAGTTGTCGTACTTTGCCCCGAGATCTTCAAAACCCAATTTCTTCGCCAAAACCTTGACCTTGTTTGACCTGCGGTGCCCTGAAGGGTTTTCACCGACAGACCTCTCTCATTTGTTCATCTCTCAACTCACTTTCGCCTTACGGTGCCCGTAAGGGTTTTCACCAATAAGACTCTCTCATTTTTTATTTCTCTCAGCTTCTGTCGCCTTACGGTACCCGTGAGGGTTTTCACCAATAAGACTCTCTCATTTTCAATATTTTTCTGCTTGGACCAGAGTGTTGCCCCTAATATGAATTACCTCTCCTTGCTTGACTTGGAATTTCTCGAAGACTGATCAGAAGGTCATTCTTTGGACCGTAATGTGGGCTTTTGGATAGGGTTGAAAAGAAAGGGTATCAAAGGCTCAAAGCAATTCAAAATGAGTTCAAAATTACAACTTTCGGAATCAGATTTCTTATAACAACCACAACTTCCGCCCCCAGTTTCTTTGCTTGGGGACTTTTGGATTTTATTTAGATGGGACCGAACCGTGAGGCTGCCTACATATCCTTAAAAGGAATCAGGTCAAATGTAATTCATGTCATAGAAATTGCTTTGTTGTTGTGACTCTTCCTTTTTCTTTTCTTTCCTTTTCCCTTTCTTCTTCTTCTTCTTCTTTGTTTTTCTTTTGTTGCTTTTTCTTCTTTTTCTCTTTTTCTTTTTCCCTTTTTTTTTTCATTCTTTTCTTTCTCTTTTCATTCTTTTCCTTTACTTATCTTTTTCTCTCGCGTTTCTGAATTTTGCCACTGATTCCAAAAGAGGGGTATGAAAGGAAATAAATAAGGCTCATGGGGATAACAAAAGACAAAGTGTTTAGATAGCAGAACAAAATATCTTTGTCATTCCAATCTTCAAAACATGCCAAGTACAAACAAATACAATTTAAACAAAGAAATCATACATAATATCTCTTGACCGCATCAGAATTGGTGGCCATTTCTACACACTTGCCTTCTATGTCTGTTAAATACAAAGCACCATTGGACAACACTCTAGTTACGATGAACGACCCCTGCCAATTTGGGGCAAACTTGCCTTTAGCCTCTGCCTGATGTGGAAGGATACGTCTCAACACTTGCTGACCCACTTCAAACTTCCGCGGACGCACCTTCTTATTATATGCTTTTGTCATTCTCTGTTGATACAACTGACCATGACACACTGCTGCTAACCTTTTCTCATCGATCAAACTCAATTATTCCAGGCGGGTTTTAATCTATACATCATCGTCAATTTCGGCTTCTGCGACAATCCGAAGGGATGGGATTTCGATTTCCACGGGTATCACTGCTTCCGTGCCATATACCAACAAATAAGGAGTTGCCCCTACTGAAGTACGAACAGTAGTGCGATAACCCAACAATGCAAAAGGCAGCTTCTCATGCCATTGCCTAGACCCTTCCACCATTTTCCGAAGTATCTTCTTTATATTCTTATTGGCTGCCTCGACTGCTCCATTCGCCTTGGGGCGATATGGGGTGGAATTGCGGTGTGTAATCTTAAACTGTTGACACACCTCTTTCATCAAATGACTGTTGAGATTAGCGTCGTTATCTGTGATGATCACCTTTGGGATCCCGAACTGACAAATGATATTTGAGTACACAAAATCGACCACTACTTTCTTGGTCATAGACTTGAAAGTTTTAGCTTTAACCCACTTGGTGAAATAATCAATGGCCACCAGAATAAATCTGTGCCCATTAGACGTTGCTGGCTTGATTGGTCCAATGACATCCATGCCCCATGCAACAAAAGGCCATGGTGCAGACATTGTGTGCAATTTAGATGGTGGAGAATGAATCAAATCTCCGTGCACTTGGCACTGATGACACTTGCGCACGAAACTGATACAATCTCGCTCCATAGTGAGCCAATAATAACCTACTCGGAGAATCTTCTTTGCCAGCACGTACCCACTCATATGCGGTCCACAGATTCCAGAATGTACTTCGGTCATGATATCTATGGCCTGTCTAGCATCTATGCTTCTCAACAATCCAAGATCCGGAGTTCTTTTGTACAAAAACCCTTCGCTGAAGAAAAATCCGCTTGCCAAACGCCGAATTGTTCTCTTTTGATCACCTGTGGCTTGTACAGGATATACCCCCATCCTGATATATTCCTTGATATCGTGAAACCAAGGCTCACCATCAAGTTCTTCTTCTACCACATTGCAGTAAGCATGCTGATCATGGACCTGAATATGCAACGGGTCAACATAGGCCTTATCTGGATGGTGTAACATTGACGCCAAGGTAGCTAAAGCATCAACAACCTCATTATGGATCCTTGTAATATGCCTGAACTCTACTACCCGAAACCATTGACAAAGATCATGTAAATATTGCCAGTACAGTATAAGTTTTAAATCCCTTATTTCCCATTCCCCTTGGATCTGGTGCACCAGAAGGTCCGAGTATCCCAAGACCAAGACTTCCTGGACACCCATGTCCGCAACCAAACTCAAACCCAAAATGCATGCCTCGTACTCAGCCATGTTGTTAGTGCAATAGAAACGAAGTTGAGCCGTAACAGGGTAGTGATGCCCTGTTTCGGAAATAAGTACAGCCCCTATCCCGACGCCTTTCATGTTGGCAGCTCCATCAAAGAAGAGTTTCTAACCTGGCCCTCCAACTGGTTCCAACTTATCAATGTGCATTACCTCTTCATCAGGGAAGTAAGTCTTCAATGGCTCATATTCTTCATCTACCGAATTCTCGGCCAAATGGTCGGCCAATGCCTGGGCTTTCATCGCAGTTCGGGTCACATAGACGATGTCAAATTCTATGAGCAAGATTTGTCACTTTGCGAGCCTCCTTGTAGGCATTGGCTTCTGAAAGATATACTTTAGCGGATCCAAACGAGAGATGAGGTAAGTAGTGTAAGATGACAAATAGTGCTTCAACTTCTGTGCTACCCAAGTTAGGGCGCAACATGTCCTCTTAAGGTGAGTGTACTTAACCTCATAAGATGTGAACTTCTTGCTGAGATAATAAATGGCCTGCTCCTTCCTGCCGGTGATGTCATGCTGACCCAACACACAACCAAATGAATTATCCCGGACTGTCAAATACAGAATCAAAGGTCTCCCCGGTTTTGGTGGCACCAACACATATGGGTTTGACAAGTACCCCTTTATCTTATCAAATACTTCGTGACACTCATCTGTCCATTTGACCGCAGCATCCTTCTTCAACAGTTTGAAGATAGGTTGTCGTAAGCTGAGCAATGAACCTGCTGATGTAATTCAACCTCCCTAATAAACTCATCACCTCAGTTTTGTTCCTTGGGGGTGGCAATTCTTGGATAGCTTTGATTTTTGACGGGTCCAATTCAATACCTCGACGGCTGACTATGAATCCCAACAATTTTCTAGATGGCACGCCAAATGCGCATTTTGCAGGATTGAGCTTAAGATTGTACCTGCGAAGCCTTTGGAAGAACTTTCTCAAATCTCTAACATGATCAGACTGCTTTCTAGACTTTATGATTACATCATCCACGTAAACCTCGATCTCCTTGTGTATCATGTCGTGGAATATGGTTGTCATTGCCCTCATGTAAGTTGCCCCAACATTTTTCAAACCGAAAGGCATGATCCTGTAGCAGTATGTTCCCCATGGTATGATGAATGCCATCTTTTCCGCATCTTCCTCATCCATTAAGATCTGATGATAGCCCGCATAACATTCCACAAAAGACCCAAGCTCATGTTTGGCGCAATTGTCAATCAGAATATGGATATTTGGCAGTGGAAAGTTGTCCTTGGGATTCGCCTTGTTGAGATCACAATAATCAACACACACCCTGGTCTTGCCATCCTTCTTTGGCACAGGTACTACATTGGCTAACCAAGTGGGATACCGAGTGACCCGAATGACTTTTGCATCGAAATGCTTGGTGACCTCTTCTTTGATCTTCACACTCATATCAGTTTTAAATTTCCTCAGCTTCTGCTTGACAGGAGGGAATGTCGGGTCAATGGGCAATTTTTGAACCACCAAATCAGTGCTTAAACCCGGCATATCGTCATATGACCATGCAAAAATATCTTTGTATTCAAAAAACGCTTTAATTATCTCCTCCCTGAGTTGAGGTTTAAGATGGACACTTATCTTAGTTTCTCTTATATTATCTGGGTCCCCTAAATTGATTGCTTCTGTATCACTCAAGTTAGGCTTGGGTTTTTCTTCAAAATGGCTTGATTCTTTACTAATCTCTTCAAAGGCCTCATCCTTATCATATTCCGATTCATTATCACACTCTATTTCTTGAATTGCTATTTCAGAATTAGATTGACTTTTAAGACTGGGCCGGAGATTCCTCATGCATGTCACGCCATTGAAACCAGCATAAAAAGAACTGTACAAGTAAGAAAAGAAAAACAAAATAAAACTATCAGGAAAGAATAAAAAGGGAAATTGCATTTCATTGAAATTAACGATAACAAGGTTTATACATCCAAACGGACGGAACATAGAATCTGAATTACAATCCTGGAATAATCCAGATAAACTGAAAGAAAATCAAAGCAAACTACCAAAACACCTTCCTAGTGGGGAGAGGAGTAGTTTTCCAATTGTTAATCTTTGCACTGGGCCCAACAAATTGCACATCCGCCTTGCTAGAACCCTCTCCAGCTTCCACCATGTTCACATTGGCGAATAACCTCTCGAACCTTTCAATCAAATCTTTATCAAGACCATCGATAGAACTGGGAACTATCGTTACTGGGCGTTTCTTAGTGTCAGGCCTCACAAATGATATGGAGAGCCGTGGGATGGGCTTTAGGAGGACCCAGGCTCTCTATTTCAACTTTCTAGCTCTTTTTATGTCTGCAACTGTGGGCTTGAACCCCAAACCAAATGTATCCAAGTTTTTGGGGAGAGACACTGGCTGTACAATACCCTGCAGAGATGCACCCAAACCCTTGCCCGGTACAAAACCATTTTTCAACATTTCAACGGCTACCATGACTGATGCACCAGCTACCCTCGAAATTGGGACACACTTCCCTTCTGGAATTTTCTCTACCGACACCGTGTCAAAAACCTGGTAGACCCAAGGACCCTTTTCGTCTTCAACCTCAATGAAGGGAACAATGGCATCACCGGGAGCACACAAATTATCCTCGTCGTGCACAACGATTTCCTGTCTATCCCATTCAAACTTTACCATCTGATGCAGTGTAGACGAGACTGCTTTGGCAGCATGAATCCAGGGTCGACCCAACAGCAGATTGTAAGAAACAGCCACATCTAGCACCTGGAATTCCATGGTAAATTCAACTGGTCCGATTGTCAGCTCGAACACTATGTCACCGACTAAATCTTTCCCTCTACCGTCAAATCCCCCGAACGTAGATATTGTTCTTGTGAATTCTTTCATCATCCACTTTCAACTTGTTCAGAGTGGAGAGAGGGCAAATGTTCGCACTAGAACCATTATTGATCAATACTCGAGTAACCACGGAATCTTCGCACTTCACCGTAAGATAGAGGGCTCTATTGTGCTCAGTGCCCTCTATGGACAACTCATCATAAAAAAAAGCGACTCGGTTTACCTCAAATATCTTGTTATCTTTTTCAAGTGGTTTACTGAGACTTTGTCAGGAACGTGGGCCTCACTCAGGATTTTCATCAAAGCCCGACAGTGCTCGTCTAAATGGATCAATAATGACAATAGTGAAATCTGAGCCGGTGTCTTCCTTAACTACTCCACAATGGAATAGTCCTGCACTTTCATCTTTCTCAAGAATTCCTCTGCTTCTTCCTCGGTCACAGCTTTCTTCACTAGCATTGGGTTATCTTTGGAGATCTTAGCTTTTCTCAACTCTTCGGGGGCAAAGCATATCCACGATCGAGTCAAACCATGGGTCTCACAAACATCTTGTTTAACCTCTTTCCCCTTGTAAGTCACTGTCACTCGTTCATAATTCCACGGGACCGCTTTACTGTTGACTATCAGTAATTGAGTTACCGGCTTGATAATGATAGGGTATGTACGGGCACCCTCCACAATTACAATAGGCTTGTTCGCCACTCCTGGCACAACCACTTTTGCTCTTTCTTGTTTTACTGCCACATCACTTGGGGTCCCTTTCTTGACTACTGCAGATGGTTCACTACTTGCCCCGCTCAACCTGATCACTGATTTTTCACTTGTTGGATTTTCAACCGACCTAACTTCACTGGACCGAATCATCATGATGGTCTATAAAGGCTTCTTGGGCTCCCCTCCCCTATGCACTATCTTGATCATATTTGTCTCAGGATGGGCCGACAACGGATTCTGGTTGATATTGGGTGCCTCCGGAGCTTGGACCTTAATCCGATTAGTATCAATGAGCTCTTGAATAATTGTTTTCAATTGCCAGCACTTCTCTGTGTCGTTCCCCGGAGCACCAGAACAATATTCGCAACTCACAGAGTGATAAAGATTCCTCGGGGGAGGGTTTGGTAGTTTTGGCTTGACCGGACTCAGCATACCCAATTGTCTCAACCTGTGGAACAAACTGGTATAGGATTCTCCCAGTGGAGTGAAGGTTTTCTTCTTTTACAAACTCTCGTTCTTAAATGCTTGGTTGGGCCGGAAACCTGATCCAGGAGGGTTTTGGTAGGCTCTTGTGCCTCTCCAAGTCACTCATTATCTGCCGGACAAATGTCACCACTGCCGCAAAGAAGGTGGTGCGAGTCATATCCTCACATGTTTGGCATTTCACTATAATGTAGTCGGCAATGGTTCTGATCCTCTCTTGGATTCTACCCTTTTCCTGAAGCAGACGTCCGACCTGTTGATTCCGGGCTTCTAACACCTGAGTATCATGGAGGTGTTGATTTTGTAACTGTTTTATTTCTTCCTCCATCTGAGCCATCAAATCATAACAGTGTTCTCTATCAGCTTTAAAATCTTTGGCCTGCTTGGCTTCTTCATTCTTGAGAGTAGTGACTTTTCTCTTCAGGCTAGTGATTGTCCCTTCATACTTTCTTTTCATTTGTTGCACAAACTGTGCCCGCTCTTTTGCATTTTTCGCCAATTGAGCCCAGACTTTTGCTAGACTGGCTTCAGAATTTTCTAGGTCTTCTTGACACTCAATGGCTTTCTTTTTTAGACAGCTTACAAGCCTTTCATCCGCTCGGCTTCACTCCATGTTTCTAGCAGCTATTTTCTTCTTCCGGATTTGGGCTTTGAGGGCTTCATTTTCCTGAGTTAGCCTTTTCTTCTCTCCCTCATCTGCGGCGACTTGCAAACCATTTTCAAACTGAAGGTCCATGAATTGCCTTTCCAACTTGCTTATGGTAGCCCTGTACTCGTTTTCTTTGGTCAACCAGTCTCATTGCACCTGTGCTCCATCGGTGAACCATTGGACATGGGGTCTCTTTGTGGGCCTTTCGGGCTCATGATGAACTCGGGATCTTTTACCATACCAAGCAGTGTAACTAAGCTCCACATCGCCTCTGGATAGATCTCGTACTTGAGTTCTAGGCTCGAAGAATCTACACTGATGCCAAATCCGATGCACTTTTTCTTCTGGAAAAGCGGCTTTTGGTTCCAACTCAATAACCTACCGACTCAAATCCTCATCGTGTGGGATGGTCTGGTATTGGCCTAACTGACGTAGAACTCGGTGCGGAGCATAAGGCTGGATACTCCGAAGACCCATCAACAGCAGAAAACATACCTCAGCCGACATATAAATTACTTCACTGACCGAGAGCCACCCGAATGTCCATTAGACCTAATTTGCAGTCAAAGATCTCAAATGAGCATGCCATGCTTCCGTACCATCTGGGAACTCATAACCCTCTACCCTTTTTTCATGTTTTTCAATGCACTCGAGGCCAGTCATACCACAGCTCAAGTATCTGGGATGGTGGCAAAGGTGTTCCTCCATCCATAATTGTAACAGCATATTGCACCCTTCAAAGAACTTTCCCCCTTCTCAACAAAATGTCAGAGCTCGGTAAATTTCTGCCAAAATCATCGGCACTATAGTCCCGTTTGCCTTTTTCATCATAAAGTCGGCTATCCCCACGAGTCCCAACTCTATGTTCCCGTCTTTTCTGGGGCAAATCAAAATACCCAGGAACGCCACTATAAAAGCTAATCCTCTCCGAGCTTCCCACTTGTCTTGGTTTCCCGCGTGAGTAAGACCGGTATCTGGCGTCTCGAAGCCATAAGGATTCCCGTAACGTCGGTACAAAAAGTAGAAGGTACATAATCCTTTGACCAAATTTCCGTCTCGGATGTCCCGACTGATGCTTAACAAGTCCAAAAATTTGTGAGGGGTTACTGTTCTCGGTGCTACCGGGTATTGATTTCTATGATTCCCCTCGAAACCGGCATAACCTTCTATTTCTTCCAGTGTAGGAGTTAACTCGAAATCAGCAAAGTGGAATACATTATGTGCTGGGTCCCAAAATGGTACCAAGGCCTCAATTATGTCCTTTCTCGGCTTAACCTTCAAGAGCCCGACAAGACCACCCAACGCTTTTGTCACAACTTTCCTGCTATAGTCCCCCAAATCATGCCACCACATATGTAGCTCCAACGGGATGTCTTCACGGACTGAGAAAGGTTCATTTTGAATTGTGCTCATCCTGCACATTTATTAAGGTAATTTTAATTAAAAAAAACTATGACTCATTTTGACTCAAGAAAAATGATCTTTTTTTCAAAATTTTCACAAAAATATCCGGCTTTGCCAATACGGCCTTTCAACACTCCGAAAACGACGATTTTAAGGCTGTGTTCGCTAACCGTCAAAAACTTTAAAAATGACCAAAGGTGGCTATTCTTGCAAAAACGGCCTTCCGGCGCCCTTTTGGGGACATTCGGCTATTTTAGACAAGAATAGCATCACCTTACTTATTTGCAATAAAATTAAAATTTTTGTTCTTTTTGGGCTATTTTTGCAAAAAGGAAGTTGGACCCGATGGGGATTGCCTACATATCTCACACCCTGTGAGAATCAAACTGGCGTAGTTCAGGCAAATAAAATAAAACCAACTATTTTTCAAAACAAAATCCTTTCTTTTTTTCTTTTTTTTTTCATTTTCTCAAAAAAAACTTCGACAGAGTTTCAGTACCAGTTGGACATTGGTTTTTCCAAAACAGGTGATTTAACTCACTTAACCCTCACATTGCTATTTTCTTTTTTCCAACTTTCTCCCATTATTCATAAGTCGGTCAACATGCAAATCCAAATCAAATAAATGCACAGGTAGCAAATAAGATGCATCAAAATAGTCTTTTCATTTTTGGTATACCTGTCCTAGACAGACCCAACCCCTGTATTGAGTCTCCAAAGTCAGATGCACATGATGTAGATAAGCATTCCTACTAGGGATCTGACATGAGGTGTGACAATACTAGGTTTCAAAACCTGGGTTTATTGTTCTAGACCTGGCTTACCCGAGCGAACAGCTCGAGCCGAGGGAGGACAGCATACCGGGAATACAGAAGCTTCACCGGCTTTGCAACTTGTCCGAACCTCATTCTAAAATTTGGGATATGACTCTAACAGAAAAGAAGTGCACACTTCCCAGATGATTTAGAAGACTCAGAGAGAAGAAGGGTTTCGTAGCAGTTTATATACAGTTCACAGAATATCAAAGCGGTAAAAACAACACTTAGCACATTTGGCCCAAACATGTAACAAAATCAAATAATTAATAAAGCCAACTATATCAATTCATCTAAGCTCGAATTCTGAATCCTGAACCAGAGATTCTGGGTTCGATCCCCAGCAGAGTCGCCAGAGTTGTCACACCTCCTTTTTTCTACACCCCGAGAGGGTATAAGGGAGTTTTTCCAATTAAAGGACAATCGAAACAGGATTTATTTATTTGAAGGATTCAGAGTCTCCACTTGGGATGCTTTATGGTGTCTCAAGTCACCAGTTCAAATCCCGAATCGAGGAAAAGATTGACATTGTTTTACAATCCGCGAACCAGAAATCCAGGTAAGAAATTCTGTTAACCCCGGAGAAGGTGTTAGGCATTCCCGAGTTCCGTGGTTCTAGCACGGTCGCTCAACTGTTATTATTGGCCTATTATCTGATTTTAATACATGTTTTAGCCTATGGTATATTTTAACTTATTAACCGCTTTTAATTCATTTTTAGGAAGATTTCAATGTTATACAAAACACGTCTTTGGATCATGCCACATTAAATGCACCCACAATCCGCGACATATTTTATTTAACATTGTTAGGATTTGGATTTGGGTCACATGAAATGCACACCCGAGTTTAAGGAAGTTAATTATTAAAATAACGCGCCAAAAGCAACTACGCGTTCTTAACTTTGAGAGGGCCATGGAAAAATTCGTTAAATGGCGTGCCTCGATTTCTAGGGATAAACAAGATTAATTAAACAAGGGCCATGCAATTGAGATTTTTGTTCAGCACGGCACATCTCGATTCATTCTAACCAAAAGATTTCTAAACTAACTCATGAGGTCCATTAATTGTATGCTTGGCTAATATGGCACACCTCAAATTAATTACCACAGATAACTGAACTAACATGGTTTAAGGCCGAGGTACGCAACCATTAGAGAAAGGGGAGAGGGGCGTTAGGATTTCAGGAGTTAGACCACCTCTATTAGTTAACATCAGCAACAATAAAACTTTGGGCTCAAGAACAAGCCCATGACAAGTGAAAATAGCTAGACCAAATTAAGCAGAAGCCACCACTGCGAAAAGACGGGGTTAATACCAATTCTGCATTAGACTATCAAGCAATGATTCTCCTTAGTCTAGTGTCCATATCCTACTACGATAGTATTCAGAATCTAAAACTACAACATTAATCAATTCGTGGGAATAGAGCCTATATATCTAATGGAGACATGCTGCAAATTTTCACGACAAAGCATAATGAGATTAATTCACCACCTATTTTAGCTCTTAATTAACAACTTAAACTCATATTCATGAGGCGTCCATGCTTTTATACTTAAAGAATGAATATCTCAGAAATAAATAAACCAATTCAAAACTCTTGTTAAGTTCACAAAGGGCTCAAACAACAGTATAGAAGAAACTGAGAGCACACTCTGTTTTCTCACATTCAATATCAAATCCTCATATTTGCCAAAGCCATGAAACATACATCCAAACCAAACAAATTTAATTAGTTAAACTAGTAGTCCCAGTCCATAATTAATACATACATAATTGATTAGTACTCTTGACTTAAATGTACTCATAAAAGTCCAAATCTAGCATAATGTTAGAAAATCCAACTTCAAGTTTCACATTACATGGTTATCAAAATAGATGTGATACAAACTCTCCACTAAATACAAGAACATTTCTTCAGATTCAGAGACTAAAGATTCAGAGAAAAGGAAAAAGAAGAACTAAATTATGATTAACAAACTAATGCTAAGCTCCACAATTCCATTTTCATTTCACCTTTCAAGTCAAGCATTCACATTATACAAGTTTTCGAGCATGTACCTGGAAATTGAGAAGGAAAAAGAGGTGAACAATCAGCAATAAACAGTAGCAGAGGACAACCCCAGATTCAACCAATTGACCAGTGAAATTAACTCATAAAAACCAATTGAACAGTAACCTAACAACAGAATTCAACCCAGAATTTTTCAAACAAAAAAACCCAAATTCAAACCATTTCAATCCCAAAATCCGAGTTTGTGCTCTTTCAGAGGTTTTTAAGGAGTTCTCACTAATGAAAAAGGATCAGAAATTTTTAGTTTTTTAGAATTTTAGTAAAATCCTCAGCCGTTTCAGTTTTTCAGATTTTTATCTCTTTATCCCCCCTGTTAGTGAAGTAAGAGTGCCTTTATATGCAAACTGTTAGGGCATCAGAAATAAGCTAAATTTTGCACATAAAACCTTTCAGAATTTTCATTTTTGCTCAAGTGCCCTTAGCTCAAAAATTAGATTTTCACATTAGTCCTAAGGCCAGCTTCTGGGAAGCTTCCTAAATCAGTTATAATAGATTCCCTTACCTAAATTCCATAGACTACCCTTAAAACCCCTATCAATTACCCTAACTTACCTCATGGGTCAAGTCGACCCAGTAAATTAAACCCAACTAAACGGGCTTCTCTTGCAGATGAGTCAGAAATGACCCAAAGCCCAAACAACCACTGATCCAAACTAGCTTCTGTGATTTTACCAAGAGTAGGAGAAAACAAACATTTACATGATTAGAAAACTAAAATTTAACTACATGCCTGATTAATAACACAAATAGGCAGGGAACAAAACTAATTAAACTAAACTAATAAGACTATCACCAAATGGGAAGATCAGAGATTTAACTATGACATTAATAAACTCAACAGGGCAAGAAAATTGGAGAACAATTTTTTTTTACGATTTGAAAAAGAGATAGAGGGAACAATCGAACAGAAAACAAATCAAACTCGAAAAACTTGTCAAGTTTTCAACCAAAGAAACAGGAGAAGAAAAGAGGAAGGACAAAAGGTGAAATAAAACAAAAAATGGACACAAAGATGAATGAAAACTCACCGATTAAACTCGAAATTACACTTGATATACTGATTCACACGGAACTGATGTTGCTCACTTGTTCTCTGTCAAGAACAGACGAATAGCATCAGTTTTGTAGTGCATCAGCCTCCTAATCGTGGAAAACAAAGGCTTGGGTCGATGCACGCCACTGGATTCAATTGGAAATTGATCTTTGAACTTTAGGGCTCGAGCTTAGATTTAAGATTCGATGAGATTGAGAGGGATTCGAGGGGAGCTATGTTGATATTTGGAAAGAGGAAGGTGAGGGAGTTCAATGGTGTTACTTTGGGGTTGGTTGGAGGTGGCGCCGCCACCGGGGAGTGGAGAATTTAGGGGTGGCGGTAGGGTTTTGCTCGATTCTCTGAAGATAGGGTGAGAGAGATGAGACGAAAGGGGGGGGGGAGGTGAAGGCGTTTGGATAGTTTTATATTAAGGGAACCTCAGTTCTTGGCCGTCTGATCATACGATATCAACGACTCAGATTGCAAGCTTGGGAAACGGGGTCGTTTTGGTTGGGGGGATGGGTTGGACCGGTTCGGACGGGTATGGGCTGGGTCTAACCGGGTCTTGGGAGGGGAAATTCACTTGGGCTTGGGGGGTTTTAATTAAAACAGGCCCAAAACTCCATCTCTTCAATTCCTTTTTCTTTTTTCCAAATTAATTCCTTTTATTTCAAGCTCTCTCTCTTTCTTTTTAATTAATTTTTCTAAAATAAAAACTCAAGTAAAACCCAAACAAAATCCTAAATTAAATCAATCCTAACATATTAAGTTAATTAATTCTAATTAAAACCAAATTAAGCGGAAAACCAACAAAATTCAAAGATTAAAAATAAAAGTGCAAAAATATCATTTTTGTGATTTTTCCCATTCGTATAAAATAACTAATTTACTACTTAATTCCAAAACACAAAGTTAGATCCTAAATGCAAATGCAACATATTTTTGTACTTTTCATTAATAAAATAAACATGCACAGACAACTGCAAACAATTAACAAAAGGCTACAAAAAATAATGGGAAAATTTAGTTTTTATGGAATTTGTGGGAGTAATTCATATAGGGCAAAATCACGTGCTCACAGTAGGAACTTTATTTTACGTTACCTTGAAACAGCCTCTCTACCTATGCGACTATGCGTACACTCTATCCTCCCCAACCTCTACTGATAGGAATTCATTGGATTGTTATTGTCGTTGGTGGTGGTGGATTAATGAATATGTTTAAACTTAAAACTCAAAAATTAACATGCTTCGTGTCATTTGCTGTGAAAGGTTGAAGAATTAATATTAATTTAATAATACTAACTAAACAACGACTATATTAAAAAGTTAAAAGTTATTACAATAAAGAGTTCATAGTTAGCTTTATGATAATTTGTTAGAGTTCTAAAGTTTCGGATAAATGGTTCAAATAATCTTTATGATATTCAAAAGTTAAATGTCATAAAATATTGAAGTACACGTACATACAACACAAGTGAGCAGCATACACTCTCAAACATAAAATAGATATGCTTCAAACTTAGTTTATCTTCTTATGATAATAATGAGAAAGGCATTAGACTAGACATACTTCTTTTAGTAAGAGGAAGTCTTTCTCTTTTTACAGGCTCTAAAAATATTGGGAACCACTAGAGCTGAAATGTCAGCATTTGGCCCAAATTATTTTAAGAGGCTGGGCTACAATGGGATTAACAAGTCGGACAAAAGGGAGTGACCATGCAGAATGGAAATTTTACCTCCTATACCAAAAGTATACATTCTATTTATTATAAATCAAAATTATTTTAAAATATTATTTTTTATAGCTATCTTATATATTTTATAGCAAAATAGGTATTTATGGTATACATTACCGTTAAGGCATTAAATACGCTATTTATATTTTTTTCTCTATCTTTATTTTAGTTGACACACAATTTTCTCTCAAAATCTCAGCAAAATACTTCTTCTTTCTCTCTCCATGATCTCTCTCTCACAGCAAGATTGTAGTAATTGTTAAAGCACGATTCTCTCTCATAGCACGATTCTCTCTCACATTCAGCGTTTTTGCTCCAAAAACTCGTGGTAATTGTTACAGTTTTTGGCCTGTTCACGCCAAATTACTCTGACGTTCTTCTTTTTTTCTTCACTTTTTTTTAATTTTCACCATTGTTAGGTTTTCGGCAAGAAACTTCAAATTATGGTTGATTCAGCAACTCCGAAGAGGGTATACTTCAATATTCGAATCACTCAAGAAGAACCTTTATTTGCATGTTCATCGGCAAACAGAAAGCCGAGAGGCGAAAAAATACGCAATGACCCTATGAAACAAGATCAAGATGAGAAATCTTAGAAAAAATCAACAATTCTTGATGTTCCTCAAGTTTCTATACAAAACTTAAATGTGAAAAAGAGAAGAAAACTTATCGATGTTGCTTTTGGGAGCAAGGAAAAAGAGGTCGCTAAAGGAAGTAGTTCGAAAACACGGACGAACAAGGTGATTTAATTTTTTTTTCTTTTCATACATGTATTTTGTATAGTTCTATAACCTCCCTACTTTTAATTATACATGTAGTTATTTTTTTATTCTGCATACACTGATTTTAGTTTGTACAGTAATTTTTATTTTTTTATTTAGGTGTATTTGAGTTCAGAAAACAATAATTTTAAATACACCAACATTTCTTCATTATTGCCATAACTCAAAGTTGTATTTTTTCCATAATCAGTGTATTTAGATGTATTTATGACTGAGTTCAGTATTCATATATTCACTGTTTTGTATGTACTATATTTTATATACAATAAAAATAATGTATTCATATATACACATATTTATCTGTATTTGAAAACACAAACAACCTATGTTAAAAATAATTAAAGTAATGTACCAACCTAACTGTATTCATCTGTATTTTCAAGCATGTAATTATCTTTTTTGTGGTGTTTGTATGCAGGAAATAAATTTTTTTATTAAACACCCGCCTACTTCATCACCGCATATTGGTTCCTATACTAACATCGACATAATCTTCCACCTCAAAGAAAAGTTTAGTCCAGAGCAACACAAACTATTTGGTAATACCTGTTTTGGTATATTCCTCGATATGAAGCATTGTGAGGTTCATCAGTTGTTTAGGTGCTTCATAATTCTAGAGCTGCAAGAAAGAGCTATTGGCTCATTTCTAATACATGTGAATGGTACAATATTATGATTTTTACTCATTGAATTTGCATTAGTTACTGGTCTAAATTGTGTCCGTGATGTTGACGATTTTAAGTTTAACACAAAGAGGTCTAACTGGATTATGGAAACATATGTTGTCGGAGCAAAGACTGTTAAGAAGACTGATTTGGTAAACTGCTTTAATGACAAGAATTAGGATTTTGAACGATGGAGATGGCACTAAATAGTTGTATTGTATTTCATACATTTATTCACTTTATCCAGTGAAAAGAATTGCACAACCATCCCAAGGCTACATTTTGATTTAGTCGAGAGCCGAAGATATTGTGATTACCCATGGGGTAAGGAGGCATTCAATGATTCAATGCACTTCTCAAATCTATTGGCTAGAAGATGGATTCCCAGAAGAAGTATTACATGATAGCTGGGATGCCTCTCATTATGAAAGTATATTATACGAGTGTTGTTCAAAGGTCGACCCCAAAATTGCACTCTGAGTTGATAACCGAATTCCAGAATACCCAATTGGAAGTTCACTGACAACAAACCAACATTTTCTTACTTGATGAACAACATGTTCAATGACAAGGGAAACATGATAATTTATTATTATTTAATTGATTGATATTTTATATAACATATGTTTCTGTAATTAAATATATTATTAAAATTCAATTCAAAATACAATTCAATACATCATAGAGTTATGTCCATGTTTTTACAAATAAAAAAATACAGCAGAATACATAATACAACAATACAACTTTCACATTCAATATATTGTTATCCATTTTTTACAGAATACATGTGAATACAAGTACATACATGTTTGTCCATATATAGATATACAGTAACTTAAGAGTGATACAACAAATGTGATTTATATTGAGTGTATTTTTGTTTTCAGATAAAATATAACAACATTCAACCAACTGTTAGTGAGCTTGTAGTTATTTAGGTGCCTCCAGATGCCGCTGATGTAGACTAAAGTCCTCTTCATACAGACCACAATGAGGAGGATTCTGATGACTTTAGTCCTACACACCTCCTTCAGCTTAAGAAGACATATGATGCCAACGTTGGTCCATCATCATCACCACCTCTTAAGAAGCATAAACAACAGCTAATTGATCCCTCAACTGCAAAGAGTCCAATATCACATGTGTCTGCTAAACCTCATGTCAAGAATCTTCCTGCTATTAAGAATGAAATCAAGAAAACTATATTGAGGGATAAGAAGTCAATTGATACTAAATCTGATTATTTGTCTGTCTTGAGGCAGGATCTAAACTCATTCAAGATTTTTGTAAGTATTGTTAGTACATATTCATATTTACAGTATATGTCTTCGCTTTCTTGTATATTCTAACCCCTTTCTAATTGATGGTTTAATTATCAGGTGATGTGCGAATTCACTTCTCTATGGACATTGATCAATGACAATTTCAAAAAGCTTTCTGAAGATATTAAAGCCAGTCAGAATACAGAAAAAGTATATCAAAGAAAGAAATATACTTGGAGACACAATGGTGGTATTCAAAAGTAAACCGAGGACAACTTGTGTGACAATCCGGGAATTCAAATACAATATGATACAGCTGTCGGGGAGACTTCAGAGGTTAATTTTTTTTTGTTGTTTAGTATATATGTAGTATAATGATTTATGTTTAATCAGTATATTTTGATGTATTGATTATTGAGTTACGTATTAATATTTTCATGATTTCCTGATGTATATCTTTAACAAGTTATTAATATTCTTCAGTTTAATCATGTATATAGTAACATACATAAGTCAAAATATAGTTATATACATGAGAATACAATGTTATACTTGTGAATACAGTGATATACTTAAGTATACACATATATAATACATGTGAATATAGATATAGACATGTCTACCAACATACAGATGTACATTTATTGTATTTTTAAAAAAATAATATATATATATATGTCTGCCAACATACACTGAATTTGGTACTTTATATTTATTCTAATCTTCTACACATATCTTAAGGATGCGGAAAAGAAGCTGACTAACGACATTCCTGCCGATGAATTTCCACATGGTAATTTAAGTGGAGACACATTAAAAGCCTCTACAAAGCAGATTCCTGACTGTGGTAATTTTAGATATGAAGGGCCTACTTTATCTGAGGTGCCGAGTGTGATACCACCCAAAACTGATGATGATTTATCCGATGACCCAAATAGAATACAATATGATGTCCTACATCTTGCCGCTCAAATGTCTGGATAAATATATGTGTCCCAATTTGAGTTGGCCAACAAGGACCTTCCAAGGCAGATTCCTAAAACAAGAATTGTGATACATCCTGCAACTAAACTTGCTGATTCACCGCTGTTACCTTTGCACAGGAATCGATGTCCAAGTTGATGAAATTCTTCGCCTTACGAGACAAACTTTGACTCAGCAGTTAGTAACTTTGTATACAAATATACATTTTGATTTTCTCACTAATATCCTATTAACTTCTATCAAACTATAATTTATATCACCGTGTTTACTATAATTAGATGTCCCTATTTATGACTCCGATGAACTGCAGGTAGTTCAGTGAAGTTGACTCTCAGTTTTGACAAAACAATCTCTTTGAAGATGATTGTATCACGGGGCCACATCATACTTTAGTCATTCAAGTATTCGAGAAATGGGTTCGTGATGGCCTGCTTGCTAAACATGATCAAAGGTAAGCTTTGTTCGATGTATAACTTATGGTTACCTTTTATAATATGAAGACTAATGTTTTCTTTGTTTGTAAATCCTTTTAGGAAGGATAAAGATGACCATTACAAGAAACACAGGTCAACACTGCCTAAATAGTTGGATTTTGGAGTTCATGAAGTCACTCGCAAAAATTGATTTTACCTTCTACATTTGACAGGCAACAATGGAATGACGATGTAAGATATATCTCTTATACATTCAATTTACTTATATTCAATATTTACATTATTTGTATTCACTATATTTCTATTTATATTCAGTGTATTTAAATTTTGTATTCAGTGTGTTTCAATATTTGTATTTTACTATTGTATTCATTATATTCAATGTTTGTATTTGTATACGGTAAAATCGGATGGTCCAATTTTCCATCGTTACGACGTCTCGAAAGCTCAAATCACGGTCGAGTTTCATCCCTCGAGGGCCATCAACACTCGACCTCAAAGCGGTACGGACCGATGGTTACAGGGGGAAAGTGGGGAGTTCCCAAGGCATGAAGCTAGAGCCGACAAAGTTTGTTAGGCTAGTCTGAGCCCGCATCATGGCGTTAACTAGTTGTCCCATCTCCATATCTTTGTAATAAATGTACTCGTACTATGTTGGGATTTTCCCTCATATATAAAGGAGATCCTTGTCATTTTGTAAACATTTGTTGCTCAATACTAAAGATACAAGAACATTCTCTCTGCTCTCTAACATATTCTCTTGATCTCATTACTTCATTTACTGCTCGTATTTATTGTGTTCTACTTAAAGTTCATCATTTATTGCTTATTATTGGCCATAAAGAGCCATCATTGATTTATTTATCACTGTTAGTCTCCATCGACCACCCTCGATATCTCCCACCCGAGCTTTAGACTCGACCCCAAGGCCCTCGAATAGGCAAGCTCGAGGCCCTAATTGACAGTGATTCGGTTTGGTTAACATCTTGTTTTTAAGCTCTTATCTCGTTTCTAAGTCTTTCACATAGCATCTATTACCCTACTAACTAGCATAAAAGTAGATCATGTATTTTTAGTACCACTAAATTAAATTTAATTGTTATTACTATTTTCACGATAAATAATTTGGCCCCCACCGTGGGGCTAAAAATAATAGTGATTATTTTCTTGCTAGTTTAACTACATAACGCAAGTTATCTTTCACACTTTTTCTTGCCCAAGATCTTTGATTTCAGGTCAAAATGTCTGACTCAATGAACAACGATCTTGAAAACCATAGAGAAAATGGTATGGATGTTCCAGGTGTTGGTGTACCACCACGGAACCCTGAGAATGCACCAGAAACGATTCCCGTGGGCGCGGTCTCACACAATGCTCAACACGTCGATGTAAGCTCCCACACTAACAGGGGCATGCACCAAGGAGACCAACAAGAAGCTCAGAAAACCCCGGCTAGGGAAGAACGGAGGTTATCCTTCACGTTATTTTTGAAATGTTGCAGGCACAACAACTAGCGATTACTCAGCTGCAAAGTCACCAGAAAACTCCCAGCACGGTAGCACCGGGGACGGCTCCCCCAACCGAGCAGGTACCAGAGAGATCAAGCAACAACGGGTCGGTGTCCGACCCCGCCATCGTAAAAATGCTCGAGGAACTCACAAAGAGGATCGAATCGGGCGTGAAGAAGATAGAAGCCAACGACAAAAAGGTCGAGACCTACAACTCCAGGGTTGACCAAATTCCGGGCGCACCCCTGATCCTGAAAGGTGTGGATTCGAATAAGTTCATACAAAGGCCGTTTCCAGAGGAAGTGGCTTCAAAACCCATTCCAAAGAAGTTCAGAATGCCAGACCTTCCGAAATACAATGGAACCTCAGACCCCAATGAGCACGTTACTGCTTACACTTGTGCAGTGAAGGGCAACGACCTAAATGACGACAAGATCGAGTCCGTCTTGCTAAAGAAGTTCGTGGAAACACTCTCGAAAGGGGCCATGATGTGGTATCACAACCTAGCTCCTAACTCTATAGACTCATTTGCCATGCTGGTAGATTCTTTCATAAAGGTACATGCCGGTGCCATCAAAGTAGCAACGAGGAAATTCGAAGTCTTCAAGATCAAGGAGAAGGAGAATGAAATGCTGCGGGAGTTCGTATCTCATTTTCAAATGGAATGAATGGAGTTACCACTAGTCTCTGATGACTGGGCAGTGCAGGCCTTCACTCAAGGTCTGAATAAACGAAGCTCGGTGGCTTCGAAGCAGCTGAAATAGAATCTGGTTGAATATCCCGCCGTGACCTGGTCAGATGTTCACAATCGATATCAATCAAAAATTAGGGTCGAGGACGACCAACTAGGGCCCCCCTCGGGCTCGGTATACCCAAGCAGGCTTCTGGCGAAGGAGCCAAAGTCGAACAAAGAAATATACCAGCCATATACTGAAGACAGGAGAAATGCCCCGAGGCGCAACATACCCCACAATGATCAAAGGATGGACCGAGACCAGAATCCTCGGGGACTTGTCAACAGAGCTGGGTTTGATAGGTACACAAGACCGACGGAAGCATCTCGCTTGTCGGAATACAACTTCAACATTGATGTATCAGACATCGTGTTCGCCATCAGTAAAATTAGAGACACTAGATGGCCAAGGCCTGTAAAATCGGACCCTTCATAAAGGAACCACAACTTAGAGTGTGAATTTCACAACACACACAGTCAAAGGAGCAAAGATTGCCGACAACTCTAGGAAGAGGTAGCCCGACTACTCAGCAAAGGTTACCTCCGGGAATTCCTCAATGACCGAGCCAAAAATCAGTTCCGGAAAAGAGAGGCGACCAAAAAAAATGAAGCAAATGAGCCGCAACATGTCACCTATATGATCTTTTAAGGTGTCGGTGCCCTGCAGGAGCCCACAATCAAGAGAACAAAAACATCCCTCACCAGGAAAAAGCAAACTCGAGACTTTATCTCAGCCCCATAACGATGCACTGGTAACTTCTTTTCTTGTGGATACATTTCAAATTAAGCTTGTGCTTGTGGGTCCAGGTAGCTCGGCCAATATTATCAGGTCGAGGGCAACAGAGCAGCTTGGGCTGCTTGACCAAATTATGCCCGCCCCTCGTACCTTCAACAGATTCAACATGGTGATGTTTCCGAATGAACAAACAACGGGTCGTACCGTATCCTTCGAGCAGATAACTGAAGGCCTACCGAGGTTCAAAGCGCCATTTCCACTGAGGTACAACCATCTCCCTTTCCAAGTTACACCTCATACTCACTTTTATGCAGGTGCTCGACCGAGACAGTCGAACCGTTAACCCAGCTCGAAGACCTTAAGGTTTTAAATCATCTGTTGCACTCTTTTTCTTAGAACGAGTTTTTATCCCGAAAAGGATTTTACCGGCAAGGTTTTTAACGAGGCAACATCTATATGCTACCTAAGGAAAACTCAACAAGTATTCAAGGATTCTTTCGCAATCAACCTCGAACACTGGGGGGCATCCCCCCAGAAGGTCACCTACTCGGAGAAGACAAGATGCGCTAAGTGGGCTCTTGGTAAAAAAATAATGTACAGGGCCAAACAATCGAATGAACCGTGTCCGCATAGAACAACCGAGCCTCCAACAGCAAAAACATGTATACTTGTATCAAGTAATCAAAGAATACTTCCCAAAAGCATTTTGCATGTCAAAGAAGCTCGACATTCTTTGCAAAAATGGCCCAAAGCCAAAAAACATCCCGAATACTCGGGGACTGGCATCAACAACTCGAAACAGTACGACCCCCGGGTCGGAGCTTCAAACTCGTAAGCCCTCAATGAGATAACAATAAGATCACAAAGCAACTCCAGAGCCAAAAACGTCCCGAACACTCGGGACTAGTGTCGAAATTTCAAGGCTACATGACCTCTGGGTCTGAAACTCCAAAATCACAAGCCCTCAATGAGGCAATACCAAGTTCACAAGTAATGGCTCTCGAGCCAAGAAACCCTCGATGACTCGGGGACTATCGTCAATTGCCATCTCCATCGACTTATCAAAACCCAAGGCTGTAAGGCCACATGCGGGCAACCTCGGTCTCGTAAGACCTACATAAGGCAACAACAATATCTATAAGACCTCAAACAAGGCATGAACCATACTTGTACCAAGTATCCAAAACTATAAGACCTTAAAGGCATGTAAAACTTGTAAGACCATACTAAAGGAATAAACCCGATCTCAATGTTTAGGCTATATATCGAACTTGTAAGACCCCTAAAAAGGCATACCCTAGATATAGACGCCAAAACTACTTCACTCCAGACTTAAAGGCTCCGGCCAAGCACAAATGACGCCGGTTATCAAGCTATACCAGTCAAACTAACGCGACTCGGGGATGCCCGACCATCGCTATAAAATCACAGGCCTTCAATTACTTCTAATATACTTCTAAAAGAACCGGTTAAACAGGCTACCCTCGACATAGGAAAAAGAGATTCGACCATGTCAGCTCCTAAACACTGGCTTTGATCATCGCCACATAACGACTCACAATCGAGGTATTTTATTAAACCGTCAAAGAGTCAGGCAAACACTATTTCAAAAATTCCTTAACAAGGGAAAGATAAAGCCTATATTAGAGGTCGCATCGACCCAAGGCGTAAGAGCCATTGTCGCCAACCCACATAAAAGGTCGCATCAACCTAAGGCATAAGAGCCATTGTCGCCAGCCCACATAAAAAGTTGCATCGACCTAAGGCATAAGAGCCATTGTCACCAGCCCACACAAAAGGCTGCACCGACCCAACGCGTAAGAGCCTAAGGGCCAGCTTGAAATTCAAAAACTTGAGGGTCGAATGAGCTCGAGTTAAAACCGGATCCGTAGACTGAACCCGAAACAGTTAACTAAATATGCCTAAGAGCAAACGCGTAAGAGCCACTGTCACCAGCACTAAAACCAAAGGTCGCATCGACCAAACACGTAAGAGCGTACGGGCCAACTTAATAAGCCTCAGGGCCATACCACAAGTCTAAGGATTCCTTCTAACTTAAAAACCAGTTCATCTAGCTAAAATCAAGGCAAAAAGAAATGCAAAATAAATGAAACTGCGAGGCTTTCCTTTTATACATACATGCGAGAAAATACAAGTTCCATTTACATCATACTTCGAAAGTACTATGTACAAAATTAGAAAATAAAATCTACGTCCCCCTTGGGGTCTATGGCCCATCGGCCTCATCCTCGCTATCCTCGTCGTCGGACAAAAGTGACTTAGCGCCACGTTCATCCGCCTTCGCCCACTTCACCTCTTCCGAGAGGTCAAAGCCCCTAGCATGAATCTCCTCGAAGGTTTCCCTTCGATACTTACACCGAGCATATTCCTTGCTCCTGCCCTCACGGCCAAGAGTCCTTCTCAGCCCAACTTGGGCATCGGCAGCGTCTTTCAAATAGATCGCCACTTTTTGGTCAGCCTTAGTTCGGCTCATTACAGCTTCACCTTGGGCATCCACAACCTCGATCTTTATCTTCAAGAGCTCAGACTCAAGCTTCGTAATCATATCTGTTCAAACCAAGCTATTATCATGAGCTAAGCGAAGTTGAACCTCAAGGGCGAAAGCTTTAGCCATAGCACCTTTCTCCGTCGCAACCTGAGCGTCCGCTTGAGACTTTAACTTGTCATACTCGTGCTTGGCTCGACCAACCTCGTCCTGAAGGTGATCCAAATCCTCTATCCTTTTCTGCAACTGAAATAAATGAAATATTAGCCTCAGGAGCTAAAAAAAGGAACGCACACTCACTCGGAACAAAAACTACCCGCTCCTTCAAGTAGCTCTCATAATTTAAGCTTCGACTTGCCTCATACTGTAAGTGTGCCAACTCGACTTCCCTTTCATAGCAAAGGAGCCTAAGGGTTTTCTCCTCATCCAGAGCTTTCTGCAGCCTGGCCTCATGGTGAAGCAACTCAGACTTAAGCTTGTCGAAGGTCTGCAAAAGAGAACTCAATAAGGAAGGGAAGGCACGAAACTCGAAAGGCCTGTGCCAAAACTCACCACAGAGTGAAGCCGATGGGCTTCCTCGAAGGTCGAGCGCACTTCTGCTAACCTAGCTCCCTCAGTTCCAAAAGAGTCGACCCTAGTCGAGGCACAGTCACTCTGTGCATACGACCTCGGGTTTCGAGTGTCCCTAAAAGTACCTTCGATGGAAAAAGAAGACGGTAGTGGAGGAGAAACTACATTTCCAAAACCAGGAATCATAGGTGCGGTAGGCTCAGTCAATACTTCCACTCCGAGCCCTCGGTCCAGGTTTGCCTTGCTTTGAGCGTCGTCGCCCTGCAGAGGCATCTCTCGCTTATTGTTATCATTCTTTAGCCCGGAAGCTGGCAATCTTCCTCCCTCTCTAAAAGGGCACGACCTTGCTTTGAGGGACTCCCCAATGCCTATGATGACAGAGTTAGTATGCAGAAAGAAAAGGCGCCCTTCCGAGGAAAAAAACCGTGGTGTTTTGCCTCCCACCTATCCTTAGATAAAGCTTGCCACTTATGCTCATTGTAAGTCAAGTGTGTCGCCAACTTCCGAACCCAATCTGAGAGATCGGGAACCTCGCCCGGCATCCACGAAATCATTGCAGAAAAAGAAAAGAAGGTGCATTCACGAAGCCAGCCTTCGCCATAAACAAAACTAAGATGGCACGAGTGTACCACTTACGTGTAAAATTCCATTCCTCAGGAAATGGCAGAAACTTCACTGGAATAATATCGACAGTCCATATCCGGACTAATCAGCTCATCCACCCCCGATCTCCATCTTCTTCGTCGTCAACAACAAAAGGCATAGTGGATCGGCATCGCAGGGTCAGCAGGCCTCGATGATGAAAGGGTCGATACAGCCTGATGAGGTGATTAAGGGTGAATTCAAGACCTGCGTCTTCCGCAAAGAACCTCATCATCAACACTATCCACCAAAATGATGGGTGAATCTGTGCCAAGGTAACCTGATACTTTCGGCAAAAGTCAAGCACAACCCCATAAGGGGGCCCAGCGTGAAAGGATACATGTACACATTCAAAAACCCCTCGGCACAGTCCGTAATACTCTCATCCGGGGAAGTACCTGCAGTACTACCTTTTCCCCCCATTCGCAGTCTTTCCTCTCCTCTCCTATTGAAAAAGTAAACTTCAAGGTATGCTCCCGTTGATCTTGAGCATCGGGGTACTTTTTTGATGAAAAGTCCCCTCTCGAAGTAAAATGCCCCGAGTCAGGCCCGCCTGGCATCAGCGGCGCTCCACCAACAAGGCGAGAACCGGAGGCAAAACTTTCTTCTCCCTGCTGAACGGATCCTAATGTAACAGTCATGATTGCAGCAAAATTAGAGAGCTGGAGCAGGATTTTAGGCAAGGGCGTTAATACTGAAATAATGAAAGGCCTAACGTAGGAAAAAAGGGTAACTACTCAGAATGGTGGAATCTTCAAAAGGGCAGAAACAACCCTATATACGGAAAAAGCGGCGACGATCCGCCTGCCTTAGAGGCCGATTAAAATGCTGGCCAAAATCACTTTGGGAAGATGTGCCGAAAGGATCACCTCGGTCACTTTGCAGCCGTGTCATCCATTTGACGAATGTCGTGTGACATTTTGGGCTCAGAGACCTCTGCACCAAACAAGTCCTGAGATGGTACCCGATCTCAAGGACCTCCATCCAAAGAAAGATAAGCTCCAAGAAGCCTTTGGCATCACCAACCAAGCCTCGAGATGGTACCCGATCTTGAGGATCTCCATAAAAATGAAGTTAGGCTCTAGGAATCCATTGGCATCATTGCTAGTCCCAAGATGGTACCCGATCTCGAGAACCTCCATCAAAAAGAAGTTAGACTCCAAGAAGCCATTGGCATCATTGCAAGTCCCAAGATGGTACCTGATCTCGAGGACCTCCATCAAAAAGAAGTTAGGCTACAAGAAGCCATTTGCATCATTGCAAGTCCCGAGATGGTACCCGATCTCGAGGACCTCCACCAAAAAGAAGACAGGCTCCAAGAAGCCATTAATATCACTACTAGTCCTGAGATGGTACCCGATCTCAAGGACCTCCATCCAAAGAAAGATAGGCTCCAGAAATCCATTGCCACCATTGCAAGTCCCGAGATGGGACCCTATCTCGAGGACCTCTCTCATGAAGAAATTGAGCTCTAAAAGGAGCCGCTCGTATATGAACTTAACCTCGGGGTGGCATCCTAATCCAAGAATTTTTGCTATTGCGAGTACGGATCGTCTACCCGATTTTCCGGACCTCTAACTACCTAAGTTCGAGTTAACTTCCGCTCAAAAGCTACTGATAAAGCCTTAGGTCTATCTTTCGTCTTCAGATCAAGCTATCTCTATTCTCAGACACTCGATCAAACTCCCCCTCAAGGGGTATCGTGGGATTTAAAAGAGCTAAGTTTCATTCTGAGAGTTCGAAGCCTTACTTTTATTCAACTCGGAGTCAGGGGTCCCCGACGATCCAAGTTTATCGATCCAACTCGAGTTCGGCTTAAGGGAAGGCAAAAGATTCCACTGAGAATTGGGTTAACCGATCAAGATCTAGAGAGATACTTGTACCCGGGCTTGACATTCTCGCCAACCGATAGAGTCATGCATTCAAAATCTCTACAAATGCAAAAAAAGGAAACATAGCATAAATCAAAGACAAAATTGGAAGAACATCTTTATATTCATAAGATCGTAATTACAAAACCCACAAAGGGTCCTTACATATGATTACAGAAGCCCTCGAGGGGGCCCTTACATAGAAACAAAGAGCAAAAAGGTGCATATACAATTAAAGCCTAGAGCCTAGCCTATTCTCCGGGGAGCATCCTCGGCGGCAGTAACTTTGAGCGCCAAATCCTCGGGGGTCTCATCTTGGTCTTCCAAAATGGTATCTCCAAGGGAGAAGATGAAGAAGAGGAAAGTGAAGAAGCAGAAAGAGATGAAAAAATGCCATAGCCCTCCAAAGAGCAAAGGCTTTCACCAGGCCAGGAAGATCACGGCCTGGTAGAAAACTTGGCAGGCGTAGACCTCACTTGCATGGCTACTTTGAGTCCACTTCTTGGGACATTGTGCCATGAAAGCTACCGGCCAGGGGTGTCATTTCACCCCACAAAAGCAAAAGGGATGAAGTGCCACACCAGGCCGGGGTAGGAAGGTGAGCAGCGGTGTATAGTTCGAACACCCTCGTGAGCAGCGGTGTAGAGTCCAAATATCTTCCCAAGTCGGAAGAAATCGGCCCCCTGTATCATCGTCTCGAGCCAACAACGACAAGTCGGAGTAATCTCGCTCGGTAGAGGAAAGCCTAGGAAAAAAGGTCATGGCATGGCTGAAGAAAACACCACGATGTAACCTTACGGCCACGGGCCTTAAACATAAGGGATAATGACGGACAAGGATGAGGAGAAGAGAAGGGCGAAAAGCTAATCTGAGAAACTTGAATAAAGAATTGGTTCCAAAAAGCTCCCATTTATAGAGAAAGGGCAGAGTAACCGACGGGCACAATTAATACTTTTTGAAAAATGCAACCGACGTCCCCATCAATGTCCTTGAAAGACGTATCGGCAGGCGCAATTAATGCATTTTTGAACTGAATCGCTGGCGATATTATCACTTAAAAGGACAAGAATCGGTAGTGCATTGAAAGGCGCTGAAAAGACAAGTCAGCGAAATGCCTCGGTTGCCACATAGGCCTATATCATGAGTATGGCATCATCAGTGTAACATTATCATGGAAAATTTGGAAAGATAGTTATCAAGGTCATTTCATATCGTTCTACTCTAAGAAATGCGGGGACTATCTGTATACAGTAAATTCGGAGGGTCCAATTTTCTATTGTTACGACGTCTCGAAGGCTCAAAATCACGGTCGAATTTCATCCCTCGAGGGCCATCGACGCTCGACCTCGAAGCGATGCAGACCGACAGTTACAAGGGGGAAAGTGGGGAGTTCCCAAGGCATGAAGCTAGAGCTGACAAAGTTTGTCAGGCTAGTCTAAGCCTGCATCATGGCGTTAACTAGCTGTCCCATCTCCATATCTTTGTAATAAATGTACTCGTATTATGTTGGGATTTCCCCTCATATATAAAGGGGATCCTTGTCATTTTATAAACATCTGGTGCGCAATACTAAAGACACAAGAACATTCTCTCTACTCTCTAAATATTCTCTTGATCTTATTACTTCATTTATTGCTTGTATTTATTGTGTTCTACTTAAAGTTCATCATTTATTGCTTATTATTGTCCATAAAGAGCCGTCATTGATTTATTTATCACTGTTAGTCTCCATCGACCACCCTCGATAGCTCCCAGCCGAGCTCTAGACTCGACCTCGAGTCCTTCGAATATGCAAGCTCGAGGCCCCAATTGACAGCGATTCGGTTTGGTTAATATCTCGTTTTTAAGATCTTATCTCGTTTCTAAGTCTTTCACATAACATCTATTGCCCTAATAACTAGCATAAAAGTAGATCACGTATTTTTAGAACCACTAAATCAAATTTAGTTGTTATTACCATTTTCACGTAAACAGTATTCATTATATTCACTATTTTGTATTTAATGTATGTTATTATTGTATTTCATTGTTTTTATTTACTGTATTTTACTGCTATATTCAATGTATTCACTATTTATATTCTGCTTATTTCAATGTTTGTATTCATTGTATTTCACTATTTGTAATCATTGTTTTCTTATTTTGTTTGACTTTCGTAACATACCTTGATAAATTATTTTCTCTCTTCGATAGTCCTAAGTCTAACGGTAATCTCTACCGACAAATTTCTCTAGCGCCGACACTAGCGTGGACAGGTAAACCAGATCGTGGAGTTGAATATATCCCTTTTCCGGTGAGAAGTTTTGTTGAAGCCACGTCAGTGTTTCGGATCTGGATCTGTCTATGCATGCTCATAAGAAGTTCTGCGTTTATTGATCTATTTGTTTTTTCACACTTTAATTATCAATTTGATTTGATTTAAAGTAGTTGTAACTGCTGCACTGGTATTTTAGGATGAGCTTGTGTTTCAAAAAAATTTTAATGTCTAATTGCTACAACATTAATCAGTCTCAAATGTGTTTCTTTGCAAATTCCTTGATTTCGTTGGTAGGTTTACAGTACTTTTCGAGGTTTTCAAGACATTCCGTTCATTGTATTTTCTGCTGTTCAAATTGATTGCTTTTTAACTCGTTTGTTTGATAATGGTAGTTTGATTATTCCTGTTTCTGTTAGTTTAGCATTGTGTTTGGACATTCCATCTATTTTACAATTTTTGAGTTTGTGATATTTCATCCTTTTTGCGCTCCTTTGCTATGGGTGGGGCCTCCCCAGTGGTAGCGGTGACAACCCCTACCCTTTGTTTGGCTTCGTGGTATTTTGTGTTTATTTCAGGTTAGGGCCTGTGGCTATTAGCGGCGAATGGGACATGCATGTGCAAACATTAAATAACAACTAGGGCAAGTGTCAGCAAAGGGCGGCGGGAGTTGGACGCGAACGTTTTAGGTGGATGCAACATCATCGTATGTATCAAGACAATTTTTAGGTTCTACTCACAGGAGTTGGTACCTCCCATTTCCTGCTTTCCTCTGTTCTGTTAGTTAAATTGTTGCCATCTTACTTCGTATTAGTTTATTCACCGTATTAGTGTGCCTGTAATTGTAACTTGTTTTCTTCCTAGTTTGGTCTGTTGCCTTGTGTATATTAGTGATTCCCCTTAGTCTGTCGTAGGTATAGTGGCTGCAGTCTGGGATGGTCGAGTGAGGTCATGTCCTCGGGGAGAGAGGAGGGTGAGGAGGGAGGTAGGGCAGGGGTTAGGGGATGGGTCGGGAGGTAAGGGAGGTAAAGGGAATAAGGGTGTCTATAGGTTGAGAATTGGGTCATGGAACATAGGTACATTAACGGGTAAGTCTATAGAGTTGGCAAAGATCCTCCAAAAGAGGAGGGTCAATATAACGTGTGTCCAGGAGACGAGGTGGGCAGGATCGAGGGTGATAGACGCGGATGGGTATAAACTTTAGTACTCAGAAGTCCAAAAAGGTAAGACTGGAGTGGGTATTTTGGTCGATAGGAACTTAGAGAGTATGTGGTTGAGGTTAGACGGGTGAATGATAGATTGATGATTATTAAGTTGGTGGTTGGTGAGATTGTGCGCCAGGTTCCGCCTGCTGAGAAGCTATTCATAGGAGGGGATTTCAACAGTCATATTGGGTCGATCATAGGTGGGTATGGCGAGGTGCATGGAGGCTTCGATTTTGGAGAGAGGAACGGAGGAGGTACCTCGCTGTTGGACTTTGCTAAGGCTTTTAGGTTGGTGATTGCGAACTCTAGCTTTCTGAAAAGGGAGGAGCATTTGGTTAATTTTCAAAATGTGGTGGTGAAGACTCAAATTGACTTCCTCCTTGGGAGGTGTGATATACGGTTGTGCAAGGATTGCAAGGTGATTCCGGGTGAGATACTCGCGATGCAGCATAGACTCTTGGTGATGGATGTTGGTGTTAGGTTAAAGAGGAGGAAAAGGTCTGCTCGAGGTAGACCGAAAATTAGGTGGGGAGCCTTAACTAAGTATAAAGCCCAAGAGTTGGAGTGGTGATTCAGCTATGGGAGCTTGGAGGAGTAGTGGGGATGCAAACACTATGTGGTCAGCGACAACAGAATGTATAAGGGAGGTTGCGAGAGAGGTGTTAGGGATCTCGGGTGTATCTGGCGGGCACAAAGGAGACTGGTGGTGGAATAAAGTGGTCCAAGGTAAAGTGGAAGCGAAGAAGGTGATGTACCTGAAGCTAGTGGGGAGCATAGGCGAGGAGGAGAGGCGAGCATGCATGGAGAGGTATAATATAGCTAGAAAGGAAGCTAAATTGGTAGGGGAGAAGAAGTTATTATGGCTGGCCAAGTTGAGAGAGAGGAAGGCTCGGGATTTGGACCATGTGAGATGCATCAAGGACAAAGATGGTAGAGTACTGATGGAAGATGCCAGATTAAGAAGAGATGATAGACTTACTTTCATAAACTTCTAAATATTGAAGGGGATTGGGATATTGTTCTAGGCGAATTGGAGCATTCCGAGTGTCACCGTGACTTTGGGTATTGCATGCGTATCAAGGTTGAGGAGGTCGTGGGAGCTACACGTAAGATGAGTAGGGGCAGAGCACCGGGCCAGACAAGGTTCCAGTGTAATTTTGGAAGTGTATGGGGAGAGCAGGTTTGGAGGGGTTGACTGGGTTGTTTAATATTATTTTTAAGGCAAAGAGGATGCCGGATGAGTGGAGGTGGAGTGCGGTAGTTCCATTGTATAAGAACAAAGGCGATATACAAAATTGTAACAATAATATGGGTGTCAAATTACTGAGTCATACCATTAATGTGGGAGAGGGTGGTTGAAGCAAGGGTGAAGATGACAGTGTCTGTATTCGACAACCAGTTCGGGTTCATGCCGAGTCGTTCTACTACAGAAGCTATACACCTTGTTAGGAGGTTGGTGGAACTTTACCAAGAGAGGAAGAAGGATCTGCACATGGTATTTATTGACCTAGAGAAAGCATATGACAAGGTTCCTAGAGATGTTCTCTGGAGATGCTTGGAGGAAAAAGGTGTGTCGGGTCCCTACATTATGGCGATTAAGGACATGTATGATGGGGCTAAGACTCGGGTTAGGACAGTAGGAGGCGACTCTAAGCATTTTCCGATTCAAATAGGGTTACACCAAGGTTCTGCGCTCAGTCCATACTTATTCGCCCTGGTAATGGATGCGTTAACAAACCATATTTATGGGGTGGTGCCATGGTGCATGCTATTTGCCGATGACATAGTTCTTATTGATGAATTGCGAGCCGGTATTAACGAGAGGCTATAAGTTTGGAGACAGGCTCTTGAGTCTAAGGGTTTCAAGTTGAGCAGGACAAAAACGGAATACCTGGAGCGTAAGTTCAGCGCTGAGTAGGGGAAGTAGGCATGGATGTGAGTCTTGAATCACAGGTCATCCCAAGTAGAGATAGCTTTAAGTACCTTGGGTCGATTATTCAGTGGGGAGGGGAGATCGACGAGGATGTCACACACCGTATTAGGGTTGGATGGATGAAGTGGAGGTTAGCATTTAGAGTCCTGTGTGACAAGAGAGGCCACTAATACTCAAAGGTAAGTTCTATAAAGCGGTGGTTAAACCGGCCATGATGTTTGGGGCTGAGTGTTGGCCTGTTAAGAACTCACATATCCAAAATATAAAAGTAGCAAAAATGAGGATATTGAAGTGGATGTGCAGACACACTAGGATGGATAAGACTAGGAATGATGATATTCGATAAAAGGTGCATGTGGATCCAATTGATGACAAGATGTAGGAAGCGAGGATCAAATGGTTCAGGCATGTTCAAAGGAGAAGACCAGATGCTTCGGTAAGGAGGTGTGAGCGGCTGGTTATGGAGGGCACAAGAAGAGGTAGAGGGCAGCCTAAGAAGTATTGGGGACAGGTGATTAGGTAGGATATGGAGAGGCTTCAGATTTTCGAGGACATGACACTTGATAGGAAGATGTGGAGGTCGAGTATTACGGTTGTAGGTTAGGAGGTAGTTGAGTCTTGCCTTACTTTGTACCTTTATGAGACTAGTCTGGCAGGGTTTTGTCTAAGATAGCTGGTGACAATGTTGTGTCTTACTATTTTATTTTTCAGTGCAGGACCTATTTACTAACAATCGCTTTTGCTTTGCATCTTTCTTCTGAATTTCATGTTGTTCCTATTTTTCTTATGACTTTTGTGATGAAAATAATGTTGTCTCCTTTTGTCTTTTTTTTTCTTGAGCCGAGGGTCTTCCGGAAATAGCCTCTCTACTCCTTCGGGATAAGGTTAAGGTCTGCTTATACACTACCCTCCCCAAACCCCACTAGTGGGATTTTACTAGGTTGTTGTTGTTGTTGTATTCACTGTTTTGTATTTTAGTTTTTAATGTGTTTATATTTAATGTATTGACAGTATGTAATTACTAATCCACAGCATATTGATATCATAATTTACTACTTGAGAAAGAAAGGCAAATATGACCAAAGTAACACATTCAAATACACCGTTGTCGACTGTATATTTAAGATAAGAATTGCTGAAATTTTTGACAAGTATAATGATACAAGTAATGACGCAAGTGTAGCAAATGAAGGCGATATTGTATGCGAATACATAAGGGGCTATCGGTTGCTAGCTAATGTACCATGGCATACAGTCGACAATATTTTGATACCAGTCAACCTGAAAGAGAAATTTAGAAACTTTATTGGATTTTGGCAGTTGTATCATTTAAGGACAGATGTATCAATGTACATGACTCCTACTGATCAACATGTCATGATGCTTATGTCAGTTATGAGATAGATAAGCTTGCTAATCTTATACCTTTGTGTAGTACCTACCCATCAATGGTTTTTACAGAGACAGGGCATAGATTGGTCCGGAGAACCAACATACAATGACAAGGCACAAATTAAAACTTTTGATGTTGTGTTTGTTTCAAATGTGCCTCAACAAAGATTTGGATGCATGTATGCATTCAATCATTATTCTTGTATTATATATATATGCATTGTATTTAACAATTATCAATCTACTTTTTTGCAAGGATTGAGGGTTGTATATCGCAACATATGTAGAGTATTTGAGCATTTGTAGATTGGTTCCACAAACATCAACATAGTCAATGAATTGTACATGACCCCAAACATAATATCTTCGAAAATGGTGCTTCATAACATCTTTGTTGTTTACTTTGATGCTAATCTTTGATGCATTTTGTATAGGGTCTGATAAACAAAATAGAGAGAGAAAAATTTACTTTTCTACTCATATCAGCTAGTATTTTTACTATATTAAGAAAAAATAAAAAATAAGATTCAAGTATACACTTAAAAATATAACTTTTTGACCATTCCCAGCAATACAAAAAGCACATATATATGGAGATGCATAGGTAGAAATAAGCTAATAAAAAAGCGTACATGCATGCAATTTGCTTGGTATCTGAATCGTTTCTACGCACTAAAGATGTAAAGAATCTGATATAGGTGATAAAGATAAAAAATAGAGACAGAGTAAATTCACATAGAAATTTCATCTACGACCCAACAGAGAAATACATCTGAAAATATTCTTCAATGCTAAACAAAGCCCTACATCATAAATACTAAAAATCACCATAAAGAGGAGTTGTACCACTTTCAATTCATAAGATCATTATCCTAGATATCGTTTAGTGAGCCAAATTTGGTAGATTTGAGGTTAGGGATTTTTTAGAAGAGTAATTAATTTTTTTTTTTGGGGGGGGGGGGAGGGGGAGGGCGGAGTTGGGGAGAGAAAGAACTGGGGGAAGACAGAGTTTTTTATATTTTGAAGGTCACGAAAGGCTCACGTGGGCTAGTTGTTAAAATAAGCTGATTGTGCTTGGTTAAAAGTAGATAGAAACCAAAATTGATAAGTTTTTGAATATTTAAGTACTAGAAATGGTAAGTGCATATTTAAGGGACTACATAAACCTACATTTAAATATAAGGGACGATTTTTGTGATTTTCTCAAACAGTTATTATCATGCTGCTTTAACCAAAATATAAAATAAAATAGATAGTATAATTTTAGAAATGTTGTCCTCTAAGATCCCTACAAGGGCGACTCAACAAAATTAGTGGTTTAAAGTCAAATTTATTAGGATGCCTTGAATTTTAATTTATACAAAAAGTTAATGTCGTCTTTTTTTTACTTTTTATTTATAAGATAATAGTCTTAAAATATATTAAACTTTTAATTTTACATAGTAATATTATTATTATATCAGCAAAGATTAATTTGTATTAATAAGGTATTACCCATGTATTTGCAATATATTACTGTGGATATTATTGTAAATAAATTATTTATTAATATAAATATTTGAGTAGTTTAATTGAAAATTCCAAAATATTTTTATTATTAAAAAGTAGACAAATTTTATTTCTTTTTTAATAAAGATTCCATATTTTTGTTTTTTTAAATATAAATCTCAATCTTATCTCAGCCAAAAAAAATCATACAATTCATTAT
This sequence comes from Nicotiana tabacum, assembly GCF_000715075.1. Lineage (NCBI taxonomy): Eukaryota > Viridiplantae > Streptophyta > Magnoliopsida > Solanales > Solanaceae > Nicotiana > Nicotiana tabacum. The sequence continues at coordinate 7,391,444 of NC_134087.1, forward strand.
TAATATTTTCTTGGGGTTCAATTTTGGGGCCTAAAGCAAATGCATTATTAGCCTCTCATTTGATCTACCCCTAGATCCCTATGGATGTACTCTAATATGATTTCAGAGGCTACCTTTTCAATTATTTTTACTTCTCTTAAATTGTGACGACCCGGCCAGTCGTCTCATGAGTTATCGCTCCATTTCCCCCATTTCAGCTTCCTTACGCTTTGTTATCCGTGTTTTATGTGATCGAGTTGATTAGTTCGAGTTCGGAGAGGATTTGGTAAGAAATGAGACACTTAGTCTCTTTTAAGAAGGCTTAAGTTAAAAAAGTCAACCGGGTGTTGACTTATGTGTTAGAAGGCTCGAAAGTGAATTCCGATGGTTCGGTTAGCTTCGGGAGGTGATTTGTGACTTAGGAGCGCGATCGGAATGGGTTTTGGAGTTGTAGAGAAGATTTAGGCTTGAATTGGCGAAATTGATATTTTGGCAATTCCAGTTGATAGGCGAGATTTTGATATAGGGTCAGAATGGAATTCCGAGAGTTGCAGTAGCTTCATTGTGTCATTTGGGATGTGTGTGCAAAATTTCAGGTCATTCGGACGAGATTTGATAGACCTTTTGATCGGAAGCATAATTTAAGAGTTCTTGGAGTTCTTAGGCTTGAATCCTATGTTAAATTGGTGATTTGATGTTGTTGTGAGCGTTCTCAAGTTTTGAGCAAGTTTGAACGATGTCATGAGATGTGTTGGTACAATTGGTTTGAAGTTCCGGGAGTTCCAGGTAGGTTCCGGGATATTTTAGTGCAAAAATCATAGCTATAGCAGGTCTACAGGGGTTGCAGGCCCCATAACTCACCCATACGGTCCGCACAAAAGGTTATAAACCTAGTATAACAAAGCCGCATGCCAGATCCCTAGTAGGAACGCTTATTTGCATCATGTTGCATTTGACATAGCGGCCACTTTGAAGGACCCTCCCGCTAGTCCTACTTCGGAAGCTCATATCTTTTGATCTACAAGGAATATTAAGGTGATTCAAAAACAAAAGTTGTAGCCCTTCGTGTCTAGTTTCAAGAAAGGTACAAATATTGCAATTTGGACATCTGTAGAAAAAGTTATGGCTAAAATACCAAAGCCTGTCACTGCAGAGGGAGGCCTGTGCGGCCGCACGTTGCCTTTGTGCGGACCGCACTGGCTTGCGCGGACCGCGTGAGATTTGGTGCGGCCCGCACTAGCTGAAATCTGGGGGGGTACCTATAAATACGAGGTTTTGGGTTTTATTTAATATTTTGACCTAGAGGGCTCGGATTTTGGCGATTTTTCGAAGGTTTTTCAAGAAATTCATCGGGGTAAGTGATTTTAACTCAGATTTGGCTAGAACACATGAATCTATCACTGAATTAATCATTTAATTCGTGATTTGAGATGGAATTTGGGAAGAAAATTGTGAAACCTTTCAAAAGAGTAAAATAATGATTTGAAGGACCAAATGGTATCGAAATTGGATAATTTTGGTATGGTTAGACTTGTGAGGGTACGAGGATTCTGAAAATGTAAATTTTACCCGATTTTGAGATGTGGGCCCGGGGCTCGGGTTTTGCTAATTTCGAGATTTTTGATATTTTTCGAATGTTTTCGCTTGGGCTTTGTTCCCTTAGCATATTGTGACGTATTCGTTCTGATTTTGGATAGATTCGATGCGCGTGGAGGCCAATTCGAGGGACAAAGGCGTCGCGAGCTAGAGAATTAGCCAGTTTGAGGTGAGTAATTGTTATAAATGATGTTCTGAGGGTTTGAAACCCCAGATTTGCACAACGTGGTGCTATGTTGAGATGAGACACACGCTGTATGATGAGCGTCGGGTCTGTTACTAGTGGGGATTTGGCCTCAGTCCATCCCGTTTGATGATTCTACTGTACTTTTGACTGAGACTTAATTAATATCATTACATTATGGACTAGTTGCCATGTTTGGGGCCTTGTGCCGATCTGTAGAACCCTTAGGGGGCATTTGTATTGGTTGACCTCACTTTTCTTGTCGAAATCATACCCTCAGTCATGTTCTTAACTGATAAACATAATATGAACCGGCTTTAGAAATTGTTAAATCCTAATGAGAGTAACGTGTGGGTTGGGTACCCCGTTTTATCTTAGTGTGCCCGAGGGGCCAAGTCTATATTGACTGAGAGGGGTCGAGAACCCCATTGTGAGGATATTTGATATTATATGGGTCGGACTGCATGCCGCAGTAGTATATTATGTTGATCGGACTGCACGCCGCAATAGTATATTATATGGATCGGACTGCACGCCGCACTAGTATATTATATGGATCGGACTGCATGCCGCAGTAGTTAATTATATGGATCGGGCTGCACGCCACAGTAGTATAGCGCTTGAGCTGAAGGAGCCCCTCCAGAGTCTGCACACCCCCAGTGAGCGCAGTCGACTATTCTTGGATCGGACTGCACGCCGCAGCAGTTTATATATATATATATATATGGATCGGGCTGCGCGCCGCAGCAGTATACTATATGGATCGGGTTGCACGCCGCAGCAGTACAAATATGAATTCGGTTATCGTGAGGAGTAAATGAAATGAATACTAGCTTAAAGGACTTTTAACTAACTTTCTTCATTCAGTTGTTGTTTTTTTTTTAAATGAATATAGAACTGCGTAGTGTTTTTTACGAGTTTTCTTTCCGTCAGTCATTATTTATTGCTATTACTCACTGAGTTGGAGTACTCACTTTACTCCCTGCACCATGTGTGTAGATACAGGTATCCCGGAGGCATAGTTCGAGCTTTCTGCTGCTTTTCAGCTTATTCTGGAGTCATCGAGGTAGCTGCATGGCGTCCGCAGGACCCGATTTCTCCCTTTATCCTCTTTATTTTCCGCATTCTAGACAACTCTATGTATAGGTTGCTACTCAGACTTGTATTAGAGGCTCTCGGCTCGTGACACCAGATCAGTGGGATTTATATGGATTTTCCGTACTGTTTATTTATTACTACATAGTATTAATCATGTTAATTTGGCATTAAATCCTATTAATTGGTAATGGATTCTACATAAGGGATTGTGAGTGATGAATTAGTCGGGCTTGCCTAGCATCGTGTTGGGCGCCATCACGACCGGGGTTTGGGGTCGTGTAAGTTGGTATCAGAGCCTAGGTTACTAGGCCTTGCGAGTCTTGAGCCGGTTTAGTAGAGTCTCGCGGATCGGTACGGAGATGTCTGTACTTATCCTCGGGAGGCTGCAGAACCTGTTAGGAAAATTCCACGTCCTTGAAATTCTTGTCGTGCGAACTTGTTGATCCTAATGCTAAATTTCTCTTTATTCCTTTCTCTCATAGATGGTGAGGACTCGAGCTACCGGACGTGTCGGACGACCACTAGTACCACCTACTGAGGCTACTAGAGGCCGTGGATGCGGTCGTGGTCGTAGTAGAGGCAGAGCAGCAGGGGCAGCACCTGTGGATCCTTTAGTTGCCCCAGCTCAGGAGCAGACTCCAGCAGCACCAGTGCAGGCATCAGCTGTGCCCATTGTGATACCGGGTCTCCAGGAGACATTGGCCCAGATATTGACCGTTTGTACGGGCCTGGCTCAGGCAGTTTCAGCCACTACAACAGCAGCTACTTCGCAGGCCAGGGGAGGCAATCAGACCCCCGCTGCTCGCACCCCTTAGTAGGTAGTGCAGGGATTACAGACTCTAGAGGCACCTCTAGCTCAGCCAGTGGTACCCGTTCAGGAGTACATGGTTCTAGTTATGCCAGACGATGAGCAGCGTCGTCTCGAGAGGTTCAGTAGACTTCGGCCTCCTTCTTTCAGTGGTGCTCAGGGTGAGGATGCCCAGGGTTTTCTTGACAAGTGTCAACATATACTTCGGACAGCAGGGATTCTTGAGTCCAGCGGTGTGGCTTTTACTACATTTCAGTTTACTGGAGCGGCCTTCACTTGGTGGGAGGCGTATGAGCGGCGTAGGCCAGCAGGTGCAGCACCCTTGACTTGGCAGGAGTTCTCCACTCTCTTCTTGGAGAAGTGGATACCACAGTCTCAGAGGGAGGAGTTGCGTAGACAGTTTGAGTGGCTTCGCCAGGGAGATATGACTGTGTCTCAGTATGAGGCAAGGTTTTCTGAGTTGGCTTGTTATGCCTCATGGATAGTTCCGACTGATCGGGAAAGGATTAAGAGGTTCGTGGATGGTCTTAGTTATCACTTTCATATTCTGATGACTCGAGAGAGAGTTCTGGGTATTTCCTTCGAGGATGCAGTTGATATTGCTCGTGATATTGAGATGGCTCGCCGTCAGGAGAGAGAAGAGAGGGAGGCCAAGAGGCCTCGAGGTTCTGGTAGTTTCAGTGGCGCCCCTTCGAAGGGCCAGTTCTAGCAGGGTCGAGGTCGTTCTTTTAGGCCCGCTCAGTGCTCGACCTGAGTACCGAGGTGGATCCTCTAGTCGTGGTTATCAGGGTTCTCAGCAGAGTTAGCCATCTCTCAGCACTCTTCCAGCACAGAGTTTGTCTCGTGCCCCATCTGTTCAGGGTTCTTCCAGGCCGAGTGCACCAGCTAGCCACTCTGGCACGAGGGGTTCCCTTCAGTCCCAGTTCCTAGCACTCGGGAGTTGTTACGAGTGTGGAGAGTTCGGGCATATGCGGAGGGAGTGTCCTCGCCATGTTGCTAGCTCATCTCAGCAGAGGGGTCAGCCCTCATCTTCTGACCCAGTTTCTTCAGCACCCCGCCCCGCCAGCTAGGGGTGAGGGTCAGGCAGCTAGGGGTCGCCCCAGAGGGGGAGGTCGATCAGGGGGCGTTCAGGCCCGTTTCTATGCACTTCCTGGCAGGCTAGATGCTATTGCTTCGGATTCTATTATCACAGGTATTATTTTAGTCTTCCACAGGGATGCCTCAGTTTTATTTGATCCCGGTTCCACCTATTCCTATGTGTCTTCATATTTTGCTCATCATTTGGGTACGACCTGAGGATGTCTTGCCTTACCTGTTCATGTATCTACCCCGGTGGGTGATACTGTTGTTGTAGACCATGTATACCGGTCGTGTTTGGTGACTATTGGGGGTCTGGAGACCCGAGTTGATTTATTGCTATTGAACATGGTGGACTTTGATGTTATTCTGGCCATGCATTGGCTATCTCCATGTCATGCTATTCTTGACTGTCATGCTAAGACAGTCACTTTGGCTATACCGGGTGTTTCAAGGATCGAGTGGCGTGGCGTGACTGACTATGTGCCTAGCAGGGTGATTTCTTTTCTAAAGGCCCAACGTATGATTGGGAAAGGTTGTCTATCATATTTGGCTCTTGTGAGGAATGTTGGAGCTGAGACTCCTAGCATTGATTCGGTTCCCGTTGTGAAGGAGTTTCCCGATGTGTTTTCTGCAGACTTGTCGGGCATGCCACCGGACAAGGATATTGATTTTGGTATTGACCTGGTGCCGGGCACTCAGCCCATTTCTATTCCGCTTTATCGTATTGCACCAGCAGAGTTGAAGGAATTGAAAGAATAGCTTCAGGAACTCCTAGATAAGAGGTTCATTCGGCCTAGTGTGTCCCCTTGGGGTGCACCGGTTTTGTTTGTGAAGAAGAAGGATGGCATGATACGAATGTGCATTGATTATAGGCAATTGAACAAAGTAACAATCAAGAACAAGTATCCTTTGCCTCGCATTGATGATTTATTTGATCAGCTTCAGAGAGCGAGGGTGTTCTCCAAGATTGATCTCCGTTCGTGTTATCACCAGTTGAAGATCAGGGATTCAGATATTCTTAAGACTGCTTTCAGGACTAGGTATGGGCACTATGAGTTTCTTGTTATGTCCTTTGGGCTGACTAATGCCCCAGCCGCGTTCATGCATTTGATGAACAATGTATTTCAGCCATATCTGGATTCGTTCGTGATTGTTTTTATTGATGATATATTAGTGTACTTACGTAGCCAAGAGGAGCACGCACAACATTTGCGAGTGGTATTACAGAGATTGAAGGAGAAGAAGCTTTATGCAAAATTCTCCAAGTGTAAGTTTTGGCTCATTTCAGTGGCTTTCTTGGGGCACGTGGTGTCCAGCGAGGGTATACAGGTTGACCCAAAGAAGATAGAAGCAGTTCAGAGTTGGCCCAGACCGTCCTCAGCCACAGAGATTCGTAGCTTTCTTGGGTTGGCAAGGTATTATCGCCGGTTTGTTCAGGGATTTTCATCCATTGCATCGCCCTTGACCAAGTTGACTCAGAAGGGAGCTCCATTCGTATGGTTGAACGAGTGTGAGGAGAGCTTTCAGAAGCTCAAGACAGCCTTGACCACAGCTCTAGTGTTGGTTTTGCCATCAGCTTCAGGTTCATATACTGTGTATTGTGATGCTTCAAGAGTTGGGATTGGTTGTGTGTTGATGCAGGAGGGTAGAGTTATTGCTTATTCTTCTCGGCAGTTGAAGCCCCATGAGAAGAACTACCCCGTTCATGATTTGGAGTTGGCTGCCATAGTTGACGCATTGAAGATTTGGAGGCATTACTTGTATGGCGTATCTTGTGAGGTATTCACCGACCATCGCAGTCTTCAACATTTGTTCAAGCAAAATGACCTTAATTTGAGACAGCGGAGGTGGCTTGAGTTGCTCAAGGATTATGATATTACCATTTTGTATCACCCCGGGAAGGCCAATGTGGTGGCCGATGCGTTAAGCCGGAAGGCGGTTAGCATGGGGAGTTTGGCATACATTCCAGTTGGGGAGAGGCCCTTTGCAGTTGATGTTCAGGCTTTGGCCAATAGGATGGTGAGATTAGACATTTCAGAGCCTAGTCGGGTGTTGGCTTGTGTGGTTTCTTGGTCTTCCTTGTATGACCGCATCAGAGAGCGCCAGTATGATGATCCATATTTGCTTGTCCTTAAGGACAGGGTTCAGCATGATGATGCTAGGAATGTGACCATTGTGTGATGGCGTGTTGAGGATGCAGGGCCGGATTTGCGTGCCCAATGTGGATGGGCTTCGGGAGTTGATATTGGAGGAGGCCCACAGCTCGCGGTATTTCATTCATCCGGGTGCCGCGAAGATGTATCAAGATTTGAGGCAGCACTATTGGTGGAGAAGGATGAAGAAAGATATTGTGGGATTTGTAGCTCGGTGTCTCAACTGCCAGCAGGTGAAATATGAGCATCAGAGACCGGGTGGTTTGCTTCAGCAGATGGTTATTCCCGAGTGGAAGTGTGAGAGAATCACTATGGACTTCGTGGTTGGACTTCCTCGGACTTTGAAGAAGTTCGATGCTATTTGGGTGATTGTGGATCGGCTGACCAAGTCTGCGCACTTCATTCCTGTATGTACTACCTATTCTTTAGAGCGGTTGGCAGGGATTTATATCCGGGAGATTGTTCGGTTGCATGGTGTACCGGTTTCCATTATCTCGGATAGAGGTACTCAGTTTACTTCGCAGTTTTGGAGAGCTGTGCAGAGAGAGTTGGGTACTCAGGTAGAGTTGAGCACAACGTTTAATCCTTAGACGGACGGACCGTCCGAGCGTACTATTCAAATATTGGAGGACCTGTTGCATGCTTGTGTTATTGACTTTGGAGATTCATGGGATAAGTTTCTACCACTTGCAGAGTTTGCTTACAACAACAGCTACCAGTCGAGTATTCAGATGGCTCCATATGAGGCTTTGTACGTGAGGCGGTCTAGATCTCCAGTTGGTTGGTTCGAGCCCGGCGAGGCTAGACTATTGGGGACAGATTTGGTTCAGGATGCCTTAGTGAAGGTGAAGGCGATTCAGGAGAGGCTTCGTACAACGCAGTCATGTCAGAAGAGTTATGCAGACCGGAAGGTTCGAGATGTATCCTACATGGTCGGTGAGAAGGTCTTGCTGAAGGTTTCGCCCATGAAGTGTGTTATGAGATTTGGGAAGAAAGGCAAGTTGAGTCCTCGATTCATTGGGCCTTTTGAGGTGCTTCGGAAGATTGGGGAGGTGGCTTATGAGCTTGCTTTGCCACCCAGCCTGTCGAGTGTGCATCCGGTATTTCATGTTTCTATGCTCCGAAAGTATATTGGGGATCCGTCTCATGTTTCGGACTTCAGCACGGTTCAGTTGGATGATGATTTGACCTTTGATGTGGAGCCAGTAGCTATTTTGGGTCGCCATGTCCGGAAGTTGAGGTCAAAGGATATAGCTTCAGTGAAGGTGCAGTGGAGAGGTCGGCCCGTGGAGGAGGCTACCTGGGAGACCGAGCGGGAGATACGGAGCAGATATCCTCATCCGTTTAAGGCTTCAGGTATGTTTCTTGACTCGTTCGAGGACGAACGTTTGTTTAAGTTGGGGAGGATGTGACGACCCGGCCAGTCGTCTCATGAGTTACCGCTCCATTTCCCCAATTTTAGTTTCTTTACGATTCGTTATCCGTGTTTTATGGGATTGAGATGATTAGTTCGAGTTCGGAGAGGATTTGGTAAGAAATGAGACACTTAGTCTCTTTTAGGAAGACTTAAGTTGGAAAAGTCAACCGGGTATTGACTTATGTGTTAGAAGGCTTGGAAGTGAGTTCTGATGGTTCGGTTAGCTTCGGAAGGTGATTTATGACTTAGGAGCGCGATCGGAATGGGTTTTGAAGTTGTAGAGAAGATTTAGGCTTGAATTGGCGAAATTGATATTTTGGCAATTCCGGTTGATAGGTGAGATTTTGATATAGGGGTCGGAATGGAATTCCGAAAGTTGCAGTAGCTTCATTGTGTCATTTGGGATGTGTGTGCAAAATTTCAGGTCATTCGGACAAGATTTGATAGACCTTTTGATCGGAAGCATAATTTAAGAGTTCTTGGAGTTCTTAGGCTTGAATCCTATGTTAAATTGGTGATTTGATGTTGTTGTGAGCATTCCGAAGTTTTGAGCAAGTTTGAACGATGTCATGAGATGTGTTGGTACAATTGGTTTGAAGTTCCGGGTAGGTTCCGCGATGTTTTAGTGCAAAAATCATAGCTGTAGCAGGTCTACAGGGGTTGCAGGCCCCAGAACGCACCCATGCGGTCCGCACAAAAATGAGTGCACCCGCGGTGAGTGCTGTGTGGCCCGCACAAAGTGTGGCGCGGCCGCGGTAGGCATCGCGCGGACCGCACAAAGTGGGGCGCGGTCGCGGTGAAGGACCCTCCCAATGGTCCTACTTCGGAAGCTCATATCTTTTGATCTACAAGGAATTTGGAGTTGATTCAAAAACAAAAGTTGTAGCCCTTCGTGTCTAGTTTCCTGAAAGGTGAAGATATCGCAATTTGGACATCTATAGAAAAAGTTATGGCCAAAATACCAAAGCCTGTCACTGCATAGGGAGGCCTGTGCGGCCGCACGTTGCCTTTGCGCGGACCGCACTGGCTTGCGCGGACCGCGTGAGTTTTGATGCAGCCCGCACTAGCTGAAATCTGGGGGGTACCTATAAATACGAGGTTTTTGGGTTTTATTTAATATTTTGACCTAGAGAGCTCGGATTTTGGCGATTTTTCGAAGGTTTTTCAAGAAATTCATCGAGGTAAGTGATTTTAACTCAGATTTGGCTAGAACATATGAATCTATCACTGAATTAATCATTTAATTCGTGATTTGAGATGGAATTTGGGAAGAAAATTATGAAACCTTTCAAAAGTGTAAAATAATGATTTGAAGGACCAAATGGTATCGGAATTGGATAATTTTGGTATGGTTAGACTCGTGAGGGTACGAGGATTCTGAAAATGTAAATTTTACCCGTTTTCGAGATGTGGGCCCGGGGCTCCGGTTTTGCTAATTTCGAGATTTTTGATATTTTTCGAATGTTTTCGCTTGGGCTTTGTTCCCTTAGCATATTGTGACGTATTTGTTCTGATTTTGGATAGATTCGACGCGCGTTGAGGCCAATTCGAGGGGCAAAGGTGTCGCGAGTTAGAGAATTAGCCAGTTCGTGGTGAGTAATTATTATAAATAATGTTCTGAGGGTTTGAAACCCCGGATTTGCACAACGTGGTGCTATGTTGAGATGAGACACACGCTGTATGATGAGTGTGGGGTCTGTTACTAGTGGGGATTTGGCCTCGATCCATCCCGTTTGATGATTCTACTGTACTTTTGACTGAAACTTAATTAATATCATTACATTATGGACTAGTTGCCATGTTTGGGGCCTTGTGCCGATCTGTAGAACCCTTAGGGGGCATTTGTATTGGTTGACCTCACTTTTCTTGTCGAAATCATACCCTCAGTCATGTTCTTAACTGATAAACATAATATGAACCGGCTTTAGAAATTGTTAAATCCTAATGAGAGTAATGTGTGGGTTGGGAACCCCATTTTATCTTAGTGTGCCCGAGGGGCCAAGTCTATATTGACTGAGAGGGGTCGAGAACCCCATTGTGAGGGTATTTAATATTATATGGGTCGGACTGCACGCCGCAGTAGTTTATTATATGGATCGGACTGCACGCCGCAATAGTATATTATATGGATCGGACTGCACGCTGCAGTAGTATATTATATGGATCGGACTGCACGCCTCAGTAGTATAGCGCTTGGGCTGAAGGAGCCCCTCCGGACTCTGCACACCCCCAGTGAGTGCAGTCGACTATTCTTGGATCGGGCTGCACGCCGCAGTAGTTTATATATATATATATATATATGGATCGGGTTGCGCGCCGCAGCAGTATACTATATGGATCGGGCTGCACGCCGCAGCAGTACAAATATGAATTCGGTTATCGTGAGGAGTAAATGAAATAAATACTGGCTTAAAGGACTTTTAACTGTCTTTCTTCATTCAATTGTTGTTTTTTTTTAGATTTTCACTGTTTTAATATAGAACTGCGTAGTGTTTTACGAGTTTTCTTTCTGTCAGTCATTATTTATTGCTATTACTCACTGAGTTGGAGTACTCACTTTACTCCCTGCACCATGTATGCAGATACAGGTATCCCGGAGGCATAGTTCGAGCTTTCTGCTGCTTTTCAGCTTATTCTGGAGTCATCGAGGTAGCTGCATGGCGTCCGCAGGACCCGATTTCTCCCCTTATCCTCTTTATTTTCCGCATTCTAGACAACTCTATGTATAGGTTGCTACTCAGACTTGTATTAGAGGCTCTCGGTTCGTGACACCAGATCAGTGGGATTTATATGGATTTTCCGTACTGTTTATCTATTACTACAGAGTTATAATCATGTTAATTTGGCATTAAATCCTATTAATTGGTAATGAAGTCTACATAAGGGATTGTGAGTGACAAATTAGTCGGGCTTGCCTAGCATCGTGTTGGGCGCCATCACGACCAGGGATTGGTGTCGTGACAAGTTGGTATCAGAGCCTAATATTAAAATTTTGGAAAATAGCTATATTTATTGATATATGGAAATATTATAGTACTTATAATATAACATAAAAATAAAAAATTTAACATTATTACAAATGATCAAGAACTCTCAAATATGATTTAGGTTAAAGGAAAAAAATATAGAAATTGTCACGACCCTGGTTCGCCCTCCGTGAATCATCTTGATGGCACCTAGTCTCTATGACTAGGTAAGCCTAAATTGCAGAAGAAAACCAAAATTTGCGGAAGTAAAACATTTTAAAACAATAATAAAGTAATAACGGTGTTTAAATGTGCCGCTCGGCATACACCATGTTTAACTCTCACTATCCAATACATAGATCCAAGACCCGAAAACCCACAAATCATAAGCTAAGATCAATACTACATAGCTCTAACTCCAGAATGTCTAATAAGAACAGAAAAATACAAAAGGGCTAAATACTAAAAGCAGGAATAGAAAGGGACTTCTCGGTCTGCAGACGCGGCAGATGTAACTCGAAGTCTCTAGAGCAGTCGCCTCCTCAAAGATGATAGGCCTGAGTAGCGGTACATGTATCTACACATGAAAAACATGCACAGAAGAGGCATGAGTACACCACAGCGGTACTCAGTAAGTGCCAAGCCTAACCTCGGTTGGGGAGTGACGAGGAAAGGTTAGGGCCCTACTGAGGTTAAATAAATATAAAGATGATAAGGTAAGCAGTACAATTGAAAATCTACAGTAAGGATCTACATAGGTTAATAAGAGTACAATAACAGAAACAAAAATAAAGGCAAACACCAGGAAATACCACTCATAACCAGGATGATAGCTGGGGATCTCTTGGTATCCCGAGGATCTCTTGGTATCCTAAATTATATGCTAGGGATCTCTTAGTATCCCGAGGATCTCTTGGTATCCTCAATATATGCTAGGGATCTCTTGGTATCCCGAGGATCTCTTGGTATCCTCAATATATGTGCCAGGGATCTCTTGGTACCCCGAGGATCTCTTGGTATCCTCAATTATATGCTAGGGATCTCTTAGTATCCCGAGGATCTCTTGGTATCCTCAATATACGTGCCAGGGATCTCTTGGTATCCCGCACCCCAGTTCATATCATAAATACGTACCGGAGATCTCCCGGGATGCTGTCACGTAGTCCCAAAGTAAAAAACACACAGTAGCAACACAAGAATACCCAATTAAGCTAAATTCCGTACCAAGTAAACAGTTAATTCTAGCTAACATGCTTCACGTAATGCAATTAAGGCAGTTTAGGCAAATAGGCAATTAAGTCAACTAAACATACTTTCCTAAACTAGCAACATGCTAAATACGCAAGTAGAATAAAATAGGAAAAAGAACTCAATTGAAATACTTAAGGAAAAATCGGATTTTCAACAATTAGCTCAAGTACGCGCTCGTCACCTCACGTACAAGGCGTTTCAATTATCAAATATATCATATCCTAAGGGAAGGTCCCCCACACAAGGTTAGACAAGCCACTTACCTCGAACCAGCTCAAAATCAACCCGACACCATGCTCTTGCCACGAGTACTCGACTCCAAATGACCCAAATCTATTCAATTCAATCGCATTATGTAAATAACACTTCAAGTAACTAATTCTACAATTAAATTCTAAGCTAATACGCGAAATTAGGTCAAAAAACCTAAATGCGCCCTCGGGTCCATGTCTCGGAATCAGATAAAATTTATAGTTTCAGAATCCTAAAACTCTCACGAGTCTAACCATACCAAAATTATCCAAATTCGATGTCAAACCCCCAATCAAAACTCAATTTCTTGGTCTAAAAACTTTTCCCAATTTTCATACAAATTTCGAAATTAAAGGATGAATTCATGTTTAGATTAATGGGTTACAAGCAAAAAGGATTCTAGAATCGTTACCCAATCGATATCTCTGAAAATCCCTCAAAATCTCGCTCAAATCCGAGCTCCCAAGCTTAAGTTTTGATAAAAATGGCTAAACCCTCGATTTTGAAATCTTATATCTGCCCAGGTAATTCCTTCTTCGCGAACGCGGTCAAACACTCGCGTTCGCGAAGCACAAAATGATTTTGGCCATTTTGCTCTTACGCGATCGTGGCCAATACCTCACGAACGCGATGTTTTGCACAGACAGGCCTTCGCGATCGCGTTCCACCTATCGCGAACGCGATGCATTAAATCTACTGAAACGCAACCGCTCATTTTCTTCTATTCAAACGCAACACCACCCATGTGAACGCGATGTACAAACTCTTAGCCCTTCGCGAACGCGGTGCCTTCCTCGCAAACGCGAAGGCTTAATTTTTACCTTCCTCAACTGACTCTTCGCGAACGCGAGGGCCCACTCGCGAACACGAAGAGTAAAATTCCTTTGCAACGCTGAACAAAATCTGCAATTTTTTTACAACTTAAATGATCCGTTGAGCATCCGAAACTCACTCAAGGCCCCCGATACCTCAACCAAACCTGCCAACCAACCCTAAAACATCATTCAAACTTGTTCCAACCTTCAGAACGCTCAAAACAATATCAAAACACCTATTTTTCATCGGATTCAAGCCTAAGAATTTCAAAAACTCTAAAAATACGCTTTTGATCAAAAAGTCTATCAAACCTCGTCTGAATGACCTGAAATTTTGTACAAACGTCACATTCAACACTATGGAGCTATTCCAACTTCCAGAATTCCATTCCGACCCTCAGATCAAAATCTCACTATCGAACCGGAAACTTCAAAAATTCAACTTCCGGCATTTCAAGTCTAAATTAGCTATGAATCTCCAAAACACAATCCGAATACACTCCTAACCCCGAAATCACTCAACGGAGCTAACGAAACCATCGGATTTCCATTCCGAGACCATCTTCACACTGTTTCGACTACGGCCGAATTTCCAAACTTAAGCTCTTATTTAGGGACTAAGTGTCCCAAAACTCTCCGAAACTCAAAATCGAACATCTCGACAAATCAAAATAGTAGAAACAAACTTGGGGAAAGAAGTTAATAGGGGATCGGGGCGTAAATTCTTAAGACAACCGACCGAGTCGTCACATTCTCCTACACTTAAATATTCGTTTGTCCTCTAACAAGCATAGAGACATACCTGAAGTAGTGAAAAGATGAGGTTAACGGCTGCACATATCCTGCTTGGTCTCCCGGCTTGCCTCCTCGACCGGCTGGCCCCGCCACTGAACCTTTACCGAAGCAATGTTCTTTGACCTCAACTTTCTAACATGCCTGTCCAATATTACCATTGGCTCCTCAACATAAGATAGATCCTTGTCCAACTAGACTGAACTGAAATCCAACACGTGCGACGGATCACCGTGATACCTCCGGAGCATCAAAACATGGAATACCAAATGAACTCCGGCCAAGCTGGGAGGTAAGGCAAGCTCATAAGCAACCTCCCCAACACGCCTCAATATCTCAAAAGGGCCAATAAACCTCGGACTCAACTTCACTTTCTTCCCAAATCTTATAACACCCTTCATAGGCGATACCCGAAGCAGAACCTGCTCTCTAACCATATAGGATACATCACGAACCTTCCAGTCCGCGAAACTCTTCTGTCTGGACTGGGCTATGCGGAGTCTATCCTGAATCACCTTAACCTTCTCCAAAGCATCCTGAACTAAGCCTGTGCCCAATAATCTGGCCTTACCCGGCTCAAACCAACCCATCGGGGATCTACACCGTCGCCCATATAAAGCCTCGTACGGTGCCATCTGAATGCTGGACTGATAGTTGTTGTTATAAGCAAACTCTGCCAATGGAAAGAACTGATCCCAAGACCCTCCAAACTCAATCACACACGCACGCAGCATATCCTCAAGAATTTGAATAGTGTGCTCGGACTATCCGTCTGTCTGAGGGTGAAATGCTATACTCAACTCTACCCGAGTACCAAACTCATACTGAATGGCCCTCCAAAACCGTGATGTGAACTGAGTACCTCTATCTAAAATGATGAAAATCGGAATACCATACAGACGAACAATCTCCCGGATATAGATCTCTGCCAACCGCTCCAAGGAATAAGTAGTACATACAGGAATAAAGTGAACGGACTTGGTCAGTCGATCCACAATCACCCAAATAGCATCGAACTTTCTCAAAGTTCGTGGGAGCCCAACTACAAAGTCCATGGTGATCCGCTCCCATTTCCACTCCGGAATATCTATCTGTAGACACTCTTGAGCCATGTTCGTCTCCCTAGGCTTACCATTATTTCATTTCATTCTATTGATTGGTTCTAGCTCCAAAGCGTGACGTGATCGACTGTTAGGACGATGGGGACGATAGAGAGTCCTCTAGCCCGGTCCTGTCCTTGCGTCCTTGTATTCTGATTGTTCACCCCCAGCCCGTAAATAGAGAACCAAGCCCCTTTTTGATCCATTCATTTCATGTCTTTCTTGCTCGGTGATCAGTCAATGAAGTCATTCTAGAAATTGAATGAGGTCATTAACATTGAATCATCATAAGGAAGTCCAAAAAAGGAGGCTGTTATAACCCTTGAATTTCAAGGAATTCAAGTAAGCTTAGCCCCTGTACAGGATGGGGGGTGCGCTGGTGAATGGAAGCCCCCCCTATCAAGTCGTTGCGAGCCGGAAAGCGTACCGGCTATTTGAGTCACGAAAGGAACAAGTTATTCAGTCTCATGGAACTAAACTCTTAGATGCAGCATGCAACCACCTCCAAACTTAACCTTCAAGGTTAGATAGTGCTACAATGAACATCAATCCACTATCTAGCTCAAAATTAGCCTCACTAATAACCCACCCGGTCTCTAGTGCTCATACTTCACCTACTGACAGTTGAGGCACCGAGCTACAAATCCAACTATATCCTTCTTTATCCGCCGCCACCAATAGTGTTGTCTCAAATTCTGATACATCTTCGTGGCACCCGGATGGATGGAATACCGCGAACTATGGGCCTCCTCAAAAATCAACTCTTGAAGCCCATCAACATTGGGTACACAAATCCGACCCTGCATCCTCAATACCCCATCATCACCAATAGTCACATCTCTGCCATCACTGTGCTAAAAACGAGGGTCATCATATTGTCACTCCCTGATACGATCAAATAAGGAAGACCGAGAAACCACGCAAGTTAGAACTCGACTGGGCTCCGAAAGATCCAATATCGCAAACTGGCTGGCTAAGGCCTGAACATCCATCACCAAAGGCCTCTCCGATGCTGGTAAATAAGCTAAACTTCCCAAACTCTCTGCCCGACGACTCAAATCATCGGCCACCACATTGGACTTGCTCGGGTGATACAAAATAGTGATATCATAGTCCTTCAGTAACTCTAACCACCTCCTCTGGCGCAAATTTAGATCCTTTTGCTTGAACAAGTGCTGCAAGCTCCGATGCTCAGTATAAATCTCACAGGGAACCCCGTATAAATAATGGCGCCAAATCTTCAGGGCGTGAACAATGGCAGCTAACTCAAGGTCGTGAACAGGGTAGTTCTTCTCATGTATCTTCAACTGTCTGGACGCGTAGGCAATCACCCTACTGTCCTACATCAACACCGCTCCGAGGCCAATCCTCGAGGCATCACAATAGACCGTATATGGACCCGAACCTGAAGGCAATATCAAAACTGGACCTGTGGTCAAAGATGTCTTGAGCTTTCGAAAGCTCGCCTCATACTCCTCCGTCCAATGGAACGGAGCACCCTTCTGGGTCAGTCTGGTCATAGGGGCTGCAATCGATGAAAAGCCCTCAACAAAACAACAGTAGTTGTAAGCACGTGATTTTTGCCCTATGTGAGATTTACTCCCAAAAATTCAACATAAAACAATTTTCCTTTTGTGTGCAATTTTGAGAATTTCGTGGCATTTTTGGATAATTATTTGTATTTGTCTATGCATGTTTATTTGTTAAATTAATAAAAAATATAAAAATATATCGCATTTGTATTTAGGATTTAATTTTACAATTAGGAGCAATTAAGTTTGTTTTACAAGAACAAAAAATCATAAAAATAATGTACGTTGCATTTTTAGCATTTAATGTCCAAATTGTGTGATTTTATCGTAATTGCTATTTAATTGTGTGTTAATTGTTATTAAGAGTTAATTAGCACTTTTATAAATTAATTTAGTTCTATAGGATAATTTAGGATTTTTAGAATTTAGTTTTAGTTTAATAAAAAATAAAAGAAGAAAAAAAGAAGCAATGGAAATAAGAAAAAAATCGGAATGGGCCACCTTTTAATTTAAACCAACCAGGCCCAAACCAAATAAACCCCTACCGGGTCAACCCGACCCGGTCCGCCCCATAACCAAACGAGTTACCCCCCCCCCCTTCCCATTTTTCACTCTTCATTTCCTCAAACCCTAAAACACCCGCCCCTTCCTCCTGCATCAGCTCCAAACGACCTCACCTCCATAGCAGCACCATCGCCATCCATGGCTGCCCTCCCCGTCGTCCCCATCATCCCTCACATGGCTGCCCCGTCTTCATCTTCTTCGTCAAGCTCAACCAGTCCGTCGACCTCCAGCCATGAACGACCACGTCGCCTCAAACAACCCCACTGCCATCTTCAAGCTTCGTCGTCGTCAAAACCAACAGCCCAGCGACGTGAGGCAGTCCGACGACCCCCTCGTCAACCACTCTTCAATGAGCACTGCCATCGTCGTCGACCAGCAGCTCGTCGACCAGCGGCCCGTCTTCAACACCCAGCGAACCCCCCCGCCACCCTCTTCGTCGACCTCTACTATCATGCCGACAACCCCAACTCCCTCACGTTCAGCTGACCACCATCAGCCCAGCCTCCCGTCTTCACCTTTTTCGTCGAGCTCCAGCTCCACTTCTATGCCACTGCCTCCCCTCGTCAGCCACTGCTGCTGTTGCTCCACGACCTCACATCAAACGACCCTTCATCTTTTAAAGTGGTTACAAGTGGAGATTTTCCAAACGACCTTGGCGTATACATTCACAACTTCAGATGTTCGGAGGGAAAGAAAACTCGCAAGTCAAAGAATGCAGAGGTCCACCTCGCTTATTCCTTCTAGACAAGTTCGATGTTGCTGGAGCTGAAGCATGTCTGAAACGTTACACTGACCCAGCAGCTCAGTCATACGTCGAGGTAGTACGTCGAGGTTCCGTTCGAGTCTGGGTTTGTTAGTCAAGCGTCGAAATAGTGTTGCGAACGAAGTTGTGTTTCATCGGAAGTTCAACATTGTTCGGCGTCGGTTTGTTAGCATAAAGGTCAGCCGTAGCTCGTTCACGGATTTTTGTTGTTTTTTCTTTGGTTTCATTTTAATATGTGGTTTCATTTTTGATAGAGTTTTTGCATGATATCCCTACTGCATATTCATTGAAATTATGTGTGTGTGCGTTTTGACGATTTTCCTACTAGTTTGAGTTCAACTGATGTTGAGTTTAGTGATTTTAATCTACTTGTTTATCCTGTTAAGTTTTTGATATGAATCTGACTCTGTTGTTAATTCATGAATGTTGTCGATTAGGAGTTTGTTTGGCGAGTTTGTTTATTCAAAGTTTGTTTGTTAATTGGATCGTTGATTTGGTGAATTGGTTATAGCTGATATGGTTTTGGTACAGATTGAAAGGGATGGGGGTAGAATGGTAAATTGCAGTATTTTCAAGGGCATTTTCGGGATTTTGAGTTTTAAAAAATGATTAATTTGAGTGCTCCATCCACTAGACACTAATAATATTAAAATAATACGTAGTGGGGGACAAAACATAATGGTGGGAATTAATACATTATTTAGTGCATAATGGGGGACAAGACAAGTGGTAGTGGGAACTGATATATTTGTTTAATATAGTGGGGGACAAAACATTAAGTAGTGAGATTCAAAAGAGGGATGAGGAGAAGATGGTGGGATTAATTTAAGTGCTTCAAGTTTGGCTATAAATAAAAGGACATTCTAAGGGGGAGAGGAGGAGATTCTGGAAATCTGGAGAGGGGTTGAACATTTTTTCTGAAAAATCTTAAGAGAGTGTTGGAGAGTTTAAAAAGAGAAAACAAAAACAAAGTAGCCTACGAGTTTAGTTTTGGGTTTAATACACGCGTGGTTGAGTCTGTTTGTGGGGATGTTGGTTGTTGCTGTTTAGTCTTTCCCAAACTTTTGGGGCTGTTCTATCGAGCTTGTTTGGTTTTCTTCAAATCTTTCTGAGCCTCGAATCTGGTTGAATTGTTGTTGTTGGGTTGCTGTTGTCTTGTCGTGTTATTACTGTTGCTGACCGCTCCTTCATCTTCTTGTATTTCCGTTATCCAGGTACACTTTCAAATCAATACTGATGTGGCTGTGAGATGTGAAAGTGAAATGAAATGCTAGGGTGTTTGATGAATTAGTGTTGTATCTATAGTTTAATAAGATATGTGACAAGTATTTATATAGTTTAGTTTTATAACTCAACTGGAATGCATGACGTAGTCTTGTATTTAACCGGAACTGTTTGGTTTTCAAACTATAGTTTGTAGTTGTCAATTACAGACTCCATGTAGTTAAATATGTAATTTGTAGAATGAACAAATAAGTTAAGGGATTAGTTGCCATATTTCATCTCTAGCTTTCTTTTGTATTTGAGGCAGATTTTAAATAGGCAGTGTTCGATTCCGTTAGGCAGCATATAGGCCAATATTCGAATCCGTGTTGATAACATTTCCTAGCCGTTAATTCCAATAGTTTAAATCAATTTTAGGAATGTTAGTTTAAATCAATTTGGAGAATGGTTAGTTTGTTTTGAATATCTTGACAATTTTGTATGCATTTTGTAATTTCAGCTTTAGTAGTTCACTTATAGAATAAAGGCACGAAACATTTCTCCATTTTTACGAGTTCGAGTGTAAATTACCATTATCATCTACTGTAATCCAATAACAACTCATAAGCATGTAAATAAATTAGGACATTTTCTCTTTCATTTTTAGAGACAAATTTAATAGTAAAAATGTAGGCACTTTAGGATTATCCTTTTAAAATAAACGAGATGAGCCTCGCCCAATAAAACGCACAAATTGCGGGGCCCTCGATAATTGGTTAATAATTGTATAGACTTCGGGATCGGCCGATTTAGCAAATTTCACGGCCTTACCCAAAATAATGATACGCTAGTCGCTTTAGGCGCGCCTTTAACAATTTACTTTCTTAAACTCGGGTGCATATTTATGTGACCCAAATCCAAATCTCAACAGAGTCGAAATGTGTCGATAACCACGGGTACATTGATGTGACGTGGTTCGAGATACGTTTTTTCAAAATGTTGTAATTCTCTGTTAAAATAATAATAATAATAATAATAATAATAATAATAATAATAATAATAATAATAATAATAATAATAATAATAATAATAATAATAATAATAAAAGCAGTAAAGAGTTTAAAGTTTGCACATAAGTTCATAATTGTATAAAATCAGATAATCAAGCTAAATACGACAGTTGAGCGACCGTGCTAGAGCCACGGAACTCGGTAATGTCTAACATCTTCTCCCGGGTTAACAGAATTCCTTATCCGGATTTCTGGTGCGCAGACTGTTAAACAGAGTCATTCTTTTCCTCGATTCGGGATTCAACCGGTGACTTGGGACACCATAAATCTCCCAAGTGGCGGCTCTGAATTAAATAAATAAATCCCGTTTTGATTGTCCTTTAATTGGAAAAACTCCCTTCTACGCCCCTTTGCGGCGGCGCGAGTGAAAAAGGAGGTGTGACAGCTCTGGCGACTCCACTGGGGACACTACCCAGAATCTCTAGTTCAGGGTTAGAAATTCGAGCTTAAAATAATTTTTGTATTTGGCTTTATCGTATGATTGAGTTTAAATGTGCAAAATGATGCTTTTTTACCGCTTTGATATTATTTGAACTGTACATATAAACTGTGCCGAAACCTTCTCTTCTCACCTCCGGGGAAGTGCTTACTGGTTGAGACTCCCTATTCTATTAGTGTCATACCCTGAAATAAAAGAGGCTCGGAAAGTTTCTAAGACGGCTGACCTTTTGGTTCCCGGAAAGGAGCTCCTTCCTCAACTCGAGTTGTCCGCTCGGGTACACTGTCTAGAACATATACCTAGGTTGAACCTAGAATAACTTGACTTCATGTTGGATCCCTAGTAGGAACATTTATTTGCATCATGTTGCATTTGACTTAAGGGACTCAACACAGGGGTTGAGTCCGTCTAGGACAAGCAACCTGAAATGAAAAAAGACCATCCTGCTGCATCCTGTTTGTTTTGCACATTTATTTGCTTGGTAGCCAGACCTCAAATCAATCTTTGAAAATACCTTGGCACCCTGAAGCTGATCAAACAAATCATCATTCCTTGGCAATGGATACTTGTTCTTAATGGTGACTTTGTTCAATTACTAATAATCTATGCACATCCTCATCGATCCATCCTTCTTCTTAACAAACAACATCGGCGCACCCCAAGGCGAGACACTAGGTCTAATAAATCCCTTATCAAGCAAGCCTTGCAAATGTTCTTTCAATTCCTTCAACTCTGGAGGGGCCATACGATATGTCGGAAAAGAAATAGGCTGAGTGCCCGGAGCCAAATCAATGCAAAAGTCAATATCCCTGTCGGGTGGCATCAAACTCATAAACAACTGGCACACAATCTATAGAAGGAACCTCAACACTAGAATCACGAACATATGCCAAATAAGCCAAACACCCCTTATCGACCATACGTCGAGCCTTCATATAAGAGATAACCCTACTGGTAGAATGGTCAGGAGTCCCTCTCCAACTCCAAACGAGGTAACCCCGACAATGCTAAGTTTATGGTCTTTGCCTGCTGTGAGCACGTGATTTTTGCCCTATATGAATTACTCCCATAAATTCAAAACAAAATAATTTCTTTTAGTGTTTGCAATTTTGTGGATTTTCGTGGCATTTTCTGTTAATTGTCTACATTTTGTTGTGCATTTTATTTAGTGAAAAATACAAAAAAAAAAATATATTGCATTTGCATTTAGGATTTAATTCTACATTTTAGGATTAATTAACAAATTAGTTGTTTAATAAAAATGGGAAAAATCACAAAAAAATAGTTTATTTTGCGCTTTTTAATTTAAATCTCGATTTTCGGTAATTTTTTCCTTAAATTTGGTTTTTAATTAGTTGCAGTAATTATTATTTAGAGTTAGTTAATTTAGTTTGATATGATAATTCGGTTTGGGATTTAGTTTAGGTTTTATATTTATATTTTTTTAATTTTGAAAAACAAAAGAAGAAGAAGAAGAAAATTTGAAATTAAAAAAAAAAGAGAAAAGGGTTATGAATTGGGCTTATCAATTGAATTCCCCCCCCCCAGGCCCAAACATTTCCCCTGAAACCCGGCCCAAAACCTGCCCCTAATGCCCGCCCCTCCCCCCCCCCCAAACCTAAACGACGTCGTTCCGTGAAAGAAAGATATGGGCCGTCGAGTTGTTCTAATCCAACGACGGGGAAGTGGGGAGGGCTTAATATTTAAGTGTCCTAATCTCACTACCCCCCCAAACCCCGTCTCTCATCTCCCTCACTCCTCTCACAAACCACCCTAAGAAACCCTAGCGCTGCCCTCATATTCCCGCCGCTTTACGGCGGCGCCACCTCTGTCCACTGCTAGAATAACACCCCATGACCACCAAACCCCCCTCATTCCAAATCCCTGATTGGTTTCCCTCAAATCGTAGCCCAGCTCGTCGAATCTTGAATCTAGTTCAAGCCCTAAAATTCCAAACCAACTCAAATTCAAGATCTCAGTGGGATTTGGGTCTAGTTCGACGTTATTCATGTGTTCTTGACAAGAGCACATGATTAATGTCAAACTTGACCGGGAAATTCTGAAGATTCGAAGTTCTCGCATTTCTTACGGGCCAGATTATTTGTTTTCAACTTTTGAGTTTGATTTTCATGTGAGTTGTTTACCATCTTCCTATGTTCCTTTTGTGCATGTTTTGATTTTTATTTCTCTTTTCTTCTTTGTTTCTCCGATATTCCAATTCTTTTGCATGTTTTTCATCTTAAGTTAATTAGTGTTTCTGAACTTGAAGATTAGTTTAATTGGTTTGCCCGTGCTACTTGGGCCTCTGAAGTTTTTAGGACAAAGAGTCTGTGACTCAGTTTAGTCCCTTTTCCCCCTTGTATTGTTTTTTTTCTCTCTTTCTTCGAGTTCTTGTATGAAACCTCGAGTTAAATTGGGCTCAAAAGAAAAGGTCTAGCCCATGATTGGTAGACTCAGACCCACTAAATAAACCTGGGTCAACTTGGCCCATGTTTTGGCCAGGTTGTCTAAAGTAAAAACAGGATGCTTAGGGGGTAAATTGGGGAATATAGGTAGGGTAATCTTATATAACTGAACTAGGAAGCTTCCTAGAAGCTGGGGTGGGGGCTATTTTGAAATTCTGAGGCTTACACTAGGGATTTCTAAGCTAAAATGAAAATTTCAGAAGGTTTTAAGTGCAACTTTGAACTCTTTGAGGCTGCCCTAGTGCCTTACCTATAAAGGCATCCTAACTTGACTCTCAAAAAAAATATAGATAGAAAAATACAGAAAATCAGAGTCGGTTGAAAATCAAAGAAAACATTGTTCCATTGAATTCCCAGTTTTGGTCTTTGAAATTTTTCAAATACTGAAACATTTTCTGACTCTCTGAGATAAAAATGGTTTAAATCTGGTTTTTGAAAGTTCTGGGTTGAGTTCTGTTGCCTGGTTACTGTTCCATTGGATTGTTAATCAATTTTTCTGGTTTCATTTGCTGAAATTGGGCTGTGTTGTTGCTACTGTCGATTTCTGCTGTTTCTGTTCTGATTTCAACTCAGTTTCTCCTTTTGTTTTGCTGCTTGTTACCAGGTATCTTCCAAACCATTGTCAACAAGTGATTAGGAACATGTACTTCGAGCTGAAGCTTGACTAAATACAAGTTGTTAAATTTCCTTTCATTGGCTTCTTCTATGTCTTTAAATGTTCTATAATAGACTATGTATTATGCATGGTAGCTCGATTATCTTATGCCATTGGTATGCTGTAAAAATGAACCTGTGCTCTTTAAGAGTTTGGGGTGTTGATTTTTCTTCTTCTTTTGATTCAAGTGAATGGTGCTAATTTCCTAGATTTCGTTATTGTCAATATTAAGAAAGAGTTAAGTGAGTTTAAGTTCAAGTTTGTTCGCGAATTTAGCTTAGAATTGAATTCAAACATGAATATTTGGGTAGCTGAAGTCGAGCATGTGTTTTTAGTAGCCTTTGAAACTGCTTTGTGTCCCAATTACTGTGTAGGGATGAGGGTTAACAGGTTTATTGTTGTTGCAAATGGTAGTTTGTTGATTGGAATAGACTCGATATCGAATCTTGATCTTCAGCCTTGATTTTACAAGGTTTGAGTTCACTAAGCCTTGGATTCTGGGCTATGTGCAAAGAAGAACAGTGTGCCAATGCTATCTGGGCTTATGTTTTGAGCCCAGCAACGTGTTTAATTGTTGTTGCTGGATTCACTTTTCCACAGCAGATTTGGCCTAAATTGTGACAAATTAGCGTCCAAAATTCTGTCTAATCAGTTCATGTCCATATAGTTAAATCCAAGAGTAAGAAAAAATGTTACTTCAAGCTTTGTTTCAGATAGTTTTAATTGATTTGGGATTAATTAACTTTTGTACCAAATTGTTTGATCCCCATGATTGGGCCTAACGTTAGCCTAATTGAATGAAAGGTTCCAAGTAACTTAGACTGCCCTTCTCGCCGGTCTATTCTCTAGGGCGGGATTCGATCTGTGAGCCCGATTTTCTTCATAGTGGCATTTGTGCAAACCAAGGTTCCGACTTATATTTTGTTGAACTTAATTAAGCTTTCCTTGATTTGAGGCGCGCCATATTAGATAATGTAAATAGTTTATGGCCCTCATGAATTAGTTTAGAAACCTTTTGGGGCTAGAATAAATCGGGGTGTGCCATGCCAAACAAAATCTCAAAATGTGTGGCCCTCGCTTAATTAACTTTAATCCTCTAAAAATCGAGGCATGCCATTTAGCAAACTTTTCATGGCCTTCGCAAAGTTGCAAACGCGTAGTCGCTTTAGGCGCGTTATTCTAATAATTACTTTCCTAAACTCGGGTGCACATTTATGTAACCCAAATCCAAATCTTAAAACGTTGACTAAAATGTGTTTAGGATTGCGGGTGCATTTCATGTGGCGCGATCCAAAGGCACGTTTTAAACGACGTTCAATCTTCTTTAAAATTAATTAAAAGTGGTTAAAAGTTAAAATTTGCACATAGGTTCATAATTGTTTAAAATCAAATAGTTAATCCAAATATGACAGTTGAGTGACCGTGCTAGAACCACGAAACTCGGGAATGCCTAACACCTTCTCCCGGGTTAACAGAATTCCTTACCCAAATTTTTGGTTTGTGAACTGTATTACAGAGTCAACCTTTCCTCGATTCGGGATTTTAAACCGGTGAATTGGGACACCATAAATCTCCCAAGTGGCGACTCTGAATCTTTTAATAATATGATCCCACTTCGATTGTCCTTTAATTAGAAAAACTCCTTTACACCCTTCGGGGGGTGTAGGTAAAAAGGAGGTGTGACACGTGATAATCTAATATGGCATGATAGGGGGACATCCAATCCATCCCTAAAATGACATCGAAATCCACTATATAGAGGACTAGGAGATATACACTAGTCTCAAGACCCCCAATAACAACTACGCATGAACGATAGAAACGATCTACCACAATAGAATCACCTACCAGTGTAGACACATATACAGGAGCACTCAAAGAATCACGAGGCACAACCAAATACGCAGCAAAATAAGATGACACATATGAGTATGTAGACCCTGGATCAAATAGAACTAAAGCGTCTCTACTACAAACTGAAACCATACCTGTGATAGCTGCGTCGGAGGACTCAGCCTCAAGCCTGGCTAAAAAATCATAATATTGGTGGAACACCCGATGCCGTGGGACGGCTCAAGCCCCACCACTCTAAACTACATCCCTGGGACGACCTCCTGCTGGCTTGTCTCTACCTCTAGCGGCTTGACCTCCACCTCGACCCTTACCTCTAGCTGGATGAGTGGGCGGTGGAACACCCGATGCCGGAACCATGGCATGAGAACCCTAATGCTGAGAACTGCTTAAGGCTCGAGGGCAAAATCTAGCAATGTTCTTCGGATCACCACAAGTATAACAAGACTTTGGTTGCTGAGACTACTGACCCTGGAACTGACCCTGACAGCCTGAGTAACCACCTTGAAAACTTTGGAATAGAGGTGCATTGATAGGAGCTGGTGGTGCACTATAGGGTAGATGATCATAATACTGCATATGAGAACCACGACCACCTGGAGCACCATGAGAAGCCTGAAGTGCTGAATGAAATGGCCTGGGAAGATGGCTTCTACCAAAATAATCCCTGCCTCCAGACGAGGCACCACTGAATTTGCCGAAATGACGAGGCCTCTTTTCAGACCCCTGACCGCTCCCCTGATCTTGAACCATCTTAACCCAGCTGGCCACATTGGTCACATCCTGAAAAGAAATCTCGTTCTCGGTCTCCTTAGCCATCTACAATCTAATAGGATGAGTGAGTCCCTCAATAAACCTCGTCATCCTCTGTCTCTCGGTGGGGAGTATCAGAAGAGCATGATGAGCCAAATCAATACACCTCGTGTCGTACTGGGTAACAGTCATAAAACCCTACTGAAGGCGCTCGAACTACCTGCGGTACTCCTCTCTCTGAGTGACGAGAAGGAACTTCTCGAGAAATAGCTATGAGAACTGGTCCCAAGTGAGAGCTGGTGATCCAGCAGGTCTGGCCAAACAATAATCTCTCCACCATTTCTTGGCCGAACCTAACAGACAAAAAGCACCAAAGTCAACCCCATTGGTATCCACTATCCCTATATTCCGAAGAACATCATGACAGCTGTCCAAATAATCCTAGGGATACTTTAAAGATGTACCGCCATAGGTAGTAGTAAAGAGCTTGGTGAACCTATCCAATCTCCACAAAGCATTTGAAGACATAGCTGATCCATCACTGGTCTGAGCTACAACACCTGGTGGGTCTACCCCAACTAGCTGAGCTGTTGGAGTTTGAAACAAGGGAACCATTTGCTCCGGGGTGCCAGTAGTGGAAGTTTGTGCTCCTCCCCCAGCCTGAGAGACGGCTAGTACTACAGGAAGTATGCCTGCCTGAGTGACACTCTCCATAAGGCCCACTAGATAGAGCAGGGCATCCTGGAGTACTGGGGGAGCGATGAACCCCTCTAGAACCAGAGTTGGACCCGCTGGAACTGTCTGGGCTGGAACCTTATCATCAAACTCTACCTGAGGCTCTGCTGTTGGTACTGCAACTCTGGGTTGAGCTCTGCCCCTGCCTTGGCCTTTAGCATGACCTCGACCTTATTCTCTACCGCTCGTAGGAGCTGCCGCTGGGGGCTCGGGCTGTTGATCAGTTGATGATGCGGTACACGTTCTCGCCATCTGCGAAAGAACAAAGTAGAAGTTCAATTAGCATTGAGAAATCAAACCGCACGACAGAGATGAATAGAAGTGAAATTGTTCCTAACTCCGCAGCCTCTGGGGATAAGTATAGACATCTCCATACCAATCCCTCACACTATACTAAGCTTGTCCGTGAATTGTGAGACCTAAGCAACCTAGAGAACTGATACCAACTTATCATGACCTGAATTTCCAACCATCGGGACTGTGATGGCGCCTAACATTGTACCCGCTAGGCAATCCAACGTTACTGATTATTTTACCTTTTTCCTTTATCTTTTAACAATTTATATGTTAATATAAGAAAATTAGTGGAATAAATGCGGAAAAACAGAATTTAACACGGTCTGACACCGAGATCTGCACAGAAAGTGTAGAGTGTAGTATCAGTACAACCGACCCCATGTACTGGTAAGTTTCGATCCTAACCTTGGCAAGTAGTGATGAGGCTAGGACACGACAAACATCATAAACCTGCAGTTAATCAATATAATAACATAGTAACAAGTAATAAAAACTAAGCAGAAATATATGCGGGAAGGGGCAACATGCTATGGGTTTTCAACATAAAGAATTACCGAAGTAAAGAATTTAAGCAGTTACAATACTTGAACTGATAACAGCAAATGAACACAGCAAGCACAAAAATGCGCACGGCATCACCCTTCGTTCTTTTACTCTCGATCCTCACCATGCAATCAATAATACAAATGTGCACGGCATCACCCTTCGTGCTTTATCACTCTTCCTCACCATATGAATAATAATAACGTGCGCGGCATCACCCTTCGTGCTTTATCACTCTTCCTCACCGTATGTATCAATAGAAATGTAAATCTACACGGCATCACCCTTCGTGCTTTATCACTTTTTCCTCACCATATATATAAGTATGAATGTGCACGGCATCACCTTCGTGCTTTATCACTATTTCCTCACGCAAGCAATATGAACAATAACATCTCGGCAAGGGAATCAACAATAGAAACAGTTACATCCCGGCAAGGGAATCAGCTATAACCAATCTCGTCCCAACAGTTAACTTCACAGAATAAATCTCAACGTGAGCCAATACTCAACAATGGTCAATTACCAAGAAATTGTCATTAGTCTTGTTCAACATGGATAATCATCAATTCAGGCATGAATGGTACATAATAAGAATCACAACGGTCGCAGTATAAGTCTCACGTGCATGCTTGACACCAACGTATAGATACTTGTCACCACACCTATACGTCGTACTCAACACTAATACGTAGAAAATAAGACAACAACACCTATTCCCTCAAGCTAAGGTCAAACACTTGCCTTGATTGCACGGCCAAACTCAAGCCTCAAATATCGCTTTCCCCTTAGATTTCACCTTCAGTTCATTTTTATCTAGCCTTAATTAACTTAATAACATCAATAAATACTAAAGAACTCAAACCCAATGCTTAATAATGCGTTTCCCAACATTTTTCCTAAAAAGTCAAAAATCGACCTCGGGCCCGCTTGGTCAAAACCCAAAGTTCGAACCGAAACCCAATTACCCATTCACCCGCGAGCTCGGATATGCAATTGGTTTTGGAATCCAACGTCAATTTGAGGTCTAAATTCCCAAATTTCAAAATTCCAAAATTTCACCCAAAGATATTATGAAATGGGAATGGGTGGTACGCCTACCACAAGATATTATGAAATGGGAGCATGGGGTACGCCTACCACAAGATATGAGAAATGGGATCGGGTTGCACGCCTGCAACAAGATGGAAACTAAAAGTGAAAGTTGTCTTTACTTTTCCTTATTTGTGTTAGAAGTTATATTGTCAGCTTCCTTATTTATTCCTTGCTATTTTGCTTTATCAGCTATCCCCGAAGCATGTTCGCCTTCCCCAGTTTTAATTGCTTATTATCTGTTTACTTTTCTGCCATATACTATAGAACTGCACAGGTTTATCTGGAGCCTGGTCCTAGCCTCGTCACTACCTCGTCGGGGTTAGGCCAGGCACTTACCAGCACATGGGGTAGGTTGTACTGATACTATACTCTGCACTGTGTGCAGATCCCGGAGCATCTTTCGGACAGTAGTTGGAGGGCTTCCTTCAGTTCATTTAGAGACCCAAGGTAGACCTGTAGGCGTCCGCAGGCCCTAGCGTCTTCCTCTATCTCTATTTCCTGTTTCATTTCCTTTGTTCAGAAACAATGTATTGTTAAAAGGAAGTAATTTGGTAAGGAATTAGATAGTTAAGGGTTGACTTGCCTAGCTCTCATTAGTAGGCGCCATCACGACTCCCGAGGGTGGGAAATCTGGGTCGTGATAACAAATAATGCATGACATCACCCTTCGTGCCTTAACTCTCTTCCTCACCCAAACAATAATCACAAACAATAGGGCAAGAAAATAAATGAAATTTGCAATAAGAATCCCGGCAAGGGAACAACAATTCAATAATTAAGTCCCGGCAAGGGAGCAACATCAATAATATCAACATCCCGGCAAGGGAGATAACCAATAAAGCAATAATATCCCTGTAAGGGAACAATTTAATAACCTCTTTCTCTTATTCACTTTTGCTTCACAACTCACTTTACCACTTGAGTCAATGCTCCAAAGGGTTCAATTTTTTATTTTATTTTATTCAATAACTCACATTATTTAATATTTTTCATATTTTTAAAAAATCGTATATTCATTGATATAGGGTACACGCGCAAAGCACGTACCCTAATACTAGTTAAATTATAAACATGACATGCACACCTAACATGAAAAATTTCATCAAGAGGTGGTTTCAAATGCGATTTTAATATTGAAATTGCGGCATTATTGTTAGAAGCATTATCAAAAGACATACACAATACTTTTTGCTTGAGATTATAAAATTCAACAACTTCACAAATAGTACTACTTATAAACGCAGCGGTATGACTCTGATCTTCATCATATTTAAAAGCGATAATACGTTTGCATACAAGTAGTATCATCTATCCAATGACATGTAATTGTCAAATAATCATTTCCATTAACAGCATGGCCAATATCAGAAGTTAGAGAAACTCTACAAGGAATGTGGCTAAACAAATAACGTATGTATATTTGATATTGTCCATGAAGTCTAAAGATATCAGATCTACAAGTACTTCTAGGGATACATTTAAATAAAGGATTGTAAATCCTTTGAATATACATAATAAGATATGATGAAGAAGCAAAAGAAAAAGATAGACAACCCAAAGCAATCATTTTTGCTAACTCCTCACGATCCTTCATTTTATCATATTTCACAAGACCTCTAGTAGTAGGGTTTAGAGTTGATTGATTTCTATCTCCATTAGATCCCCATTCTATAGGATGCTCAATTCTCATATGTCTACTAAGTGTCCCAGTCCCCCCTAATTGTCCTCCAGTCTTATGTTTAAAAGTATCATTACAAAGTTTGCATTTAACTCTATCACTATTCGGTATGTCTTCAAAAAAAATTCCAAACCTTACTTCTTTTTCTACGATTACTAGTCGGGGCCACAGGTGGTCTACTAGTAGCACCACGACCACCACCCTGCTAGCAGCTCCAACACTACTAGGTGTAAGTGGTATCTCATCTTCCATTTCTAATTCCATATCTTCTATACCAAAATCTTCCTGGAATTGTTCATAATCTATATTATTATCAGGTAATATTTCAGGAATATTGGGAGAGGTATTTAAATTACTACCAGATGTTGAAGCTGAAGTACTACCTCTTTTTTTATTTCCCCAATTAGTAACCTTGTTACAAACTCTTTTTGCAACATTAAACATATTGTAAAAATTTAACTACTAGCAACAAATAAATATGCAAATAAAATAGTAAATAAGAGAAAGAGTTGGAGGGAGTGCACCGAATTCGGCAATAAATTGAGCACTTGATGATTTCGCAACTCCAATGTTACCACGAAAAAACGTCAATTGTTCCAATTTTAAAGTTCAATTGTTCAAACTTCAAATAATAAATACTACGATAAATTAAATTCCAAAAAAAATAGCCAAATAGTTGATTGCACTTTAATAGGTAAAGAATGAAGATTGAAGAATGAGAGAATATGAGAATTGAGAGATGAGTGAAGAAATGAGGAAGATGGGGGGTATTTATAGCTTTTCAAAGGGGGTTAATTTAAAAAAAAAACAAAATTGGGCTATTTGTGCAATTCAGCCGTTGGGCAACGACCATATTCTGAAATGGACCGTTGCCAACGGTTAGAAATCTGGGCCCAGTTTTAAAAAAAAATACCGTTAAATCGGTCCGGGCCGGTTAACCGGTTGAAGAAAACGGTTCAATGACCGGGTTTGACCAGTTCGGGTATCCGGTAGTTCGAAGGTAAACGATGCAAACCGCCCTACACCCTTAACCCAGCCCAACCCAGCCCCTTTCTACCGGTCTGGGCCGGTTTCGATTTTAACCGGTCCGGAACCAGGCTGACCTGGCCCGTTTAACACCCTTAGATGAAACTGTCAACCAACAACTGCTCCCTGGAAATGCTCCAGCAGTTTAGTACATTCCTAGTTTTTAGTTGTCTGATCTTATCTTATTATGTGGTTCTATAAATATGTAATTAGTACTAGTTATTTAGGCATGTTCTATCAGAAGTAAAAGTACTTTATTTGGAGCCTTGTCCACTCCATACAGACAACTTTATAGGTGTAATTATGTTTAAGATTCTTGCGCAAACTATTGCCAATAATATTAACTTCTTTATTCTATTTCTTTTATTATCTACTTCTGGTTACTATCAGTTTGGTATCAGAGCAAATCGATCCAAAATGGTCAATATCAGATCTTCTAATTCTCAAGAAGACGTTCCCAATGTTGAATCCCTTGCCCAACAATTATCTATCATAGCATCAAAACTAAATTCAATTGATTCACCGGCAGCAGAAGTTGCTACATTGAAAGCCCAGACTAGTCGCACCCAACAAGAGGAAACCAGTTACCGAACCCGTCAGGGAGGAAAGTTCGCTTGGCAAGAAGAGGAAGAAGATATCGATAGTCCAAGGTGGCCAAAAAATCCTTCACGGAGGCCACACACGAAGATGGAATTCCCTAGATTTGAAGGAGGTGATCCTAGAGGATGGATTTTGAAAGCAGAAAAATATTTCTGCTACTATCAAATTCTAGAAGAACACAAAGTTGACATTGCAACAATGTATCTGGAAGGCAAACTCTTGATCTCTTCTCTTGGATTAATCGTGAGCAGACGTTGTTTTACTGGGAAGAGCTTGTGGAACCGTTGCAAGAAAATTATGGTCCTGCGGAGTTCCAAAACCCGGACGAGCATCTCTGTAGCATCCAGCAAATAGGTTCTGTACAGGAGTACCGTCAAGAATTTGCAAAACGTTCTTCTAGAGTCACAAACAGGCCAGATCATTGTTTGTTAGGCGTATTCTTAAATAGGATAAAGGAAGAACTTAAATCTGATGTTAGAATTCACAAACCCAGAACAGTTTACAGAGCAATGAGTTTGGCACTTGAATTTGAAAACAAATTAAGCTCAATTCGCAGCAATAGAGGCCCTAATTGGACCCCAACCAGTAGACCCACTACACAAAACCCATTGCACTCTATTAAAAATGCTCTGAATAATGTTGCTTCTTCCTCTGCACATCAAAATTCACCAAATAGTGTTTCTACCAACCCAGCAGCCTCCCAACCACTTCAAACACGAACATCGGATATCGAGAGGAGAAATCTCATGGCACAGGGACTGTTATCGTTGCCACGAGAAATTTGCACTAGGTCATAGATGCAAATCTACGAAACTGTCTCTCATGGAACTTACAGGAGGAGATCAATTAGATGATGTTGATGACATCAACGCCACCAACGATGACCCTCAAGAAACTGACATTGCTGAAATTTCTTTTCATGCCATTTTGGGACACTCAGTTGGTACTACAATGAAGCTTCAAGGTGCAATCAACCAGAGATAGGTTATAATACTTCTGGATAGTGGTTCCACGCATAACTTTGTGGCTGAATCCATTGTAGAAGAGCATAAACTTCCAGTAGAAATGTTCCAACATTTGGTGTGCAAATAGGGAATGGGGGCATCATACGTTGCAATAAAGTTTGTCGGAATCTTCAAATTCAGTTGCCAGGCTTAACCATCACTCAGGATCACTACCCTTTTGTAGTTGGAGGGGTTGATTTGGTATTTGGTATCAAATGGTTAGCTTCTCTTAACACTATTCAAGCTAACTGGAAGGATATGTTCATAATTTTCAATTGGCAAGGGAAACGCTACAAACTACAAGGGGTGAGATCGGCGAATTTCACTGTGGCTTCCCTCCAATCTTTTAACAAGTTATCAGAGAATCCGGGTAATCCAATTCAGACACTTTTAGATGAGTTTCAGTCTGTGTTTTCTAAATCGACCTCTCTTCCACCATTTAGAACATATTCCCATGCTATTCCTCTGTTACCAGATTCTAAACCTCCAAACATAAGACCTTATCGTTACCCACATAGCCAAAAAACTGAAATTGAGAACCAAGTTGTTGCTTTATTAGATTCCGGTTTCATTCGTCTTAGCTCAATATCTTTTACTAGCCCAGTTCTGTTAGTGAAAAGGAAAGGTGACTCTTGGAGGTTTTGTGTGGATTACCGTAGCCTTAACAAAATCACTGTACCAGACAAATATCGCATACCCAATATTAATTACTGGATGAGTTACATGGAGCTACTATTTTTTCAAAAATTGATCTACGTTTAGGATACCATCAAATCCGAGTCTAACCTGATGATGTCCATAAAACTGCCTTCTGCACTCATTCAGGCCATTACAAATTTCTTGTAATGCCTTTTGGGCTTACCAATGCACCATCCACGTTCCAAGCTTCCATGAACGATCTTTTCAGACCATATCTTAGAAAATTCGTCCTGGTTTCCTTTGATGATATTCTAATATATAGTCATGACCCTCAAACACACCAACACCACCTGCAAACAGTCCTTCATCTTCTCTCCATTAATTTATTTTTTGCTAATCCAAAAAAATGTCTATTTGGACAACCCCAAGTTGGATTTTTGGGCCATGTGATTTCCCGAGATGGAGTAGCCGTGGATTCGGACAAAATATCCTCTGTTTTGGAATGGCTTGTGCCAAAAAATATCAAGGAACTTCACGGTTTTTTAGGTCTCACAGGGCATTACAGGCGGTTTGTTAAGAACTATGGGATCATTGCTCGTCCTTTAACAGAATTGACCAAGAAAGATGCTTTTCACTGGAATGCAAAGGTAGAAGAGGTTTTTCAACATCTTAAGAGGATCTTGACATCAGTTCCAGCGCTTCGTCTTCCCGACTTTACTCGACAATTTATAGTTGAGTGTGATGCTTCATCTGATGGAGTATGGGCTATTCTACTGCAACAGTACCATCACATTGCATATTTTAGTAAGGGATTCTCCTTTTCTAATCGCATTAAATCTACTTATGATCGCGAGTTATTAGCTTTGGTCCTTGCATTGCAAAAATGGAAGCACTATCTTCTGGGTCGGCATTTTATTATCACCACTGACCATTACAACCTCAAATACCTCTTGAATCAGCAGGTGACTACTACTCAACAATAGCGGTTGTTGCTTAAATTGTTGTCTTTTGATTTCACTATTGTCTATAAGTCTGAAAGTGAAAACAAAGGAGCTGATGCCTTATCCCTTCGCCCTCAACATGCTGATTTTTTTACTTTGGTGATGCCTATTCCATTAAACTTCAGTGATTTGAGAGAAGAAATTGAAGCTGATCCATATACTAAGCAGATTCGAGATCAACTTTCTTCTGATCCTTCAACTCATCCAGATTTTTTGTTGTCTGCTAACCATCTTTATTACAAATCTCGGCTGGTTATTCCCGATTATCCTGAGCTCAAAGCCAAGATTTTAGCAGAGGCGCATGATTCTCCAACAGGAGGGCATGTAAGATACTTGAAAACTCTCAAAAGAGTATCTGCAAATTTTTTCTGGCCTTGTTTGAAGCATGATGTTAAGTTGTTTGTCCAGAATTGTTTGATATGCCAGCAACATAAATATGAAACATTAGCTCCAGCTGGTCTCTTACAACCTCTGCCTATTCCTAACAGAGTCTGGGAGGATATCTCCTTAGACTTCATTGTTGGACTTCCTCCTTCTAATGGCTTTGATACTATTCTTGTCGTGGTGGACAGGTTTAGCAAATACAACCATTTTCTGGCTTTATATCATCCCTTTACTGCCAAAACAGTGGCTGGTGTTTTGTGTAAAGAAATTGTCAGATTGCATGGTTTACCTCGCTCCATTCTTTCGGATCGTGATGTTGTTTTCTCAAGTATATTTTGGCAGGAACTTTTTCGCCTTAGTCGCACGCGCTCCGTATGGGTACTTCATATCATCCCCAATTTGACGGTCAAAGGGAGGTAGTCAATTGATGCCTTGAAATGTATTTGCGTTGTTTTGCACACGACAAGCCAAAACCATGGATTTAATATCTACCTTGGGCTGAATACTCTTTCAATACTGGTTACCACTCTTTAACCAATATAACCCCTTTCCAGATTGTGTATGGAAGAGAGCCACCGCCCTTGCATTCTTTTGTTCATGGCGAAACTAAAATTGTTGACCTTGAACAGCAGCTCGTGGAGCGAGATCAGATGTTTTGGCCCGTACAAAATTCCAATCTCTTGAAGGCACAATCCAGGATGAAATCTCAATTGATTCCAAGCGGCGTGACTTATCTTTTAATGTGGGTGATGCTGTCTTCCTTCGTCTGCAACCTTATCGGCAGAAGAGTTTAGCCAAACGTCCTAATGAGAAGCTTTCTCGATATTTTGGCCCGTACAAAATTGTGCGCAAAGTTGGTCCTGTTTCTTATGAAGTGCAGCTGCCTCAAACATCCAAGGTTCATCCCATTTTTCATGTTTCGTTGCTTCGCCCTACTCTTGGTTGTTCTGATGTTACCTCTCCCCCACCCTTACCACTTTTGGGCGAATTGGAACTCATGTTGGAATCTGAAAAAGTTTTATCGCATCGTTGGGTGAAAGAATCCAGAGTGTCAACTCTGGAACTGCTTATTCAATGGCGTCATCGTTCTATTGAAGAGGCTAGTTGGGAAGACTATGACCTGCTTGCTGTTCAATTTCCTTCTTTCTGGCTTGAGGACAAGGCATCTTTTCGGGGGGCGGGAGGGGTGGCACTGATAGAGTCCCATTTCTAAAGACTTATTCTAGAAGAAAGTATCAGCAAAAGGATAAAGAATTGAATAACCTTGATGAAGTACAACTGCTGCAGCTTTTGAAATGCATATCTGATGAAACTGTCAACCAACAACTGCTCCTTGGAACTGCTCCAGCAGTTTAGTATATTCCTAGTTTTTAGTTGTCTGATCTTATCTTACTATGTGGTTCTATAAATATGTAATTAGTACTAGTTATTTAGACATGTTCTATCAGAAGTAAAAGTACTTTATTTGGAGCCTTGTCCTCTCCATACGGACAACTTTATAGGTGTAATTGTGCTTAAGATTCTTGCACAAACTATTGCCATTAATAATACCTTTTGTATTCTATTTCTTCTATTATCTACTTCTGGTTACTATCATCGGCCCTTCAATTTTTGATGCACAGAAAGGTCATGTATCGGGCAGAACCATAGGAAAAATTCTGGATTATTGAACCTTGATGCAATATATGGGTGTTAGGATAAATACGTCACACCAATGTAGTTCTTGAGCTCCCTTGGTTTGTAATCCATTGTGAAAGGATTAGGGATGAACTTAGTGACCCAATCTTTTGATGAAATACGACAACAACAACAACAACGACCCAGTAAAATCTCACTAGTGGGGTTTGGGGAGGGTTGTGTGTACGCAAACCTTACCCCTACTCCGAGGGGTAGAGAGGTTGTTTCCGAGAGACCCTCGACTCAAGAAGGCGAAAAGAGACAATATCAATACCACCAGCAGATACATAAGAATAACAACAACATCATAAAGACCAAAAAATAGATGAAAAGCAAAAGCGATAGCTAGTAAAAAGACCCAATACTATGAAAAACGAAAGAGTAGTAAGACACAACATAACCACTAGTAGTCTAAGACAAAAATTAGCCTCACAAAGGTACGAAATAGAAAAAGACTCAACTACCTCCTAACCTACAACCCTAATACTCGACGTCCACAACTTCCTATCAAGGGTCATGTCCTCGGAAATGTGAAGCCTCACCATGTCCTGCCTGGTCACCTCTCCCTAATACTTCTTAGGCCGACCTCTACCTCTTCTCGTACCTTCCAAAGCTAGCCGCTCACACCTCTTTATTAGAGCATCTGGGCTTCTCCTCTATACGTGCCCGAACCATCTGAGCCTCGCTTTTCGCATCTTGTCATCATGGGAGCCACACCCACCTTCTCCTGAATATCATCATTCCTAATCTTATCCATCCTAGTGTGCCCACACATCCACCTCAACATCTCCATTTCTGCTACTTTCATCTTCTGGATATGTGAGTTCTTAACAGGCCAATACTCAGCCCCATACATCATCGCCAGCCTAACCATCGCTCTGTAAAACCTACCTTTGAGTATCAGTGACACTCTCTTGTCACACAAGACTCCAGATGCTAACCTCCACTTCATCCATCCCACTCCAATGCGGTGTGTGACATCCTCGTCGATCTCCCCTACCCCCTAGATAACCGACCCAAGGTATTTGAAACTGCCTCTACTTGGGATGACCCGTGATTCGAGCCTCACATCCACGCCCGCTTCCCTCGGCTCGACGCTGAACTTGCACTCCAAGTATTCCGTCTTAGTCGTGCTCAGCTTGAAACCCTTTGACTCAAGGGCCTGTCTCCATACCTCCAACCTCTTGTTAACACCGGCTCGCGTCTCATCAATCAGAACTATGTTGTCAACGAATAACATACACCATGACACCCCCCCCTTGAATATGGTGTGTGAGTGCGTCCATCATCAGGGAAAATAAGAACGGGCTGAGCGCAGAACCTTGGTGTAATCCCATGACAACCTGAAAATGCTCTGAGTCGCCTCCTACTGACCTAACCCGTGTCTTAGCTCCATCATATATGTCTTTAATCGCCCTAATGTAGGCAACCAACAAACCTTTTGCTTCCAAACATCTCCAGAGAACCACTCTAGGAACCTTGTCATACGCTTTCTCCAACCACTTTAGGAACCTTGTCATACGCTTTCTCCAGGTCAATCAACATCATGTGCAGATCCTTCTTCCTCTCCCTATGTTGTTCCACCAACCTCTCTAGGAACCTTGTCATACGATTTGATGAAATACAACATGCTTCAAAAACGTAGGATGAACGGATGAGTGTTTTTTCTTGAAGTTTGATTTTTGGAGAACGTGTATTATGTTTATGAACGAGTGAGATTGTTTTTTGCTCTAAGAAACCTCAACATTGTTCTTCAAGTTTCTTTGGCAAACCAGTTGTAGGATACTCATCATAATAATCATCTTCCTTCTTTGTCCTCTTCCTTATCAGGGCGCAATAAACTTGTTGATGGCTGTTTATAAGAAGGAGTTTAGGTCTTTGGGAGGGTATCTGAGTGATGCAAGCCAGGTATTTGGTTACTCCTTTGATCGGTGACCCTTTAATCTAGATATGTGCCTGTTATAGCCTGTCTACCTAGTTATTCTTGCAAATTGTACTTAACCTTTTGATTTGCCTCTTTTGCTTCTTTTTCAGCCAAACCTTGGCAGGGTAGAATCTTTTATTCAGGCGGTAGGATCATATGAAGATAAGATATTCCAAAAGAGATCTCGCTTACATCAGGTCTGCTCTTGTCTGACCATTTACTGCTTTTTCACCTCCCTTTGAAAAAAATTAAAGGACATTGTAGCTTTACTGTTTTCTATTTTTGGTTTTAAGTGGCATGTTTCTCTGATAGTAGAGATGACTAGTATCTTAAACATAGAAGGTTTTTATCAATGCTCTTTGCAGTCCTCATCCATCAAAAGCAAATGAAGAACAGGGAAAAGAAAAAAGGAGGATAGTGCTAGTGAATTTTGTTGTCCTCTTTTTGGGGAAAAGGTTCACGTGAAGAATCCTAGTAGCAGTTTTTGTGGCACTAAGATCAATTTTCAATTGTATATCATTAAAATAGAGATGAATTAATAATTTACTTTTACTGTATATTACTTGATTTTATAGCTATAAATACAAAGCATCAATGTTCTATGATTTATTCTGCAGTTAACCATTCTATTTTAATTGAAATTATTTTGTAACTGGCAATTGTATCATTTATTACTCTTTTTTTGGATAAAGGTCATTATTTATTCTTATTGCGCCTTTCTTTCACAGGGGAAAAAGTGTTTTTCTTCTTTCTAGGACGCAATACCTCTAGTTCTTGATCCCTTGCATATAAAATGATCTTCACTCTACTATTTTATGGTGTATTCAGAGACAATCTGAAAGAATCAAGCGTGATAAGGCGCAGGCAAAAAGAGGAGATGACTCTACACCTCAAGCTGAACCGAACTCTCTTGTTCCAGTAGCTCGATTCCATGGTTCTCGTCTAGCTGCGGGTCCTTCACCTTCTCCCTATCAACAAGGAGGAGCTTCAAAATCTTGTAGACCTGATCAGCTTGGGCAGGCCACCTCTGGTCTTTCCATCCTTGACATTAAGAATGAGCAGTCTGAGACTTCTGATGCTAAAAGGACTGTTGTCCGTGCGCAAAAATTATCACGTTTGAGTTCCGAGGCCACGATAGGATCTGCAATAGCTGAAGCTGAGAATAGCCTTGAAATTGAAGTATGTTTTCCTGCTTCAGGAGAGACATTTTAATGTATTCCTACTCCAGCCAGTTTTAGGGCTAGGTTGTATCTCATGAACTTAAATTGTCTAGGTTTGCTGATAGGTGTTGATAGTTTTCTTTAACTTTGTTATTCACATACAGCATGTATTTCTTATTAGTTTTAAACAAATTCGATTATCTTCTAATTTTTTCTATGCCATTCAGGTTTCTGAAAACAAGGAAGAACTGAAAACAAAGCTAAACAAGTTGCTCCGTGACAAGAATGATATTTTCAATTCAGAGAATCCTGAAGAAGACAAGGTCTGAAAATTAACATCACTTTTCACTCCTTGGAAGTTGTGCGCGTGATTGTCTTGGAAACCAATGTGGCATTTAAAATTATCATAGATCAATCAGATTGGTGAATTTGAATATTTAAACTAGTGATTTACATAGGGTATTAAGTTCAGGTTGCTTGTATTGGAGGGATGAAAATAATCTGAGTATTTGGTGGAAAAGTTGTGCTGAATTGCATAGTGTGATTTATTTGCTTCCATTGGAAAATGATAAATTTTGTTCGACTTAGTCGTTAAGAAAGTCAAAGCAATAGAAACCTTGAACACAAAGTTTTAATCAATTTTTATTATCAATTTAGAATTGATAAATTATATGAAATTTTTCTTTCTTAGATTTGATCATGTTTATTTTACTTACAAAAGGATAATCTATAATCTTTATTTTAATCGAATTGTCACAGTCAGTGCTTGACTAAAAATTTGTCAAACCATGGGCTGCTGCGCTAATTTATTCAAGTTTGGGACTGAGATCGTATAGGAGCGTGTTCAATTAGAGCTATGAGTTAAGCCCTGTTAGTGGTTTACCATGAAATCAGTAATTGTCTCTTTTATTCATCAAACAAGAAATAACAAAAAAGTGAGTCGCATCAGTCGAGTTTCTCTTGATGACTGCAATTTAGACGAATTACTACCTTGAAATTTCCTGAGAAAGCGATGCATTTCTAGAGTAATGGAACTACATGTGGTCTACTTTGACTAAACTACCTGAGATCATGATGCAGACTGGCTTAGGTGACCTTTTCTAGTGGGTTTTAAAATGTAGTAGCCCCACTGGTAAACAGCCTGAGGGCTGGATGTTGCTATTTTTTTGTTTGAGATCTTTGGCAGCTTCTGGTATTTAACTTTAACAAATAGTCACAATATAATCATGCTCCTCTTGAATCTTTTATAGTAGCTAATGTCAAAATATTCATTCTGCAAATTTGTTATCTGATTTGTCTTTGTAGGTCAAACTGGGAGCACCGGGATGGAAAGAGAGATATTATGAAGAAAAATTTTCTGCAAAAACACCCGAGGAAATGGAAGCAATACGCAAAGACGTTGTAAGTTATCTGGTCTTGGGTAGCATCTTTACTGGTTAAGGTGAAATATTGAGGCGGTCGAAAATTTAGAACTTGACATCTGTTGATTAACTATTCTTGGTGATTCTGCACCAAGATATAGTTGTTCGAGTACAGAACTCTTTTCTGCTATGTTTACTATCTTCTATATTTGAGAATGATGTATCTGAACCTTATTTGTTTGGGATATTTTCTTATTGTATATGGTAATGTTTTTTAAAAGTTCTTTCTAGAAAAAAAATTGTATATCCAGCTGCTTTTCCAAAATTGTGTTTAGAAAATAGTTGATAGTTCTTTGCTAAAGCAGGAAGTAAAACATTTACTTATTACTTGATAAAACAATCTGTTCCCCCCCCCCCCCCACCCACCCACATATTATTAATTCTGTCTCCATTATGTAAATGTTTTAATAATACCTCTTAAGCAACATGCATTGGATTAACACGATAAGTTATACCCCAGCTATATAAGGAACTTTTTTTGAAAAGAAATTAATACTAGATTTTACATTTGAAAAAATGTGTAAGATGAGAAAAGTTACGAATATTTTTGAATCCAATAATAGGGAGAGTAAAATGGGTAAAAAATAAATAAGAATAACTTAGAAGAAAAGGGAGGGTCAAAGTGATACATTTAAAAGTGTGTGGTCCATTAAGGAAGTAACTCTGGTTTGTTTTTAGTCTTATTCAGAAAAGGTTTTGAGAAATTAGTCCAACAACAAATTTGGTTGCCTACATCACACTCCCTTGAGGTGCCACACTTCCCCCTAGACTCTGCATGAAAGCGGGATGTTTCATGCACTAGGCTACCCTTTTTAGCCCAACGACAAATTCTTTTCAGAAGATTTACAAAATCATTTCTAAGAAATTTTTCCAAATTGCATTCTTGAATAACTATCCAAATAAAGCTTAGGAGATCTGAATGACTACAAACTTCAGCCTTTTAGGCCACAAATGCAAATGCTGCTTATTTGTAGGTGTGGTTTGGGCTTTTACTGCCATTATGTAAGGCTTTTAGGGTGTTTTATGAATCAATTGAAACTTTGGACCTTACAACAAATTTGTTTTGCCTGTAGGTGATAAAATATACAGAAGGGCTATGCTGGGTTATGCACTATTATTATGAAGGTGTTTGTTCCTGGCAGTGGTAAATCTTCCTTCTGAATACAGGAGGTTATTTTTGCTTATATTTCCTTTTCTAGCCCTCTTTAATGTGTGGACATATTGCCCTTAGTATATAGTATACACTGTCTTGCATGTGTATAATGTACTTGGGACCAAGAACCACATGACTGATGCACCTCACTGTCAAATTTTGTCTGCATTTCACATGATCATACACATCCATCACGTTTATTTATACTTGAAATTTTGTTCTTTCAATTTATGTGTTATTTTCGTGCTGCATTTTTCTATGGAACGACCTTCTTCTAATTCTGCTTCTAGTTTTAGACACTGCTTATCATCGTGGCGCTTTGGCTTTCATTGCATACGTTGTTCCTCTGCAGGTTTTATCCCTATCATTACGCACCATTTGCTTCTGATCTTAAGGATCTTGGCCAGTTGAATATCACATTTGAACTAGGTTCACCTTTCAAGCCGTTCAATCCGCTGTTGGGGGTCTTCCCTGCTACCAGGTTTAATCCTCTTTTTTTGCAGTCCTTAAACAACTTGTCTCTCCTGTCATTTAAAAAAGAAAAAGAAAAAAAGCTAGTTTTCACGCTTGGGAATGTTGACTATTTATTGCAGTGCTCATGCTCTTCCGGAGCAGTATAGGAGGTTGATGACAGACCCAACTTCGCTCATTATTGATTTTTATCCTGCC
This sequence comes from Nicotiana tabacum, assembly GCF_000715075.1. Taxonomy (NCBI): domain Eukaryota; kingdom Viridiplantae; phylum Streptophyta; class Magnoliopsida; order Solanales; family Solanaceae; genus Nicotiana; species Nicotiana tabacum. The sequence continues at coordinate 7,435,236 of NC_134087.1, forward strand.
GGTATGATCTCCTTTTTTCGTTTTGATAGTTGACATTTTGTCAATAAATTATACTCCCTCCATTTCAACTTGTTTGAACCTATTTGATTGGGTTCGGAGTTTAAGAAAAAAGAGAATAGTCCATATATATTTGTGTGGCTATGAATCAATTTATTAAGGGTAAAAGGAGAATTTTAAAGTTAAATTATTTCCAAATTAAGAAAGGGTTCATTCTTTTTGAAACTGACTAAAAAGGAAATAGGTGCATTCTTTTTGAAACGGAGGGAGTACATGGTACAAGATACCTTCTCCGCTTGTATTAGTTTTGTTGTAGTGCTTCTTCTCAATTTTAGTTATATCATGCTTTGTGTGCAGATTTTGAGGTGGACATGAATGGAAAACGCTTTTCTTGGCAGGTACTTACTAAGCACTTGTAGTTTTCTTTAAGAACTGGATTCTCATATTTTGTGTTGACTTCTTTCTGTATTGAAGGGTATTGCAAAATTGCCTTTCATTGAAGAAGCGCGGCTCCTAGCAGAGGTTGCAAAAATTGAACATTCTTTGACGGTATGATAGTTTTTGTTTCTGAATCAGTAAGTTGACTCTCTTCGCAGGATTTTTATTTGCTAATTTAGTTATTTTCATACAGGAAGAAGAAACACGAAGAAACAGTGTGATGTGTGATATGCTTTTTGTGTCATTATCTCATCCTTTGTCTCCATGCATTTTCTCTCTTGATGATCGCTGTAAGAAGCTTACAGACAACGAACGTTTCAAAGTCAAGGAGCAGTTGGACCCAATAGCTAGGTTTGTTTGCAACTATAGCTATCTGTGCTAATGAATAGCTTATTAATTTGGACTTTCATTTTGTTTGTGTATTTGTTTGTTTTCGATTGGTTCTTGTTTATTTGGACGTTGAAGGACTTTTAGCCAAAATGAGAAAATTGATCAAGTCAGGGAGCATTTCTCATGACTAGCTGTTAATTGGTGCTATTGGTTGTGTTGGGTGGATGAAATTGTCTTTCAGTTTTCTGGTCAGCTCCAATGACACTTGTCTCAGTTCATCTTCTAACCTGGTTGAGTTCTGTACTGCAAAACTTGTGCTGTTGAGTACCTTTTTTAAGTTATTTCTGTGTTTGTCTTTGTGATCCGAGTCTCCACTCGTGACTCAGCCTAGAGCCTCTTGCTAATTTCTTTTTATTCGTTATCTGCTCTTTCTCTGAGTTGGATCATGTTTCTTCATCATGTATGAAATTAGTATGTTTAAATCTTCTTCTCCATCACTTTGTTCTGTATCTTCAATATTGTCTATTGTGAGTAAATCATTGCTCCAACCGCAATATTTGAAGTCCTATCTGGACTCTTCTCATTCTCTCTAGGTCTTCTTGCAGCGGTGGTATGAACGGATACCTATCCCTTTGCATGGGAGATCCTTGTCCTCCAATTTTTAGATCACCTATTGAAGGGATGGAGGATATTAAGCAAAATCAAGTCATGTAAGAACCCAGCTTTTGGCAGCAGCATCTGTATCAACTGACATTGCTGACCAACGTAGAACTTTTATGTTTTGCTCATCAGCTTTTCCTGTTCTTGCATTTCAGATGTGCAATATACAGACTTCCCGATACTCGTAAACATATCGCTCGGCCAATGGAAGGGGTTATTTTCCCAAAGAAGGTACATAATGCTGAACAACTTACTCCAACCGATCTTTTACCATGAATCTATTTGTTTCTGATGTCTTAGGTTTTGGTGAAAACAACAGATTCACCTTTCCTTCTTCCAGGGGGGTTGGGTGGGGGTGGGGGGGGGATGCCTTATTTTTTACTAGAATGCTATTCTTAGATTTCCTCTGTGAGTACATGAAAAAAGATTTCCCTCGAAGCAGTGTTTGGTGCAGATATTGATGAGGGTTCTCTAATTATACCTATTTGGTTGTTGCCTTCACATGACCTATATAGAATGAGAAACCAGCTGTGGTTATGTTCCCAGCTAAGGTTAACACATCATCATATGTGTGTTTCATTCATGTCTCATTACCCTTTACAAGTTTGTGCACCTTTTTGAACTTTTCAGAATCTTCATTCTTGCACACATTTATCTTTTTCTCTCAGCAATGTACTGTTTCTATACAGATGGTCACATTAGGTGATATGAAACCTGATCCTGTACTAAGGCATGAGGATAATAGGAAGAAACCTTGGGAAAATGGACGGTATGTTGCACCATATAATTGATGCAGTGTAGTCAGTACGCCAATCTTGTCTATTTAGGTTATACTTAGCTTGTGTGCATCGTTGCAGGAACCACCACCCTGGTGCAATTTCTGGTCGTCAGCTTGGAGAAGCTGCGCATCGGTTGGTGGTTAATAGTATGCAGAAGAAAGAAGATAGGGGTGGACGTAGTGATTACAGGCGTGCATATAATGGTCAGGGGCATGATGACTATACGCATGCCAGACCAGCGTCCTATCCTGCTGCACGTGGTCCTCCCTTTCAAACCCATAGATACAATGTTCATGAGAACACACGGCCTAGTTTCAGCCATTCTGCTCGAGATGCTGGACGTCAACCCAGATCTTCAGGTTCCTCGACTGTACGGCATCACTACGACCATAGCTATAGCGAGTCTTATGTCCCTGCTGCTGTGGCTTCTTACAGTAGGTCTCACCCTCACCACGAGAGTGGTGGGCGACCTGTCACCCACAGCAGAGATTATCGTACTCGTGGACATCATACTGATGGAATGCAGCAAAATGGTGGATACAGTTATTCCTCGCATGCCAGTCATCCTCAGCATGTGGACCAAGTACCAGTTCCACCAACTGCTAATTTCCACCAGCAGAGTGGATATAGCACTTCTACGAGCTATGAACCTTACGGGGATGGAAACTATAACCAACGTGGTGGTGGATGGGCCCCTCAAACCAACCAAAATGTTAGAGGATATCATCATCCACATCCTTCAGGAAATCAGTTCTCAGCTTTAGGGAGGGGAGGAAGTAGAAGGCCCACCTTCTTCAGGGCATAGTCGGTAGCGGGTTGTTTTTAGCCTGGACAATCTAGGCTAAGCTCGTTTGCTGCCATAGGATGCGACGGATCTTGCAAACGACTTCCTTACTTTCGGAAGCAGGTAGAAGAAAATAGTTGTTGCTTGTCAATGATAATTATCTGCAGGCCACTTTCTGGTTCTTGTCATAACGGTAATGTGGTAATAGTAGTTCTTTAGATCTGTTTTTTTTCATACTTTATTGTAACACAGATGTCATTGAGCTTCATATATTAGAGCAAACACATTGTATTATTTGAAAGATCAATCTTGGATGTATAAAGATGAAATCTCTCATCAAGTAGACTGCTTAATCAGTGTTCCGATCAGTGCTTTATTCAGGAAAACATTTTCTCCCTACCTCCCGCTTACTCTCACTCTCACTCTCACGGTCACAACCACAACTACTGCAGGTGTTTTCCTCCAGTGAAAGTACTGCATATTTTAGAACAAATTATGCGAGCAAGTCCTATTAATATTTACTTGTCATAGCCGACTTAGTCCCCTTTTCTCAAGCAAAAACTCAAAGGTCATGTGCCTACCGTATTCACCAAGAGCTGCTCGATTGCTGTGTTGACTGTCATATACCTAGATGGTTCATGTTCTTCCGTCGTTCTAACTTGTATGTATGCAAATAAGATTGCAGAGATGCAATCAAATGGAGAAACTTTTCTTAGATAACTACTGGAAAACCAGGTAATCAAAATGTATTCTATCTTTCTGTAACTAGTGAAATGACTATCAACCATCAATTTAACTTTTCTTCCGCCACAATTAAAATAACACACATGTTAGGTTAAACATCTTAAAACTCTTTTATCCAATCAAACACGTTAGCTACATAAAATGAAAAAGCGGAAGTAATATTATTAACCATATTGGAAAAGGTACTGACTAAGAGGCCGAATGAGAGAAGCAACCTCTAAGCACACTAATTAATTTGTTACATTTACAAGTGGTTTCAAGCATTTTCAAGATGACGTCTTTCTCATCCCTCAATCCTATGCCTATTACACGAATCAAAGCTGCTTTACCTTGGAATGTCTTACCCCCTCTTCTTAAATTAATTACACAGAGACAAGGAGCGAAGACTTTTGGGAGTGTGGCTATAAGGTCTCATGTGATCTCGTTATTAGAACTTATAATTAAATCTTAACTAAATAAATCAACAATAAGGTCGATATGTCCGAGTGGTTAAGGAGACACACTTGAAATCTGTTGGGCTTCGCCCGCGCAGGTTCGAACCCTGCTGTCGACGAATTAGTTTTTGACAATTTCTTTTATTCCTAATTTCTTGGTAAGAACTGTGTCCTCCTTTCTTAAGAACTTAGTGTAATCTTATAGTCTGTTTATGTTCATTATTAGAAAGCAAGAATAAGTAATGCTATTGGGTTATCGGTATCGGGTTATTGGGTAAATAGTTCGATAAAGGTTTAATGTTATTTGACTAGTGGGTTATCGGTTTGGGTCTCGGTTTGCCCAATTTTATTAACGGTTTTACCGATATCCCAATAAGCTTTATCAAAATTATAATTTTATCCACTAAGTATATAAAGTCACCTTACGGCTTCATTCTCTCAATTCTCTCGGTAGTTACTCTTCATCTTCTAATCTTAATCCTAAGAGTAAGTTTTAAACTTTTCTGAATTTCTCATATTAATTTTTCAATTAAGATTTTTTAGTTTTAAAATTTAGAGAATTAATTGTTCGTATTTTTAGTTTTTCTATTTGTTTCTTTTGTTGCACTGATTCTTTAGTATTTACAAGATTAGGATTTTATTATTTTCCTGTGAATTATGTCAGCCCGCAGTGAGATACTTAGTAAGATTAGATTGTTGAATGTCTTATCACTTACTCCTATTAACATATAACTTTGAAAATTGAGATCATTCATTGGGATTTTCAAATGCAAAGAAAGTTTTATTTTCTAAGTTGAAATTTAATCCCTCTTCTTTTAAGAGCAAAAATTCAATTCCTTTCTCTTAATAGTATGGTCGCGATTTCTATAATAAAAATATAAATTTTTTGGATAATTTTTATTCTTATCGGGTAAACCGATAATCGAACCGATAAGTATTGATAACCGACTAACCGACACCCGATAACCGATATCTTATCGATTCGGTTATTGGTTTAGTATATTTATAAACCGATAACCAATATGAAGAACCGATAATATTCACAACCGAACCGAACCGACCGATGCCCATCCCTAGTAATCACCACCACCTGCAAAGGACATTATCCCTAAACAAGAAACTACTGTGTGATGAACCAATAAGAGCTTGAACAACAAAATTAAGGAAAATCACAAGAGGGAAATTCATGTGACAAAATGGCCAGTATAACCATCATTTGAAGGTATGAGGAAGTATGAATCAGGGGTGTCAAATGAGCGGGTTGAGAACTTGCTCACGATCTTGCACAACTTGCTCACGTTCTTGCTATGCCAAGTCAGCCTTACTACACTCAAGATCGCTAAGAGAATGGAAGAATACAAGAGAATTGCCAAAGGAAGCTTTTGTATTATAGAGAACTTTATTATTTTGCTTGGTGAATTACAAATGAGTGGCTTCCTTTATATACTAGTCTCCTAGGGGCTAGTGTGTAAATATTAATTGTTACACAAGTCCTTAGTATTTACAAGATAAGGGATTTCTCTAGAACCCTCTCCAAACCTAGAAGATTCCGTGGACTTTCCTATAGGGATCTAGGATCTTCCTAAGGAAATGCCCATACTTCTCTAGAATCTTCTCACAAAGGCTAACCTTCCTCCTATGTAATCTTCCACATAGCATTAATATATGCCAAATGGAGCTTATGTAGCATGATGACATGGCGGGTCATCACACTCTCCCCCACCCAATATTGCGATGACTGCGGTGCAATGCTGCTGCATAAACTCTAGGATCTTATCTTTAAATTGCCACAAGTCTTTATATCGTTCCCACGCGGCCTCCTCCGGTGATTGCCCTTTCCAATGGACGAGGAACATAGCGACGGCTTTTTGCCCTTATTTTTGCCTGACCTAGTAATCTATGATAGCCTCAATCTCCCGATCATGCAAGGCGGTGATAGTCATTGGCGCTCGACTTAATTGGCCCCTACTCGGATCGTCCTTATCTTCATAATATGGCTTAAGCATGCTGGCATGGAAGATAGGGTAGATCTTAAGATACGATGGCATGTCAAGCTTGTATGAGATCTTGCTTACCTTGGCGACGATCTTAAATGGCCCCTCGCACTTGCGAATCAGATTCTGATGCATGCCCCGTAGTGCCTTGAACTGTCTTGGGTTAAACTTTACCATGACCATGTCCCCAACTCTTTTTTCTATGGGAAAATTTGGGGGAAAGACAAGTACTGATCATATATGAGGCAACAAGTGCAGAACATCTTGTGGGAAAACAAAAGAGAAAGATGCTGCAAAATGCATAACTGTCCCTGAAGAATGTACTGTCGTAGTACTCATATATATAATGCCCCAGGTGAAAAGATGAGAACTGTAGATGTTTGCTTCCTGTGAGATCAAAATTATTTTCTTATCTGACATGTATGTAACTGGTTTTACCGAAGGAAGTTGTGTTAACTTTTTGAGTTTGATGAAAAGCAAGCAGTGAGTACTGCTCGTGTTATTGAGTGTACTTAATGGCGTTGCATGCATATAGAGTGGAAAATGATGGTGCTTTTGCACTCCCTGTCTAGTGAAGGTGTGTCTGATTGAGAGATACATAACAACGGAATGGTGTGGAATGGAGCTTCCAATTTTGTGAATGGCAAAAATAAATTAGCTCGCTGATAAAGTATTTCGGGTGCAATGTTATGTTATGACATGCGACCTGCAATTTTTTGTTCCTTCTTTCAAGTAGGAAACTTGAGTTTTGTTGGATAATGGCTTTTGGAGATTTGCATCTAAAAAAGGATAGCACATAGTCATAGCAAGCAAAATACAGTTTTTTTTTCTTTTTTCATAAGGTAGCAAGGAAAATACAGTTTTTTGAGGAAACAACTTGGTGTTTCCCGGGCACTCTCCATGTTGCATGGTGTTAGCCTATGGAAAACTTTTCAAGAGACTATCTTGAAAGTGGGCAATGGAGGAAACAACAGGATTTGGATGGATTGGTTGATTGGCCACATTCCTTTGGGTGATGAAGGATTCATGGAGCTGTTTGATATTTGGTTTTTCTTATCTGGAATAAGCAACTGAACATGACATTGTTTATATCAATTGCATCATGTGTTAGATTTGAGATTTCAGAGAAATACAATGGTTGGATGATGGAAAGATTCAATTTTCTCTTGAGAGTGTTCAGTGGGACTGTTAATTTACGAAAATCATAATACGTCGGAATTACGCTGAACTTGGCAGTATTTATATGGTGCACACCTGAACTATCTTTTGTGCTGATTACCCCCCCTGAACTTAGTAGTTTGATACTCTTGATCCCCTTAGACGCTAACGTGGCAAAGAGTATAAATACACACTCTGTTAGACGTGTGGAGGTGAACCAAAAAAAAATCAGCTTCTAAGTATGGTATATTTCAACTGCTAATTTCCACGCAGTCATATACAATGATTTATTTGTTCCAAATTTGTATTTCGTCTTGCTTCTTCTTAATATACAATGCATGTTTACCCCAACTTTGTATTTCCTTTTATTTCTTCTTTAGAGGCAATGGTTATTTGTTCCTCCAACTGTGTATTTCTTCTTTTTTGAGCCAAAATGTCACGACCCAAACTGGAGGGCCATGACTAGCACCTGACCACACTTGCCGAGCACCAACGTACATTTCATCTAACCTTCATTATTATCTTTTAGGGCTGACGAGATCAATATAAATGGTAGATCTGGATCATGGACAACCAGCAATAAAATATGACGGCATGAACATACATAGCAGGGGATGACCAGACAATCAAGAAACTACATATAAGGTATGAGCTACCACGCTACTATGAAAGACTATACAATAAAAACTAGCCGACAAGGCATACCAAACTATACATGAGTCGACACCTGTCTATGAGCCTTTAAAGGAACGTAAGTGCTGCAACATAGCCGGAACAGGGCCCCGACATACCCATAATGTCTATAACAAAAATGCATACCAAGACCAAGGCAAGTCCGGAGAAGGGATCTCGCCAATCACCTCTGAACTGGACAGCCTACTGTGGTGGAGGAGCTGCACCTGCCTGTCTATCAGGACCTGCAGCACGACATGCAGTGTCCATAAATAAAAGGACGTCAGTACAAATAAAGTACTGAGTATGTAAGGCAGGGAACCATAAATACGATCAGTAATATAAGCAAGGATAGAGAATATACAACCTATAACATCTTAGTACCTCTGAGGGCTACTTACATGAAATGCATGATACATATGTATAAATACATAAACCTTTAAAACATTCTCCTCTGTGGGCATCATCATCATCATATCGTACCCGACCATAATAGGCTCGGTAAAAAAAACGTACCCGACCATCATAAGGCTCGGTAGAATCGTACCTGGCCACGTGGAGCTCGGTAAAACCTAACTGATCAGTTGGTTGCACAATAGGTGTCGTACCCGGCCAACTATAGCGTGGCTCGGTAGAGTAATATATATATATATATATATATATATATATATATATATATATATATATATATATATAATGCATGCTCGACTCATGGAATCACATTCTAAACCTTTCGGAGTGACGTAAGGTCGGTATCCTCTGTACACGTTATTAGGACTAACTCTTCACTATGAACCTTATAAGAATCAGGAAGTACCAACAATATTGATAACATAAGAATAAGAGAAGCAACATTAACATCAATCGTTCCATAAGAGGGAAAACAATGTAAGTACTGCTAGCTTCTAAGAGTAGATTATCTTGAAAGCTCGTTCATTACATTATGTACAATCGGAGTCGTGCAAAAGAAGGAAAGGGATAGCCTCACATACCTTGTATATACTGCCCCAATCTCAAGCTATGCAATTTTCAAAACTCCTTAGTCTACAATAAGAGAAACGATACTATCGTTATCATTTAAGCGTCATAACTATTATGTATCGACCACAACCTATTTTACGATGAAACGGACAACACCTCCCCTATATATATGACCTCATACCATTCAAAACAGTCATAAAACATCCCAAACAACACCAATAATAAACATATTGAGTCTCCCAAAATAGTCCACACACAACTTAATCACTCCATACATACGACGACCACCGTAGTCGTGTCAAACAACCTGGAAATGTTACGAATAAATATCAGCCCATAACCCTACATATATATGGTGTTTATCCACACCCTTCCTCCTCCAAAACTCCACAAAACAGTAGTAAAATACGCAGCCCAACAGCAACGCAAAACAGTCCACAAAACAATAACATTACTACCAAGCCTTTCGATATATATTTCACAAGTTCTAGCTTCAATGGCTTAGCCGCAACTTGGATAATCTTAAATACATATAGATTAAGAGGTTCCTTACCTTTATACAGAAATAAAAACTCCAATTTGACCTTAAATTTCCATGAAATATCCCTCCAATACTGCCACAACAACAAAAAAGCGAAACTAACGATCAATTAGTGTTTTTCGGCACTAGAATCACTTTAGAAGGATTGAAATCACCTAGGATTGATATTAAGAACATGAGGTAGTATTTACAGAACATAAACCCTTTAAAACAACCTCCCACACGAGCTGGAACGACACAAAAATGAGCAACAACAAGAAGAACAAGAGACTTACTAGCGCCACGGAATTCCCGACACTTGATTTGTGTTGTTTGCCCTTTTTTGGGTCTTGAATCTTGAGAGAACCTTGAGAGGATGTTCCTAGGGTTCTAAGGTCTGAAAATAGTGAGAATAAATGACTTAAAACGGGTTGGAGGCATCCTATATAGGTCCAAACATCTTAAACCGCCTTAGTGGGCCCCATAGAGAGGTGCTTGGCGCAGTCTCGCGAAAATGCGAATATCTCTCTACTCCAAGATCGTATCGATGAACGGTTTAATACGTTGGAAACAAGACTCATAGATATTTAATTTTGTTGGTAGATCACCCCGTAATTCCTTGTAAATTAGGAGAAAAGATTAGAAACATTTGACCTAATGTTTAAGTAAAATTATGAACTTAAGTTGCGACAACTTTTGTCGACTTTTGTTTCATAACTCGTTTGACTTAAAGACTTATGATACGGATATTATATGGTTAAAATACCTTAATAAATGAACTCTTGAGTGTATTAAGCACCGCTAGATTACCTGAAAATACGAGTTACAACAACCTTGATTCATTTAACTTCTAATACTTGTTAATCACCCTTATACACTCTTGTATCACTTAAGACCAATAGGATTGACTTCTTATCATCTCAAAGATAATTCCTTCTTGGATTTATGTTAACTAATATATGGAATGAACTAACACATGTGGATATGGGTTGTAACACCCTCCCCCCCTTAGGAACATTCGTCCTCGAATGTAAGGGTTTATGGGGAGTTTAAATCATCGTGGATTCCAATGGAAATTTCCGATCAATTTTCCCCTATAAAATGGTTACTAGCAAAACTTGCAAGTAATTAAGAACATGAGGGAGTATTTAAAGAACATAAACCCTTTAAAACAACCTCCCACACGAGCCATTTTGTATTAAGGAGGAGTATTCTCAAATTATTGCTTACCTCATAGAGCCGTTTCACCTTCCAATGTATCCTGTCTTCCACCAGCATCCTTGTTATCTTCATTCTGGAATAAGTAAGGGTATTTAGACTTCATCTCCTCTTCTGCTTCCCATGTCATTTTTTCCATATTTTTGTTCCTCCACAATACTTTGACGGAAGCTACATCTTTTGTTCTCAGCTTGCGGACTTGCCGATCTAATATCGCCACTGGCACTTCTTCATATGATAGGTCCTCTGTAACTTGTACATCTTTGATAGGGACGACTCGAGAAGGGTCTCCAATACATTTTCTCAACATAGATACATGGAATATCGGGTGGACAAATTCCAATTCGGATGGCAATTCTAACTCATAAGCAATCTGTCCAATTCGTCGAAGAATTTTATACGGCCTGATATACCTTGGACTCAGCTTACCTTTCTTCCCAAAATGCATAATACCCTTCATTGGTGAGATCCTCAGGAAAACCCAATCACCAACCTCAAACTCTAGATCACGATGTCGGACATCAGAATAAGATTTTTGCCTGCTTTGTGCCGTCCTCAATCGCTCATGTATCACTTTCACCTTCTCAATAGCTTGGTGAATCAAATCTAGCCCATATAATTCTGTTTCACCGACTTCTAACCATCCAACTGGTGATCTACATCTCCTTCTGTATAGTGCCTCATATGGGTCCATTTTAATACTGGAATGGTAGCTATTATTGTAGGCGAATTCTATGAGTGGAAGATGATCATCCCAATTCCCCTTAAAATCTAGAACACATACTCGTAGCATATCTTCCAGTGTCTGAATGGTACGTTCAGCCTGTCCGTCAGTCTGCAGATGAAATACAGTGCTGAGATTTACTTGTGTGCCTAAATCCTTCTGGAAAGACCTCCAAAAGTTAGCCATAAATTGAGCTCCTCGGTCTGATATAATAGATACGGGCACACCATGAAGCCTAACAATCTCCTTGCTATACAACTTCGCATAATCTTCAGCCGTGTAAGTTGTCTTCACTGGCAGAAAATGGGCATATTTTGTAAGTCGATCAATTATCACCCAGATGGAGTCAAACTTATGATAAGAGCGAGGTAATCCAATAATGAAGTCCATATTAATCACCTCCCACTTCCAGGTCGGAATCTCTATATTTTGAAGCAATCCACCGGGTTTCTGATGTTCTATCTTTACTTGTTGACAATTGGGACACTGGGCTACAAATTATGCAATAGACTTCTTCATATTATCCCACCAATACTGCTCCTTGACATCATGATACATCTTTGTCGAGCCGGGATGGATGGAATATCGGGATTGATGAATCTCATTCATAATCTTCTCTCGCAACCATGCCACATTAGGCACACACAATCGGCTCTGGTATCTCAGTGCCCCGTCTTTTCTGATCCCAAAAGCCATACTTCTACACTGTTGAATGCTTTCTCTTAATCGTACTAAGATAGGATCTTCATATTGTCGTGCTTTTACCTCGGCTACCAAAGATGATTCTGATGTATTCTGTACAGTAACACCTCCGTCATCAGAGTCTAACAATCTGATTCTCATATTTGCTAGCTGATGAAGCTCTTTAATCAACCCCTATCTACCTGCCTCAATATGTACTAAGCTTCCCATTGATTTACGACTGAGAGTGTCTGCCACAACATTGGCTTTACCGGGATGATATAATATCTCGACATCGTAGTCTTTCAATAATTCAAGCCACCTACGCTGCCTTAAATTCAACTCTTTCTGCTTGAAAATGTATTGTAAACTCTTGTGATCTGTGTAGATGTCAACATGGACGCCGTATAAGTAGTGCCGCCATATCTTCAAAGCATATATTACTGCAGCCAATTCCAAATCATGGGTTGGATAATTCTTTTCATGCTTCTTCAATTATCTTGATGCATAAGCAATCACATTCCCACGCTGCATCAATACGCACCCCAAACCTATACCTGAGGCATCACAATATACCACATAACCTTCTGTTCCTTCAGGAAGAGTGAGCACTGGTGCGGATGTCAATCGATTCTTCAGCTCCTAAAAACTATGTTCACAAGTGTCAGACCACTGGAATTTGGTAGCTTTCTGTGTTAACTTAGTCAATGGTGATGATATAGAGGAAAAATCCTTCTACAAACCGCCTATAATATCCTGCTAGCCCTAGGAAGCTGCGGACTTCTGATGGTGTTGTAGGTCTCGACCAATTCTTTACTGCATCGATCTTCTGAGTGTCGACACTAATACCCTCATCAGATATCACATGGCCAAGGAATGCTACTGAGTTCAGCCAGAATTCACATTTGGAGAGCTTAGCATATAACTTACGATCCTGAAGCGTCTGTAATACTATCCGCAAGTGGCCCGCATGTTCCGCCTCCGAACGAGAATACACTAGAATGTCATCAATGAATACAATCACGAACACATCAAGATAGGGCCTGAATATAGTATTCATGAGATCTATAAAAGCTGCTGGGGCATTTGTTAGCCCGAACGACATCACCAAGAACTCAAAGTGCCCATATCTTGTCCGGAAGGCCGTCTTTAGAATATCCTTCTCCCTAACCCTCACCTGATGATACCCTGAACGTAAATCAATCTTGGAGAAATACTTGGCACCCTGGAGTTGGTCAAATAGGTCATCAATTCTTGGAAGTGGATACTTGTTCTTTATAGTAGACTTATTCAACTGTCGATAGTCGATACACATCCGTAACGACCCATCTTTCTTCCGCACGAATAGGACTGGTGCACCCCAAGGTGAAGTGCTAGGCCTAATAAAGCCCTTATCCAGCAAGTCCTTCAACTGCACCTTCAACTCTCGCAACTCTGTCGGGGCCATTCTATATGGAGGAATAGAGATTGGTTGAGTGTCAGGCAACACATCAATGCTAAAATCAATCTCCCTTTTAGGAGGAAGGCCTGGGAGTTCATCTGGGAAAACATCTGGGAATTCGTTGACCACAGGGATTGATTGTAAAGTAGGCGGTTTCGCCTCTGCATCCCTAACGCGAACGAGATGATAAATGTAACCTTTTGAGATCATTTTCCTTGCCTTAAGATAGGAAATAAACCTACCTTTCGGTGTAGCAATGTTCCCTTTCCATTCAATGACGGGTTCACCCGGAAATTGGAACCTAACCATCTTCGTACGATAGTCAACATTTGCATAGCATGAGGCCAACCAGTCCATTCCCATTATCACATCAAAATCAACCATTTCTAACTCAAATAAATTTGCCGAGGTTTGACGACTACAAATCATCACAGTGCAGCCTCTATATACCCTTCTAGAAATCACAGAATCTCCTATCGGAGTAGATACCGCAAGGGGTTTACTTATCAATTCAGGTTCAATGCCAAACTTATTAGCCACAAAAGGTGTAACATATGATAATGTAGATCCCGGATCAATCAGCGCATATATATCATAAGAAAACACAGATATAATACCTGTAACAACATCTGGAGACGACTCGAGATCCTGTCGACCTACTAGAGCATAGGTTCGATTTTGAGCACCACTCAAACTCGGCACTGCACCTCTACCCCTACCACGACCTGTCGACTGCTGAAAACCCCGTGCTGGAGGTCGAACTGATGAGGAAAAACCAGACACAGATCCAGTCGGCTGAGCCATACCATCACCTCCTCTATTAGGACAATCCCGCATCATATGGCCAGGCTGCCCGCACGAATAGCATGCATCAGAACCTCGATGACACAGTCCAAAGTGGGCCTAGCCGCACTAATCACAATGTGGTGTTGGGGGTCTCATCTGACTAGTATCCCTGTGATGTTGTGTGCCAGATGTCCGCGAACTCTGACCTGGACCAGAATAGGATCGATCATATCGACCTCTGAAACTGTGGAGGAGCACTAGCTACAGGTGGCGCCGAACTCCTCAAAAACTGTGGCCTGATGCTGCCTCTGAAGTCATCAGAATACCCTGCAAATCTCGCCCTCTTATGCTGGCCCCTATCCTACTCCCTAACTGCCCTCTACTGGCGCTTACGTTCCTCTAGGGTCTGGGCATAAGCTTGAATACGGGAAATATCCATGCCCTCCACCAAGGAGGCTATCGTACACTCATTTATCAGATGTGGTCCCAACCCATTCACGAACATATGCACCCTATCACTCATCTCGGCTACCATATGGGGAGCATACCTTGCCAAAGAATCAAACTGCATACTGTACTCTCGCACACTCATATTACCTTGTCTAAGGTTCAAGAACTTATCAGCTCTAGCTCGTCGTATCTCAACTGGCAAGTAGTGACGAAGAAAGGCCTCAGAAAATTCCTTCCACATAGCTGGAGGAGCGTTCGGACCCCTGGATCTCTCCCAACTATCATACCAGAGAACCGCTAAATCCCGTAGCCGATAAGAAGCCAACTCTACTGCCTCTGTATCACTAACATGCATAACCCGAAGTGTACGATGAACCTGGTCAATAAAAGTCTGTGGGTCCTCCTTGGGGTCTGATCCGGTAAACACTGGAGGGTCTAAATTAATAAAATCACAAACTCTTGTACTAACTGGTTTCTCAGCAGCACCTGTATTCTGCCTCTGAGCCTGAGCAGCTACCAAGCTAGTCAATAACTGCAAAGCACTCCGCATATCCTGGTCTGGAGTGCCAGACGGAGGAACTGGAGGCGCTGGGTGCCTTCTAATATCCTCTGGAGGAGATGGAGTAGATGAGGTATGAGAGGGCATCTCACTCTGAGCCTCACTTTGTCCTGCTCTGACTAGGGGCACCTGACTGGTACCCTCTCCCGCTGCTGTATCAAGCCGTCTACTAATCGTTTGCTTCCTAGTCGAAGGCATCACTAAAAAAACAAGGTGAATATTAGAGACGAACACTTACGACTCAACTCTACGCACGATCTAGATTAAGGAAGAAGGTAACAACCCTAGATGTCATGTAGCCTCCTATTATAAATATGGCGCGCTACACATCCATAATCAAGACTCTACTAGACACGGCTCATAGACAACCCCTAGGACAGACTTGCTCTGATACCAAGTTTGTCACGACCCAAACTGGAGGGCCATGACTAGCACCCGACCATACTTGCCGAGCACCAACGTACATTTCATCTAACCTTCATTATTATCTTTTAGGGCTGACGAGATCAATATAAATGGTAGACCTGGATCATGGACAACCAACAATAAAATATGACGGCATGAACATACATAGCAGGGGATGACCAGACAATCAAGAAACTACATATAAGGTATGAGCTACCACGCTACTATGAAAGACTATACAACAAAAACTAGCCGATAAGGCATACCAAACTATACATGAGTCGACACCTGTCTATGAGCCTCTAAAGGAACGTAAGTGCTGCAACATAGCCGGAACAGGGCCCCGACATACCCATAATTTCTATAACAAAAATGCATACCAAGACCAAGGCAAGTCCGGAGAAGGGATCTCGCCAATCACCATTGAACTGGACAGCCTACTGTGGTGGGGGAGCTGCACCTGCCTGTCTATCAGGACCTGCAGCACGACATGCAGTGTCCACAAATAAAAGGACGTCAGTACGAATAAAGTACTGAGTATGTAAGGCAGGGAACCATAAATACGATCAGTAATGTAAGCAAGGATAGAGAATATACAACCTGTAACATCTTAGTACCTCTGAGGGCTACTTACATGAAATGCATGATACATATGTATAAATACATAAACCCTTAAAACATTCGCCTCTGTGGGCATCATCATCATCATATCGTACCCGGCCATAATAGGCTCGGTAAAAAAACGTACCCGGCCATCATAAGGCTCGGTAGAATCGTACCCGGCCACGTGGAGCTCGGTAAAACCCAACTGATCAGTGGTTGCACAATAGGTGCCGTACCCGGCCAACTATAGCGTGGCTCGGTAGAGTAAAATAGATACATATATATAATGCATGCTTGACTCATGGAATCACATTCTAAACCTTTCGGAGTGACGTAAGGTCGGTATCCTCTGTACACGTTATTAGGACTAACTCTTCACTATGAACCTTATAAGAATCAGGAAGTACCAACAACATTGATAACATAAGAATAAGAGAAGTAACATTAACATCAATCGTTCCATAAGAGGGAAAACAATGTAAGTACTGCTAGCTTCTAAGAGTAGAGTATCTTGGAAGCTCGTTCATTACATTATGTACAATCAGAGTCGTGCAAAAGAAGGAAAGGAATAGCCTCACATACCTTGTATATACTGCCCCAATCTCAAACTATGCAATTGTCAAAACTCCTTAGTCTACAATAAGAGAAACAATACTATCGTTATCATTTAAGCGTCATAACTATTATGTATCGACCATAACCTATTTTACGATGAAACGGACAGCACCTCCCCTATATATATGACCTCACACCATTCAAAACAGTCACCAAACAGCCCAAACAACATCAATAATAAACATATTGCGCCTCCCAAAATAGTCCACACACAGCCTAATCACTCCATACATACGACGACCACCGTAGTCATGTCAAACAACCTAGAAATGTTACGAATAAATATCGGCCCATAACCCTACATATATATGGTGTTTCTCCACACCCTTCCTCCTCCAAAAATCCACAAAACAGTAGTAAAATACGCAGCCCAACAACAACGCAAAACAGTCCACAAAATAATAACATTACTACCAAGCCTTTCGATATATATTTCACAAGTTCTAGCTTCAATGGCTTAGCCGCAACTTGGATAATCTTAAATACATATAGATTAAGAGGTTCCTTACCTTTATACAGAAAGAAAAACTCCAATTTGACCTTAAATTTCCATGAAATATCCCTCCAATGCTGCCACAACAACAAAAAAGCGAAACTAGCAATCGATTAGTGTTTTCGGCACTAGAATCACTTTAAAAGGCTTGAAATCACCTAGGATTGATATTAAGAACATGAGGGAGTATTTACAGAACATAAACCCTTTAAAACAACCTCCCATACGAGCTGGAACGACACAAAAATGAGCAACAACAAGAAGAACAAGAGACTTACTAGCGCCACGGAATTCCCGACACTTGATTTGTGTTGTTTGCCCTTTTTGGGGTCTTGAATCTTGAGAGAACCTTGAGAGGATGTTCCTAGGGTTCTAAGGTCTGAAAATAGCAAGAAGAAATGACTTAAAACGGGTTGGAGGCATCCTATATAGGTCCAAACATCTTAAACCGCCTTAGTGGGCCCCATAGAGAGGTGTTTGGCGCAGTCTCGCGAAAACGCGAATATATCTCTACTCCGAGATCATATCGATGAACGGTTTAATGTGTTGCAAACCAGACTCATAGATATTTAATTTGGTTAGTAGATCACCCCGTAATTCCTTGTAAATTAGGAGAAAAGATTAGAAACATTTGACCTAATGTTTAAGTAAAATTATGAACCTAAGTTGCGACAACTTTTGTCGACTTTTGTTTCATAACTCGTTTGACTTCAAGACTTATGATACGGATATTATTTGGTTAAAATACCTTAATAAATGAACTCTTGAGTGTATTAAGCATCACTAGATTACCTGAAAATACGAGTTACAACAACCTTGATTCATTTAACTTCTAATACTTGTTAATCACCCTTATACACTCTTGTATCACTTAAGACCAATATGATTGACTTCTTATCATCTCAAAGATAATTCCTTCTTGGATTTATGTTAACTAATATATGGCATGAACTAACACATGTGGATATGGGTTGTACCACAAAACTGTAAAAATTTGGCTGGAACTCTATTATTTTTAGCCAAATAAAAAATTCTTTAGGCAAATAAATGGAGCTCCAACGGTGTATTTCTTTTTATTCTTCATTAGATGCAATGACTATTTTTCCAATGTGTATGCTTTTTTTCCTTCTTTAGATGCAATGACAATTTGTTCAATTGTGCATCTTCTCTTTTGGGTCGAATTTGTAAAATAATTTGATCGAAACGCCATTATGTTTAGCTAAATAATTCTTTTTAGCTCAAATAATGGAGTTTCAGTTAAAAAAAACTTACTGGCCTGCAAAAGATAAGAAGTTAACAAATTTTAGAAGGTAATAAATATATTTTATTTTAAAACAATGCTCACTGGCTTCTGAAGTCGGGAATTTTTGAAAAATTGTGAAAAAGATAAAAAGAAAAATAGCAGTGTAGGGAGATAACTACTTATTTTTAGAAAAATAAAACCAATGTCCAAGTAATGTCAAAACCCTGCCAAAATTTTGAAAAATGAAAAAAAAAAAATATCTTTTTTTTAGTTTGATTTATTTGAAAAACAAAAGAAAGGAGTCTTGTTTACAAGTTTAGTTTATGTTACCCGAACTACGCGGGTCTGATTCTCACCGGATGTGAGATACGTAGGCAAACCACTTCGGTTCCGGCCCACCATATTCAAAAAATCCAAAAATATTTTCTATTACTCGCTTCTTTAGAAAGTCTTTCTTTTAGACCTCAATTTTAAAAAAAAACAATAATACAAAAATATTTCCTTTTAATCTCTCTCAAAATCCAAAAATATTTGTTTAAAAATTCAAAAGAAAATTCATGATTCAAAAATATTTTTTTTTCTTTTCTTTTGTTGTATTTCTTTCATAAATTCAGAGTAATAGTCCAAAAATATTTCCTTTTTTCTTTAGAAGTTTTTCTTTCGAAATTTCCAAAAAAAAAGAAAGAAAAAGAAAAAGAAGTTAAAATTCAAAAAAAATATTTCTTTAGACGTCTTTCTCTTCAAAAGTTTTTTTTTTAAAAAAAAAAAGAAAAAAAAAACAAACAAACAAATCGAAATCCAAAAATATTTTCTTTCTTCTTTGTAAGTATTTTATTCGGAAAAAAAAGAGTTAGTTTATTTCCTTTATTCTTGATCGACCCGAACTACGCCGGTTTGATTCTCACCGGATGTGAGATACGTAGGCAACCCTCATCGGGTCCAACCTCCCCTTTTGCAAAAATAGCCAAAAAATGTCAAAAATTTTAATTTTTCGTCATAGAGTTGGGTGATGCTGTTTTTGTCAGAAATAGCCGAATGTTCCCAAAAAGGACGCCGGAAGGCTGACTTTGCATAAACGGCCACCTTTGGTCATGTTTTTAGGATTTTGGTCGGTTAGCTAACACAGCCTTAAAATCTTCGTCCCCGAGGTGCTGAAAGGCCGCGTTGGCAAAACCTGGTCTTTTATTTTAATTTGAAAAATAATAAGAAAAAGAGTTAGTGGTCAAGAATACCGTTTAGATTTTTTTTTAAGCCGAGCCAGCTTCGGCGGTGTCTTAAACTGTTCTAGCCGAGATAGCCTTAGAGTATCTTTCAGTTGTCAAAAGGCTATTTTCGTAAAAGAACGGACAAGTTTGTGAAGTGTCATAAAATAATCTTCCCGGCCTCAAAATTCATGTGAAATTAAGAAGGGGCCACATTTGCAAAAACAGTCGTTTGGTTAAAATCGGCATACAGGGGAAGGAATCTGTCATTTTATTTTTCTTGAGTTTGTATTTCTTTTGATTAGAGTATGTGGACCGTTTGACTTTCGAGTTTGTTGTTCGTCTTTAAGTGATTCCAAAAATGTTTTATTGTTGTTTATCTTTTATGTGGCAGAACTACGCCCGGTCTGATTCATGCGGGGACATGATATGTAAGCAATCCACATAAGATTCGACCACCACTAAAAAGAAAAAAAAAGAAAAAAAGAGGAAAAAAAGGGAGCACAATTACAAGAAGCCGGATATTTGCACATAACTGAAGCAAATGCATGATAGAAAGGGTTAATTGCCTAGTTGCATTGCATCCTTAATGTGTGTTTTCTTATCTGTTGAAAACCCTAACGCTAACAGGTTGCTTCCATTTTGTCCTCTTTCAATAATTAGAAAGGTGGTTGGTTGAGATTCTAAAGTAACGTTTCCCTGCAACACAAAGACAAAAGACAATGGCAGAGAGCAACAGAACTGAGCGGGTTGGTACCGATGCCCGAAAGCAGTTGGTTGAACAGGAATACGGGTTGGTAGAAGAGGTAAGAATGTTGAGACAACATGTGGCAGACATGTATCGGGCATGGATGACTGGGAAAGCACCACCCCCGCCACCGCCTAGCTTCCCGAACTCTGTCCTTACCCAAGCGCCTAACACAATAACGGATGATCCCCCATACTCTCCATACCTGCCCGCTTATAACAGCTTTCCTAGCCACCCGAGTAGCTCCATCACTCGTCATCCAACTGTATTCTCCCAAAGCTACTCCCATCTCCAACGCTACTTCTCTCCACGGGACTCCCAAAAACATGCTTCACTTTCCCAGTGCCCAGCTCCACAAAATGCCTATCTACCCTCACAAGCCTACCGAAAGCCCTCTAGATCAGGTTTCCGGCCCAATCAGGCATTTAAGAATGAGAGGTTGCTAAAGAAAGAAAAGGCTTTCACTCTTGTTGGAGGATCATATGCCAGTTTGTTCCAAAAGTTGAAGCAATTGGACATACTGAAGCCGATTCATATAAAAATGCCAAACCCTCTATCAAAGAAGTTTTATTTTTCTCAAAGGTGCGCATATTGCTCAGATGCCCCGGGGCATGACACAGAGAAGTGTTGGAAGCTGAAAAAAGCAATTCAGAAGCTTATTGATGCAGGTGACATTGTCATGCAAAATCCAGATGCAACAAACACTAGCCAAAGTCCGTCGCATATTCGCAATGAGATGCATATGTTGAATATGACTTGTTTTGAAAAGGAATATGAGAAGTCTTCTGAGATCCTCGAAGGTCCGCGCGTTGCAGAGTTTTCAGTGCTATCAGAAGTTGCTCTTAAGAACGAGCCCGCAAAGGGAACCCAAGAGCAATTTGTTAAGAACAATGAGATGGAAGTTGGTGGAGGTCCGAGTAATGTTGGTGCCGAATTCAGTAGCTAAGATGTCGAGCTTGGCAATTGGAAAGACGCTCCTTTCTTGGTTGGTCAGGGAGGAGTTTTGGTGGTTCATTTTGTTATCATTTCTGTTGTTCGGGTTATTTGCAGGGTTTTAATCCGGACATTGTCTTGTGTCAAACCCTCTTATCCTTCCATTTTGTCATAGTGGTTTGTTTAGTGTTGTCTAGAATTGTTTTAGTGTTTGTTCCAAGGTTGTACCCCAGTTGTTTTGCTTGTTTCGTTATACGAACCGTTTCATCGCTTGTCTAATGCAAATTCCGGTCTTTTGTTACCTCCAGTCTCTTCTTTGTTTAGTTCTTTTTATCCTTTTGTTTTATCCTTGTTCAACGCCAATTCTAGTGACATGACATGCACGCACAGTTTGGGCCTAATCTTAAGAGTTAATTATAAAGCCATTGCAGGGTGATCGGGACACTTAAGGGAAATAAGAACAGCTTGAGATCATTCGAAGCCCGAGCCACGTGAAACTGGGGCAAGTAAAACATAAGGAAAAACCATAAAAGCAAGTTAGCCATATTGACAAGGGGGTCGTTCACGGTAACGAAAGTGAGAGTATTGCCCAATGGCGCTTTAAAAATGACAAAGGACAAGGCAAATGTGTGGATATGGTTATCAAGTCCGGCACAATCAGAAGATGTGGCGAATGTTTAATTGTGTTGTTTGTGCTTGGCATGTTTTGAAGATTGGAATGACGAAGGCATTTTATTCTTCTATCTAAACACTTTATCCTTCGTTAACCCTTTGAGCCTTATTGGTTTTCTTTCATACCCCTCGTTCGGAATCAGTAGCAAAGATTAGAAAACACAAGCATGGAAGATAAAGAAAAAGAGAAAGAAAAAGGAAAAGAAAACAACAGAAACAACAAAACAACAAAAGAGAAAGGAGAAAGGAGAAATGAGCAAAAGAGAAATAAAAAGAAAAAGAAAAGAAAATAATAAATAAGTGAAAAGGAATTGGGAACTACGTTTGACCTGATTCCTCAAAGAAGGATACGTAGGCGCCTCACGGCTCGGTCATAGTGTAACATAGTGTAACAAAAATAAAAAATCCCCAAGCAAGAAACTGGGGCAGAAGTCGTGTTTGATGTAAAGAAATCTGGTTCCGAATGTTGTAAATTTTGAACCCAAATTGATTCATTTGAGCCGCTAATACCCTTTCTTTCTAGCCCTATCCAAAACTCCACGTTACGGTCCAAAGAAAGACCTTTTGACTAGTCTTCGAAAGATGCCAAGTCATGTAAATGGAAGTCGAGAATAACACTCTGATCCCCGGCAGAAAAGTAATAAAATGAGAGAGTCTTATCGGTGAAAACTTTCACGGGCACCTTGAGGCGGCTATAAGTTTAGATAAAAATCAAAATGAGAGAGGCTTGATAGTGAAAACCCTTCGGGCACTACAAGTCGAATAAAGATTGAGAATCATACAGGAAAGCACCAGACGAAGATTGTGAAAGGCGATTAACGACGGAGGATAGGCCACATGTGCATGTCATGGTCAATAGAGCTGGTATCCACATCTGATATGTTTTACTTTGTAGTTTTCTTGTTAGGAGTCATCTCTTTCTTTTGCCTTTTACTCTGTTCCTTTTACCTTTGTCATTTCCTCTTCTTGAGTCTCTTTGGTCAGAACAAGCGAGAAATGATTTCAAAATTTGCCATCAGCTTTCCAATTATGCAAGACGAGATCTGACTATTACATCAAAGTGGTATAAGTCAGGAAAGAACAAGCGTAATAAGCTGGTAATAGTCAACGCGCTTTGAGGTTGGCGCAAAATACCCAAGATTGGTCCATATCAATTCAGGGACAGTGCAACAAAAAGAGGTCCAGGGGATTGAACCGAGGGTATATTCGATGATGAGATTGACAAAAGGATGGACCAGTATTAAGAAGGATATCCCCAACAAATCGAGGGGTATAAGGCCAAGGCCAGCAGAAAATCAAGAAAGAACAACGCGGAAAGCAATGGACATAATTGAGAAATTCATAGGAGACTCAAAGGTTGGGGAAACGCCAGTTCACGGACAGTACCGCAAAAGAATATATTGGGTCTGCACCGGAAAAAAGGTATTTCAGTAACACAGACGATGGAGGGAGTGGTTAATCAATGAACATGCAAGATCTTCAAGTGAAATTGGCTGTCATGAAAATACATGAGGTCAGATAAGGAGACTGGGAAAATGGTTAAGAGGTTTGTGAATGAGGAATCGCCAAAAAGGACAGAAGGTATCAGCCAAGCTTCAAGATGGTCAGACAACGCACAGATGGGAAAATGGTTGATAACATCCCCAACAGGAGTATCACAACCAACCACCACGTTTTAAACTGACCAAATTTTCTTTGATTTGAAGCAGGGATAGGGAATGTTACTGATGACGGAAAGATGCGCCACAAGAAAGATTGTCAAACTGGGGCAGAAAATTTTCGTTCATTTCAAAAATTTTCGGGAAGTCTAACACAAGTTTGGTGAAAAGTGGTATCCCCAGCAGCTTTTCGGGAGAAGGCAAAACATGTTTTAAAGCGAGCAATGTCTTTCAAGGGACGAAAGCTATGTTCATATCAAAGCTTGGAAGGTTGAAATTTTCAGGTGTAATGCCCCAATTCTGCTTACGCAAAGGCTATTGAGAAGATCACACATCACTACTAGGAAAAGCAACTCCTAGTCTGGATTTTCAAGTTATATTTTGTTGTAGGAGATGCACTTCCTAAATTGAGATTTTACCCTTAGGAGACGCACTTCCTAGTTTGGATCATATGAGTTTTAGTCACTGAATTTCTCACTTCTAGGAGACGCATTTCCTAGTCTCAGTCATTTAAATTCATTCCTTGGAGACACACTTCCTAGTTTGAGTCATTGAAGTTACACTTGTAGGAGACGCACTTCCTAAATTGAGAGTTCATTCATAGGAGACGTACTTCCTAGTTTGAATCATTGAAGTTTCACCCCTAGGAGACACACTTCCTAGTCTGGGTCTTTCGGGTTATATTTTTGCTTTAGGAAATGCACTTCCTAAATTGAGATTTTCTCCTAGAAGACGCACTTCCTAGTCTGGTTCATTTAAGTTCATTCGTAGGAGACACACTTCCTAGTTTGAATCATTGAAGTTTCACCCCTAGGAGACGCACTTCCTAGTCTGGGTCTTTCGGGTTATATTTTTGCTTTAGGAGACGCACTTCCTAAATTGAGATTTTCTCCTAGGAGACGCACTTCCTAGTCTGGTTCATTTAAGTTCATTCGTAGGAGACGCACTTCCTAGTTTGAATCATTGAAGTTTCACCCCTAGGAGACGCACTTCCTAGTCTGGGTCTTTCAGGTTATATTTTTGCTTTAGGAGATGCACTTCCTAAATTGAGATTTTCTCCTAGGAGACGCACTTCCTAGTATGGTTCATTTAAGTTCATTCGTAGGAGACACACTTCCTAGTTTGAATCATTGATGTTTCACCCCTAGGAAACGCACTTCCTAGTCTGGGTCTTTCGGGTTATATTTTTGCTTTAGGAGATGCACTTCCTAAATTGAGATTTTCTCCTAGGAGGCGCACTTCCTAGTCTGGTTCATTTAAGTTCATTCGTAGGAGACGCACTTCCTAGTTTGAATCATTGAAATTTCACCCCTAGGAGACGCACTTCCTAGTTTGGGTCTTTCGGGTTATATTTTTGCTTTAGGAGATGCACTTTCTAAATTGAGATTTTCTCCTAGGAGACGCACTTCCTAGTCTGGTTAATTTAAGTTCATTCGTAGGAGACGCACTTCCTAGTTTGAATCATTAAAGTTTCACCCCTAGGAGACGCACTTCCTAGTCTGGGTCTTTCGGGTCATATTTTTGCTTTAGGAGACACACTTCCTAAATTGAGATTTTCTCCTAGGAGACGCACTTCCTAGTCTCAGTCATTTAAATTCATTCCTAGGAGACGCACTTCCTAGTTTGAATCATTGAAGTTACACTTGTAGGAGACGCGTTTCCTAAATTTAAGTTCATTCCTAAGAGACGCACTTCCTAGCTCGAGTCATTGATGTTTCACCCCTAGGAAACGCACTTTCTAGTCTGGGTCTTTCGGATTATATTTTTGCTTTAGGAGATGCACTTCCTAAATTGAGATTTTACCACTAGGATACGCACTTCCTATTTTGTTCATTTAAGTTCATTCCTAGGAGATGCACTTCCTAGCTCGAGTCATTGATGTTTCACCCCTAGGAAATGCACTTTCTAGTCTGGGTCTTTTTGGTTATATTTTTGCTTTAGGAGACACACTTCCTAAAATTGAGATTTTCTCCTAGGAGACTTCCTAGTCTGGTTCATTTAAGTTCATTCGTAGGAGACGCACTTCCTAGTTTGAATCATTGAACTTTCACCCCTAGGAGACGTACTTCCTAGTCTGGGTCTTTCGGGTTATATTTTTGCTTTAGGAAATGCACTTCCTAAATTGAGATTTTCTCCTAGGAGACGCACTTCCTAGTCTGGTTCATTTAAGTTCATTCGTAGGAGACGTACTTCCTAGTTTGAATCATTGAAGTTTCACCCCTAGGAGACGCACTTCCTTGTCTGGGTCTTTCGGGTTATATTTTTGCTTTAGGAAATGCACTTCCTAAATTGAGATTTTCTCTTGGGAGACGTACTTCCTAGTTTGGTTCATTTAAGTTCATTCGTAGGAGACGCACTTCCTAGTTTGAATCATTGATGTTTCACCCCTAGGAGACGCACTTCCTAGTCTGGGTCTTTCGGGTTATATTTTTGCTTTAGGAGACGCACTTCCTAAATTGAGATTTTCTCCTAGGAGACGCACTTCCTAGTCTGGTTCATTTAAGTTCATTAATAGGAGATGCTCTTCCTAGTTTGAATCATTGAAGTTTCACCCCTAAGAGACGCACTTCCTAATCTGGGTCTTTCGGGTTATATTTTTGCTTTAGGAGACGCACTTCCTAAATTGAGATTTTCTCCTAGGAGACGCACTTCCTAGTCTCAGTCATTTAAATTCATTCGTAGGAGACGCACTTCCTAGTTTGAATCATTAAAGTTTCACCCCTAGGAGACGCACTTCCTAGTCTGGGTCTTTCGGGTCATATTTTTGCTTTAGGAGACACACTTCCTAAATTGAGATTTTCTCCTAGGAGACGCACTTCCTAGTCTCAGTCATTTAAATTCATTCCTAGGAGACGCACTTCCTAGTTTGAATTATTGAAGTTACACTTGTAGGAGACGCGTTTCCTAAATTTAAGTTCATTCCTAAGTGACGCACTTCCTAGCTCGAGTCATTGATGTTTCACCCCTAGGAAACACACTTCCTAGTCTGGGTTTTTCGGATTATATTTTTGCTTTAGGAGATGCACTTCCTAAATTGAGATTTTACCACTAGGATACGCACTTCCTATTTGGTTCATTTAAGTTCATTCCTAGGAGATGCACTTCCTAGCTCGAGTCATTGATGTTTCACCCCTAGGAAACGCACTTCCTAGTCTGGGTCTTTTTGGTTATATTTTTGCTTTAGGAGACGCACTTCCTAAAATTGAGATTTTCTCCTAGGAGACTTCCTAGTCTGGTTCATTTAAGTTCATTCGTAGGAGACGCACTTCCTAGTTTGAATCATTGAACTTTCACCCCTAGGAGACGTACTTCCTAGTCTGGGTCTTTCGGGTTATATTTTTGCTTTAGGAAATGCACTTCCTAAATTGAGATTTTCTCCTAGGAGACGCACTTCCTAGTCTTGTTCATTTAAGTTCATTCATAGGAGACGCACTTCCTAGTTTGAATCATTGAAGTTTCACCCCTAGGAGACGCACTTCCTTGTCTGGGTCTTTCGGGTTATATTTTTGCTTTAGGAAATGCACTTCCTAAATTGAGATTTTCTCTTAGGAGACGTACTTCCTAGTTTGGTTCATTTAAGTTCATTCGTAGGAGACGCACTTCCTAGTTTGAATCATTGATGTTTCACCCCTAGGAGACGCACTTCCTAGTCTGGGTCTTTCGGGTTATATTTTTGCTTTAGGAGACGCACTTCCTAAATTGAGATTTTCTCCTAGGAGACGCACTTCCTAGTCTGGTTCATTTAAGTTCATTAATAGGAGATGCTCTTCCTAGTTTGAATCATTGAAGTTTCACCCCTAAGAGACGCACTTCCTAATCTGGGTCTTTCGGGTTATATTTTTGCTTTAGGAGACGCACTTCCTAAATTGAGATTTTCTCCTAGGAGACGCACTTCCTAGTCTGGTTCATTTAAGTTCATTCATAGGAGACGCACTTCCTAGTTTGAATCATTGATGTTTCACCCCTAGGAGACGCATTTCATAGTCTGGGTGTTTCGGGTTATATTTTTGCTTTAGGAGACGCACTTCCTAAATTGAGATTTTCTCCTAGGAGACGCACTTCCTAGTCTGGTTCATTTAAGTTCATTCGTAGGAGACACACTTTCTAGTTTGAATCATTGAAGTTTCACCCCTAGGAGACGCACTTCCTAGTCTGGGTCTTTCGGGTTATATTTTTGCTTTAGGAAATGCACTTCCTAAATTGAGATTTTACCACTAGGAGACGCACTTCCTAGTCTCAGTCATTTAAATTCATTCCTAGGAGACGCACTTCCTAGTTTGAGTCATTGAAGTTACACTTGTAGGAGACGCACTTCCTAAATTGAGAGTTCATTCATAGGAGACGCACTTCCTAGTTTGAATCATTGAAGTTTCACCCCTAGGAGACGCACTTCCTAGTCTGGGTGTTTCGGGTTATATTTTTGCTTTAGGAGACGCACTTCCTAAACTGAGATTTTCTCCTAGGAGACACACTTCCTAGTCTGGTTCATTTAAGTTCATTCGTAGGAGACTCACTTCCTAGTTTGAATCATTGAAGTTGTTGTTGAGGTCAGGAGCCCCCCCTGAAAAACGGAATGGCGCTTTATTTTCGAAGTTGTTGTTGAGGTCAGGAGCCCCCCCTGAAGAATTGAATGGCGATTTATTTTCGAAGTTGTTGTTGAGGTCAGGAGCCCCCCCTGAAGATTAGAATGACGATTTATTTTCGAAGTTGTTGTTGAGGTCAGGAGCCCCCCTGAAGATTAGAATGACGATTTATTTTTCGAAGTTGTTGTTAAGGTCAGGAGCCCCCTGAAGAACAGAATGGCGATTTATTTTTCGAAGTTGTTGAAATCTTGCCCACCTGAAAAAAGGAATGGCGATTTATTTTCGAAGTTGTTGTTGAGGTCAGGAGCGCCCCTTGAAGAACAGAATGGCGATTTATTTTTCTATGTTTTTGTTGAGGTTAGGAGCCCCCCCTGATGAACAGAATGGCAATTTATTTTTCGAAGTTGTTGTTAAGGTCAGGATCCCCCCCGGAAGAACAGAATGGCAATTTATTTTTCGAAGTTGTTGTTGAGGTCAGGAGCCCCCCCTGAAGAACAGAATGGCGATTTACTTTTCGAAGTTGTTGTTGAGGTCAGGAACCCCCCTGAAGAATGGAATGGCAATTTATTTTCGAAGTTATTGTTGAAGTCTCGCCCGCCTGAAGAAAGGAATGGCGATTTATTTTTCGAAGTTGTTGTTGAGGTCAGGAGCCCCGCCTGAAGAACAGAATGGCGCGTTATTTTCAAAGTTGTTGTTGAGGTCAGGAGCCCCGCCTGAAGAACGGAATGGCGATTTATTTTCGAAGTTGTTGTTAAGGTCAGGAACCCCCCATGAAGAACGGAATGGCGCTTTATTTTTCAAAGTTGTTGTTGAGGTCAGGAGCCCCCCCTGAAGAACGGAATGGCGATTTATTTTTCGAAGTTGTTGTTGAGGTCAGGAGCCCCCCCCCCTGAAGAACGGAATGGCGCTTTATTTTTCGAAGTTGTTGTTGAGGTCAGGAGCCCCGACTTAAGAACGGAATGGCGATTTATTTTTTGAAGTTGTTGGCTGAGGTTGGGAGCCCTCCCATATAACAGAGGAATACATTTTAGTCTTTACATTTTAAGTTTTGAAGTTGGGAGCCCGCCCGTATAACAGAGGAATACATTTCAGTCTTTACATTTTAAGTTTTGAAGTTGGGAACCCGCCCATATAACAGAGGAATACATGGAAGTTTGAAGTCAGTAAAGCGGGGTGTTACAACAAAAAAACCCTAGCAGAAATCAGAAGGAAGACCACAAGTCGAGCCAGAAGTAAAGAAACGGCAGAGGTGTTATATTTAAGAAGTAATTGGTGTTGAAGTCAGTAAAACAGAGGAATACAACCGAAATCCCCAGCGGGAAACAACAAGAATCCCCAGCAGAGGAAGGAAGTTCAAGATTCGATGGAAAAATAATGCGAAGCTCCCGAGAAGGACATAAGCAGTTTGAGATCGGCGGTCAAGGGAGAATACAAGACAAATCAGCAGTAAAGAAATACCCGAGGAGTCACCGAGACATCAAAGCAACAAGAGACACAAGAGCACGACTGAAGATCTAGATAAGATTTTGTAATTCATAGACTATAGTTTAGTCTAGCTTCTTGTTTTCTTTCAGCATGGTGTAATAAGGAGGTCGGCAAGCAGTAATAACAGCATGCAACAGCAGTAACATTGCAGTCCCATGGTAGTCCCAGCTACCAAAACTTCCCGAACTACATTAACCTGATTCCCTTCTAGCCAGGGATATGTAGGAAACCTTTGAAGCAAAGGTTCGGTTAAATCTTTTCAAAAAAATTGCTTCACACGGAGTACTCGGATGGGCAAAAATTGCTCATATCTGCTCACTTTATCTTTGCACGAAAACTCTTCGTGTTTTCGGACAAAGAGGGGCAGCTGTAAGCACGTGATTTTTGCCCTATGTGAGATTAACTCCCAAAAATTCAAAATAAAACAATTTTCCTTTTGTGTGCAATTTTGAGAATTTCGTGGCATTTTTGGATAATTATTTGTATTTGTCCGTGCATGTTTATTTGTTAAATTAATAAAAAAAATACAAAAATATGTCGCATTTGCATTTAGGATTTAATTCTACAATTAGGAGCAATTAAGTTTGTTTTACAAGAACAAAAAATCATAAAAATAATGTACGTTGCATTTTTAGCATTTAATGTTCAAATTGTGTGATTTTATCGTAATTGCTATTTAATTGTGTGTTAATTGTTATTAAGAGTTAATTAGCACTTTTATAAATTAATTTAGTACTATAGGATAATTTAGGATTTTTAGAATTTAGTTTTAGTTTAAGAAAAAATAAAAGAAGAAAAAAAGAAGCAATGGAAATAAGAAGAAAATCGGATTGGGCCACCTTTTTAATTTAAATCAACCAGGCCCAAACCAAATAAACCCCTACCGGGTCAACCCGACCCGGTCCGCCCCATAACCAAACGAGTTACCCCCCTTCCCATTTTTCACTCTTCATTTCCTCAAACCCTAAAACACCCGCCCCTTCCTCCTGCATCAGCTCCAAACGACCTCACCTCCATAGCAGCACCATCGCCATCCATGGCTGCCCTCCCCGTCGTCCCCATCATCCCTCACATGGCTGCCCCGTCTTCATCTTCTTCGTCGAGATCAACCAGTCCTTCGACCTCCAGCCATGAACGACCACGTCGCCTCAAACAACCCCACTGCCATCTTCAAGCTTCGTCGTCGTCAAAACCAACAGCCCAGCGACGTG
Organism: Nicotiana tabacum; assembly: GCF_000715075.1. Taxonomy (NCBI): domain Eukaryota; kingdom Viridiplantae; phylum Streptophyta; class Magnoliopsida; order Solanales; family Solanaceae; genus Nicotiana; species Nicotiana tabacum. The sequence continues at coordinate 7,466,437 of NC_134087.1, forward strand.
AGGCAGTCCGACGACCCCCTCGTCAACCACTCTTCAACGAACACTGCCATCGTCGTCGACCAGCAGCTCGTCGACCAGCGGCCCATCTTCAACAACCAGCGAACCACCACCACCCCCTCTTCGTCGACCTCCACTATCATGCCGACAACCCCATCTCCCTCACGTCCAGCTGACTACCAGCAGCCCAGCCTCCCGTCTTCACCTTCTTCATCGAGCTCCAGCTCCACTGCCATGCCACTGCCTTCCCTCGTCAGCCACTGCTGCTGTTGCTCCACGACCTCACATCAAACGACCCTTTATCTTTTAAAGTGGTTACAAGTGGAGATTTGCCAAACGACCTCGGCGTATACATTCACAACTTCAGATGTTCGGAGGGAAAAGAAAACTCGCAAGTCAAAGAATGCAGAGGTCCACCTTGCTTATTCCTTTTAGACAAGTTCGATGTTGCTGGAGCTGAAGCATGTCTAAAACGTTACACTGACCCAGCAGCTCAGTCATACGTCGAGGCAGTACGTCGAGGTTCCGTTCGAGTCCGGGTCTGTTAGTCAAGCGTCGAAACAGTGTTGCGAACGAAGTTGTGTTTCATCGGAAGTTCAACATTGTTCGACGTCGGTTCGTTAGCATAAAGGTCAACCGTAGCTCGTTCACGAATTTTTGTTGTTTTTTCTTTGGTTTCATTTTTGATAGAGTTTTCGCATGATATTCCTACTGCATATTCATTGAAATTATGTGTGTGTGCGTTTTGACGATTTTCCTACTAGTTTGAGTTCAACTGATGTTGAGTTTAGTGATTTAAATCTACTTGTTTATCCTGTTAAGTTTTTTTATATGAATCTGACTCTGTTGTTAATTCATGAATGTTGTCGATTAGGAGTTTGTTTGGCGAGTTTGTTTATTCAGAGTTTGTTTGTTAATTGGATCGTTGATTAGGTGAATTGGTTATAGCTGATATGATTTTGGTATAGATTGAAAGGGATGGGGTATAATGGTAAATTGTAGTATTTTCAGGGGCATTTTCGGGATTTTGAGTCTTAAAAAATGATTAATTTGAGTGCTCCATCCACTAGGCACTAATAATATTAAAATAATATGTAGTGGGGGACAAGACATAATGGTGGGAATTAATACATTATTTAGTGCATAATGGGGGACAAGACAAGTGGTAGTGGGAACTAATATATTTGTCTAATATAGTGGGGGACAAAACATTAAGTAGTGGGATTCAAAAGAGGGATGGGGAGAAGATGGTGGGATTAATTTAAGTGCTTCAAGTTTGGCTATAAATAAGAGGACATTCTAAGGGGGAGAGGAGGAGATTCTGGAAATCTGGAGAGGGGTTGAACATTTTTCTGAAAAATCTTAAGAGAGTGCTGGAGAGTTTAAAAAGAGAAAACAAAAACAAAGTAGCCTACGAGTTTAGTTTTGGGTTTAATACACGTGTGGTTGAGTCTATTTGTGGTGATGCTGGTTGTTGTTGTTTAGTCTTTCCCAAACTTTTGGGGCTGTTCTATCGAGCTTGTTTGGTTTTCTTCAAATCTTTCCGAGCCTCGAATCTGGTTTGAATTGTTGCTGTTGAGTTGTTGTTGTCTTGCCGTGTTATTACTGTTGCTGACCGCTCCTTCATCTTCTTGTATTTCCGTTATCCAGGTACACTTTCGAATCAATACTGATGTGGCTGTGAGATGTGAAAGTGAAATAAAATGCTAGGGTGTTTGATGAATTAGTGTTGTATCTATAGTTTAATAAGATATGTGACAAGTATTTATATAGTTTAGTTTTATAACTCAACTGGAATGCATGACATAGTCTTGTATTTAACCGGAACTATTTGGTTTTCAAACTATAGTTTGTAGTTGTCAATTACAGACTCCATGTAGTTAAATATGTAATTTGTAGAATGAACAAATAAGTTAAGGGATTAGTTGCTATATTTCATCTCTAGCTTTCTTTTGTATTTGAGGCAGATTTTAAATAGGCAGTGTTCGATTCCGTTAGGCAGCATATAGGCCAATATTCAAATCCGTGTTGATAACATTTTCTAGCCGTTAATTCCAATAGTTTAAATCAATTTTAGGAATGTTAGTTTAAATCAATTTGGAGAATGGTTAGTTTGTTTTGAATATTTTGACAATTTTGTATGCATTTTGTAATTCCAGCTTTAGTAGTTCACTTATAGAATAAAGGCACAAAACATTTCTCCATTTTTACGAGTTCGAGTGTAAATTACCGTTATCATCTACTGTAATCCTATAACAACTCGTAAGCATGTAAATAAATTAGGACATTTTCTCTTTCATTTTTATAGACAAATTTAATACTAAAAATGTAGGCACTTTAGGATTATCCTTTTAAAATAAACGAGATGAGCCTCGCCCAATAAAACACACAAATTGCAGGGCCCTCAAAAATTGGTTAATAATTGTATAGACTTCGGGATCAACCGTTTAGCAAATTTCACGGCCTTACCCAAAATAATGATACGTTAGTCGCTTTAGGCGCGCCTTTAACAATTTACTTTCTTAAACTCGGGTGCACATTTATGTGACCCAAATCCAAATCTCAACAGAGTCGAAATGTGTTGATAACCACGGGTACATTGATGTGACGTGGTTCGAGATACGTTTTTTCACAATGTTGTAATTCTCTGTTAAAATAATAATAATAATAAAAATGGTAAAGAGTTTAAAGTTTGCACATAAGTTCATAATTGAATAAAATCAGATAATTAAGCTAAATACGACAGTTGAGAGACCGTGCTGAAACCACGGAACTCGGGAATGCCTAACACCTTCTCTCGGGTTAATAGAATTCCTTATCCGGATTTCTGGTGCGCAGACTGTTAAACAGAGTCATTCTTTTCCTTGATTCGGGATTCAACCGGTGACTTGGGACACCATAAATCTCCCAAGTGGCGACTCTGAATTAAATAAATAAATCCCGTTTCGATTGTCCTTTAATTGGAAAAACTCCCTTCTACGCCCCTTTGTGGCGGTGCGGGTGAAAAAGGAGGTGTGACAGTAGTAACCCACCAAGCCAAAGAAACTGCGGATCTTTATAGCTGGGATGGTCTGGGCCAACTCTGCACGACCTATATCTTCTTCGGATCCACCTGAATATCCTCACTCGATACCACGTGGCCTAGGAATTCCACTGAATCCAACCAAAACTCACATTTCGAGAACTTAGCATATAACTTCTTCTCTCTCAGAGTCTGAATCACAGTCCTCAAGTGCTGCTCATGATCTTCCCGACTTCGGGAATACACCAGAATATCATCAATAAGGACAATGACGAACGAGTCAAGATATGGCCGAAACACACTGTGCATCAAATGCATAAAAGTTGATGGGGCATTGGTCAGCCCAAATGACATGACAAGGAACTCTTAATGACCATACCGAATCCTGAAAATAGTCTTCGGGATATCTGGCTCCCGAATCTTCAACTGATGGTAACCTGAGCGCAAATCAATCTTGAAAAACACCTGTGCGCCCTGAAGCTGGTGAAACAGATCATCAATACGAGGTAAAGGATAGCGGTTCTTCACTGTCACTTTGTTCAACTGGCGATAATCAATACACATACGCATAGAACCATCCTTTTTCTTCACAAACAAGACAGGAGCACCCCAAGGTGATACACTAGGCCGAATAAAACCCTTATCAAGCAATTCCTGCAACTGATCCTTCAACTCCTTCAACTCAGGAGGAGCTAAGTATCGACACTGACATCTCTCACATAAGCTAAGTATGCATCACACCCCTTGTCAACCATACGCTGAGCTTTAAGAAAAAAAATAACTCTACTAGGAGTGTGATCTAAAGTACCCCTCCACTCAACACGCGGTACACCTGGCATAGCCAGCATCACGGTTTTGGCGTGATAATCAAGAATAACATAATGGGGCGACAACCAATTCATGCCCAAGATAATGTCAAAATCTACCATGTTGAGCAACAATAAATCGGCTCTAGTCTCAAAACCACTAAGAGCAACCAAACACGACCAATAAACACGGTCCATAACAAGAGAATCTCCCACAGGAGTAGAAACATAAATAGGGGAACTCAAAGAATCCCGAGATACACCCAAATGCGGAGCAAAATAAGAAGACACATAAGAGTAAGTAGAGCCTGGATCGAATAGAACCGATGCATCTCTGTGGCAAACCAATATAATACCTGTGATGAAAGAATCAGAGGCTACAGCCTCGGTACGGGTAGGAAGGGCATAGTATCTGGCCTGGCCTCCCCTCTAGGGTGACCTTTACCTTCCCGACCTCCACCTTTAGCTAGCTGAGCAGGTGGGGTAGCAACTGGAGCTGTAATCATAGCCTGTGAACTCTACGGGGCATGTTGTGGCTGAGAAGTCTGTGGCGATGCACTCCTCCCAAGTCTAGGGAAATCCCTCACCACGTGGAGTGTGTCACCACACTCAAAACAAGCTCTAGGAGGACGTGGTAGCTATGACTAGCTCGGACCAGGTCTATTAGACTGGCCTCTGAAAGTACCCCGCGCAGGAGGTGCGCTAGAAACCGGAGGTGCATAATAAGGCTCTTGAGGCCTAGGAGGAGCTGGAGCACTACTGGCTGCTGGAAGAGCTGAATGAACAGGACGACTCATATAACCCCTACCATGACAACCTGCAATTGGGGTACGAGCACCAGAATAATGGCCTGACTCTCGAGACCTCTTGGCCTCCCTCTCCTCTCTCTCCCTAGCATGCATAATATCAATCCTCCTAGCAATGCTCACCACCTACTGATAAGAAATATCCATCTCCAACTCATGAGTCATTCTAGACCTGATGCTGGGAATAAGGCCCTCAATATACTGGCGAACTCTCTCGCGAACAGTAGAAATCAAGGCTGGTGCATGCCTAGCCAAACTGGTGTAACGGACAGCATACTCTAAGACAGTCATAGTACCCTGGCACAAATGCTCAAACTCTGCGCACCATGCGTCTCTGAGGCTCTAAGGAACATACTCTCTCAGGAATAGATCTGAAAACTGAGTCCAAGTCAGTGAAGCAGCCTCATCCGGACTATCTAACTCATAGGTGCACCACCACTCATTGGCGGCTCCTCAAAGCTGGAAAGTAGTGAAGAAAACCCCGCTCGATCCTGATATACCCATGGTACGGAAAATGCGGTAGCTCTCATCTAGAAATCCAGAAAATCCTCCGATGCTAGACCGCTGAATACAGGAGGCTTGTACTTCTTGAACCTCTCAAGCCTCAGCTGCTCCTCCTCGAAAACCGCTGCCCTGTCCTCGGGCTGAACTGGCACTACAGGCGGTCTAGGAATAATCTCAAGGACCTGCTCAACATGTACTCGCTGCTTAGGAGTGCGAGCGGCGAGAGTCTGTGCTGCTCCCCCGGCCTGAGATGTGGCTGCAGTAAGGGGAAGCAACCCTGCCTAAGCCAAGGTGGTGTACATGAACATGAACTGCGCCAAAGTCGCCTGAAGGGCTGGAGTAGTTATAGTAGTAGGTGTGTCAGGTGCATGGACTCCAATTGGAACTGCTGGGGGTACCTCGGTGACAGCTCGTGCAGGTGCTCTAGCTGCACCACGTGCGCATCCTCGGCCTCTGCCTCAGCCTCTGTCGGCTGCATTAGGGGGCGCGGGTGCTTGATCATCTCGGGTAGCATGTGTCCTCACCATCTGTGAGAGAATAGAAGACAGAAGTTTTGAATTGTGATGTCAAAATATCGCACGACAAGGAAATCAAATGAAGTGGAAATTTTCCTAACAGTTACACAGCGTCTCGTAGATAAGTACAGACGTCTCCGTACCGATCAGCGAGACTCTAATAAACCGGCTTGTGATCCATGACTCCTATGAACCTAGAGCTCTGATACCAACTTGTCATGACCCCGGTTTGCCCTCCATGAACCATCGTGACGGCACCTAGTCTCTACGACTAGATAAGCCTAAATTGCGGAAGAAAACCAAAATTTGCGAAAGTAAAACATTTTAAAACAGTAATAAAGTAATAACAGTGTTTGAATGTGCCGCTCGGCATACACCATATTTAACTCTCACTATCCAATACATAGATCCAAGACCCGGAAACCCACGAATCACAAGCTAAGATCAATACTACATAGCTCTAACTTCGGAATGTCTCATAAGAATAGAAAAATACAAAAGGGCTAAATACTAAAAGCATGAATAGAAAGGGACTTCTCGGTCTGCGGACGCGGCAGATGTACCTCGAAGTCTCTAGAGCAGATGCCTCCTCAAGGATGATAGGCCTGAGTAGCGATACCTGTATCTGCACATGAAAAACATGCGCAGAAGGGGCATGAGTACACCACAACAGTAATCAGTAAGTGCCAAACCTAACCTCGATTGGTAGTGACGAGGAAAGGTCAGGGCCCTACTGAGGTTAAATAAATATAAAGATGACACGATAAGGTAAGCAGTAAAATTGAAAATCTACAGTAAGGATCTATACAAGTTAATAAGAGTACAATAACGGAAACAAAAATAAAGGCAAACACCAGGAAATGCCACTCATAACCAGGATGATAGTCGGGGATCTCTTGGTATCCCGAGGATCTCTTGGTATCCTAAATTGTATGCTAGGGATCTGTTAGTATCTTGAGGATCTCTTGGTATCCTCAATATATGCTAGGGATCTCTTGGTATCCTCAATATACGTGCCAGGGATCTCTTGATACCCCGAGGATCTCTTGGTATCCTCAATTATATGCTAGGGATCTCTTAGTATCCCGAAGATCTCTTGGTATCCTAAATATACGTGTCAGGGATCTCTTGGTATCCCGCACCTCAGTTCAGATCATAAATACGTACAAGGGATCTCCCGGGATGCCCTCCCGTAGTCCTAAAGTAAAAAACACACAGTAGCAACACAAGAATACCCAATTAAGCTAAATTCCATACCAAGTAAACAGTTAATTCTAGCCTAACATGCTTCAAGTAATGCAATTAAGGCAATTTAGGCAAATAGGCAATTAAGTCAACTAAACATGCTTTCCTAAACTAGCAACAGGCTAAATACGCAAGTGGAATAAAACAGGAAAAAGAACTTAATTGAAATACTTAAGAAAAAACCGGATTTTCAACAATTAGCTCAAGTACGCGCTTGTCACCTCACGTACAAGGCATTTCACTTATCAAATATATCATATCCTAAGGGAAAGGTCCCCTACACAAGGTTAGACAAGCCACTAACCTTGAACCAGATCAAAATCAACCTGATACCACGCTCTTGCCACGAGTACTCGACTCCAAATGGCCCAAATCTATTCAATTCAATCGTATAATGTAAATAACACTTCAAGTAACTGATTCTACAATTAAATTCTAAGCTAATACGCGAAATTAAGTAAAATGACCAAAATGCCCCTCGGGCCCACATCTCGGAATCGGGTAAAATTTATAGTTTCAGAATTCTCAAACTCTCACGAGTCTAATTATACCAAAATTATCCAAATCCGATTTCAAACCCCCAATTAAAACTCAATTTCTTGGTCTAAGAACTTTTCCCCAATTTTCATACAAATTTCGAAATTAAAGGATGAATTCATGTTTAGATTAATGGGTTACAAGCAAAAAGGAGTCTAGAATCATTACCCAATCGATATATCTGAAATCCCTTAAAATCTCACCCAAATCCAAGCTCCCAAGCTTAAGTTTTGATAAAAATGGCTAAACCCTCGATTTTGAAATCTTATATCTGCCCAGGTAATTCCTTCTTCGCGAACGCGGTCAAACCCTCGCGTTCACGAAGCACAAAATGATTTTGACCATTTTCCTCTTACGCGATCACGGTCAATACCTCACGAACGCGATGTTTTGCACAGACAGGCCTTCGCGATCGCATTCCACCTATCGCGAACGCGATGCATTAAATCTACTAAAACTTAGTCACTCATTTTCTTCTATACGAATGCGACACCATCAACGCGAATGCGATGTACAAACACTTAGCCCTTCACGAATGCAGTGCCTTCCTCGCGAACGCAAAGGCTTAATTTTCACCTTCCTCAACTGACTCTTCACGAACGCGAGGGCCCACTCGCGAACGCGAAGAGTAAAATTCCTCTACAACAGCTGAACAAAATCTACAATTTTTTTACAACTTAAAATGATCTGTTGAGCATCCGAAACTCACCCGAGGCCCCCGAGACCTCAAACAAAGGCTGCCAACCAATCCTAAAACATCATTCAAACTTGTTCCAACCTTCAGAACGCTCAAAACAATATCAAAATACCTATTTTTCATCGAATTCAAGCCTAAGAATTCCAAAAACTCTAAAAATATGCTTTTGATCAAAAAGTCTATCAAACCTCGTCCGAATGATCTGAAATTTTGCACACACGTCACATTCAACACTACGGAGCTACTCCAACTTCCAGAATTCCATTCCGACCCTCAGATCAAAATCTCACTATCGAATCGGAAACTTCAAAAATTCAACTTCCGGCATTTCAAGCCTAAATTAGCTACGGACCTCCAAAACACAATCCAAACACGCTCCTAACCCCGAAATCACCCAATGGAGCTAACGGAACCATTGGATTTCTATTCCGAGACCGTCTTCATATTGTTCCGACTACGACCAACTTTCCAAAACTTAAGCTCTCATTTAGGGATTAAGTGTCCCAAAACTCTCCGAAACTCAAAACTAAACATCCTGGCAAATCAAAATAGTAGAAACAAACTTGGGGAAAGTAGTTAATAGGGGATCGGGGCGTAAATTCTTAAGATGACCGGCCAAGTCGTCATAGAAATGAACTAATATATTTACGTAATATGTTAATGTCACAGCCCAATTCCACTACAGACCGTGATGGCGCCCAACACTATTGCTATGCAAGCCAATACTAAACAATCTAGTAGTTTCCGGTTTAAATAGGTTGCTAAGTGGATATTATCTTCTCATTTTATTAAAAGGTTTAGAAACTTGCCATTTAAAACACAACTATAGCTAAAGCAAATAAGTGAAAACCAAAATTATGTAAACAAATCCAAAATCATAAGTCTACTAGTGTGTTCCAAGACCCGGTATCACAAGTATGTGGGAAATTTAGTAGAATATACAAAACCATGCTATCCTACTGTCTGAAAGGAAATAGACAGAAAATAAAGATATAGAAGAGACTCCGGCTATTACAGAACGGCTCGAGAGGGCAGCTCACCATAAAGTCTCAAGCTGGGGGATCAAGTATGCGTGGCTGGTGGATAACTAGATGCGCCTGCCTCAGATCCTGTACAATTAAGTACAGAAGCATAGTATGAGTACATAAACAATATGTACCTAGTAAGTATCCAGTCTAACATTGAAAAAGTAATGACGAGCGGTCGACATGACACTTACTAGAGCTAACAATAATATAACTAAAGTGTTATGCTAAGCAAGGATATCATAAATAATACTGAAAGCTTAACAACAGGAAGTGATAAATTCTTCTTTCATAATATAATGTCAAGTCCGGTCATATCATTTAACAATTTACATTCAATGCATTAAAGCAACACATGTCACGGAAAGTCCAAATAATAGCATGCGTAAGTTATGCCGAGGTCATATGGCTCGATCCAACATAATAATAAAATGTGTACTGCCAGAGGGTTGAATAGCGCGAACCATAGATGCATCTATTAACCTGTCGAGGCGAACGACCCGCTCCCATGAGAGTAGTGGAAATAGTCACCCCGCTCGCGGAATATACTTGCGACGCGGTTAAATATAAATATAACAAAGTTCTTCTCAATTCTTTTCAAAATAATAATTTACTTGAAACCCTTTGAAATCTTAAAATTCTCAACATAGTTTTATTCAACGCAAACCAACAAAAGATGTTCAGATAACGCTGTCCACAAAGCATGGTGTAAGCCTAGAACTACCCGGACATAATAAGAATAGTAGCTACGTATGGACTCTCATCACTTCGTGTGTACGTAGCCCCCATAAATAATCATATATTAATTTAGTTCACCGATAGGGAAATTTCCCTCTTACAAGGTTAGAAAAGAGAGTTACCTCACTTCAAGGGCTACTTCCCGGTCCAAGCTTAAGCCTAAACCCTCAATTTAGTGTCGAACAATCCGTAACTATCCAAATAACATAAAAACTAATCAATATAGGCTCAAAAGGTCATATTCCCACTATTAGAGTGATTACCCAACCCATATTGCAAGATTCCTAAAATTCACCTCTGGGCTCACATGCCCGGATTCCGAAAATTTTCTAAGAAAGTTGTTACCCATAACCTTAGGATCAAGAATATATAATTTTTACTACATTCCATAACAAATTTTGTGGTTAAATCTCATTTTAATAAAAAAATCTAAGTTTTGCTCAAAACTCATAATTTTCACTAATTTACATGTTGTAATCTATCTATAAACTATGTATTAAACTCGTATTAGGTAGAAATTACTTACCTCACAAAGCTAGGTAGAAATCTCCCCTTTTGAAGCTCCCAAATCGCCTAAGGATGTAATAAATGACCCCAAATATGCCTAAGACCCGATTTTTAAACTCACTACCCAGCTTCCCCCTTCATCGCGAACGCGACAGGGGCCTCGCGTTCGCGAAGGCCATTGGCTTAGGCCCTCTGAAGTCCTTTCATTGCGAATGCGACAACTGACAGACGAACGCGAAGGTTAGCTTGACTAGACCTTCGCAAACACTATGGTGACTTTGCGAACTCGAAGACCAAAGCTGGCCCGGCCCAACTACTCTACTCTACGCGAACGTGAGAGGCCTCACGCAAAGGTCACTGGCCCAGACCTTCATGAACGCAGAGCGGCTATCGCGAATGCGAAGAGCATTCCTTCTCCAGCCCAACTCCTCCTACGCAAACACGATGGTTCCTTCGTGTTCGCAAAGAAGGAAACCAGAACTGGGCAGATCTGGTTTCATGCATTTAGCTTCGAGGGGTCCGAAACTCACCCAAGCCACTCGGGACCCCGTCCAAAGGCACTAACAGGTCTGTAATCATAATACGGACTTGCTAGAATTCTCAAAATGCGAAAACAACAATGAAACCATGAATCATACCCCAAAATCAAATTGAATCAAACTTTGAACTTCAAGTTTTCCAAATTCGCCAAATGCGTTGAATCATACTTAGACTACTCAGAATGGCACCAAATTGTTACAACCCATATCTACATGTGTTAGTTCATGCCATATATTAGTTAACATAAATCCAAGAAGGAATTATCTTTGAGATGATAAGAAGTCAATCCTATTGGTCTTAAGTGATACAAGAGTGTATAAAAATGCTCCCGGATCATCCAAAACCCGATCCGGGCATACGCCTAAGTTCAAAATTATCATACAAACCTATTAGAACCGTCAAATCTCGATTCCGAGGTTGTTTGCTTAAAATGTTGACCGAAATCAAACTTGGCCTTTTAGGCCAAGCTTAAGGAGCCAAGTGTTCCAATTTCAACCCAAACTCTTTCAAATCCCGAACCAACCATCCCCACAAGTTATAAATCAGTAAAAGTAAGTACGGAGAGTCTTATTTAGGAGAATAAAGTTCTAGAAAGCAAAACGACCAGTCGGGTCGTTACAGTTAAGATAGAGTTTGATGAATTTGATAGCTTGATATATTTACAAGATATATTTGGTGATAAATTAGGGAAAAAGACGTCTTCATTATTGGTTAATTATTTGTTGAGAAATTCAATATTTATAGCAGATAGTACTATACGATATAATATAAGTAATTCAAATTATAAAGAAGCTAATGATCCAATTAGTAATACAATCTATCAAATTATTGTATCGACAATACAATACAATTGCAAACAATATATTATAAAATGATAGAAATGGAGGTTTTATTAAGAAGAAAATTCTAGAGAGAGACTCTCTAGCTTCTCTCTTACTTTCCCTTCCTTTCCATTTTCACTTTCCAACCCTTCTCTTCGATAACTACTATGACCATCCCTCCCACTTCCTCTATTGTACCTCAACCATGAATACCACCAAAACCAGTTGATTTAACCTCTATGACTCTAGATGAGACACTAAACCAACCTTTTTTTAAATAAAAACTAATTAACCCATTTTCCTCCATTGTTGGGTCAAGAAACGCGAATTCAATGTTCTATACCAAAGAGTTACAGATAGAGAACGATTAAGGTGATGAAATTAATGATGATGATACTATACTATTACCCCTGGAAGACAAGAATAGACTGTACCTCCCTTGGAAATTTTCAGTTATTATCAAATAATTCAGAAAATGAATGATTCACCAATATCTTAAATCTAAATTGAAAGATATGTGGAAAGTTTCAGAAGAGTTATTATTAATCGATTTTGGATTTGACTACTTCATAGTCAAATTTCTCAAGGAAGAAAGTATGTAAAAAGCACTTTACAACGGGTCTTGGATTATTAATGGTTTATTTCTGTCAATTACAAAGTGGCATCCAAATTTTGTTGCCTCTGAGGCAGAAGTCACCTCCTCGGCTATTTGGGTCCATTTGCCAGAACTCCCTACTGAATTCTATGACACAATTATTTTATCTAAGATTGGATGCAAGTTGGGTTGTCTTCTGAAAATTGATACTTGTACATCTGCAACTTTAAGGGACAGATACGCTTGTATCTATGTTGAGGTCCTAATTGGAATACCAGTGAAAACACACATCACTATCGGAAGTCACAAACAAAATCTTTTCTATGAAGGAGCAGATATTTTATGTAAAACATGTGGCAGATTAGGGCATATTGAACTAAATTGTTCCTATAAGATAATAACTTTACCAACAGAGATCGAGCGGGAAAGACCAAACCTCAACATGGTAGGGGAACCCAAACCCCACCACTTACTTACAACGAGGAAGATGCATGGCACACTATTATTTTCCCCAGACGAAGAAATAGAAGTAGCTCTAAAGCGACGGCCCCCGGTCGCCCACTGCCGGTGAGAAAAGAAACGGAACAAGGTACAAATGTTAAATTATATCATGCCACCTGTCACGATCCAAAATCCATTAAAGGTTGTGATCCCTCCGGACACCGTTGTCAGTCAAGTCAACACTAATTAATTAATTTGGTTCTCATCTTAATATTTTTGAAATTATAATTTCTTCAATTATTAAATAGTAAGAGACAGAGTTTACAGAGTAAATAACAATATTTTACGATTCCAATATTGAGGAACCTATAATCACCCAAAAACTCAGTGTCACGGGTGCATGAGCATCAACTAGGAAGTAAAACAAAAATGCAGCAGCTATCCGGAATACAAATTGGATAGAAGAAATATAAATACTCTGGAAGAGACTCTACTGGCTAGGGGTCGTAATATGGAATGCAGCTCACCTAATTCCCCGCATCATCCGCGCTTCCGTGCCCAAAGGACTACCAGACATAATAGTACCTGCACAAAAATATGCAGCAAGTGTAGTATGAGTACATTAATCAACGCGTACCCAATAAGTATCTAACGTAACCCCGAAGGAGTAGTGACGAGGGGTCGACATCGACACCTAATAGTGGTCCAATAATATTAGGTACAGTAAAGAGGTGAACAAATTTGAGGTAGAGTAAATAAACAAAATAAACAAGTATAAATACGTGGTACAATTCTTCTCTTTGCAATAACTCAGGCTCTCAATTTGCAAATCCCTCCTGTAACGACCTGATTGGTCGTTTTGCGTTTTTAGAACCACGTTCCCCTAGATAAGACTTCCCGTACTTGCTTTTACTGATTTATGACTTGCGGGAATGGTTGGTTCAGGATTTGGAAGAGTTTAGGTTGAAATCGGAACACTTGGTTCCTTAAGGTTGGCTTAAAAGGCCAAGTTTGACTTCGGTCAACGTTTTGAGTAAACGACCTCGGAATCCAAATTTGAAGGTTCCAACAAGTTTGTATGATTATTTCGGACTTAGGCGTATGTCCGGATCAGGTTTTGGATGACCCAGGAGCGCTTTGACGCCTAATAGTGAAAGTTGATTCCTTAAGGATTTTGAAGTTCTTGAATAATTGGCTTGGAGCGGTTTTTGTGTTATCGAGGTCCAAATGTAGTTCCGAGACTAGGAGTAGTTCCGTATTGTTATTTAAGATTTGCACGCAAAATTTGGTGTCAATCTGAGTGGTATAAGTGTGTTTCGTCGCATTTGATGTAAATTGAAGAACTTGAAGTTCATAAGTTTGGATCAATTGGTTTTAGGGGGTGATTCTTAGATTTAGCGTTGTTTCGGGTGTTCTGAGGGTTTGAGTGAGTCCTTTTTATGATTTTAAACTTGTCGGTATGTTCGGGCGGGGCCCGGGGGCCCCGGGCATCAATCGAACGAGGCTCGAGTGAAGTTAGAAAGTTTTGGAAGGAGCTGAAGCTCCTGGTATCTATCATAACCGCACCTACGGTTGGTCAGCTGCAAGTGTGAGACCGCAGAAGCGGTCCAGCCTTCGCAGGTGCGGCCCGGGGGAGGAACCCAGGAACTGCAGATGCGGCTCCTATTTCGCAGAAGCGGAACCGCATGAGCGGCCCTCAGACCGCAAAAGCGGTCCCAGCCAGCCCAGCCCAACTCCACAGATATGGAATTTCTCTCGTAGAAGCGGTCCCCTAACCGCAGGTGTGGAAATCGCTGAAGGCAGTACCTTCGTTTAACACAAGAGTGTATTATTTTTGACACATTTCATTCATTGTTTGGGCGATTTGGGAGCTTCCAAAGAGAGATTTCAACCTAACACTTGTAAGGTAAGTTACTTCTACTTAATGTGAGTTCAATACTTAGGTTATGGGTAACAACTTCCTTAAAAATTTCCAGAATTCGGGCACGTGGGCCCTGGGATGGATTTTAGGAAAGTTGTTTAGAGTTGGGAAATTACTCGAATAGTTAGAATATGAACTCTTGAGCTTGTATTGACTAGTTCTTACCCCGTTTAATTAGTTTTAGATCGTTCGGCTCCAAATTGAGGGTTTGAGCACGTTCTTGCTATTGGAAGTAAGTTTTGGAGCGATGTGAGTCTCCTTTCTAACCTCATAAGAGGGAAATAAACTCCTAGGTGAATCTAATAAATGTATGTGATTGTTTGTGGGGGCTACGTACGTACGTGGTGACGAGAGTTTGTACGTAGCTACTATTATGCTAATTGTCTGGATAGTTTAGGACCCGTATCATGCCATACTTGCAAATGCTTATGTTCTTATTTTCTAGTGAGATCACTTAGAACATGTTAGGGATTGAAAATAAATATAAACAAACGTATGCACTTACTTGAGAACTTGTATGGATTCATTTGACTATAAATGCACCTTTATGAGCCTTCTTGATAATAATTAATATTTGTAGAGCGGGTCGATCGCCACAGTAGAAATAGATGCATCTATGGTTCGCGCCATTTGACCCTCTGGTAGTGCACATTTATTATTATGTTGGACCGGGTTGTACGACCTCATCATAATGTGCGCATGATATATATGGGGAAATAACTCCATGAATTACTCTGTTTAAATGCTTGAAGTGCAAATTATTACATGACATGACTGAGTTTGATATATCGTTTCCTTTTAAATTCTGAGACTTGCTATTATATTCATACTAATCATGCTTAGTGTAATTCTTACATATCATTATTGATATTGACCTTAGCGTCACGACCCTAAATCCGAGCCCGGTCGTGATGGCGCCTCTCGTGAAGACAAGGCGAGCCGACACTTTCCACTTCAATTTTTAACAGTTAAACCATAAGGAATAAGTCTAAAGCATAATAAATAAAATCTCAAAGTAGCATATAATAGCATAATTTGCAGAATACAACCCAACACATCCCGATACCGGGTTGTCACTAGTCATGAGCATCTACCAATCCTAATACAAGTTTGAAAAGTCTATAAGCTATTACAAAATATCTGATAAGAGAAAGAAATGATAAAGGGGGAGAAACACGGGACTGCGGACGCCAAGCAGCTACCTCACGGACTCCGAAGTCTGCCAGGAGCTCTCAACTCACACTGGTAAGATCAGCAACGCCTGAATCTGCACACGGGGTGAAGAGAGTAAAGTGAATACTCCAACTCAGTGAGTAATAATCATAAATAAAGACTGAAAGCATGAAATCACGTAAGGCACACTAGAGACTATAATGAAGCAGTAAAACAGGTAAGAATAGTGGTTTAGTAAAGATATGTAAAATCGTATAAGTTCAGTTTAAACATTAGAAATGCCTCTTCAACAATTAAACAGGCAAATGACAGACAAATAGGACAGATAAGCACATAAAGGATTGCCCCTCGGGCACAATGTCAACAATACCAGCCCCTCGGACTATATCTCATATCACAATGGGTATCCCCGCTCACTAGGGGTGTGCATACTCCTGGAGGGGCCCCTTTCGGCCCAAGCGCAATATCAAGCCATCTCGTGGCGTCATCACTTGGCTCTCAGCCTCATATCAACAAGCCACCTTGTGGCGTACATATCTCAGGCCCTCGACCTCATAATCATAGTTAGTGTTTCCTCACAACATAGGCCATCGGCCTTACTCAGTCAAAATCCTCACAAGCCACTCGAGCAATAGTAAAACATAATTCTCAGCCCAAAATATCATTTAAAAGATCATTTAAGTGTTAAAACAGAGTAAACATGGTTGAGTATGAAAACAATGGAGTATAACATGACTGAGTTCAAGTATAAAGTCAAAACAGTGAGGAAATATCAATAAAAATCCCCGAAGGGTTCAAATAGTTGGTGCGAGGCCCAAATATGGCATTCAGCCCTAATAATGATGATAGCAAATAGATTTCAGTCAAATACGTGGTAAAATAGTCACTTGGGATGGACTAATTCACAATCCCTAACAGTGCACGACCCCACGCTCGTCATCAAGCATGTGCGTCACCTCAATATAGCACAACGATGTGCAATCCGGGGTTTCATACCCTTAGAACATCATTTACAATCATTACTCACCTCAATCCGGTCCAAACTCTAGCTCGCGATGCCTTTGCCCCTCGAATTGGCCTCCACTCGCATCAAATCTATTCATAATCAGAATCACGGCGTCAAAATATGCTAAGGGAACGAAGCCCAAGCGAAAATAATCAATGTATGACACAAATTCCGAAATTACCAAAACCCGACCACCGGGACCACATCTCGGAATTCGATAAAATTCATATCAATAGATTCCTCGTCTCCCCACGAGTTCATACATATCAAAAGTACCAAAATCCGACCACAAATGGTCCCTCAAATCCTCAAGTCTAGGTCTCCAATACCAAGCCCTAGTTTCCCCAATTTTAACCCTTAAATTCCATTAATTATAGCTCTAATCCGTGAAGTAATACCATAGGAACGAGTTTTAGGTCCAAAATCCTTACCTCAATGAAGTTCCCTTGAAATCCTTCTTCAAAATCATCCAAAAAGCTCTAAGCCGACTTAAAAATGGTGGAATAGCTCAAAAATCACGAACGAAACAATTTATACTTTCTGGCCCACATATTTTCGCATCTGCGGCCATATTCTCACTTCTGCGGTACCGCATTTGCGGCCAAAGAACCGCTTCTGCGGTTTCACTTATTCTGCCCCGATCTACATCTACAATGCACCAGCCGCACTTGCGCAATCACAGGTGAGGTCCACTAACCGCTTCAAAGGTTTTCTGCCTCCCTATCTCCATTCCACTTCTGCGGTCCCCAATCCGCAGGTGCGGAAATACCAAAAGCAGAAAAATCTGCAGCTTCAACAAAATCTCAAACTCTCCGTCAACCATCTGAAATCACCCCGAATCCCCCGGGACCTCAACCAAAAGCACAAACATATCCCATAACCTTATTCAAACTTATACCAATCTTCAAAACACCTCAAACAACATCAAATCAACCAAAACTCATCAGATTCAAGCCTAAGTTTCCAAAAATCTTCCGAATTCTGCTTTTGATCAAAAACCCAACCAAACCATGTCCAAATGACCTGAAATTTTGCACACACATCCCAAATGACACCACGGAACTACTGCAACTCTCAGAATTCCATTCGAACCCATATATCAAAATCTCACCTACCAACCGGAAATTGCCAAATTATCAACTTCGCCAATTCAAGCCTAAATCTACTCCGAACCTCCAAAACTCATTCCGATCACGCTCCTAAGTCCCAAATCACCTCCCGAAGCTAACCGAACCATCAGAACTCACATTCAAGCCCTCTAACACATAAGTTAACATCCAGTTGACTTTTCCAACTTAAGCTTTCTCAAAAGAGACTAAGTGTCTCAAACCTTACTAAATCCTTTCCGAACTCGAGCCAACCAACCTGATCACGTACAGAACTGATAGGCAAAGCAATAAGAAGCAGAAATGGGGAAAATAGAGCGATAACTCATGAGATGACTGGCCGGGTCGTTACACTTAGAAAGTGTCAAGTCGACCCCTCGTCACTACTTCTTCGAGGTTAGACTGGATACTTGCTGGGTAGATGTTGTTTATGTACTCATACTACGCTTCTGTACTTAATTGTACAGGATCTGAGGAAGGTGCATCTAGTTACCCCTCCAGCGCGCGTTCCTGATTCCTGATCGAGATCCCACAGTTAGCTGCCCCTTCTGAGTCGTTTTGCAGCATATCGGAGTTCTCTTCTTTTGTAGCTGATTATGTACTGTCTACTCTATTTCAGGCAGTAGGATAGTGGTATTTTGTATATTCTACTAGTTTCCCTAGTACTTGTGACACTAGTTCCTGGCACATACTGTAGACTATCATTTTGGGTTGCATTTCTATTGTTATGAAACTGTTGATTTTCGATCGGCTAAAAAATAAGTTAAGTGAATATTGAAAATGTTTAAATAAAACAATTGAGAACTCACTAGTTAATTAGGATTGTCTTGCCTGACAACGGTGTTGGGCACCATCACAACCTATAACGGAATTTGGGTCGTGACATATATTATATATATATATAGTGGACCTCGCCAAATGGATAGTTATACTTCAAATCAGGAAAAACTCACGAACACACTAGCTTCTTTCCAAATATTACGCACGATTTTATGAGGTTATTTTATAGAAATGTCGAGGCGTACGACCCGATACCATCATAATATGTGCACTGCTGAGGATCGAACGACACGAACTATAGATGCGTCTATTAAACTGCCGAGGCGAACGACCTGCTCCTATGAGAGTGTGGTACATAAATCCTACCGAGGCAATCGGCCCGATCCCGTAAAATGTGAATTACAAAATCTTGCCGAGGCGAATGGCCCGATCCCATTAGAATAAGAAGCTTTGATGGGTCATTAACCCCACTTACGAATAAATGTGTGAGTTATAGTTTATTTAACGAAAAACCTTTTGATGATATATATATATATATATATATCGCGGAAACAATTTCATAAGAGGAGTACAATTGTTCCATGACTAATCATAAAACTCGTAAGTCTCTACAATAGCAAGTCTATCACTTTACGCATGTCTAGTCTCAAGTCATAATGCGAAATAAAAGAATTTAAGCGAGCAAAGATAATCCCTATAGTGCAGGTATAGCATGGTGTGAACCTAAGTCTACCCAGACAATAACATGAGTCTAACTACGAACGGATTCTCGTCACATTGTACGTATTTAGTCCCCGCAACGAGTTACACATATTAAATATATCACCTAGGGGTAGTTTCCCTCTCACAAAGTTAGACAAGAGACTTACCTCAATTTGGCCAACTCAATACTCAATTTAGCTTTCCCTTTACAAATTCACCACCGCTCGGCTCAATCTAGCCAAAGACGACTTAAATACTTCAAACAATGCAAGAGAAAACAATTCCAATTAACAAAGCTATGATCCTTATACAACTTGCAAAAAGTCAACAAAAGTCAACTACCCGGGCCCGTACCTCGGAAGCCGATAAAATTTATAAAACCCGAACACCTATTCCGATACGAGTTCAACCATACCAAAGTTATCAAATTTCAATACCAATACGTCCTTCAAATCATCATTTTACATTTTGAAAGATTTTACAATTTTCCCCGAATTTTCCTTTAGGTTCTCATGAATTTTGATGTTAAATCTAAGGTATAATCACAAAATATAATTGAAAATATGTTAGAGGCACTTACCCAAACATTTGATACGAAAATACTCTCTCCAAATCACCCACTCTCGAACCTAGGGTTCAAAATATGATAAAATTAAGCAAAAATCCGAATTACACAGGTGAAAACAAGCTACACATGTCGCATTTGCAATCCAGGGTTCGCAATTTCGAACCCTCGCAAAAGCGAAGAAGCCTTCGCAATTGCAAACAAGAACAGGGTTGGAAAAGGTCATATTCGCGATAAAAAGTTCGCAATTGCAAACTGGGTATCGCAATTGCGATAGAGATGTTCGCAATTGCGACCACACCAGAAACCAGAAGTTTTTTCCGACACGGAAATAGGCATAACTCTCTCATACGATGTCCAAATTCGACGATTCTTTTTTCTATGGCTCTGTAATTATGATACGGATCTAATTATCCGAATATCAACCACAAGCACATGAAGTGAATAATGCAAGTCCTGGGGAGACGGATAGCGTCATAAGCTACGAAAATCAAGCACAACTAAGGTGCAATAAATGACTTGTATCTTGAGAGCCATCCTGCTCATATAACACCACAAACTACAGGGGATCTCGATACGAGTGTGAATAATCAAACCACCTTTCAACCCACACAATACAATAGAGTATTACATGAAATAGCTGACGACAGAATTAACATCCAAGGTCTGAATACTCCTCTGTAACAATGCTAAGCTGAAATGAACACATCCGGCCTGATATAGAGTCACATTCACATTTAGATCCATCCTCGGATCTCAAGTTGATTCCAATCATATTGCATTGGGCTAATAACCTTCCAAAGATCCACGGTAACCCCTTTTCCCATGACACATAAGAACAACCGTCTAATCTAGGACAACTTCCAGTCCTCAACAAAATAAACCGAGCACCCTTCAAGCATAATTTTTCAAATTAGCGATAGTACCACAATCTCCATACTTGGTCTCAATATTTGATCAATTAAGTGAATACAGGTTATACCTGTACAATCTTCCCGTGAAATACGCTCCCACAACCTTCCACACCAGGTAACAAGTCTGCACATCCATACCACCGGCCACATTAATGCTATAAAGCAAATCAAGAATCCGCAATCAGTATGCAAAGCCTTGTACATAGGACACCGATCTTAGGTGATGCCAAGGACAATACCAGCTTACTCTAATCACCTGAATTCCTTTCTTGCTCATACGAGCTCGTGATATTCTTGTCAATACCAAATGGCAAACCTTGATCTTCAACTTCCAATTTCCATGCTACCCCTTGCACCCAATCATGCCAACACGCAAGAGTACAAGAATTTCATCATGACTCCTGGACCACTAATAGGGAATCCACTTCATCATATAGAAACCTTTTACTTTACTCATTCCAGGAGAACCATTACAACATGTGACTGAATTTTCATGACCGCAGAAAAATACAACCTCGAGTAGTGGTCTAAACCACCATAACTTTTTTGGGATCCATCTACATATAACATGCCATAATACTCGAATGCCTCCAAATAAATCAAATTATGGTGACTGTCAAGCCTCGCACCTACCGCACAAATCACCTGCATGAATTAACACGCCAAAGGAACTGATCATTGCCACCATCATGCCGATTCGACCATTATTAACAGATCCGACTTCCTCTAATTTACTCTGGAATTGCCTTAGGAAAAATAATAGCCCCATGAAAAACATAATGAACTCATATCCACACTCATCCCAAGTGACCTTATTTCACGAGACCATGTTGTCTCAAAACCCATGAACCATCTCATACCCTCCTTGTGGCGCATATTCGCAAACTGGTACACCCATTCTGATTGGTTCCCTATGATTCCGAAGTTATTTTCTCCCATTCCTCCAATGTTACACCGTAGACTGAAGATAACATAGAATACTCCAAGCCCATTCCATAATCCACTGCAAAAGATCGATACTTATCCATACCACGGACTCGAAATCCTTAGGCACCACACTTTAATTTTGAACCCACTAGGACCATTGTTGAGAGTCACCCACTCTGACTTGTTTCTGAAAATAAACTCCAAGGCTCTGCTAGCACATGCTAGCACATGAATACCCTCTCAAAGAAGCAACCGGCTGAATTTCTTTCCTTGTACATCACATCCACACGAAGCATAGACTTGGATTCTTCCCAAACTTGAACATGAACCAATAAAGCCCAAATATAGCACACATTTCTCAAATCCTTTGCTCGAATTACCACTGATATTTTCTGTCCTTAGTCACAATAACCTACCAATACACCGATAACCCGAAACTACATAAGCAGACAACCACGCAACCCAATCGTAAACGGTGGGGCTTCCCCACTTAGCTTGAAGCTACAATTACATAATCTTGGGACCCACCAAGAATTCCTTCTTTCCCATTGATATCAACTGAAAGCCCAACAATGCATTCCAAACTCGAAGTCATGTTGCATCCAAATAAAATTCGTGGACCTTGTCACTGTCCATCATGATTCCCAAATTGCTCTTAACTTTCCTCGAGGCGTGTGGCTACCCTACCACAGAACCCATATGCTACTCCGTCACTCTCCCTCTTTGGTTAAACCCTCTCCTTTAAGCAACTTCTCGACCTCTACATTTCATACTTGGCTTTCTAGAAGTTTATCCACTGCAAGACACCTCCCACATGTCCTTTCTCATCCTTCGTTGCCCAGTTGTTACCTTAAGTAAAAATCCATCTCTGTAGTACTTGAACTAATAAATTACTACCAACTCTAAACCTCCTAGAAGATCATCCATCTCGAGTCATCAACACCAGGAACACTGATTCAATCCTGAACCACCGCACACCGCGACCTCTGATAGTCGCTTCTCCGATACCATTTCACACTACCCTGCTCGAAGGAGATTTGACAAAAACCATAACACCGGTGAACCTCGATGTGTTCCAACAAGAACGATGACACCACATCAAAATATTAATCCCACCACACTCGGGAATATCAAATCTCGCTACCCTATCGACTAAAACCTGAGCATTCGTAGACCGATTGTCTTTCCCCCACTAGATTTAAATGCGGAACCCCTAAATCATGCACCGAGCAATCCTCCTTTCAATTCATTCACTGCCTCGACACATAGACAAGCACCCTACCATTGTACTAACAATGTGTGATAACATGTCTGAACATCATAGCTATCTGCACACAACCTCGAGACTATTAAAAACACAACTACTGAGCCGAAATGACAGAACATCCTTCTGCAAGAAGACAATAATGACTTGCTCGAATGCGCAGGGAGAAACATCTTGCACCACATATGTAGTACCATTAAAATTCCTCGATTCCCAATTGATAACAAGCACTTCACATCGCAGAAGATTGAATAGGAAAGAGATAAAGGCACAATCCTTAGAGGAATCAAATTGCACGATAAGGAATCAAGAAGGAAAGTACTCCTAACAGCCATGTAGCCTCTCGAAGATAATTACAGACGTCTCCGAACCGATCCGCAAGACTCTACTAGACTCGCTCATGACTCGTGAGACCTAAGCGAACCTAGCGCTCTGATACCATATTGTCACGACCCAAAATCCATTAAAGGTCCTGATGGTATTGGACACCGTTGTCAAGTAAGCCAACACTAATTAATTAATTTGGTTCTTATTTAAATATTTTGAAATAATAATTTCTTTAATTATTAAATAGTAAGAGATGGAATTTATAGAGTAAATAATAATATTTTAACAATTGAGCAACCTATAAGCACACCAAAACCCGGTGTCACGAGTGCATGAGCATCAACTAGGAAGTAAAACAAAAATATAGCCGCTATCCAGAATATAAATTGGACAGAAGAAATATAAATACTTTGAAGAAGACTCTGCTGGCTGCGGGTCATAATATAGAATGCAACTCACCTAAGTCTCCGCATCATCCGCGCGTCCGTGCCCAAAAGACCACCAGACATAATAGTACCTGCACAAAATGTGCATCAAGTGTAGTATGAGTACGAAAAATCAACGTGTACCCAGTAAGTATCTAGCCTAACCCCAGAGGAGTAACAAGGGGTCGACATCGATACTTACTAGTGGTCCAATAATATTAGGTACAGTAAAGAGGTGAACAAATATGAGGCAGAGTAAATAAACAAAATAAACAAGTATAAATACGTGGTGCAATTCTTCTCTTTGCAATAACTCAAGCTCTCAATTTGCAAATACTGTATCGAATATAGCTTATATATATATATCTTAACCGGAGCATATATATAGATGTAGTGGATTTCCTCAAATAGATTGTCATAATTCAAATCAGGAAAACTCACGGATACACTGGCTTCTTGCCAAATATTACGCACGATTCCATGAGGATATTTTTTAGAAATGCCGAGGCATACGACCCGATCCCATCATAATTTGTGCATTGCCGAGGGTCGAACGACACAAACCATAGAGCATCTATTAAACTATGGAGGCAAACAACCCGCTCCCATTAGAGTGTGGTACATAAATCCTGCGGAGGCGATCGGCCTAATCCCGTAAGATGTGAAATACATAATCATGCTGAGGCGAATGGCTCGATCCCATTAGAATAAGAAGCTTTGACGGGTCCTTGAACCCACTCACGAATAAATGTGTGAGTTATAACTTCTTTAACGAAAAACCTTTCAATTAAACATATACACATATCGTGGAAACAATTTCATAAGAGGAGTACAATTGTTCCATGACTAATCATAAAACTCGTAAGTCTCTACAATAGCAAGTCTATCACTCTACGCATGTCTAGTCTCAAGTCATAATGCGAAATAAAAGAATTTAAGCGAGCAAAGATAATCCCTATAGTGCAGGTATAGCATGGTGTGAACCTAAGTCTACCCAAACAATAACATGAGTCTAACTACGTACGGATTCTCGTCACATTGTACGTATTTAGTCCCCGCAACGAGTTACACATATTAAATATATCACCTAGGGGTAGTTTCCCTCTCACAAAGTTAGACAAGAGACTTACCTCAATTCGGCCAACTCAATACTCAATTTAGCTTTCCCTTTACAAATTCACCACCGCTCGGCTCAATCTAGCCAAAGACGACTTAAATACTTCAAACAATGCAAGAGAAAACAATTCCAATTAACAAAGCTATGATCCTTATACAACTTGCAAAAAGTCAACAAAAGTCAACTACCCGGGCCCGTACCTCGGAAGCCGATAAAATTTATAAAACCCGAACACCTATTCCGATACGAGTTCAACCATACCAAAGTTATCAAATTTCAATACCAATACGTCCTTCAAATCATCATTTTACATTTTAAAAGATTTTACAATTTTCCCCGAATTTTCCTTTAGGTTCTCATGAATTTTGATATTAAATCTAAGGTATATTCACAAAATATAATTGAAAATTGGTTAGAGGCACTTACCCAATGATTTGATACGAACATCCTCTCTGAAAATTGCCTACTCTTGGACCTAGGGTTCAAAATATGATAAAATGAAGCAAAAATCCAAGTTACACAGCGGAAAACAAGCTGCACATGTCACATTTGCAATCAATTGCGAACCATCGCAAAAGCGAAGAAGCCTTCGCAATTGCGAATAAGAACAGGGCTTGAAAAGGTCGCATTTGCGACAAAAAGTTCGCAATTGCGAAGTGGGCATCGTAATTGCGATAGAGATGGTCGCAATTGCGACCACACCAGAAACCAATAGTTTTTTCCAACACGGAAATGGGCATAACTCTCTCATACGATGTCCAAATTTGACAATTTTTTTTGCTATGGCTCCGTAATTACGATACGAATCTAATGATTCAATCCAATCATAAATCAAAGGTCATTTGATTAATATGGTATCTTTATGTCCAAAGAAACGACGTTAAAACATCAAATAAGAGCGCGATACAATCCGAAACACACCCGAGGCCCCCGGGACCTCGTCCAATCACACCGACCCACTCCATAACATAACACAGACCTGTTCGAGGCCTCAAATCATACCAAATAACATCAAAACTACTAATTGCGCATCGGTTCAAGCCTAATGAACTATAGAACTTCTAACTTCCACATCCGATGTCGAAACCTATCAAATCACGTCTGATTGACCTCAAATTTTGCTCATAAGTAACATTTGACATTACGGACCTATTCCAACTTCCGAAATTAGAATTCGACCCCGATAGCAAAAAGTTCACTCCCGGTCAAACTTCCAAAAACCTCCAACTTCCAACTTTCGCCAAATGAACCCAAAATGACCTACGGACCTCCAAATCCACATCCAGACACACTCCTAAGACCAGAATCACCATACGGAGCTATTCCCATGCTCAGAATTCCAAACGGACATCGATAACATTAAAATTCACTTCAACCCAAATTTATGGAATTCTTCCAAAATGCTAACTTCCACAATAAGCGCCAAAATGCTCCCGGATCATCCAAAACCCGATTCGGACATATGCCGAAGTCCAAAATTATCATAAGAACCTATTGGAACCTTCAAATCCCGATTCCGAGGTTGTTTACTCAAAAATCAAACCTTGGTCAATTCTTCCAACTTAAAGCTTTCGAAATGAGAATTTCTTGCCAAATCAACTCTGATCTTTCGAAATTCCAATTTCGACCACGCGTATAAGTCGTAATACCTTAAGTGAAGCTATTCATGGCCTCAAACCACCGAACGATGCACTAGAGCTAAAAACGATCAGTCGGGTTGTTACACCACCACTAGTAAGTATCTTGATTAAAAAACTTTTACTTACAAAGAAAAACCTAATTCTAACTCTTCTTCAAAATCTGCCTCATATGCTCATCTTAATTTGACTGCTGTTGAAAATCATGAATATGGTCTAACTAAGTCGCTAGCAAGCGATAGTGAACTCGCTAATCAGGGGCAACTTAACTTAAAATTAATAAGACCCAAGTTACAATCTAGACTAATTCCTTTAATGGCCCCTACTCTCAATCAGTCAATTGGTTTTGATAAAATAGAGAGCGCCCAGATAGCTAACATTCACATTTCTAAAAATATTTCTGTCAATGCTCACAATGATAGCCTTGCATCAACTATTATTGGAGACAAAATCATGGACAAAAATTCTTCTTCTGATGTTTCAAACTCAGTCCATACTGGGAAGCAACATATAGATGTTCACCAAAGTGAAAGTTTGGGTAAATTAACCACTCCTACTGTAATTTGTTTGCCTAATATATTCGAAGCACAACCTGAAACACAAATTCTCACCCCTGAAATAACCATAGACATTCCTGAACACACTCCACCCAGTTCTTCTATATTAATAAACCAAGAGAATTCCAATGAGAATGATATCAATTCCACAACCATAAAGAATTCTAATCTTACTTTTCAACTTGGTAAATCTACCAATAGTAGTGCTGATAAAAGACCCTTGATATCTTATCAAATTACAGAAGGAAAATCCACAAGAAGAAGCCTCAAACCTAAGGCTTCGGTTATGGGGAAACCCTCTAACCTTTCACATGAACCCTAACTTCTCCACAATCTTGTGACCCACTCTAAATCTAACATAATAGAGAAACTAGATCAATCTTCCAAACCTTCATCTATTGCAGATTCTTGAAGCAGTTCCACTATCCCAAGAAGTAATCTTGAACTATCTCATATTTTTTTCACTTTAAATTCACCAACTCTACATCAATTACTACCAACTAGAGCTCAACTAAGCGTACTTGTGTTGGCGTCAATATCACAAACACCAAAACTAGTAGATACTCAAAAATGAGACATAAACATAAGAGCACAACTCACCAAACTCCTTATTTGCAGAGTTCAAAGCACTTAAATCTTCAGGGGGGAACCAAGGAAAAAAGCATGTTTCCACCATGCAAATGAAACCATGTCAGTGCTTATTACTTGTGAGCCCTGTGAACCTAAACAATCAATTAGCCCCACTGAATAGCCACACTAACTTTGTCATATGGAATTGTAGAGGTTGCAATAATTTTGATTTTAGAAGAATTTTTGGATTTATGTTAGACTATCATAAGCCTTGCCTAGTTGCCCTCCTAAAGACCAAGATGGAGAATCACCAAATACTTGGAGATAATTTCCTTTTTCATAGATATGATCGAAGTGCCAGCTAATAGTCGCTCGGGTGGTATTGTGCTCCTTTGGTCTAGTAGACTGACAGAATATTTGTTACTAGCCAAGAAATTCATGCAATGGTTTAGGTATATTCCTCAACTCAACCCTGGCTCTTTTCTGTGATTTATGCTAGTAACTTATTTAATTGACGCAAAATTCTATGGGATAATCTTATAGCTATTCGTGAAACTTATAATGGTCCTTGCCTTATTAGTGGTGATTTAAATGAGGTTCTCGCTACCAATGATAAATGGGTGTGGTAGGCAGGTTAATAATAATAGAGTAGATATTTTTTGGTCATGTATAAACAACTGCAACTTATTTGATCTAGGTTTTAAGGGAAGAAAGTACACTTGGTCTAATAAACGAACTCGGAATGATTTGATTCTTGAAAGAGTTGACAGGTGCTTCATTAATGATGATTGGCTTAATATTTTCCCAGACGCTCATGTTAGTCATCTACCTAAAATTGTGACGACCCGGTCAGTCGTCTCATGAGTCACCACTCTGTTTCCCCATCTCTGCTTCTTATTGCTTTGTTTATTGGTATTATGTGTTATCGAGTTAGTTGGCTCGGGTTCAGAAAGATTTTAGCAAGGTTTGGGACACTTAGTCTCTTGTGAGCGAGTTTAAGTTGGAAAAGTCAACCGAAAGTTGACTTATGTGAAATAGGGCTCAGATGTAAATTTTGATGGTTCAGATAGCTTTGGGTGATGAATTAGGACTTAGGAGCATGATCGGAATGGGTTTTAGAAGTCCGGAGTAGATTTAGGCTTGAATTGGCGAAATTGGAATTTTGGCGTTTTCCGGTTGATAGTTGAGATTTTGATATAGGGGTTGGAATGGAATTCTAAAAGTTGTAATAGGTTTGTTATGTCAATTGGGATGTGTGTGCAAAATTGATGTTATTCTGACGTGTTTGATTGAATTTCTGATCGAAAGCGGAATTTGGAAGATTTTGGAATCTTAGGCTTGATTTCGATATGATTTGGTTGATTCAATGTTGCTTGAGGCGTTTTGAAGATTGGTACAAGTTTGAGTAGTGGGATATTATGTGTTTGTTCTTTTGGTTGAGGTCCGGAGGCCTCGGGGTGATTTCGGATGGTTGACGGGAGAGGTTGGAGTTTTGGAGGAGCTGCAGATTTTCTGCTTCTAATATTTCCGCACCTGCGGATTGGGGACCGCATGTGCGACGCCGCAGATGTGAAGAAAGGGGCCGCAGATGCGGGAGGGGCCAAGAAGAGCTGGAGCCGCAGAAGCGACTAGGTGAGCGCACTTGCGATAGCGCAGGTGCGGGTAAAGTATCGGACATGGGACATTTAAGTGAATTTTGCAGAAGCGCACCAGGGACCGCAGGTGCAGGTCCGCAGGTACAAGTTTGTGACCGCAGAAGCGGTTTAGCTGGGGCAGAACATATAAATTATGGACTTCGCAATTTTGAGCTATTTCTTCACCATTTCAAGTCGGGTTTGGAGCTTTTTGGAGGATTTTGAAGAGGGAATTCAAGGGAAAATTGTTGAGGTAAGATTGTTGAACTGAAAACTCATTTCTATGGTGTTATTCCACAGATTAGGCTTGTAATTTATGGAAATTAAGGGTTAAAATTTGGAAAAACTAGGGCTTGAGATTGGAGACCTTAACTTGAGGATTTGAGGGGTCATTTGTGGTTAGATTTTGGGACTTTTGATATGTGCGAACTCGTGGGAAGATAAGGAATCTATTGGTGTAAATTTTATCAAATTTCGAGTCGTGGGGCTGGGGTTGGGTTTGGCTAATTTCGGGATTTGTGTTGTAATTTGATTAATTTCGCATGGGCTTCATTCCCTTAGCGTATTTTGACGTTATGATTCTGATTTTGAATAGATTCGACGTGAGTGGAGGCCGAGTCGAGAGGCAAGGTCATCACGGAGTAGTATTTTCACCCGATTTAAGGTAAGTAACCATTGTAAATCTGGAACTGATGGTACAAATCCCGGTATTTCGTATTGTTTGATAAATGAGGTGACGCACATGCTAGGTGACGAGCGTGTGGGCATGCACCAATAGGGATCGTGACTTGATCCGTCCTGTAGTGACTATTAAGTCGTGTATTTGATTTGAAATCTTATGATATTATGTATTTTAGAGATTTATGTTATATTATGGGCTGTATGCCATGTTTGGGGCCTCGTGCCGACCTGTTGAGACCCTTATGGGCATTTTTACTATTTTTCCTCACTCTATTTGTTTGAAAGCATATCCTCAGCCATATTTTTACCTGTTTATGTTTTAAACTGGTTTATCACTCTACTTCTTAAATGTGAGAACTGTTTGGATTGAGTTTCCCTGAATTCTACTGTTATGCCCGAGTGGCTATGAGGTTAATGACTGAGAGAGGTTGAGGACCTAATGGTAAGGATTATAAATATTACAGATTGGGTTGCACGAAGCAGCAATATTATATGTATATATTACGGATCAGGCTACACGCCGCAGTGATACTTATATGGATCGGGCTGCATGCCGCAGCGATATATATATATTGGATCGGGCTGCACGCCGTAACAATATGACGCTTGGGCTATAGGAGCCCCTCCGGAGTCTGTTCACCCCCAGTGAGCGTAGTCGACTATAAACTATGGATCGGGCCGCAAGCCGCAGCGGTTATTATGATTATTACTATTATGGGGTGTTATTGAGCCTGAGTATTGAGTGTGAGTACTGAGTGACAAGAGCTGAGTCACGAGTGACTGAGAGGCTTGCCCGAGAGGCTATATTTATGAGTGATACCTTGCCTGAGGGGCCCATTTATGATATTTTTGCTGATTTCACTCTTTTTTTTATAATGAGCCTCTGTTGAAACTTGCTAAGTAAATGATTTCAAACTATTTCTATTGAAACTGAAGTTTTATGACGAAACTGGTTTTTCAACTATGGAGTTTGACTTGATATTCTGTTGTTTACTCCTTTATATGATTTTAACTGCTCGTCACTACTTTCAGACCTTATTTACTTTAGTTACTTACTGGGTTGGCGTACTCACATTACTCCTTGCACCTTATGTGCAGATCCAGGTGCTCGAGCTGTAGAGTGATGGTCTTCAACATTGTCGGAGTTTGCTGGAGACTGCAAGGTATATGCATGGTATCTGCAGTCCTGCTTTCCTCCTTCCTGTCTTGCTCTTTTCTACACTTTAGACTTGTTATGTAATAGACAGTCGGATTTGTGTATTTAGAGGCTCTAGACTTGTGACACCAGATGTTTGGGTTGTGTTGGTTTAATGTTTTACTATTTTCCGCACATTTCAGTGATTTAAATGTTTCTTATGAGAAATTGAGACTTAACTAATATTAGAACAATGTTTTATTAAAAGAAATTGTTAAGGATACCTGATCGGGTTGGCTTGCCTAGTATAGTGATAGGCGCCATCACGACCAGGAATTTGAGGTCGTGACAAGTTGATATTAGAGCCTAAGTTACATAGGTCTCGCAAGTCTTGAGCAGGTTTAGTAGAGTCTCGCAGATCGGTATGGAGACGTCTGTACTTATCCTCGGGAGGCTGCAGAACCTTTAGGAAAAACTTAATATTCTTGAAATTCTTGTCGTGCGAATCTGTTGATCCGAGTACTAAACTTCTATTATTCCATTCTCTCACAGATGGTGAGGACCCGTGATACTGGTCAGGATGGACAACCACCAGTACTACCAGTCGGGGTAACTAGAGGCCGAGGATGCGGTCGAGGCCATGGTAGGGGAAGGGGTGTAGCTCGCACAACAGCTAGGGCAGCACCTGCAGATCCACCAACCGCCCCAGTTCAGGATCAGGTCCCAGTTATGGACGCTCCAGCAGCACCTGCTCAGGCACCAGCTGTGCCTATTGTGATTCCAGGCCTTCAAGAGGCTTTAGCTCAGATTCTATCAGTGTATACCGATTTGGCTCAAGCATTCTTAGTTACTACGATCGCAGTTACTTCTGAGGCCGGGGGAGGCACCCAAACTACCGTTACTTGCACATTTGAGTAGGTTATACAGGGACTTCAGACACCGGAGGCACCTCCAGCCCAGCCGGTTGCACCAACTCAGGAGTATGTGGTACAAGTTATACTTGACGACGAGCAGTATCGATTGGAGAGGTTTGGTAGACTCCAGCCTCTGACTTTTAGTGGTACAGAGGGAGAGGATGCCTAGGGTTTCTAGGACAAGTGTCAGAGGATTATTCACATAGCGGGTATTCTTGAGACCAGTGGTATAACATTTAATGCCTTTTAGTTTTCTGGAGCTGCCTTCACTTGGTGGGAGGCTTATGAGAGTCGTAAGCCTGTTGGTGCAGTGCCCCTTACCTGGCAGTAATTCTCTGTTCTCTTTCTGGAGAAATATGTGCCACAGTCTCGGAGAGAGGAGCTGCGCAGGCAGTTCGAGCAGTTGCGTCAAGGTGATATGACTGTGACACAGTAGGAGATGTGGTTTTCTGAGTTAGCTTGTCATGCGGTATGGTTGGTTCCCATAGATCGAGAGAGGATCAGGAGGTTCGTTGATGGCCTCACGTATTAGCTTCGGATTCTCATGACTAGGGAGAGGGTGCCAGGTGCTACATTCGAGGAGGTTGTTAACATCTTCTGTGAGATTGAGTCAGTTCGTCGCTAGGAGCGAGAGGAGAGGGAGGCCTCAAGGATCTGGTAGCTTTGGTAGTACTCCTTCGAGAGGTCAGTTTCAGTAGGGCAGAGGCCGTCTATTCAGGCAGGCTCAGTCAGCTTGCCCAGGTTATTGTGGGGCCTCATTGGGTCATGGTTCTCACAGTTCTCATCAGGGCCATTCATCACTCAGTGCCCTTCCAACCCAGAGTTTGTCCCGTGCTCCATCAGTTCAGGGTTCTTCCATGCCAGGCCCTTCTACTGGTCATTCCAGTGCTAGGTTTCCCTTCAGTCCCCATCTCCAACATCGGGGAGTTTCTATGAGTGTGGAGAGTTCGGGCACATGAGGAGGCAGTGTCCTCGATTTCTTGAGTGTTTGTTTCAGCAAAGGGGTCAGCCCTCGACTTCAGCTCCAGTTACTTCACCACCTACTCAGGAATTAAGGGTGGGGGTCAGTCAGCTAGGGGTTGCCCCAGAGGGGGAGGTCGATCAGGTGGTGGTCAGGCTCGTTTCTATGCACTCCTAGATAGAACCGATGTCGTTGCTTCAGATGCTGTGATTACGGGTATTGTCCCAGTCTGCCGCAGAGATGCCTCTGTGTTATTTGATCCCGGTTCGACTTTTTCTTATGTGTCATCATAGTTTGCTCGTTATTTGGATATGCCCCGTGAGTCTCTTGTTTTATCTTTCCGTGTGTCTACTTCGGTGGGCGATACTATTGTTGTGGACCGTGTGTACCGGTCGTGTGTGGTGACTATTAGGGGTCTGGAGACTCGAGTGGATCTATTATTACTTTGTATGGTGGACTTTGATGTGATATTGGGCATGGATTGGTTATCTCTGTATCGTGCTATTTTGGACTGTCATGCTAAGATAGTGACGTTGGCTATGCCAGGTGTGCCACGGATTGAGTGTCGATATTCGACTGATTTTGTCCCTAGTAGGGTAATTTCGTTCTTGAAACCCAGCGTATGGTTGGGAAGGGTTGTCTTTCATACTTAGACTTTGTGAGGGATGTCGGTGCTGAGACTCCAGTATTGATTCTGTTCCTGTTGTGAGGGATTTTCACGATGTATTTCCTGCAGACTTGCCGGGCATGCCCCCGGACATGAATATTGATTTCGGTATTGATCTGGTGTAGGGAACTCGACCCATTTCTATTCCACTGTATCGTATGGCACCAGCGGAGTTGAAGGAATTGAAGGGGTAGCTTCAGGAACCCCTTGATAAGGGGTTCATTCGGCCTAGTGTGTCGCCTTGGGGAGCTCTTATTCTATCTGTGAAGAAAAAATATGGCACGATAAGGATGTGTATTGATTGCAGACAGTTGAACAAAGTAACAATCAATAACAAGTATCATTTGCCTCATATCAATGATTTATTTGACCAGCTTCAGGGAGCGAGAGTGTTCTCTAAGATTTATCTCCGTTTAGGTTATCACTAGTTGAAGATCAGGGACTCAGATATTCTTAAGACAACCTTCAGGACCAGATATGGTCATTATGAGTTCCTTGTTATGTCTTTTAGGCTGACCAATGCCTCGGCGGCATTCATGCATTTGATGAACAACGTGTTTTGGCCTTATCTTGATTCATTCGTGATTGTTTTTATTGATGATATTCTAGTGTACTCGCGTAGTCAGGAGGAGCACGCGGAGCATTTGGGAATTCTGTTGTAGAGGTTAAGGGAGGAGAAACTTTATGCAAAGTTCTCCAAATGTGAGTTTTGGCTCAGTTCAGTGGCTTTCTTGGGGCACATGGTGTCATGCGAGTGTATTCAGGTTGATCCGAAGAAGATAGAGGCGGTTCAGAGTTGGCCCAGACCGTCCTCAGCCATAGAGATTCGCAGCTTTCTTGGTTTGGCGGGTTATTATCGCCGGTTTGTTCAGGGATTTTCATCTATTGCATCGCCCTTGACCAAGTTGACTCAAAAAGTTGCTCCATTCAGGTGGTCGGATGAGTGTAAGGAGAGCTTTCAGAAGCTCAAGATAGCCTTGACCACGGCTCTAGTATTAGTCTTGCCATCAACTTTGGGTTCATATACAGTGTATTGTGATGCTTCGAGAGTTGGTATTGGGTGTGTGTTGATATAGGAGGGTAGGGCTATTGCCTATGCTTCTCGCCAGTTGAAGCCCCATGAGAAGAACTACCATGTTCATGATTTGGAGTTGGCTGCCATTGTTCATACGTTGAAGATTTGGAGGTATTATTTGTATGATGTGTCTTGTGAGGTGTTTACTGATCATCGTAGCCTTCAGCACTTGTTCAAATAGAAGGATCTCAATTTGAGGCAGCGGAAGTGGTTGGAGTTGTTAAAGGATTATGATATTACTATCTTGTACTATTCGGGAAAGGACAATGTGGTGGCCGATGCCTTGAGTAGGAAGGCGATGAGTATGGGGAGTTTGGCATATATTCCAGTTGGGGAGAGACCTCTTGCAGTTGATGTTCAGGCCTTGGCCAATCGGTTCGTGAGGTTGGATATTTCGGAGCCTAGTTGGGTATTGGCTTGTGTGATTTCTCGGTCTTCCTTATATGATCGTATCAAAGAGCACCAGTATGATGATCCTTATTTGCTTGTCCATAAGGACAGAGTTCAGCACGATGATGCCAGAGATGTGACTATTGGTGATGATGGGGTGTTGAGGATGTAGGGCCGAATATGTGTGCCCAATGTGGATGGGCTTCGGGAGTTGATTCTGGAGGAGGCCCATAGCTCGCGGTATTCCATTCATCCGGGTGCCGCAAAGATGTATCAGGATCTGAGACAGCATTATTGGTGGAGGAGAATGAAGAAAGACATTGTGGGATTTGTAGCTCGGTGTCTTAATTGTCAGCAGGTGAAATATGAGCATCAGAGACCGGGTGGCTTGCTTCAATAGATGGATATTCCGGAGTGGAAGTGGGAGAGGATCACTATGGATTTTGTAGTTGGATTTCCACGGACTTTGAAGAATTTCGATGCTATTTGGGTGATTGTGGATCAGTTGACCAAGTCAGCACACTTCATTCCTGTGTGTACTACCTATTCTTCAGAGCGGTTGGTAGGGATCTATATTCGGGAGATTGTTCATTTGCATGGTGTTCCTATTTCCATCATTTCAGATAGAGGTACTCAGTTTACTTCACAGTTTTGGAGAGCCGTGCAGAGGGAGTTGGGTACTCAGGTTGTGTTGAGCGCAGTTTTTCACCCTCAGACGGACGGGCAGTCCGAACGTACTATTCAGATATTGGAAGGCATGTTACGTGCTTGTATCATTGATTTTGGAGGGTCATGGGATCAGTTTCTACCGCTCGCAGAGTTTGCTTATAACAACAATTATCAGTCGAGTATTCAGATGGCTCCATATGAGGCTTTGTATGGGAGGCGGTGTAGATCTCTAGTTGGTTGGTTTGAGCCGGGTGAGGCCAGGCTATTGGGTACAGACTTGGTGCAGGATGCTTTAGACAAGGTGAAGGTGATTCAGGAGAGGCTTCGTACAGCGTAGTCGTGACAAAAGAGTTATGCTGACAGGAAGGTTCGGGACGTGTCCTATATGGTTGGTGAGAAGGTATTGTTGAAGGTTTCACCCATGAAGGGTATTATGACGTTTGGAAAGAAAAGTAAATTGAGTCCTCGTTTCATTGGGCCTTTTGAGGTGCTTCGGAGGATTGGGGAGGTGGCTTATGAGCTTGCTTTGCTACCCAGCGTATCAAGTGTGCATCCGATGTTCCATGTTTCTATGCTTCGGAAGTATATTGGCGATCCGTCTCATGTTTTGGATTTCAGTACGGTTCAGTTGGACGATGATTTGTCTTATGATGTAGAGCCAGTGGTTATTTTGGAGCGTCAGGTTCGAAAGTTGAGGTCAAAAGATATAGCTTCAGTGAAAGTACAGTGGAGAGGTCGCCCGTAGAGGAGGATACCTAGAAGACTGAGTGGGAGATGCGGAGCAGATATCCTCACCTATTTGAGGCTTCAGGTATGTTTCTTGACTCGTTCGAGGACGAACATTTGTTTAAGAGGGGGAGGATGTGACGACCCGGCCAGTCTTCTCATAAGTCACCACTCCATTTCCCCCATGTATGCTTCTAATTCTTTGTTTATCGGTATTATATGTTATCGGGTTGGTTGGCTCGGGTTCGGAAAGGTTTTGGCGAGATTTGAGACACTTAGTCTCTTGTGAGCGAGTTTAAGTTGAAAAAATCAACCAGATGTTGACTTATGTGAAATAGGGCTTGGATGTGAATTTCGATGGTTCGGATAGCTTCGGGTGATGATTTGGGACTTAGGAGCGTGATCGGAACGGGGTTTGGAAGCCCGGAGTAGATTTAGGCTTGAATTGGCGAAATTTGAATTTTGGTATTTTCCGGTTGATAGGTGATATTTTGATATAGGGATGGGAATGGAATTCCGGAAGTTGTAGTAGGTTCATTATGTCAATTGGGATGTTTGTGCAAAATTTGATGTCATTCGGACGTGGTTTGATAGACTTTCTGATCGAAAGCAAAATTTGGAAGATTTTGGAATCTTAGGCTTGATTTCGATATGATTTGGTTAATTCGATGTTGTTTGAGGCATTTTGAAGATTGGTACAAGTTTGAGTAGTGGGATATGATGTGTTTGTGCTTTTGGTTGAGGTCCCGGAGGCCTCAGGGTGATTTCGGATGGTTGACGGGAGAGGTTGGAGTTTTGGAGGAGCTACAGATTTTCTGCTTCTAATATTTCCGCACCTGTAGATAGGGGACCACAGGTGCGACGCCGCAGATGCGAAGAAAGGGGCCGCAGAAGCGGAAGGGGCCAAGGAGAGCTAGAGCCGCAGAAGCAGCTAGGTGAGCGCATCTACGATAGTGCAGATGCAAGTAAAGTATCGCAGATGCGGACATTGTACGTTTAAGTGAATTTCACAGAAGCGCACCTGGGACCGCAGGTGCGGGTCCGCAGGTGCGAGTTTGTGACCGCAGAAGCGGTTTAGTTGGGGCAAAACATATAAATTATGGACTTCGCGATTTTGAGCTATTTCTTCACCATTTCAAGTCCATTTTGGAGCTTTTTGGAGGATTTTGAAGAGGGAATTCAAGGAAACTTCGTTGAGGTAAATTTGTTGAACCGAAAACTCATTTCTATGGTGTTATTCCGCAGATTAGGCTTGTAATTTATGGAAATTAAGGGTTAAAATTTGGAAAAACTAGGGCTTAAGATTGAAGACCTTAACTTGAGGATTTGAGGGGCCATTTGTGGTCAGATTTTGAGACTTTTGATATGTGCAAACTTGTGGGGAGATAAGGAATCTATTGGTGTAAATTTTATCGAATTCCGAGACGTGGGCCCGGGTCGGGTTTGGCTAATTTCGGGATTTGTATTGTAATTTGATTAATTTCGCATGGGCTTCATTCCCTTAGTGTATTTTGACGTTATGATTCTGATTTTGAATAAATTCGACGCGAGTGAAGGCCGAGTCGAGAGGCAAGGGCATCCGGAGTAGTATTTTCACCCGGTTTGAGGTAAGTAACCATTGTAAATCTGGAATTGAGGGTACAAACCCCGGTATTTTGTATTGTTTGATAAATGAGGTGATGCACATGCTAAGTGACAAGCGTGTGGGCGTGCACCAGTAGGAATCGTGACTTGGTCCGTCTCGTAGCGACTATTATGTCGCGTATTTGATTTGAAATCTTATGATATTATGTATTTTAGAGATTTATGCTATATTATGGGTTGTATGCCATGTTTGGGGCCTCATGCCGACCTATTGATACCCTTAGGGGCATTTTAACTGTTTTCCCTCATTCTATTTATTTGAAAGCATATCCTCAGCCATATTTTACCTGTTTATTGTTTAAAACTGGCTTATCACTCTTCTTCTTAAATGTGAAGACTGTTTGGACCGAGTTTCCCAGAATTCTACTGTTATGCCCGAGTGGCTGTGAGGTTAATGACTGAGAGAGATTGAGGACCTAATGGTGAGGATTATAAATATTACGGATCGGGCTGCACACCGCAGCAATACTTATATGGATCGGGTTGCGCGCGGGCTGCACACTACAGCGATACTTATATTGATCGGGCTGCACATCGCAGCAATATATATATATTGGATCGAGCTATACGCCGCAGCGATTATTATGATTATTACTATTATGGGGCATTATTAAACCTGAGTGCTGAGTGTGAGTACTGAGTGACGAGAGCTGAGTCACGAGTGACTGAGAGGCTTGCCCGAGAGGCTATATTTATGAGTGATACCTTGCCTGAGGGGCCCATTTATGATATTTTCGCTGATTTTACTCTTTTTTTTTTTTTAATAATGAGACTTTGTTGAAACTTGCTAAGTAAATGATTTCAAAGTATTTCTATTGAAACTGAAGTTTTATGATGAAACTTGTTTTTAAACTGTGGAGTTTGACTTGATATTCTGTTGTTTACTCCTTTATACGATTTTAACTGCTCGTCACTGCTTTCAGACCTTATTTATTTTAGTTACTTACTAGGTTGGCGTACTCACGTTACTCCCTACACCTTGTATGCAGATCCAGGTGCCCGAGCGGCAGAGTGAGGGTCCTCAACATTGTCGGAGTTTGCCGGAGACTGCAAGGTAGTTGCATGGCGTCCGCAGTCCTGCTTTCCTCTTTCCTGTCTTGCTCTTTTCTGCACTTTAGACTTGTTATATAATAGACAGTCTAATTTGTGTATTTAGAGGCTCCAGACTCGTGACACTAGATGTTTGGGCACTGTTGGTTTAATGTTTTACTGTTTTCCGCACATTTCAGTGATTTAAATGTTTCTTATGAGAAACTGAGACTTAACTAATATTATAATAATTTTTTATTAAAAAAAATTGTTAAGGATACTTGATCGGGTTGGCTTGCCTAGTATGGTGATAGGCGCCATCACGACCGACAATTTGGGGTCGTGACGAAAACTTATTCCTCCAAAGTCTTGAAATCTCTCTTATAAAAGACTTCAATGATATCCTTAGGTTGGAAAAAGAGTTTTGGAAGTTGAAATCTCGTATAAACTAGATTACTGAAGCAGATACAAATACTAAATTTTTTCACATCTCGACCATTAATCGAAGAAGAAGAAACCTTGTTATCTCTTTTATAGATGATACTGGTAACTTGATTTATGACCAACTGATATAGAAGCCCATATTTTCCATTACTTCAAAGCCTTGTATTCCACTGTTCATCTTGACGTCGTTAATCACTACAATGATTATCATTTTCCCATTCTCACATATTTAGATAAAATACATTTAAGAAAAAAACTCTGTGAACATGAAATTTTAGAAACTTTAAAATCTTTTAAACCCTTTAAAGCACCCGGACTAGATAGTTTATACCCTTTTTTCTATAAGAAATACTGAAGAATTATGGGTCCCTCTGTCCTGTCACTCTGCCATAATATTTTCACCACTAGTACCATCCCTCCGAAACTAAACCATACTTATTTGTGTCTCATCTCAAAATTCGAAAATGCCAATAATATAAAGAACTTTAGACCCATTAGCCTTTGAAATACTGTCTATAAACTTGCCACAAAAGTTATTGCAAACCGTATTAAACCCCTTTTAGACAAGCTTATTGGTCCCATCAAGCTAGTTTGATGGAGAATAGAAAAGCGACCGACTGTTCGATCATTGTTCAAGAAGTTGTGAACCACTACCAAAAGATGAAAAGTTTAAAAGCTAACATGATTCTAAAAGTTGACCTTGTAAAAGCTTTTGATCGATTGGAATGGTCTTTCATACGTTGCACCCTCACTTTTTTCCAGTTCCTTCCGAATCTTATTAAACTTATTATGTCTTGTATTACTTCCTCAACTATGTCTATTCTTATCAATGAAAGTAAAACTGAGTTTTTTGTTCCTAGTAGAGGCGTCAGATAAGGAGATCCCATGTCTCCCTACATCTTTATACTCTGCTTAAAAATACTCTCTAGAAATATCTGTTATGAGGTGGATCTAGGTAATTGGAACCCTATCAAAATTAGTAGAACTGGTCCCCAATTATCTCATCTTTTCTTTGAAAATGATCTAACCTTGATGGGCCGGACGGACAACAAGAATTGTGACACCATTTTGAGAACTATGAATTATTTTTGGGCGTTGTCAGGTCAAAAAATAAACCTTGATAAATCAAAAGTCCTTTTCTCTGAAAATTATGATCCCACCATCAGGAAAATTCTCTCTCATGCCCTCCAAGTTAAGCAAAGTTCCACTTTTGGTAGATACTTAGCTTTTCCCATTTTTTACCAAAAATCAAAGTCAAGAGACTTCCAATTCATCATTGATAACATGAATAAGAAGCTTACAGGTTGGAAGACTAGATTCCTTAATATGGCAAGTTGCACTACCCTTGCAACCTCTACTCTTAATACTATTCCAAATCATATTGTGCAATACCACAAACTCCCAAAAAAAAATCAATAGCCTCACTGATCGAACCCAGCGTAATTTTATATGGGAATCTACTGCTGAAAAATCAAAGCTTCATTTTGTTAATTGGCATACCTTGACTGATACTAAGAATAATGGTGGATTAGGTATAGATAGTGCTGATAACAAGATTTTAACTCTTCACACGAACCTTGCATGTCGACTTTTAAAAAATCCTCATTCCCTTTGGGGCCGAGTCCTCATTAATAAATATTGTTCATAGAAACTTTCAGTCCCAAACTCATACCCATCAACGTAGAACTGATTCAATGATCTAGAGAAATATTCTTAAGGGATGATACTTTTGTAATCAAGGTATCCGTTGGATCATTGAAAATGGTAAAAGCATTAATTTTTGGCATACCCAATACTCCCAGTCTTAGAGCTACTATAGGGGGTCCTTTAACTGCTATTGAACATGCTCTCAATAAATCAGCTCCTCCAGACCATAGACTTTAATTACTATCCAAGGTGTGAGACACTACAAATAATCCAGCCGGGATTTGCTGAGGACCTATTGTTGTTCTGTAGAGGAGATGAAATATCTATTCACATGCTATATAACTATTTCATGGAGTTTTCTAGGGTATTAGGACTGAAAGTAAACAAAAGTAAGAGTTCTATATACTTTGGTGGAGTAAGTTTAGTATGTTATGGATAAACTTGGCTTCACCAAATGAGTGCTGCCTATTAGATATCTAGGAGTCTCTCTAAGTACAAAAAGGATGTCTATCATATAGTTTCAACTATTGTTAGATAGAATGATTGGTAGAATAACATTATAGACTGCAAAGTTTTTATTATATACTGGTCGAATTCAATTGATCAAGAGTGTCCTGTTTTTTATTCAAATCTACTGGTCCCAAATCTTTGTCTTCCCAAAGAAGGTGATACAACTGATAGAGTCAATATGTAGAAATTTCCTATGGTCTGGGGGTGCTGATATATCAAAGAGAACTTTAATATCTTGGGACAAATTGTTCCAACCAAAAGTTACTGGTGGATGGAACTTGCTAGACATAACCATGTGGAATAAGGCTGCCATATGTAAATTACTATGAAATATAACTCAGAAAAAAGACAAGCTATGTGTGCAGTGGATACACATATACTATGGGAGAGGTAGAGATATACGGATAATTAAACCTAAACAAGCTTCGTAGATAGTGA
This sequence comes from Nicotiana tabacum, assembly GCF_000715075.1. NCBI lineage: Eukaryota > Viridiplantae > Streptophyta > Magnoliopsida > Solanales > Solanaceae > Nicotiana > Nicotiana tabacum. The sequence continues at coordinate 7,508,788 of NC_134087.1, forward strand.
AGAAGATACCGAAGGCTAAGTAATACATGATTGATGCTGGAATAAACCTGACAGAGATTCTTGATAGGAAGAATTTATCCATCAAAAGTTTATACAAGATGCTAAGAAGTGAGCAACAGAAAATCCCATGGAGAAAACTGATGTGCAATAATGGAGGAGTGCCAAAATGCATTTTCATTCTTTATTTGGCTATCATGGGCAAGCTGAACACTAAGGACAAATTAGCAAGATGGAGGGTGACAAGTGAGGTATTATGTCCATTATATAATATCAAAGAGGAAAGCATTGAGCATCTATTTTTCAAGTGCGCGTTTGCAGAATTCATCTGGAGAAAACTTCTACAATGGATGGGCATCACAAGACAGGCTATGGAGTGGAGACAAGAGGTAGCTTGGGCATACTACCATGCAAAGAGCAGATAAGCCAACGATGAGATATACAGAATGCCTTTAGCTGGATGTGTCTACTATGTGTGACAAGAGAGAAACCAGAGGATCTTTAGATCACAACAGAGGCAACAAGAGATACTGGTAAAGTAGATCATACAAATGATATGTGGAAGAGGCCATAAGATGACCAGACTCAGAAGAAGACTTGAAGAGCTGAAGTTCTATCCGTGATCAGAAGATGCTGAAGTAGTAGTACAATACAATTGATACAATGAATGATAGTTAGCTATTAGTATAGGGAGCATTGGGTGATACTACGATCTGGGAAGATGTCCAGCCTTAGTGAAGTTTTTTTTAGCTGTAAATTTTCGCTTTGGTAATAAAATATGATAATTACCAAAAAAATAATATTGTAGACCTTAATGAAAATGGATCTTGGAACCTCAAAAATATCTCTAATAGTGTTCAATTACCATTATTCCCTGAACATGAAGACATGCCAATTTGGAAACTACAAACACCAGCTGTTTCAGCTCAAAAACTGCTAGGACACTTGTCAAATCTAGCCACCAAACACTCTTAACTTCTCTTGGATTTGGAAGCTCAAGACACCAAATAAAATAAAATTCTTCATTTGGTTATGTTATCATAATCGTTTACCAACCCGAGTCTACTTAAACTCAATAGGCATTAATATTGATAGACAATGCTCCACTTGCAGATTTTGTGAAGAAACTCTTGATCATATTTTCGTTGACTGTGAGGTTGTTAAATCCTTTTGGCAAAGACTTGGTCTTATTAGTATTCAGACGCTTGCCAATCACCACCACTAGTTGGACAATATTGCAAACCTCCCTCTTACATTACCAAAAGCGATATACACATGGAAAGAACTATTTCCCTTTTGTCTTTGGCATATTTGGATCATTAGAAATAACAACCTTTACAATAACCTCACAAACTATGCTTCTTTTGATCTGGTACATATGCGAGCTACAGAGTATATTGCTCTAGCAAGAAATGACAGCAGCACCAAACCAACTCTAGCTCTCCATGTCAAATGGCATCCTTCTAAACAAAATCACTTCAAACTCAATATTAATGGAGCATTTAAAGATGGAGCAGGAGGTATTGGTGGAGTTTCCCGAAATAACAAAGGGGATTGGGTGCTAGGCTACTACATGCAGATTCCTCAATCTGATCATACATATGGCGAGCTCATATCACTTCTACATGGTCTAAAACTAGCTTATGCTCATGGCCTTCATCCTCTAGAGGTTGATACAGACTCAACAAATATTATTAACATGTTCACAACTAACTCCCACAATATACATCTATCTTACATGATTGCAGGATACTAAGGCAGCAGCTAGGAGATCCAAAATTAAAATACTATTTTTCGGAGCAAAACTAAGTGGCTGACTTGCTAGCTAAGGAAGAACTGTAAATTGAAAAAATTGGTGATCCTACTGTTTTAGTACTATCACCATATGTTATTTTGCCTAGTCTTATGTTGAATATTTCTGGAGTTACATATCGTAGATCTATCTCTAGTGATGTCTCTAATGTTTTGGCCAACCTTGGCAACTTTAATGCTCAAAGGAGCATGTCTACTCGTATGAACAATATTTAAATTTATATATTAGCTTCTCTTTTGACCAAAAAAAAAAAGAAAAAAGAAATGATGGAAACGACAATTCAAACAGAGTGTAAACATTTGATCGGTAGAATGACCATTTCTTTTTCCATATGGGCAGTAACACTTTACAAGTGAAAATATTGCAAATATTGGGGGCATTCTCTGATCACACAAAGAATTGGGTGGTCAAAGTGTAATTTACTTTATTTGTAATTCTCACTTTATGGTCTTTTTCCTTTTTTGTTTTGTTTAAAGTAAAAATAAAAATAAAACTACCCCTCTTTCCCCTCAGGAGTTTCGTGTCCAACAAATAAATGATATTTCACACATTCAGTGTGAGAGAGCGAGTCGAGTAGGAGTGAAAAAGCACAACGAAGAAGATGCTAGAAAGAGTGCTCTCTTTACGCAGGGCATCGCCGGTTACCGACGACGGCGACGGAGACGGAGAGGGAGACGAATCGAAAACACGAAAGCACTTGTCTCCGGCGATAAGATTCACCAATTACATGACTCGAACCGGTCATATTTGGCCATTCCTCCTTATAGGACTTGTGCTGGTGGTCCTCACTTCTTTCGCTTACCACTCGCGTGACCTTGTTTGTATCTCCGCTTCCTCTTCCGATCACATTTCTCGCTTAAGATTTTTTGGCTTCCAAGCCCTTGAAACTGACTTCGGATCTCTCGGTGTTCCGTGGTGTAAGTTCATTTTTCTTCGTCTCAATTATTTCTTCTACTCACTGACGCAAACAAATATATGAATTTTTGTACGGATTTCTTCTATTTATTGTACGTAAATATTGAGATTTCCTTTTTATGTGTTGTTGTTGTTTGCGATCCAGGATTGTCCAGATCTGTATATTATGCATTGGCTGATTAGAAATATATGCTCAATTGAATCTCGTGATTAAACAAATAATGTGATGTGTTTGTCTGTTTTCCTTAGCATGATTGGAGCTGCTTTTTATTTTTGCTTGTGGTCAAGTTTTCTTTGATTAAAAGAAAGCGGAAGGTCTAGTTTACCTAATTTATCTGGATTTTTTGGTATAAGGAACTCATAGCCTCCAACTAGTTTGGGATTAAGGCGTAGTTGATTGGGTTGAATGGAGAATTGTTAAGGTGCGAGTTACTGGAGTAGCATTTTGTCTTTTCGTGGTTTATGATTTACTCAGCGTCTCAACCTCCAATAAGGTGAGATAAGTATGACTAAGAGTTGCTATACAGTGTGATGTTAATGGAAGAGGTTGGTGTGATGGCTTAATGGGAACTTTTTGTAAGCGTGTATTGAATTTCTGGCTGTCTAATTAAGATTTGGTACCCTCAGCTATGAACTTGGGGAACTTATTATTAGCAGTCCTTTTTTTGTAGTTTAATGCTATTATGGGACTGTTTGAGAATGCTACTCACACGTACAAATGAGATTATAGATTTAGCATAAAAATGCAGACTGCTCAGTTACGTGTATATAGCTGCTTTGCAATTTATCATATCCCAATTAAAAATTGTTTATCATCATTGCACTTCTTTTCTTCTTTCTTTTTCTGAACTGAGTCTTAAGCTGTAGCTTAGATCTAGGTGTCACTAAATGAAGTAATTATCGCATACATATGTGCATTATACATACATAGACACATACGGAAATATATTTCTATATATACATGTATGTAAAAAGTGGATCAACATTGGAATGTTAGAAGGTCTTTCTGCCGTGCATTCTCTATCTATGAGGAGAAGCCAGAGTAAATGCAATAATTGATGAATAACAATCAGTTGTAGCTTCTTATCTAAAAAAGAGAATTAGTGTCCATTTAATTTCTCGATTTTAAGTTTCTTTCAGTTATCCCGAAAAAAAAAAGAAGAAGTTGTAGTAGCTGAACATTTTGGATTTGAGCACTTAAAGATGATAATAGAAAGATCCAATGCAGCTTATAATTTTAATCCTTGTCAAAAGGCAGATCGAAACATGGCAAATCTGTTGAATGGACCATTAAGGATTTACTCAAAGGTCTGGAGGAGTTTGTACCGATATACGAGACACGGCCTATCAAGAATAACATGTATGGGATGGGTTTTGACCACAGCTTTGGGCTTTGGTTTATGGCTCGATGGTTGAAACCAGAGCTGATGATTGAGAGTGGTGCTTTCAAGGGACACTCAACTTGGGTTTTGAGACAAGCAATGCCAGATACGCCAATTATATCACTTACACCGCGTCATCCAGAGAAATATCTGAAGAAAGGACCTGCCTATGTTGATGGAAATTGCACGTACTTTGCTGGAAAAGACTTTGTTGATTTCGGAAATGTTGATTGGGCGAAAGTTATGAAAAAACATGCAATCAAGGATCTTAGCGAGGTTCTTGTCTTTTTCGATGACCATCAAAATGAACTGAAAAGGTATTCTGGCTTTTCAGACTGGACGCTCTTTGCAGTGTTTTCATTGATGAAGTATTTCTTTGGGCATTTGTTCTGTCTAATTGCAATGCATTAGTAACCGTTCTGTCTCATCTGATACCAATTGCCACTTGTTTTGCAAAATTCTTGATTTTCCATTTTGAACTTTGATTGACAGACTAAAGCAAGCACTAAAAGCAGGGTTCAGGCATCTTGTGTTTGAGGACAACTATGATACTGGCACGGGAGACCACTATTCTTTTAGGCAGATGTGTGATCAGTTTTATATAAGAGGTGTGTTTCATTTCAGCTTCTTTTTATCTTTTTACATATGTTCAGACCTAATTGGACATTTAAGTTCTTTTGCATTTAAATATTGCTGTTTAATTTGAATTTCTCTGGAAGTCTTTCTTTTTGTTTCTTTTTTTTGAAATGGCAAGTATTTCAAAACTAGCACTAAGAAAGAGCTGCAATTACATCCAAAAGGAGAAAAATAAAAGATCGATACCCCAGCAAAAACCTAGACTATACAAAAGATTCTATGAACTGCATTAGGGGTTCGGCATCATCCATCCACTCCAAGCTACTCCAAAAAGAAATCAAAAGTATACATTCTGATTAGCTCTTCAGTATAGAGCTGTTGTTTCCTTCGAAACATCTGTATTCCTTTCCTTCCACATGCACCACCAAATACAAGCAGAGAATTGGATTAATGTTAGTTTCTAGTGTGATGGATGAACTTAATGTTTCTTAATATGCTGTGAAATTGTAAATTTCCCTCCCTTTTGATTTATCAAAACTCTTTGCGTTATTGGAAGTTGTAGTGCTCCTCGAAGTATATGTATGCATAATTCATTGTTCTATTTGATTACCAGGTGGGGGCCATAGCTGCTTTAAGGACAGTGATGAAGCTAGGATTAGATCAAGAAGGAAGAAGTTTTGGGAGAAGGCTGTTGATATTGAAGAACTATGCGGTCCCGGTGAAGCTTGGTGGGGTGTGAGAGGGCAGATGCGCGATGATTTTAACCACAGCAATAAAGCTATTACTTATGCAGAGCATTTTCAAAACAGCAGGTTTGTAGAATCAGTGTTAGATGTTTACTGGGAGCTCCCTCCTGTGGCTGGTCCTTCACTTACTCATCAGACGAGATACGATCCAGCTCGTGCACAAAGTCCTATTGTTGAAGATGGCAGATATGGATTGTTTCAGAGGCTTGGCTTATCTAGACTTGAGACTTCTGTATTCAATGGTTACACTCAAATGGTCTATCTCCAGGTTTTGCGAGAACCTTAATCGGTTCCAGATTTGGTTAAAAATGAGATTTTTGTTGCCACTGGATGTAGGTTGTAGTTTTGTTCGTTACATGTATCTCTCCTTTTCTCTCTATTCTCTTCAGTTCTTTAGGATGTATTTCTTGAGAGCCAATGTCTGTCACGTCCATTAACACATGGTACTGAAATTTGCTTACGCTCTGGTCGTTATAAGTACTACAGTAGATACGTGAATTCATAGAAGTCCAATGGCTTCAAAATGAATCCTCTGTATGCAACACAGGATATATGCAAAATTTGGCTGATGTTCGGAGGCTCTTCCCTTGCCCCTATTACTCTTAATGCGAGAAAGAATTATCAAAAAAGATGCATCAAGTGATAGGTCACTTGTACCTTTTTTGCCTAATCACTTTTATTAATCTTCATCAGAAGCAGTGCTGGTTTCCTTGCCTTGTATCCTTATTTGTACACCTGCTTAACAGAGCCAAAAAACGCCCCCACTGCCATCCCTGTTAACCACAACCCGTTGGCAAGATTAAGATTCCTGTTTTTGTGATTAAGATTCGAACAAGTTGTTGGAGAGTTTGATTGATGAATGATTTTTTTTTCTTTTTTTTTTTGGGTGGGTGGGGTGGGTGGGTGGGGAAGTTATTTAAACGGTTGGGATTGAAGGAAGGGTAGAAACCCAATCCATATAGTGAAAATAAACAGGACACCTAGCACCATAACAACTCAAGTTTCAGCAGGGTAACAGAAGTAAACACATTATATCATTTTCATTGGGGGAGGATCAAGGCGCGGAGGGTGCCAACTTCATGGTTAAGCTACATATACACATTGAAGGTGCAAGTCGAACAACTATTATGAGCCAAGAATGTCCCTCGCAGCTTCTCTTTCTGTTGTTTTGATTGGGACAGCCTTCAGGAAAAACCGAAAAATTATATAGTAACAAATATCAATTCATAGAAAACTGAAGACTTAAGATTTATTTGCCATTTCTCGCCATATTATTACAAATTAATATTATTATAATTATCCTGACGAACACCATGCGAAGCGTCGATATGTCCGAGTGGTTAAGGAGACAGACTCGAAATCTGTTGGGCTTTGCCTGCGCAGGTTCGAATCCTGCTGTCGACGGCTTTTATTACTTTAAGCTTTTTGTGTCCTCTTGGTTCATCTCTTACTAGTTTCTGTACATGGTCTTTTTTACACTGCATCATACTTCGTAAACTCACACGTGACATTGAATAAATATAATTTTACCACTATGAAGGATTTTGGATGACAATTAAATAACTTTTAAACATTTAACAAATTAAAAATAACTATGGATCTTCCAATATAAGATTCAAGTTTACACTAGTGTATTTTGCACAAATTCAGATGTGTAATACCAGTTGATGTTGATTCTAAAAAGAAAAAGAAAAACTTTTTTAGTAACGTAATCCACTAATCCTTATAGTGACATCAAATAAAGATAAAGGCAGTTTGTTGGAACCATCTACTTAAAGGTCTTGCTTTAAGCTTTTGACCCCCAAAAGTGTAAAAGGAAACCAATTCCAAAGGGTTTGGAAATCCAAACTAAAGTTTTCGACGTGCTAGGAAGCCTAAGCCTTAAAACTGTAATTTCTTTTTTGGTTTAATTCAAATTCAAAAATCAGTTCCAAAACCAAAAAGACAAGTTATATCCTCAATTGTTTTCGAAAATCAATTCCAAAAACAAAAATATAACCAGTAGTTAGCTTGCTTTAGTGAGGTCGTGGTATGTCTTTAGTAAAAGTAGATAGAAAATCATAGAAGATGTGGATTATAGTAATAAATTACTCATTTCCTATCATATTATTTGTCTAATTTGATTGAACACGGAACATGAGAATGTACACAAGTTTTTTGAATCATGTGATTTTAACTAAAAGTATAAATAACTTATTCAAAAAAACAAATCCTGTTATTTTAAATATGGCATAATATTCCTATAAGAAATATATTGAGAATAAAATAAGAATATTAAAATAAATAATTACTTACATCTAAGATATGACATTTCTTTAAAAATATATTACACATAAATTGAAAGAGAGGGACGACTCCAATAAGGAGTGTTCATGGTTCAGTTTGGATCGATTTTTATCTAAAAAGAAACCAAATCAATTAAGCCAGTTATTCAAATATTAAAACCAATCCAAATCAATTAACTCAATTTTTTATAGGTTCGGTTTATGTTAATTTTGTCGATTTTTCAGTTATTTTTTTTGTTGCCGATTTTGTCGAATTTTTCTCTTAAATATGAGACATTTGCCAAGCACATATTCCACCGACTTTATTCTAACACAACACTATCAAACCAATTATTCTTTAAGAAAAATTGCCATTTAATTTACTAAGATATTGATGATATATGATTGAATTAAATAGTGACGATCAATTTAAAAACTCAATTAAAGATAAGTTATTTTTAACATGAAATAGTTTTGTGGACTTCGCAAAATAAAACCACCATCAAATAGAATGTAAAGACAAAGAACTTGGTTATTATAATGATGAAAAAATAGACTACAAACTAAGCATGCAAACGATTAAATATTTACCATAAAATTTTAAAAACTCTACCTAAATATTCAGATATATGTATAATAATAAAATTTTAAATACATATTTTTACAGTTGATTTTGTTCGATTACTTTTTACCTAAAACCAAAATCAAACCACATTTGGTCGATTTTTAAAATGTAAAATCAAAACCAAATCAAACGAAAATATTGTCAGTTTTTTTGTGTCAATTTGATTTGGACTTTTGGTTTTAAGGGCCCGTTTGGCCATAAAAAAAGAATCCTTTTTTTTCAAAAAGTTTTTCACTTTTTTTTGTAGAATCAGTGTTTGACAATAAAAATTTTAAATTTTACTTTAAAGCATACAAAAAAAAAATCAAAAATAACTTCAAATTATATTCATATCCAAATACAACTCGAATTTTTAAATACTATTTTCAACTTAAATTTTTTTCTACCTTTTTTTCGAAACTTTACAATTCTTATGTCCAAACGCCCACTAAGAACACTCCTAACTCTAATAATCCAACTGCCGTTGGTTTTAATTGTTTACTTCCCCTAAGAAAACTAGTGGTGGGCACTATGACGAGTCTTCCAACAAATCTTGAAGTGCGAGCTAAGCGTCCATGAATCATCATTTTTTAGAGACGAAATTACCCCTCACAAATATCCCTAACCGCTCAGATTATTTATGTTTTTTTCTAAATAAACAAAGACGTCAACTTTTTATTCTTTCTAATAAAGACGTTAACTGTAATTTCTCAAATTGACTGCGTGGTCTAAGAGTGAAGGACTAGAGTCAGTACCAAACGGAATAGGTTGCTCGCCGGAATCGGGGAAGCAACCGCCGGCGACGATTACCAATTTCTTCATCGCATATGTCTCTATAGTTATAATTCATCTGAATAACCTCTAGCAGTATTATCACTGTTAATATATGGATAGGCAAAACCTAGCTTCATCGTCCTCTCCCAATAATGGTGCCACCATCAATCATCCCCCACAACGAGATGCTTGGGTCAATACCTATCGAAATTCAATTCCTCAATGGCACTCTCTTGCTACCTCACAGCAGGTACTGACTTAAACTTGTGTATCAGCTCCGGGAGATTTTCCGTTTGCCTCCGCACTTCTGTTTCATTTTATGTCCAGTTGTTCTTTTGCTACTGTAATTGTTCACAAAATATAATCTTTCTTATTGGAATTAATCCACAAAAGTATTATTAGAGGTTGTTTCAGTTTTTATGACAATAGGATGTGCTTTTGACTCTCTATTGGATGAAATCAGTTATGGAAAAATTAGTGGAACATAGAACATTCTTCAAAAAATGTTGTGATTCTGACTTTTGTACATTGTATTTTTCGTTTGCTGGGTTTAGAAAATTGAATTTAGATCCCCTAGCCAGTCGGGAATTAGCTTAAATTTGCTTCAGGTTATAGGCCACCTAGAATGATATTATTTGAAGTATTATAGAGAGAGGATCTTTTATTGTGGAGCTTCATTGTTACTATAAATTATGGCTAGAAATACGAAAAGTCCATCTTAAGATAAAGATTAGTCATTTTCTAGGAACCTTTGATGTTTTTTAGAGTGTTTTTCTCCTTTGAATTTTACTTGTTTCTCCATTGTAACACACAAAAACTGTTCCCATTCCTTATCTGTAAGTTCTTAAAAGCCAAATCTTTTATCTGTCGGGCTCAGAGAAGGTTTAAAACAGAGTTAGGCATTTTGAGGTTTTATTTGCTGAGTTTTTTTTTGCTCCCAACTGCTGAAATGTCTTGTTAATGATTTCTTTTGGCAGTCAGTGATCCCAATTTCAATATCCAGAGTTAATCAGGTAGATGCTGGCAGACTGGACATTGAAATGTCAGCCATGCTAAAGGAGCAGTTGGTTAAGGTCTTTTCTTTGATGAAGGTACCTATCGTGCAACTTTTTTATTTTATCATCGAATTCATCAAGTCTTCATGATTACCTTGTCAGTCAGGTTTGATATGTTTTTTTTTTTTTGGGATTAGCCAGGAATGCTATATCAATATGAGCCAGAACTTGAAGCTTTCCTCGAGTTTCTAATCTGGCGATTTTCTATCTGGGTTGATAAGCCTACTCCTGGTAATGCTCTCATGAATCTGAGATATAGAGATGAACGTGCAAGTGAGATTAGAGGAAAAGGTTAGAAAATCATCTTCACTTAATCTTGTTCCTCCCTTTTCATAAGTAGCTCATACCAACCTTTTCCGTATCTCAGTAATTTTGGACATTTGTTCTTAATTGTCATGTCGTGTTGCAAGCTATGGATATTTGTGGATGTTGTTTTGTACTTTAGGGATGTGAAAAATACTAGTTCTGAACTTTGGATATCCTTTTAAGCTATGTTGCTCGGACTCTTCAAAAATACCACTGGGTGCGTGTTGGATCCTCCAAAAGTAGTGAATTTTTGGAGGATCCGACAGGGGTGCGTCAACTTTTTTGGATAGTCTGAGCAACATAGCTTTTAAGTACTCATGTTTAGCTTTGAGGCGTTAGCTTCATTTTTTCTGAAGCCAAGTCGGTTGTACGTTATGCTCGTTCTCCTCCTCCTTTTTTTATGTGGCCATTTTTTGTGCAAATAATGGCACGTCATATTGACATATTCTTTATTCATCTTCCTTTGTCGGCTCCCAGACATTGCTTTTCTTACAGAAGTCGGCAACTAATCTCGAAATCACTGTATAATAATTCTTTTATCTTCTTAAGGCTCACTTAGAGGATATGTGGTATATGGAAAACAAGTGTTTCTTTTGGATTTTCTGGAGGGTACCTCTGACTCTGAGTGAGATGATCCTCTTTGTCTTGCTCTATTTGATTACTAACAGATAAACTGAGTTACTTGAGCCCCGCAAAGTTTTAAATTCTATAGTTTGATAAGTCTAAATTGGCATGTGCATATAACATCAATTTGGATGGAGGGGCCAGTGGGATTGACTTGAAATATCTCTTTCGTCTTAGTTTGTGTTTGAACTTTGAAGTGCAGAGGTTGACAGCTTGATGTAATTGCATTTCTTGTTTCTTGCCTCAACCACTATAATTTCAGTTGTAGTTTTATAGATTGGCATGCCTAAATTAGCAAGTGTATAACATCAATCTATGATGGAGGAGTCTTGGAAAATCTCGTTGGTCTGTACTTTGTGTTTGAAGTGCGGATGTTGACAGCTTGATGCAACTGCATTTCTTGTTTCTTGCATCGACTGCTATAATTTCAGTTGTAGTTCTTTTTCCTTTTCCATGCTTGTTTCAGTGCGAACTGGATTAGAGGGACCCGGACTTACTGCTGCTCAAAAGATATGGTACTGCGTGGCAACAGTCGGTGGTCAATATATATGGGCCCGTCTACAATCTTTTTCTGCTTTTCGGAGATGGGGCGACTCTGAGCAGGTACTACTCGCTCTGCCTCACATATTCTACTTGTCTGTTTAACATGCCATGTTAACTTTGAGAAATCTGTGTTCACTAAGAATACTCCTCGTTCTCTAATAGATAATATTCTTTAGAGTTGTTGACTCCATTTGTTAGAGATAATAAGTTACAAAGTTCTCTAAAAATCTAACTTTGTATTACAATTTCTAGCCATGCACAGGAATTCCTTCTATTTTTATTTTATCTTGGCTTAAGCATATATGAATTGAAAGGTTTTTTTTGACTTTGGAACTCCAAAAGGTGCAGCTTCAAATTAGATCAGTAAAGACATTTATCACTGATCAACATTAATCATTGATATGAGTAGAGTATTAACAAGCATCCAAGGGTGTAGCCTTGTGGTCAATAAAGTTTAAATGGACTATGACAAACCAGGGTTCAAATTTCCGCAAAGGCAAAAAAAGTCAGGTGATTTCTTCCTATAAGTCTAAGCCTTGGTAGACAGAGTTACCCGATGCATATGCTGGTGGGAGGTGCATGCAAGCTGGCCCTGACACCACCATTTTTATAAAAAGAGAGTAGAATATTAATAGAAATGCTTCATGGGATCTTTCAGTTTGTGAAAATAAGAAGTAACTTTTCACTTAGACAGGAACAACGAGATTCTTGCAATAGCAACATGTCCAAACAAAACTTGGTTTGTTATCGCATGGACTCTCCACAGCAGACAATATTCTACATATCGAAAAGAATACCAAATGAAAATGTTTTCAGTTTGTTTTAAATCTAATATTCAGATGAAACTACTTCTCCTTGCTGATAAAAAAAGAAGCTGAATACTAAGTTTTCCTTGAGCAGTTTAATAGTTAAAGAACTTCTGAAAACTTTTTTCTTGAATACTAGCAAAGATAAATGTCAATTTAAAATACTAGAGCAGAGCTAGTCTGAAATCCATATTCCAAATGTATTATTTTGCCTTTCTGTTTTTGTCCATCCAAAATTGTATTTTCTTGAAAGGAAAATACTTGCATACACTATATGATAGAACGGTATCATGTACATTCATACTATACTGATATTTTATCTTGTATTTAGTTCTCTTTTCTCCTTAAACTGAATCTTTTTAGCTATCTTATTAGAATATGAGTTTAACTGACCTTATAAAAAATTTGAAATTGATAAGTTGACATGTAGGGACTGCACGTTACTCTTTTGAGGTACTGCAATTATTTAGATAAACATTGTATTGAGTGTCTGCGGTTATTGAGATGTGAGATGAACAATGTATTGCTTAATATTAAATGGGGAAATATGTAAGACCAGAAGATTAAGTTAGGTGGACAATTAGGTCCAATATAATGTCATAAACTAATTCACGAGGATAATTGGAATATGGAGTTGAGAATCTTGAGAGGAAGCATTGAAAGTTCAATGTCAGAGAAAAAGTATAGGTTTATCTTAAGTTTGGACGTCACGTGCATTTGAATAGTAAGGTTTTTAAGTCCTATGTTGATATTGCTGTCCAGTCAAACAGTCTTTTGAACTAGGATGGAGAAGTATTAGTTAAACGAAGACCCCTAACTTGGATATTACTGATTTTTAGAGTGTCGACATATAATTTGTTTGTCACTTGTTAATTTTATGTTTGTTTCAGAGGCCTTTGGCACGTGGAGCATGGTTGTTAATGCAACGGATGGAGGGGATCTATAAAGCAGCGTCTTTTAGCAATTTACTTCTCTTTCTTTACACAGGAAGGTATACTCTTACTGCAAAATTGCTTCTTATTTCTTTCTAATGCATGCCATGACCACCAAATAGAAAGGGGAAAAATCTAGTTCGTAAAGTAGTTGCTGTAAGTAATACTGCTTGAACCTGTGCTATAGTACAACAGACAGGTGCGTGGGTAACAGAAGCACGGATTTGAGCTTGTATTGCTTTATGATAATTTTTTAATGGGAAATAACTAAATTAGTGAAGTGAAGTTCCTAAAAACCTGTGAAGAATGTTCTTAAAGAGGACATAAAAGTACGAGTTAGAAACTTACAAGTTCTTTTTTTTTAAACCAGTTATTTATTAGAAACTCTTTGGAACAATCGTTGTGTGAAATTCCACTTTTAGTAAAAGGGCATCCTTGGATCGGGAAAATCTGCAACAAAAACCCCATTTGTAATTTAAATATACAATGTAGATAGACTTCTATTCTTCTCAAAAGCAAACGGGCCTCTAAGTTTCATCATTCCCTTGATTTGATTGGTAACTGTAGTGAGCTATGGTCATAATATCTCTCATCAATGTAGTACACGCATCTCCGTCCAGACATACGGTGATTCCTAGTTTGGAGGACTGATTGCCGCAGTTATTGAGGGAATCATGCGTCATGATTAATTTTGTAGGAACATAAGATGGCTGGTACTGCTGATTCTACAAAAATGTATGGGAGCCCAAATATGAACAGAGCATCATTTAATTGTTCTGAATGTCCCCTGCATGTGATCTATCCGATAATTTAACACATTACAACTACATGCAGGTACAGGAATCTCATTGAGAGAGCTTTAAGAGCTAGGCTTGTTTATGGGAGCCCAAATATGAACCGAGCTGTGAGCTTTGAGTACATGAATCGTCAGTTGGTGTGGAATGAATTCTCGGTAACTGTCCTTCCGTTGGCTGTTTCTCGCAGAATTCCTATGCACATTCAGGAAGTATAAAAAAGGACTCGCCGAGAAACTTCTAGATAGTCTGAATCAATAACAGTATAGAGTATTACGTGTTTTTTAGTTGTTTTACATGCTGCCCGAGAGCTAACAGAATCATCTTTTAATCTCGCATATGCATGCCCTTTTTCCTTTCTGGTGGTGGGCTTTAAATTTTATTGTTTTGCAGTTCAACTATTGAAGCTATTTGTTTCAGGCTTTTTCAATTCAGTTCTTCAATACACAATATGAAGGGACTTAGATTTTGAGCAATGTTCTAATATGCAGGAACTGCTGCTCTTGCTTCTTCCCCTTCTCAATTCAGCATCTGTCAAGAGTTTCCTTCGTCCATTCTCAAAGGACAAATCTTCAGATTCTTCAGTAGATGAAACTTTATGCCCCATCTGCCAGGGAACCCCATCAATTCCATTTCTAGCTATCCCCTGTCAGCATAGGTATATATGTTTACTTGCTTTCATTTATGCGATAAATTGGTAATGAAGTATTCTCATATAAGTGTATATGCCTTTATTAAGAACATGCTTTTACGGAACTTAATCGAAGAATTATCCTTATCAGAGATTAAGTTGGCTTCATGGAAATTGCAGCTAGACCAATCCTAGGTTAGTGTAGCCATTAATTACTAATGCTCTTTCCAGGGAAATATGCCTTGGACCTCTGTGCTGAGTACAGTTCCAATATTACTGGTTTCACATAACATGAGAGTTGAAACTACTATTACTTCAGGGTTATATCCACAATAAGTTATCATTGCACTGCCCTTGCCGCGTCATCTGCCCCTTAAAAATGATTGTCTATTTTTACAGACAACCAAGGCATTCATATATATTTGGAGCTGTTAAAGCAAATGTTTATTTGTTGTTTTTTTTGGGGGCGGGCAGGGAGGGACTGATGGGTGCATATTCGTTAATATTCGAACTTTGTAAGTAGTAAATAGGAGCTTTTTTTTTTTGAAATCGCATGATGATGCCGTCTTTAATGGGTCTTTTGTCATGCATTAGGTTTCACAGCATTACCAGTCTTGTTCCTACCTCTTAGTCTACTATGCTTAAATGTGATTCTGAAAATTTTAGTTTTATTTATTTCAATCTTATAGGTACTGCTACTACTGTCTTCAAACAAGGTGTTCTGCAGCTCCATCATTTCGTTGCCCCAGATGTGGTGAACCAGTTGCTGCTATGCAACGGCATGGTGGTATAGTCAGCAACATTCCTCAGAAACAATGATTGTTCTGCAAAGTGATGTAAATGACAAAAAAGGGAAGCTCAGTTAAACTATAGATCAAAAGTGTCCTAAAAGACAACTTGACAATGGAACTAGGTCTCTAGATTCCTTCATAAAGCAAGTTGTTCTGCTTTATTGAGTGCTTTAAATTTTTTATTAGTGTGGTTGTCCCTTTTCCTTTATTTACATCTTATTTATTCATTTAATTGAAAGATTTTCTCAAATGTTGGATCAGTCTTCACGCAATTGAATCAATATATATTTTTTTCACCCGATGTCCGATACACGCATTGGAATTCGATTATATCAGGATTCGCGCCGCGTATGATCCATTCGGGGGAAGCGCTCCCTACTCGGTCAATTGAATCAATATTGGTAGAATGATCTACTAGCTCTCGCTTTATAAGCTTTAGTTACGGTAACTTCTTAGGGAAAAAATAAGTACACTTTTCATTTTCTTAAGGTTATCAAGTTGTAAATTACTGTAGCAAAGATAAAAGTTTGAGTCGGTTAACTTTTATAATGGCCAAGTGTTTTGCAGAGAAATACTGCTGTAAAGCTATCAGTGTGTATTTGATTTCATTGGGATTCGTGGTGGGCTAGTCTCATTTGCGTTTGCTGGTAAAAATTTATTGCACCGGTGTTTACTTTAATCCAAATTAATATATGTCAAATGTTTTAACACTCTCATTTTAATAATGTACTCCCTCCATCTCATATTGATTAACAGAGTTGTGGTTACTAAAATAAGTTGTCTCAAATTATTTGTCATTTTAGAAGTTCAAAATAAAATTGATTATTTTTTCCTTTTTTACCCTTAGTAATAATTATTTTTGAAAATAAAGATAACACATAACTAGAATAAATATTTAATAAAGAGAGATTATATCTTAAGATATAATTAAGGGTAGAATAGTTCAATCATTTTCCTAATTAATATTTCTTAAGGGGCGTGTAAAAGAAAAACACGACACATAATATGAGACGGAGTTGTAGATAATTAAAATTTTACTGAATTTAAATCCATAATAAAATTTGGATTTAATCTCAATTAAATGTATTTTAGGCCAAATAAATATTATGGGCTAATATAATTGGATTAGTTATGTAAATCCAATAAGTATGGGTTAAATAAAGAAGTCCAAATCTATTGGGCTAGCCCATTTGATTGAGCTACAAGTAATGAGCATGCTTCATTAAGCCCAAGATGTCATCTTCCTAGAGGCCCAGTTTGGTGCCACGTGTCAAGTGACGTGGCGCGCCAAGTCAAACGGAAGAGCCAATAGGATCATGCCACATGTCAAAATGACAAGGCATGCCAAGTCACACTAAAAGGCCAATGAAATCGCGCCAAGTGTGCAAGTGACATGTTCTGGCCAATCAAATGCGGCCTTATCACACTTCAATTTGATTGGTCGGAAAGAGTTTGTTCTTATCATAACTCTTCCCTCCCACAACTATAAATAGGAGTCTTCATAACCCAGAAAAGACACCAGAAGTTATACCAAGAAGCAAGGAAGAGCTCGTGGATCAAACGCTGCAAATTCCTCCACAAGTTTCAGGCTTCAAGTTCAAGTTCAAGAAATCAAGTGCAAGTTCAAGAACGAAGAACAAATCAAGGTCAAGTTCAAGCAATCAAGTTCAAGCTCAAGAACAAGATTATCGTTCGAGGCAACAAATACATATTCAGGATCAAGCTCAAAGGCCCTTGAATTTATTTACTATTGAAAAGAAGAATCAGAGGATTCATAGAGATTGTTACACTCAAATATTCGAAATAAAATACTATGATTGTTGTGATATTTTTCGGTCTTGATTTTATTTTCTCGATGCAAATTTATTGTCTACAAATTCTGGCACGCCCAGTGGGACAATCTCTACCTCTCATCTCAATTTTTCAATCACCAAAATTCAAGAACATTGAAATGGCTTCGAAGAAAATCAACTCCAAATCAACATCCACCAAGGCTGCTAACTCCAGGTTCTATGCTGATGTGGAAAGCATCCTCGATGTCACCTTTGGAAGCTTCGGACCAATTACGAGGAGCAAAGCAAGCTCTTTAGGACAACAAGCACCCCAAGTGTCGTCCGCATCAACCCCTGTTTTCGGATCTTCATCCTCAAAAGGAGCAAGATCATCCACAAATGCATCTGAAGGAGGAAGCGATGTTGCTGAAAAGATCAAGAAAACTCTTGCTCTGCTTGACCTCTCCAGCTCCAAGCACTTTGCTGTGAAGGAAGATGATGATGCTTCAAGCGATGGATCCTCCCCACTTACACCACATAGCGTGACCCAGTCAAGGATCAATCTGTGTGAAAATCCATGCTATTCTCCGTCATCGACGACAATCATACAAGCCATGATGACAAACACTTCATCTATGGAGGAGCAGTTGGCAAACTTGATGGAAGCAATCACTGGCTTGACCAAATGCATGCAAAATCAAGAGGCTAGAATTGACAAGCTAACACACAGGGTGGGAATCTTGATGGAAGAAGAATCTACCCATGCACCCGGCAAGCCCCCAGAAGTTCTAGAGAGTGACTCTCCCCCAAGACAAGCAGCATCCACTAAGGCTATCCCTGTGTCATCTGAAGGGATGATTCTAATCGATCAACTGAAGGAGTTCATCGAAGGAACCATTAAGAACAAATATGAAGTTGCTGCCAAATCCTCCCTTACATATGCAAAGTCGTACACTGCAAGGGTCGATATGTTGAAGATGCCTGCTGGCTATCAACCTCCGAAGTTTCAACAGTTTGATGGTAAAGGTAACCCAAAGCAACATATTGCGCACTTCGTTGAGACGTGCAACAATGCTGGGACTTATGGAGATTACCTCATCAAGCAGTTTGTTCGCTCGCTAAAAGGAAATGCTTTTGACTGGTACACGGACCTCGAGGCTGGATCTATCGACAGTTGGGATCAACTAGAGCAAGAGTTCCTCAATCGTTTTTATAGCACAAGACGCACAGTGAGTATGATAGAGCTCACAAATACTCGTCAACGAAAGGGGGAACCGGTTATCGACTTTATCAATCGTTGGAGGAATGCAAGCCTCAACTGCAATACAGGTTAGTGAAGCTTCAGGCATAGAGATGTGCATCCAAGGCATGCATTGGGGATTGCGCTACATTTTGCAAGGTATCAAGCCTAGCACATTTGAAGAACTTGCAACTCGTGCCCATGACATGGAATTGAGCATGGCTTCCGCTGGAAATGAAAGGCTACCCATCTAAGAACCTCGCAAAGTGAATGACAAGCAAGAAGTCAGGAAGTGGGGCAAGTTCGTACCCAAGTCTGAAAGCAAAGAAGCTATGAATGTCAATACATCACTTGTGAAGTTCACGACGAAGGAGAGCAAGAAGCAGAGTATGAAATCCACTTCGTTTCAAGATAAGCCAAGTGGGAAGTTGACTCTAAAAGAAATGCAGGAAAAAGAGTACCCATTCCTGGATTTTGATGTGCCAGCCCTTTTCGAAGAACTCCTCGAGTTAAATCTCATTGAGCTTCCGGAGATGAAGCGACCAAATGAAGCTGGGAAAACAAATGACCGGAACTACTGCAAATATCACCGACTTGTAAGCCACCCTCTGGAGAAGTGCTTTGTCTTAAAGGATAAAGTCATGGACTTGGCTCGCGAAAAGAAGATCGTGCTTGAAGATGAGAAAGCAAGCGCAAACCAAGTCTCTATCACCTTTGGCTCACTCAGTCCGGATGACTTATGTGGTTTTAAAGAAAGTAAAGATGAAGAATTACTGGAGAGCGATAAAGCTGAAGTCAATCAACCTGATGACGATGAAGGTTGGACATTGGTGACTCGTCCTAGGCACCACAAAAGGAGCCCTAAAAAAGAATCAATAGAACAACCAACAAGGAAGATGATGGTAAAAAGACCTATGAAAAAGAATCTAGTTAGGCATTTGAAGAAAGCAAAAGTGGAGATGCACCATCCTCAAAAGCCACGAAATCCAGTGACATTGGAGGAGTTTTTACCAAGTTGGTTCCGCACGAAGATTTCCCGTGAGGGCATTGATGCCTCTTGTTTCCATGCTGACAAAGGAGAAGAAAAAATTGATGACCTACCGTTGGCACCACCTTCGGAAAAGCCCATTGAGTCCACTCCTCAAGAAGTTAATGCTTGTGAGGAAAAAGTCACGTTCACAAATGACGATCTTTTGCTAGGTGACACTCCTCATAACCGCCCATTGTACCTGGTTGGCTATATGCGCGATGAAAGGGTAAATCGAATTTTGGTTGATGGAGGATCCTCAGTGAACATTTTGCCAATCCATACTGTGAAAGAACTTGGTATTCCCATGAACGAACTCTCAGAAAGTCGTGTGATGATCCAAGGATTCAACCAAGGGGGCAAAGAGCCATAGGCGCGATCAGGCTGGGAATCACTATTGAAGATATGCAATCAAGTGCATGGCTGCATGTGATCGACACGAAGACTTCATACAATGTTTTGCTTGGGAGGCCTTGGATACATGAGAATAAAGTAGTTCCATCTACCTACCATCAATGTTTGAAATACTACGAGGGCGAAGTCGAGAAGATGATAGTTGCTGATGATGAGCCATTCACCGAGGCTGAGTCACACTTCGCCGATGCAAAGTTCTACTTGAAGAACCGCATTGTGAAGGAGCTGAAAGTTGATGATGGTATGAAAAGCAAGAATGACGAACCCATAACTAAAAGAGCTGAGGTGACTATTGGTAAAGCCAAAGTTGTTACTGAAGAGATACCCGCCAACGTGAATAAATCTCATAAAGGGGGTACTGCGTCTTATGGAAATAAAGTAAGTCACGCGCTCCAATATGTCCCTAAAAGGAAGAAAGACGAGGGCGAATCATATAATATCCAAACCAAGACGCTAAGGGAGTTAACTCTTTCGGTAAAACAAATTGAGGCAGTAAATTTGCCCTCAAAGTCGCTTGTAGGGTTTGTAGCCCATAATCGTTTGCAGAATGTGGCACTCCTTACAAAGCGAACAGATGAAGATTTTGATCATAACGCTTACAAGATATTTGTAAAAGTTGGATACAATCTCAATGAGCTGTCAAAGTTAGGGAAGCTCCCATTAGAAGCTGCAACGAGGCAACCCCGTGAAGGTCTGGGATACAAGCAACCGTCACCAGTGCGCATCTCAATAAGAAGGGCAAGTAGCAATTATATCACTGTAGAAGACGAATCTGCCGCTTCTAATAGGCCTTCTGTCTTTGATCGTCTTGGAAAATCAATTGTGAGAACTTCTGTATTTGAGAGATTGGGTCCATTAAAGAAGGGGAATAAATTCCAGAGAAATCATCGAAATACAACAACACCCGCTTCACCCAAAATTCAGGAGATTTCTAAGGATTTCCAAAGTTTGGTTCCTTCCAGAATGAGGTGACAAACAAAACTGATGGTTTCATGTGAAGAAGTACTGAAGGTAAAGCCATATACCATGGTCTACACTAAGGAACGTAACGAAGGTGAAAAAAGTGTAGGTTCTTCGTATCATATCACTGTACAAGGCGAGAATGGTGTTTCGTCTTCGATGGAAGATAATGTGGAATTGGAGGATGTTTCGTTGTGTTATCACATATCCTTCAATGATGGGGACCCTCAAGAAGATGAAGATGCAAAAGATGCTCCACCTGAACTTGAAGAAGGAGTGAAGACGACAGTTGATGCCTTAAAAGAAGTTAACCTTGGCACCGATGAGGAACCAAGACCCACCTACCTAAGTGCTTTACTAGAAGCTGATGAAGAGAGAACTTATATTGAGTTACTCAAAGAATTCAGGGATGTCTTTGCTTGGAGTTACAAAGAGATGCCTGGCTTGGACCCGAAAGTAGCAGTCCATCACCTTGCAGTCAGAAATGGTGCTCGCCCTGTTAAACAAGCTCAAAGGCGTTTTAGGCCGGACTTGGTTCCCCTGATTGAAACTGAAGTTAACAAGCTCATTGAAGCTGGGTTTATTCGGGAAGTTAAATACCCAACATGGGTTTCAAGTATTGTCCCTGTAAGGAAGAAGAATGGCCAGATTCGAGTATGCGTCGACTTCAGGGACCTCAATAATGCATGTCCCAAAGATGAATTCCCACTTCCTATTCCAGAGCTGATGATCGATGCTACTACTTGTTACGAGGTAATGTCTATCATGGACGGTTCGTCGGACTATAACTAAATTCGCATGGCACCAAAAGATGAAGAGCTTACTGCGTTTCGCACCCCCAAGGGTATTTATTGCTACAAGGTAATGCCTTTTGGCTTGAAGAATACTGGTGCTACTTACCAAAGGGCTATGCAAAATATTTTCAACGATTTTCTCCACAAGAATGTCGAATGCTATGTTGACGACTTGGTGGTGAAATCAAGAGAGAAGGGAGACCACATGAAAGACTTGAGGATGGTATTTGAATTGCTCCGGAGGTACCAACTTAGGATGAATCCGTTGAAATGTGCCTTTGGAGTTACTTCTAGAAAGTTCCTTGGTTTCATTGTCCGACATCGAGGGATCGAAATTGATCAAGCCAAAGTGGATGCCATTTTGAAAATGCCTGAGCCTCGAAATATCCATGAATTAAAAAGTCTGCAAGGAAAGCTAGCATACCTTATCAGATTCATATCAAACCTGGCTGGGAGGTGCCAACCGTTTAGTCGCCTCATGAAGAAAGGCGTTCCTTTCAAGTGGGACCAAGTTTGTAGCAATGCCTTCGAAAGTATCAAAACCTACTTGATGAAGCCTCCGGTTTTAGCAGCTCCTATACCTGGAAAGTCGTTGATACTATACATTGCGGCGCAGTAAAGGTCTGTTGGAGCACTGTTGACCCAAGAAAATAGTGAGGGGAAAGAAAACTCTCTGTACTACTTGAGCAGGATGATGACACCTAACGAGTTGAATTATTCGCCAATTGAAAAGTTGTGTTTGGCGCTGTGAGCACGTGATTTTTACCTCACAAGAACTACTCCAAAAGAAATCACAAATAATTTTTCTTTGTATGCAATTTTGAATTTTTCGTGGCATTTTATTTGTGCATGTTTATTTTATTTTAAATAGGGAAAAATACAAAAAAAAATAGTAATGTAGGTGCATATGCAGCTAGGAAATAATGTGGCGTTTTAGAATTAATTAATCATGGGCTTATATAAAATAAAAAAAATATATATATATATATACAAAAATACATTTAGGATTTTTATATTTTTATATAATTTCTTCGGCGTTTAATGTCTAATTGTGAGATTACTTCTAATTAGTGTTTAATATTATGTGATAATACTTATTAGGAATTAATGAGGATTTTAATTAATTTTTAATTGGTTTTATTAATTAGTGAAAATGAAGAAAAGAACAAAAATAGGAAGAAAATTGGACTAGGCCATTTTAATTGACAAAAAAATCAGGCCCAAAACAAAGCATTTACCCGGCCCAGGTCTGTCAACCCAAAGACCATCAAACGACGTAGTATAGGGCAAATACTATGCCGTTTGATGGTGCCCGGTCAGTTAATTTCAAAGACAAACAATACGACGCCGTATGGTTGAATTTGATCAGGGCCGTTCGTTGTTTCTGATCCAATGGCTCCCAGAGCTTTGACCAAACCCGATTCCACAACCCAATCCACTTTACTCGGTGAACCCAGTCTCTCGAAAGAGACCAAACGACACCGTTTGTTTAAATAAATTAATCCAGGCCATTGATCTCAATTGATCAAACGGCCAGGATTTAATCTTTCCCCTTGTATATAAGCCTAACCCATCACCCCCACACCCCCTAGGCCATACCCCTAATTCCACCTTCATCTCTAAGGTTTATAGACCAGATGAACCTCCACCGTTAGCCACCGTGCACCGCCCATCGGAAATCGCCTCACGGCGGTTCTGGTGGTCCAAATGACCCCATCTTAATACCATAGCTTCCCCACGACATCCTCTTTCCAGATCTGATGTTAGTTTCCCTCGAATCAGGCCTCAACATCTCCAATATTCGATCAAAGTTTGGTCTGAAAACCCAACTTTCTCCGATGGCTTTCAAATCAACACCATGGTTTCTCCTGACCATCCTCGTTATGGATCCGGTAGTAGTTTAGGTCGAATCTCCCTGGAACTGCTCGAATCTTCATTCGAAGATTCGAGCAAAACCTAAAACTACCCTAATGTACCCCAAAATCCCACCAGTCACTCTCCTGATCTCACTTGTAACCAAACCGAACTTGGTTTGGTTCGAATCTGACCAGAAGTGATCAAGCCCCAAATTAGACCTTCAAGAACCCTAAAAATCCCAAATCATGGAATCTGCCCAAATTGAATAGAAGGTTGAGGTCTAATCGACCTTAATCGAAGTGTTTTCAGTTGAGAACACTTCGACTAAGGTCTGTTCGACCTCAAATTGTCCGAATCAGAATTTCGATGACTAAGTCCGTATAGTCCGGGTATTATGAGGTATTTTCTTTCTTTCCTTCGTGTTTGTTTTCATTATTTACGTATCTGTTTATTTACTGTGTTGATTTTGATTGCTTTTAGTCAAATTGACTCTATTCATATTCAAAGGACCTTTTATTTGGTCTGATTCTGTCTATTATTTATAGTCGCCTTAACTGTATGTGTTATAAATTGTGAAATCGAGTCCTAAATTGCGTCGCTTAATTAATTCCCTGTTAGTCTATAAGTTCGTCAATAACACTGTTTGATAGTTGCTTTGTTACTGATTTGTTTAAGTGTCAATTGTAATATATAATCGATTAATTGAATAGGTCGTTCATATAATTTGAGTCACTTGGCATCCTGTTGATAATAGTGTCCGAGTGGTCTCATGTGTGTTGTGTTTGATCCTTTTTCTCTTAATTATTCACCATCTTTTGCATATATTTCCATTCAAAGTGTTTACAATGTTCTGTATCTAGGATTTGTATATATATGACAATTGTTATTCTAGTTAATCCAATATAGCTATTTCTTGATCCCTATTCTGATGCTACTCAATCTGATTTGAGTCCTAGTGTGAAATGTTGTTTGAGTTGAATAATCTGAATTGGTTATAGCTGTTGGCCAGAAGTAATCTTAGATAACTATTAGATTAAACAAAATTTCAGATTTAAAAGCTGTAATGAAGTAGTGTTTGTGTTATGAGGGCAGTAATATTAAGGGGTTTCAGGGGTGATTTAGGAATGAAACAGTTGGAATAATATTTTAGTGTTAGTGTTTTACTAGTGGGATATTAATTAATTTGGGAATGGGGAACCAAAGGGAGTGGAGGGGCTGAAATTAAGGAAAATCTTTCCTTAGTGGAATTGTAGTGGAAACTTCTGATTTAAATAAGGAATAGGGTCGGGCACTAATCTGGAAAAAGGAGGGGGGGGGGGGGCAGATTTATATAAAAGGGGATTGCTAACTGATTTGAGAAGAGAATTAGAGGGAAAAGATTCTGAAACAGAAAAGAAAATTTTTCAGAGTTTAAATTAAGAAAGAATTGATTTTTCAGAACTAAAAATTGATTCTTTAAGAGTTAAAGACTAAAAGTGAAGCCTTTCTTTACCGCTGAAAATCAGAATTCTATTACTGCTTCCTGTTTGCATTGGGTACTACTGATTTTCGGATTGGCTTTCCTGGTTTTTCTTTTAGTTGGAGTGTTGTTTCGTTTGAATTTCTGGGTTTCTATTTGGTTTTCAAGTTTTCTATTTGGTATCTGAATCTGGCTCTTGAGTTTCTGCTGCTATTTGTTACGGAGCTATTCTGTGTATTCCTGCACTGTTACTGTTGCATTGTTGTTGTTGCACACTTCCTGCTGATCTTCCTCTTTTCTTCTTGTGTCCATACCAGGTACACTTCTACAAACCATTTTGATGTACGCTTTGAAGATGAAATGAGATGGTAGAATTTTAGCATGATTAGTTATAGAAGATTTGTATCTTAGATAGACTTTAATTATGTGTTTTTTATTAAATAAATGTTAGACATTTGTATAAGTAGGATTGTTTCTTTTATAAGATCATTTTATTAGCAATAATTGATAAGTAACATTAGATTGTGGAACTGAATTCTTTGAAAAGGTATGAGCATCAATTAGTATAATATGTTTGTTCAATTTGAGTAAGATGTAGGTTTTTTTTTGAACTTGTAAGTCTCGCGTGAGTTTCATAGTTAAATAATGTCAGTTTTGTTAATGCGTGTTATCAAATACTTTAGTTCGAAATCATTTTGGTAAATAATGCATGTAGGATATCAATTTGATATTGGTCGGTTAACAAAAATCTAGCTTTGAACTCGCAGACATAGGAATAGAAGTAATTCGCAATTTTGTAGTTGTTGAATCTTTAAGTAACAAAGACCCGCAAATTTTAGGCAAACATGGGGATCCTTAACTTGTAGAATTAGCGGGTTTAGCATATTTGAAGAGTGAATCAATATAGCAAGGCTAAGAACATTAATTCAATAGGCATGAGTCGAGTAAATAATGAGCTAATATTGGAGTTCAATATTTTTTCAAAAGAGCATTAGTAATTAAGATTAATTCTAGTTGCCAATATTTGTAAGTAATTAATACCCATGGTTTGTTCATTTAACAAAAATGGGCTTAGGATAGTTATAAGATGTTTAGTTTCTTTCGAAAAATACTACTTGTCAATTTTGTACTTTATTTACAATTTCAATTTTGGTGATGTTTATTTTTTGTCAACAATGGTCGTAAGTTAGTAAATAATAAACAACGGCCCGTTTAAGCATGTAATTAATTAGGACCTTTCTCTTTCATCTTTAGAGACAAATTTAATTAGCAGAATGGAGTCACTCTAAAATTACCCTTTAAAATAAATAAGGCGTGCCTCGCCAAAAAAAAAATTACAAATTGCGGGGCCCTCACAAATGTATATATTAATTACTTAGAACTCGGGATCGGCCGCTTAGCGAATTTCATGGCCTTTTCCCCAAAATAATAACACGATAGTCTCTTTAGGCGCGTGCTTAATAATCTCACCTTCTTAAAATCGGGTGTGCATTTCATGCGACCAAAATCCAAATCCCAAAACGTCAAATCAGATGTGTTCAGGATTGCGGGTTCATTTCATGCGGCGCAATCCAAAGACATGTCCCAGACGACGTTCAATTTTCATAAAAGCGGTTAAAGTTAAAATCGGCACATGAGCTACGCCATGTATTAAAATCAGATAAATAAGCTAAACATGATAGTTGAGCGACCGTGCTAGAAACACGGAACTCGGGAATGCCTAACACCTTCTCCCGGGTTAACAGAATTCCTTATCCGGATTTCTGGTTCGCGGACCGTAATATGGGGTCATTCTTTTCCTCGATTCGAGATTAAATTGGTGACTTGGGACACCCTAAATCTCCCAAGTGGCGACTCTGAAATAAACAAACAAATCTCGTTTCGATTGTCCTTTAATTGGAAAAACTCCTACGCTCCTCGCGGGGGCGGAAAAAGGAGGTGTGACAGCTCTGGCGACTCTGCTGGGGAAAAATAACCCAGAACCACTGGTTCAGGGTTAGAAATTCGAGCTTATATAAATTGTTATATTTGGTTTTATCTGATTTTGTTACATGATCTATGCTTAATGTGCTAATTGACTGCTTTTACCGCTTTGATATAATGTGAACTGTATATAAACTATGCCGAAACCCATCTCCTCTCTGAGTCTTCTAAATCATGAAGAAGGGTGCACCTCGTGTGACTTATTTTCTGTATAGTGTCTAATTCCCAATTTAGAACGAGGTTGGATAAGTTGCAAAGCCGGTGAAGCTTCTGTATTCCCGGTACGCTGCCTCCCCCTCGGCTCGAGCTATCCGCTCGGGTAAGCCAGGTCTAGAACAAACACCCAGGTTCTGAACCTAGAATAACTCAACCTCATGCCGGATCCCTAATAGGAACGCTTATTTGCATCATGTGCATTTTGACTTAGGGGACTCAACACAGGGGTTGGGTCCGTCTAGGACTAGCAACCTAAAATAAAGACCATCCTGATGCATCTTATTTGTTTTATGTGCATTTATTTGCTCGGTCTTGCATGTTGACCGGCTTCTGAATCTCGGGAATGTTAAAAAAAAAGTAATAATAAAATAAAATAAAAAAAAAATAAAAAAAGAGAGAAAAATAGCAAGTGGAGAGTTAGATGATTAATTTAGAAAAAAACAGTGTCCGAGTACTGTCGGAACACTGCCGAAATTTTGAAAAAATATATATATTTTTTTATTTTTAAAATTGTTTGTTTACCTAAAAAGCAGAAAGTGTGTAGGAATGAGTCTTTTATTTTAATATGCTTTGTTTTCAAAATTATTTGAAAGCCGAGTCATTAAGGATATAGATAGTTTTTGAGTCAAATAAAAAATTTTCCTTCTTTAATCACCATAATAAATGTGCAGGATGAGCACAAGTCAAAATGAACCGTTCTCAGTCTGTAGCGAGGTCCCTTTGCAACTCCACATGTGGTGGAATGATATGGAAAATGATAGTAAAAAGATAGTGGAAAGAGTTTTGGGAGGTTTTGTCGATCTGTTGAATATCAAGCCAAGGACAGATATCATCGAGGCTCTAATACCGTCTGGGATCCAACCCGCAATGTATTCTGTTTTGTCGACTTTGAACTTTCACCTACGCTAGAAGAAATCGCAGGATATGCGGGAATGAATGGAAAATTAAGGGGGCAATACTTGCTTTCACCAAGACCGATATCTCCGCATGGGTTTTTGGATTTGCTAAATATCAGTCGGAAGGTGCAAAATGATGACTTGTCGAAAGGGTGTTGTGCTCTCCAATTCTTATATCAACGGTATGGTGTTCCTCGAGGTTTTGAAGAGCCGAATCTCGGATTAACTCATGCTGGAAACAGGAACAAGCGGGAGGCGAGACGTACTTTGGCATTCATAACAGCATTTCTGGGGGTCGTGGTTTGTCCACGCAAAGATAAGAAAATAGAGATAGGCCTTGTAGGGATGGCTGATGTTGCAATCAAGAAAACTAACAGTACTGTGGTCCCTTTGATTTTGTCCGAAATCTACCGAGCCTTAACTATATGCCGAGAAGGAGGCAATTTCTTCCAAGGATGCAATCTGTTACTCCAGCTGTGGATGCAAGAACACCTTTGTCACCGAGTAGGATACATGAATCACGGGTTGACCGAACAAAATTGTATCAGTGGTTTTGAGAAACGGATGACAGGCGTTGTATTCCCTGAAGGTGTCGAAGCATGGCTTGCACGATTAAGGACAACAACAGACGACCAAATTGAATGGGCATTTGGGTGGTTGCCTGATACTGAGGTAATATACATGGAGGCCGAGGAATGTCATATTCTTTTGATGGGAGTTCGCAGTATCCAACCATATGCTCCTCATCGGGTACTGCGCCAACTAGGAAGATTTCAGGTAATTCCCACTGATGAGGATCTAAGGAAGCACGCCATTGAGTTGAGTTCAGGAGTCGTGTTCCCCGAAGGAAAAATTAGAAAGCTGTGGCACGAATGTAGATTCCTTGAGCCCAAGACTATGGTTCGAGAACTGGCTAAGGGTGAGGTAGACCCAAAGTACGATGTTTGGTTTGGGAAAAGGTTCCAGATTCGTCAGAGACCTGCTAAAAGAGCTCACGTCCAACAATTTACGATTGATTCGCAGGAACAGTGGGGCTGGTTAGTGAGAGAGGAAGGTTACCGGGCCGAAATCGGAAAGCTGAAGCGACAAGTTGAAAGGCTTATGTTTGAAAAGAACGTGCAAGTAGCCTCGGAGCAGGGTGAAATGAACAAATTAGCCAAAGAAAACCAGGCACTGAAAGCCCAAATTCTCCAAGTCAGTAAGAGTAATAGCGACCGACAGAAACGTCGCTCTGATGAAAGGTTGATAGCAGAATTGAGAAATCAAGTCAGCAAAAGCCGAGAAGACTTGGAGAGATCCAAGGATTGTATAGCAAGAATGCGGGCCAGGTGGGCAAAAGTTACAGCAGCACGGAAAAAGCACCTTTGGCAAGTGAAAAGGGATTACGAAATGAGTGTTACAACATTGAGAGAAATGAATTCCACTCTCAATGATCGGGTCCTTAAACAAGCCCAGGATGCTAGAACAGATAGGGAACGCTGCTATGAGTCAATAGCCCGAATGGAAGAACAAATGGAAAAGTTCCAAGATCAGCTCATTGACAATACTCGAATATTGGGACTAAAGACTCAACGAATAGAACAGTTGTGCATAGAAAGGGATAGAATTAGGGGTAGGATCAATGAGATTGGGCGCTACATCACCACGAAGTGCCTAACATGTGAAGAAATGCCCCGTGATATCCTATTTGCCTCAGTCATGGGTTATGTCCACCAGATCATGGAGGAATTAAAAAGCTTGCAAAGAGGCCTGGCACCAAAGCCCGCGGAAAGGCCGAACGATGCCTCGCGGGCACCAAAATTCAAGGCTTTAATGTATCCCTAGTTCAATCTTGCACTTGTTTGTTCTTCAAGAGTCTGTTGTCTACCCTTATATTCTCTTCAAACATTCTTAAAACGTATGGAGTCTGTATTTTCGTTTGTTTTTCTTTCAAATGATGGCTTGTAATAGCATAGTTGGGTAATAAAAAGTAAAATTGGGTCTTTATTTTACTTATGGCACAGAACTACGCTCGGTCTGATTCATGCGGGGACATGATACGTAGGCAATCCACATAAGATTCGACCATCACTAAAAGAATTGTTATAAATAAAAGAATTCAATAAAAGGAAAGGGTAAGCCGGAATGACGCATGCAATCCAAGCAAACACATGCTAGAAATGGTTAAATTGCCTAGGAACATTGCATTCTCCAAATGTGAAATGACCATATGTGTTAATTCTAACGCTAACAAGTTTTCTTTTCTATATCAAAGAAAAAGAGTTAGCTCGTTAGAATGTCCTGGAAAATTACCCTTACCATACAAGATCGAAGGGTCCCGTTCCAGAAAGCATGACTGGTTCAGACAACAGTGTGGATTCATAAAAAACGGCAAATCAAATATTGAAAGAAGCCTTGGAGAAAATGGAAAAAATGAGGCTAGAAATGAATGAAATGCAGATAGCCTTAGCTAGAGCCCAGAAAGGGCAGGAACTACCCGTTACTCCTACCCTCCAACCAGTAAACACACCGGAATACCCCTCCACCGGCCCTTCAACGAGTTTCCCAGGCCATCACTACTATCAGGGAAGAGAGTCCTATGATCCCCAAGCTCCATCACCCAGTCAAAACCCTCCTCCACCAAATGTTCCCATCTTTGTAGCGCCTCCCCCAGCCCCATTGCACAGATCATCCAGTGAGCCGCTGTTTCAGGATCACGACACACAATATTACCCCCCTGAACTCACATTCAAAGCACCCGAGCCACATACCTGTAATCCCCACTTTGAGGTCCCGGCGGAGATTGAAAAGTCAGCGAAGAGCCCAGAGCAAGATGAGGTGATGCGGAAATTTAAAAGCCTGGAGCAGTCCTTCAAGAACATACACGGGTTAGGAAACCAGGTCAGCGTGGCATACAAGGATCTATGCCCTTTCCCTGATGTCCAATTACCAGTAGGGTTCAAGATGCCCAAGTTCGATTTGTACGAAGGGCATGGCGATCCTATGGCACATCTGCGGGGTTTTTGCAGCAAAATGAGGGGAGCAGGGGGAAAAAATGAGCTACTGATAGCTTACTTTGGCTAGAGTTTAAGCGGGTCGGCACTGGAGTGGTATACAAGACAAGATCCTAGCAGGTGGTACACCTGGGATGACTTGGCACAGGCTTTCGCAGGACACTTCCAATACAACCTTGAGATAGTCCCAGACCGTCTCACATTGCTAAAGCTTGAGAAGAAACCCGGAGAGAGCTTCAGGGAATTTGGGTTCCGATGGAGAGAACAGGCAGCCAAAGTTGATCCTCCAATGAGAGAGGGAGAAATGGTAGATTACTTTCTACAAACTCCAGAGCCGACTTACTTCGGTCACTTGGTGACGTCAGTTGGCAAATCCTTCAATGAAGTGGTGAAGATGGGAGGTATGATAGAAGAGGGACTTAAGTCCAATAAGATCCTGAGTTACTCGGCAATTAAGGCAACAACTCAGGCCATTCAGAGCGGCACGGGAGGTGTGTTCGGAAAGAAAAGGAGAGAGGAGGTCACGACAATAGAGGCAGGCAATTGGTCTAGATCTAAAGGTCCTTCCCCTCATTACCAACCCAGACCCCATCATCTAAACTACCCACCCAATCCATACAACCCTCCACAACCCTACTACCCACCACAAGAACAACATTTTTCCGTCCATCACGCCCAAACTTACACCCAGCCTCCGGCTCGTCCGCAATGGCGTGTACCTACTACCCAACATACATATATACCTCCACAAAACACATATCTACCTTCACAAAACACATATCCACCACCGAGGGCTTACAGGAATCCTTCAGGGCCAAGCTTCCGCGGAAATCAGGCTTTCAGGAACGAAAGGATGCAGAAGCCAAGAACATTCACTCCGTTGGGAGAAACCTATACTACTCTATTTCACAAGTTGAAGTAGATAGGCCTACTAAGTCCTGTTGAAACCAAATTGCCAAATCCCCTTCCCAGAAATCTGAACCATTCAGTAAGTTGCGAATATTGTTCGGGTGCTCCCGGGCATGATACTGAGAAATGTTGGAAGTTGAAGACTGCCATACAAGATCTTATTGACACAAATAGGATCGAGGTTCAAGCACCAGAGGCACCCAACATCAATGAAAATCCGTTACCGGTGCACCATGAAGCCCACATGAATGAAGGAGGGAAACCAAAAACACCCTCACAAATGGTAATGATGATTCGCGCCAGTGCTAATGAAGAGTCGACCGGTGGAAAGACAGTGGTACAGTCGGGAAAGGTATATGACAAGCCCTTTGTGGTAGCAGGGAAAGGATCATCTATTACTGCGAAGAAGCCAAAGTCAGTCAGAGCAGTGTTGCAGGGGGTAGCAAACAAACCAATGTTGGTAGTAAAAGGGGTCCACGTGGAACCAGTTGTTATCAAGCCGGTCATACAGTTGCCGATAACAAGTGAGAAAGCTGTGTCGTGGAGTTACAGTCAAGTGACAGTGACGCATAAGGGGAATGAGGTTATGGAAGACGGTTGCGAGGCACAGGGGTTAACTCGATCGGGAAGGTGTTTTGCTCCCGCAGAATTGAGAAGGGTCAATCCTGAAACAATAAAGAAACCAGTAACAGAGGAAGAAGCAGAGGAATTTTTGAAGAAGATGAAGGCACAAGATTACTCAATTATAGAGCAATTGAGAAAGACCCCAGCCCAGATTTCGTTGCTATCCTTGTTAATCCATTCAAACGATCACTGTCAGGCCTTAATGAAGATTCTGAATGAGTCCTATGTCCCGGACAAGCTCTCAGTGAACCATTTGGAGAAAGTAGCGCACAAGATCTTTGAAGTAAACTGAGTGACATTCTCTGACGATGAATTACCAGTAGAGGGTACTGAACACAACAGAGCACTCTATCTTACGGTAAAATGCGAAGAATCGGTGGTCACTCGAGCACTAATTGATAATGGGTCAAGTGCCAATATCTGCCCTTTGGCCACTTTGAACAAACTAAAGGTTGCGGATGATAGGATCCATAAGAACAGTGTGTGCATCCGAGGTTTTGATGGGGGCGGCACTAACACAGTGAGTGATATCGTACTGGAATTAACCATTGGTCTGGTCGAGTTCACCATGGAATTTCAAGTAATAGATGTGGCGGTGTCGTACAATCTTTTATTAGGACGACCCTGGATCCATGTAGCCAAAGCAGTGCCTTCTACACTGCATCAAATGGTCAAGTTTGAATGGGATAGACAAGAGATTGTGGTACATAGGGATGACGGCACACATGCCGTCAGCGATGCTATTGTGCCCTTCATAGAAACCGACGATGATAAGGGCCCATGGGTTTATCTGGTTTTCGACGCAGTCTCAGTGGACAAAATTCCTGAGGGCGGGGGCTTTCCACTTCCCAGAATCACATCTGCGACCTTCATGATAGCCTCAGAAATGTTGAATAATGGGTTTGTACCGGGAAAAGGTCTGGGGGTTGATCTGCAGGGAATGATCCAGCCAGTTTCTTTGCCCAAGAACCTGGAAACTTTTGGGCTAGGATTCAAGCCTACCGCAGCGGATGTGAAGCGAGCCCGCAAATTGAAGAAAAGAGTTTGGGTCCTTCCTAAACCAGTCCCATGCCTGTCCAGATCATTTGTCAAAGCAGGGTGCAGAACGTTGCCAGTCCCGGAAGTTCTTGGACCTCTGATGGGGCCAAACGGAGATTTGAATGAAAGCTTTGGAAGATTGTTTGCCGACGTCAACATGATAGAAGCTGGAGAGTGTTCCAGTAAGGCAGACATACAGTTTGTGGGTCCTAAGGTCAAGGTCAACAATTGGATAGCTGCTCCTCTTCCTACCAGGAGGGAGTCTTGGTAGTGGGCTCTGAGTTTTCTTTTTTGTTATTTTGGATTATTCCAGAGTTGTAATCCAGTTCTATTTTGTATTTGACAAAGTGTGAAACTCTGTTATCCCATATTTTTATGAAGTAAAATTTTCTTTCCTTATTTTGTGTCATTTTAATTTTGTTTTCCTTTTCTTGTCTTTCTGAACAGTTCTCGTTATACTGATTCTAATGACATGGCATGCACAATGGATATTCAACCCAGTCTAAATAATCAATCTAATTCTGAATTAATTGCACAAGAGGCCGATTATGATGATGAGTCGGAATACGATGAGGATGAGGCTTTTGAGGAGATAAACCGAGAGTTAAGCCAGTTTGAGGAGAAATCCAAGCCCAACTTGAATGACACAGAAGCCATCAATTTAGGGGATGCAGATGAAATCAGGGAAACTAAAATAAGTATCCACATTGAGCCAAACATCAGGGAGGAACTAATCAAAGTGCTCATTGAATTTAAAGATGTTTTTGCATGGTCATATGATGACATGCCGGGTTTAAGCACCAACCTAGTGGTTCACAAATTGCCTACTGACCCAGCATGCCTTCCCATCAAGCAAAAGTTAAGAAAGTTCAAAACGGATATGAGTGTGAAAATTAAAGAAGAAGTAACCAAGCAACTGCAGACGAAGGTTATTCGGGTCACTCGATATCCTGACTGGTTGGTTAATGTGGTGTCGGTGCCAAAGAAAGATGGAAAGATCAGAGTATGCATTGATTACCGTAACCTGAACAGGGCAAGTCCAAAGGACAACTTTCCTTTACCCAACATCCATATCTTGATCGATAATTGTGCCAAACGTGAGATCGGGTCATTTGTAGATTGCTATGCTGGATATCATCAGATTCTGATGGATGAAGAAGATGCAGAAAAAACGGCATTCATTACGCCATGGGGAACTTATTGCTACCAGGTAATGCCTTTTGGTCTAAAGAACGCTGGGGCAACGTACATGAGAGCAATGACCACTGTGTTTTATGACATAATCCACAAAGAAATTGAAGTGTACGTAGACGATGTAATCATAAAGTCCAAGCATCAGGAAGACCACGTAGCAGACCTAAGGAAGTTCTTTCAAAGACTTCGAAGGTATGATATTAAGCTCAACCCGGCCAAATGTGCATTTGGTGTTCCATCTGGGAAGCTTTTGGGATTCATCGTCAGTCGGCGAGGTATTGAACTGGATCCGTCAAAGATCAAATCTATCCAAGATTTGCTACCGCCGAAGAACAAGACAGAAGTAATGAGTCTGTTGGGAAGGTTGAATTACAACAGCAGATTTATTGCTCAACTCACAACAACCTGTGAACCCATTTTTCGACTGTTGAAGAAGGATGCCGCGGTAGGATGGACGGCGGAATGCCAGGAGGCATTCGACCAGATCAAAGAATATTTATCAAATCCACCTGTATTGGTTCCCCTTGAGCAAGGAAGACCATTAATTCTTTATCTAACGGTCTTGGAGAATTTGTTTGGTTGCGTGTTGGGGCAACACGACATTACAGGAAAAAAAGAGCAAGCCATCCATTATCTCAGCAAGAAGTTTACAGTATATGAGGTTAAGTACACTCAACTCGAGAAGACATGTTGCGCCCTAACTTGGGTGGCCCAGAAATTGAAGCATTATTTATCCTCATATACTACTTATCTCATTTCCCGTTTGGATCCGTTAAAGTATATTTTCCAAAAACCTATGCCCACAGGAAGGTTAGAAAAATGAAAAATATTACTCACGGAGTTTGACATCGTCTATGTGACGAGGACAGCCATGAAGGCCTAAGCATTGGCAGATCACTTGGCTGAGAATCCTGTTGATGAAGAATATGAGCCATTGAGGACGTATTTTCCTGATGAGGAAGTAATGAATATAGATGAGTTGGAATTACCCGAGGAACCAGGTTGGAAGCTTTTCTTTGATGGAGCTGCAAATGCGAAAAGAGTTGGAATAAGAGCAGTGCTTATTTCTGAAACAGGACATCATTATCCTGTTACAGCTCAACTGCGTTTCTATTGTACCAACAACATGGCTGAGTATGAGGCATGCATTTTGGGTTTGCGATTAGCTGCAGACATGGATGTCCAGGACGTCTTGGTCTTGGGGGACTCGGACCTCCTAGTGCATCAGATTCAGGGTGAATGGGAAACACGGGATTTGAAGATCATACCATATCGACAATGTTTGCACGATCTGAGCAAGCGATTTCGATCAGTAGAGTTCAGACACATCCCAAGAGTTCACAATGAGGTTGCCGATGCATTGGCCACTTTAGCATCAATGTTGCACCACCCAGACAAAATTCATGTTGACCCGTTGCACATCCAGGTTCGTGATCAGCATGCCTATTGCAACATGATAGAGGAAGAAGTGGATGGCGAGCCATGGTTTTATGACGTCAAAGAGTACCTCAGGATGGATATATACCCGGAGCAGGCCACCGGAGATCAAAAAAGAGCCATTCGGCGATTGTCAAACGGTTTCTTCCTCAGTGGAGGAGTGTTGTACAAAAGAACCCCAGATTTGGGATTGCTGAGATGTATAGATGCCAGTCAAGCCACGACAGTTATGACAGAGGTACATGCTGGAGTTTGTGGGCCACATATGAGCGGATATGTATTAGCGAAGAAGATTCTTCGAGCAGGATATTATTGGCTCACTATGGAGCATAATTGTATCAATTTTGTACGAAAATGCCATCAGTGTCAGATACACGGAGATCTGATTCATTCTCCACCAACGAAATTTCACACAATGTCAGCACCATGGCCATTTGTGGCATGGGGCATGGATGTCATTGGGCCTATTGAGCCGGCGGCTTCGAACGGTCACAGGTTTATTCTGGTAACCATTGATTATTTCACTAAGTGGGTTGAAGCCAAAACTTTCAAGTCAGTAACCAAGAAGGCAGTGGTGGATTTTGTCCATTCCCATATCATCTGTAGATTTGGGATCCCGAAAGTGATAATCACGGACAATGGTGCTAATCTTAACAGCAACTTGATGAGAGAAGTATGTGAACAATTTAAGATTACACATCGTAATTCCACCCCGTATCGACCCAAGGCGAATGTAGCGGTTGAGGCAGCCAACAAAAACATCAAGAAGATATTGAGGAAAATGGTTGAAGGATCCAGACAATGGCATGAGAAGTTGCCATTCGCATTATTGGGTTATCGCACTACTATCCGCACTTCAGTAGGTGCAACTCCTTATTTGCTGGTATATGGAACTGAAGCAGTAATACCGGTAGAAGTTGAAATTCCATCCCTTCGAATTGTCGCTAAGGCTGAGATTGATGATGACGAATGGGTCAAAGCACTGTTGGAGCAGTTAAACTTAATTAATGAAAAGAGATTGGCAGCTGTGTGTCATGGCCAATTGTATCAAAGGAGAATGGCGAGAGCCTACAACAAGAAGGTGCGCCCCAGAAAATTTGAAGTGGGGCAACAAGTGTTGAAACGAATCCTGCCACACCAAGCAGAAGCAAAGGGCAAGTTCGCCCCGAATTGGCAAGGACCATTCATTGTAACCAGAGTATTGTCCAATAGCACTTTATGTTTAACAGATATCGAAGGAAAATGCGTCGACATGGCTATCAATTCCGACGCAGTTAAGAGATATTATGTATGATCTCTTTTGATTGTAATTGTCATTTGTTTGTGGTTGACATTTATCGGAGAATGAAATGACGGAGGCAATTCTTTCTTCTATCAAAATACTTTAACCTTTACTTACCCTTTTGAGCCTTATTTATTCTTTCATATCCCTCTTTTGGAGTCAGTAATTAAAATAAAAGATAAAAAGAAAGAAAAACAATAAAAAAGACAAAAGAAAAATCATAAGAAAAACAAAGGAATTGGGAACTACGTTTGACCTGATTCCTCAAAGAAGGATACGTAGGCGCCTCACGGCTCGGTCATAGTGTAACCAAAAAATAAAAATCCCCAAGTAAGAAGAACTGGGGCAAAAGTTGTGAAAAGAAAGTTTGATTCCAAGAGTTGTACTGTTTCACCCTTCCAAATTATTTTAAACTTTTGATACCCCTTTTCCTTTTATCCATACACAAGAAACCATATTGATGTCCAAAAAAGACCTCCCGATCAGTATCCGACAAGTGACAAGTTCATGCTCATGGAAATCGGGAACAACACTCTGATCCCCAGTAGAGAAGAGGATCATAAACTGGAAATGAATTGATAGCCGAAAGAATCCCCAACAAAGAGCATCATATCGACAACGCTCCAATCCCCAGCTGAAAAATAAAATAAAATGAGAGAGTCTTATCGGTGAAAACCTTCACAGGCACCACGAGGCGACGAGAGTTGAGAGAAATGAGAGAGTCTTATTAGTGAAAACCCCTCGAAGGGCACTATGAGGCGATAAGGCGAGATTGGCGGAAAAGGTCCACCTTTGGCAAAAGTT
This sequence comes from Nicotiana tabacum, assembly GCF_000715075.1. Taxonomy (NCBI): domain Eukaryota; kingdom Viridiplantae; phylum Streptophyta; class Magnoliopsida; order Solanales; family Solanaceae; genus Nicotiana; species Nicotiana tabacum. The sequence goes on from NC_134087.1 coordinate 7,547,240, forward strand.
GAGTATTTATTTATCCCCAGCGAGATGAGGCCATCCGAAAGATTGATTTATATAAATAGACTGGGTTGATCAATCCAGAATGCACGACATGATCGTTGGTATTGGTTATATCATTCAGATAAGTTCTTTTCTTTTCTTTTTCCCCAGCATTTGTTCAGAAAGACTTCTTTTTCTATATTTAAAATTATCACTTTTTCATTTCTTGGTTTAAAAGATTTTATTTCCCCAGCAGTTTATTTTTGAAAAGGATTTTCAGAGTTTACTACCAGTTGCCAAAGTGGTGCAAGGCAAAATGCGAAAAGGACAAGCCAAAGATAAGGCGACAAAGCGAAAAGAAGTTTGTCGCAAGACCAAATGATGAATGGGTCTAGATCCTAAGAGGCCCAAATTTCCAAGGGAAATTATGGATCAAATTCCAAGATGATCCTCAGCAGATTTATGAGATACAGGCAACTCCGACAGATTCTCGATCAAGCTCCACAATGGTCGGACAACATGGAGCGGGGAAGAAGAGAAACGACAACCATCCCCAATAATAAATATTCTCCCCAGCAAGTTTTGTAGCAATGCAAGGAAAAGAAAAGGGAAAAACCATCATCAGCAGAAGTGGCACGACCACTCGCCCCGTTTTAAACTAATAAATTTTTCTTTGATTTGAAACAGGGAAAGGAAATATTATTGACCGCAGGAAGACAGGGTCACAAAGAAGATTATCAAACTGGGGCAGAAAATTTTCTCTCATTATGAAAATTTTCTTGAAATCAGATAGTCATTTGGGAAAGAGAGAAGACAACACAAGTGTTGAAGGAAGAAAAATCCCCAGCAGTATACGAGAAGGGAGATACAAGTTTTAAGAGAAAAGCAACCTTGGAAGAAGCAAGATGACCCAAAGTTGTAAAAGCAATGACCTTTGAATCAGTATCATCCCCACCATTATTAAAAGGAGAAAGATAATTCCCCAGCAGTGTTATTCCCGACAAGTTTCAGGGAAGTGAAAGCACCAACTTTAAAGGAAATAGTCTTTAAAGAAGGAAAATGACACATTAATGAAATAAAATATCGGTGTTATCCACAGCAATTTTCAGAGGAATAAAACACCAATTTTGAAGGAAGAAGTTGAAGAAGTCAGGAGCCCGCCTGGAGAATGGAGGTGTTAAAATTTGAGAAGTTGAAGAAGTCAGGAGTCCGCCTGGAGAATGGAGGCTGAATTATTTTGAGAAAGTTGGAGAAGTCAGGAGCCCGCCTGTAGAATGGAGGTCGTTATATTTAAGATGAAGAAGTCAGGAGCCCGCCTGGAGAATGGAGGCTGAATTATTTTGAGAAAGTTGGAGAAGTCAGGAGCCCGTCTGGAAAATGGAGGTGTTAAAATTTTGAGGAAGTTGTTGAAGAAGTCAGGAGCCCGCCTGGAGAATGGAGGTGTTAAAATTTGAGAAGTTGAAGAAGTCAGGAGTCCGCCTGGAGAATGGAGGCTGAATTATTTTGAGAAAGTTGGAGAAGTCAGGAGCCCGCCTGTAGAACGGAGGTCGTTATATTTAAGATGAAGAAGTCAGGAGCTCGCCTGGAGAATGGAGGCTGAATTATTTTGAGAAAGTTGGAGAAGTCAGGAGCCCGTCTGGAAAATGGAGGTGTTAAAATTTTGAGGAAGTTGTTGAAGTCAGGAGCCCGCCTGTAGAACGAAGGTCGTTATATTTAAGTTGAAGAAGTCAGGAGCCCGCCTGTAGAACGGAGGCTGAGTTATTTTGAGAAAGTTGGAGAAGTCAGGAGCCCGCCTGTAGAACGGAGGTCGTCATATTTAAGTTGAAGAAGTCAGGAGCCCGCTTGGAGAATGGAGGCTGAATTATTTTGAGAAAGTTGGAGAAGTCAGGAGCCCGCCTGGAGAATGGAGGTGTTAAAATTTTGAGGAAGTTGTTGAAGTCAGGAGCCCGCCTGTAGAACGGAGGTCGTTATATTTAAGATGAAGAAGTCAGGAGCCCGCCTGGAGAATGGAGGCTGAATTATTTTGAGAAAGTTGGAGAATTCAGGAGCCCGCCTGGAAAATGGAGGTGTTAAAATTTTGAGAAAGTTTGTTGAAGTCAGGAGCCCGCTTGGAGAATGGAGGCTGAATTATTTTAAAAAGTTGTTGAAGTCAGGAGCCCGCCTGGAGAATGGAGGTGTTAAAATCTGAGAAGTTGAAGAAGTCAGGAGCCCGCCTGGAGAATGGAGGCGTTAAAATTTAAGAAGTTGTTGAAGTCAGGAGACCGCCTACAAAACAGAGGTGTACATTTCAAGATCAAACAGAAGTCAGTAATGAGGAGGAGTCCAACATAAATCCCCAACATAACAAGCTTTAATTTAGGAAGCAGTGTCCCCAGCAGACAGAGCGAAATAATAAAACTTGTGTTCAGAAAAGCAAGAGGCCAGTGTCATCCCCAGCAGTTTTCGAAAGAAAAGCACCAGAGGAAACACGGGCCGACGAGAAAGCAAGGCAACTAGAGCAAGTGGAAGATAGATAAAGATTTTGTAATTCCTGGTTTAGTCTAACATCTTATTTTCTTTTGGCACGATGTAATAAGGAGATCAAAAAGCAGTAGCAACAATATGCAGCAACAGTAACGGCAAAATCACAGTTCCATGGTAGTCCCAGCTACCAAAACTTCCCGAACTACACTAACCTGATTCCCTTTTAGTCAGGGATATGTAGGAAACCTTTGAAGCAAAGGTTCGGTTAAATCATTTTCAAAAAATGCTTCACACGGAGTAGTCAAACGGGCAAAAATTGCTCGTATCCGCTCACTTTATCTTTGCACGAAAACTCTTCGTGTTTTCGGACAAAGAAGGGCAGCTGTGAGCACGTGATTTTTGCCTCACAAGAACTACTCCAAAAAAAATCACAAATAATTTTTCTTTGTATGCAATTTTGAATTTTTCGTGGCATTTTATTTGTGCATGTTTATTTTATTTTAAATAGGGAAAAATACAAAAACAAAATAGTAATGTAGGTGCATATGCAACTAGGAATTAATGTGGCATTTTAGAATTAATTAATCATGGGCTTATATAAAATAAAAATAAAAAATATATATATACAAAAATGCATTTAGGATTTTTATATTTTTATATAATTTCTTCGGCGTTTAATGTCTAATTGTGTGAGATTACTTCTAATTAGTGTTTAATATTATGTGATAATACTTATTAGGAATTAATGAGCATTTTAATTGGTTTTATTAATTAGTGAAAATGAAGAAAAGAACAAAAATAGGAAGAAAATTGGACTGGGCCATTTTAATTGACAAAAAAATCAGGCCCAAAACAAAGTATTTACCCGGTCCAGGTCTGTCAACCCAAAGATCATCAAACGACGTAGTATAGGGCAAATACTACGCCGTTTGATGGTGCCCGGTCAGTTAATTTCAAAGACAAACCATACGACGCCGTATGGTTGAATTTGATCGGGGCCATTCGTTGTTTCTGATCCAATGGCTCCCAGAGCTTTGACCAAACCCGATTCCACAACCCGGTCCACTTTACCCGGCAAACCCAGTCTCTCAAAAGAGACCAAACGGCACCGTTTGTTTAAATAAACTAATCCAGGCCATTGATCTCAATTGATCAAACAGCCAGGATTTAATCTTTCCCCTCGTATATAATCCTAACCCATCACCCCCACACCCCCTAGGCCATACCCCTCATTCCACCTTCATCTCTAAGGTTTAGAGACCAGATAAACCTCCACCGTTAGCCACCGTGCACCGCCCACCGGAAATCGCCTCACGGCGGTTCTGGTGGTCCAAATGACCCCATCTTAATACCATAGCTTCCCCACGACATCCTCTTTCCAGATCTGATGTTAGTTTCCCTCGAATCAGGCCTCAACATCTCCAATATTCGATCAAAGTTTGGACTGAAAACCCAACTTTCTCCGATGGCTTCCAAATCAACACCATGGTTTCTCCTGACCATCCTCGTTATGGATCCGGTAGTAGTTTAGGTCGAATCTCCCTGGAACTGCTCGAATCTTCATTCGAAGATTCGAGCAAAACCTAAAACTACCCTAATGTACCCCAAAATCCCACCAGTCACTCTTCCTGATCTCACTTGTAACCAAACCGAACTTGGTTTGGTTCGAATCTGACCAGAAGTGATCAAGCCCCAAATTAGACCTTCAAGAACCCTAAAAATCCCAAATCATGGAATCTGCCCAAATTGAATAGAAGGTTGAGGTCTAATCGACCTTAATCGAAGTGTTTTCAGTTGAGAACACTTCGACTAAGGTCTGTTCGACCTCAAATTGTCCGAATCAGAATTTCGATGACTAAGTCCGTATAGTCCGGGTATTATGAGGTATTTTCTTTCTTTCCTTCGTGTTTGTTTTCATTATTTACGTATCTGTTTATTTACTGTGTTGATTTTGATTGCTTTTAGTCAAATTGACTCTATTCATATTCAAAGGACCTTTTATTTGGTCCGATTCTGTCTATTATTTATAGTCGCCTTAACTGTATGTGTTATAAATTGTGAAATCGAGTCCTAAATTGCGTCGCTTAATTAATTCCCTGTTAGTCTATAAGTTAGTCAATAACACTGTTTGATAGTTGCTTTGTTATTGATTTGTTTAAGTGTCAATTGTAATATATAATCGATTAATTGAATAGGTCGTTCATATAATTTGAGTCACTTGGCATCCTGTTGATAATAGTGTCCGAGTGGTCTCATGTATGTTGTGTTTGATCCTTTTTCTCTTAATTATTCACCATCTTTTGCATATATTTCCATTCAAAGTGTTTACAATGTTCTGTATCTAGGATTTGTATATATATATGACAATTGTTATTCTAGTTAATCCAATATAGCTATTTCTTGATCCCTATTCTGATGCTACTCAATCTGATTTAAGTCCTAGTGTGAAATGTTGTTTGAGTTGAATAATCTGAATTGTTTATAGTTGTTGGCCAGAAGTAATCTTAGATAACTGTTAGATTAAACAGAATTTCAGATTTAAAAGCTGTAATGAAGTAGTGTTTGTGTTATGAGGGCAGTAATATTAAGGGGTTTCAGGGGTGATTTAGGAATGAAACAGTTGGAATAATATTTTAGTGTTAGTGTTTTACTAGTGGGATATTAATTAATTTGGGAATGGGGAACCAAAGGGAGTGGAGGGGCTGAAATTAAGGAAAAGCTTTCCTTAGTGGAATTGTAGTGGAAAATTCTGATTTGAATAAGGAATAGGGTCGTGCACTAATCTGGAAAAAGGAGGGGGCAGATTTATATAAAAAGGGATTGCTAACTGATATGAGAAGAGAATTAGAGGGAAAAGATTCTGAAACAGAAAAGAAAATTTTTCAGAGTTTAAATTAAGAAGAATTGATTTTTCAGAACTAAAAATTGATTCTTTGAGAGTTAAAGACTAAAAGTGAAGCCTTTCTTTACAACTGAAAATCAGAATTCTGTTACTGCTTCCTGTTTGCATTGGGTACTACTGATTTTCGGATTGGCTTTCCTGGTTTTTCTTTTAGTTGGAGTGTTGTTTCGTTTGAATTTCTGGGTTTCTATTTAGTTTTCAAGTTTTCTGTTTGGTATCTGAATCTGGCTCTTGAGTTTCTGCCGCTATTTGTTACGGAGCTGTTCTGTGTATTCCTGTGTTGTTACTGTTGCATTGTTGTTGTTGCACACTTCCTGCTAATCTTCCTCTTTTCTTCTTGTGTTTATACCAGGTACACTTCTACAAACCATTTTGATGTACGCTTTGAAGATGAAATGAGATGGTAGAATTTTAGCATGATTAGTTATAGAAGATTTGTATCTTAGATAGACTTTAATTATGTGTTTTTTGTTAAATGAATGTTAGACATTTGTATAAGTAGGATTGTTTCTTTTATAAGATCATTTTATTAGCAATAATTGATAAGTAACATTAGATTGTGGAACTGAATTCTTTGAAAAGGTATGAGCATCAATTAGTATAATATGTTTGTTCAATTTGAGTAAGATGTAGGTTTTTTTTTTAACTTGTAAGTCTCGCGTGAGTTTCATAGTTAAATGATGTCAGTTTTGTTAATGCGTGTTATCAAATACTTTAGTTCGAAATCATTTTGGTAAATAATCCATGTAGGATATCAATTTGATATTGGTCGGTTAACATAAATCTAGCTTTGAACTCGCAGACATAGGAATAGAAGTAATTCGCAATTTTGTTGTTGTTGAATCTTTAAGTAACAAAGACCCGCAAATTTTAGGCAAACATGGGGATCCTTAACTTGTAGAATTAGCGGGTTTAGCATATTTGAAGAGTGAATCAATATAGAAAGGCTAAGGACATTAATTCAATAGGCATGAGTCGAGTAAATAATGAGTTAATATTGGAGTTCAATATTTTTTTGAAAGAGCATTAGTAATTAAGGTTAATTCTAGTTGCCAATATTTGTAAGTAATTAATACCCATGGTTTGTTCATTTAACAAAAATGGGCTTAGGATAGTTATAAGATGTTTAGTTTCTTTCGAAAAATACTACTTGTCAATTTTGTACTTTATTTACAATTTCAATTTTGGTGATGTTTATTTTTCGTCAACAATGGTCGTAAGTTAGTAAATAATAAACAACGGCCCGTTTAAGCATGTAATTAATTAGGACTTTTTCTCTTTCATCTTTAGAGACGAATTTAATTAGCAGAATGGAGTCACTCTAAGATTACCCTTTAAAATAAATGAGGCGTACCTTGCCAAAAAAAATTACAAATTGCGGGGCCCTCACAAATGTATATATTAATTACTTAGAACTCGGGATCGGCCGCTTAGCGACTTTCACGGCCTTTTCCCCAAAATAATAACACGATAGTCTCTTTAGGCGCGTGCTTAATAATCTCACCTTCTTAAAATCGGGTGTGCATTTCATGCGACCAAAATCCAAATCCCAAAACGTCAAATCAGATGTGTTCAGGATTGCGGGTTCATTTCATGCGGCGCAATCCAAAGACATGTCCCAGACGACGTTCAATTTTCATAAAAGCGGTTAAAGTTAAAATCGGCACATGAGCTACGCCATGTATTAAAATCAGATAAATAAGCTAAACATGATAGTTGAGCGACCGTGCTAGAAACACGGAACTCGGGAATGCCTAACACCTTCTCCCAGGTTAACAGAATTCCTTATCCGGATTCTGGTTCGCGGACCGTAATATGGGGTCATTCTTTTCCTCGATTCGGGATTAAATTGGTGACTTGGGACACCCTAAATCTCCCAAGTGGCGACTCTGAAATAAACAAACAAATCCCATTTCGATTGTCCTTTAATTGGAAAAACTCCTACGCCCCTCGCGGGGGCGAAAAAAGGAGGTGTGACAGGCGCTAGTCTTCTCAATTCAAAAGTTGAATCACTACTTTCAAGCTCATGTTGTCCGTATTGTTTCTAAAGCAAACCCCATCAAGTTCGTGATGTCAAAACCTGTTCTTAGTGATCGACTAGCGAGATGGTACCTCCAATTTCAACAATTCGAGATTTTGTACATCCCTCAAAAGGCTGTAAAAGGACAAGCATTGGCAGACTTCTTGGCAGATCATCCGATACCTGATGACTGGGAGCTAACTGATGAACTACCTGATGAGGACGCAATGGTCGTTGAAGTTCAACCTCCATGGAAGATGTACTTTGATGGTGCTGCGCATCGTGGGGGAGCCGGGGCTGGCGTAGTATTTGTCACTCCTCAAGGTGAAGTCTTGCCCTACTCCTTCACCTTGACACAACTCTGTTCCAACAATGTTGCTGAGTATCAAGCATTAATACTTGGGCTTGAAATGGCTGTTGATATGAAGCAATTGCAATTGCAAGTCTTTGGTGACTCCCAGTTAGTGGTCAATCAGCTTTTGGGTAGTTACGAGGTCAAGAAGCCTGAACTACGCCCATATCATGATTATGCAAAAGAGTTGATGGGGTAGCTCAACGATGTGACTATTCAGTATGTACCAAGGAAAGAAAATAAGAAGGATGATGATTTAGCTGCTCTAGCTTCATCATTAACCCTGCCTGACCAAGAGCAAGTTACCGTCTACCAAAAATGGGTAGTACCGCCGCCAAATGAGGTCGAATGTGAAGAAAACGAACTCAAGCATCTTGTTGCTATTTCTGAAGTTGAGAAAGAAGAATGGAGACAACCCATCATCGACTACTTATGCTATGGGATACTTCCAGAAAATCCGAGGAGGAGGACTAAAATCCGTCGTCGTGCACTGCGCTTCCTTTACTATAAGGATACTCTATACAGAAGGTCGTTCGAGGGAGTACTCTTGCGATGCCTAGGAGAAGAAGAAGCTCTCCAAGCTTTGCAAGAGGCACATTCTGGGGTATGTGGGTCACACCAGTTCGGACCAAAGCTCCACTTCCATATAAAAAGGATGGGATATTATTGGCCAACGATGGTAAAAGATTGCTTGGACTACGCTCGAAGATGCAAGGCTTGTCAATTCCATGCGAATTTTATTCATCAACCTCCTGAAGTGTTGCACCCAACTGTTGCATCCTAGCCATTTGACGCTTGGGGATTGGATGTTGTTGGACCACTACCAAAGTCCTCTGGTGGGCATTTATACATCTTGGTTGCAACTGACTACTTCTCAAAATGGGCTGAAGTTGTTGCTCTTAAGGAAGTAAAAAAGGAAAATGTTGCAAGTTTCATCCGAGTAAACATTATTTATCGCTTTGGCATACCTCATTACATAATAATGGATAATGGAAAGCCATTTGATAATAGGTTGATGAACAGGATTTGTGATCTTTTTGGCTTCAAGCAACGTAACTCTTCGATGTACAATGCTGCCGCCAATGGTCTAGCTGAGGCATTCAACAAGACTCTATGCAACTTGTTAAAGAAAGTTGTCTCCAAATCCAAACGAGATTGGAATGACAGTATGGAAGAAGCTCTATAGGCATATAGAACGACTCATCGCACGCCAACACAGGTGACTCCTTATTCACTCGTTTATGGAGTCGAAGCTGTCTTGCCACTTGAGCGTCAAATACCTTCGTTACGACTGGCTATTCAAGAAGGGATCACTGATGAAGAAAATGCTCGACTTCGATTAGCAGAATTAGAAGCTCTTGATGAAAAGAGATTGGAAGCTCAAAAAAGTCTTGAATGTTATCAAGCTCGATTGTCTCGCGCCTTCAATAAAAGAGTTCGTCCGAGATCCTTTCAAGTAGGAGATCAAGTCCTTGCCGTACGAAGACCCATAATTACTTCCCATATACCTGTAGGGAAGTTCACTTCAAAATGGGATGGGCCATATGTCGTACAAGAAGCTTATTCAAGTGATGCTTACAAGCTGGTTGATGCAGATGGTATGAGAATCGGCCCTATCAACGGCAAGTTTTTGAAGAAGTATTATCCATGAAGTTGCAAGTCATGACGCTCCTCGACGTATGAGCCTAAACTGCAAGTGACAAGTTTTTGAAGAAGTATTATCCATGAAGTTGCAAGTCATAATGCTCCTCGACGTACGAGCCTAAACTTCAAGTCATGATGCTCCTCGACGTACGAGCCTAAACTGCAAGTCATGATGCTCCTCGACGTACGAGCCTAAGCTGCAAGTCATGACGCTCCTCAACGTACGAGCCTAAACTGCATGTTGCTACACTCCTGGCTCGCAAGACTATAAACTGTGTACGGCCCAAAAAAAAATTCCGCTAGGTTGAAAATCTCGAAAGAGGCGGCCTAGGCAAAAGTTCGGACGTAAAGAAAAAGAGTCTGCTAGGTTGAAAACTTCAAAAGAGGCGGCCTAGGCAAAAGTTAGGACATAAAAAAAATCACCCAGTCTGAACTATGAAATGACTTGATCCTCTTCACTGAGGTACGTAGGCAGCTTAGAGTTTTATTCTAAGTTCAGTCGCACAAGTTCAAAAGATACATATTGCCCCAATTGTTGTCCGAGTGAAGTATGGAGGAATGCAAAATTAAGCTGAAATGTCATCCTCTTGTGGACCTTTGATCTCATTTGATTTAAAAGGGGCAACCCTCCATGGTAAATTGATATCTTCAAGTCCGTCGGTACTCAAGTTGAAGTCCCCAATTTGAAATCTTCAACTCCGTCGGTCTTCAAGTTGAAGTCTTCAAATTCGCTGATCTTTAAGTTGAAATATTTAGGCCCTCCAAGTCTCAAAGTTGAAGTCTTCAAGTCCGTCGGTCTACAAGTTGAAGTCTTCAAATTCGCCGGTCTTAAAGTTAAAATATTTAACCCCCCAAGTTGAAGTCTTCAAGTTCGTCGATCTTCAAGTTTCAGTCTTCAAATTCGCCGATCTTAAAGTTGAATTGTGTAAGCCCTCTGAATCTTCGAGTTAAAGTCTGTAAAGTCCGCCAAATCTTCAAAGTTTTCCAAGTGTTCAAGTCGATGTCGTCTTCAAGTTGAAGCTTTATAACTTTCCAATCTTAAGGTGGACATATAAGTCCCTTTGCACCTTAAGTTGGCCTCTTCGTGGGTTTGTCCTTAAAAGGAACTATAACTTTCCAATCTTAAGGTGGACATATAAGTCCCTTTGCACCTTAAGTTGGCCTCTTCGTGGATTTGTCCTTAAAAGGGACTATAACTTTCCAATCTTAAGGTGGACATATGAGTCCCTTTGCACCTTAAGTTGGCCTCGCCGATAGTTTGGGACACATTGAGAGTAATCTCTCCAAGAATTGGGCCATTTTGAGAGTAATCTCTCCAAGAATTGGGCCACATTGAAAGTAATCTCTCCGGTAGTCGAGTCATTTTGAGAGTAATCTCTCCAAGAATTGGGTCATTATGAGAGTAATCTCTCCAAGAATTGGGCCATATTGAGAGTAATCTCTCCGGTAGTCGGGCCATTTTGAGAGTAATCTCTCCAATAATTGGTCCATTTTGAGAGTAATCTCTCCAAGAATTGGGCCACATTGAGAGTAATCTCTCCGGTAGTCGGGCCATTTTGAGAGTAATCTCTCCAAGAATTGGGCCATTTTGAGAGTAATGTCTCCAAGAATTGGGCTACATTGAGAGTAATCTCTCCAAGAACCGGGCCATTTTGAGAGTAATCTCTCCAAGAATTAGGTCACATTAAGAGTAATCTCTCCAAGAATCGGGCCATTTTGAGAGTAATCTCTCCGGTAGTCGGGCCATGAAAGTAATCCCTTTGATATTTGGGCAGGGATGAGTACCTATCCCCTCACACCCCAAGATTATCTTCTTCATGCGTGGATCATCTTGTTGAACAAGAACATATCTTTCTCGCTTGACCTACAAAAGGAAAAAAAACCGACAAAGGAAAACAAAACAACTAAAAGAAGAAATTACCTTCACTGTTGCTTCCTAGTCGTTTGTTGACAAACTCAAAGAGATGTAAAAGTTGCTGATTGATACTCAAAATACATGAGAACATGGGGTTTATATAGATTCTTCAAAGTGGCTGTTAAGGGCAAATTTTCGATGTGGGATAATTACCTTAACATGTCTCATGCTTGGATTTGGTCACTACTTAGTAGTGGCGGTGGCACAAGTCTTTGAAATCCAACCCGACAAAATCATTGTGAAATCACAATTATGATCAAAGACAAAGTAGAATAGAATTGTTAATTACAATGAAGTCTATATAATAGGGTCACGTGGAGGCAATAAGATTAACTCTTGTTAATCATTACAGGTGAAAGCAATTTTTTTTTAGGTTAAAGGAAATTGCAAGTCCAAGTACTAAAAGTTTAATACCTATGTGGCACATTTGGAATTTGTATATTTTTTTATACAACTAGAATTGCTTACTTGAAGACAAATGCTACGTAAGCTCAAATCCACCAAAGCAATTTGAGTTTTAGTAGGATTTGTTAAGAGTCAAAGTAGAAGACAAAGAAGTTACGTGGATTGGGAGGCTTGTTTTAGCGTTTTCATTCACTAATAGATCAATGTTAGGAAGTTGATTAACGAAAGATAATGCCAAGATTCATGAGTAAGTTGCTCACGTGAAATTTTATGGCAAGGCTCACATTTTTAACTTCTGATTCTTCTCAAATTACATTAGAATAACGAGTGCACGCGAGAGATCAACTGAGCATTGGCAAGAAGTCAATTGAAATGAAGTAATAATTGCATACTTCAAGTCTCGTCTTAAGTTTCGACAAATATATATCCCGACTAGTCTTGAAGTAGGGGACATTTGTAGACAATTAAAATTTTATTGAATTTAAATCCATAATAAAATTTGGATTTAATCTCAATTAAATGTATTTTAGGCCAAATAAATATTATGGGCTAATATAATTGGATTAGTTATGTAATTCCAATAAGTATGGGTTAAATAAAGAAGTCCAAATCTATTGGGCTAGCCCATTTGATTGGGCTACAAGTAATGAGCCTGCTTCATTAAGCCCAAGATGTCATCTTCCTAGAGGCCCAGTTTGGTGCCACGTGTCAAGTGACGTGGCGCGCCAAGTCAAACGGAAGAGCCAATAGGATCATGCCACATGTCAAAATGACAAGGCATGCCAAGTCACACTAAAAGGCCAATGAAATCGCGCCAAGTGTGCAAATGACATGTTCTGGCCAATCAAATGCGGCCTTATCACACTTCAATTTGATTGGTCGGAAAGAGTTTGTTCTTATCATAACTCTTCCCTCCCACAACTATAAATAGGTGTCTTCATAACCCAGAAAAGACACTAGAAGTTATAACAAGAAGCAAGAAAGAGCTCGTGGATCAAACGCTGCAAATTCCTCCACAAGTTTCAGGCTTCAAGTTCAAGTTCAAGAAATCAAGTGCAAGTCCAAGAACGAAGAACAAATCAAGGTCAAGTTCAAGCAATCAAGTTCAAGCTCAAGAACAAGATTATCGTTCGAGGCAACAAATACATATTCAAGATCAAGCTCAAAGGCCCTTGAATTTATTTACTATTGAAAAGAAGAATCAGAGGATTCATAGAGATTGTAACACTCAAATATTCGAAATAAAATACTACGATTGTTGCAATATTTTTCGGTCTTGATTTTATTTTCTCGACGCAAATTTATTGTCTACAGGAGTAATTATTTTCTCCTTAATTTTTGAGTTAGTCATCGTAAATTAATATGATTTCGTGTAAACAACTGCTCCAAATAAATTTTTACCCTCACTTGTTTTTCCTCTTTCTCCTCGGGATTGTAGGAGAATGAATTAGGTTTTCTATTCCAAAATTTGAAACGTACTCTATGAGCATCCTTCTTAATTTGTATTTTGGTTTCTCTTTTTGGTTGACTCGTTACATGTCGAAAACGTCCTATTGCAAGCTAATTTCGGTTAACAGATTTCGATATACTTTAGCTTGAATAAAAGTTGGGAGTATGAATTCTGCAAAGAGGATTTACTAAATGCGTCTCATGAGAATAAGTTTCAATAGACTTTTTCATTTTATTGTCTTCTAATGACAATGCTCTTTTACTTATGCCGGTTAAAAAGAAGTGATCTTGCATTTCAGAAACTGTTTACGATTAGCGATCCCAGAGGCAAGAACCTACTGTATACGACAAAATCTTCCTAAAGTATTTAAAACAAGGTAATGCTAAAGGAAAAGTCTTCAAGCCATCATCAGTGGAAACAGTGGGATTCGTGGTCGAGATGTCGACAATGGTCTAGGTTGAGCATCGTTGATAGAGCTGTAACGGCTAGTTTGCAAAATAGGATATTCAAGAGAATATTCTAGTGGATTTGTTCTGCACTTGTACTATTAGGGTTTGTTAGGAATATGACTCATATAAGAGGAAAAGGGACAATGATACAGGGTATGTGATATTCATTTGCAAGAGCATACTTTGATAAAGAGATTCTCTCTCTGACTAAGATACAAACAACACCTTTTTTTTACCAAGATTCTTGTCCACATCATTCCAGACTTTCTGCTAGATCCGAGGATAATTAGAATATTCAAAGGTTTGTGTGTCATTCATTATTGTCAGGAGGAATAACATCTATTTCCTCCTTTATTGGGTGAACCATTCCTTTATTTACTTGAATGACATTTATTATTGCTTATTATTATTTAATGCTCCATTATTATTCATGTTGCTTGGAATAATTGTTACACACCATTATTATATTTCTTACACATATGTCCCACATTAGCCACGCTTTCATAACTCACATCTAGAAATATTATTGTTAACTAGGTTTAACCCCTTAATACATAACTTTAATTATTTGAACCAAGAGTTGCACTTTTTGGTCAAACAATTTGGCGTCATCTGTGGGGATTTCCTACTTAAACTTTTAGTTTCTTCTAGATCTATCACTAGCGTAAAAAAAAGAAGCAAGAACAAGATCTTCTTTCTCTGTGTGCACAAGTATCAACATGGCAGGTAATAGGGAAGAACGAACGAGAATAATAGGTGACCTCCCCACTAGCCTTATGAACGTCATCAACGAAAGTTGTGAAACAGCAGACGAAGATGCAATGCCCAATGCCTCCCCTAGGCGAGAAGAGTCACCGCCCCCTCATTGCAGCATCACAAGATCCCTCATTAAAGGAGCCTCCACATCTGTGGGGGAAGAGATGCCCCTAGCTGTAAAAAGCTCCTCGAAGCATGGCTAGCCGTCGTGCTAACTGACGCCCTCAACAAGCCCGCTCAGGATGCGGTTATGGAAAATGCAAGGATTTTCACTGTACAACAGGTGGAGGAGTAGTGCGACCAACTCCATCTACCTCCAACGACAGGTATCACTCACAATGCCAATGATAATGCAGGTGATAACGCTCTTGCAACCATTTTGAAAAAGATGGAGGAAATGGAGAACGAGAATAAGGCGCTCCGAAATCAATTGAAAGAACACCAAGAAAGGGTCGATAAAATACCAGGCGCCCCAAAACTGTTATCGAAAAGAGACGCCGGCCGGTTCATCGAGCAGCCATACAGTGATGATGTAGCCCCTCATGTCATACCGAAAACATTCAAAGTGCTACCATACCTAAGAATATACGATAGCACGACTGACCCTAAAGATCATGTGACTCACTACGTCACCTCCGTGAAAGGCAATGATCTTGCTAAAGAACAAGTATTCTCCATTTTGTTGAAGAAATTAGGTGAAACCCTCACAGGAGGAGATTTGACATGGTATTCACAACTGTCTGCACATTCCATTGAAACTTTTGAAGAGATGGCCGATAAGTTCGTAACGGTCCATGATGGGGCCAAGAAAGCCGAGGCAAGAGTGAACGACATATTTTCTATTAAACAGTCTCCTGGAGAGGGACTGAGGGACTTCCTTGCTCGTTTCAACCGAGTAAGGATGACCCTGCCAAACATGTCAGAAGGGATGACTGTCGCAACCTTCCAGAACGGGCTGAGCAGGGATGATTCAAGGGCGACTAAAAAGCTATTGAGTCGAGTGATGAAGTATCCCGCAATCACTTAGGATACAATACACAACGCATATTGTGACGAGGTCCGAGTAGACGAGGATGACCTCAATGGACCAACTCATTGACTGACCCCGGTACAGGCCGAATCCAGAAAAGATTGAAGAAATGTTACAATAAGGGACCTCGCAACTCCGCAACCCGACAAGGAGCGACATCAACCATATGTCAGAGCGGTTGTTGTCCTCTTCTCCCTCCACGAAGAAGGCCCACCCAGATCAAGGACAGGGACTCACCGAAATGAAAGAGGTATGCCTCCTTTATTATCTTCTCATAACTTTTGTGTGTCACCTACAAAAATAGTCTATGCCTTGGAGAAACTCGGACCAAAGGTGAAATGGCCACAAAATATGAGGTCAAACCCGAGTACTAGAAAATCGGATGCCCTTTGCGAGTTCCATCAAGAACAAGGGAACAAAACCGAAGATTGTATCGCCCTAAGATAGGAGGTTGTAAACATGTTATGACCGGGACACCTCAAAGAGTTGCTGAGCAATCGGAAAAGGACCAACTTTGCTAGAGGACGTGAACAATATCAAGGACCATTGAAACCGCCCTCACCAACCCGCACTGTCCACATGATTATCAGTAGCAGCGACGATGCTTTCATCAACAACATGAAGTTCGCCACTACCCACAAGCTCAAACATTCAATCACCGGTGAATGGTATGACAAACTCGAAGAAAGTATCATCTTCGATAAATCGGATATCAATGGTTTGGTTTTTCCTCACTATGATGCCCTTGTTATTACTTTACGAATTCTAGATAATGATGTGAGATGCATTATGGTAGACGATGGGAGCGGCACGTGCATTATCGACGCTCGAGTACTTGCACAAATGAAACTCGAGGATAAGATAGGATCGTGTTGCATCACACTAACTGGTTTTAATAATGCAGTCGAGCGGACATCTGGCGAAATCACACTCCTTGTTATGGCATGTGGCGTTACTCTGGAAACCACATTCCACATCATGGACCAATACACACCATACAACGCCATAATATGGCAACAATGGATACACACCATGAGGGCCATGCCCTCCAGCTTATACCAGGTCATAAAACTCCCAACTCCATGGGGAATATTCAGCATATGGGGAGGGGGGAACAACGCATATCCCGAGAATGCGATTGCATCTCCCTTGACTGCACGGTCACTCAACAGACGAAGGATAAAGAAAAAGAGGCATAACAATCAATAGGGTCGAGGTTGATATGTGACAATAGTGAAGACGTCATCAGAGATCCTGATATGGTCGAAGCTGCAGAATCGACCATAGAAGACCTTGATCATTCAATTAGACACCAACGATCATAGCAAGAAAGCTTACATCGGCTGCAAACTTCAGGAAGGAGGTAAATTTCGTCAACTCTTAACTACTAACGCAGATTTGTTTGCTTTTAGTCACGCCGACTTGCGGGGTATCCCAAAGAAAATCTCCATGCACAAGCTAAATGTCGACCCATTCCAACCCCCCCCCAGTGAGGTAGGACAGGTGTAAGTTCAACTCCGCAATTAATGACGCGGTATGGGAAGAAGTGGAAAAACTATTAGAAAATGGCTCCATCAAGGAGTCGAAGTACCCCCAGTAGGTTGCCAACATGGTAAGGGTGAAAAAGAAGAATGGGAAATGGCGAATGTGCGTAGATTTCACAGATTTGAACAAAGCATGCCCCAAGGATTCGTTTTTATTACCCCATATCAACTAACTCTGAGACGCAACGACCGGGCATGAATTACTAAGCTTCTTGGATGCTTATTCAGGCTATAATGAAATCCTCATTGTTGATACCCAATTTTTCCTATATATATTTTTATATACATATATACCTTCAAAATAGCACGCACATATATGCATATATAAGTATGCACAACGTTTTTATATTTTTCCTATATTTTTAAAGGCTATAAATTGATTTATTTCTTCCCCTTTTACTTATACAATTTCCAATAATTATCCCTTAAATTAGTTGTTGTGGAAATTTAGCCATCTAAATCCTATATTTATGCCAAATAGTGCTTAAATATTTTCTGTGCATTTTTATAATTGCATTTATATTTTTAAAGCCAATTTGCATATAATTGCAATATTAGCCATATTAATGTATAATTACATTTATATACATAAAATGATCTTCTATATTTTTAAAATATTAAATATCTATTTTAAATTATTTTAGTGCACGAAATTATTTTTTATAAATCATTATTATTTATTATAAATTATATAGGGTTAAATTGGCTATTTAAAATTTAGCTTGTATTTCAATTTTAGCCTCAATTCAACCCAATACCCCAGCCCAATTTTAGATCTACTTACAAGACCCAGGCCCTAAATACACCTACCCAACCCAAAACTCATCAGATCATCGTCGTTGATCTGAAAGATCAACGGCCCATATTTGTTCTTTCCTTTTTTATTCCAAACGACCCCCCAACCCTAACCATTTCGCCACATCCGCCGCCCTAAAATCCTCTCTGCCCTCAAAACACTCTCAACGTAACCCTAATCTTCAACCGCCGACCTCTCAACTTTGGTGACCTCTCATTGACTCTTAAGCATCCAATGTCCTCTCTCATATCATGCTTGCCTTCTCTAAGGTCTTCAAAGGCCCAGAGCCATGTCGACTTGCATCTAGGGCTCATTTCCTACCCGTTCTTGGCTATTCAAGTGTGATTTCAAGCAAAATCATTCTATATTTGCTACGTTCCTTGGATTTCTGGACAGGTTTCTTCATCTCTATATGGGTTCTTTCGAAACCCTAATTTCTTTTTTATACCTCCTAGATCTATATAGATCTAGGTCGATTTGAGTTTGTTTCTTGAATGTTTTACACTATCCTCGAGGTTCTTTCAAGAATCATGTGATTTCAAGTGTTTTCGTCTTCTTCTAAAACTAGGGTTTTCGGAACTTCTTTTTTAAAACCTTGTTTAACCGATTCTTTGTGTTTAAACTTTTATTTCTTGCATATCTTGACTGATTCTATGAGTTTACTATATCTTTAACTTGTCTATGTTGAAAGCCCTAATTTTTAGGGGTTCTTCGTTTGGTTCTGTGTATCAACATGACTGACCGGTTCTCGTTTTTGAGTTTCTGTGATTTCTCGTGACTATCTTGCCTTGATATGTTTCTATTGAGTTTCTTAGCCTAAATTTACACTGATTCTATATGCTTGTGTCCATCTTGACTGTTCAAGACTTGTCTCTTTCTCATTGAATTAGTATTGTTTAACTTTCATGCTTGCTATAGTTGTATGTCGACTCTTGACTATCCATGTCAAACTTTATTTATATGTTAAACGCTAAGTCTGTTCACGACTCTCTCTTTGACTAATTCTGAATTCCTTATTTCTTGGTTTGATTCAAAAACTTTCCTTTAAACCTTCGATTCTTTCTGTTTAAACTTGGCTTATTTGCTTATTCATGGAAACCTATGTTATTTTCCTCAAATCAGTGTTATTTTGAGTCCTTGATTCACTGATTTGCTATGGTAATACATATATGTTGATTCTCGATTATTTCCATATTTTGCAACCTTATTTAGTTTTCTTACCTTATTTGATTAACCGTGTTATTTACTGATTCTTCACTAACTGTTTCCTTAATTGAACCCTTGTGTATTTACCCCTAATTGTCTACTCTTTACCTAAGTCTTACTTGATTTTCTTTCCTTAAATATGTCATGCTCTTTACCGTTAGTTAATTACCACTTAATTAAGGGAAGACTTGCTGATTTTGTGCCTGACTGATTCTGTGGCTTCGTTAATTGTTGAGGACTGATTTCCTTTACCTTATTTTACTCTGCTCTCAACTACTATATATACTCTCCTCTATTCTCACTTCCAGACACGAACACTAGTTCAATAATTCTCTCTTACACTTAAAATCTCTCTACTCTTTCTTGTTACTTGCTACTTTTATTGAACTAGCCGGCTGTAAGCCAAGGCTAGTATTTGCACTATACCTTCTCTATACTCTGTGTTTGCTCTCCTTAATTGGTATGTCCTAATTCAATTTCAAGTCCAAAACCCTATGTGTTCTGTTATTGCTTTTATTTATTTATTTCCAGTCTTGTTCCTACTTACTATTTGGCTGTTCAATGTGTAACTAGCATGTCTAAATCATTATTTCACCTAGTATGCCTAAACTACATTGCTTAATCACTAGCATGTATGAATTCTGTCCTGTTTAACTTGTGATTAGTATGTCTAAGGATCTGCCTATTACTTTATCCATCATGCCTCAACCTGAGTTGTCCTATGTATGTAGGGATGTTTTGATCAATCTGTTTACTTAGGTTTTGGTTTAATCTGTTATGCTAAGTTGCTTAATATCTCTAGGTAACTCTGTTTCTATGTTTAATTTTTCCAAGTGTAATATGTTTCCACATGGTTGTTCTGTGATTCATGCTCTATGTCTCTACTTCCAGTTGTATGACTAATTCCTTAATCCTATAAAACTTTAGAAAAGCTTTTGTGCTCCTGTTGTTATGTGCTTCATTATGACATTGATGTGTTCTTTATGTCCCCAATTCCCACTACCCCTATGTGAATTCTATTGTTAAGAGATGTTGGACATGTCTATCCTGTAGCTAGCCTGTTTGCTTGTTGATTTTCTTTTAAAATGTTTACATTATTTTCAAACTGTTTTACTACTGATTAGTCCTTATTTTCAGAAAACTTCTTTACTTATTGAATCAATCCAGTACTATTCATGTCAAAACCTTTTCAAAACTATGTTAAGCACCCCACTCTACTCCTAGGTCTTTAAGTTCTGCCCCTCTAGTATGTGACTGTCTTGGGAAACCTATGAGATCCCTCTAAACTTTGATGCACTGGAGATGGCTCTTTCACACTACAATTACTCAGTTTTGGTTATAAAGTCTAGGTTTGAGCACTTTCCGGAATCCTTGAGATCCTTAGGGAACTCTGACGCACCTAGACAATGATATTGTCTATGGAATTTGGCATCTGAGGCTATTGGAAGTTTGGGAAATCACTTGGGCATACTTCAGGCTCCCTATAGTGTAATTTCTTCTTTTTCTTTTATCTATTTATGTAATTTATTCACCTGGTTTGTAACAAGTATTTGTAAACGAATATTGAGGTGATTAGTGAAAATGGGCGGGTAGTTACATATTTGTGGGGTAGTATTGGTAGAAACCAAGCCTATAGGATCATATTAATATACTTGTTATGTTTGTCTTACCATGCTAGAAATCATGCCTATAGGGGTTAAGTGGTTTCAATTATAGAAATCATGTCTATAGGTTTAAAAATCAACTCTTTAAGAAGATACAATACTTATAGAATGTGAATTGATTCAGTTTCTATTACAACGGGTATTTACATTTGTTTTCATTAGATATCATGCCTATAAGTTTCTAACATTAGTTCTTAACAATTAGATACCATGCCTATAGGAATTAAAAAATCAGAAATTCTACCTATAGAATAAAAATCAATAAGTCAGTTTAATTCATGTTAGTTTACTTCAAAACTGGCCTAATCAATAATTTGTTTTCCTTAAATAAATTCTTTCAAATACTGCCTTCACTGTCACTAGACAACATGCCTATAGGAACTCAAGAGTCCGTTCTAAAAAATGGTCACTACTTTACTATATCAACGTAGTTATCATGCTCTTAGGACATCACTGTTCTGCGTTTAGGCAAGCCTATAGGGCGATTTTAAATTCTGCAACTCTGAAACTCTTTTTGCTGCTTAAAGCTGTTCAGATTTAACAGGCTTAAAATCAGTAGGCAAACTGATAGGGCCATTACTTCTGAGTTTATAAAATAAACTAAAACTGAGCCTCTTATTTGCTCTTTTCTGCTTTTAGTCGCTAAGAGTCCTATGTGTTCTTGCTTGTTGCCTTAGTATTTTCTTCTTTAATCCTTAAGAGTCTGTCTAAAACTGCCTATAGGTAGAGGTCCTAATTTCCTCCAGGACCATTAAGAAGGGACGAGTAACAGCACGCAGTAGAGATTGCTAACCAACACTCACTTTAATAACCGCTAAGGGGTGGGAAGGGTAGATATAGGATATGATGACTACACTCTAATGTCACGTGTAGCCCCTCATTGAGGAGTGTTTACCGGACATTGTGTAGGGTGATCTTATAGGCTAACCAACCTAGGACCCTTCCTTTCCCAAATTCCTTTTGTTTAAAACTTTGTTTTTATATGTACACAACTCGTTCAAATCCTTTGTCTTATTATGTACAACGTGCTTTATCAGCAATTATTTGTTTCAAGTACTTATTAGTTAAAGGACTGATTCATAAATATAAGTTCGGTCGGGACCCACCGTTCTAGATCAAGAGAGGTGTCTAACACCTTCCCCTCAAGGTTATTTCGAGCCCTTACCCTAAATCTCTGGTAATGCAAACCAATCCAAGAGTTAATTGCTCTAGGTGCCCTAACGCACCTTAATTCGTTAGGTGGTGACTCTTCAAATACCCAATTCCCAAAAGGAAATGAGTTATTACCCCCCATAAATGTCGAAACCCGGACCTTTTCTTCCCCGTAAAAAAGAAAGGAAAGGAAAAAGGGGGCGCAGCAGCATGACGACTCTGCTGGGGATACATTTAGGCTCTTACCATAACGAACTTATTCTTATGAATTAGTCCAAGCATGCTTTATCGCGTACCCTTTCCCTTTGTTTTAATTTAACTGTTTGTTTTCTTTTAAGCATTTATGATTCTTTATCCCTGAAACTGACTTGTCTTTTTGTCTCTTTTTCCTGTAACTGTCTTTCAATTATTTAAAAACCGTATTTATTTTTTCTACGTGCAAATACCTGACTACATGTTGTTAATTGTTGCATAAATCATGCTCCATATCATATTCCACTTGTGCGTATCAAATTCTATATCAACGCTTAAGGAGTGGTTGCGCTCTTCCTATTTATTACCCTTAAATTCGAAAAGGCTTCTTTGCAGTAAAACCAGTCGATCAGCGGTGCAGTCGACGATTCCATGCCTTCCCCCCCCCCCCAAGTTGTCCGCTTGAGGGTACCAATCTAAAACCCCATAGTAGCCTTATTCTGGTCAAAATTGTGCATGAATCATGGTCAAACCTAGTCGGATCAATATGTTGTCCACATAATGATCCTTTAAGATAAGCCTCATCCAAAGGTCCATCGGGTTTTCCATAATCCCAACGGACACAACCATGTTCTGTGCATTAATTTGGAGAACTAAATGCTGATATGCTGACCGTAAATGTATAAATAGTCGAGTCTGGAGGGGGTAAGGCCTAACCCTTTTGTTTTGCAGAAAATGAGGAACGAGGTCCCCAGCTTTGGTATGGTTAGCACACCCTCACTCTTACTAGACTAGTGGAGGAATTTTCCATCAAATGACCAAATCAATGAATGAAAAGAGAGTGCTGCCAAATCTAGCGAGAAGCTGGAATATCTAGAATACAACCTGTTGGAATTGGAAGGAAAAGTGAGCAAGAGAGTCACCAACTGCCAGAACGCTGGGGGAAATGAAGGAGAACATTTGGCAAAGGCATTTTTACTGGTGAACCTACGCGAACTGGAGGATTTAATCAACGAGAGCATTCAACCTGAGGAAGGCCCTTCCGAGACTAAATAGATTAGGTTTACTCGCTTTCCAAATGTAATAAGGCCAAGTGCCAGTAGTGACTTATTTTATAGTCATTTTGGGATTCGTCTATTTTTATATTATGAAATGAAGCATTTATTGGCGTTTAAAGTTCTCCAAATTTATTTGTCACTAGGCCTACCTCGGGCACACCGAGGTTCCCAAATTAAGACGTGAATTTACATTTTTGCAATATGTGTGTAAATACTGAAAACATTTCATGATCCTCACTAACTTGTTACCTTTTTTGTTTTTCCTTATTTTTGATTATTCCCATCCCCTTAGGTTGGTTCACTCATACTGGCCTCATCATCGTATCATACCGGATCTAGAGGCCCTCCACCTCCTCCTCCTCCAAGCAACACAAAAGGCAGAGGAAAAGCAAAAAATGGACGACTTAAGTGGTATCCGAAAGGAGAATATTGAGAACGCAGAAACCTCAGATGGCCATAGTACTCCGGCCCCAAATGATCTGGTCTTGAGACTGGAACAAAAGATACTTTAATTGCAAGGAGAACTTGAGCAGGTTCGCAACTTGGCATACTTGTCACTCACCCTCAATGTCCCCGACATCCACCAACGAAACATAAAGAACCCAGCACCTCCTCAGAACACACAAAACCAAAATCATCCTGCGCCTAATCGATACAAAACTCCACCCCAAAATCTCAATCGACTGCCAATTCTAACTCTGCCACAACATCACCATCAACTAATTTAGTACCCACCAACCACCACTTACCACACTCCCCAAAACACACCACAACCCATTCTCGATCCCCAAAACTCCACCAATGACCATCATTACACCCAAATCCCTGACACCCATCAAAGCAACCCTATATATGTGGAAACTGTACCTCACTCTACCCAACTAATATCCTATACACCGGAATCATCGGAGAAGGATCTTCTCATTAAAAACATAGTCGAAGAACTCAAGAAGTTAACAAGCCGAGTTCAAAGTGTTGAAGGCGACAGAGGAATAGATGGTTTAAACTATGAAGACCTATTCATACATTCAGATGTGGAACTTCCTGAGGGGTACAAACCTCCCAAGTTTGAGATGTTCGACAGCACAAGTGATCCCATGGCTCATCTAAGGACCTATTGTGACAAGCTTGTCGGGGTCGGGAAAGATGAAAAGATCCGGATGAAGCTCTTTATGAGGAGTCTTACTGGGGATGCTTTGTCTTGGTATATCAGCCAAGATCCCAAGAAATGGTCCAATAGAGAACGTACCAGATGTTTTCTACATTCAGAATCTTAAGAAAAAACCTACTGAGACTTTCCGTGAGTATGCTACTCATTGGAGATCAGAAGCGGCCAAGGTCAAGCCCTCTTTGGACGAAGAACATATGAATAAATTCTTTGTCAGAGCACAGGATCCGCAATATTATGAGAGGTTGATGGTTATCGAAAATCACAAATTCTCTGACATCATCAAACTTGGAGAAATAATCAAAGAAGGAATCGAGAGCGGGATGGTAACAAACTTTGAGGCATTGCAAGCCACAAATAATGCACTACAATCAGGTGGCATATCGAAGAAGAGAGATGTTGGGGCAATAATGGTGGCCCAAGGTCCAAAATCTCCCCTTGTCTATCAAACACCTCCACCAACATATCAAACACTTCCGCCCACATATCAAACACTTCCACCCACATATCAAACAACTCTGCCTACATACCAAGCATCACCGCCTACATATCAACCCTCGTCTCCCAGATACTCTCAAACAGCCACTGTCTATCACACCTATAACTCCCAACCAGCCCATTTCCAATCACCTCCAACTCGCCAAAACTTTACAAGACCAAGACCCAACTTCGACCGCAAACCACCCAGACAATACACCACAATTGCTGAGCCCATTGACTAATTGTATGAAAGGTTGAAAACCATGGGTTACGTCACTCATGTTCCCGCTGTGGTATTAGACCATCCCAATAGGTCAATCCAAACAAAACTTGTGTGTACCATTCCGGTATAAAGGGGCACACCACGGCTGAGTGCCGAACATTAAAGGATAAAATCCAGACGTTAATTGACAATAAGGTCATACAGGCGAAGGAAGCCGCACCTAATGTCGACAACAATCCCCTCCCTGATCATAGAGATGATGGTGTACACGGGATAGAGACAAATGAAGAATGGGACCCTGAGGGGTCGATTAGGCTTATTCGAGAAGGCGATGACTTTAAAGTTGTAGTCACACTTACTCCTATTGTGGTATAGTCTCAGACACCAATCAAGGTTGAGGTAACTGCATCAGTTCCATTTGAGGTGGAGGTAGCTCCGCCTGTAGCCACCCCCTCTCCATTTGAAGTAGAAGTGGTCACACCTTTCACCATGACAGTATCAACCACACCCCCATTCAACTCAAAAGCACTACCCTGGGATTATGTTGTCGAGGCTCGGCAAAAAGGGAAGGCCAAGGTAGAGGAATCAGACGTCGTACAAGGAATGACTAGATTTGGAAGAGTCTATACACCGGAACATTTGGGAGGATCAAGTAAGGATGCCACTACTAGGCAACCTATCATTAAGACCAGGCCAGATGACCTGTGGAGGAAAGTACAGGCAAAAGAGTATTCTGTTATTGACCATCTGAACAAAGTCCTGCTCAGATAACTATTCTGTCACTATTGTAGAATTTAGAGGCACACAAGAATTCTTTGATGAAAGTGTTGAGCGAGGCTTATGTACCCAATAAAATCACTGGCAGAGAAATGACCAACATGGTAGGGCAAGTATTGGAAAGTCATAAGATTATCTTCCACGAAGATGAATTACCACCTGAAGGGCTGAATCACAATTGAGCATTGCATATTATGGTGAAATTTGAAGATAAGTTCATTCTTAGGGTCTTGGTTGATGGATGTTCAAGCCTAAATATTTGTCCATTGGACACCCTGAAAAGGTTGGACAAAGGTTTCTATGAAATACGGTTAGGAAGGATGAATGTGAAAGCTTTCGATGGGTCCTAGAGGGTCACGATCGAGGAAATCAACCTTTGCTTATAGATGGGGCCAACTTGGTTTGACGTTGAATTTCAGGTACTTGACATACCAGCCTCATATAACCTTCTGTTGGTCCGACCATAGATCCATGCCGCTGAGGTCATACCTTCCACACTACATCAAGCTCTAAAATTTGAATGGAATCGTCAGGAGGTGATCATTCACGGAGATGGGAGTAACCCCATTTACACTAGTCAAACCATCCCGGCCATTGGACATAGAAGAAGGCTAAGAGGGGAAACCTATTATCACATTGAACGGGTCAATGCCGTCGAGAAGGATAAGTGGTGGAGTAACAAAATAGAAAGCATACTAGCATGGTCTGGATATGAACTTGGCAAAGGGTTGGGAAAGAACCTCCAAAGTATCACCAAACCAATACAGCTGAAAAATCATGGTACCACCTTTGAACTTGGATATCAGTACACATGGAAAAAGTATAGAAATTGGTCGCCTCCATGGCGTGGACCGTACTACCCTCTCGAGCAACCAATGTCGTATTTGGAACAAGCTTTTCACCAAGCTGATACGATATAGGGGACTGCAGAAGAGGAAGCACTAGCCGGGTTAAAGACTTTGTTCTTGGAGGATGAGGATATGGGCTACAGTGCCATAATTGAGGATGAGGAAGAAGAAGGCCTCACTATTTAGACCATGAAAAAGGGAGTTATTCTCAGGAACTGGACTGCCACACCGTCCCGAGCCTGCCGAGTCCCTGGGTAGCTTGGCACAATTTACTTTTATAGTCATTCTAGGCATTTAAGATTTCCCGTAATTTTGTTTTAAGATTTACTTGTTTCAAACTAAATGCTCGATTTATCGAGCCATACTTTGTATGGATGATTTTTTAGTTTTAGTCAAATGCATTTGCTCTTTATTATTCACTACTATCTTTACACTTTTCCTTTCTACAACGTTATTATTACTTTTCCTGATGAACAAGTGACTGTGACATGTAATGAGGCAACGCAACATAAGAATAGCGATTCAGAGGAAGAAGATGAGATAGTCGAGGAAATTGTTAGGTAGGTTGAAAATTTTGAGAATAAGCCTAAATTCAATCTGGACGAGACCGAGGCGGTAAATTTGGGAGACATCGAGACTGTCAAGGAGACTCGCATCAACATCTACTTGTCACTGACAGAGAAGGAAGAGTACATTCGATTCCTAAAAGAGTATGAGGATATTTTCACATGGTCATATGATGGCATGACTGGCTTGAGCACATCTATAGTGGCTCACAAGTTGCCTGCTAATCCCATGTGCCCGCTAGTCAAGCAAAAACTCCAAAAGTTCAAACCAGACATAAGCCTGAAAATCAAGGAGGAAGTTACCAAGCAGATCAAAGCCAAAGTTCTCAGAGTGGTTGAGTACCCAACCTGGTTAGCTAACATTGTGCCAGTTCCGAAGAAGGATGGGAAGGTCCGAGTATGTGTTGACTATCGGGATTTAAATAGAGCAAGTCCCAAGGATGACTTCCCACTGCCAAATATATGCATCCTGATCGATAATTGCGCCAAGCATAAACTCCAATCCTTTGTAGATTGCTTCACGAGTTATCACCAGATTTGGATGGATGAAGAAGATGCAGAGAAGACAGCTTTCATCACACCGTGGGGTGTATACTATTACAAGATGATGCCATTCGGTCCGAAAAATGTTGGGGCCACTTACATGAGAGCCATGACAACCATCTTCTATGATATGATACACAAGGAAATAGAGGTGTATGTGGACGATGTCATTATCAAATCCAAGAGGGTCGCAGTTCACATAGTAGACTTGAGGAAGTTCTTTGATAGACTGAGGAGGTACAACTTGAAACTGAACCCCAAAAAGTGTGCATTCGGGGTTCCCATAGGAAAGTTATAGGGATTCATCGTCAGTCGTCGAGGGATCGACCTGGATCCATCTAAAGTCAAGGCTATTCCAGAGTTACCACCGCCTAAGAGAAAAAAGGATGTGATGAGCTTTCTGGGACGTCTCAACTACATCAGTCGCTTCATAGCACAATCCACAGTCATATGTGAACCCATCTTCAAGATGCTAAGAAAAGATGCCGAAACAAGCTGGACCGAGGATTATCAGAAATATTTTGACAAAATCAAGGAGTACCTATCCACACCGCCAATGCTAGTCCCATCAGAGCCAGGGCGGCTTTTGCTACTTTATCTATCTGTATTAGATGGAGCCTTCGAATGTGTTTTGGGACAACATGACAAGACAGGGAGAAAGGAGCAAGCCATATACTACCTGAGTAAGAAATTCACACCTTATGAAGCACGATACTCTCTGCTGGAATGCACTTGCTGTGCTTTGACCTAGACAGCTTAGAAATTGAGGCATTACTTTTGTGCCTACACTACATACCTTATATCTAGGATGGACCCTCTAAAGTACATATTTCAGAAGCCCATGCCAACTGGGAAGTTAACCAAATGGAAGATACTACTAAGTGAGTTCGATATTATCTACGTAACTCAAAAGGCGGTCAAGGTACAAGCATTGGCAGATCACCTTGCTGAAAATCCGGTATAAGGAGCATACAAACCCTTGAAAACATATTTTCTTGATTAAGAAGTGTCATTCGTAGGAGAAGACATTACCGAAGCATATGACGGTTGGAGGATGTTCTTCGATGGAGCTGCAAATCTCAAAGGAGTAGGCATTAGGGCAGTTTTGGTATCAGAAACGGGTCAGCATTATCCGATATCTGCTAAACTCAGATTTCCCCTCACCAACAACATGGCAGAATACGAAGCTTGCATACTAGGACTCAACGTGGTGACATGAACATTCAGGAGCTGCTGGTGATCGGTGATTCAGATTTGCTTGTGCACCAGGTACAAAGAGAATGGGCCACCAAAAATTCCAAGATATTGCCATATCGAGGTTCACGAAGATAGAATTCCAACATCTACCCAGAATTAAAAATGAGTTTGCCGATGCACTGGCCACTTTGTCATCCATGATACAACATCCAGATAAGAATTATATTGATCCCATTCCGGTAAAGATTCATAATCAGCCGGCATATTATGCTCATGTTGAAGAAGAAACGGATGAAAAGCCTTGGTTCCATGATATCAAGGAGTACTTATCGAAAGGAGAATACCGGGAGCATGTATATCACATTCAGAAATGCACGCTTCAGAGATTGTCCAATCACTTCTTCCACAACGGAGGGAACTTGTACAGAAGAACTCCTGGTTTGGGTTTACTAAGATATGTCGACGCAAAGGAAGCTTCTAAGCTACTTAAGGATGTACATGCCAGGACATGTGGCCTGCACATGAATGGTCTCGTCTTGGCTAAGAAGATACTTAGGGTCGGTTACTTTTGGATGACCATGGAAACAGATTGCATTCGATACGTCCGCAAATGCTTTCAATGTCAAGTGCATGCCAATATGATAAAAGTGCCGCCAAATGAGCTCAATGCAACAAGCTCACCTTGGCCATTCGCCACTTGGGGAATGGATATTATTGGTCTGATTGAGCTCACCTCTTCAAATGAACACAGGTTTATTCTGGTATCCATTGATTACTTCACAAAATGGGTGGAAGCTGCATCTTACAAAGCTATAACCAAGAAAGTCATCGCAGATTTTGTCAAGGATCGAATTGTTTGCCGATTCGGAGTCCCCGAGTCCATTGTTACTGATAATGCCGCCAACCTCAAAATGATTCGATGAAAGCTATGTGTGAAACTTTCAAAATCAAGCACAAGAATTCCACAGCCTATAGACTGCAGATGAATGTAGCCGTAGAAGCCGCCAACAAAAATATCAAGAAGATACTAAGCAAAATGGTAGAGAACCACAAACAATGGCATGAGAAGTTACCTTTCACTTTATTGGGATACCGCACCACGGTTCGCACATCAACCGGGACAACTCCATATATGCTGGTTTATGGTACCGAGGTTGTCATCCTAGCCGAAATAGAAATTCCTTCTTTGAGAGTCATACAGGAAGCTGAACTCAGCGATGCAGAGTGGATAAGGAGTCACTATGAACAATCAGACATCATCGATAGAAAGAGGAAGAACGCAGTGTGTCACGGCCAACTTTATCAGAATAGAATGTCTAGATCTTTCAACAAATGGGTAAAACCTAGACAGTTCACACCAGGGCGGCTGGTATTAAAGAAAATCTTCTCACATCAAGATGAAGCCAAAGGGAAATTCTCTCCCAACTAGAAAGGTCCGTACATGGGTCACAGGGTACTAACAAGAGGAGCACTCATACTCGCAGAAATGGATGGAGAAATCTGGCCAAAACCAATCAATTCAGATGCAGTCAAGAGATACTATTCTTAGAGTATTTACATTTTCTCTTCTGATGTAATTGAACTATGCTTGGCCTGATTCCCATTTAAGAGGGGATACGTAGGCAGTCTTATGGGTTCGATTATATCATAATAAAATTTTCATTTCCCCCTAAGTTCAGAAACTAGGGCAGAATTTTGAGGAGGACCCTCAAAATTCCAATATAAGAGAGCTGCAATGCCTTTGAGATATGTTATAGTCACTGGTTCATCTAAAATTACCTAACGTGTCAACATATTTCTAAATAACTCTATTATTTTTTTATCAATAATTGCATATGTTTTAAAAACTCTATTTCCGTAACAGTCAGGTGTCACCCAAGGGAACTCGAAAGGCTTTCAGAACGGAGCAAAGCAAAGTCAGCCGACAGAAGTACGAACCAACCTCCCCCTCCCCACAAAACTTACAATTTTTCTTTGAATGCAGGCACATCCGATAATGTGACAAGATCACTATCAATCAAGCCATCAGACACCGAATATATCTCCAGCTAATACATATACTACTCTTATTTGCTATATGTTATTTGCATGAAGCTAATCTTTGCCTCCATACTTGCATAAGGCTAATCCCTGCCTCCATACCTACATGAGGCTAATCTCTACCTCCATACTTGCATGAGGTTAATCCCTGCCTCCATATTTGCATGAGGCTAATCCTTGCCTCCATACTTGCATGAGGTTAATCCTTGCCTCCCTACTTGCATGAGGCTAATCCTTGCCTCCCTACTTGTGTGAGGCTAATCCTTGCCTCCATACTTGCATGAGGCTAATCCCTGTCTCCATAATTGCATAAGGCTAATCCTTGCCTCCATATTTGCATGAGGCTAATCCCTGCCTTCATACTTGCATGAGGCTAATCCCTACCTCCCTATCTGCATGAGGCTAATCCTTGCCTCCATACCTGCATGAGGCTAATCCCTGCCTCCCAATTTGCATGAGACTAATCCTTGCCTCCATACCCGCATGAGGCTAATCCCTGCCTCCATACCTACATGAGGCTAATCCCTGCCCCCAATTTGCATGAGGCTAACCCTTGCCTCCATACCTGCATGAGGCTAATCATTGCCTCCACATTCACATGGGACTAAGCACTATCCCTTTTCGCACACATATTACTCTATTTTACTATCTATTTGTTTTTCAATCGGGCTAAGCTTTGTCCTCCATTTTACAAGACTAAGCCTTGTCTTATCATTACTACATATTATGGGCTGAAATATCGCCAATCTATTTTAAGGCATCATAGTCTAAAGGCATCATCCTCATAGCTGGAAGACACCATGCCATGACCTAAGGATCTCTCTCAAACTTGCATATCATTATTCAAAGGCTTCATGGTTTGGAGGCACCATTTTTATGGCCCAAGAACATCATTTCATTGCCCGCGAATCCCTCACTAAACAATTCATGGACCAGGACGTCTTGGTCCAAGGACGTCATCTTTAACCGTCCAAAGACAACCTTCATGGTCCAAAGGGAATCTACATCATGTTTTAAATTTTCGCAAATACATGTTTGTAGCATCTTTTATCTACAGGTAACCAGTAAGCAACTGCTATCCTAGCATGAGCGATCAAGCTCCAGTTCCTTCAACTGTCCCGAACATTAACCGCTCACCATAGCCGCTTCGGCACCTCGTGTGCGTTCTTGCAATCATTCCAAAGCATCCCGCCGATCAAAATTGGCCATCATTTCTTTATACGAAAACTCTTTCATCCTTCCCGAGTAAAGAGGGGCAGCTGTTGATACTCAATTTTTCCCTATATATATTTTTGTATACATATATACCTTCAAAATAGCACATATATGCATATATAAGCATGAACAAGGTTTTTATAATTTTTTCTATATTTTTAAAGGCTTTAAATTGATTTATTTCTTCTCCTTTTACTTATAAACTTTCCAATAATTATCCCTCAAATTAGTTGTTGTGGCAATTTAGCCATCTAAATCCAAAATAGTGCTTAAATATTTTTCGTGCATTTTTATAATTGCATTTATATTGTTAAAGCCAATTTGCATATAATTGAAATGTTAGCCCTATTAATGTACAATTATATTTATATACATAAAATGATCTTCTATATTTTTAAAATGTTAAATATCTATTTTAAATCATTTTAGTATACGAAATTATTTTTTAGACATCATCTATTATTTATTATAAATTATATAGGGTTAAATTAGTTATTTAAAACTTAGCCAAATTGTATTTCAATTTTATCCTTAATTCAACCCAATACCCCAGCCCAATTTCAGATCTAATTACCCGACCCAGGCCTTAAATACACCTACCCGACCCAAAACCCATCAGATCATCGCCGTTGATCTGAAAGATCAACGGCCCATATTTGTTCTTTCCCTTTTTATTCCAAAAAACCCCCCAACCCTAACCATTTCTCCACATCTGCCGCCCTAAAATCCTCTCTGCCCTCAAAACACTCTCAACCTAACCCTAATCTTCAACCGCCGACCTCCAATCTCTGGTGACCTCTCATCGACTCTTAAGCCTCCAATGGCTTCTCTCATGCCATGCTTGCCTTCTCTAAGGACTTTAAGGGCCCAAGGCCATGCCGACTTGTATCTAGGGCTCATCTCCTGCCTGTTCTTGGCTATTCCAGTGTGATTTCAAGCAAAATCATTCTATATTTGCTACGATATCCTTGGATTTCTGGACAGCTTTCTTCATCTTTATATGGGTTCTTTCGAAACCCTAATTTCTTTTTAATACCTCCTAGATCTGTGGAGATCTAGGATGATTTGAGTTTGTTTCTTGAATGTTTTACACTATCCTCGAGGTTCTTTACAAGAATCATGTGATTTCAAGTGTTTTCGTCTTCTTCTAAAACTAGGGTTTTCAGAACTTCTTTTTAAAACCTTGTTTAACTGATTCTTTGTGTTTAAACTTCTATTTCTTGCATATCTTGACTGATTCTATGAGTTTACTACATCTTTAACTTGTCTATATTGAAAGCCCTAATTTTTAGGGGTTCTTCGTTTGGTTCTGTGTATCAGCATGACTGACCGGTTCTCGTTTTTGAGTTTCTGTGATTATTCGTTACTATCTTGTCTTGATATGTTTCTACTGAGTTTCTTAGCCTAAATTTACACTGATTCTATATGTTTGTGTCCATCTTGACTGTTCAAGATTTGCCTCTTTCTCATTGAATTAGTATTGTTTAACTTTCATGCTTTCTATAGTTGTATGTCGACTCTTGACTATCCATGTCTAACTTTATTTATATGCTAAACGCTAAGTCTGTTCACAACTCTCTCTTTGACTGATTCTGAATTCCTTATTTCTTGGTTTGATTCGAAAACTTTCCTTTAAACCTTCGATTCTTTCTGTTTAAACTTGGCTTATTTGCTTATTCATGGAAACCTATGTTATTTTCCTCAAATCAGTGTTATTTTGAGTCCTTGATTCACTGATTTTCTATGGTAATACCTATGTGCTGATTCTCGATTATTTCCATACTTTGCAACCTTATTTAGTTTTCTTACCTTATTTGATTAACCGTGTTATTTACTGATTCTTAACTAATTGTTTCCTTAATTGAACCCTTGTGTATTTACCCCTAATTGTCTACTCTGTACCTAAGTCTTACTTGATTTTCTTTCCTTAAATGTGTCATGCTCTTTACCGTTAGTTAATTACAACTTAATTAATGGAAGACTTGCTGATTTTGTGCCTGACTGATTCTGTGGCTTCGTTAATTGTTGAGGACTGATTTCCTTTACCTTATTTTACTCTTCTCTCAACTACTATATATACTCTCCTCTATTCTCACTTCCAGACATGAACACTAGTTCAATAATTCTCTCTTACACTTAAAAGCTCTCTACTCTTTCTTGTAACTTGCTACTTTTACTAGACTAGCTGGTTGTAAGCCAAGGCTAGTTATTGCACTACACCTTCTCTATACTCTGTGTTTGCTCTCCTTAACTGGTATATCCTAATTCAATTTCAAGTTCAAAACCCTATGTGTTCTGTTATTGCTTTTGTTCATTGATTTCCAGTCTTGTTCCTACTCATTATTTGGTTGTTCAATGTGTAACTAACATATCTAAATCATTGTTTCACCTAGCATGCCTAAACTACACTGCTTAATCACTAGCATGTATGAATTCTATCCTATTTAACTTGTGATTAGTACGTCTAAGGATCTGCCTATTGTTTTATCCATCATGCCTCAACCTGAGTTGTCCTATGTATGTCAGCATGTTTTGACCAATCTGTTTACTTAGGTTTTGGTTTAATCTGTTTTGCTAAGTTGCCTAATATCTCTAGGAAACTCTGTTTCTATGTTTAATTTTTCCAAGTGTAATATGTTTCCATATGGTTGTTCTGTGATTCATGCTCTATGTCTCTACTTCTAGTTGTATGACTAATTCCTTAATCCTATAAAACTTTAGAAAAGCTTCTGTGCTCCTGTTGTTATGTGCTTCATTATGACATTGATGTGTTTTGTATGTACCCAATTCCCACTACCCCTGTGTGATTTTTGTTGTTAAGAGATGTTGGACCTGTCTATCATATAGCCAGCCTGTTTGCTCGCTGATTATCTTTTAAAATGTTTACATTGTTTTCAAACTATTTTACTGCTGATCAGTCCTTATTTTCAGAAAACTTCTTTACTTATTGAATCAATCCAGTACTGTTCTTTTTGTCAAAACCTTTTCAAAACTATGTTAAGCACCCCACTCTACTCTTAGGTCCTTAAGTTCTGCCCCTCCAGTGTGTGACTGCCTTGGGATCCCTATGAGATCCCTCTGAACTTTGATGCACTAGAGCTGGCTATTCCACACTGCACTTACTCAATTTTGGTTATAAAGTCTAGGTGTGAGCACTGTCCGGGATCCTTGAGATCCTTAGGGAACTCTGACGCACCTAGACAATGATATTGTCTATGGAATTTGGCATCTGAGGCTATTGGAGATTTGGGAAATCACTTGGGCCTGCTTCAGGCTCCCTATAGTGTAACTTTTTTTTTTCTATTATCTATTTATGTAATTTATTCATCTGGTTTGTAACAAGCATTTGTAAACGAATATTGGGATGATTAGTGAAAAGGGGTGGGTAGTTACATATTTGTGGGGTAGTATGGGTAGAAACCTTGCCTATAGGATCATATTAATATACTTGTTATGTTTGCCTTACCATGCTAGAAACCATACCTGTAGGATCATATTAATATACTTGTTATGTTTGCCTTAACATGCTAGAAATCATGCCTATAGGGGCTAAGTGGTTCCAATAATAGAAATTATGTCTATAGGTTTAAAAATCAACTCCTTAAGTAGATACCATACTTATAGAATGTAATCAAGTTCAGTTTCTATTACAACGGGTATTTACATTTATTTTTATTAGATATCATGCCTTTAAGTTTCTAACATCAGTTCTTAACAATTAGATACCATGCCCATAGGAATTAAAAAATTAGAAATTCTGCCTATATAATAAAAATCAATAAGTCAGTTCAATTCATGTTAGTTTACTTCGAAACTTGCCTAATCAATAGTTTGTTTTCCTTAAATGAATTCTTTCAAATACTGCCTTCACTGCCACTAGACAGCATGCCTATAGGAACTCAAGAGTCCATTCTAAAAACTGTTCACTACTTTACTATATCAACATAGTTATCATGCTCTTAGGACATCACTGTTCTGCGTTTAGGCAAGCCTATAGGGCGATTTTAAATTCTGCAACTCTAAAACTCTTTTTGCTGCTTAAAGCTGTTCAGATTTAACATGCTTAAAATCAGTAGGAAAACTAATAGGACCATTACTTCTAAGTTTATAAAATAAACTGCATATCTTCTATGTTATGATATTCATTTAGACATCATGCCTTAGGAACCTGTTTAATAATATTACCCTTATATGTGTTTGAGTCGTGTTGTTACATGCCTTATCTATGGAGGTAAAACTGAGCCTCTTATTTGCTCCTTTCTGCTTTTATTTTCTAAGTAACTATGTGTTCTTTCTTGTCGCCTTAGTATTTTCTCCTTTAAACCTTAGGGGTCTGTCTAGAACTACCTATAGGTAGAGGTTCTAATTTCCTCCAGGACCACTAAGAAGGGACGAGTAATAACACACAATAGAGATCGCTAACCAATACTCGCTTTAATAACCGCTAAGGGTTGGGAAGGATAGATATGGAATATGATGACTAAGCGCTAATATCATGTGTAGCCCCTCATTGAGGAGTGTTTACCAGACATTGTGTGGGGTCATCCTGTAGACTAACCAATCTAGGACCCCTCCTTTCCCAAATTTCTTTTGTTTAAAACTTTGTTTTTATATGTACACAACTCGTTCAAATCCTTTGTCTTATTATGTACAACGTGCTTTATCTACAATTATTTGTTTCGAGTACTTATTCGTTAAAGGACTAATTCATAAGTATAAGTTCGGTCGGGACCCACCGTTGTGGACCGAGAGGGGTGCCTAACACCTTCCCCTCAAGGTTATTTCGAGCTCTTACCCTAAATCTCTAGTAATGCAAACCAATCCAAGAGTTAATCGCTATAGGTGCCCAAATGCACCTTAATCCATGAGGTGGCGACTCTTCAAATACCCAATTTCCAAAAGGAAATGAGTTATTACCTCCCATAAATGTCGAAACCCGAACCTTTTATTCACCGTAAAAAATGGAGGAAAGGAAAAAGGGGGCGCGATACTCATGGAAGAAGATCAGGAAAAAACCACATTCATCACCCATTAAAGGACGTACTGCTACCGGGTCATGCCCTTCGGGCTGAAAAATGCAGGGATGACTTACTAAAAGTTGGTGAAAAGGATGTTGAAATACCAACTCGACAAAACGATAAAAGTCTATATAGACGTCATGCTAGCCAAGTCCAAAAGGAAAGAATATACATCAATCATTTGAGAGAGACCTTTGACATACTCAGACGATATAGAATGAAACTAAACCCCGAAAAGTGTGCGTTCAGCGTGGCCTTAAGAAACTTTCTAGGTTTCTTGGTATCACAATAAGGAATTGAGGTCAATCTTGATCAAATCAAAACCATCGAGGGAATGCCAGAACACTTGACCACCAAAAACTAGGTTCAGAGGTTAACTGGCTGTATTGCCCCCTTTGAAGATTCATTTCATGATCATCGGATATATAGGTATCACATGTTCTTCGACGTACTCAAGAAGGATAACGACCTCCAATAAACTTTTGAGTGTGCCCAGGCCCTGAAGAAGTTGAAGGCATATTTGTCGTCACCACCATTGCTTTCAAAGTTGGAACCAAGGGAACGTATCATCGTTTACCTCGTTGTATCTGAAGTAGTCGTGAGCGCAGCCCTGGTTCGAGAAAATAAAGGTACGCAGAGTCCCATCTATTACATTAGTAAAACACTAGTCTATACTAAGATGAGGTACCCTCACCTCAAAAAATTAGCTTTGGCCTTAGTCATAGCTTAGCGAAAGCTTATGTCGTATTTCTAGTACCATCCCATCTCTATCGTCACGATTCCCCCCGCCCTCCCCTGAGGACCATTTTACATAAACCCGAGATATCGGGAAGGTTGGCCAAATGGGCCATCGAACTGAGCGAGCACGATATCACATATCATCTGCGAACAGCGATAAAGTCACAAGTCCTCGCTGACTTCGTCGCCGAATTCAGCGCAAAAGTAATTCCTGAAGTCGAAAGAGAAGTCGTCCACGCTTCTCCCCAAATGCAGGATCTCTGGGTCCTGTACACTGACAGTACATCTAACACGTCAGGGTCCGGACTGGGACTCGTACTCGAAGTTCCTATAGGCGAAGTAATTCACCGGTCCATAAGGTGCCCGATGACTAACAACGGGCTGATTTTGAGGCCATAATTTCAGGTTTGAAACTAACACTCAAATACGGGGCAAGACGGTTAAAACTACGTTGTAATTCCCAACTCGTAGTCAACCAAGTCAGAGGGACTTACCAAATCAAAGAACAAAGGTTGCAAAAATACCAAACTAAAATCTGTAAGCTACTGCCCGAGTTCGACGAATATCAACTGGACCGAATTCCCCGGGCATAAAACGCCGAGGTGGATGGTCTCGCTAAACTGGCCGTAGCCACTAAAAACATCGCAACTGAAGACAAGAACGTAATCCACCTTCTCAACTCATCACTTAATCAAATCGAGGTAAGGACAATAAGCTTAACTTGGGACTGGGACAATCGTATTATTACATATTTGTAGGAAGACACACTCCCAGATGATAAAAAGAAGCCAAGAAACTGAGAATGAAAGCGGCCAAGTACAGTATTGTTCAAACAACCTATATGAAAGGACCTACGACGACCCTCTAGCAAAATTCCTAGGCCCAAATCAGATGCGACTCGTCCTTAAAGAGGTCCACCAGGGCCATTGTGGAGCTCACTCCGGCAATCGGGCTCTAGTCATATGCCTTATACGGGCAGGATACTACTAGCCCACCATGAAAAAAGAGGTTGCACACTTCGTGAAAAAATGCAAGCAATGCCAAAAGTATGCTCTGATGATTCATCAATCAGGCTAACACCTCCACTCGGTCACCTCACCTTGGTAGTTCATCAAATGGGGAATGGATATCGTAGGCCCTCTCCCGGCTAGGCGAGGTAATGTATAGTTCCTTTTGGTTTTAACTGACTATTTTTCTGAATAGGTGGAAGCAAGAGCTTTCGCCCAAATACGTGAACAAGAAGTGATCACCTTTATATAGAGGAACATCATATGCTAGTTCGGTCTTCCCAAATAGATTAGCTGCGACAACGGACCCTAGTTTATGGGGAAGAAAACCGCCGAGTTCTTTGAGAAATGGCATATCAAAAGAATACTCTTGACGCTATATCACCCCGCGGGTAACAAGTCGATATTGAACATCATGAAGAAAAAGCTTGAAGATGCCAAGGGACTGTGGCCAGAATTTTTGCCAGAAGTACCGTGGGCCCATCTAACAATGCCAAAGACGAGCACATGAGAGATGCCCTACTCTTTGATCTATGGGACTAATGAAGTAATACCAGTCGAGGTTGGAGAGCCCAGCCTAAGGAACTTGATTGCTTCCTACTCCGCACTACTAAAAAGTAGGAAGAGAGGGTCGCAATAGCGTTTACCCGATTTGTGGGTCGGGATTGATTTCCACAGGGAGCTAGAAATGGAGTCGAGTAGCTATTTAGATTGGGATTGTGTAACTGTTCCAAATATCACTTCCAATCATTTTTGGTTTTACTGTAACAAACTACTATTGTCAACTACTAATTATAAATGCAACTAGATTATGCTAAACGAGAATTGCTAAAAGTTGTATCTAATGGATAAAAAGGCACTAGGGTAGTGGCATCCTCCTAGATGTCCAATTGACGGGTAATTGCTTCTAA
This sequence comes from Nicotiana tabacum, assembly GCF_000715075.1. Lineage (NCBI taxonomy): Eukaryota > Viridiplantae > Streptophyta > Magnoliopsida > Solanales > Solanaceae > Nicotiana > Nicotiana tabacum. Next base: position 7,586,945 of record NC_134087.1, read on the forward strand.
GGCACGATTGACATAATTGGGGAAATATGCTATAACCGCTGCACGATTTTACCCACTCTCACACCTCTCGGTAGAGAGAGTGATTTTTCCTAATTGACTTTCTCAAGACCAAATGGGTAGGCAATTTTGCTCGAACAACTAGTGTTCAAGTCGGGTAATTACTCTCTCGAGGTTTAACCCTTTAATTGGGACTATCAATTCTCTTGAGTCCATCCCAATTCCTTGTTGGGTCAATTTTGGAGACTTAGGCTCTCTTTCTCAAGAAGAACTAAGTCAACTTAGCACAAGCCAGTATTTGCAACCACCAATACCCATCAATTATCCACACTAGGGTTGAGCCACAACCCTAGCTAATAGGTTTAGCTACTCATGCTTGAAGAGAAAAACAGAGAAATAGATGAAGATAAAGACATATTAATTAATTGCTAAAGTAAATACAAAGATTCAATGATAAAAACTAAGTAAAAATGCCTAAAAGGTCTACAGATGGTCTTCTCACGAGCGCAGCTCAGTTCAAAAAATAGTTGGTGCCCTAAAAATGGAAAAATATTCTATTTATACTAAGCTGGAAAAACTGGACAAAAATGCCCCTGCAGGGTCAGTGCGGACCGCACAAAATGGTGTGCGGCTGCACTAAGCTCTTGACTCTGAAATTTTAACTCTTTGAACCCAGGCTCCGCGGACCGCGTAGAATGGACCGCCGCCACAGAGGCTTCCAATGCGATCCGCGCAAAATGGACTGCGAACCGCACAGGCTTGAACCTTGGCACTTGACATCTCTCTGAAGTTTGCTTCCGCGGACCGCATAAAATGATTGTGCGGACTGTAGTGTCTTCAATGCGGACTGCACAATATGTACTGTGGCCGCACTGCTTTGATGCCTTCAAATTTAGCTCTCTGATTCTCCTAAGTGCAGACCGCACAAAGTGTAGTGCGACCGCACTAGGCCTGTTTGTCCTGAGTTGTCTTGTCTTTGGTACTTGTGCAGGTTTCACTCCTTTTGAGCCGATCTTTGACGTTTTGTCACTTTGTTGGTCAAACCTGCAATCAAGCACAACTTATGAGCCTTTTGGGACTATTTTGTAAGAATTTATAATCAAAGTGTAAGCAAGAAGGAGCATGAAACACGTCAAAATACCTAGTTATCAACTCCCCCAAACTTAAGCTTTTGCTTGTCCTCAAGCAAACAAATAAGACCCACCCCTTAAGGGAAAATCCAAGAATTTTCAGATATCCTAGAGTAACCTCAACTAGCATCAATTGGGACTAACAATTGCCCTCAATACAAATGAATCATTAACAACATTTAGCCTTTGAAAAATCATGGATCAAGTATGACACAAGAGTATTAAGAGTTGACTCATTACATCAAAGAACTCTATCAACTACTTTGGTCATTGTGGAAGCCAAACTAACGCATCCTCAACTCTCCCTAAGCAAACCTCACATTTTAGAATATTGGCACACAAACCGAGGTTAATGGGAATTCACTCATCTCTCTCAAGAAAAGGTCACAAGTCTGGCTCTAAGTACCATATGCTTGCCCCTTATGTAAGTATCCACTAATGTAAGCTTCATTCAACTCAAGATCATATAGGGCTTTTGTGGAGTCATTGTGAAGGCTTTTGGTTCAGGGTAGGAAATGTTTTGATCTAAGTGGGTTTCATCTTCCCTTAAGCACTTCTTTTGATTCATTTGGCACACATTCTCTTGACTCTTTGAGTCATCTCACTTCTTTCTAAGGGGTTAGAGGGACACATTGTCACTCTTTCTTATGCAATTCAAACTGTTTCTCCTTTTTCAACTTTTCACGCCATTCATTCTTTTGCTTTTATTGAATCCCTTTTTAATCATTTTCACATTGAGCATTCTTTTTGTCTTTTGCTTTTCTTTCTTATTCATTGCCTTTCTTTTTCTTCATTTTTGTGCCTTTTACCACTTTGTTGCCACCCTTGTTTCTCTCCCCCAAACTTATACTTTTTCCATGTGCTCAAGGAAAGATCGGGTGCCAAGAGGGGGTATATTTTAGAACGGGTATAGGCTTGTCTCATGGTTCTTGAAAGAAAAAGGTCTAAGGCTCAAAAGGGTTAACTAAGGATCATATCATTGGTAGGCTATGGAATTTTTCAAGCTATTATTTGAATCAAGGAGGGCCTATAATCACGTCTCAAGTCAAAATTCACTTAGGATTTCGCCTCAACAAACATTCGGGGCAAGTTCTAGACCAATGGCTCGGGACTTGGATTTGCAATTCAATTACTCACCACACAAGCTAAAGGATCGCTAAAGACATAGAGTCGGGGGCCTACAACGACCTTAGATACGATTTGAGCACCCAATGGTCCCAAAAAACCACTTGATGATTATCGGTCAACACAAGAGTCTGAAGGTCACGACTTTCACCATCCTAAATACAACATTTTGTCTTTGACCATGGGATCAAAGGCAAATGTGTTAGGCCCAAGTGAAGATTTGCTTAAGGTATCCTTAACTATAAACTACTAAAAACAAAAACAAAAACGGACTCAAACCCTTAAGAAGGTTGTCACGCCATCCATCATTGGGAAGAGCCACCCGGTTCACACATCACAACACCTTTGGAAAGAACCGTGGCGTTAAGAAAACCAAAGGCTTATTGAAAATGTCCAAAACAAAACAAAAGCTACGAACATAAATAAGAGGCTAAAAACGGAATTTTTTTGCGAAAATAGAATGAATATATACATAGGGGATTTGAATATACAATGGGGATGAATATATACAATGATGTAACTTTATATACAGACCCAAATAAAGATGAAAAATGCGATAAAAGTAACTAAATATCAAATTATATAGAGACCAAATGTGAAAATCAAGAAAGCATAAAATGAATCAATATATACAGTCATCCAATAATGTGGGGCGCACCCCCTCAAATAAAAGCTGGCATTGTCCCCAATGCCAACTAGTCCAAATAAGTATCAAAAATAATAGAAAAAGGATATGAAGACTCCCTAAGTCGTGTCTGTCTGCATATGCTCATGGGTGGTCCCTGGGTCCTCTGTGTGCTCGGGAATCTCAGACTGGTTCCCAGTGGTCTGCTCTGCTGCTACTGGGACCTGGGCCTGGACCTCGACAGGCTATGGAACTGGTACATCCTGTGGCTGACTGGAGGAAGCCTCTGGTGGGTCCGGCAACTGGATGATGACATCATCTGCTCTAGGGATCTTCCTCCTCTTCGGAGGCCTCTGGGGCTGCTCTGGCTATGGATGAGCTGCTGAGACTGGGTCATCGAGTAACGGGTCCAAAGGCAGTTGGTTTGCCTTCAATCTATCTACATCTACTCGCAGCTCCTTCACGGACTCCTTGGAGGACCGTGTCTTCCTAAGCTTCTTATGCTCCCGAGCAAGCTCCTTGAGAACCTTGTTATGTGAATCGACTGCCTTGGTCAATGTCTCCTGAGTAGTAATGATTTTCTTCTGGTTCTCAAGTATCTCTTTCAAAGCATCCTCTATCGACTGGGGCACCTGTGGGGCTGGAGGAGCCGACTGAGCCTCTACTGTGGTAGTCAATGTGGATAACTTGGATGAGGCAGTCTGCATCCAGTTGTTTATACTCAGAAGGGCCTGGCTTAGCCGGTGGGCAGTGATGGGATGGGCCTGGGTAGATGGGATCTCCGGGCCTGCTGATGTGGAAGGTCTGCGAGGCATCTCAGTATGAGTGGAAGTAGGCTCAGCTGGGGTCTCTACCACAACTGTCTCTTCAGACTGGCCAGTTGGGGCAAAAGCAGGGGCTTTGTAGTTCTTATCCTTGGGGTTGTCATTCCCCTTCAAGTTGTACCAGGATAACGGGGCTGTCGCTTTGACCTTGATGTCATATGGCCACTTGTCCACCTACAAGTCCCAGAAGTACATAGTAACGGTGTTGGCGAAGGGATAGTTCTGGTCGCTCTCGGCACCTACTATAAAAATGATCCGGGACATCACATTCCCCATGTTGATGGGGTACCCCTCCATAATGGAAGCAACCAAAATAGCTTGGTGGAGATGATGTGTCTGGTCATGGGTAGTAGGGTCTAACCGGCTGCACATAAATGTCTCCCAGCCCCTCGCCTCAAAGTTTAGGGTCTTTCGTAGTATTTTGACCCCAACAGTCAACCAATTCGAAACAGTACCTGGGATTGCCAAGTACTGAGCTAACCATGGACGGACCTCCTCGCCCATCTCCAACTTTTCCATATAGAGAGACTCATCTTCCTTATTGAAACACAGGTATTCGTTGAATGGCTTCCCATCAATCAACACCTTGAGGTTCCAAACCTTAGACACTTTGGAACCTTTTATGATGTGGGCTACATTACAATAGAACTCTTTGACTAAGTGTTCGTTGGCATCCACGCAGTCATCTAAGAAGTGCTCCCAACCCACTCTCATTCTGAACTGTCTATGCACGTCAGGGTTGTGGGGTAAAAGATCTCTGTCAATGAAACTTCGCTCCGGTATCAATTTTCTCATCGGCCACCACTTCCTAAATTTGTGGTACGCCACCTGGCTCACGAACCTATCCTCCCAAACTTCGGGTTTTCTAGTTCGGCCAATACCCCCAACCTGAGGCTCTCCACCCTCAGCTACCTCCTCATCCCCATGCACCTCCTCCTCACCTCCGTCTGCACTCTCCCCGAGTAATAAAGCTGTGGGGGAGGTGGAGTATTCACCACTGCCGGCTGCTGAGCCCTCAGACGACTCAGTAGAAACATGCCTTGATGCTTGGGCAGTGGGTGATGGTGGAGGAGTGTCATATGTCAATTTGAAACTTGAGTAGAAATGTGTTGGTGCTGAGTCTGAAGAGAGATCTTGGGAGGGCAGATACTCACTCCCCGACTGATCACAGGCTATATCAGCTTCCTTAATTGCCTTTCTTATTTTCGTTATGTTTTGACGAACCTGGGGAGTGAGTTTAACCAATCTCTGCTTCCCTCCCCGAAAGGAATCACCTCTGTCGGGTTGTTTGTAGCCTTTTCCTCTTTGTTTAACCATTATCTACAAACACAATCATCTTACATTGTTAATATCAATAGAATCAGTGGGCAACATTTATGCAGAAAGGATTGCAGACATATTTGAAAAGTTGCAGAAACAGCCCAGTGCGGACTGCACAAAATGGAGTGCGACCACACAGGGACCACCGCGGACCACACAAAAACTATCGCGTTCCGCACAGGGATGGGGTTCAGACTACCCTTCCTCTGAATCTGACTAGTGCGGCCCACACGAAATGGTACCACGGCTGCACTAGGCCAGTGCGGACCGCACGAAATGTAGTGCAGCCGTACTGGGAAAGGGTCACCTTGGCTCAAGATCATTAGTGCGGTCCGCACAAAGTGGTACTGCGGACCGCACAAGGGCACCGTGGTCTGCACAACGTGCCCAGAAGTGGCACTGAGTTAGGGTTCTTAGATTTGCCTTAAAGTCCAATTTTCCTCTAAATTATTGTCCCTAAACGATTTACCCAGTCCATAAAACTACTAAGTCCACAGAAATCAACCTTTAAACTAATCTAATCCTAGAGTTGAACTAATTATGGAAGGAAGAAGAAGAAGTATAAGCTAAGAAAAGGAAAATGAAAATAGAACAAAATTACAAAATTAATCATGGAAGAAATGAGTGTAATGTTACCAGATTATGAGGTGGAGTGAAGTTAATCAATGCTAAGAAAGTTTTCACGATCAATATCTGGGAATGAACAGTAATAATATGCTGTGAGATTCAATTTTTGCGAAAAGAGTAAAAGGGGGGTCCACAGGGTCTATTTATAGAAAAGCTCCTGGGCCCAGCCTCACCTACCAGTGCGGACCGCACAAAATGGACCATGGTCCACACTAGGCTGTTATGATCAAGCTTGGCCCAGTATCCCACTGCGGTCTACAAAAAACAGACCGCGGCCGTAGTGGTCCACTGTGGACCGCACAAAGTGTAGTGCGGCCACAGTGGTCAAATTCACAAAGGTATCACTTTGGCCTTCACCAGTGCGGACCGTACAGAGTGTAGTTTGGCCGCAATGACAACTTCAGAGACTGAACATTTTCTTATTATGTCTTGCACTGCCTCAACACAAACCTTGCAACATCTCATAACCAGTCAGCCCGAAAATCAGTCCTATACTACAAAGAAAATCAAAGAAAACAAGAAGAAAAACACATGGGTTGCCTTTCAAGAAGCGCCTGATTAAATGTCGCGGCACGATGCATGTTACCACCATATCACTTGAGATGAAAGAGCGCCACCATGTGGCTGTCATCAAGCTTTCCAAGATAATGCTTGACCCAGTGCGTGTTAACTCTAAAGACTTCACCATTTTTATTTTTCAAATCAAGAGCACCAAAAGGGGTCACAAACACAACTTCAAACGGTCCACTCCATTTGGATTTGAGCTTTCCCGGAAACAGACGTAACCGGGAGTTGAACAAGAGAACCAAATCACCTACGTTGAACTTCTTTCCATGAGTATATTTGTCATGAAGGTACTTCATCTTGTCCTTATACAAGGACGAACTAGAGTAGGCATGGAATCTAAATTCATTGAGTTCATTGAGTTGTTCAACATGAAGATTAGCAACAACATCCCACACAAGATTCAACTTTCTCAAAGCCCACATGGCCTTGTGCTCTAACTCAAACGGAAGATGGCATGCTTTCCCAAATGCCAACCGATACGGAGACATCCTAATCGGAGTTTTGTAAGCCATCCGATAAGCCCATAGAGCGTCATCCAACTTCTTCGACCAATCGGTCCTATTTGCATTGACCGTCTTTGACAAGATACTTTTGATTTTTCTGTTGGAGACTTCCACTTGACCACTAGCTTGAGGATGATAAGGGGTCAAAACCTTATGATTGACGCCGTACTTGGAAAGCAATGTGTTGAAAGCTTTATTGCAAAAGTGAGACCCCCCATCACTAATAATCGCACGAGGAGTGCCAAACCTTATGAAGATGCTCTTTTTAAGAAATGCAACAACACTCCGGGCTTCATTGTTAGGCAAAGCCACGGCTTCAACCCATTTGAGACATAGTCAACTGCCACGAGAATGTAAGTATTCCCACAAGAGCTAACAAATGGACCCATGAAATCGATGCCCCAAACATCAAAGATATCCATTTCAAGAATGGTATTGAGAGGCATCTCATCCCTTTTTGAAATTTCACCCACTCCTTGGCAATCGTCACACCACTTTACAAAATCACCCGCATCTTTGAACAAGGTGGGCCAATAGAATCCACAACTAAGAACTTTTGAGGCGGTCCTTACCCCACCATGATGTCCACCATAGGGTGAAGAATGGCAAGCCTCTAAGATACTCAATTGTTCTTCCTCCGGGACACATCTACGAATCACACCATCCGTACAAATCTTGAACAAGTATGGCACATCCCAATAGAAATCCAAACTATCCCGCTTGAGCTTCTTCCTTTGGTTAGAAGAGAGCTCACACGGGATTACTCCAGTCATAAGGTAATTTGCAACATCAGCAAACCATGGCATATCATTCATTGACACCGCAAGGAGTTGTTCATCAGGAAATGAATCATTAATCTCAAGGCCATTACAAGGCCTCCTCTCCTCCTCCAAACGGGACAAGTGGTCCACCACTTGATTCTCACTATCTTTTTGGTCCACAATTTCTAGATCAAACTCTTGAAGTAGTAATATCCATCTCATCAATCTTGCCTTGGAGTCTTTTTTTGTCATCAAGTACCTAAGGGCGGCATGATTGGTGTACACTATAATTTTGGCCCCCATAAGATATGGTCGAAACTTTTCCATTGCAAATACTATAGCCAACAACTCTTTCTCGGTGATTGTATAGTTCCTTTGAGCCTCATTCATGGTCTTGCTTGCGTAGTACATCGGATGAAACATCTTGTTAACTCTTTGACCCAAAACAGCCCAACCGCAACATCACTTGCGTCACACATGAGCTTGAAAGGCAAGCTCCAATTTAGTGCGGTAATGATAGGGGTAGTGGTCAACTTAAGCTTGAGAAACTCGAATGCTTGCATACATCCCTCATCGAACATAAACTTTGCATCCTTTTCTAGCAACTTGCACAAGGGGTGTACCACTTTTGAAAAATCTTTTATAAACCTCCAGTAAAAACTCGCGTGCCCAAGAAAACTCGTCACCCCTTTGACAGAAATGGGGGAGGAAGCCTTGAAATCGCCTCTATCTTGGCTTTGTCAACTTCAATTCCATGCTTTGTGATTTTGTGACCCAACACTATACCCTCTTCAACCATGAAATGGACTTTTTCCCAATTGAGTACAAGGTTTGTGTCTTCACCCCGGGCCAACACTCTATCCAAATTACCCAAACACTCTTCAAAGGAATCACCAACCATGCTGAAATCATCCATGAAGACCTCCAATATATCTTCCACCATGTCGGTGAAAATAGCCATCATACATCTTTGGAATGTCGCCGGAGCATTACACAATCCGAACAGCATCCGAGAGAAAGCGAAGGTTCCATACGGACAAGTAAAGGTGGTCTTCTCTTGGTCCTCCAGGGCAATTAAGATTTGATTATACCCTAAGTACCCATCCAAAAAGCAATAAAAAGCACGCCCTGCGAGACGATCAAGCATTTGGTCAAGGAATGGCAATGGGAAATGGTCCTTTCGGGTCACCTTGTTTAGCTTCCAGTAATCCATACATACCCTCCAGCCTGTGACTGTCCGAGTAGGAATAAGTTCATTGTTGTCATTGGTCACCACAGTCATACCACCCTTCTTCGGTATACATTACACCGGAGAAGTCCACGAGCTATCAGAAATGGGGTACACAACCCCGGCATCCAACCATTTGATCACCTCTTTCTTCACCACTTCTTGTATAGCCTCGTTCAATCTTCTTTGATGCTCCAAGGAAGGGTTTGCATCATCCTCCAAGATAATTTTGTGCATGCAAAATGCGGAGCTCATTCCCTGAATGTCAGCTAGACTCCATCAAATTGTCCTTTTCTGCTTTTGAAGCACCGCCAAAGTGGCCTCAACCTGCATGTTAGTCAGGCAAGAAGAAAGAATAACTGCTAAAGTAAAGTTTGAGCCCAAGAAGTCATACCTGAGGTATGGATGAAGTGGTTTCAACTTTAACACCAGTGGCTCCTCAATTGATGGTTTTGTTGGTGGATTTTTCCGGTTTTCAAGATCCAAAGACAATTTTCTAGGCTCATAAGAATAAGAGCCCATCCCATGTAAGGTATTCACGCACTCCACTCTACTTGCATCCTCATTGACATCAAGATTTAATAGCACGGCCTCGAGAGGATCCTCCACGTAGATCATAGCACTAGTATCATCCACAATCATAGCTGTGACAAGGTCTACAAATGAGCACACCTCGGTGCTATTGGGTTGCTTCATAGATTTGCAAACATGGAAAACGACCTTTTTATCTCCCACTCAGAAAGTGAGCTCACTCGCTTCAACATCAACCAATGCCTTCCCCCTTGCAAGGAAAGGTCTGCCCAAGATAATAGGAACCTCATAGTCCACTTCACAATCCAAAATGACAAAGTCGGCCGGCAAAATGAATTTGTCCACACGGACAAGCACATCATAAATAATGCCCAAAGGTCGCTTCATCGATCGATCCGCCATTTGAAGTTTCATTGAGGTTGGCCTAGGTTACCCGATACCCAAAGTTTTGAAAACCGAGTAGGGCATTAAATTGATACTAGCTCCCAAGTCACATAGAGCCTTAGCAAAATCCACACTCGCAATGGTGCAAGGAATGGTGAAAGCACCGGGATCTTCAAGCTTCGGGGCCATTGAATGCACTATAGCACTAACTTGGTGAGTCATCTTTATAGTTTCACAATCCATAGAACACTTATTTGTAACCAAGTCTTTCATGAATTTTGCATAACCCGGCATTTGTTCAAGTGCCTCCACCAAAGGCACATTAATAGATAAGCTCTTCATCATGTCAATGAACTTTTTAAACTGATTATCATTCTTCTGCTTCGCGAGCCTTTAAGGATAAGGTGGAGGTGGCCTTGGCAAAGGAGCCTTGGCTTTTGGCACAACCGGCTCCGGCATGTCAATTATGTGTTCCCTAGACGGGTTCACATCATTTTGGGTTTCCACCTTGACTTCTTAAATATCAACCCTCACTTTATTGTTCACATTTTCATCAACCACATCTTCAACTACCAAAGGGACTTCGTCATCTTGCAACTCAACATCATCATCCATGACGTGTTTTTGCGTAGAGGCATTCACATCACCGCCTCTCCCACTTCTTGTTGTGACCGCCATAACATGATTGTTCCCACCCTTTGGGTTCACTACCGTATCACTTGGTAGAGTACCCTTCGGGCGAGTATTCAATGACTGAGAGATTTGGCCTAATTGCACCTCCAAGTTTCGGATAGAGGTGTTGTGAGAAGCTAACTATGCATCCGAATCTGCATTCCTCTTTATCATCTTCTCGAACATCATTTCAATTCTGCTCATATCATTACCAGAAGAACTAGGACCTTGAGAAGGAAAAGGATTGGATTGTTCGGTTTTGGGTACATTGAGGGCCTTTGAAAGCCTTGCCCCTGGTTGCCTTGGTTTCCATTGTTCTTTCACCCGCCTTGATTGTTGTTGTTGCCCCCAATTGTTGTTATTTCCATTCCAATTGCCTTGGTTGTTGTTTTGATTACCCCAATTATTGTTTTGGTTGTTGTTGTTCCAATTGCCACCACTTTGTTGTTGATTGCCCCAATTTCCTTGGGGTCGCCATTGTTGGTTTGAAGAGTTGCCTCTATTGCCTTGATAGTTGTTGACATATTGTACCTCTTCACTTTGGTCATCATAACCATAATTTGGACACCCATCATATTCATCAACAAATTGCTCAGAATTTCCTTGATTTTGTTGCCTCCTTTACCTTCTCTTGTTGACATACATACTAACACCCTCCAGGGCATTCACTTGGTGAGGATTCTGAACTTGTTGCAACTGTGCATTAGCCAATTGGTTCATAGTAGTAGTAAGCTCAGCTATCGCCTGCCCCTGATCATGTAATTCCTTGTGCAAATGGATAACCGTAGGGTCACCTTGAGGCACATTTGCTCTACTCTGCCATGCTGAAGAAGTATCCGCCATTTCATCAAGTACTTCACATGCCTCATCATAAGAAAGCTTCATAAAATTGCCCCCAGCCAATTGGTTAACAATGCATTGATTTGTAGTATTTATGCCCCGGTAGAAGGTTTATTGGATCATGGCCTCGGTCATATCATTATTTGGGCACTCCTTCACCATCGTTCTATACCGCTCCCAAATTTCATGCAAAGGTTCCATTGGCTCTTGCTTGAAGGCTAATATTTCATCCCGAGGTGCCGCCATATGACTAGGAGAGAAGAATTTGGCAATAAACTTATCCTCCAACTCATCCCAAGTTGTGATGGAATGGTTGGGGAGTCTCTCGAGCCAATCTAATGCCTTTCCCCGAAGTGAGAACGGTAAAAGTCTCAATCTCAACGCATCCTCGGACATATTTGCCTGCCTGCTCCCCCAGCATATATCTACGAACCCCTTGAGATGTTTTTAGGCATTTTGATTTGCAGCGCCCGTGCAGTACCCACGCTACTCAAGTAAGGTCAACATCACATTGGTTATCTGAAAATTGTCCGCCCGGATTCGGGGTGGGACAATAGCACTTGCATAGCCCTGGTTCGGTAATACTCTGGGAGCCACTCTTGGAGGAACCGGGGGAGGGACTGGAATATTGTCATTTGGATTAGCATTGGCATTCCGGCCTCTCCGTTGACCTTGAGGTGCAAGAGGCACCTCTTCTTGCTCAAGATCATCTACCTCCTCCCCTGCTATCACGTTTCCAAGAGGGTCATTAGCGTTGTTTAAAGCCATGTTGGTACCTGAGTAATGACACAAACAAGTAAATAACAAAGAAGGAAAGAAGAACAATACACAAATCTAACTAAATAGATAGCCAAAACCGTTAGCTCCCCGGTAGCGGCGCCAAAAATTGATCGCTTCCTACTCCGCACTACTGAAAAGTAAGAAAAGAGGGTCGCAATAGTTTTTACCCAATTTGTGAGTCGGGATCGATTTCCACAGGGAGCTAGAAATGGAGTCGAGTATTTATTTAGATTGGGATTGTGTAATTGTTCCAAATATCACTTCCAATCATTTTTGGTTTTTCTTTAAAAAACTACTATTATCAATTGCTAATTATAAATGCAACTAGATTATGCTAAACGAGAATTGCTAAAAGTTGTATCTAATGGATAAAAAGGCACTAGGGTAGTGGCATCCTCCTGGGTGGCCAATTGACAGGTAATTGCTTCTAAGGTAGGATTGACATGAATGGGGAAATATGCTATAACTGTTGCAAGATTTTACCCACTCTCATGCCTCTCGGTAGAGAGAGTGATTTTGCCTAATTGACTTTCTTAAGACCAAATGGGTAGGCAATTTTACTCAAGCAACTAGGGTTCAAGTCGGGTAATTACTCTTTCGAGGTTTAACCCTTTAATTGGGACTATCAATTCTCTTGAGTCCATCCCAATTCCTTGTTGGGTCATTTTTGGAGACTTAGGCTCTCTTTCTCAAGAAGAACCAAGCCAACTTAGCACAAGCCAGTGTTTGCAACCACCAATTCATAAATTAAACCATAAAATTGACCTAAATAACAAATACACATAGTCAATCTAGCCCAAAATCACAATACTCATCAATTACCCACACTAGGGTTGAGCCACAACCTAGCCAATGGGTCTAGCTACTCATTTAGAAGAGAAAAATAGAGAAATAGATGAAGATAAAGACATATTAATTAAAAGCTAAAGTAAATACAAAGATTCAATGATAAAAACTAAGTAAAAATGCCCAAAATGGCTACAGATGGTCTTCTCACGAGCGCAACTCAGTTTAGAACATAGTTGGTGCCCTAAAAATGGAAAAAGGTTCTATTTATACTAAGCTGGAAAAACTGGACAAAAATGCCCCTGCAGGGTCAGTGCGAACCGCACAAAATGGTGTGCGGCTGCACTAGGCTCTTGACTCTGAAATTTTAACTCTCTGAACCCAGGCTCCACGGACTGCGCAGAATGGACCGCGGTTGCGGAGGCTTCCAATGCGGTCCGCGCAAAATGGACTACGGACCGCATAGGCTTGAACCTTAGCACTTGACATCTCTATGAAGATTATTTCCGCTGACCGCATAAAATGGTTTTGCGGACCGCGGTATCTTCAGTGCGGACCGCACAATATGTACTGTGGCTTCACTGCTTTGATGCCTTCAAATTCAGCTCTCTGATTCTCCCTAGTGCGGACCGCACAAAGTGTAGTGCGGTCGCACTAGGCCTGTTTGTCCTGAGTTGTCTTGTCTTTGGTACTTGTGCAGGTTTCACTCATTTTGAGCCGATATTTGACGTCTCGTCACTTTGTTGGTCAAACCTACAATCAAGCACAACTTATGAGCCTTTTGAGACTATTTTGTAAGAATTTATAATCAAAGCGTAAGTAAGAAGGAGCATGAAACATGTCAAAATCCCTAGTTATCAGTACTCCTATGAGAGCAGACCAAGGAACGACAAAAGCAGAAGGCAGGAGCCCGGCTAACTTGAAGAACGAGGAGACATGGCCTACATAAGGATGTTCACCCAAAAACAACAAGCAGAACGCTATTATAACAAGAAGGCAAAGGTCATGCCACTCAAAGTCGGGGACTACGAGCTTAAAGCTAAAACTCAAGCGAGCAAAGACCCACAGGAAGGAAAACTAGGAACAAATTGGTACGGCCCGTACAAAATTACGGCAAAAGCGAACAAAGGGTCATTCCAACGAGAAATAATGGAAGGAAAGCTGCTACCAAACAACAGGAATATCACCCACCTCAAGTACTTCAACATTTAAGAGATAAAGCATCTCTCAAGTCGTACTCTTTTTTCCCTCACTTGATTTTTGTCCCAATTAGGTTTTCTCAAGAAGGTTTTTAACGAGGTGAAAAAGGGAACACTTCAAGTCAAAGTACGCAAAGACGGAGGCACGGCACGGTGAGTTCATTGCTCGACCTCTCAAGCACTCTCCAGGTCGACCAATGAAGGGACTCGATAGATGTGACTGGGACTGGAATGCCAGCCAACGCCTGAAAATTTGTAAATTTCTCCAAGTGTTTGAACAAAGCAGCAATTCATAAAGTTTATTTATATTTATCCAAGTGTACAAACAAGGCAAGAATGCTTAAAGTTCACGATGCCGAAAAACGCTGCACCTAGAGGCATATCTTTCCAAACTTAGGTTATGTTCGACCTCGTTCAAACTAACATCTACTAGCCCTTGGCTATAATTAAACATAGGTTATGTTTGACCTTGTTCGAATTAATACCTACCGGCCCTCGGCCATAATTAAACTTAGGTTATATTCGACCTCATTCAAATTAACACCTACCGACACTCAGCCATAATTAAACGAATGTTGTGTTCGACCTTGTTCGACCCAACACTTACTGGCGCTCGACCATAATTAAACATAGGTTATGTTCGACCTCGTTCAAATTAACACCCACCGGCCATCTGCCATAATTAAATGAAGGTTATGTTCGACCTTGTTCGAACCAGCACCTACTAGCCCGTAGCCATAAACTTAGGTTATGTTCGACCTTATTCGAACTAACATCCACTGGCCCTCAGCCATAATTGAATTTATGATATATTTGACCTTGTTCGAACTAACACCTAACGGCCCACCAACCTTTGGTTGCCACTCGCCATTAAGTGATCACGGCTATAAAATCAAGATAACCAAGCGACAAAATTAAAAAACATACAAAAACGAACCACAGGAAGAGAATCTGATGCAAATAACGAAGTTGGCATTTCATACGTAGAATATTTTTTTATAGAGGCTCATGAAGGCGCCACCAACTACACACAAAAATATACAAAAAAATCAAAAAAGAAAACTACTGGCCATTACCATCATGGCCTGCGACATCCTTGCCAACTTGGCCCTCGACATCATTGCCCCTTTTACCTTCAACACCTTTGCCATTGCCACCTTCACCCTCAGGATATGCAACGTCGTACCAGGCATTCTGCTCAAGTCAGTCTACACCTTCGTCCCTTTTGTCATCACCGGCCTCTGGTGAGCTAGGTCATATCCACAAGCAACTCGAGCTTCGCGAGCCTTAACACGAGCATCTTTGAAGACGACCTCTGAAATGGTTCCTGCCCTCATCAAATCTCTAAACACATCTAACTGGGTCTCGGCATAAATCCACTCCTCGTAAAACTTGTGAGGAACATTAGGAAAATCTGAAGTATGGGAACAGGACGGTTGAGCCAACAACTGGGCCTTCTCGAACTCTAGAGTGGTAACTCGATCGTAGAGGCCAGAAGCCTCTTTATTGAGCTCTTCAATCCTCTCATCAAGTCGTGCTTTTTTGGGCCTAGACGTCTCCAAGTCATTTTCTTACTCAAAGCGAAGAATATAGATCACTACCTCCAAAGCCTCCGCCTTCCTCAGAGCCCACGATCGAGGAAACTCCGCCTTCTCAAGATCCTCTGCCTTCTCGACAACCTCGCTGCTTAGAGCATCCGCTCTAGATTGACACTCCTCAAGCTGGGCGCAGTGAAACCACCTGGGCTTGGAGATCGCGGCATTGGCTTCGACCCCTTGTTGACTTCGAGATCTTCTTCCTTACCTCTCAGCGTCCCTTCAAGGATGCTATATTTCTCAATGACCCTCACCGGCTTGTCGTCCTTCTCCCTCAACTCATCAAGGGCCTGCAAGTTGACGCCCTTGCCAAAACACCTACGAATCTCCCAGTACTTACCACGGAACTCAAGATACTTGCGTTTTAACTCCTCGATAGAGTGACGTCGTCCAGCTCTCTAAGGGTTTTTCCTTCCATGTCAGAGCAAAGAGGGCTGAGGGCAGGGACTATGTTCTCCTTATTCTTCAATAGATCACGATCCATGGGGATCATAATAGTCCTCGTAGACCCCTTCAACCTCACCTCGAGTTGGGTAAACCCCTATTTCATTATCCTCAGTTCAGCGACATCGATGTTAAACCTGTCTCATAACCATCTTCGGCAATACCTTTATTTCTCCCATCACACGGCAACAAAATATCATCGAATGGTTGCGCAGTTGATGTCCCCTCTTGCCGCAAAATATCAGTAACCCTAGCATTTGGCCCTTCGACTTCCATCATCGCAGAAGGAAGGGGTATGCCCTTAATGACTTCCACTGATATTGGAACCTCAGACGCTAGTTCGACATCGTCTTCAAGAACTATGGTTGTTGTTTCTTATAGGGTGACATCATCCATCATAGAATCCGCAGCCCGAACAACTTCATCTCCAACGTCAACTGACCTCCTCTTACGAGGCACCAAATCCCTATCACTTGGCAATGATTCCTCCTCCTCGTCCACAAAACAGTAAAAGGGGGAGGCCGGAGGCTCCACTATCGGAATATCCACAAATAGAGAAGAAATTGAGTCTAAAACAACAGTAGGTGGGATCGAAGAGCGGGCATGCCTAGTTACAGTCGTAGAGGGGGCAGAAGCCGAAGAGGAAATAACTTTCCTCTTACGGAATGCAGGTGGGGGAGTTTTTATCCTCCTCAAAGACCCTCGGGCTGGAAATGAAAGAAGCACAAAACAAAAGAAGATCAGCCATATCAAACTATAAGAGGTAAGCGTCTAAGAGGCCAAAACAAAGAAACTCACTGGTTAGGGAAGGAGTGGGCCCAAACTTCTTAAAGTAGCCCGTCCATTCACGAATTAAGCGATGTGTGGGAGGAGTTGGCCGACCCAGTCAGAAATATCCCCGACCAAATGAGGGGGCATAGTCTTGTCTGAATAAATGAAGAGCAAGAGAGCAAAACCCACAACCAAGCAAGTAAATCAAATGCCTCAACGAAGAGGAGTTAGACACTTACAAGTATAATTCCAAGTTTCGGGAAAGCCATCTACGTTGGCCACCACGTCTTCAATTTAACGAAGAAAAAATTGTGCCAGAATTGACAGTTTGCCTTGTCGTCCATCTTCACCACCAGGCATTTTTCCCCCCGATGGCGAAGGTTTAACATTGTCCCCTTATAGAAACTAGGGGTGAAGAGATGCATCAAATGCTGAAGTGTGATCTCAACCCCAGCCAATTCCGCAAACTTAGTTAGCATCCTAATGAGCTTGCAAATATGCGGTGCAAGCTGAGCCAGGCAAATGCCATAGAAATGGCAAAACTCTGCCAACGGGAAAAGGGAAAGAGTGTAGCCGACATAGAAGGGGTAGGTGTAGAACGCACAATACCCGAGGCAGTGGACCTATACCATATCCCGCTCTATAGGGACAACCTCGGTGCGAGCGGGAATATCAAATTTGGCCCTATGATCTAATAAATCGGCCTCTTTTATCACCGACTCGAAGATCCCAGGCTCAGCATCAGACGCCGTTGAAAAATCAGACCTAACTTTCCCACCACAAGGAACTATCTTCTCCACCGTAGGGAAATCCTCATCCTTAACGGCAACAGAGACGCCCTCCACGTGATGAGGCAAACCATCGCCAAGGAGACCGGGTTATTTTCCGCGCTGGGACTAGAAGATATATTGGACACAATTCTGATGAAAGAGAGGGTATTCAAGTAGCGAAGAGTTAAAAGCAATAGGGATCGCAAGAGTGGGAAAGGAAGATACCCAATAATGGAATAAGAAGAAGAAGGCCCCGAGTTTCGATATGAGAAATCTGTAAAACGCGAGTGTGTTCCTTCACATCCCTATTTATAAGAGCTCAAGCACCGAAAATGAGAAATTATGCCATCATTACTTAGCACCTATATCGAAGCGACATATTCAATCAAGAGACGTACGCGAAATGGGGTAACGCATCGGGAAAATGTACCATAATGGCGCATGACGTCATGACGTTACTTTGATTCAGAAATGATGTAACCCTAAAAGTTGTGGTTCACGAAAGGCCACATTGTCAGCTCATCTCAAACATCGCAACCCAACCCGCTCGTCCAACCTTCTCGACCACCACGAACAAAATTCGCTCATCAAGGCCGCCTGAGGCCGGCCTCAATAAACGGAGGGACTAACTGTGCAGGTCAAAATCTGCCTTAAAGTATTTAAGACAAGGTAACGCTAAAGGAAGAGTCTTCAAGCCGTCATCAGTCAAGGTCGACTAAGAAGCAGCGAGATTCGTGATCGAGATGTCAACAATGGTCGAGGTCGAGCATCGTTGATAGTGTTATAACGGCTAGTTTGCAAAAAAGGATATTCAAGAGAATATTCTAGTGGATATTCTCTGCACTTATACTATTAAGGTTTATTAGGGACATGACTCATATAAAGATGAAAAGAGACAATGATGTAGGGTATGTGATATTCGTTTGCAAGAGCATACTTTGATAAAAAGATTCTCTCTCTCCGACTAAGATATAAACAACACCTTTTTTACCAAGATTCTTGTCCACATCATTCCAGACTTTCTACCAGATCGGCGAATAATTCGAAACATTCAAGGAATTGTCTGTCATTCATCATTGTCAGAAGGAATAACATCTATTTCCTCGTTTATTGGGTGAATCACTTCTTTATTTACTTGAATGCCATTTATTATTGTTCATTGTTATTTATTGCTCCATTATTATTCATGTCGCTTGGAATCACCATTATTATATTTCTTACAGATCTGTCCCACATTAGCCACGCTTTAATTTCATAACTCATATCTAGAAATATTATTGTTAACTAGGTTTAACCCCTTGATACATAACTTTAATTATTTGAACCAAGAGTTCTACTTTTTGGTTAAACATCTATTTGTGGGATTACAATGGGTTAACGATAGGGAGACTGCTATTGATTTTCGAGAAATCAGACTCTTAAGAGACAAAAGAAAGACGTACATAAAAATGGCTCTAGCGAGGGTGCCAGGCAAGAAGTTCAATTGTTTATGAAATTCCTGTTTGTTAAAGGCTTTACCTCCTGCTAAACCTATGTATAGTATAACATCACTATTAATATCAGATACTGTAATTATTAGCGTCCCTACAACTGAATTAAGAATTGTACAATCTAAACCTGAAGGATGTCACAGTTGATCTTGTCCAGACTAGTAATACTTCTCCGGCTAATAATTAATCCCAAATTCTTTAAAGCTATCAAAAACTTCAATTGTTTCTAATTTTAGTGATCGTTTGGCCGAGAACTCTGAGTCCTTCTCTGCAATAAAACTTAAAATGATAGAAACATGATTAAGGATTTAACTTAATTATATACGAACTGACATTACATGTTACACTACCACCGTAAATTAACTGCCGTAGGTTGTCTCTTTTATTTTTTATTGTAGGGATATGTAGTTTTGAATAACTTTATAGTGCAACTAAAAATTCTTTTATACGGCCGAACTCAGCAGCTTTAATCCAAACATAATTATATTTGACTTAAGAAATTTAAATATGTACGTACAAATTATTAATTTAGAACTTAGCAACTTAAATAAACTAGAATCTTGAACCCATAAATTTTAAATTATAGCTCCGCTTTTGATACTAATTAATTAATAGAGTATCATTCACAGAAACTTATACTCAGGGGAGGAGCTAGCGTGCCTCTTAAGGGTTCGGCGAACCCAGTAATTTCGGTCCAACTCCTGTATTTGTATGAAGAAATTCATTAAGAATGTACGAATTAACAATTTAGAACCCAGTAACTTAAAGAGATTAAAATTTCGAACTCATTAGCTTCGAATTCTGGCTCCGCCTCTGCTCATACTGCTATGGTAAAAGAGCACGCTTCTGTTTTACATGATAAGATCTAAGAATGCAGTTCTATATCTAGTAGCAACATAAAAGAACAATCCCTTAGTTACCACTCCAAGTCGATGTAAGTTTAAAAAAACTCAACGAGCATTTGTTTTTGAGCCTGACCCACCATCCCTTTTCTGCCTCCACTTTACAATAAAGCTAAAGCAAGCAAAAATAAATACTAGTACTAAATAAATAAAAAGAAAGGATCAATAAGAGGAAAACAAAATACAATCATAAAGCTTCTCAACCCCACAAGTAAGAAATACTACTAAGTAAATGTTACTCAGTTGACAATGATATATTGGTTTCTTCAACCTCTTATGAGTAAAGCAAATACGGCCTTGAAAGCCTTCAACGAAGCCTCGTTTTTTTGCACAAAAAAGGAAAAAATAAACAACTAGTGATTTGTACACTAGATCAAAAAGTAGTGAGAGAAAGAGAAAAACCCACAGAGAAGAAGATGAAGGATCGTATAGATGTTCAAAACATACAGAGAAAAGACAAAAAATAATCTTCGAGTTGAGGATCAGTCAATAATCATAAGCAGTAGCAAATGATGGCTGGAAACCCTACTAATTGGTGGAGTATGCTAATGAATGGAAATAATATGCATCAACAATCTGAGCATATTTCTTCTTCGTCTTCTTCTTCTTCGCATTTTTACGGAGCTTCTAATTCTTCTTTAGCTGATAATTCAAACCAAGATTTCCCAGCTCGCTCATTGAGCCAACTACTTCTGTAAATACATATCTTTAATTTCTCTCTCAGTCTTTTCTTTGTCATGTTTACGTAGTTTGGTTCAATTCTTGTTTACCTTTATCATGTTTCAAAGGCTGAATTTTTATTTTTATTTTTTGTCATTCCAAAAACTTTCCCCTTTGGTTGAGCTAATAATTATCATTTGATCTATTTTTTAAATTCTTCATGTTATGAGCAGAGGCGAATACAAGATCTAGAGACAACGACTCAACGCGTTCAAAATGAGTACTTATAATTTTATTATATGTACATGTATACATAGTTCAAGTAGCAAGAAACGAGTACAGTTGAACACTCAGAATTCGCCCTAAAGCAATTTTTTTCTTAATTATAATATTTTTATTTTTGAGTCTTGGTATTACCATGTTAGAGTATGACTAACGTGAAACTTTTTCTTATTAATTATGCTGTTAATTAATTACTAATCTCAATTCAAATTGCAGGAGTGGATTTTCTGGTGATGAAGAAAAGTTTGGTATTAGTCCTTTTCATCAAGGAGGAAATTCAGAAGACCAAAATTTGAATTCAGTTCATATTCCATCACCTTCTAATTTTAGGGTTAATCCTAATATTGATGATGTAAAGCCAGAGCTTGGCCAATTATACGACTATCATCATCATGTCCAAAATGAATTTCAAGCATCACTACAAGAAAAACTGGAATTATCAACGGATTTTACCAAACACGCCGCATACACGTGTCGACCTCTTGCTAATTCTTGGTCTCAACATCAAGATATGCCATCACCAGCTAGCTCTTGTATTACAACAGGTTTATTAAACCATAATGTTTTGAACTTTTCCAGTAATAAAAACAAGGGGGAACTCAAGCATCAACATCCAGACAATTCATCTGAGGTAAGAAATTAAAAAGAAAAAGGAAGATAGGGTAAAAAGTTGATTTCTACATCTCATCTTTGTATATATATATACAAGTCAATAAGTTCATCATTAACATTTTAAAAAGTAGAAAGTGATATATATAAATGCCAAAATAAGTTCATGATTACCATTACGAATTAATCATCCAAAAAGAGAGGTTAATTAATTACTACTCCTAATTTTTTTGGCTGATAATTATTAGTATTAAGTTTGAACTTAATTTAGTGGGTAATTTTTTCTTGACTTTATTGACTTTATTTTATGCCTCCATTAAAGTGTAACAGCACAAGCAGTGGTGGAATAAGTAAAAAAGCTAGGGTTCAGCATTCTTCAGCCCAACCTTCTCTAAAGGCAAATTTCTCTCCTTTAATTTAGACACTCGAATAATAACAAGAAATTATATTTACTGAAAATAATGTAGCAAAATAAAATTCCCTTGACAGAATTTTGTTGTCTTTTTTTTAAAGCAGGTAAGAAAGGAGAAGCTAGGGGATAGAATAACAGCACTTCACCAACTTGTTTCTCCATTTGGAAAGGTAAAGTAATTAATGAGAGTTTAATTTTTAACTTTCTTACACTATTAAGTCACGATATTCACAGGCGGAAAGATTTTAATTTTATGAATTCTGAATTTTGAAATAACGATTTCAAGTGCTAATAACTGATTCTAAATTTAATATTTGTTCATATTTAATGAAAAAATTAACACCTAACGGGCTTTTAACTATGCCCCAGACGATATTTACATACAATTGCTCATAAAAAGTGGTAGATAACCTAGAAAATAAGTTAGGTTAGCTACTGCAATAGGCTAAATACATTGATAATTTAAAAGTTTTTACGTTGTCAATGTATATAAGTTGAAGCAATTTAATTGTTATTAGTGTAGGACAGTTGATATAGTTTATAATGAAACTCATATTGCAGAAACACATCAAGATTCCCTTATGCTTTAATCTTACCCATAAAGCCCTGTCTTAAAGTTTTCAACACAAAAAGAAGAAAGAAAAAGAGAGAAAATTAAAGAATAAAATGGCTTTGTGTGTTTGCTGAGATAGACATGTCATGTTTCTCTTTTGCAGACTGATACAGCCTCCGTCTTGTCAGAAGCTATTGGCTACGTCAGATTCCTTCAGGGTCAAATTCAGGTCTCTTTTTTCTTCCTTTTCTACCTTATTTTCAAAAGCGCATTTAACATATATTATACTCTACTCCACATTAATAGTACTGTTACTCTATCCATTTCAATTTTGATAAGTTAGTTTGACTCGGTACGAAGTTTAAGAGAAAAGAGGGAGATTTTTGAAACTTGTGGTCTTAAAAGCTTAAGGGGTAAAAGTTTTGTGGGAGTATGACATTTGTATGCATGGGCGAAGCTACATGTTGTAAAGGGTGGTCTTACACTGCATGTATAGGTAAAATATTAGATTTTAGAGGTATATAACACAAATTGAACACTCTTTCTTGGAGATTTTTTTTCACTTCTTACAAGTTTGAACACCCTTGAGTAAATTTCTGGTTTCGCCACTGTTTGTATGGTTATAAAAGGTTCTCATCAAGGATAAAACGAGTAAAATATAATGCTTAAAGTTGGATTATTTCCAATTATAAATGTGTCAGTCTTTTTGAAACGGATAAACAAAGAAAGTATGTCATCTAAATTGAAACGGAGGGAGTATACAGTTGTAGCAGGTTAGTGCTTCTTTGTTTTTTAGGTAACTAGTTTTACTTATTATAGATAGTTAGCTGTAATTATCTTTAAGGAGTCGTTTGGTACAATGATGGGATATCCCAGGATATATGCTATGGGATTAGTTATCACACCTTTTATTTGGGAATAACTAATCCCATGATTTTAATGTAAAAGTTATACCGAAATTAGCTAATACCCCAAACCAAATATGAGTAAAAAAATAATTCCAAACTTTATCTCGGAATTATTATCTTTATCTCAGGTACGGAACGACCCCTAAGTGACCTAATAGTGTTAATTATTACGAGTCATGCACTATAATCATCTTTAAGTGAGTTGATGGTGTTATTACGGCTTATTAACTGTAATTATGTTTTAAGTGACTTGATAATACGAGAATTAAACACATCAAGGGAAAAAAAGCAGAGAATTATCTTTGCTATTTCTGGTGTAAATTTGATTTTACTTTTTGCTCTCTCGTGCACCAATGCAGGCATTAAGCTCTCCATACTTGGGGAATCCATCAGGAAGCATGGGTCACATTTCCCAACAATCAGTGAGTACCCTTTTATATAGTAGTAGCATTTTCTTTTCACATTTTCCAATGCACGACCAAGATTCTGTAGTCTCGCACATTCATATATATACACGTGCGACTGACTAATCATATGTTATTAATTGATTAATTATGAAGAATATCTCTCCCTTGAATTCAAGAAAATATATATAGTCCATTTCAGGGGCGAATGTAGAGCAAACAGTGCGGGTTCTCGTGAGCCCAATAACTTTTGCATAGACCATGTATTTATACTAAAAAATTCATTAAAAATATAAGAATATTTAGCTTGGAACCCAGTTCGTTGGTCCAGTTATCATGTAGATTAACTTGAGATTATTATAGGAACCCATAAGCTTAAAAGTCTGAATCCGCCTCGGATCTATTTCCTTTTTGATCTGTTCCAAAAAGAATGACCTCTTTCTAAATTTGGTAACAATTTAGCTTATACTTACAACTCTACCATTAATGAGAAGCTTTTATAACCACATAAATAATTTGTGCCCCTTTTTGACTTGTTTAGGACCACACATTCGAAAAGTCTTCATTTTTTCTTAAACTCTGTGTCCAGTCAAACAGGTTCACATAAATTGGAATGGGGGAGTAGTTGTTTATTACTGCCCAAACAAATTTGATACTCCCTTCGGTTCACAATAAGTGATCATTTTACCTTTTTGTTTTGATCCAACATAAGTGTCCATTTACATAATCAAGAAGGAATTAATTTTGTTTTTTCAAATTTGCTCTTATTTACATATTCTAATGTGTCAATGTAACAATTAATTAAGGTTAGTTTAGTGAATACATATTTTTTCTCTAGGAGTTCGTATTTCCTTAACGGGTATGCCAAAGATAAAATGATCACTTATGGTGGACCGGAGAAAGTATATTATGCCTGCTTAATTGGATCCCTCACTACTAAAAGCAAGCTAAGAGAGACATTACATTTGTAAATCAAGCACCATATATCGAGAGTTTCTATTCATAGAAAAATTGATCTTAAGGAGATATGAAGTTAAGTTCCCAACTTCATGAACTCCAACAATAATTGAAGTTCTTCAACTGCATGATTTCGTAATAAGGGAAAAAAAAACTAAAAGACTTAATATACAGTAGTTAGTTAAAAAAAGGGCTAAAGTTTTGAACTGGAGTCTTTTGGTTCTTGCATGTCTCATAGATACTGATTTAATTCTGATCCTTTAATTTTCATCTAGTTTTTGGATCGTAGTTGCCTGAAAAGGAGGTCCGCCATATAAGCAGGTATATATGCATGATTTTGCCTAGAGTTTAAGTTATACACATCGTCAGTGTTACGTATTTTCAATACTAACAGGTCATCTAAAGGATATCTTCAAGTAAGCCTCCATACGAAGTGAAATTTGAAACCTTGACAATAGAGCAGTTTATCTGACAGTATATATAAATTAAACTTGTACCCTGATAGTATATATATAGCTTAAACTCTTTCATGTATGTGACAAAACTGCCATTTACTGGTATCTTAATCGGCGAAAGAAATATTGAAATTATTCTACTGATCATAGCCTTAATTAGCAATTATCCAACTTCCTTTATCCTGTAGTTACAACTTACTAACTGCAAATGAATGTTTATATATAGGATTCTCAACACAAAACAAAGGATTTAAGGAGTAGAGGGTTGTGCTTGGTTCCTATTTCTTGCATGCAAAATGTAGGAAGCGACACGGGCGCCGATTACTGGGCTCCAGCTCTAGGTGGATCAGGATTTTGATGTAACGAGTGTTTACTCTGATGATGGGATTTACGTTGATACACTGACAGTGAAAAGATATTTTACACTGTTACTACCGAGACATTGATGAAGTGACGATACAATAGAGCTATATAGCCTCTATCCTCAAGGATTATTGAATATAATGATATATAACATCATCAGCAGTCATTTTCAGTATGAAAGTCAGAGCTGACTGTTGGTGATGCTATATATTTTTTCGTTTGGAATCGGGTGAAAGATTAAAGTGGTATTGTCCAATGCCATATGGTCCTATTTTCTTGAATTTCATGAATTATCTTACTACAAGCTAGTTCATATATAAGTGTTGTATATGTAACTTGGAAATTAAATCACTTACCATCCGTTGATCGATCACTTCATCTTTCATTTCAAGTATATATACTTTTCTGTTTAAGTCAAATGCAGATTGGAAAGCATAACGTAGGAAAACTTTGATTCTTGGATGAGACTGGCTATCTATATACTTTTCTGTTTAAGTCAAATGCAGATTGGAAAGCATAACGTAGGAAAACTTTGATTATTGGATGAGACTGGCTGGTGACATGTGGTGTGAGATTGTCGCTACTAGAAATCCGGAAAAAAGCGACCAAAGTTGGTCTGTGAGAAAAAGCGACCAAAGTTGGTCGCTAAACTAGCGAAAATAATAAAATAAATAAAAGAAACAAAATAGCGGCCAAGGTTGGTCGCTATATTAGTCAAAATGTTGACTGGACTGGTCAGACTTTCTTGGTCAAACATTTACTGAGATTAGTGACTAATGTTGGTCGCTAAAGTGGGACCCACCTACAAAATTTTAATAATTATATTATTATTTTAAAAAGTGGGACCCACCTACAATGTTGTTCGCTAAAGTGGGACCCACCTACAAAATTTTAATAATTATATTATTATTTTAAAAAAATTATAAAATATAAATATATATAATATAAAAATTGCGACCAACGTTGGTCGCAACTTAAAGGGTAGGAAGATACCGTCCAACTTTGGTCGCTTAAATGGGACCCAGTTATACAATTTTAATAATTATATTATTAATTTAAATATTATATGAAATATAATTAAATCTGATTTAAATATAGCGACCAACTTTGGTCGCTAAACTAAATTCTTGAATAAATGGCGACCAAAGTTGGTCTCTATTCAGGTCAACAATGGTCAAAATTAAAAATCACTTTTGTATTTACTATCTAAATAATATAAATGTAAGCCGTTAATACTTTTGTAATACAAGGGATGAATAGTACTACGAATCGTGCGTGTCTCTCTCTCTCTCTCTCTCTCTCTCTCTCTCTCTCTCATATATATATATATATATATATATATATATATATATATATATATGTGTGTGTGTGGTGTGTGTGTGTGTGTGTGTGTGTAGCCTTTTCTTTTCAAAATTAATGTGTTGTCTTTTATTTAAAAGTAGTCTTGGGATTTACAAAAACTTCCTGAAGAAGTCTTGAAAGTACTTGTATGTGCTAGTACTATGCCAATTGACTGCAGGTACGTCCTGGACAGGTTAGGTAAATATATATATATATATACTTACGCTATATACTATGCACTAAGTATAAGTGTATTAGGTAATACTGTATCGAATATAGCTTATATATATAATATATGTACTTACGCTATACTATGCACTAAGTATAAGTGTATTAGGTAATACTGTATCGAATATAGCTTATATATATATAATATATGTACTTACGCTATACTATGCACTAAGTATAAGTGTATTAGGTAATACTGTATCGAATATAGCTTATATATATATAATATATGTACTTACGCTATACTATGCACTAAGTATAAGTGTATTAGGTAATACTGTATCGAATATAGCTTATATATATATATAATATATATACTTACGCTATACTATGCACTAAGTATAAGTGTATTAGGTAATACTGTATCGAATATAGCTTATATATATATATATATATATATATATATATATAATATATACTTACGCTATACTATGCACTGAGTATAAGTGTATTAGGTCATACTGTATCGAATATAGCTTATATATATAATATATATACTTACGCTATACTATGCACTAAGTATAAGTGTATTAGGTAATACTGTATCGAATATAGCTTATATATATATATATATATATATATATATATATATATATATATAATAATATACTTACGCTATACTATGCACTAAGTATAAGTGTATTAGGTAGTATTATATCGAATATAGCTTATATATATAATATATATACTTACGCTATACTATGCACTGAGTATAAGTGTATTAGGTAATACTGTATCGAATATAGCTTATATATATATATATATATATATATATACTTACGCTATACTATGCACTGAGTATAAGTGTATTAGGTAATACTGTATCGAATATAGCTTATATATATATATATATATATATATATATATATATATATATATACTTACGCTATACTATGCACTAAGTATAAGTGTATTAGATAATACTGTATCGAATATAGCTTATATATATATATATATATATATATAATATATAATATATATACTTACGCTATATTATGCACTAAGTATAAGTGTATTAGGTAGTATTATATCGAATATAGCTTATATATATATAATATATATACTTACGCTATACTATGCACTGAGTATAAGTGTATTAGGTCATACTGTATCGAATATAGCTTATATATATATATATATACTTACGCTATACTATGCATTGAGTATAAGTGTATTAGGTAGTATTATATCGAATATAGCTTATATATATACTTACGCTATACTATGCACTGAGTATAAGTGTATTAGGTAATACTGTATCGAATATAGCTTATATATATATATATATAATATATATACTTACGCTATACTATGCACTAAGTATAAGTGTATTAGGTAATATTGTATCGAATATAGCTTATATATATATATATACTATATATACTTACGCTATACTATGTGTCACACCTCCTTTTTCCGCCCCCGCAAGGGGCGAAAGAGTTTTTCCCAATTAATGGGTAATCGAAATGGGATTTGTTTGTTTATTTCAGAGTCGCCATTTGGGAGATTTAGGGTGTCCCAAGTCACCAATTTAATCCCGAATCGAGGAAAAGAATGACTCCATATTACAGTCTGCGTACCAGAAATTCGGATAAGGAATTCTGTTAACCCGGGAGAAGGTGTTAGGCATTCCCGAGTTCCGTGGTTCTAGCACGGTCGCTCAGCTGTCATATTCGGCTTGATTATCTGATTTTATACAAATGTGAACTTATGTGCAAATTTTAACTTTTTACCGCTTTCATAATTATTATTACTATTATTTTTTACAGGGAATTGCAACGTTGTGAAAATGTTTCTCGAACCGCGTCACAATCAATGTACCCGTGGTCGTCGACACACTTTGACTCCGTTGAGATTTGGATTAAAGGCGCGCCTAAAGCGACTAGCGTATCGTCTACTTTGGGTAGGGCCATGGAATTTTGCTAAACGGTCCATCCTGAAGTCTAATCATTTTTAAAGCAAATATTTACTGAGGGCCCCGCAATTTTGTATTTTTATTCGGTGAGGCTCATTTCATTCTTACTTTTAAAAGGAATTTGCAACGTCATGGACACGCATCTCGGACCACGTCATAATCAGTGTACCCGTGATCAGAGACACATTTCGACTCCGTTGAGATTGGGATTTGGGTCACATAAATGCACACCCGTATTCAAGAAGGTAAGATTAATTAAGACGTGTCCTAAAGAAACTACGTATTGTTGTTTTAGAAAAAGGCCGTGGAAAATTCACTAAACGGCCAAATCCAAAGTCTAGTCAATGGTTATGTATTTATTGAGGGCCCCAGCGATGTGTGATTTATTTGGCGAGGCTCGTCTCATTTTTATTTTAAAGGATAAACCTAGAGTGACTACATTTCTTCTATTAAGTTTGTCTCTAAAATAAAAGAAAATCTCCCAATTAATTACATGCTGAAAAACGTAACTTATTAGTTATTAGTTTACGGCTAATGCGAATGGAAAATTGCGATCGAGTTTGTACAAAGAAAGACTGCTTTCATTCTATATTCTATTATTTAATAATACTAGAACATGAGATTGACACACCATAATATCAAAATAAATTAACTAGTCTTTGATTAATTTAAACTAACATTATTAGATGAAGAAGTTATACATATGCAACTCCATTACTCATTAATCAGTCAACTACATTTTTATACAAAGAAGGGAAAATTCTATTCAAACACAAATCTAAACAGGAGGAATTCAACAGGAACAGAGCCGGATTAATATTTCATTTCGCTTCAAGCCGAGAGTGTACAAATGTGTACCTGGAAATGGCAGTACAAGAAGAAAAGAAGGAGGAGTCAGCAGCAGTAGTAACGCAGCAACGTAACAACAACCCCACAACAGCAATTTGAACCAGAATTAAAACCCAGGAAAATTTGAAGAATATCAAGCAAGCTCGATAGAACAAACCCAAAAGTTTGTAAAAGACTTAAACAGCAACAAACCACATCACTACAAACATACCCAAACCCACGTGTATTAAACCCGAAACTAAACTCGTTTCTCACTTTGTTTTTGTTTTCTCTTTTTTAAACTCTCTAACACTCTTGAAATTTTTCAAAATGTATTCCTCTCTCAAAATAATCCTAAAAAATCTTTCAAGTTCAAGTATAAGTCTTCCTCCTCTAAGTCTTAGTCCTTAAGAATGTGTCAAATGACTCTATTTATAACAAGACTTTTGTCTTGAATCCCCAACCCGAAATATTCCCCCAATTGCATGCTTTGTCTCCGCTATTTAATGTTTTCTTTATTTTTAACTCTTGTCCCACATGCTTAACATAAATAATTACATTATTCTCACCCCACTACATTATGTCTTGTCTCCCATTATATTAAACAATTATATCAACCTCACCCCATTACATCTTGTCCCCCATGCTTAACATAAACAATTACATTATTCCCCCACTAATTTATGTCTTGTCCCCCATTATATTAAATAATTGTTCAAATGTTCAATTCCAAAAATACCCCTCCGACCTTACTGAAATTACCAATTTACCCCTACACGTACTGCAATTTACCAAACTACCCCATCAGCTATAACCAATCACCTAATCAATCTCAACCAAAATATAGCAAATATAACCAATTTCTAAACAAATTCAAACAACAAATCACATGAACACAGATTGAACAACATCAAATTAATGGGGAATAAGTTAACCATATTGGGAACCAATCCTGGTTAACTTAGACCAAAAATGAATGAGCAAAGAGACAACAATATCAACAACAAAATACATGATTCAAACTAAATCAACAAATCAAAAACCAAAACCAAAAACTCACATTAAATCATTGGGGTTACAAACTAACTTCAAACAAAGATGAACATGGATTAAATCTATTTTAAACAACAAACATGACGGATTCGAATGATTTAACATTTCTGAAAAATACATAACAACACATGAAACAAACTGAAGAAACGACGAACAACGACTGACCAACGACGAACTCGAACTATGTATGGACTGTTTCGACAAACCTCGACCAAAGCTTGAATAAGCGAGATGGTGAGTCTCATTTTTTTTTGGACTGGAGGCACCGGAAAAGGGTGAAGCAGCAGCAACGCAGGAGAAGCGATGCTGGACGGGGCTTGACGTTGACGAAACAGCCGGTGAAGGCTGGCCAACGACTGTGTGTGTGCGTGCGACACACAGTCGAGCTTGGAGCGAGCTTGGAACTCACGTCGTTCATGGGAGGAGCCCTTTTTTGTTGGTTATTTTTGGTTGTAAAAGACGATGACAGAGAGGGTCTCGACGAGGCAGTTGGAGGTAGCAGCAAAAACAGCTTGGTTTTGGAGTGACAGGGTCTGTTTGGACGTAACAGAAGCAGGAGCGAGAGATGGAGGAGGCAACCATTGGAGGTTCGACGACGGGGGGAAGCTGGACGAAGCAGTAGGGGGTCGTTTGGGTGTGAAGGAGAAGGTGGTGGAGAGTTGTTGGTGCTGCTGCCGTGGACGAGGCGATGAAGAAGACGAAGCAGACGAAGCAGTGGCAGCGGGGTCGTTTGGTGTGGCTATGGAGGTCCGACGACGACTGTGTGTATGTGGTCGTTTGGACTGGGGTGGTGGTGGTTGTATCGAAGGTGTTGGAGGTGTAAGGAATGGTAGTGCGTGTGTGTAAAAGTGGCAGCCATGGATGAAGGTTGTTTGGAGGAGATGGAGAAGAAGAGGGAAAGAGAGAAAGAGATGGGGGGCGGATGGGTTTTCTTAGGTTTTAGGGTTTTTTTTTCTTTTTGTTTTGTTTGTTTTTGTCAAATGTAAGATATGGGGTGTTGGGTATTTGGGTTATGGACCGGGTCGACCCGGTTTGAAGTGGACCGGGTCATGGGGAAGGTTGGGTATTTTTTGGGTTTGTGGCTTGAATTTGAAGAAAAGCCCAATTCCGATTTTCTTTATATTTTTGCTCTCTTTTCTTCTTTTATTTTTCTAAAACTAAATTCTAAAAATCCTTAAATTATTATTAAGTTATAAAAGCGCAAATTAACTCCCAATAACAATTAACGTACAATTAATTAATAATTAAGCATAAAATTGTATATTTGGACATTAAATGCTAAAAATGCAAAAGATGCCTATTTTTGTAGTTTTCATTCTTGTAAAACAAGATTAATTATTCATAATTGTAGAATTAAATCCTACATGCAAAATGTGACATATTTTTGTATTTTTTATTAATTTAACAAATAAACATGCACAGATAAATACAAATAATTATCCAAAATGTCACAAAAATTCTCAAGATTGCACACCAAGAAAAATCATTTTATTTTGAATTTTTTGGGAGTAATTCTTTCATAGGGCAAAAATCACATGCTTACAGCTGCCCCTCTTTGCCCGAAGACACGAAGGGTTTTCGTGCAAAGATAAAGTGAGCGATTTTTGCCCATCCGAGTACTCCGTGTGAAGCATTTTTTCTAAAAAGATTTAACCGAACCTTTGCTTCAAAGGTTTCCTACATATCCCTGGCTAAAGGGGAATCAGGTTAATGTAGTTCGGGAAGTTTTGGTAGCTGGGACTACCACGGGACTGCAATGTTACTGTTGTTGCATGCTATTACCACTGCTTACCGATCTCCTTGTTACACCGTGCTTAAAAGAAAACAAGAACCTAGGCTAGACTACGGATCGTAAGATCTCATCTATCTTCAACTTGTTATTGTTGTCTTGCTTTCTTGTCGGCTTGTGTTTCCTCCGGTGTTTTTCTTCCGTGAATTTGGGGATGACACTGGCCTTTTGCTTTTCTGAATACCAGTTTTCCTCATTTTGTTCGGTCCGCTGAGGATATGGCTTTCTTCATTAAGCTTTTCGGCGGTTCCTCTGGGGATACGGCTCTCTTCATCAGATTTGTTATGCTGGGCATAATTTAATGTTCACAGGCCGCTTCTTTCAAGACGCGTCTTTTCTTCCTTTTGACTCATGCGCTTGAATTTGTGCTGGAACCTCCTGTTGCAATCTTCTGCTTTCCGGTGCTGGGGATTTTTATTGTTTCCTGCTGGGGATTCCTGTTGTAACCTTCTGCCTTCCGGTGGGGTTACTGATTTCAAAATCTGATGTATAAGACTAAAAAGTATTCCTCTCGTTATACATGTGGGCGCCTGAGACATAAAATGTAAAGACTGAAAAGTATTCCTCTCGTTATACAGGTGGGCGCCTGAGACATGAAATGTAAAGACTGAAAAGTATTCCTCTCATTATACAGGTGGGAGCTTGAGACATGAAATGTAAAGACTGAAAGTATTCCTCTCATTATACAGGTGGGCGCCTGAGATATGAAATGTAAAGACTGAAAAGTATTCCTCTCATTATACAGGTGGCCGCCTGAGACATGAAATGTAAAGACTGAAAAGTATTCCTCTCATTATACAGGTGGGCGCCTGAGACATGAAAAGACATAAAAGTATTCCTCTCGTTATACAGGTGGGCGTCTATTGAACTAAGACATGAAAATATTCCTCTCATTATACAGGTGGGAGCCTATTGAACTAAAATATGAAAATATTCCTCTCATTATACAAGTGGGCGCCTATTGAACTAAGACATGAAAATATTCCTCTCATTATACAGGTGGGCGCCTATTGAACTAAGACATGAAAATATTCCTCTCATTATACAGGTGGGCGCCTATTTAACTAAGACATGAAAATATTCCTCTCATTATACAGGTGGGCGCCTATTTATCTAAGACATGAAAATATTCCTCTCATTATACAGGTGGGCGCCTATTTAACTAAGACATGAAAATATTCCTCTCATTATACAGGTGGGCGCCTATTTATCTAAGACATGAAAATATTCCTCTCATTATACAGGTGGGCGCCTATTTAACTAAGACATGAAAATATTCCTCTCATTATACATATCCTATTCGAGGGCGGATGAACCCAACATATCCTATTCGAGGGCGGATGAACCCAACATATCCTATTCGAGGGCGGATGAACCCAACATATCCTATTCGAGGGCGGATGAACCCAACATATCCTATTCGAGGGCGGATGAACCCAACATATCCTATTCGAGGGCGGATGAACCCAACATATCCTATTCGAGGGCGGATGAACCCAACATATCCTATTCGAGGGCGGATGAACCCAACATATCCTATTCGAGGGCGGATGAACCCAACATATCCTATTCGAGGGCGGATGAACCCAAAATATCCTATTCGAGGGCGGATGAACCCAACATATCCTATTCGAGGGCGAATGAACCCAACATATCCTATTCGAGGGCGGATGAACCCAACATATCCTATTCGAGGGCGGATGAACCCAACATATCCTATTCGAGGGCGGATGAACCCAATATATCCTATTCGAGGGCGGATGAACCCAACATATCCTATTCGAGGGCGGATG
Organism: Nicotiana tabacum; assembly: GCF_000715075.1. Lineage (NCBI taxonomy): Eukaryota > Viridiplantae > Streptophyta > Magnoliopsida > Solanales > Solanaceae > Nicotiana > Nicotiana tabacum. Next base: position 7,621,366 of record NC_134087.1, read on the forward strand.
AACCCAACATATCCTATTCGAGGGTGGATGAACCCAAAATATCCTATTCGAGGGCGGATGAACCCAACATATCCTATTCGAGGGAGGATGAACCCAACATATCCTATTCGAGGGCGGATGAACCCAACATATCCTATTCGAGGGCGGATGAACCCAACATATCCTATTCGAGGGCGGATGAACCCAACATATCCTATTCGAGGGCGGATGAACCCAACATATCCTATTCGAGGGCGGATGAACCCAACATATCCTATTCGAGGGCGGATGAACCCAACATATCCTATTCGAGGGCGGATGAACCCAACATATCCTATTCGAGGGCGGATGAACCCAACATATCCTATTCGAGGGCGGATGAACCCAACATATCCTATTCGAGGGCGGATGAACCCAACATATCCTATTCGAGGGCGGATGAACCCAACATATCCTATTCGAGGGCGGATGAACCCAACATATCCTATTCGAGGGCGGATGAACCCAACATATCCTATTCGAGGGCGGATGAACCCAACATATCCTATTCGAGGGCGGATGAACCCAACATATCCTATTCGAGGGCGGATGAACCCAAAATATCCTAGCCTAGGAAGTGCATCTCCTATGGGTGAAACTTTTATGATTTTGAACTAGGAAGTGCGTCTCCTATTAATGAAAACTTAATTCAGGAAGTGCGTCTCCTATGCATGAAATAAAACTTTGGAAGTGCGTCTCCTAGGGATAAAAATAAACTCAGGAAGTGCGTCTCCTATAGGGTAAAAATGAACTTAGGAAGTGCGTCTCCTATGGGGTAGAAATGAACTTAGGAAGTGCGTCTCCTATGAATAAAAATACTTTAGGAAGTGCGTCTCCTATGAATGAAATCTTAATTTAGGAAGTGCGTCTCCTATGGGGTAAAAGTAAACTTAGGAAGTGCGTCTCCTATGGGGTAAAAGTAAACTTAGGAAGTGCGTCTCCTATGGGTAAAACTAAACTTAGGAAGTGTGTCTCCTATTGGTAAAACTAAACTTAGGAGGTGCGTCTCCTATTGGTAAAACTAAACTTAGGAAGTGTGTCTCCTATGCGGGAACCATTTCCTTAAAAACTTGTGTTGTCTTCCCTCGTAACTGCTGGGGATAACACTGCTGGGGAATTATTTACTTACCTGTTGGAGGATAAAATGTTATCAGCTGGGGATAACGCTGTCGAGGATAACACTGCTGGGGGATTCTGATTCCTTCAGAACTAGTGCTTCACTCTTCGGAAGGCTGCTGGTAATGATACTGGCCTTTTGCTTTTTCCGAGCACAAGTTTCATCCTTTTGTTCTGTCCACTGGGGAACAACTTCCTCCATTGAAACTTATTATGTTGGGGGCAACACTGGTTCAAAGACCACTTTCCTTGAGACTGGTGTTATCTTTATTCTTCCCCGAATGGGTACCTGACTTCCAGAAAATTTTCTAAATGGAAGGAAAATTTTCTGCCCCAGTTTGATAATCTCCCTTGTGGCATGCATTTCTGTCATCAATGCCATTTCCTTTACCTGTTTCAAATCAAACAAAATTTGTTAGTTTAAAACGCAGTGGTTGGTTGTGATACTCCTACTGGGATGGCTTTTTCCCTTTCTCCTTCCCTGCTCTGCATTCCAAAACTTGTTGGGGATGATATTATTTGTTGGGGATAATCCCTTTCTGCCGGGGATATCCCTCTTCTTTTGCGGCATAGCTCGGAAACTGGCATTTCCCCGAACTGTTAGTCTCGTATGAATTTCCCAAATCATGCTCATTATTCTCCTTGCTTTGTCCTTTCTTGATTTAGACCATTTGGATGTTCTAATCGGATCTGGTCTTACATAACCGGAAAGCTGATGGCAGATTTTGAAGTCATTTCTCACTTGTTCTGACCAAACAGACTCTACTGGGGAATGTTTCTATGAAAATGGAACATAATAAAAAGACAAAGGAAAAAGATGACTCTTTAACAAAAGAAACTATAAATAAAAACCTATCAAATGCAGATACCGACTCTAATAATCATGACATGCGGATGTGGCCTATCATCTGCCATCAATCGTCTTTCAAGATCTTCACTTGGCGATTCCCCATCTGATTCTTAATCTTATTCGACTTGTAGTGCCCAAAGGGTTTTCACTATCAAGCCTCTCTCATTTTGGTTTTCTCTCAGCTTTCATCGCCTTATGGTGTTCGTAAAGATTTTCACCGATAAAACTCTCTCATTTGTATCACTTTCTAGCTGGGGATTTGGAGTGTTGCCGATATGACTCTTTCTGTTGGGGATTAGAGTCCTTTCTGCTGCGGAACAGAGTGTTATGTTCACCGGTAAGACTCTCATTTGTCTGACTTGGCATCTTTTGAAGACTGATCAGAAGGTCTTTCTTTGGACCGTAATGTGGGGTTTTGGATAGGGCTAGAAAGAAAGGGTATTAAAGGCTCAAAAAAACAAATCAGTTTGGGGTTCAAAATTACAACCTTCGGAACCGTATTTGTTTACAACAAGCGCAACCCTTGCCCCAGTTTCTTACTTGGGGATTTTTTATTTTTGTTATACTATGTTACATTATGCATACTATGCGCATTATGCACCCTATGCACCCTATGACCGAGCCGTGAGGCGCCTACGTATCCTATTTGAGGAATCAGGTCAAACGTAGTTCCCAATTCCTCTGTTTTCTTCTGACTTTCTTTTGTTTTTGTCATTATTTTTTTTTCATTTTTTCTTTTGTTGTTGTTTTTTTTTTTTTTTTGCTTTCTTTTCCTTTTTTTCTTCTTTTCTTTTTTTTTCTTCCACGTTTGTGTTTCTAACCTGTTGTTACCGATTCCGAATGAGGGGTATGAAAAGAAAAATAAATAAGGCTCAAAAGGGGTAACGAAGGATAAAGTGTTTAGGTAGCAGAACAAAATGCCTTCGTCATTCCAGTCTTCAAAACACGCTAAGTGCAAACAATACAATTAAACAAAGATTTGTAGCCTCTTCTGATGGTGCTGGACTTGACAATTATATTCACACATTTGCTTTTTCATTTGTCCTCTCTAAAGCACCGTTTGGCAACACTCTCACTCCCATTATCATGAACGACCCTCATGTCAATTTGGCGAATCCTGCTTTTAACGGTTTTCTTTGTGTTTTACTTGCCCTAGTTCTGTATGACTTGAGCTCCTAATAATCTCAAACCGTCCTTGTTTCCTTTAAATGTTCTGATCAACTTTCCAGGGTTTTATGATTAACTTTTAAGATTAGGCCCAAACTGTGTGCGTATGTCATGTCACTAGAATCGGCGCTGAACAAAAATGATAAAAGGACTAAACAAAAAGATGACTGGAAGTAATAAAAAGACCAGATTTTGCATTAGACTACCGGCGAAATGGTTTGAATAACAAAACAAACAAAAACAAACCAGAAAACAAACCAGAATAAAATCCTAAAACAACCTGGACAAAACTTTGCTATGACAAAATGGAAAGATAAGAAATTTTGACACAAGACAATATCCGAATTACAACCCTAATAATCCGGACAACAGAAATGACAACAAAATAAGCCACCAAAAGCTTCTCTCTTGCTAACCAAGGAACGGAGCGTCCTCCCACTTTATCAAAACTGGCATCCTAGCCACTGAGTTTCGCATCAGTATTGCCCAGACCATTGCCAACTTCAATATCATCAATTTTAGTCAACAAGTCCCCGATAGGATTCGAGTGCTTCTGTTATCAAGCCTTATCCCCGCAAAGTGTGTATCATGATTTGCAGGTAAAGGATTCTGCGCGATATTTTGGGTGTCATTGTCTTGGATCACAATCAGGGTTTCCTGGATCTTGTGTTTCCGGCTTACCACAAACCAACCACCTTAGCTTTCTTGCGATTCAAAACAAAACAGGTTAGAATGGACTCAGTCGGTCTTCATTATTAAGATCTTTTTTTTCTCTCTCTTTTTTTTTTCATTTTTTTTTCTCTTTTTTTTGTTGTGGTCGAATCTATGGAGATTGCCTACGTATCATGACCCCGCATGAATCAGACCTTGCGTAGTTCGGACCAATAAAAGATAAACAATAATAAACATTTTTTCAATTTTCATATTAAAACAAACTGGGTTTCAAAGGTTTGAAGATGACCTACAAACTCGAAAATCAAACAACCCACATATTCTAATCAAAAGATTTACAAACTCCAAAAACAAATGGCCAACTTCCTTTCTCCGTTTGACAAATGCAACCAAACGGTTATTTTTGCAAACGTGGCCCCTTCCAAATTTTACATGAATTTTGAGGCCGAGGAGGATTATTTTATGACACTTTACAAACTTGTCCATTCTTTTACGAAAATAACCTTTCGACAACTGAAAGATACTCTAAGGCTATTTTGGCAAGAACGGTTTAAGACGCGGCCGAAGCTGGCTCGGCTTATTTTTGACTAAAAATCCAAACGGTATTCACCTGACCGCTGACTCTTTTTTTTTTCAAATTACAATAAAAACCTGGTGTTGCAAACACGGCCCTTCAACGCCTCGGGGACGAAGATTTTTAAGGTTGTGTGGGTCAACTTGACCAAAATCCTAAACATGACCCAAAAGGTGGCAGTTTATGCAAAGTCAGCCTTCCAACGTCCCTTTCGGGAACATTCGGCTATTTTTGACAAAACAGCATCACCCGACTTATTTATGACTCTTTTTATCGTTTTTCAACATAGAAAACTCAATATTGCAAACACGGCGTTTCAACGCCTCGGGGATGAAGATTTTTAAGGCTGTGTGGGTCAACTGAACCAAATCTTAAACATGACCCAAAAATTGGCTGTTTATGCAAAGTCAACCTTCCGGCGTCCCTTTCGGGAACATTCGGCTATTTTTGACAAAACAACATCACCCGACTTATTTATGACAAAATTAAAATTTTGACATGTTTTTTTTTATTATTATTTATTTATTTTTGGCTATTTTAGCAAAAGGGGAGGTTGGACCCGATGAGGGTTGCCTACATATCTCACATCCGGTGAGAATCAAACCCGCGTAGTTCGGGAAGATCATGAATAAGTAAATGAACTAACTTTTTATTTTATTTTATTTTATTTTATTTTTTGAAGGAAAGACTTATAAAGAAGAAAGGGAGCATTTTAGCAAAGAAGGATTTCTAAGAAAATATTTTTGGAATTTTACTTTCAATGAAAGAAATGCTTCTAAAAGTATTTTTTTGAATTTTGAATTTTCTTTTCAATTTTGAAAGAAGAAGGAAAATATTTTCGGATTTTTTATTTTATTTATTTTATTTTATTTTATTTTTAAAATAATTAAAAAGACTTTCTAAAGAAGTCAATAATGGAAAATATTTTTGGATTTTTTGTTTAGAAAATCGAGGGTCTAAAAAACTTTTCTAGACTTTTTGGCAAGACAAATATTTTTTGCAACAAATAAAGATATATATATATATATATATATATATATATATATTTGCAACAAATAATAAAACCACTTTCAACGCCCGACTCTTTTTTTTGGCATTTTCATAAACAAATAAATAAATAAATAAATCATTTTAAAAACAAGACTCTTTTTCTTTTTCATTCTCATGGCAAGACAAACTGTTTTTTTTTCTATTTTTTTTTTCTTGAAAAACAAGATAGAACAACGATTTTTTTTCTATTTTTCCTTTGCTTTTAATAAAACAAACTAATAAGACATTTTTTTTTCTCATTTTCTCAAAATTTCGGCAGAGTTTTGACAGTATTTGGGCATTGGTTTTTTTCAAAAATAAACAATCAATTCCCTAACCGCTATTTCTTTTTTTTTTCTTTTTTTTTTAAATTTCACAATATTCCTGATATTCAAAAATCGGTCAACACACAAGTCTGAATAAAATAAATGCACAAGTAGCAGCAAATAAGATGCATCAGGATGGTCATTTTTATTTTTTGGTACAACTGTCCTAGACAGACCCAACCCCTGTGTTGAGCCTCCAAAGTCAGATGCGCGTGATGCAAACAAACGTTTCTACTAGGGATCCGATATGAAGCTGAGTTATTCTAGGTTCATAACCTGGGCATTTGTTCTAGACTGTGTACCCGAGCGGACAATTCGAGTCGAGGAGGGGGCTACGTACCGGGGACCCGCGGGATCGTCCGGCTTTGTAACTTATCCGGCCTCTTTCTTATTTTAGGTATTGACACTAACAGAATAGGGAGTCTCGGCCAGCGAGCTTCTCCCCGGAGGTAAGAAGAGAAGGATTTCGGCACAGTTTATATACAGTTCACATAATATCAAAGTGGTAAACGCATCATTTAGCACATTGAGCCCAAACATGTAACAAAATCAAATAAAACCAAATATAACAATTTATCTAAGCTCGAATTTCTAACCCTGAACTAGTGGTTCTGGGTGTAGTCCCCAGCGGAGTCGCCAGAGTTGTCACACCTCCTTTTTCCGCCCCCGCAAGGGGCGAAGGAGTTTTTCCCAATTAAAGAACAATCGAAACGGGATTTGTTTGTTTATTTCAGAGTCGCCACTTGGGAGATTTAGGGTGTCCCAAGTCACCAATTTAATCCCGAATCGAGGAAAAGAATGACTCCATATTACAGTTTGCGTACTAGAAATCCGGATAAGGAATTCTGTTAACCCGGGAGAAGGTGTTAGGCATTCCCAAGTTCCGTGGTTCTAGCACGGTCGCTCAACTGTCATATTCGGCTTGATGATCTGATTTTATACAAATGTGAACTTATGCGCAAATTTTAACTTTTTACCTGATTTTATACAAATATGAACTTATGTGCAAATTTTAACTTTTTACCGCTTTCAGAATTATTATTATTATTATTATTTTTTACAGGGAATTGCAACGTTGTGAAAATGTATCTCGAACCGCGTCACAATCAATGTACCCGTGGTCGTCGACACACTTTGACTCCGTTGAGATTTGGATTTGGGTCACATAAATGTGCACCCGAGTTTAAGAAAATTAAATTATTAAAGGCGCGCCTAAAGCGACTAGCGTATCATCTACTTTGGGTAGGGCCGTGGAATTTTGCTAAACGGTCCATCCCGAAGTCTAAGCAATTTTAAAGCAAATATTTACTGAGGGCCCCGCAATTTTGTATTTTTATTCGACGAGGATCATCTCATTCTTACTTTTAAAAGGAATTTGCAACGTCATGGACACGCATCTCGGACCACGTCATAATCAATGTACCCGTGATCAGAGACACATTTCGACTCCGTTGAGATTGGGATTTGGGTCACATAAATGCATGTCACACCTCCTTTTTCCACCCCCGCGAGGGGTGAAGGAGTTTTTCCAATTAAAGGACAATCGAAACGGGATTTGTTTATTTATTTCAGAGTCGCCACTTGGGAGATTTAGGGTGTCCCAAGTCACCAAAGGTTGCATATGTATAACTTCTTCATCTAATAATGTTAGTTTAAATTAATCAAATACTAGTTAATTTGTTTTGATATTATGGTGTGTCAATCTCATGTTCCAGTATTATTGAATAATAGAATATAGAATGAAAGCAATTTTTCTTTGTACAAACTCGATCGCAATTTTCCATTCACATTAGCCGTAAACTAATAACTAATAAGTTATGTTTTTTTAGCATGTAATTAATTGAGAAATCTTCTTTTGCTTTTAGAGACAAACTTAATAGAAGAAATGTAGTCACTGTAGGTTTATCCTTAAAAATAATAATGAGATGAGCCTCGCCAAATAAAAATACAAAATTGCGGGGCCCTCAGTAAATATTTTCTTTAAATTGCTTAGAGTTCGGGATGGACCGTCTAGCAAAATTCCACGGCCCTACCCAAAGTAGATGATACGCTAGTCGCTTTAGGCGCGCCTTTAATAATTTAATTTTCTTAAACTCGGGTGCACATTGATGTGACCCAAATCCAAATCTCAACGGAGTCAAAATGTGTCGACGACCACGGGTACATTGATTGTAACGCGGTTCGAGATACATTTTCACAACGTTGCAATTCCTTGTAAAAAATAATAATAATAATTATGAAAGCGGTAAAAAAGTTAAAATTTGCACATAAGTTCATATTTGTATAAAATCATATAATCAAGCTGAATATAACAGTTGAGCGACCGTGCTAGAACCACGGAACTCGGGAATGCCTAACACCTTCTCCCGGGTTAATAGAATTTCTTATCCGGATTTCTGATACGCAGACTGTAATATGGAGTCATTCTTTTCCTCGATTCGGGATTAAAATTGGTGACTTGTGATACCCTAAATCTCCCAAGTGGCGACTCTGAAATAAATAAACAAATCCCGTTTCGATTGTCCTTTAATTGGAAAAACTCCTTCACCCCTCGCGGGGGCGGAAAAAGGAGGTGTGACAGATTTGGCGACTCTGCTGGGGACTGGGGCCCAGAATCTCTGGTTCAGGGTTCAGAATTCGAGCTTGGAATAATTGTTGTATTTAGCTTTATCAGATTTTGTTACATGATCTGTGCATACTATGCTAACTAACTGCTTTTACTGCTTTGATATTTTGAGAACTGTATATAAACTGTACCGAAACCCATCTCCTCTCTGAGTCTTCTGAATTGTGAAGAAGGGTGTACGGTGTACGACTTTTTTTCTGTCTAGTGTCAAGTCCCAATTTAGAACGAGGTTAATCCTTTTCAGAAACAAACTGCTGGGGAGGTAAAGTCTTTAAACCAAGAAATGAAAAAGTGATGATTTCAAAAAAAAATAGAAAAAGAAGAAGTCTTTCTGAACAAATGCTGGGGAAAAGGAAAGAAAAGAACTTAACTGAATGATATAACCGATCCCAACGATCATGTCGCGCATTCCGGATTAATCAACCCAGTCTATTTGTATCAATCAACCTTTCGGATGGCCTCACGTTGCTGGGGATAAACATGCACTCACCTCTTTGCCAAATGCGGATCCTTTCCACCAATCTTGTCGTGTCGCCTCATAGTGCCCTTCGAGGGGTTTTCACTAATAAGACTCTCTCGTTTCTCTCATCTTTCGTCGCCTTATGGTGCCTGTGAAAGTTTTCACCGATAAGACTCTCTCATTTTATTTTATTTTTCAGCTGGGGATTGGAGTGCTGCCGATATGACTCTCTCTGTTGGGGATTCTTTTCGGTTATCAATTCATTTCTAGTTTATGATCCTCTTCTCTGTTGGGGATCAATGTATTATTCTCGGCTTTCATTTGCCTGACTTGACACCTCTCGGATACTGATCGGGAGGTCTTTTTTGGACATCACACATAGGTTTTTGTGTGGGGTTAAAAGAAAAGGCTATCAAAAATTCAAAAATAACTTTGATGGGTGAAACATTACAACTCTTGGAATCAAACCTCTTTTGAAACTTTAAAACATAACTTCTGCCCTAGTTTTCTTGCTTGGGGGATTTTTATTTTTTGTTATACTATGACCGAGCCGTGAGGCACGTATCCTTTTTTGAGGAATCAGGTCAAACGTAGTTCCCAATTCCTTTGTTTTTTTTCTTGTGACTTTTCTTTTGTCTTTATTATCATTAAATTTTTTTTCTTCTCTTTTTCTTTCATTTTCATTGCTGATTCCAAAAAGAGGGGTATGAAAGAATAAATAAGGCTCAAAAGGGGAAGCAAAGGTTAAAGTATTTGGATAGAAGAAAGAATTGCCTCCGTCATTTCATTCTCCGACAAATGCTAAGTACAAACAAACAACAATTACAATTACAAGAAATCATACATAATATCTCTTAACTGCGTCAGAATTGATAGTCATGTCGACGCATTTCCCTTCGATATCTGTTAAACATAAAGCGTCATTGGGCTTGCTCTGTTCAGATTGCGATAATCAACACACACCCGGATTTTTTCATCTTTTTTTTTTTGGCACTGGCACCACATTAGCCAACCAATCAAGATATCGAGCGACCCGAATAACCTTAGCATTTAGTTGTTTGGTTAGTTCTTCCTTAATCTTCACACTCATGTCGGTTTTGAACTTCCTCAATTTTGCTTGATGGGAGGAAATGCCGGGTTAGTGGGAAATTTGTGAACCACTAGATTGGTGCTTAAACTCGGCATGTCGTCGTATGACCATGCAAAACGTTTTTGAATTCAGTAAGTGCTTTGATTAGTTCTTCCCTGATGTTTGGTTCAATGTGGACGCTTATCTTAGCTTCCCTGATATCATCCGCATCCCCTAGATTGACGGCTTCAGTGTCATTTGAGTTGGGCTCTTTTTTTCTTTTTTCAAATTGGTTTAACTCTCTGTTAATTTCTTCGAAGGCTTCATCCTCATCGTATTCCGACTTATCATCACAATCTTGTACTATAAGTTCGAAATCAGATTGATTTTTTTTAGACTAGGTTGAAGATCCATCGTGCATGCCATGTCATTAGAACCAGTATAAAAAGAACTGTTCAGAAGAGAAAAAGAAGAAGAAAAATTAAAACAAAATAAGGAATGAAGAAAAAAAAACTTTCACTTTATTAAAATACTGGATAGCAAGGTTTCGCTCTTTGGCGAGCACAAAAAGAAATCTGGATTACAACCCTGGAATAATCCAGACAACAAGAAAGAAAATCAGAGCCCACTACCAAGACTCCCTTCGTATAGGAAGAGGAGTAGCCATTAAATTGTTGATTTTTGCTTTCAGCCCCACAAACTGTACATTTGCCCCACTGGACCCTTTTCCCAACACCATAACTGGCTTGTTATCTACCTTTTCCAACTATACCACCGCTTTTCCAGTGGTCGACTTTTCTTTTAAACCGGCACGGATCATCATCACTGTTTGTAAGGGTTTCTTTAGCTCCCCTCCTTTGTGCACTAGCTCGATCATGTGGGTTTCATGGTGTGCCGGCAATAGGTTCCGATTGATGTTGGGTGCCTCTGGTGTCTGAACCTCAATCTTGTTGGTGTCAATAAGATTTTGCACTGCATGTTTCAACTTCCAACACTTCTCGGTATCATGTCCGGGAGCCCCCGAACAATACTCACAACTTACCGAGTGGTCCATATTTTTGGGAAGGGGATTTGGCAAATGGGCTCAACAGGACTCAACAAGCCTAACTGCCTTAATTTGTGGAACACGGTAGTATAGGTTTCTCCCAACTCAGTGAATGTTCTCTGTATTCTTTCATTTCTGGAAGCCGGATTTCCCTTGAAACCCATCCCTGGAGGGTTTCTGTAGGCTCTTGGAGGTGGATAGGTGTTTTGTGGTGGTGGGTAGGTATTATGAGGAGGTGGGTATGTATTGTGGGGAGCTGGCGCGCGCCATTGCGGGCGAACCGGAGGTTGGGTGTATGTCTAGGCTTGATGGACAGTGAAATGTGGTTCTTGAGGTGGATAGTAGTGCTGAACGGGATTTGTTTATTTATTTCAGAGTCGCCACTTGAGAGATTTAGGGTGTCCCAAGTCACCAATTTTAATCCCGAATCGAGGAAAAGAATGACTCCATATTACAGTCTGCGTACCAGAAATCCGGATAAGGAATTCTGTTAACCCGGGAGAAGGTGTTAGGCATTCCCGAGTTCCGTGGTTCTAGCACGGTCGCTCAACTGTTATATTTGGCTTGATTATCTGATTTTATACAAATATGAACTTATGTGCAAATTTTAACTTTTTTACCGCTTTCATAATTATTATTATTATTTTTTACAAGGAATTGCAACGTTGTGAAAATGTATCTCGAACCGCGTTACAATCAATGTACCCGTGATCGTCGACACATTTTGACTCCGTTGAGATTTGGATTTGGGTCACATCAATGTGCACCCGAGTTTAAGAAAATTAAATTATTAAAGGCGCGCCTAAAGCGACTAGCGTATCATCTACTTTGGGTAGGGCCGTGGAATTTTGCTAAACGGTCCATCCCGAACTCTAAGCAATTTAAAGAAAATATTTAATGAGGGCCCCGCAATTTTGTATTTTTATTTGGCGAGGCTCATCTCATTCTTATTTTTAAGGATAAACCTACAGTGACTACATTTCTTCTATTAAGTTTGTCTCTAAAATAAAAGAAAATCTCCCAATTAATTACATGCTAAAAAACGTAACTTATTAGTTATTAGTTTACGGCTAATGCGAATGGAAAATTGCGATCGAGTTTGTACAAAGAAAAATTGCTTTCATTCTATATTCTATTATTCAATAATACTGGAACATGAGATTGACACACCATAATATCAAAACAAATTAACTAGTATTTGATTAATTTAAACTAACATTATTAGATGAAGAAGTTATACATATGCAACCCCATTACTCATTAATTAATCGACTACATTTTTATACAAAGAAAGGAAAATTATATTCAAACACAAATCTAAACAGGAGGGATTCAACAGGAACAAAGCCTGATTAATATTTCATTTCGCTTCAAGCCGAGAGTGTACAAATGTGTACCTGGAAATGGCAGTACAAGAAGAAAAGAAGGAGGAGTCAGCAACATTAATAACACAGCAATATACAGCAGCAGAAAGCCCAACACAGTAGCTTCAACACCTCAATCCAGAAATCCCAGCAACACGGAGAAAACTAGTAAAAATGGAGAAGAAAAATAGTCTGAAAATCTCTCTTTGTTTTTTTCTTTCTAGATTTGAACTCTCTATGGTGTTCTTCCACTCTCAATATTTCAAAAAATTTGGTTCTATCTTTTTTACTCTCTCCAAAATGAATTCAGTCCCTGTATATTCAGTGTATCCATAGTGTATATCGAGTGTATACTGCTCTCTCCGCCCCCTCTTTTTTTCTTCTCTCTATCTAGTTTTTTCCTCTTTTTTGCACCCCCTCCTTCCTAAATGTTCTCTTCTATTTATAGCAAAATTTTCGAAATTTTCAGATTTGTTTTTTTATTATTTATTTATTTTTTTATTGAAAGAAATCCCACTTACAAATTGCTTTTATTTTTTTAGAAAATGAAATCCCACCTTTATTTACTTTTATTTTTAAATTACAACTTTAATTACTTTATCTTATTTAAAATCCCACTTTTTATTTTTTTAAAAGAGAATCTCACTTTATTTAACTTTTCTTTAAAAAAACAAACCACTATCTTTTCTTTTTCTTTTAAAAATGCTACTTTCAATTACTTTAAATTTTTTTAAATTTTCAGATACCTTTATATTTATTTTTTAATTCTAACCTTCTTTTACTTTTTAATTTTTAAAATTTCCACAAAGCTTTTTATTTTTTTAAATTTTTTTTACATTCTTTTACTTTTAAAAAAAAAAAGAGAATTCCACCTATTTTTACTTTTATATTTTTTTATTCAATACTTCCCTTTTTCTTATTTTTTTTAAATCATTCCCGAAATTATTATTTAAAAAAAATAAAAAAATAAAAAAAAATTCGGATTTTTTATATTAAAAAACAAAACTATTAATAGTGATAATTCACCTTTTATTTTTTATTATTTTTTTGGTATTTTTATCCTATAATAAAAAGTGTAATAAAGCTAAAATAATAGTAGGTTAAAACCCCCAAAATATTTACATAAAAGAAGTGATAAAAAATTAAATGTTGCCAAAATTAGGTGTTCACAGCTGTACCTCTTTGCTCGAAAACATGAAGAGCTTTTGGGCAAAGATAAAGTGAACAATGCGACTAATTTTTTATCATATCGTTATTCAAAATAGGAAGAAAATAAAAAAGGAAAGGCGCAACCGAGTCCTGGTTTTGGACAGCCTACATATCCCTGGTTATAAGGGAATCAGGTCGCGTGTAGTTCAGAAAGTTTTGGTAGCTGGGACTACCATGGGATTGCGATGTTACTGTTACTGCTGTTGCGTGCTGTTACCACTACTTTTCGATCTCCTTATTACACCATTGCTAGAAAGAAAACAAGAAGTTATACTAAGCTATGATTTATGAATTACAAAGATTTATTCTCGAGCTTGGTCATGTGATTGTTGTTGCCTTGTTGCTTTATGTTTCCTCTGGTATTTCTTTACTTCTAGCTCGACTTGTGGTCTTCCTTCTGATTTCTGCTGGGGATTTTTGTTGTAACCCTCTGCTTTACTGACTTCAAACTTCAATGTATTCTTCTGTTCTGCAAGTGGGCTCCTGACTCCACCTTGACTTTTGAAAGATGACACAACCTTCATTCTCCAGGCGGGCTCCTGACTTCTTCAACAATCTTGGAATTTAAAGCCCTCCATTCTCCAAGCGGGCTCCTAACTTTCATCATCAACTTTGAAAATAAAATGCATTTGGCAATGATTTATGAAAATATATATATTTTGGCAATGTTTATACAAGCAGGACCACTCGGGTCGAAATAAATTAAATGTCCTTTTGAGGAAGGGTTAAATTCAATATCCTATTCAAGGGCGGATAGACCCATCATATCCTATTCGAGGGCGGATAGACCCATCATATCCTGTTCGAGGGCAGACAGACCCATCATATCCTGTTCGAGGGCGGACAGACCCATCATATCCTGTTCGAGGGCAGACAAACCCATCATATCCTATTCGAGGGCGGACAGACCCATCATATCCTATTCGAGGGCGGACAGACCCATCATATCCTATTCGAGGGCGGATAGACCCATCATATCGTTTTCGAGGGAGGATGAACCCAAAATATCCTATTCTTTTTAATAGTAGGGGTTTTAACCTACAAAATATTTACATAAAAAAAGTGATAAAAAATTAAATGTTGCCAAAATTAGGTGTTCACAATGCACACCCGTATTCAAGAAGGTAAGATTAATTAAGACGCGTCCTAAAGAAACTACGTACTGTTGTTTTAGAAAAAGGCCGTGGAAAATTCACTAAACGGTCAAATCCAAAGTCTAGTCAATGGTTATGTATTTATTGAGGGCCCCAGCGATGTGTGATTTATTTGGCGAGGCTCGTCTCATTTTATTTTAAAGGATAAACCTACAGTGACTACATTTCTTCTATTAAGTTTGTCTCTAAAATAAAAGAAAATCTCCCAATTAATTACATGCTAAAAAACGTAACTTATTAGTTATTAGTTTACGGCTAATGCGAATGGAAAATTGCGATCGAGTTTGTACAAAGAAAAATTGCTTTCATTCTATATTCTATTATTCAATAATACTGGAACATGAGATTGACACACCATAATATCAAAACAAATTAACTAGTATTTGATTAATTTAAACTAACATTATTAGATGAAGAAGTTATACATATGCAACCCCATTACTCATTAATCAGTCAACTACATTTTTATACAAAGAAGGGAAAATTCTATTCAAACACAAATCTAAACAGGAGGAATTCAACAGGAACAGAGCCGGATTAATATTTCATTTCGCTTCAAGCCGAGAGTGTACAAATGTGTACCTGGAAATGGCAGTACAAGAAGAAAAGAAGGAGGAGTCAGCAGCAGTAGTAACGCAGCAACGTAACAGCAACCCCACAACAGCAATTTGAACCAGAATTAAAACCCAGGAAAATTTGAAGAAAATCAAGCAAGCTCGATAGAACAAACCCAAAAGTTTGTAAAAGACTTAAACAGCAACAAACCACATCACCACAAACATACTCAAACCCACGTGTATTAAACCCGAAACTAAACTCGTTTCTCACTTTGTTTTTGTTTTCTCTTTTTTAAACTCTCTAACACTCTTGAATTTTTCAGAATGTATTCCTCTCTCAAAATAATCCTAAAAAATCTTTCAAGTTCAAGTCTAAGTCTTCCTCCTCTAAGTCTTAGTCCATAAGAATGTGTCAAATGACTCTATTTATAACAAGACTTTTGTCTTGAATCTCCAACCCGAAATATTCCCCCAATTGCATGCTTTGTCCCCACTACTTAATGTTTTCTTTATTTTAAACTCTTGTCCCTCATGCTTAACATAAATAATTACATTATTCTCACCCCACTACATTATGTCTTGTCCCCCATTATATTAAACAATTATATCAACCCCACCCCATTACATCTTGTCCCTCATGCTTAACATAAACAATTACATTATTCCCCCACTAATTTATGTCTTGTCCCCCATTATATTAAATAATTGTCCAAATGTTCAGTTCCAAAAATACACCTCCGACCTTACTGAAATTACTACCCCTACACGTACTGCAATTTACCAAACTACCTCATCAGCTATAACCAATCACCTAATCAATCTCAACCAAAATATAGCAAATATAACCAATTTCTAAACAAATTCAAACAACAAATCACATGAACACAGATCGAACAACATCAAATTATTGGGGAATAAGTTAACCATATTGGGAACAAATCCTGGTTAACTTAGACCAAAAATGAATGAGCAAAGAGACAACAATATCAACAACAAAATACATGATTCAAACTAAATCAACAAATCAAAAACCAAAACCAAAAACTCACATTTAATCACTGGGGTTACAAACTAACTTCAAACAAAGATGAACATGGATTAAATCTATTTTAAACAACAAACATGACGGATTCAAATGATTTAACCAACATTAACAATTTCTGAAAAATACATAACAACACATGAAACAAACTGAAAAAATAATTAATTAAACTTCAATTTGAATCTAACAAACATTAAACTAACAATTTCACATGAACAAACTGAAAAATTAACAAAACAATGAACACGAACAAAACAAACATTTACCGATTTTAGATTTGAGAATATCAAAAACAAAATACGGACAAAAGTGAAACCAAAACCCACTAACCGGATCGAAACGACGAACAACGACTGACCAACGACGAACTCGAACTATGTATGGACTGTTTCGACAAACCTCGACCAAAGCTTGAATAAGCGAGATGGTGAGTCTCGTTTTTTTTGGACTGGAGGCGCTGGAAAAGGGTGAAGCAGCAGCAACGCAGGAGAAGCGATGCTGGACGAGGCTTGACGTTGACGAAACAGCCGGTGAAGGCTGGCCAACGACTGTGTGTGTGCGTGCGACACACAGTCGAGCTTGGAGCGAGCTTGGAACTCACGTCGTTCATGGGAGGAGCCCTTTTTTGTTGGTTCTTTTTGGTTGTAGAAGACGATGACAGAGAGGGTCTCGACGAGGAAGTTGGAGGTAGCAGCAAAAGCAGCTTGGTTTTGGAGTGACGGGGTCTGTTTGGACGTAATAGAAGCAGGAGCGAGAGATGGAGGAGGCAACCATTGGAGGTTCGACGACGGGGGGAAGCTGTACGAAGCAGTAGGGGGTCGTTTGGGCGTGAAGGAGAAGGTGGTGGAGGGTTGTTGGTGCTGCTGCCATGTACGAGGCGATGAAGAAGACGAAGCAGACGAAGCAGTGGCAGCGGGGTCGTTTGGTGTGGCTATGGAGGTTCGACGACGACTGTGTGTGTGTGTGGTCGTTTGGACTGGGGTGGTGGTGGTTGTGTCGAAGGTGTTGGAGGTGTGAGGGGTAGCAGTGCGTGTGTGTGAAAGTGGCAGCCATGGATGAAGGTTGTTTGGAGGAGATGGAGAAGAAGAGGGAAAGAGAGAAAGAGATGGGGGGCGGATGGGTTTTCTTAGGTTTTAGGGTTTTTTTTTTATTTTTGTTTTGTTTGTTTTTGTCAAATGTAAGATATGGGGTGTTGGGTATTTGGGTTATGGACCGGGTTGACCCGGTTCAAAATGGACCGGGTCATGGGGAAGATTGGGTATTTTTTGGGCTTGTGGCTTGAATTTGAAGAAGAGCCCAATTCCGATTTTCTTTATATTTTTGCTCTCTTTTCTTCTTTTATTTTTCTAAAACTAAATTCTAAAAATCCTTAAATTATTATTAAGTTATAAAAGCGCAAATTAACTCCCAATAACAATTAACGTACAATTAAGTAATAATTAAGCATAAAATTGTATATTTGGACATTAAATGCTAAAAATGCAAAAGATGCCTATTTTTGTAGTTTTCATTCTTGTAAAACAAGCTTAATTATTCATAATTGTAGAATTAAATCCTACATGCAAAATGCGACATATTTTTGTATTTTTTATTAATTTAACAAATAAACATGCACAGATAAATACAAATAATTATCCAAAATATCACAAAAATTCTCAAGATTGCACACCAAGAAAAATTATTTTATTTTGAATTTTTTGGGAGTAATTCTTTCATAGGGCAAAAATCACGTGCTTACACTATGCACTAAGTATAAGTGTATTAGGTAGTATTATATCGAATATAGCTTATGTATAATATATATATATACTTACGCTATACTATGCACTGAGTATAAGTGTATTAGGTCATACTGTATCGAATATAGCTTATATATATATATATATATATATTATATACTTACGCTATATTATGCACTAAGTATAAGTGTATTAGGTAATACTGTATCGAATATAGCTTATATATATATATATAATATATATACTTACGCTATATTATGCACTAAGTATAAGTGTATTAGGTAGTATTATATCGAATATAGCTTATATATATACTTACGCTATACTATGCACTGAGTATAAGTGTATTAGGTAATACTGTATCGAATATAGCTTATATAATATATATATATATATATATATATATATATATATACTTACGCTATACTATGCACTAAGTATAAGTGTATTAGGTAATACTGTATCGAATATAGCTTATATATATATATATATATAATATATATATACTTACGCTATACTATGCACTAAGTATAAGTGTATTAGGTAGTATTATATCGAATATAGCTTATATATATAATATATATATACTTACGCTATACTATACACTGTATTAGGTCATACTGTATCGAATATAGCTTATATATATATATATATATATATATACTTACGCTATACTATGCACTAAGTATAAGTGTATTAGGTAATACTGTATCGAATGCACTAAGTATATATATATATATACTTACGTTATACTATGCACTAAGTATAAGTGTATTAGGTAGTATTATATCGAATATAGCTTATATATATAATATGCATATATATATATATATACTTACGTTATACTATGCACTAAGTATAAGTGTATTAGGTAGTATTATATCGAATATATATATATATATAGCTTAAATAGAATTAAAATCCTAAATTTATACTACATATGTACATAATTTTAAATTGTATTATATATATATATATATATATTGAATTAAAATCCTAAATTTATACTACATATATATATATAATTTTAAATTGAATTAAGAGTAATATAATTTTTTTAGAAATAGCGACCAACTTTAGTCGCTATTTCTAAAAATTCAAAACTGATTTACCTACCAAAATTGCGACCAACTGTGGTCGCTATTTTTAATTCCAGATTGTCAAAACCGGGATCCCCTCCCATTATTTCTAAAAATTTCCCAAAATCTCTCTTTTCTCTCTCACACTCAAACCCTCCCCCCTTCCAACTCCCAGCACCAGAGGCCCCACCCACGCCACCAACGACCACCGCCCAGCTGCCGCCGCCCGTCGTCGTCGCCTCTGCCGCTGCTGCGTCTCTCTCCTTCTCCACCTCCTAAAAATTCTAGGTTAGAATTACAATTTATATCTTTTGTGTAAGCTTATAATGTTTTGTTTATTAGCTATGAATTAGTTTCAAATGACTAGTGTTTCAATTGATTATTTAACATTGTATTTTATAGAAACCTAGGGTTTAGGTTGTATTTATCATTATTTAACATTTTATAAAAATCTAGGGTTTATAGAAATGTTAACATTTTATTTAACATTGTATTTAACTTTATTTAACATTTTATAGAAATCTAGGATTTATAGAAATCTAGGGTTTAGGGTATGGGTTGAATTTTTAGGATATAATCATAACTTTTAGTTTATGTTTAAACTCGTAGGATATGAATATAATTTTTAGTTTTTAGGTGTTGTTCTTGTGAATTGAACTTGTAGGATATAAATTGAAATTTTAGGATATGAGTTAAATTTTTAGGATATGAATTGAAACTTTTAGGATATGAGTTGAACTTTTAGGAAATAAATTGAACCTTTAGCATATGTATTGAACCTTTAAGATATGACTTGAACTTTTAATTTATGTTTAAACTCGTAGGATATGAATATAACTTTTAGTTTTTAGGTTTTGTTCTTGTGAATTGAACTTGCAGGATATAAATTGAAATTTTAGGATATGAGTTAAATTTTTAGGATATGAATTGAAACTTTTAGGATATGAGTTGAATTTTTAGGAAATAAATTGAACCTTTAGCATATGTATTGAACCTTTAGGGTATGACTTGAACTTTTAGTTTATGTTTAAACTCGTAGGATATGAATATAACTTTTAGTTTTTAGGTTTTGTTCTTGTGAATTGAACTTGTAGGATATAAATTGAAATTTTAGGATATGAGTTGAATTTTTAGGATATGAATTGAAACTTTTAGGATATGAGTTGAACTTTTAGGAAATAAATTGAACCTTTAGCATATGTATTGAACCTTTAGGATACGACTTGAACTTTTAGTTTATGTTTAAACTCGTAGGATATGAATATAACTTTTAGTTTTTAGGTTTTGTTCTTGTGAATTGAACTTGTAGGATATAAATTAAAATTTTAGGATATGAGTTGAATTTTTAAGATATGAATTGAAACTTTTAGGATATGAGTTGATCTTTTAGGAAATAAATTGAACCTTTAGCATATGTATTGAACCTTTAGGATATGACTTGAACTTTTAGTTTATGTTTAAACTCGTAGGATATGAATATAACTTTTAGTTTTAGGTTTTGTTCTTGTGAATTGAACTTGTAGGATATAAATTGAAATTTTAGGATATGAGTTGAATTTTTAGGATATGAATTGAAACTTTTAGGATATGAGTTGAACTTTTAGGAAATAAATTGAACCTTTAGCATATGTATTGAACCTTTAGGGTATGACTTGAACTTTTAGTTTATGTTTGAACTCGTATGATATGAATATAACTTTTAGTTTTTAGGTTTTTTTTCTTGTGAATTGAACTTGTAGGATATAAATTAAAATTTTAGGATATGAGTTGAATTTTTAAGATATGAATTGAAACTTTTAGGATATGAGTTGATCTTTTAGGAAATAAATTGAACCTTTAGCATATGTATTGAACCTTTAGGATATGACTTGAACTTTTAGTTTATGTTAAAACTAGTAGGATATGAATATAACTTTTAGTTTTAGGTTTTGTTCTTGTGAATTGAACTTGTAGGATATAAATTGAAATTTTAGGATATGAGTTGAATTTTTAGGATATGAATTGAAACTTTTAGGATATGAGTTGAACTTTTAGGAAATAAATTGAACCTTTAGCATATGTATTGAACCTTTAGGATATGACTTGAACTTTTAGTTTATGTTTGAACTCGTATGATATGAATATAACTTTTAGTTTTTAGGTTTTTTTTCTTGTGAATTGAACTTGTAGGATATAAATTGAAATTTTAGGATATGAGTTGAATTTTTAGGATATAAATTAAAATTTTAGGATATGACTTAAACTTTTGTGGATATGAATTGAACCTTTAGGATATAAATTAAACTTTTAGTTTATGTTTAAACTCGTAGGATAAGAATTGATGAACTTTTAGTTTTTAGGTTTTGTTCTTGTGAATTGAACTTGTACGATATGACTTGAACTTTTTAGGATATGAGTTGAACCTTTAGGATTTGACTTGAACTTTTGTAGATATGAATTGAAGGTTTAGAATATGAATTGAACTTTTAGTTTATGTTTTGGAATTTTAGTTGCCGGAGGATTATTAGAAGAGGTTGATGACGTTATTAGACATGCAATAGAACTTCCACCAAGAATAACTAAGACACAGTACCTGGCAAAGTGTGCCTTTAATTGTTCTTCTCATTAGCGACAATGATGATGAGAAGGCAATGGCAAGTGTTTCAAATAGTGATGATGTAGGTAGGAATTTAGTATTTCCTAAGTAGATAAAAGAAGAGCTTATAGAGTAATTTTGTACTTCATTTTCCATGAGGAAAAGAAGTTTAATTGAGAGTGACAAGGTTGATGAAGACGGAATGTGTTCCGTTGGTTATGACAGTTCCCATAAAATGGGGATCATAAGACTCTATGATGACAGAGATTATAGGAAGTTTTGTTCCAAATTTTCTTTCAAGTCTGATCCGTACAAGCTTAATGTGATATTGGTGATATTTCTTCGGATTCAGACAATGATTTGACCGACAAAAGTATGGAAATGCTCTTAAAAAGAATTAAAGGTAAAATCTTTTCAGCATCCTTCTCTACCAAGAAAAATGTTTTACTTTTAATTCTTTTTAAGAGCATTTCCATAGTTTTATCGGTCAAATCATTGTCTGAATCCGAAGAAATATCACCAATATCACATTAAGCTTGTACGGATCAGACTTGGAAGAAAGTTTAGAACAAAACTTCCTATAATCTTTGTCATCATAGAGTCTTATGATCCCCGCTTTATGGGAACTGCCACGACCAACGGAAAACATTCCGTCTTCATCAACGTTGTCACTATCAATCAAACTTCTTTTCCTCTTGGAAAGTGAAGTAGAGAATTCCTCTATAACCTCTTTTATCTACTTAGGAAATGTTAAAATCCTACCTACACCATCACTATTTTGAAACACATGTCGTTGCCTTCTCATTATCATTGTAGTTATAGAGATCAACAATTGATCAAAGACACATCCTGTCAGGTACTGTATCCAAGTTATTCTCTGTATCCAAGTTCATCCTGAGTAATAGTACCACGAGGATAATCACCAAAGCCACCAGACAGCTTTATGATGCCAATGAAGCAAGATGAGCTATTCAATGAAACTCGTATTGTAAAGAAGAAGAAAGAGACTGATTCAGAAAGGAGGGTCGAGCCTCGACTATATACATGTAAGTTTTTTACTTTTCATTAAGTATTTTGATTTACAGTTATATAAATTTTGAAATACTAATTCAATATATATAATTTTTCATATAGGTTCGCTTCGCATGCAGCTGACCTGGGGGAATTCATACGCAGTCAACCACCTAATGAATCGGGTGAGGCAATCCAACTTTCGGACGAGGATGCTGAAAGAACACTCCTTGAGTACTTTATATACTTTGAACTAGACAAAAAAACGTAGTTCTATTGTGTTAGTTCTTTTTAGGTCGAATGGGCTTGTAATAAGCGTTAACTTAGTTTTGTTAGCTTAATGTGTTAGTTCTATTGATTGTTGCTTTTAATTGTTGTTGTTGTTGTTGTTGCTGGCATAAAATGCCTGTTTAGGATGTTTGGTAAGCTGACAGGTGGTGTAACTGCCAAAACAGGCAGTTTCTGCCAAAAATATACCAAGAAAAGCGAGCAACTTTGGTCTCTATTTGGTCGTTTTTCACTATAATTTCTATTAAAAAAATATAGACCTTGGTCGCTACCTGCCCAGATTTCTATTAAAAAAAATATAATTTCTGGAAATATAGCGACCAATGTTGGTCGCTTATCTTTAAAAAAAATTAAATTCTTGAATTTAGCGACCAACTTTGGTCTCTATTGTCCAGATTTTAAAATATAATATTTGGATTAGAGACCAAAGTTGGTCGCTTTCTAATGATTAATGATAAATTAAAAACAACGTATTTCATATGTAGAGACCAACTTTGGTCGCCAAATTTATATTATTAAATTAATATAGCGACCAAAGTTGGTCACTAAAGTCAAAATCAGAATATTTGGCCCTTTTAGTTTAGAGACCAAAGTTGGTCGCTAAATAAAAGGGACCATCAATATAGCTACCAGGCGTGTTTGGTCGCTTTTTGGTCGCTTTTTGGGCCATAAGCGACCAACTTTGGTCGCTTTTTTCCGGATTTCTAGTAGTGTGTGACTAAAGTTGAAGCTTGACTTTTAATTAGTTTTATCTCATTAGTTAAGGCTAATTAACCAGTTTCAAAATTTCACTATATATGCAACTCATTGATATCGGCGTCGCATGAGCATGACCGACTCAAAGGGCACGGCCAAGTCCAAGACAAGCACGACCGTCAATGGTTTGATGAAAATGATGAGATGACGAAGTGAAGCCAATAAAGGTCTATGTTGTTCTCACAAAGTCAACTTTAATTATTGTTACGTTGTATATATGGTAGTTTTGTATTTCATATCTGATTTGATCTTGGTAACAGTGGATGAGTGAAATCTACATAACTAATGACAATTCGATCTTGCTTCTCCCCAGGCAATTCGCAATTTTTGCTGACTCAACAAATGCTAGTCCCATGGTTTATGTAGACGTTGTGCACAAACCCTACCTTGATATATTCTTCTCTTTTCAAGTGAGAGCTAGTTTATGGGAGGTGAATCTCGGATTTAAACCGTAGGGTAACATACACGTATATAAGGGCATTACGTACCTCGGGAGCCCCGGCCCATTCAAATCAAAATAGAACGAGCATCTACGACTAAGGGGAATGAAATAACAACAACAGGGTGGCAAAATCTTGTAATACAAGGATTAGTGACTAGCCAAGTCATTAAACTTAGCCATTTTAATCAACATAATTGCAAGTGGACTAGTCATCACTAAACTTAGCCATCTTATAAAAGTCGTGGCTGCTTTAGCCAAACAAAAAGGCAACCTCTTATTCAAACTAAAAGAAGTACCTCGTCTCACTTACAAAGAAGTTGTTGGACTAGAGTTCATGCTCTGAATTATGCGAGTTTGTTGTTTATCTTTTTCAGAACGGTCTGATTAAATAGAGAGATCAGACCAATCCAGATGTTTTAACTAGTCATTAACAATCTACTTAATTAATACCTGTGTTGTGAACACTTTTACCCCCCCCCCCCAAATCTTCTCTAGAGAAAAACAAAATTCGAAGTGATAGAACAGATGGTCCAACTACATTGCTTTTCTTTTCATTACTTCCATGGTCGTGCTTCGTGGCATGTCAGTACCCATACTATTGAAATGGTTGGTCAGTAGAGATGTTCTCATATGTGCTCCTTTTTTTTAATGGAACGGACTATAATTTTTATTTCTGTCACTTTATTCTCTCTTCTGGTCTATTTACATTCCAAAAATTTATATGTCATGCAAACGGAGCAAAAAGTGGAGTCTATTAGCGCTAGCTCCGAATGTTTTTTTCTTTGGTAGAGGCTCGCTTCTTTAAGTTCAAGTTTTCATTTGTTGCTTTTCTTTTGCCCTTGTCTACGAGAGTTTAATTTTTTTATACAAATGCTTATAGGCGAAAGAGATCTTCCCAATTTCTGTCTTTCAACTAGCTACTATTAGCTTATGTGATATGTGTTACGATCGAAATAATCAGGTGTCATGCAAAAGCCAGTAAAGCAACACTTGAACGACGAAAAACTATCAACAAAACAGAAATATACCAACTTAATCGTGCTCAATATAGGAATTGCATTTGCATTGGTTATAACCAGTTACTTTTTACAGAGGGGTTGAATTTTCTCCGTGGGTGATATATATGCACATCAAATCACACACTAATTATTTCCACGAAATTAACAGTTTAATTTTAGTAATTTATATGGGGGTGTGGGGGCGGCGAATTAAGGATCTATCCTCGACTATGGACTTTCTAATTGCCTAGGTCATTCCACTTTCCTTGTCCACTAACAAAAGGTAAATATTTTAAAATGAAGACGAATGAGAAAAGTGAAGAGACTATTTAATTCTTAATTTTATCCTTTTATAAAAGTTGACAATAAAATAAGATTCGAGCTGGGATATTTGTACTTGTGTATTAATAGTGGCAATGTTAGAAAGTCAAGAAGCAATTATGCATTCATTATTTAATGGCAATAATGTCTTGGGACATCCATAAAGTGAATTAATGTGCGTAAAAATGTGAGACTTTGAGAATATTATATATTTAAGATACTTAAACAGTGAAAAGAAGAAACAAAATCAGTAAATGGGTCAATACAATCATCAATTCATGATCATGCTAAAATATTAAAAAGTTAGTATATAGTAGCATTATGTTGTCTACTTATGCTTTATTCAAAGGTAACAATATATTTGAATTATTTAGCAAAGCCAGATAGTGACAGTTTGGAATGGCCAGTAGCTATCTGATGTTGTAATGGCCAATTTAAATTTCCCTCAGCATATTACATTTTGCTGCCTATAACTTGTCCCTCTCAATTCCACAACCTTTTCTTTGTAAGTGGCTGGGCGGCCGTACATTTCTGTATGTACATTCTGTGAGAAATACGATTGCCTGCTAGTTGAAGACTTTCTGTATTCAGTCAATTTATGCAGAGTAAATCGGTCCCTAAGTCCATCTGCTGCTTCCATTACTAGAAAACTGTCAAATTTCGATCACCATTACCGACCGATATCGGTCGGAATTAAAGGAAAAGCGACCGATTTTCTATCACTTTTAATTCGTCGGAAGAATCATGGTCGCTAATAGAGGTGTACAAATGAAACCGACAAATCGCACCAACCCGATAATCCGAGTCAAACCGAGAAAAAAAATTCGACTATGATTTGATTTGATTTGGTTTGTTGTTGGGGAAAAAACCCGACCATATTTGGTTTGATTTGGTTTTAACTAAAAAAAGTCAAACCGAAACCAAACCAACCGGCATTATATATATAGAATTTTTAAATATATTTAATATATAAAAATATTTATTGTAGTGTAGTTTATAAATATTTCTTAAGCTTTTTCATAGTTCTATCTTTTCACGTATTATTTCAAGCTTGGACTTATAATTTTTGGATGCTCCAATAAGTTTTAAGTTCATAAATATTAGTAACTCAAATAAATACTAGTGTTAATAAAAGACATTCAATTCAATTGTATTATGAATGAAAATAGTGTTGGATATCTATTTTTTTAGTTTTTCTGTGGTTTAGATAAAGTGCATAACTTATTTTTCTTTTAGTATTTAGTCATGTAAATATTAGTACTTATTAGTCGTACTTATTTTAGCAACTTATTAGTAATTTTAAATTATATTTGTTTTCATTCTGACTTATTAATAATACTTATTTTATGCGATTTTATTATCTTTATTGTTGAATATTTTAGTACAATGCCATGACTCATCTCATATTTATGTTATTTTATTAAAAACACCTTGTATAATTCTATCTTACTAGGATTAAAGAAATATTTGGAGCACAAATTCTATATTTTGTGCTATGAAGACTTTATGAAAAAAAAAACCGAACAAACCTGAAAAATCCGAGAAAAATCGAGATTGAAAAACCCGACTTTTATTGGTTTGGTTTGGTCTTTAGATTTAATAACCCGATACAATTAGTTTAGTTTAGTAATTAGAAAATCCGAACCAACCCGACCTATGTACATCCCTAATCGCTAGGACATTGCGATCAAAGGAGGTCGAAATTTTCCAACCGATTTCGGTCGGTTAACCGCTTTGACCATGACAAAATAATTATACCGACCGAAATCGGTCGGAATTATTTAAATTTTTATTTATTTATTTTTCAAAATATCGACCGACTTCGGTCGAAATTATAAATATGTAATAATTTTAATTTTAAAAACATAAAATAATAAATAAATAAAAACATTTATTTCCGATGAGATAATAACCTAACTTCCTACTCGATGAGATAATATAATAGTGCTGAGCATGTTTGTCGATCCATAGATTTAATTTGGTTACTAGCTAGCCTAGAAATTCACACATGTTATGACCATCATCTAAGCTACGCAAAATCTCCACAAACATCCAATAAGTTAAGTTGTTGAATTCTCTTAATCTCAGATCAAATGACTAGCTGGTTAATTCAACTTACCTAGAAGTATTTAGATTTTGTACTTAGTGTCTTGTAAAATATAGCTACGGAAAAAAAATAATGTATTCCCTTAACCATGCATATAGTATTTGATCGATCCCAATAAGTTTTGAATTGAAACGGGTACTACTACTTCTTTCTGCCTTTTTATGGTACCGTATCAAGCAAATATATTCATTCTAACTTTATTTCTTATGCAGTTGTTTGTGATTTTTGAGTATAATTGATGTTTAGTTTAAAGTATATATATTTTCATGTATATCGTCTCATATTTTACTCTTGTTTCGTGAATTTGGGATGTTGATTGCTATGATTTATATTAATTTGAAGTGTTTTTACTTGTAGGAATGATTCGGGAGCAAGTAGGGGCGAAACGTGCAAGATTTGATCTAAAACAAACAAAATCGGAAAAAGAGGCCAATTTGGGCGCCACCTGTGGCGCTGAAAACAGTATGCACAGATTGGGCAACGCCCTGGTGGGCGCCTGGCGCCAGGCTGGGCGCCGATGATGCGGATTGTGTCCTATTTTGCCTGGGACACGGTTTATTCGACCCTAGGCCTATCCAACACGTATAAAAGGAAGACTAAGCCTAATTTTGGAGGGGGGAGACGCACTTTGGAGCAAAAATACACACAAGAAACATTGAGGAGCAAGAACATCTCAGAATTCTTCATCTTTTCCAGTATTTTCAATTAATCAAAACTTATGCAATTATTTGATTACATCATGAGTGGCTAAACACCTATTGTTCTGGGGTTGTGATTTAGCCATGAATATTGTTGTTTGACATAAACTTGACCTTGATTATAATTCACCAATATATGGTTGTTTCTTCAATTATGTGTTTAATTGCTTAATTGTCTGGCCAGCAGGTAAGTTCTATTTACTATCTATGTTATGCTTGGGAAAGCCGTGTTTAGATTAGAGAAGGATTGAAGAGAGCACGATTTTAACCCTTAGGGGGAGCGGATTTGTGGTTAGGATAGGAATATACCTAGTCACCGTGCTTAATTAAATATCGTAATCTTAATGCATTCTTAATAGATTGATTTCATAGGAATATAGGCCTTAATCTATTGAGAATAGGTGAGTAGTACTTCGGGAGAAGGCTATGAGAGCATTTATCGATTAATTAGCAATCATGAGTGAATTATATGAAATGGAGAGTTAATTAGAACACAATACAAATGGTGAATCGATCACAACCCTGGAATATTTGTCTCTACTGAATACACAACAATCAATTCGTCACTTGATAATTTAGTTATTATTTAGAATCGTAGTATAATATAATCATATTATTGAACTTTGATTTTAGCTGGATTGAATAACAATTTTAGCGATTTAGTGAGTAGTTTACACAAGTCTCTATGAGTTCGACACTCAACTTATCATTATATTACTTGTCGACCACGTATACTTGCGTGTGCGTTTGGGAGCAACAATAACGATGATAATGGACCTGGAGTATTTTAATCCTGTCTATTGTCAGTCGGTAGCTGGAAACCCAATTATAGAACTAATCATAAAAGATCAAAACGACGACAACAACAATATACTCCGTGTATTCCCACAGTGTAGGGTATTAGGAGGGTAATATATACGCATACCTTATCTTATCTTGTAGAGATAGAAAGACTGTTTCCGATAGACCCTCGACTCAAAGAAAAAACATTTCTAAGCAGGAGGAGATGATTTAGAATATCCAAAAAAACAGCAATGTAATGTCCAACAAACGACTTGTCCTTGCATTCTAAGGTTGCAAAGAATGTATCACTTCCTGGTTTCAACTAGCAAATGCTCCAGATTTCGAGGTTAATTTGACTAAGATAGGTTTATGAAGTAAAATGTAAAATCAATAAAACTTATGAAAACATTAATGATAATTATAAGTCAAATTAACTGTGATCATAAGAGAAAAGTAGAGGAGAAATGATCCGACTAATTCTGTATTTTACGTACTATACTACCAATCTATCATTAGCAGCTGATTCAACCATGGGTTTGTGGATTTGGCATAAACTATGGGAACTTTATCCATATGTGCACATAACAAGTTTAAATATAACAACTATATAAATTTACTACGTCGTCTAAATTCTATATAATAAGTGTCTCCTTTCCTTCCATTCTAAACAAACCAACTTCTGGAAAATACAGATATACTGGCAAAAAAAATCAAGTAAAATGAAGGCCCGACAAGAAAAATATGATGGAGTTAATTAGAGGCCCAACTAGTTTCATAAGTTACTGCGGTTCTTAACCCAATAGCAACTTTTAAACCTGTTGTTTAAATATATTCATAAATTTATAATGTTTTTAAAGATTAGTCAATTCACTCAAATTTCAAGACTAAGTATCCTGAAATTTTGAGTTGTTAATTTGGAATTCATGACTTAGTGTCCTAAACTTTTGAGCTATTAATTTGAAATTCAAGACGAAGTATCCTGAATTTCTAAATTGCTAATTTAAAATTCAGGACATAAGATTCGAATCTTTGGACACAATTTTCGAACTTTAGGACACGATCCCTGAAGTTTGAATTTCGAGGTTTAAACTTCAGGACGTCGTATCTTGAAGTTTAAGCGAAGTGGCCAATCTTTAAATACATTATAAAGTGCGGATATATTTGTTGGTGATGATACAAAATTTAGCGAAAAAGAAGGTTTATCAATGGAGTTTAATAGAGAAGGTTTACCGATAGAGTTTTGACAGAGATTCTCGATACTTCCTATGTTTATGTCTGAAAGAGAATATTAGGTTTAATGCCAATGGACGGATGAGATTAAATCAATCAGTTGGCACAGTGTTTTGGACTTAATGGATCATCAGATTTGGGCCTGAACAACTTTCACTCGTTTGGGTTTTCTTAACAGCTTGGGCCCAAAATCAAAACAACTCTCTTTGGGCCTATTAAAAGGAAGCAGCAAACAGAAAATTATTTATCAATTTCTGTACATAAAAATTAGTTTATTCTTTGATTTTATCCTTTAGTTTGTTACAAAACAGCTAATAGAAATTGTACAGCTGGCTAGGTAGTTAGAGAATAGATTCCTTTTCAGTGTATTTATACAATAGGTTGTACAGACGTTTGAATCATCAGAAAATATACAGAAAATTCTCCTAACTTCTTCTTCAATTCTGTCATGGTATCAGAGCGGGCTTGAAGTCCTTGCAATCCAATCTTTTCTTTCAGATCTCTTTTCTCCTTCTTTCTGAGAAATGGCTACTGAATCCCAGAGCAGCCCTTCAATTGTCTCTTCCACTCCTGTTGGAGATAGATCACTTCCAGTAGGCTCCATGGCTAGTGGTGTTGTTGATTCAACACACCCTTATTATCTTCACCCTTCAGATTACCCAGGGATGAACCTGGTTTCTTCAGCATTTGATGGCAGGAGCTATAGTGGCTGGAGAAGAGCTACAGTCATAGCTTTATCAGCAAAGAACAAGCTAGGGTTCATTGATGGATCCCTAGTTGTACCAGCCGCAGACTCAGGTCTTCAACAGGCCTGGGCAAGATCAAATGACATGGTGCTTTCATGGCTCCTTAACTCTCTTTCAAAGGAAATAGCAGAGAGTGTGCTATATTCCTAGAGTGCCAAAGATCTTTGGAGTGACCTGGAAGACAGGTTTGGTCAAACAAATGGAGCTAAGCTTTTTCAACTACAGAAAGAACTAAGTGCTGTGGTGCAGGGGAGTTCAAGTATGTCTACTTATTTCACTAAAATGAAGAGCTTATGGGATGAGTTAGATGCTCTCAACACATTCTCTGCCTGTGTGTGTGAATGTGATTGTGGAGCAAAAGCAAAGTACCAAAACGCTCATCAAGATGAAAGATTATTGTAATTTCTCATGGGATTAAATGAGACCTTCATAAGAGTTAGGAACAACATACTGTTGTCCTCTCCACTCCCTTCTATTGGACAGGCATATGCATTGGTGATGCAAGATGAGAAACAAAGGGAAATTCAAGCTAGTCTAGCTTACCTAGGAGATTTTGCCTCCTTCATTGCTTTCAATCAAGCAGGGGGTAAGAAGTATAATGAGCAGAGAGGCAACAAAGGAGTTTTTGATGGAAAGAGAAACTCAGTGATATGTGCTTATTATAAGAAACCAGGACACAACATTGAAAATGTTATAGGATTCATGGTTTTCCAGCTGATTTTAAGTTTACAAAACAAAGGAAATGTACAGGCAAATATTGCATTCAATCCAGGAGGAGAAGCAGATCAGGGAACACAAAATACAGGAATTCAGACACTTACACAGGAGAATGTAACACAGCTTCTGCAACTTCTCCATCAGGCCAATATGGGACAACAAGCAGCCTCCACTTCTGATGTTCCGGCTAACCTTAGTTGTGCTGGTATAGCCAATTTTTTTAATTCACATGCCTGTTTCATTCAAATTGATAATGAGTCTTGGATATTAGATAGTGGAGCAACTGAGCATATGACTTTCAACAAACATTTTTTCACAGAATTCAAAGCTTTACCTAAACCCTTCATGGTTAAACTCCCTAATTCGTATAGAGTTAGAGTTACACATGCAGGTTCAGTGTTAATTTTACCTAATGTGGTACTACATAATATCTTGTATGTGCCCTCTTTCAGGTTCAATCTGTTGTCTATACACAAATTGTATAGACAACTTCATAAGTTTATTCTCTTTACCCCTTTTTCTTATTTTCTGCTGCATGACCCTTCACTGAAGAGCCCTCTGGAGATTGGTAAATAAAAGGGAGGTCTCTACATCCTCAAGTCAAGAGTTTCAGCTGATGTCTCTAGGAGTTTACCTAAGTCTAGAAATACTTTTGTATCTAGACAGAAATCTAGTTTTGTTCCTTTTTTAAATTCTTGTTTTAGTCTTTTTGATTCCAATGTAAAGGAAAAGATATGGCATTATAGGTTAGGCCATATGCCTTTAAGCAATATGAGAAATGTTGATTCAGTTTCAAAGTCTTCTTGTTCCAAATTTTCTACTCCATGTATTATTTGTCCTATGGCAAGGCAATCTAAACTCCATTTCCCTTCAAGTTCTATTTCAACAAAATTAGTATTTGAGTTGATTCATGTAGATACCTGGGGTCCCTATAATACCCCCCCACATATGATGGTTATAAGTACTTCCTCACTATTTTTAATGATTTCAGCAGAGGCATCTGGACTTATTTATTGAGCACCAAATCTAATGCATTCACAGTTTTGAAATCCTTCTTAAACATGGTAGAGAGATAGTTTCAAACCAAAGTCAAAATTATAAGGTTGGACAATGCTTTTGAATTGGGTAGTGGGCACCTTCAATTAGAGTACTTCCATTCACAGGGGATTATACATCAAACTTCATGTGTTTATACACCACAACAAAATGGAGTTGTAGAAAGGAAGCATAGACATTTACTAGAAATATCCAGAGCTTTACTATACCAATCACATTTGCCTATCACATATTGGGGAGACTGTTTTTTAACAGCCACTTACTTAATTAACAGGTTCCCTTCTAAGATATTGCATTTCAAAACCCCTTATGAAGTTATGTTCAAAACCAAGCCCAATTATACAAACCTTAAATGCTTTGGTTGCTTATGTTTTGTCTCTACTATATCACACAACAGACCAAAGTTTGAGCCAAGGGCTTTACCTTGTGTTTTCCTAGGATATCCACATGGGAAGAAGGGATATAAGGTGCTTAATCTACAAACTCTTCAGACTTTAGTATCTAGGGATATCATTTTTCATGAAGAGTTGTTTCCTTTTGCCTCTATCAACACTGGTTCTTCCCTTAATCCTTCTCTACCTCTTCCTAAAATTAACAATTCTACTCCTTTTTCTGATTTTTCACCCAACACTCCCTTCATTCCTGTAGTTCCCTCTGCACTTTCTACTGCCTCTTCCTCTACTAAGTTTCATATTCATACCTCTCCTCCACACACTCCTTTGTCTACTAATTCTTCCCTAGTCCCCATTCCCCACCCACAGTCCACTTTTTCTTCACTCTCTTCTCCCACTCCTGTTTCAGTACCTATTGTGGAAGACCTCATCAGAAAATCCACTAAACCTCATGTCGCACCTGCTTATCTAAAGGACTATGTTTGCAATGCTATTCATCTCACAGATGTGTCTGATTCATGTTTCCTAGTTCTTGTCACTCCTACTTGTGTCTCTTTTGCTGGCTTAACCTCTTCTAACCAACATATGCTTAACTCTTTGTCTAATATCCAAGAACCTATCAGTTATGCACAGACTGCTCATCACCCTGGATGGCAGGAAGCAATGGCCAAAGAAATTGAAGCTCTTGAGTTCAACAAAACCTGGGATATGGTAGAATTACCCCAAGGTTGTAAGGCATTGCCATGTAAATGGGTATATAAGGTGAAGCAACATTCAGATGGAAGCATAGAAAGGCTAAAAACTAGATTGGTCATTAGGGGTGACATACAGCGAGAAGGGATAGATTTCACTGATACATTTTCCCCGGTGGTTAAAATAACTACCATCAGGTGTATTTTGGCTACAACAGTGAAGCGAGGTTGGGGACTTTACCAATTAGATGTTGACAACGACTTTTTACATGGAGAATTGAATGAGGAGGTTTATATGAAGTTTCATGCTGGGGATAGTCCTCCTACTCCTAATCATGTTTGCAAACTAAAGAAGTCACTTTATGGACTTCGCCAGGCATCAAGGCAATGGTATGCCAAGCTCATGGCTGCCCTCAATTTCAAAGGCTTCACTCACTTTCTAAACGATTATTCCCTGTTTTTCAAGAAGACAAACTCTTCTATTTCTATAGTTGCAGTCTATGTAGATGACATTTTGCTAACAGGAAATGATGATGCTGAATTAACTACGTTAAAAGAGTTTCTTCATCAAGAGTTCAGAATTAAATATTTAGGTACCTTACATTTCTTTCTTGGTATGGAGGTCATCACAGAAGCTCAGGGACTGATCCTTTGTCAAAGAAAATTTACCTTGAACCTTTTGCAGGAATTTGACTCCTCCCACATGTCTCCTGTTTCCTGTCCCTTAGATCCCACTGTCAAGCTCCTTGCTAAAATAGGAGTTCCCCTTGCTGATCCAACTCTGTATCGCCGTCTCCTGGGCAAACTCAATTATCTAACACATACTTGACCCGACCTCTCCTTCACCGTTCAACACCTAAGCCAGTACATGCAAGATCCTCGCCAACCACATCTTCAATCTGCCCTTTGTGTATTTCGCTATTTGTTGAAAGATCCAGGTCTCGGCCTTTTTATGTCATCCTCTTCTTCCTTCAAATTAATGGCTTTTTGTGATTCTGACTGGGGGACTTGCCCAGATTCACGAAGATCTGTCAGCAGCTTCTACATTTCACTTGGCTCTTCTCCAATTTCTTAGAAGTCGAAGAAACAAACCTCCATTTCTCTTAGCTCCGCTGAAGCAAAATATCGATCCATGAGGCAAGTTGTGACTGAACTAACCTGGTTAGTTCATGTTTTCGAAGATCTTTCTATCCCTATCTCTCTTCGAGTACCGCTTCACTCCGATAGCCAGGTCGCGATACACATCTCCAAAAATCCAGTATTCCATGAACGAACGAAACATGTCGAACTCGATTGTCATTTCGTGAGGCAACAGTTTCTTGCCGGTCTGATCTCCCTTTCTTAGCTCCACTCCTCCTCCCAAATCGCCGATCTCTTTACTAAATCTCTCACAAGGCCTAATCATCACAATTTGTTAGGCAAGTTGGGGGTTCTTTCTTCCCCCTCCAACTTGAGGGGGGTGTTGGTGATGATACAAAATTTAGCAAAGAAGAAGGTTTATCAATAGAGTTTAACAGAGAAGGTTTACCGATGGAGTTTTGACAGAGATTCTCGTTACTTCATATGTTTATGTCTGAAAGAGAATATTAGGTTTAATGCCAATGGACGGATGAGATTAAATCAATCAGTTGGCACAATGTTTTGGACTTAATGGATCATCAGATTTGGGCCTGAACAACTTTCACTCGGTTGGGTTTTCTTAACAGCTTGGGCCCAAAATCAAAACAACTCTCTTTGGGCCTATTAAAAAGAAGCAGCAAACAGAAAATCATTTATCAATTTCTATACATACAAATTAGTTTATTCTTTGATTTTATCATTTAGTTTGTTACAAGACAGCTAATAGAAATTGTACAACTGGCTAGGTAGTTAGAGAATAGATTCCTTTTCAGTGTATTTATACAATAGGCTGTACAGACGTTTGAATCATCAGAAAATATACATAAAATTCTCCTAAATTCTTCTTCAATTCTGTCAATATTTTAAACAATATGCTTAAAAGTAGCTATCTAGTGTCATTTCCACGCAAATATTTAGCAATAAATCGAACTGCCCAATTAATAATTGATGCCAAGACTTCATTAGATCATTGCAAACTCAATTTTCATATACGCGGAAGTATGTAACTCCCAAAAATAGAGTTCTAGAAACATAGTACAACAATCAACACTGCCAACAAGATGGTTGAATAAATAACAAGGCTACAACATGAACAGAATCTGGTTGTGTCAAAACACATGTAACATATTACAACCTTAACTCAAACAAATAAAGAATCAGAATCTTGAATTTTACTTAGACATGGATTGTACTTGGGGAGCTTGATTCACTTGTTGGTTCCCATAATGCTGCTGAGCAACTATACCATTCCATCCTGCATCACATTTTTCACTCTCCTGTTAGAAAATTATTTCTTTCTTGTACATTCAGTTCAATGGTATTAGAACAAGGTTAAAACTTTAGATTAGAATTCCCATCACCACTAATCAACAAAAATATTTTCACGTATTCAATTCAAGAATAGCTGCGGAGACAAGATTTTCACTAAGGGGTTCAAAAAAAAGTTAAAAAAATTAAAAGAGACGGTAGTCGGTGGTAATTGAACCAATAACCTTACAAAGTTTTTCAACCTCCTTGACCACTGAGTTATGCTTTTGGGTTGTGTCCAGGGGATTCAAAATATAATATATAGAGGTACAAAATAGATTTTGCCTTATATGTACAATGTACGTAATTTTCCCGCGAAGGGGTTCACCTTAACCTCCTTCCGCCCCCCTAAATCTGCCCTGCCTAAATCCGCCCTGCCTACAGTATGAAAGGTAGCCCGGTGAACTAAGTTCCCGCTATGTGCGGAGTCCGGGGAAGGATCGGACCACAAGGGTCTATCGTACGCAGCCTTACCTTGCATTTCTACAAGAGGCTATTTCCACGACTCGAACCCGTGACCTCCTGGTCACATGGCAATAACTTTATCAGTACGCCAACGCACCCCTTCTCCTGCCTACAATATGGTGAAAAGATTATTGTACCAAGTGTGACATGCATACCTAGAGCAGGATCAAGTCCCCTGTGTTGAAGTTCTCTGAACTCTTGACAAAGAGAGCAACATGGACAGAATATGTGGGAAACTATGTCTGAATAAGGAGCTTCAACAAGATTATATTTCTGTCTCAGCTTAGTTCTATACTTAGAGCCCATTATCCATTGAGAGCAAACAGCAGGCATCATCAGCAAGTATATGAAAGTCCCCAAAGGACATGCTGCAATCACCATAAAAAAATCAATCCTTAATTAGTATTATTAAGAGGGAAAGAGTTTAACTTCTGTGCACTAACGATCTAAAAATAATTGCTGGCACATTTGGGACTTACTCATTTCTCCTGCATCGAGGACTTCTGCTATCTGTCCGAATGTTACACAAGGTAAGAATGATGTCATAACAGCTGCACAAACAAGTATGTTCTTTAGAAGCGGATCCAGGATTTTAAGTCAGTAAACATTTGTCATAATAGCTCCACAAATGAGGATATTCTTTAGAGGCGGATCAAGAATTTTAAGTCAGTAAAATACTGGTCATAACAATTGCACAAACTAGAATGTTCTTAAATTAAAGGCGGATCAAGGATTTTAAATCAGTGAATGCAAAGTATGATTATACTATCACCTTTTTGTGATAACGCCTACGAATTTTCTAATATATAGATATAGATTTCAACTACATATATAGTATTCCGAGTCAAAAGGAGTAGATGCGTTGCACCCTCTGCCAACAAATTGATCTGTTCCTTGATGTTCCTAGTTTCTATTAGGTGTTTGCCATAATTTTCTTACTATATTTGATTTTCTTATTTGTTGAAGGAAAGGGCAACATGTTTACCCCATTTGGCTAGTCCTTTTTCTTGTAGGAAAAGGTTTGGACTTCTATAAATTGAGGATCCTTCCTTCTCATTCAGTAGCATCCACGATGTAGCCATATTTAGGGAGAGAACTTTACGGGACAAGTATTAGTGTGTCACTTGTGTTTGCCCTCTTCGCGAGGTTGTTCTCTCAATATTTTGTACTCTCTTTTTATATAGTGGATTACTCATCTCCACCGTGGACATAGGTCAATTGACCGAACCACGTTATATGCTTGTGTCTCTTTTGATATATTTCTCTTTGTTGTATGATTTAACAACATTCAAGTAGCTTACGCATGACACCTCATTTTTTCTGTCCTAACAGTTTCTCCCTGAAGAGCATGTTTGGTATGAAAGAAAATATTTTCCAGCATCTAAACACCAAAAAATTATTTTCTTTAAAAATATTTCTTATTAATAGAGGAAATATTAATGGCAAAAGCAGAACCACAGCATAATAACACATAGGTAGTTGATACCAAAATAAATCATTAGCAAGGAAAAAGAAGAAATATTGTAATTACCATTAATCTGGTTCAAATGACAATCAAATAAGCCAGTGCTCCAGGGAGCTCCAATTGGTTGTGATGGCGATGGCGGCTGTACATCCTTTACTCCTTGGTACTGTGGAGGAGGCTGTGAGGCAATTGGTTCACCACTCTCACCTGGTTTAGGAGTTTCTATTTCATTATTTTCTTCAACTCTTCCCATTGTATCCAAAAATTTTACACCTACGTATACACCTCAAGTTGGATGAAGAAAATTTTCTGTTCAAATATCAAATGAGCTCTTTCTATCATATAATGTAGGGGAAATGGTTGTGTGTGATATGTTGACGAGAAAACAGACATGTCCAGAGTAGACGGCATCTTTGACTTGGAACAAATAATCAATGAGATTATTCAGATTAGCTGCATGTCCTTTTCACGTTATACAATCTTTTAAAATTTCACTAATATCGCAGAAATGGACAAAATTAAGGAGGTTAAATACAAACTCTCTATACCAGCCTCGTTTGTTCCGATATTTTTTAGCTGCTATAGTGAAGTGTTGTCATGAAGACCATATATTATAATATAATGTTAAAATCGATTCCGAAAAAGCTTAGCTTTTATAGTGAATGATTGTTATATAGGGATGTTGTTATAGGGAGGTTTGAGTCCAGTAGAAATTTTTCTAATTATAACTCAAGTTACAAGAAGCTTCCAATACCATTTTATTCCAAGTTGGCTATGTATTCATATGCCACCAGCCGAGTTTGGTGACTAGTTGCAAATTGGAAAGATGATTAGTATAACGTCCCTTTTCATTGTTTTAATTTGCATTCTAGTAGTTTCATTTTCGTTGTAGATATTAGACTATCCTCGTTTCTGAACTCTCTTCAATTTTCAGATAGGACTTGCTGTTATTTAGAAAGAAAAAGAAAAAAGATACGACATTCTGGAAGCTAATTATTCAAAGTCCAAAAAAGAAAAGTTATTCAAAGTCAACTTGAGATAGGAAAGACGTGTGATGCATTAAAACAGTTAATTGAGAGAGTAATGAAGTTCACATTAAGCCACTATATCAGATAACAAAACATGCTTAGCATCATTATAACAGCTAATGCATGACTAAACTCAATAATATGCAGTACATGTTTAGCATTATGGCGTGATTACCAAACTGTACCTTAAATACAACCAAGACGATCACTTTTTTTCAAAAAAAAGAATATAGCAGAAACTCCTGACGGCCTTTCGGCTCGACTAGTAGCCTTTACCAAGGCCAAAAACACTTTTTTTTAAAAGTATCTTTTTGCAAAGTTAAAGTGTTTCGCCAAGCTTTTCAAAGAAAAAAAAGTGTTTTTGAGTAAAGTAGAAGAAATTTTGCAAAAGTAGAAAAAAGTAAATTTTCCCCAAAAATACCTTTTTTAAAAAGCACTTTTGAAAAAAATACATTTAGAAGCACTTGTTAAAAGCTTGACCAAACACGAATTCATGCTCAGAAGTATTTTCATATACTAGTTGACCCCTTCTCATAATGAGAATGTATATAACCCTATTCCGGCCTGGTCCGGTATGGAATGAACTTATAATCATGGAATCGACTCGATCATCAGATTATAAGTTCATAACCCTAGCCATTCCCATTTTGGGCGGAACAGATCTACTAATTCTTTGATTCCAGTTAGTAAGAGGATTCTTAAATACTTTTGAAAACAACACTTCTCAAAATAAGAAACTTTTAAACAGGCTATATAGCTGGCACACAAGTTCAGAACTTGGGAGAGTATGAGCCTTGCCCCTCTATTCTCCTCCTAACTTAAATACCAGGCTGTCTGTGGTATGGGTTCAAACCTGTGACGTGTAACTAATCCAAACATCATGTGCTATGTCCTTACTTCTGAACCAAAGCCCTCGATCACCTAGAGCAGACAATTCTATTGAGAAAATATGAGAATGACCAATATACTTGACGGTTTGGCTTCCTAACTAGCTGGCAATTTGAGATATTATAGCAACATAACAGAATCATTGCTGAAGCCAAATTGAGAAAAATTTCAACTACATTGATCGATTACGTATTACAGTACTACCAATATTTCTGTTACAGCATGCAGCTACCAGCCTACCACATATCTTGCTAATTAAATTTCTATAACATTATTTCTGTAAGGAATGTCCAGAGCAGCCTTTCTGTGCCATGCTAATTACACAAATCAGATCAAGGCAAAAAATTAAAAGAAAGGCTATACAAATA
The DNA here is from genome assembly GCF_000715075.1 of Nicotiana tabacum. Taxonomy (NCBI): domain Eukaryota; kingdom Viridiplantae; phylum Streptophyta; class Magnoliopsida; order Solanales; family Solanaceae; genus Nicotiana; species Nicotiana tabacum. The sequence goes on from NC_134087.1 coordinate 7,661,915, forward strand.
GCAATAATAGGTACTCTGTATATATGTGATCTACTACTGGCTGAGGCAGATGTAGTTTCATGCTCCCAAAGGCAATAGTCACTGACCAGTGGAGTGAGCAGAATAGCAGCAACAATAAGCAGTGACAAGTCCTGCAAAAACTCGCATTGCGACAATCTTTATCTCTGATTGTTCGTCGTCACTGCCTTCCCGCCTATGAACACACTCCAAAATTGAACAAATCAAGAAATAGCTGCAGGCTAGAATTTGGATGTTCAACCACTAAGTCTGAACATTACCCAGTCTGAATAATATTGTATGTGATCCAGTTACCACTAATGAGCCGGAAGAAGAGCAAACTCAATCTCTTGTAATGTTTTTCCTTTTGTTTCCACCACATTCTTTTTCACAAAGGCCACTGCCAACAAGCAAAAACCGGCAAAGATTGCATACACAATTTTTGGTCCAAGATGCTCAAGCATCGGCAGAAACAGAAGACCGACTAGAAAATTGATGACCTGTTAAAGAGCAAAATATGCAATCAGAAAACCTTAGGAAAGAAAAGATGAAAAATTCAAGCATCAGTCTCAACAAAAAGGTACGAGATTTCAGATAAAACAAGAGCTATGAGATTTTCAACAACAGCAACAACAAGAATATAAAACTATAATAAATGGCAAGTGCCAAGAACACTTCATAATATAAATCAGTGATGTAGCTGAACCAAGCATGAACTAGAACGTAAATGGGGACATAAGTAGGCACTGATCTCATTTCTTTTTCCATTTTCTATATATAAAAAATGATCTCATACCATTTTATGCTCAGAGCAGTATTTATATTTACCAGCTTATTTTAGATCTCCCTTAGAATGATGTCAAAAGTCTTTAGGGGCAGGCTTTTTTTTTTAGGCACAAAATACTTTGACCATCCAACACCTCATCAGAGAATCAAGGAGTTGATCATGTGCAAAGATTTGATTCTTAGTTGAAGCAAAGATAACAAAATAAATACTGTAGAACAAGTTTCAGGGTGAATTAGGATACCCCTAGTGTCCCGCATCACTTTAAATGGTTCAATTTTTTCTGCTTCTTGGCAGTTTAAGGGGCTTAGAACAAGCAGATCCATTTTGTCATGCAATGAGCAAGGTAACGCTATTGGTTTGGTTACCACTTAGGTAGATTATGCAGACAGAACAGTTCTCTGACTTAAGATGGATGATTCGTTTACTGATAACCGGGACTTCTCCAAAGGCTATTGGCACTCAATGCGAAACTCGGTGGATAATGGGCCCGCCCCTCTACCCTTCTCCACTTAAATACCCGGATTTTGTCTGCAGCAGCGATCGAAACCGTGACTCGTGATGGATGAACTTACCTGCACAGCTTGTTTGACTCACCCCCAATAGCAGAATGTGGATATGTGTGACATTTAGGCTGATGCTCTCAGCAGCATCTCATTTTGTCAAATGACTCAACAGCTAGATAGATATGTGTTTCTATTAAATGTGTAATTCCAAGCTAATACCAGTGAATAATCCTCCTTCTTACAATCACCCCCTCCCTCAACAAGACAACAACTAGTATTTTGCATCAACCCCAAACTAGTTAAAGTTGGCCGTAAAAACCCTCAACATCCATTTTCACTCTGTTTGGACCCTACTCGTCCCAATACTCAATACGCTCAAGCTGATATAAAACGTTACTCAGACTTGAAGGTTTGCCCATGAACAATACATTGTGTCATGTATTCTTCATCCAAGGAGAAAGTAATGAGAATAATTAGCATGAAACAAAAGAATCAAGAGCAGGAAGAACATACCCAATGTGCAGCCATGCAGAAAGCCATTGCCTTTGCCCTAATCCGGCCAGGGAATATCTCTGACAGAAGGAGGCTAGGGACTGGCCCAGCGCCCAAAGAAAATGCCAAGACATACCTAACATAAATAACTTCCATTATTGAAAGAAAACAACCAGCCTTTGCTTTTGTGCATTTCTAGTTATCTTCTTAACAGTCAGTAAAGCTACCTATAGCATGAAATTGTCTCATCTTTCATTGATTTAACAGTTACTAAGTACATGACACTTTTATCTAGAAATCAGTTGAAACTGTTATCCACAGAAGCAGTACTGAAACTATTTATCTTCATCTCTTACGTGCTTTACTACAGTATAAAGAGCATATCTAGTCCTATCTATCAATAATCAACCACTACAAAATCAACCACTACAACAACGACAATCTTGAAGTGTATTACTCACAGTAGGGTCCCACCAACTGATAGGAATAATACTGCAGAGCTTGGTACAAATGAACTCGCGGCTGTTACTTGAAGGGCCGTTGCAATTGCCTGGACCAAAAACATCTCAGAAGTTTAAGCATCAGAAAGCAAAATATAGTGACACGTCTAGGACAAACCATGGTAAGCAACTAAGCACAGACACATGTTTTGGAATTACATGCTCCTATTGAGTATTGATTGATATGGGATTGAGCAAACAAGATTAGGTTACCATGCCCAAGAAACTCCCAATTAGAAGCACCTTCCTCCCAAGCCTATCCATCAAAATCATTGCAATAATAGACCCTGTGGATGTTATAGACAACAGTGAAACGAGAAATCACCAACACATCCAAGTCTCCAGGAGTGTTATACATGTTTGATATGGAGAGATGACTGTTACCTGTTAAGTTTACAATCCCAACGCATGTGTTTGCAATGTCTGAAGGTACTCCAGCCTTTTTAAAAACAGTTGAAGAGAAATAAAATACAGCATTTATACCAGATAGTTGTTGCAAAGCAAATAAGGCAGATCCCATGAAAACCACTGTCCAATAGGCAAAAGTTATAAAATCATTAACTTTTTCAGACAAGAAAACATTGACAGAATGAAAACACATCACAATAATTATACCTTTAAAATGACGTCCATACAGTAGCTCCCCAAACCTAACATTGTCCACCTCATCTCCTTTGTCTGTCTTTGACATTTCTGCAATGGCATATTTAACATGTGATGCTCCCATTAGCTTTTCAAGCTCTTCTTCAGCCAAATCAGCTCTTCCTCTCTGAGTATAGTCCAGAAACAAAAGGTGAAAAGGGAAGTAAGAGAGCCATAAGATGCCGAGTGCTTGTAAATGATAGAACACAGTATTGACAGTAAATCAATAAGGTCCTGCATTGGAGAGCGATGATAATATACCAACTTTTATTTGGACAAGTATAATAACATGCCAACTATTCTATGGTATAAATACGGTGTAGTCTTGGCTGTAGTATCAGGACCCCAAGACAAAATGTGGCAGGAATGAACCAATAATGTTTAGTAGTTGTATTAAAACCTGCTAAGTTATTGTACAGAGGAAGAACACAAGCCCCATCAATGAATAGAGAAAGCAATCAGGATAATGTTGTTGGAATCTGTCAAGATTATATCTCCTTCAGTTATTTCATTCTGTTGCTTCATAAGAAAACATGCTTAACATAGATATATAATTAGAAGGAAATTCAAGTATCCGCCGATTCACCTAAAACAGCCAGGGTCCGAGAAAATTGGATGAATTATCATGGAAAGACGTTTAAAATAATCGATATGTTCATTTTACCCAACATTGGATGGATTGTATTACAATTCAGAGTATGACTTAAAAGATATGAATATATATTGAAGACAGGAAACCAAGCAGTAGTTTATAAAGATGGATCACCCACGTATGCATTTCAAGTATTCACTGACCGACCTAGTGAGTTTGAAATAAAGAGCGTCTTCCATTGAGTGACCTAGTGAGTTTGAATTGTAAGCAGATTTTACTATTTGCAATATTCACAAGAAACTGAACTTCCTAATGCCACTTTCCTATCCAATGCAAGACACTTATTGAAATAAGAGCATGGTGCCCAACCTTAAAAAGCCAGTGAGGACTCTCAGCGCAGAATTCCATCAAAACAGCAAGTAAGGCAGCAGGAATAGTGGATATCCAAAAGCAAACCCGCCACCTGAGACATCATTGTAGAAGTAGTTACACATCATTCAATTAAATAATGGGATGCTTTAAGCATGTATGCTAATCGATTACTTCTTAATATGAACCAACAAAAGCAGTTTAGCAGTTTCAAATTCAAGAAAGATAGTTTGACCAAACAGTGAAATGGAATAAAACGGAGTAGAACATTTTTTTCCTTAATCTCCGCCAGTGCTATCACTCGATCTAAATAAAGGAAAAGAAGATAAAGGTCAAAGAATCCTTACCAACCAACAGTATCCTTGGCAGGAATTCCAACGAGAAGAGCTCCTAGGAGCCCAAGGCATGTGGCAATCTGAGTGAAACTCCCGTAGGTGCCTCTAACAAAAGCTGGTGAAACCTGGTCAAACAAATTAAATGTAACTAAAAAGATAGGATTAGGAGCAAAGGATAATATCATGTACCTCTGCAACATAGAGAGCAGCAACAGCAGGGCCAAGGCCCATTCCTATTCCAACAAATAACCTTCCAAGAAGCATAACTCCAAGAGTACTTGTTGCAGCACTACATTTATGCAGTTGAATAACCTTCAGTTAGGTTGCAGAAACTTGTATTGTAATAAAATTGAATCAAGACTTTCTGATTTCACCCTCTCGTATTCCCTCGAGCTGATATAATTCAATAACTTAAACGGGAAAAGAAACCTAAACACCCACATGCCATATAAAGCAACCTTTACAGGATTCTTAAGAATAGTCTGCAGGAAAGAGTAAGTCTGCAGTAGATTTTGGCAATGCAAAAGATAGCAAGACTAAAAATATCCCCCAAGGAATTGGACACTTTTATTAATAATACCCGTTCATCCCAGTATACAATGAATAGAAGAGGACTCAAGACTTAACAACATTTGGAAGGTATTACAGAGTAAATATTCACCAGTGCTTTTCAAGTTGAAAAGGCTTAGTGTAGATACTAAGCATGTTTAGTCTACAGGTTTACCTCATAGAAGCACCTATTATCATTGGTAGAGCACACAATTGAAAGCCTCTGCGACGACCAACCCCATCTGCTATCCAACCACTGAATATAGAGCCCAGAAAAGCACCTCCCAAACATGTACTCACAACCAGACCTTCAGTTGAAAATAAGATTATCATATCAGATGGACCCTGTAGAAAATAACTAAACAACTAGATGAAGAGAATTGTCTTAAGAAAAGCAAGGGCAGATGCATGTGTTAGACAGCAGGTTCGACTGAACTCACCGCCTTGGACTCCACCTCTGCATATATAACAAAAAATTTAACATCTGTATTTATACAAATGTAGCACCCACTGCCACAAATGAGTAGTGCATGCAGTGATGATCAACCTCCACTGACACAAAATTCAGGAGAGTCCCCTAGAGAAGGGAAGAAACAGAGGTTCACGTGGGTCGAGCTTTTTTTTTTTTTTTAGTGGGGGGGGGGGGGGGATCTTTAAGGTTAAATGGCATAGAGTACCTTCTGCCAAGGTGCTGCCACTGAAGTCAAGGTCCAAAGACATGCTTTCTAGCGTGTCATTAACCACCCTGAATAAACCAAATCAAGAGCAAATGCAAAGGGGGAAAAAGCTTCATTTGACAAACTACATTGGTAGGATTTACGAAAGAAACTAAATTTTCGAATTTAGTCATACCCGAGATGGTAGCCAAACAAGAGAGATGAAATAATTGCGACCAATATATGCGGTAACGGGCGTTTCCACGAGGGGTTTCCAATTTCTTTCCAGACACCATTTTGCAGGCGACCTAAAACGTTCGTATGAGATCAGCCATATAAGCTCACACTTTAACATGGTACAATGTGAAGTAATATCATACGAAAATATATTCTAGTATAATGTTAAGTCCTATGATTGTCTCTAAGCTGATGGTACACTAAAGGACTATCACACTATTTTATTCAACCAAGTTGGCAAAAATTTATTTCTCTATTTGAGCTCAAACAAATCCAGAAGCTTCCAATAGCGTTTTCAGTACTTACTCAGCACTTTTTCAACTGCTTCTCAAATCACATAAAAAAGCTCATTAAAATACAACTTGTAAAATACTCCCTATTTAATTCAACCAAGTTGGCAAAATTTTATTTCTCTATTTAAGCTCAAAAAAATCAGAACCTACCAGTAGCGTTTTCAGTACTCAGTCAGCACTTTTTCAACTAATTCTCAAATCGCTTTAATGCATAAGAAAGCTCATAAAAATACAACTTGTATGACTTCATCAAAAGGAACATGAGAGAGAATTAGATCTTGGTATGACCCAAACTTAAAAAACACCCATCTCGTGCTCACCCCTTTAATCCCCAAATACTATAATAAGCTGAATTCACAACGTACTGATTCTAAAATCTAAGATCCGTCCTGTAGATACGCTTGCACACAGAATTTTTTTTTTTAAAAAAAAAAAAGAATGTGAGGGATACACACCTAAATTTTGTTCACGGTCATCATAATCATCAGTGAAATGGTCATTAGAAGAAGCACGCTTGTAGATCGAATAAGCATCTGCAAGACGAACCCCTCTCATACTCTGTGATTGTGATCTATGGTGCCAATACTGTATGAAGATTCCCAATCATATGCACGCCAACCTGCTCAGATCCATTCGCGTACAAAAATCATTAGTTATCAGCTGGCCAGCCAACCTTTGTACAACATCACTTCATAACCGACAATGTCTAATCTAAACGCAGCAAAAATCTCAGATCTAATGTGACTGGAAAGTTCCATATTTGAAACCGACAATTCAATACTCTTATTATCAATCGAGAAAATTCTTATCCTTTAAATCAGAAATAGGGAGGATAAAAAAAAGTACAATCTTCTACGTTTTCAGCTATAACTAAAGTTGGCATTGGTTGCCTAATTATCTACCATTATCATATACGCACACCTATAGATAGGAGTGAGTGAGTGAGTGTGTGTGTGTGTGTGAGTATTCGTTCGTTACCTCGTGAAATGTTATGGAAGACTGGAAAAAGGAAGAAAATTTGCGACAGCAGAAAGGTACAGTCAGATGAAAAGGAACAGAAAATGTAGCTAAAATGGAATCGGCATTGGCATTGAAAGAAGGAAATAATTAAGGAAAAGTAAAAGGAAAACGTAGGAATGCAAAAAAGGTAAAGGAGGAACCTTAGAAATGGAGTTAACAGTTGTGGTGGGAAAAAGGGAAGTGTGTCTGTCATATGCATATGCAATTGCGGCGGAGACCATGGAAGGAAGGCAGCAAACAGAGATGACGACACGGAGGAGGATCTAGAACTCTACGAGAGCTCTCAGACCAACACGTGGTCCAATGTTTCTTTTTTTATTATTTTTTTGGTCCAATATTAGTTGCTCTTGATTTTATTTTTTCTTATGTCTCGCCTATCATATTATGACACGTCATCGTTTTTGCATGTACTATGTTTCAGGGACAGTATAGTGATTGCTTCAAAGATAAATTATAATTGATGGAGTATTGTTTTGTTTAAGATGAAATGGAAAAAAAAAAACCTATATTATTATAAGTGAGTTAACTGAGAAAATAAATTACAAATACTTTTAAATATGCGCCGAGCCGAGGGTCTCCCGAAAATAGTCTCTCTATCTTTTTAATAGGAGAGGGAAGGTTAAATGCATTTCTTTTCTGATAAAAAAGAAATTACACAATTAAAAGTGATTTCTATATATTATTTTTTTATGTTGGTTTCCTTTTTATTGTTTTGGTTTATCTTTCTTACCTCTCGCGCTACCAACTTTAATATGGTACTCTTGGATACCATTTCAAGTTCGGTTTGAGAAATTTGTCATGTCTATTTTTTTTTTTTAATAATACCGATCACATACCTAATGATTTTGACCCTAAAACAGAATCAGTCATGTTAAATTATTGATATAGGAGATATGACCAAACCGTTCTAACTAAAAAGTTAGAAAATTTTACTTCCCAGATAGTGGGGGTACTTGTTTATTTTTCTTTTTATAATCTCTTGAATTCTTACTGTGACGCCGATATCAAAAGCTTAGCCTGAAACTTGAACGAAATTTATCCTTTTTTTAGGACTCAAATCTTAAGTAACCGAGATTACACAAAATCATAACCTCGTGCAATAAATTCTAGTAAGATGGAAGTTGAGGATCCAACCAAAGTTCTTGCCACGTATTCGTGACCCTAAACGCTTAAAGAAGCATTCACAGGCTTCGGACTGTAACTTTCTGGACATGGGCAGATTGGATTTTGACCCGAAGTTCAATGGAATTAGAACCCGAGATCTCATGATCCGGTCTTAGTACCTTACTAGACTCACATTACTAAGCCACTTTCACCTATGACAGAACCATCAATGCCAGAAACATCTGCTGCAGTCCGATTATGCAGGAGTGAATAGTCGGGGACAGCGTGAACAAAGAGAACTTGTGGCAGAATTAAACAACTATATTCAGTTCTATTAACAATTAATTGAACTTGGGCATTAATTGAGAACAGTTTGTAAAGCTTAAGCCAATACGCCACTTTTACAAAATTATGCTATACAACAATTCACTAAAGTTACAATAGCAAACCTGTATAAGGTAGTTTCTCTATAGATTTATAATAAACCGGCGACAACAATTATCGTGTCCAAAATCAATGTGCTATACCACATATACTGCAGCACCCTCCAGGATGCAACAGACGAGAACAAGCCACACATCAAAAGATCAGTTTTCTCAGGCAGCACCCAGTGATGAGCTAAGCACCTGAATCTGCAAGAATATATCAATGAAAACGTGGATTTAAAGTACCAGCGAAGGAAAGGATTGAACTAAATAATTGTGCAGCGCTATACCTTATTCACAAGCATATTTACTTGCTCTCTGTACATCTCCTTCATGTCAATAATATCAGCACGGAGTTCTTCCAACTATCACAAACAAGTACACGTCCCGTGAATAGAAATCCAAAGAGCACTATGAGAAAAGATCAATACTTCACTGTGGACATAGATTATATAATGAAGCGGTGCGGGGCCTAAAAGATTATGAATAAGCTATTTATTCTCCGTGAGCATCTTATGGGGGGCCGTCAAGCACATACGGATTTCAAATGGACAATTGGTCTATGAATAACAAAACAAGGGTACTTGACAAGTTGCATCCACGCGCAACCAATCTACCTTGGACAACTGCACGTGTCAGTAAAGCTAAACACTATTGCATAGTCTTGTCAAATTCAAGTACTAAGGAATAACATATAACAGCAAGAAAATAGGATCCGATAAACCTAACTGAAGTCAAGCCCATAATCTTTATCATACTTCCATTGTTTAAAGAATTTTCATCTAGTGTCAATGAAAAGATAATGAAATGTTGGTTTGTACATGGAGGGGCTCAAGTGAGTCAAAGGAGGATGACAATGCATCAACGATTGGAGAACGAGAGAAAAAGCATAGATGCAAATGTATCTACTTAGGTGAGCAGAGAAAAGGAAATCAGAGAGTATCTAGCACCTGGAGAGCGTATGCTGTATATTTTCCAGGATAATAGAGTAAAAATGTAATATATGGCAACAGAGACGAAAATAAAAATGTATTCTAAGTAATGTGGTTTAACAGATACAAAATTTTCACAAAGATTGATGAAACTGAAAAGGGAGGCTGACATCTAACTAGACCTTTTTTTGGGTAGGTAGGTTGACATCAACTAGAATGAAGATACTCTAAAGGAAAGAAGTAATCCCAACGTGGCGAAACTTCCCCTAACAACAAGTAAATAAACTCATGCTTACAATGCCAAATAAAGGAAATCAGGTAATGCTTGAATAGGGATCCAAAGCCGGACCATATACGATGACACCTGAGTGCTTGCACACTAATATGCTTGAACAAACATGAACGACTTGTACAAAGTGATATTTTTTTCAATATAAATCCAAAAGATGTCTTACAAAGGAGAATACTCATGCATGCAGAGAATAGAACAGAGCAAAGATACAGAAAAAGAGGAAAAATCCTACATCCACTAGGTCCGAATCTACTCAATAAGCCTCGAATGAGACCCAGAATGGAACCTCTAGTAGTACAGTTTTAAAGGCAACAGTAGGGGAATTATAATTTTGTTTCTTTGACCAGAAGTCACATTTTTAGGTGGCATTTGCACAGACGCTCCAAAAATAAAAGGAAAAGTAACTAAAATTTGACCCAGAACTTTCAAAAAGAGAAAAAGGGAAATGATTCTTTCAAAAATGTTGAGAGGTGAATGTGTACAAATTTCTCATCCAAAATGTATCACTATGTTGAGGTGATTCATACAGTTTGTACAAGTGTGCATCACATTACACTTTGCAGGATTTCAACAAATATCTGTTTTAGAGTTTCCAGTTCCAGATAGAATGATTTCCCAAATAGAGATGTTGAATAGAAAAAAGAATGTTCCCTTTATAAAGCCTAATTTGGGATCAGCAAGAAATATGCTTGCGGCAAGAAAAAAAATCATGAACCGCAGAGAAGAAACTAGTTTACCTCCTCATCACGTTCACCCATCAATTCAAGAGCTGCCGAGTGTCTCCTTCTAAGTGCATCTAGCTCTGCCCGAATGCCAGGCAGCACGGAAGCTTCTGAACGAAGCTTTTCACACTAAACAAATACAACAAATTTCAAACAAAGAACATCACAAAGGGAAATCTCTTAGAAGAAAAGAGAAGTTATATGTCCGGAGAAAAGAGTTGACCTCTGCAGTCATTTTAACCAACTCCTCAGCCAGGGAGTCGCGGATGGACTCCATAGATGCCTGGAAGAATCAATCAGTTAGTACCAGAAGGAGGTCAAATGAAAACAAACTGGTTGCAAGGAAAAATAACCTTGCATGAAAGTAAACCAAGATAGTTTCAGCTCCTATGGTTTGTTGTTTTAAATAAACGCTACCACTAAATAAGCTTAATAACACAGTGCAAAAAGGCCAACAAAAACATCAAAATAATAATATATGTGCACATGATATGCAATTAAAAGGATCAGTAAGAGAGTCCAAAGCTCATACAAGTCGAGACATATACGATGCAAGTTCCCCTTCCTTCTGACGAAGTGCAGCTTCGAAAGCACTTGATGTCATGCTCTTCATAAAGTATGGACTCACATTACCCTCCAATGCATTTCTACGCTCAGATAAATTGTCAGACGAGTCCAAAGATGCTTGTAGAAAATAGCTTTCCTCCATGCTACTCAAGCTGCTAGCACTTGAAAGTCTCCGCGTCAGACTTCCTGCAGCTAGGTGATTGTTAGACATCGGAAAACACAAACCTGTAAAGCTCCATATTGAAAAGTAAACTTGGTATCAATACCATTTTCAATCCCAGATTTCTGCTTCATTATTGGGCTTTGATCAGGTACAAAACTAGATGGAGTACGAGCTGCCCTTTCTTGATCCAAACGAGCAGCTTTCTCCCGCTCTAGCTCCTGTAAAACATTTGGGGACAATTGACTCAAACATATTTCTCATTAATAAAATAAACAACAAGAATAACTAGCATGAAATACCAGGTTGTTTCCAGGTATTAATCCAGTCTAAATAAATTCCACCAATAAATATGTGATAACGGTTTAGCGATCACAGATTTCAGAATAGGAGATGCATAGTGTTAAATCATATAAAAAGTTATCACAACGTGAATTGCTTCACCTGTAGCTTCCAGTGTAGATTACTCTAAGTGATACCATTACAAAACTTGCGTCCTGTGCTTATATATTAAGAATCTTTGTTCTCTCGTTATTTTGATGCTTTTGAAGACAATAGAACGGCGAACAATTGTCATTACGCAAGTGGCAAAGCTCAGGTGATAGAGAATTTACAGCCACAGATTAGATAAATGCTAAATGCCATCAACCATTTAAGTAGGTCTCAGAACTTAAAAGAGAATAAACTTATCAAATGTCTAGCAGGTCAACCCATAGATGGTACAAAAAAGAACAAGTAAACATATTCTTCGGTTGAAGCATCTTGATCATATTTATATTATGCAGCATGTAAAACCACAAGCATCATCGGTGCAAAAAGGCATTGACACAGCTAATTAATTGGAAAGTGAAAAATAATGTGGTTACCTGCCGCAGGAGTTCCTGGTGAGTTAATGCTTCTTGTAGTTCCTGCTTGTGCTTCCTTCTGACTTCTTTAATTTCTTCTTCAAGCTGATTCACACGACCTTCGTTAGTCTCAGCTTCCTCCTTTAGAGCAAGATATTCTTGCCTATTCTCCCCGGCCCTCTGTCTCTCTTTGTCAAGGGACTTTGTTAGCTGTGTCTGTTCAGCTCTTAGACAAGATATCTGCAATACTAAATTTGTAAGCAAATTCCTGGGAAGAAGCTCTATGGAAGCAGCATCATAGCAATAGGTAAAAGAACCTGAGCCTCAAGCACATTGATTCGAGACAGGGTTTGAGAAAGGCGTTCACTAATAGATCGCTCCTTCTCCTCTGCAGTTGCAGCTTTTGCCTCAGCTTCCTGCAGAATAAAATTAAGAATCCCTTCGAGTTTCAACTATAAATAACGGTTGTACATGTTTCTCTTAAAACCTGAAGACGTGAATTCAAGGTTCTCTCGACAGCAGCCCAAGCTTCAGTCTTTCTGGCGTTTGTTTCCTGTAATCAAAGAAGATGCATAGAAACATAGACATTAGAAAAGCGGTTCCATAAACCATGAGGTCCATGACCAACAACAACAACAACTACCCAGTAAAATTCCACAAAGTGGGGTCTGGGGAGGGTAATGTGTACGCAGACATTACCCCTACCCCGATAGGGCAGAGAGGCTGTTTCCAATAGACCCTTGGCTCAGAAAGACAAAAAAAAAAAAAAAAAAAAAAAAAGAGGTGTATGACCATTTATACGATATGAAAAATAACATCTCAGCAGCAACCTGCATGGCTTCTATCTGCCTGAGAAGAGGTCTGGTAGATTCAGGAACTTGTGTTATCAACTCCTCACATCTACGCTCACTGGCCTAAACATAGAAGAACAAATATATGTAAAGCAAACATAATTAAGCAGTAAAGCAGAAAAAATTGCAAAACAAAAAAGTACAATGCAGTTATACTTGGTATCTTTTCTGGAGATCCTCAATGTCTCTGCGCAACATATCTTCCCTAAAAACTGCCTGCAGGTGAAGAAAATATTAGGCACTGGGAATTAGATGAACAAACCCCAATAGGACACTATTCAAGAATATAAACCTGCTGCTCTGTTCTGCTTAGTGTTTGCCTTAATTCTTCAAGTGCCTGAACAAGCATGGCTTCACGGTCTTCAGCCTCTCTTAGGCGACCCTCTAGTTGAGTTCTGGCTTCATTGTTAGCCCGTGCCTCAGCTAAAGCTTCAGCTTCTCTTGCGGCATTTAGCGCATTAGTATAGTAATCTTTTTGTGTTGCAAGTTCTGCTTGATGTTTTTCTACTGTTTCATGAAGCAACTTTTCCGTTGCTGCCTTATCTCTCTTTATACTCTCTACTTTATTCTCTTCAACCTAGGAAAGGCATAAGCATGTAACTTGAAATCACAACTTCCACCATAATCCCACGCAAAGTAAAATAATAAATGTAAAGCAATCAACCCACAACTAACACTTGTTGGGTGGACGATTTTAAAAACTGTCTCGGAACAGCTCTAAAGTTCAGTTAACTCAAGAACCCAATGAGGGAACATTGAAGTAAACGTACAAAAAAAAAATCAAATTTCACTACGGGTGTTTCATTCTTCAGCCGTGGAGAGACTTTTGAATTGCGAGGTACCAAGAAACGTCCTCAAATACTCTTTAAAATGCTCAATGCACACTTGCAAGATTCTAATCAAGGGGTTAGCAAAAGGCAACTTCTAAGTCATGTGTTCCAGAAACTAAGTCATTTTCTGAAAAATATCTTCCGGAAAAATGTTTCCGGGTGTTTGGTTGGTGAGTAGAAAATATTTTCTGATTTTTTTATCAAATAGTAATAATAATGTTAGCAAATCGGATAGAGTGTTGATGAAACTTTTAAGTATAAAGATTTATAATAATGTCCAACGTGTTAGTCAAGCAGTGATATGAAGTAATAAGTTGGGATAATTGTGAAGGAAAACGACTTCCACCCATATGTAAGGCAAGACATTTTCTCTTCCACCTTCTAGTGGAAAATATTTTATCTAAAAGGTGACCTATTTTGCGGAAAACATTCTTCAAAAAATATTTTCCTTCATACCAAACATATCTTGAACACTTCCCACTTTTTTAGATGAAGTTCCGCTGCAGCTAGTATTAGTTTTAGAAAATTTTCTACCCTCCAATAATTATAATAGGCATGTTAAAACAAAAAACTCTATTTAGCTGAAAACTCAGAGAAAACATTTTGTGAAAATGAAAACAAGGAATTCAACCTTTGAACATAAAAAAGAACACATAACCACCACAATAGGAGAGAGCTGAAAGTAATCCAGGCACCTTTTGTTATTTAACAATGAAAAATTCAGACACTCTTCACAACATCTATAATGAGGTCGCTACATCAAATAAAAATGACTGACCTCAAGCTTGGTAAGTAATCCTTTCTTCTCTTCTTCAAGCTCTCTGATCTAACTTCCAAAACAAATGGAAGATTTGTTAAAACTTATAAATAAGCTTTCTGAGATGGAATAATGAGTATGCCTGATTCCACACCTGTGCCCTTAATTTTCTCATCTGAGCTTCTTGGGCAGCTTGCTTTTTAGAAAGCTGCTCACCTGGAAGAAACAATAAGTTTTAGACATTTGAAAACTTGAAATGGCATAACAAGAGTCCACAATATTATAGGGCTTATAAACTTCAAAGGAATGAAGATATTTCTCCAAATAATCTTATATACGTGTCAACCAGGTAAAAGATTAAACTGTGTCAGCAGGAGACTCTAGACAAACATACCAATCAAAAAAAAAGGAGACTCTAGCCAAAGGTTCAGCAACAGATAAAGTTCCTCACAAAAGGCTGGATATGATGTAACTTACAGCATGCACAAACTTCAGACTTCTTCCAAGGAACCCATGTTTTAAGACATGAGTACCTATCAGATTCTCCAATTACACCCAAACAGCCTATTCGACCAATCTTGAATTTCAATTTTCTCTAATGAAATTAAAATTAGAGAAGAGATAGAATCCTAGTGAGCCTAAACACGCCCTGTAATTTGAAAAGCTTTATAATGCTTGGTGCAGTTGTAGGTGTAAATTTTTAGACCCATTTATGGTCTGTGCATAAACTGATCACTGCCCAATGCTGATCAGATTCTGGACTCATAATATATGCCTAAACCCAATTTGCTAATGTAGCACAGTTGACTACTTACTCATTTCCAACCCCCACAAACATCTAGCTATCAAGTTACTTCCAGATATCTAATCAATGTACCATAGCTACCATCTAAGTAGCATTGATACAGATACCATAGCTACCATCTAAGTAGCATTGATACAGATACCAGTATCATGTAAGATACAAGTATGACATGAAGACATGGAATTTATCTTTAAAATATATATATTTGTATCTTTCATAAAACCTGTAAGTGGAACAATTATTACGCTGTTATAACTACTCCTCAATCCCAAGGTAGATGCAGTTGGCTATATGAATTCTTGCTATCCATTTGAGCCCGTTTCTTTCAAATATTCAATAATTTAGGTTCTCGAGCACTAAAAGCCCCTCTACTAAAACATACAAACTTCTAAAAAGGTTATTGAACACAGAACCTAACATAATATTACCAACATGACTAACCCTTAATCCCAGCTAGTTGGTATCACCTATATGGATCTTTTTCTTAGGTTTTATTTTTCGGCAAGTCTGCATAAGTTCCAAGATATTGTACGTCTTTTGAAATAATTTATTTCCATGTAATTTACGTCTAACACATCTCTTTTTTAACACCTTCAGTTGTCATGGTTACACACCTTAGACCGGTGTATCTGAAGGTCTAATCTTGACCTAGTGTCCTATCCTCTCCAAGTAACCGTAATTTAGTTCACTAGAGTGCCTAAGGTGGCTCGTTGTCCTCTGTTCTTTAAAGATGCCACCTACAAGCCTAAATAAACAAAACAGAAAAGCAAGAAGCATCTATAGATCATAACTTTCAGAAAGAAACGTAAAAACACATAATGAACTGTCATGGATTCAACTCGGGAACTGTTAAACTTCATCATCAGACATCATAATATAATTCAAACCATTCAAATACCAACAAAACTATCAAGCCAATTACAAAATGTAAATGTGCAAATTGAGATCAAGATTATGTGAAATGAAAATTTCTCAATCCTAATTCCTAACACACTGCATCAACTTCTTACAGCATCACCATCGAGCCTTCTTTCTGTTTTAAATTTTTCTTTTGACACTGCCTACATATTAGCAACAAGCATGATCCACACATATATTTTTTGATAAGGTAAATGATTACATAAATGATGGGAAAATCCCGTAGACAAGCCGTATACCAAAAAAGTAGAGATCCTACACCAAAATATGGTTCTCCACATAAGATTTACAGTATATATCATAGGCGGATCCAGGATTTAAATTCTATGGGTTCAACTTTTAAGGTTTTTAGCATTGAATCCATTATATTTTTAAAGTTATGGGTTCATATCTACTATTTTTGTAATTTTAATGAATTTTTACATATAAATTTTTACACTGTGTCGAAAGTTATGGGTTCAATTGAACCCGTTAGTTCTTCACTACATCCGCCTCTAGTATATATGACACGCTCTAGCATAAGTATGGTATCTAAGATTCATAGTCTATATAAAATCTAAGACACCACCTAAAATTAATGTAAGTTTACCTTGTTCTTAACTGTACAATTGTCCTACATGCCACATATAGTAGGAAAGCTTCATGCGAAACAAAGGCCAAATGATGGTATAATGCATTAAAACCACTTGTTAGAGACAGTTTGAGTTTATCATACCTTCAGCCATTACTTGAGTAATTATCTCATCCTTCTCTTTGAGAAGAGCTGCAGCGTCACTTTTCTTATTCTGTTCCCTGCGAAGTGTATCCCTCTCCCGGGTTAGAGCATAAACCTGAAATAAATGAATGTCAAAATTTTCATTAGTAACACTTTTTTTAAATGGAGAGTAGTAGCACATTTAACAACAACATAACTACACATTGCATGTTTGCCTTTTAATAGCAAACAGTAATGGTAAGACACATTCCACAGGAAATATGATCTTAAGTAAAGGAGAAGTAGACGGTTGCCTCCTTGCAAACTTGACAGCTCAAAATTTTTCTTCTTTCCTTCATTTAGAAGTTCCCACCAGCGCCTCTAATGTCTCTGATTATTTGATCACCTGGCTATAATATAAATGTATTGCCACATGTGAAGCATTCATAACATTTCCTTCTGAAATATACGGAGTTTTGTAAGCTTTATACAGTAAAATTATAAAAGATTTCTCTGACCAAAGAGGGAAAAGGCCGAGAAATATTTCAGGCTCGGCATGGATTTTAAAAAATACATAAAAGAAAATATCTTCTAAATGAAGGACAACAACAATAAACCCAGTGTAATCCTATAGTAGGGTCTGGGGAGGATAGTGTGTACGCAGACCTTACCTCTACCTTATAAAGATAGAGAGGTTGTTTCCGATAGATCATCCGCTATCTTCTAAATGAAGGAAAAGAAGAAAAATCTACAAAGAAGCAAATTTGTCCTCGAGTGACATTACATCCTACATCGAGTTTATAAGGACATCCGGAGGAGTTTATTACGATCTTGCACTACTCCACCTATTGTCTTAAGGGTTTGAATTAAATGTTCGGATTCTATCACATGGTATCAAAAATCAAAACCTTAGCATGCATGTGCTCGCACTCGTTAGTCCACATTCAAGTCCATGTGTGAGCCCAAAAATCAGGTTACACATGTGGAAGTGTGCGTTGAAGTCTCACATCGGGTAAATAAGGCATCTAAAGGGTTTATAAAGGTTTCGTGCTACTCCACCCATAAATTATCTTATTCTCTTCATTTTTTTCAGTTTCTTTGGCTTCCCATTATTTCAGAACTTTCTAATATAATTGTTTTTTGATCGCCGAGAAATCCCCAAAAGCCAGCTAGCACGCAATTTGAACTTAGGCGGATTATCCCCCTCCCCCCACCTTCTCCACTCAAGTACTAGACTTTTGTCTGCGGCAGGGTACAACTTATGAAGTGTGTCTAAACCGCACATCACATATTGCACTCTTACCACTAGAACAAAGCCCTAGGGCCTTTGAAGTAATATTTTGATCAGTAATAAAACATTGTGATATGCCTATTCACACTTTCGTATTAAAGAAACAAATAACAATGATGCCCTCAAACATGACACAGACAAAGATTAAAATTAAAGGTAAGAGGATTTGCTTTAGAAAAATTAACCGGGGAACTGTAATTCTAGAATGTACATACGAGGTTTCAGCAGTAAATATATATATTAGGAAAGGATGGTAAAATTTCTTCAAAATTATCAATTAACTTAGAAAGCTTGGAAATTTGAAAAGAGACTGCTTCTACTTTTAATTCCTTTCATTTTTAAAATAACAAGCAATTCATATATTTAGTAAATATAGTCTTACTAATTAGCATGAAAGGGGTTCATATATTTAGTAAATATAGTCTTACTAATTAGCAGGAAAGGGGTTCGACCCATTAGAGGCACAACTTTCTTCACTTATTCACCCATCAGCAAGACATTCCTGCATTGTTAGAGTCTACTAGAACCATTTAAAAACTAAAAAACTAAGGACCATACAAACATTATACAGAATCTCCGAGCATAAAATATGAAGAAGTTAAAGGCATAAAAGATGAAGCAGAGCAATTCAGTGATGCCTAAATGAAGCAGCAAAACTAAGCAACAACGTGTAAGCTCAATCAAACTGTCTTTCAAGAAATTCATATTACTGTTGCAATGAGAAACAGCTGATGATTAAGTCATAATGCAAGTACATACTACAGAAGTGGAATTTCAAGCTGAAACATCCTTTTAACACATACATACCTTTCTCTCAAGAGCAGACACTTTTTGATGGTACTCTTCTCGCAGAGATTCAACTTCTGCATCATTGGACTTCCTCTGTATAAAATTAGTGTGAGTAAGCAGAGAAAGATAAAAGTAGAAGGGAGTTTTGAGGGCTGAAAGATGAACCTAAAGTCAACATAAGGTGAAAGCTGCAGAATGGGGAACTAGAAAGTTTTTAAAACTGCATTGGAACTCATCAGTTTAAACAAGCACCCAAGGGTGTACCCTAGTGGTCAATGAAGTGGGAGGTAGCAGGTACCCCATGGAATTAGTTGAGGTGAGTGCAAGCTAGCCCAGACACCACGGTTATCAAAAAAAAATAAAAAAAAATACTAACTAAAGTTTGGATCAATTATACCCATTTATTCATTACAAAACACATGGATATTGGTGCGCTGTATGCTAATTCCCAGCAGCAATTACAGACCCAGTTGCACAAATAATATTAATACAAAAGTTAAGATAAAATGAACGATAGAAGAATTGCTTGCAAGGATGATTGTAGCCCAAATTATTCTGCACCTAAATTGATATATGAAACAGGCAGTGAGAGAAAGAAAGAACATATTAAGTACAAGTCATCTGACAAACAGAAGAGAAGATACGATTTGTCTAAGATAATATGCAACGTGTATTGATGTCAAAGTCACCAAGGATGTAACACTATGCCACAGCTATAATTCTTCCAGCCCTCCACACATCTAGTCCAGAGAAGTCCGATCAGATTGACGATATTTATAAAAAGTGCTTAACAAGTTAGCTGGTAATTAAGATGACTTGACCAGTTAAGCAGAGAGCTTACACAATACTGGCCCACGTGTGAGATTTACCGATCCAGAAGAAAAAATGCAAGCAAGGGGCCAAAGTGAAAGAAATATCATTAAATAACAAGCAGAAAAATAAAACTAGAAAAATCATAGAATAAAAATATAAAAAAATGAAAAGGATGATCCATCCTGAAACTATAATATGTCTTTGACTCGTGCCATTTGAAAAAATAGTGGACAGCAACAAAATGAGTTATAGCCTCGAAAGGTTTAAAACGATGGGAACTTACTCTCAGATCCTCAATAGCAGACTTCAGTTGCTCGTTCTCATTCATCAACTTCGCAATTTCATCAGCTTTCGCCTAAGGAAAAACAGTAATATGTCATCTCATTGAATGTTCATATTTATAAACAAGAACTGAAATTCAGGTCTAGCACACCAAGTGAATTCTTTTTTCAAGTATGCTGCATAACAGTAAGTTTGGATAATGAGAAGTTAAGCACAGAAAGGGAAAAATTAGTCCCAATCTCCCAAAACCTAATATTTATTCATTGGCTTTGGAATAATCTTGCTGCATAATAAGAAAGGGCTAAATGCAACATATTTTTAGCTTCCCTCTAAGTCTTGTCTTTCAGCGTGTACCAACATCCCGTGCCAGTGGATGTTGCAACTTTTCAAAAGATCCACAGACTCTAACAACTGGAAATATCCATTTTTTCAGACATTTGGGAACTCAAGATGGGAAACTATGCTATATAAGACAAGTGCAAGAAAATGTCAAATGGGATGAGTCTATGACGCACACAGAAGATTCAAATCAAGACTTTTTGTAACTGAAGCTGGCTTTAGTTAAACTTCAACTCACTGAAGCAACTTTTATCGATGACCTCACAAGTTGGGAGGATGATTGAAAACGAATGGGATTGAGCTAATCTTTAGATAACAAAATGGGAATTATTGGACACTCCTACTTCAGGTGCAGACACCAAAAACGTTCATATTCTCAAGTAATATCGATAGATTCAGAACCTTGACATTTCCCTGTTTTATTCAGCATGTTATCCTGCGTTATTGCTGATGCTGAGGATCACCAGGTGCATAAACTTCTGTTAAAGGATCATAAGCACATACCTGTGCTTGTCTAGCAGCTCCTTGTAATGCAGTTTCCATCATTTTCATTTCCTTCTTCAGCTTCTCCAGTTCAACCAATGTGTCTGTAACATCAGAAGAGTTGCTTCCTGAGCTCAACCGTTGTTCTTTCACGTCAGTCTCATGATCATTTCCTCGCTGGGTAGCCCCAACAGGTCTACTAACTGACTCATTTTCATGCATAACTGATTCAGATACCCTCTTCCGACTTTCATCTGTGTGCTGGTCACCAAGAAAGCTCCTGTTAGAATGCTCTTCAACACTGCCATCTTCACTGGCAGTTACAGAATCGGAAATAGAAGGTCTTCCACTTTCTGCTCGTTCACTTGACGCATCCTGTGATTGAACTGGAGGAGACTCCTCAGTGACTTCTTTCTTCTCTTCCCTGTCTGCTCGGTCACTTGATGCATCCTGTGATTGAACTAGAGGAGATTCATCAGTGACTTCTTTCTTCTGTTCCCTGCCATCGTCGGTATTTTCCTGTGAATCAACAAGCAACGGGATACCAACTTCAGTTTGAGATAAAGCATTTGATGTTTGGGAGGCAACCAACTCCAGATTTTCAGATGATTTTTCCTCTGGAATATTCTTTTGGGGGATTTCTGGAGATTTTTCCTGAGCATGATCTAAATTGACTTCCGACGCTTCAGCCACTGAATCAATTTCAGCTTTTATTTCATCTGGTCTAATAGCACTTCTTTGCTCTTCCCTCTCAACCTTTGTTTCCATAGCAGAGTCTAGTTTGACATCAGCAGCTCTTGCTTCCTCATTTTCTAGTTTGACATCAGCAGCTCTTGCTTCCTCATTTTCTTCTTCAGCAGATATCTTTTGGTTTGGTTTCTCATCAACATTTTGTGCTTCTTCATTCGCTTCTTCAGCAGATTTAGTTTGCTCAATTACATCCCTTGTTTCTTTTTTTGGTTCTTTAGGAACTACATCATGTTGAACTGTAGATTCAGCTGAATCTTCAACTACCTCCTCTGTGGGCAAGGTGGGCTTTGATGACTCAGCTTTCTCTATAGATTCTACAGCAGTCTCCCCACCTTTTTGTCCCATAAAAGCCCTGACAGGATCAAACAAGGCCTTCCTATCCGTACTGGAAGGCCATAATCCTGAAGCTGCATGCAATCACAAGAAAAAAAAAAGGAAACATTGAAATAAATCTGTCAGCCCCGAAATTTGACTATTCCTAAGAAATGCAGCAATATAATATACTTAAGTAGGCTTAACTGAAGGCATGGAATATGCTATAGAGGCTATCAGTACTATGCAATTCTTTGTAGAATCTATGATTTGTTCGGGATTACAGTAACACTAGAACCAAGTGTTTGTCCGGTTCAGGACTTCAAATTAGTATAGTGATAAGTGTGAGATTTAAAGAAACTCTAGTTCTAAAGAATCCTAATTTTCCTGAATATAGCGGAATAAACATACATCTATCATCTATATAGCTGAACCCAACTATGTCTAGGATTAGGCATAGCTAATTGATAGGAATGATGTATTTGGGAAGTTTAGACCAACAAAAGCGTATTTAATAAAACGATGAAAAGTATAATAATCATATAACGATCGAAAAGAGATACCTTCAGTGCTAGTTGATTCATCAGATTTCTCCTCGAGACCAAGAGCCGTGTCGAAATTCTTTTCAATGTTTTTGACACTCTCACTGAGCTTATTGACGGCACCGGCAAGATCCAAGTTCCCCAAATCAAGTTTCCCACTAAACCACGCCATTTCCTTTTCACACTCGATCCAAAGCTCAAATCATATGGCAACCTCCTTCATCCTATCAAATTAAATCACACATTGTCAAAATTCTAGGAATCAAATAGAACGTCTATAAACAAAACTACCGATTCAGATCCCATCATTCAATAATTGCCGATTCGGATAGTTGCAACGAAATCAAGGGAAGTAACGTGGAAAAAAAATATTGAGAATTTTTTTAAAAAAAATTGGACCTTGTGAAAATGAATTGATTGAAGAAGCTGGATTTGAAGAAATCTCCTTTGGGAAGTGGAGATTGAATAAAGATTTGGGCAGGGGCGTAAAAGAAATCGATCTGGGAACGGTGAACTTCAGCGTCGACCGTCACCCTTTTTTTCTTTTTTTTTGTTTTCTAATTTTAAACGTTAACGGCGTACAAACTGGAAATCTCAGTATTTTTATTTTTATTTTTGTCACTCGAATAGGCTTACTGGAGTATATGATATCTTGACATTAATTATTTTTGAAATGTTTGTATTCGTACAAATTCTTTTTAATTTCTTTTATAATGATTTTATAAATTATGTCTTAATCAGTTGTATTTGGCCTGTTTCGTTCGTACAAAGTTTTCTAAAACTAAAGACTTTTAGATCTCGCATTGATCATGACACTAGCATACACTAACCAAACCAAAAAAACAATGCTAAACGCAATATGTAAGTTTTGGAGCCTTCTCTTATTATTTTTATAGCACGTTTGGCCAAGCTTTTAAAAACAACTCGTTTTATAAAGCGTTTTTCTCAAAAGTACTTTTTTGTGACAAACGGTTTGTGTTTGGCTAATTAATTATGTATACGGTAGGAAAAAAGTGATTCCACGTCGAGAAGCCAGAACGCCGAGCTCGGGGTCTGGGTCGAGGTCGGAAGAGGGCATACCTCGAGATAATACCGTTCTGGTTCAGTAACAGAAAGAGCTAGATACCCGCAACGGCCCGAAGATCCCGGCGTAAATTGCGGAATGGATTGACCCTTGACGGTTAGACAGTTGTCAAATATGATTTCTTACTGTAGTTAGAAGTGTACCTTATTTAGGATTCCCCTATTATATAAAGGGGAACTCATTTATTTGTAAGAGATACGTTTTGACTGATAAGATAATATATATATATACTTTATTCTCTAACTATTTTATTCATTGTTTATCAGAGTTGCTTTGTAATTCCCACTATTCCACCTCGAGGTTGTCATAACTCGAGGTCGAGATTTGGCTTGCGTGCTGGTTTGACTTATTTTATTCTTCAATTTATATATTTAATTCCTTGTTTATCAATTGGTATTGGATTAAATCACATATCCTTAAAACCACAATATAAGTTTATTTGTTACTCGGATTTTAGGATAAACAGTTTGATGCCCGCCGTGGGGCTAAGGATAATAGTGGTTGTTTCAGTGTTGATTCTCATAACACACGTTATTTTCACACTTGTTCTTGTAAAGAATTTTTGTTCTCACGTTAAAACATGTCAAACTCACAAAACGCACCCGTACATGGCAATGACGGTCTTGGATTTCATGGGGAAAACGATAACGTAATCGCTCCAGGATCCGGGGTGCCACAGGCTAATCTCGGGGGAGTACTGATCATCAATCCAGTCGATATTAGTCCACACATTGCTTTAAATGCAGATTTAAGTGCGGACCCCAAAGGGAGTGTACGCAGGAAGGCCGATCTGGTGGCCAAGGAACACAAGGCGGTATGAGACAGGGGAGTTAGTCTCCAGGTAATATTCGAGATGTTACAGGCTCAACATTCCGTTATAGCTCAGCTTCAGAGTCAACATAGAACTCTGAGTGTGGTCGAGCCCGAAATCACTCGTCGTACCGAGCTAGTGCCGGAAAGGTCGAATGGCAACGGGTCAGGGACTGATCCTAAAATTATGAAAATGCTCGAGGAAGTCTCCAAAAGAATTGAGTCAAGAGAAAAAAATTGAAGATAATGACAAAAAAATGGAGACATACAACTCCTGAGTTGATCAGATACCGAGGGCACCCCCGATCTTAAAGGATTTGGACTCAAAAAAGTTTGTATAGAAGCCTTTTCCTCAGAGTTCGGCTCCGAAGCCCATTCCTAAGAAGTTCTGTATGCCAGATATACCTAAATACAACGGGACCACCGATCCTAATGAACATATCACTTCGTATACATGCGGGATAAAGGGAAATGACTTAGAAGACGATGAGATCGAGTCCATTTTGTTGAAAATTTTTGGGGAAACTCTATCAAAGGGAGCGATGATTTGGTATCATAACTTGCCACCGAATTCCATTGACTCGTTTTCCATGTTAGCATATTCTTTTGTGAAGGCACACGCTGGGGCCATAAAGGTCGCAACAAGAAAAATAGATGTTTTCAAGATAAGACAAAGGGATAATAAAATATTGAGGGAGTTCATATCCCGATTTCAGATGGAATGCATGGAGTTACCACCGGTCACAGACGATTGGGTCATTCAAGCTTTCACCCAGAGGTTGAACGAGCGGAGTTCGATAGCATCATGACAGTTGAAGCAAAATTTTGTCAAGTATCCAGCTGTAACTTGGGCAGATGTGCACAATCGATATCAATCAAAGATCAGGGTCGAGGACGATCAATTAGGAGCCCCTTCCAGTTCAGTACTTCCAAACAGGTTGGCAGACCCCAAGGGACATCTACAAGGAGACAAGGTCGAACAGAGAACGATATCAACCATATACCACAGATCGAAGAAATAGTGGCTCGGGGCGCAATCCTTCTCGGAATGATCGAAGAAGCGATTGAGGACAAAATTCTCAGGGACTTATGAGCAAAGGTGGTTTTGATAAGCATGTCGATCCAGTAGAGGCACCTCGGTTATCGGAATATAACTTTAGCGTCGATGCATCAAGCATTGTCTCGGCAATCGGAAGGATCAAAGATACTCGGTGGCCCAGACCCATACAAACCGATCCTTCCCAAAGAAACCCAAATTTGATGTGCAAGTATCATGGCATGCATGGTCACAACACCGAGGATTGCAGGTAATTGAGGGAGGAGGTAGCACATCTATTCAACGAGGGCCACCTTCAAGAGTTCCTTAGCGATCGAGCCAAGAATCATTTTAGAGACCGAGACACCAATAGGAAAAATGAATAGGAAGAACCACAACATGTCATTCATATGATCGTCGGCGGGGTCGATATTCCACAAGGGCCCGTATTCAAGCGCACTAAGGTGTCAATTACAAAGGAGAAGCGAACCCGGGATTACGTGCCCGAGAGCTTCTTATCATTCGATGATGAAGAAACAGAAGGCATTTCTCAACCACACAATGATGTTGTGGTAATTTCTATCTTATTGAATAAAGTTTAAGTTAAGCGTGTTTTAGTGGATCCAGGTAGTTTGGCGAATATCATCCAATCGAGGGTCGTGGAGCAACTCAGCCTACAAGATCAAATTGTGCACGTGGCTCGAGTCTTGAACGGCTTCAACATGGCCAGTGAAACAACTAAAAGGGAGATCACTCTACCGGTGAACGTGGCTGGAACCATTCAAGATACCAAGTTCCACATGATCGAGGGTGACATGAGATATAACGTCTTACTCGGAAGGCCCTGGATTCACAATATGAGAGCATTCCCCTCGACTCTCCACCAAATAATGAAATTCCCAACGTCGGACGGTGTAAAAACAGTGTACGAGGATCATCATGCTGCAAAGAAAATGTGTGTAGTTGACGAAGTAGTACCGGTGTCGACGGAAAGGTCGGGCGTCAAAGGTAAATAGAAAACCAAATAGCAATCACAGCCACCAGCCTCGACCGAATCGGGAAAGCAAGAGATAGAAGAAGATGAGGAAGATTTTCTGACCCCTCGAACCTTCATTGTCCCCGAAGACTCCGACGCTACCAAATCAACTGTCGAGGAGCTAGAAAGGTTATATTGATCGAGTACCTGCCTGAGCGAAAGGTATACCTGGTAACGGGGTTAAACCCCGAACTCAGGAAAAAGCTTATTCAATTTCTTATCAATAACATGGATTATTTTGCTTGATCCCATTTAGACATGATAGGGATCTCACCGGAGATAACAACGCATCGGTTAAGCCTTGACCCCAGGTTCAAACCGGTGAAACATAAAAAGAGGCCCCAGTCTGAGGTAAAGCATGCATTATAAAGGACGAGGTAACTAAACTCCTCAAAATAGGGTCCATTCGGGAGGTAAAATACTCCGAATGGTTAGCTAATGTAGTCGTAGTCCCTAAAAAGGGAACAAAGTAGATTATAAGGATTTGAACAAGGCATGCCCTAAAGATTATTTTCCACTGCCTAACATCGATCGCATGATCAATGCCACGGCTGGCCACAAGATCCTTACATTTCTCGACGCCTATTCCGGGTACAATCAAATTCAGATGAACCCAAAAGTCCTGGAAAAGACCTCGTTTATCACCAAATATGGAACATATTGTACAATGTAATGCCCTTCGAGCTAAAAATGTAGGAGCTACTTACCAATGCCTAGTAAATAGGATGTACAAAGAATAAATGGGTAAGTCATGGAAGTTTATATTGATGACATACTAGTTAAGTCCCTACGCGCAGAGGATCATTTGGCTCATTTGCAGGAAACATTCGAGATTTTGAGGAAATATAGCATGAAACTCAACCCCGAGAAATGTGCTTTCAGGGTCGGCTCGGGCAAGTTCCTAGGCTCCATGGTGTCAAATCGGGGAATCGAGATCAACCCCGATAAAATCAAGGCCATCGAAGACATCACCGTCGTGGATAACGTAAAAGCTGTGCAGAGGTTAACTGGGCGGATAGTTGCTTTAGGCTGATTTATCTCGAGGTCATCGGATCGAAGCCACAGATTTTCTCTTTACTCAATAAGAAGAATAATTTCATTTGGACCCCGGAGTGCCGACAAGTGTTAGAGGAATTAAAATGATACCTATCGAGCCTACCATTGCTTCACACCCTGAAGGCATATGAGAAACTCTACTTATACTTGGCGGAGTCGGAAATCGCGGTAAGTGGTGTCCTATTTCAATAAGACCAAGGTACACAATTTCCCGTTTACTATGTATGTCGAACCTTAGGAGAAACAGAAACTAGATATCTACACTTAGAGAAATTAGCACTTGCGCTAATAAGCGCTCCTAGAAAGTTGAAATCATACTTTCAATGTTACCTCATATGTGTGTTAACCACTTACACACTTCGTAATATTTTGCACAAACCCGAACTTTCGAGTCGATTGGCCAAATGGGTCGTCGAACTCAGTGGGTATGATATCGAGTATCAACCCCGAACGACTATCAAGTCTCAAATTTTAGCGGACTTCATGGATGATTTCACGCCAACCCACGTACCCGAAGTTGAAAAGGAACTCTTGTTAAAGTCGGGCACATCATCAAGGGTATGGACCCTTTTCACAGACAGCGCTTCTAATGTGAAGAGGTCCGGGCTAAGCATCGTTTTGAAGCCACCCATAGGTAGCACTATTAGGCAATATATCAAAACTTCTAGGTTAACTAATAATAAGGTAGAGTACGAGGCCATGATTGCAGGTCTCGAGCTAGTTAAAATCTTGGGGCAGAAGTTATTGAAGCCAAGTGCGACTCTTTACTGGTGGTGAACCAAGTAAACAAAAGCTTCGAAGTTCGAGAGGATAGAATGCAAAGGTATTTGGACAAGTTACAGGTAACTTTGCACCGCTTCAAGGAGTGGACTTTAGATCACATACCTCGAGAACAAAATAGTGAGGCCGATGCACTCACAAATTTGGGATCATCAGTTGAGGAGGGTCATGCCGAGATAAACTCTACAAGCTTGACCTGGGATTAGAGGAATAAATATATTGAATATCTAAAGAACGAAAAGCTCCCATCGGATCCTAAAGAGTCGAGGGCCCTACGAACCAAAGCTGCCCGATTCACATTGGATGAAGATGGAACATTATACAGAAGGACGTTCGATGGACTATTGGCGGTAAGTTTAGGGCCAGGGGACACCGATTATGTTTTACGAGAGATCCATGAAGGCACTTGTGGGAACCACTCCGGCGCCGAATCTTTTATTCACAAAATCATTAGAGCAGGGTGCAGACATGTGATGTTTGACCCTTCCCAAGATTTTATATATTTTAGCATATAAATATTTAGTTTAGGCCTAATATCGCTATTTCAATTAGTTTTGACTCTTTTATTTTATTTTGTCACAAAAATATAAATTACAATAATATTTTTCTTTTTAGCTAATTGATATAAAATAGTTTCACTTTTCATTTTTAATTTTACTTTAATTAATTAGAAATAATTTCATAATTTTGTAGTTGTTATTTTAGGAGTTAATATTTTTAGTCTAGTAGAGTTAAAGGGTTATTTTTAAAGGTAAATTTGGCCAAAATTTAGACCAATTCGGATCTAGCCCATAATTCCCAAACCCATAATTCCTAAGCCCATACTCCCCTAACCTAAAAATAACCCTAAAACCCTAAACCTATATAAAAAAAAACTAACGCTAAGGACCTTGAAGGGATCAGCGGTTTTCTGATGAAAAAAAAACCTTTCTTCTTCATTTTGTAAGGAAGACAACAAGAAAAAAAACCTAGAAAAAAACTAAGAGATCAGCCGTTACACACCAACCAGCGATCCCATCTTCTTCATTTTCTCAAAATTGTTAGACAATCGCTGACCAAACCTCACACCAAATGACCATCACTGCCGCCGCCGAGCTCCTCCATCCTCACCATCCTTACATAGCTGAACCCTAGGTTGCTTCTTCTTCTTCAGACCTTAGAGCCGCCTGTCCTCATTTCTTCATCTTTAGGCCATTTTCGGCCCCCCATGCCGCCGCTGGACTTCATCACCGGTGGCCAACAATTATCTTCTATCTTTCCCTCATCTTGAAGAGCTAAAAAAAAGAGAAGAGAACGAAAAAACGGCCGCTGCTATACCCATTATTGCCAACGGTAGCTCCAAACCATAAAGCACTTCACAGAGTCCGTTGGTTACGTTTTTCAGTTCTTGTTCGAGTTTCCGGCACCCGCTAAAGTTTTCCGGTCGTGGTTCTGTTTGAATCTGATTGTTGCCTATTTCGAATTTTGTCATTGTACTTCACTCGTATTTTGTGTTCAAGTAAAGTTAATCAAAGTTCGTATTTATTCAGGTTCATATCAGTTTTCCTCGTCTTATTTAGTTTTGTTAGATTTCCGTTACTAGTTTTCTGTTTTGCTTTCATGCCTAAATGCCTAAATATTTCGTGTAAATATTCTCTGATGGAAAAGGTGGAGGAGGAGAATTTCAGGAAAAGTAGAAACACGAAATGTGATTGACATATACTACTGGAGTACATTTTTGTTATATCTGTCCTATAATTTTGTTGTTTCTGAATTAATTGCTAGTTACGTGAATTCTTACAAGTAGTCAATTCATCAGAATTGATGATTTTTTAATTCTTTTGTTTGATAATGATAGTTTGACTATTCTCGTTTCTGGTTGGTCAAATTGACTGTTTTAGGCATCACTTAATTTATTATCGTGATTATGTACACGTTCGCGTGACATGATTACGGTTTCTGAAACAAAAAATCGTAGTTTGATTTAGGCGTGCTATAATAAATCATCATAGCTACGAGTACGGTTCCCGTGACGTAGCTGTGATACATAATTTTCAAATCCGGGTGCATATTTTATGTGATCCGGTCACAACTTCTAATAATGTTAATAAATTAAACATGTTGTAGATCGTGGGTACGGTTCTCGTGACGCGATTCGCAATGTGTACCAAAATGACAAGTGTACGACAATCGTGCCTTGTTCCAAAAAATAATTTCATAAATAATTAAAAGCAGTAAAAGGAACAAAATGCACAATAGGTTTTGAACATGTGATTAATCAGATAATTAGGCCAATAATAATAGTTGAGCGACCGTTCTAAAACCACGGAACCTGGGAATGCCTAACACCTTCTCCCGGGTTAACAGAATTCTTTAGCCGGATTTCTGTGTTCGCAAACCATAAATAAGAGTCAAACTTCCTTGATTCGGAATTTTAAATCGGTGAATTGGGACACTATAAATTATCCCAAGTGGCGACTCTGAATTTGAATAAATAATCTTATTTCGATTATTATCACTTTAATTGGAAAAACTCCCTTATACCCCCTTTTCGGGGTAGAAAAAGGAGGTGTGACAGCTCTGGCGACTCTACTGGGGATAAGAACCCAAAATCTCTGGTTCAGGGTTCAAGAATTCGAGCTTAGAATAATTGTTATATTTGGCTTTTATTTATTATCTGATTTTTGTTACATGTTTGGGCCTAATGTGCTAAATGCCGTTTTTTACCGCTTTGATATTATTTGAAGTGTATATAAACTGTTGCGAAACCCTTCTCTTCTAATATTCTAGGAAGTGCGTGCTGGCGTGACTTCTTTTCTGTTAGTGTCATACTTTAATTTAGAACGAGGCTCGGAAAAGTTACAAAGTCGGATGGCCTTTTGGTTCCCGGTACATAGCCCCCTCCCCCCTCCGGCTCGAGTTGTCCGCTCGGGTAAGCCAGGCCTAGAACAATACACCCAGGTTTTAAACCTATAATAACACAGCCTCATGTCGGATCCCCAGTAGGAACGCTTGTTTGCATCACGTGCATCTGACTTTGGGGACTTAACACACGGGTTGGGTCCGTCTAGAACAGGTATGCCCAAAAATAAAAGATCATCTTGATGCATTCTATGTGCTACATGTCGCAATCTTGAAGGGTAAAATGGGTCATTTGGCGGACAGATGATGGTTGAGGATAAATGAGAAAAAATGAGGGTGAGGTATAAAAAATAAAGCAAGTAGGGTCCAGTTATGTTTTTCTTTCACATTTTTGTTAAGGAAAGACCAAAAAAAAATAAAAAATCCAAAAAGATTTTGCACTTTCCCATCATTTTTCAAAAAAAATCATAAAAAAAGGAAAAAGAAAATTCAAAAAGAGTTTACATATTTCAAAACAAAACAAAAAGACAAAAAATATATTTTCTCAAAATTAGTTATTTTTGTAATTCTCGCATGTATTCAATCTTCCCGAACTACACGAACCTAATTCTCGTCTCTCGAGGCGAGATACGTAGGCAACTCACATAGGTTCCGGTCTTCCTAGTGAGTCTTATATTCTTGGCTTCGATGGTCGTAGCCAAATCTTGCATGTCTAGCAACTTTTGGCCGCATCGGTTATTTTGCAAAATAGGGATATTTTCACAAAGTAGTTTGTTTAATTGTGTTTGGAGAGCCTTCAATCCATAATTAGGTGTCTCTTTACTTTACAGGTCTGTCCTTGTTGAATTTGCATGTCTAGTCGCTTTTTGCCACATCGGTCATTCTTGCAAAATGGGGTCATTTTCGCAAAAGTGGTTCAGTGACCCATGTTTTAGAGTTCTAAGTCCACAACAAGATGTTTTCTCTGTCTAAGGTCCATTGTGTTGAATATGCATGCTTAGCTATTTTTGTCCACATAGACCATTTCTATAAAATGGGTCATTTTTGCAAAGTAATTTTTCCATGTCTTAGAGGTCACTTTTGTCGAGTTTGCACTTCTAGCCACCTTTTGGCCACATAAGCCGTTTTGCAAAAATAGCCTCAATCATGTCTTGCATGTGTCCAGTAGGGAGTATTATTGTCTCACATAGTGTTGGTTTGAGTTTTCTCATACATGTGTGGATCTACTTACCGGAGTTTGAGCATGACAAACACCCCGGGACCATCCAGTCAGGATCGCTCATCTAGAATTTGCTTAAGGAGATTTTTTTATTTATGTTTTGAGTCTGTTTTTCTTTTTATGTCATCTTTTACCTTCTAATTTTGTACAGTACTGTCAAGTCTTTTGTTATTGTACTTCTTATTTTGTATTTGAAAAAGTATGTTATAACTCAAAAATCCAAAAAAAAAAAGAGATTTTACGTTTTATATTTCCGTTAGAAGTTTTCTTTAGAATACTAATTCTAGAAATTAAAAAAAAAATCTTTTGAGGTGGTTTTCCTTAGAAAGTTAATATCTAGAACTCAAAATAAAAATTGCTTTTATATTTGCTTTAGTAATTAAGACTAAAAATTCAAAAAAAAAAGAGTTTTCTTTTAATACTTCTTTAGAAGTTTTCTTTAAGATATTAATTCCAAAAATTCAAAAAGATTTTTTTTTGAGGTTCTTCATTAGGAAATATATATATAAAAAATATTCTTTTTATTTTCACTAGAACTTTAGGACATTGTACATAGAAGAAAAAAAAACATACTTTATCTTTTATTTATATTTAGAGTTTCTCCTTTAGGTAATCGAAAACCGAAATCCAAAAATATTTTTTATCTCTTTCATTTCTTGTTTCGAAATCTTTCTTCAGGATATCAAGTGAAAATTCAAAATATTTTTTCTTTGGTTCAATCTTTAGATTTCCTTCCTAATAAAAAAAGAATCAAAAAAGATTTTTCTATTCTAGGATTTTTAAGAAAAAAGAAAGAAAAATATATGCTTGTTTAAGATTGAGTTTAGAATAGTTTATGGAACATTAAGTCTAAACATAAAATAGAGATTTCTTTCTTTTTTCTCATTAGAGTATTCGTTAAGGTAAAAAAAGGGAAAAAAAGAGAACGTTAGTTTGTTTCCTTTATTCCCGATCTTCCAGAACTACGCTTGGTCTGATTCATGCGGCGTTATAATACGTAGGCAATCTACATATGGTTCGATCGAATTATTTTTAAAATTAAAAAAAAAGGATGAAATTATGGGATGTGAGAAATGAGAGGAAAGAAAAGAGTGATAATTAGAAAGAAAAAAAAAGGAAGAAAAATGAGTAAGCCAAGAAGTACTAGAAAATAAAATAAAAGAGAAGATTGAAATGAACAAATTGGGATGATTCCGAGTGACCTTGTGACCCTCGAAGTCATTCTAGAACCGTTAATTTTTGCTAGGTGTATTGCACGCAATGTGATATTTTTAGCTGTTAAATGCCCTAACTCTAACATGATGACTTCATTAATTTTCTTGTTGTTATCTTCATTATAGCAGAAGGGCGGTTGGTTTGTGGTTCTTAAACTGGTAATTCTTCCACACAACAAGGTCAAAGAGTAAGGTAGTCATGGCTAGCAAAGACTTGGACACATGGGTTATTGATTCGTCTAAGGGAATTGTTGAATCAGAATGACTTTGAGGGCGTCCTACACCATCAGTTCCCACTAACTACACTGAAAGTCGTGTCACTATTACGCCACGGTCACAAGTCCAGGATATTTCCCCACAACCTTTTCACACTCTGATCGGGTCCAACCCTACACCACTACAAAGTGGCAAGAGCGGTCGATGAGCTTTTACTCGAGATGGTCGGGTTCGAATCCATAGGGAGCTAGATTGTTTGGGATTTGGATTCCTATCTAAACTAGCAGTGCGTAGTGCTCTTAATTACACTTCCAATCATAATTGTTCGTTTGTTACTTCTAATTTTATGCTAATAAGATGTTAAATTAAACTAAGTATGGATTGCTTGTAAGGTTTTCTAAATGGTTAAAGAGGCACTAAGGAAGTGACTATCTCTTAGGTAAATACTTGATGGGATCTAAAGCCTAAGGCAAAGTTGTTATGTTGGGGATTGCGATATAGCCAATGCACGAAACTACTCACTCTATACCTCTTGGTAGCTTGAGTGACTTTACCGAAATTGACTGTCTCAAGACCAATCGGGTATCAAAATTGTGCAAGAAATATAGGCTCAAGTTGGGTATTACTATCTCTAGGTTTTAACCCTTTAATTTAGGCTATCAATCTCTTGAATACACCCCAATTCCTTGTTGGAATAATTTTCCTCGACTTAAGCTCTCTTTCTCAAGAAGAGCCCAAGCCAAAAAAACACAAATTAGTGTTTGCAACCACTAATTCAACATGAAAAACACAAATCAGTCCAAATATCAACTACATATAAACATCTAAGCCTTAAAACAAAAGACCCATCAAATATCCATACCAGGGCTGAGCCACAACCCTAGCTAACGGGTGTAGCTACTCATAATAATGGAAGAAAACAGATAATTAGATGAAGAATAACCCATATAATATGTTTACAAGCTAAGAATTAAAGATTCAATATTGAACTAGCCACAAAATTGTCCAAAACGACCTTTACGTGCTCAGCTACGAACTAGATTCCAACAGATGCCTTAAAAATATGAAAAGAAAGTATTTATACAAGGCCGAATTTTCTGGACAAAAATACCCCTGACAGAGGTATCGCGGACCACGAAAAATACACCGCGGCCGCGATGAGGCTTTTTGGCTTGACTTTTCATTCTCTGAATCTAGCCACCGCGGACCGTATAAAATGCTCCGCAGCCGCGGTGGCTTCACTGCATAAAATGCTCCGCGGACCACAATGGCTTCCAATCTTCCAAACTCCCAGGTCTCTGAATCCCCTCTCCGCGGACCGCATAAAATGGATTGCGGCCGTGAAGAGGCTACTACGACCGCGAGAAATCCTCTGCAGACCGCACTACTTGACGCCCAAAAGTTCACCTCTCTGAACTTATACAGCACGGACCGCACTAAATGGTCTACGGTCGCGGTGGGTCTATTGCAGCTGTAGTGGATTTTATGCTACAGCAGTGCCTTGACTTGTTCTTGGTACTTGTGCAGGTTTCACTCCTTTTTGAGCTGGTTTTGACTACTAGTCACCTTTTTTACCAAACCCTGCAAACAAGCACAATATGTAAGCTTTCGGGATTACTTGTATAAAATTTTAGTCCAAAACTCAAGCAAAAAAGGAGTATAAAATAGACTAGAATCCCTAGTTATCACACTCCACCCCCCAAAACCACCTCATATCCCGCTCCTTTGGCAACTCATGCTTGTGTAGTTTCTCCACCAACTACTTTTCCTCGATCCTCTAATGATACAGTGCTCAAAGTCTCCGATGCCCAACACTATGCTCCAGAACCAACTTTCAAGGTCTCGGATCCATACTCCCACACTCCTCATTTTGAGCCTCCCGGTGAAACTGAAAAGCTTGCTAAGATAGTGGAGCAAGATGAGATATCCAGGAAGGTGAAAATCTTAGAGCAGTCTTTAAGAAACATGCAGGGGATAGGGAGCCAAATGATCGTGTCTTACAAAGACTTATGCTTGTTCTTGACATCCAACAGCCTTTAAGATGCCAAAGTTTGACTTGTATGACGGACATGGAGATCCCGTGGCCCATTTCAGAGGCTACTGCAGTAAGATGAGAGGCCCCGGTGGGAAGGACAAATTATTGATGGTGTATTTCAGTCAGATTCTGAGTAGGGCAGCTTTGGAGTGGTATACCCGCCAAGACGCTAGCAGGTGGTACACATGGGACGATATGGCTCAGGCCTTTGCCTAATACTTCCAGTACAATATAGAAATCATCCCTGATCGCATGTCCCTCACCAAGATGTACAAGAATCCTAATGAAAGCTTTAGGGAATATGGGCTCAGAGGAGAGAGCAAGCTGCCCGAGTCAATCCCCCGATGGAAGAAAACGAGATGGTCGAGTACTTTTTTCAAGCTCAAGAGCCAACTTACTTTGGGCATTTGATCTCGGCTGTGGGTAAGCCTTTTAATGATGTGGTAAAAATGGAAAAAATGGTAGAAGATGGGCTGAAGTCGAACAAGATTATGAGCTATTCCACTTTAAAAGCCACAACACAAGCAATTCAGAACGACATAGGAAGCTTGTTGGGTCAGAAGGAACATGATGATATTTCCATGGTTGTCTCAGATCACGACATGGTCTAACGGGTCTACATCACCAATATACTTAGCCTCAACCCCAACCCCAAAACTATCCCCTAGCTCCGCATAATCCACCTCAGTATTATCCTCTGAACAATGTCCGATCATCTCTCCAGCTACCGGGTCACTCCCTATGGAGAGCGTCAGCACTGCATAATGCATTCTTGACTTCACAACATTTTCGAGCACCCAACAACCCTAGAAAACAGGAGCAAAGAGAGGAACAAAGGTAAAGAAATAGTTTCACGCCAATCAGGGAGTCCTACATAGCTTATTTGAAAAGTTAAAGCATTCTGGCCTGATTGAGCCGCTCCTCGGCTATACTCCAGACCCATATACAAAAGGTTTTAATCCTACTGTACGGTGCATGTACCACTCTAATGTCCAAGGGCATAGCATTGAAGATTGTCGTGCTTTGAAAAGGGAAATAGAAAGAATGATTCAAGAAGGGATAATTGTGATCTAGGACAGTGACACCCAAAATATCGCGTAGAATCCTTTACCTGCACATGGTGATGTACACTTTGTGGGGATGATGCGTGGTGACAGGGAGTATGAGAATCCTCTTAGGAACTTGTTGACTGAAGTTAATGATATTGAAATTGGTAATGGTCTTGGTGATATTGATGTGGAACTCAGTGGCTAAGATGTCGAGCTTAGTAATTGGAAAGACGCTCCTTTCTTAGCTAGCCAGGGAGGAGTCTTGGTGGTTTATTTTGTTGTCATTTTTGTTGTCCAGTTTATTTCAGGGTTGTAATCCGAATATTGTCTTGTGCCTTAAACCCTTCTATCCTTTTATATTGCCTAGTCCCTTTAGTCATAGTAACTCATTTAGTGTTATCTAAGTTTGTTCCAGGGTTGTAACCCCGGTTTATTTTGCTTGCTTTGTTGTTCAAACCCTTTCACCGTCTGTCTAATGCAATTTTCTGTTTTCTGTTATTTATTGTCATTTTTGTTTAGTTCTCTTTTCCTTTTATAGTTCTTTTCATGCTGGCTCTAGTGACATGACACGCACGTATAATTCTAGGTCTGGTCTTAAAAGTTAGTTTAATCATGAAACAATGAAACAATTTTAAAGATGATAAGGACATTTGAGGGAAATAAGTAAAGGCATTTTAAGATCACCTAAAGCCCGAATTGTGTGAAACTGGGGAAGATAGTTTGGGAAGTTAAGAGGAACGACATGAATTTGTTACAAGAGAGTGCGTCCCAACAATTTGAAGCGAGCAACTTTGAGTTCAAGTGCATCTCAAGTAACAAGATAAAACTAGGGGATTTTGCTCCAAATAAATGGAGGGTATCCATTGTGAAGAGGGGATCACCCAATAAGGGTTCTGTACTTAACAAGGCATTAAACAAGTGGAAGGCATATAAGTGATAATCGTGCCGAAGTTGCAAAAAAAAAAAAAAAAATATTGTGCATGTTCTTCAATTTTCATTCTCAAGTTGCAGGTATTGTACTTGGCATTTTCAGAGATTGGGAGGCCCTCTTTCAGCTACCCAAACACTTTATACCATTCGGTACCCCTCTTGAGCCTGTGCTAATTTTCTTGACTTGCCATCTTTTGGAATCAAGTTTGAGTCATAAAAAAAAGTCCATGTCCCCATAGGTTTGTTTTAGAAAGTTCATTTTAAAAGAAAAGTTAAAAAGAAAAAAAACAAAAGAGAAAAGAGAAAAAGAAAAAAAAGAAAGAAAGAAAGAAGGAAAAAGAAAAAGAAAAAGAAAAAGAAAGGAAAATAGCAACAAAAAGTATCTTTGTGAACTACGTTCGACCTGATTCTTGTCACCACAAGATACATAGACAGCCTTACGGTTCGGTCGCACTAAATAATATGTTTCGTAATCCCATAAAGTCGAGAGTGAGACAGTCTTTCATAGAAAATCCATCTCAAAAAGAAAAAAAAAGAATCAAATTCTCTTGTTTTAGAAATTGGGATAAAGTTTTTAGAATAGATTCCAAAAGTTATAAATAAATTAACCCCATTGTCTTAGTTATTTTGAGCATTTATGATATCTTTTCTTTCTAACCTTGTCCAAAAGCCACATTACAGTCCAAAAAAGACCTAGCTAGACATTCCAGGAGCATATGGTGTTTTTACTATGGTTAATACCTTGTCATCTTCAAAATCAGAGTAAATAAAAAGAAAAAGAACAAAATAAGAGAGTTTTATCGGTGAAAACCTTCACAGGCACCATAAGGCGACTGGAAGTTGAGAGAAAGAAAAAATGAGAGAGGCTTAATGGTGAAAACCCTTCGGCACTACAAGTCGAATAAGGACCGTGAATCACATAGGTTAATCGGAGCATTAAAACGCAGTTTTACGGCGAAGAGGTACAACAAGATTTGAATATTAGACTTGCTTGACATATTAGGTCACTTAATCTAAAGGTGCATGTCATGGTCATTAGAGTTGGTATCCATATATGATAAGTTTCTACTTTGTAATTTTCTTGTTAGATATTATCTCTTTCCATTGTCCCTTACTCTGTTCCTTTTGTCTTGTTTACTTTCTCTTCTTGAGTCTGTTTGGCCAGAACAAGTGAGAAATAACATCAAAATTTGCTACTAGCTTTCCAATTGCATAAAACGGAACCTAGCTTGCACATCAAAGTGGCATAAATCAGGAAAGAACCGTATGTACACTGAGTTGGTAACAATCAACGTGCTTTGGGTTTCATGTGAAATGCAAAGGTTCGGTAAATGTCAATTCATGAGCAAAATGCAACGGATAGAGGGTATTGAGTTTGAATGAATCAGAGGTATTTTCTGCGATAAGGGTGACAGAGAAAGTGTTTAGTCAATAAACAAGCAATGTCTTTCAAGTTGAAATCAAAGTTATCATGGCAAGTGAAAGAGAAATCGCCCTCAAAGCCAAGGCCACAAACCAACCACCATGTTTAAACTCACATGGTTTCTTTGTCTGAAACAGGGACGAAAGCTATGTTCATATCAAAGACTGGAAGCTTGAATTTTTCAGGTGTAATGCCCCAATTCTGCTTACGCAAAGGCTATTGAGAAGATCACACATCACCTCTAGGAGAATACTTCCTAGTCTAGGTTTTCAAGTTATATTTTGTTGTAGGAGACACCCTTTGTAAATTGAGATTTTACCCCTAGGACACGCACTTCCTAGTTTGGATCATATGAGTTTGAGTCACTGAGGTTTTACCCCTAGGAGACGCACTTCCTAGTCTAAGTCTTTCAAGTTATATTTTGCTCTAGGAGACGCACTTCCTAAATTGAGTTTCACCCCTAGGAGATGCACTTCCTAGTCTGGGTCTTTCATGTTATATTTTGTTTTAGGAGACACACTTCCTAAACTAAGATTTCACCCCTAGGAGACACACTTCCTAGTTTTGGTCATTTAAGTTTAGCCTTAAGAGACGCACTTCCAAAATTGAGTTTCACCCCTAGGAGACACACTTCCTAGTTTGGGTCTTTCAGGAGACACACTTCCTAAATTAAGATTTCATCCCTAGGAGACGCACTTCCTAGTCTGGGTTCTTCAGGATATACTTTTAGGAGACGCATTTCCTAAATTGAGATTATACCCCTAGGAGACGCACTTCCTAGTTGGGTCATTTAAGTTCATTCCTAAGAGACGCATTTCCTAGTTTGAGTCATTGAGGTTCACCTCTAGGGGATGCACTTCCTAGTCTGGGTTTTTCAGTATATACTTTTAGGAGACACACTTCCTAGTTTGAGTCATTTAAGTTCAACCCTAAGAGACGCACTTCTTAGTTTGGTTTATTCGAATTTCACCCGTCGGAGACGCACTTCCTAATCGAGGTCTTTCAAGTTATTCTTTTAGGAGACGCACTTCCTAAATTGCGATTTCACCCCTAGGAGACGCACTTCCTAGTTTGGTTCATTCATGTTTCACCCCTAGGAGACGCACTTCCTAGTCTGGGTATTTCAGGTTGTATTTTTGTCTTAGGAGACACACTTCCTAAATTAAGATTTTACCCCTAGAAGACACACTTCCTAGCCTGAGTCATCAGAGTTTCACCCCTAGGAGACGCATTTCCTAGTTTAGGTCTTTTCAAGGTATTCTTTTAGGAGACACACTTCCTAAGTTGAGATTTCACCCCTAGGAGACGCACTTCCTAGTTTGGTTCATTCAAGTTTCACCCGTATGAGACACACTTTCTAATCTGGTTCATTTAGGTTTTAGTTTTAGCAGACACATTTGTTAGTCAAAGTTTCTTAGTTTACTCATAGGAGACGCATATCCTAGTCAAGTCTTTAGTTTACTCTCATCATTGCATCAATAGCATAAGTGGTTTACAATTTTGCTAACAACTCACAAATCTTCCGAGTGCAAACTGGAGCAAATTTTTTTATTTGTTTTATTGTTTTGATTGCAAGCGCCTACCTGGAAAACAAAGGAATTCATTTCAAGTTTAAGTTGCAGGAGCCCACCTGGAAAACAAGGCAATTCGTCTCAAAGTTTAAGCATCAGGCGCCCACCTAAAAAACAAGGAAATTTATTTCAAGTTTCCAGTCAATAACAGGCACCCACCTAGAGAATGGGGAAAGTCATTTAAGAATTTATTTCAAGTTTCAAACCGGAGGTAGCACGAGTTGCTTGAAGAATAAGGTTTTTATCTCAAGGCACGGGGGTCTGAGACGACCAAAGAAGAAGTCTCAATCCAAGAAAAAAGAAATAAAGGGAAAAAAGAGGGAAGTGAATCCAAATGCAGAAGTATATGAAAGATGTGAGTTGTTCAAGACATGGCTGAAGTCACGAGCACTACGTGTATGGTTTTGATCCGAAGAAGCCATGGAAGAATGAACCAGCACCTGTAACTAGCAAGCATCAAGGTTCAAATCAAAAGTCTGCATGAAGAACCATTCGAGACTCAAGATCAAGCTTCAGAAGACTTATAGATAGGAATCTTTTAACTCATAGCTGACAAGCTTAGTTGGTCTTTTTTATTTTCGATATAATAACAGGACCGCGGACCGGAACCTCGATGGAACGGCACCTCAATCGGCTCTCCACCTTGGTATACTCCATCATTGTTCCTACTTCTGATCTACATGTGGCCTGATTCCTTTATAGCCGAGGATATGTAGGAAACTCAGATACCAGGGCTCTGTCACATTCTTTTTTCTCTTAGTTTTTGGTCTTTCTAAATAAGGGTCGGGTCAAAAAACTTGTCTCGTCTTTCTTTGTCAGAAAACTCTTCACGTTTTCAGTCAAAGAGGGGCAGCTGTAGACATGTGATTTTTGACCCTCCCCAAGATTTTACATATTTTAGCATATAAATATTTAGTTTAGGCCTAATATCGCTATTTCAATTAGTTTTGACTCTTTTACTTTATTTTTGTCACAAAAATAAAATTTGCAAAAATATTTTTCTTTTTAGGTAATTGATATAAAATACTTTCACTTTTAATTTTTAATTTTACTTTAATTAATTAGAAATGATTTCATAATTTTGAAGTTGTTATTTTAGGGGTTAATATTTTTAGTCTAGTAGAGTTAAATGGCTATTTTTAAAGGTAAATTTGGTCAAAATTTGGCCAAATTCGGATCTAGCCCATAATTCCTAAGCTCATACTCCCTAACCTAAAAATAACCCGAAAAACCTAAACCTATATAAAATAACCTAATGCTAAGGACCCTAAAGGAATCAGTGGTTTTCTGATGAAAAAAACCTAAAAAAAAAACCTTTCTTCTTCATTTTATTAAGAAGACAACAAAGAAAAAAACACTAGAAAAAAACTAAGAGATCAGCCGTTATACACCAACCAGCGACCCCATCTTCTTCATTTTCTCAAAATAGCTGGACAATCGCCGACCAAACCTCACACCAAACGACCATCACTGCCACCGCTGAGCTCCTTTATCCTCACCATCCTTACACAGTTGAACCCTAGAGAACCCTAGGTTGCTTCTTCTTCTTCAGACCTTAGAGCCGCCTGTCCTCATCTCTTCATTTTTAGGCCATTTCTGGCCACCCATGCTGCCGCTGGACTTCATCACCGGCGGCTAGCGATTATCTCCTCCCTTTCCCTCATCTTAAAGAGCTAAAAAAAGAGAAGAGAACGAAAAAACGGCGGCTGCTATACCCACTGTTGCCAACGCCAGCTCCAAACCTCAAAGCACTTCACAAAGTCCGTTGGTTTCGTCTTTCAGTTCTTGTTCAAGTTTCTGGCGCCGCTGAAGTTTTTCGGTCGTGGTCCCATTTGAATCTGATTACTGCCTATTTCGAATTTTGTCGCTGAACTTCACTCTTATTTTGTGTTCATGTAAAGTTAATCAAAGTTCGTGCTTATTCAGGTTCATATTTGTTTTCCTCGTCTTATTTATTTTGTTAGATTTCCTTTACTCGTATTCTGTTTTGCTTTCATGCCTAAATGCCTAAATGTTTCGTGTAAATATTCTCTGATGGAAAAGGCGGAGGAGGAGGATTTCAGGAAAAGTAGAAACACGAAATGTGATTGACATATACTACTGGAGTACATTTTTGTTATATTTGTCCTATAATTTTGTTGTTTCGGAATTAGTTGCTAGTTACATGAATTCTTACGAGTAGGCAATTCATCCGAATTGACGACTTTTTAATTCGTTTGTTCGACAATGGTAGTTTGATTATTCTTGTTTCTGGTTGGTCTAATTGGCTGTTTTAGGCATCACTTAATTTATTATCGTGATTATGTACACATTAGCGTTACATGATTACGGTTTCTGAAATAAACATTTGTAGTTTTCTTTAGGTGCGCTATAATAAATCATCATAGCTACGGGTACGATTCCCGTGACGTAGCTGTGATACATAATTTTCAAATTCGGGTGCACATTTTATGTGATCTGGTCACAACTTCTAATAATGTTAATAAATTAAACATGTTGTAGATCGTGGGTACGGTTTTTGTGACGCGATTTTTATGTATACCAAAACGACAAGTGTATGACAATCATGCCTTGTTCCAGAAAATAATTTTATAAATAATTAAAAGTGGTAGAGGGAATAAAATGCATAATAGGTTTTGAAAATGTGATTAATTAGTTAATTAGGCCAATAATAATAGTTGAGCAACCGTGCTAAAACCATGGAACCCGGGAATGCCTAACACCTTCTCCCGGGTTAACAAAATTCTTTACCCGAATTTTTGTGTTCGCAGACCATAAATAAGAGTCAAACTTCCTCGATTCGGGATTTTAAATCGGTGACTTGGGACACCATAAATTATCCCAAGTGGCGACTCTGAATTTGAATAAATAATCCTGTTTTGATTATTGTCACTTTAATTGGAAAGACTCCCCTATACCTCCTTGTCAGGGTAGAAAAAGGAGGTATGACACATGATACTACTAGGATAGCATGGAGAAAGATACTAAGGAGTTTGTTCGAAAATGTGATAAATGTCAAAGGTTTGCACGATGACCCATCAGTCCAGAGAACAACTTCATTCAGTCCTATCCCCATGGCTATTCATAAAATGGGTGATGGATATCGTCGTCCCTCTGCCAACGGCCCCAGGTAAAGCTAAATTTATTTTATTTATGACTGACTATTTTTCTAAATGTGTGGAAGCACATGCCTTCGAGAAGGTCAGAGAAAAAGAAGTTATAAACTTCATCTGGGACCATATCGTGTGTCGATTCGGGATACCTGCTGAAATCATATGCGACAACGGAAAACAATTCATCGGCAACAAGATAATGGAGTTCCTTGAGGAATAAAAAAATAAAAAGGATCTTATCATTGTGAGCACATAATTTTTTCCCTATATGAATTACTCCCATAAATTCATAAAAAAATAATTTTCCCATTATTTACGAATTCGTGGATTTTTGGGGATTTTTCTGTCAATCGTTTGCATTTGTTTGAGCGTGTTTATTTTTATTTAATTCAATGAAAAATAAAAAAATATAGGTGCATTTGCATTTAGGATTTAACTTTGCATTTTTAATAATTAATTAGGGATTAGTTGTTTTATAAAATGGAAAATCACAAAAAATAGTTTAATTTGCACTTTTAATCTTAATTTTGATTTTTGAGTAGCTTTCTTTTAATTTGATTTTGTTGTTAATTGTGATAATTATTATTTAGGTTTAATTAGTGTTTTTTAGTTAATTAGGTTCTAGGAATTAATTTAGATTTTAATTTAATTTTGGAAAAAAAAGAGGAAAAGAATTTTTGGAAAATTTATTTAAAATAGGAGGTAAAAGAAGAGGAGAGTTAGTTTAGGCCTAGTGTAATTAGGATATCCCATCCCAGATCTAAAAACCCCTGGTACCCGACCAAACAACCCATACCCCCTAACTAAAGCCCAGACCCACCCCAATACCCGGTCCGTCTGCCTTTAAGACCAAAGGACCCCGTTCCATTCAAATCAATCTCAACCGCCGAGGTTTCTTGGATCTAA
The DNA here is from genome assembly GCF_000715075.1 of Nicotiana tabacum. Classification (NCBI taxonomy): domain Eukaryota; kingdom Viridiplantae; phylum Streptophyta; class Magnoliopsida; order Solanales; family Solanaceae; genus Nicotiana; species Nicotiana tabacum. The sequence goes on from NC_134087.1 coordinate 7,706,709, forward strand.
CAGTGGGGAAGTGGGGTGGGTTCGATATAAATCTGTCCAAACCACTCGCCCCCTCCCGTTACAATCTCACTCTTTGCCTTCCTCTCAGATCACCCTAGAAACCCTAGGGCCTCCCTAATTTTCCACCGCCTCAGCCGGCGGCGCCACCTCCGACCGGCCCCAAGTTGATATCATAGAACCCTTACCTCATCCCTTTTCCCAGTCCACAACTCGTTTCCCTCGAAACTCGCTAGAACCCCTCAAATCTTGAATCTAAGCTCGAGCCCTAAAGTTCAAAGATCAATTTCCAATTGAATACATTGGCATGCATCGGCCCCAGCCTTTGTTTTCCACGATTATGAGGCTGATGCACTACAAAACTGATGTTGTTCATCTGTTCTTGACAGAGAACAAGTGAGTAGCATCAGTTTCGTGTGAATCAGGATATCAAGTGTAATTTCGAGTTTAATCGGTGAGTTTTTATTTTTCTCTGTGTCCATTTTTGGTTTTATTTCATCTTTTGTCCTTCTTCTTTTCTTCTCCGATTTCTTTGGTTGAAAACTTGACCAATTTTTCAAGTTTGAATTGTTTTTTGTTCGATTGTTCCCTCTATCTCTTTTCCAAATCGTAAAAAAAAAACTTGTTCTCCGATTTTCTTGGCCTGTTGAGTTTTGTTAATATCATAGTTAAATCTCTGGTCTTTCCTTTTGGTTTTAGTCTCATTAGTTTAATTTAATTAGTTTCGTTCTATGCTTATTTGTGTTATTAATCAGTCATGTAGTTAAAATTTTAGTCTTCAAATCATATAAATTTTTGTTTTCTCCTGCTCTTGGTAAAATCACAGAAGCTAGTTTGGATCAATGGTTGTTTGGGCTTTGGGTCATTTCTGACCCATTTGCAAGAGAAGCCTGTTCAGTTGGGTTTAATTTACTGGGTCGACTTGACCCATGAGGTAAGCTAGGGTAATTGATAGGGGTTTTAAGGGTAATCTAGGGAATTTATGTGAGGGAATATCTTGTAACTGATTGAGGGAAGCTTCCTAGAAGCTGGCTTTGTGACTTTACTGAAAATACTGATTTTAAGCTAGGGATTGAATAGCAAAAATGAAAATATCAAAAGGTTTAAAGTGCAAAATAAGAATCCCTTTTATGCTGCCCTAAGACTTGCCTATAAAGGCACCTTTACTTGGCATTGAAGGCAGACTTTGAGGGATCAGACCTGGAGAAATCAAAGTCGGCTAAAAGAAAATACTAAACACTGAAAAGGTCTGAAAAATCAGGAGAAAAATACAAAAAAGACCACAAAACACTGTTGTCACACCTCCTTTTTCCGCGCCCGAGAGGGCGCAAGGGAGTTTTTTCCAATTAAAGGGCAATCGAAAACGGGATTTATTTATTTATTTCAGAGTCGCCACTTGGGAGATTTAGGGTGTCCCAAGTCACCAATTTTAATCCCGAATCGAGGAAAAGAATGACTCCATATTACAGTCTGCGTACCAGAAATCTGGATAAGGAATTCTGTTAACCCGAGAGAAGGTGTTAGGCATTCCCGAGTTCCGTGGTTCTAGCACGGTCGCTCAACTATTATATTCGGCTTATTTATCTGATTTTAAATACAATTATGAACCAACGTGCCAATTTTAACTTGTAACCGCTTTTATCATTCACTGCTGGTTTATAGGACTTGCAACGTCGTGAAAACATATCTCGAACCCCGTTACATCAATGCACCCGTGGTTATTGACATATCTCGACTTGGTTGAGATTTGGATTTGGGTCACATAAATGTGCACCCGAATTAAGGAGAATAAATTATTAAGACGCGCCTAAAGCGACTAACGTATTGTTGTTTTGGGGAAAACCGTAAAATTTGCTAAACGGCCTGTCCCGGATTCAAAGTATTTTAATACATATATTTTGTGAGGGCCCCGCAATTTGTCCCTTTTATTCGGCGAGGCTCGTCTCATTTTTTTTTTTTTTTTTTTTAAAAGGATATCCTATAGCAACTACGTTTCTTGTCGCATTTGTCTCTACTAATTGAAAACAGAGATAGTCCTAGTTAATTATATGCTTGCTGGTTATTTACAGCAGGATTCAAAATGCTTTTATAGAACAAGAAAATATGACTACGCACACGGACAACTGATTGGACATTACGGGCCCAAATCCAGCTCATGCGGAATGGGCCAGACCTGGGCCACTGTTTGTTTGATGAGGGCTTGCTTGGTCTGTTTCGACCTGGGCTCGACCCCTGTGAGGTTGAGGTCGTGAACTTGTTCTTGGTTCTATAGGCGTGGTTTATCAGTTATAAAGGGACCGTTTATTAAAGGGAAAAACAATTAACTAATGATGAATAGTTTTCGTGCGCTACTAGACATGCTAATCACTAACACAATTAATTTCTAAACTGCAGCCTACTACATGGTTGAAAATTTTTATCCAACAGCCTACACGCACAATCGGATGTCAAATTACCCTACATTTACAGTTACTATATGTTAAAGCTAACCCAGTATCCGAACAAAAATATAGGCTATCATACATCACAGATCATTCAGTGTACATGCTGTACATAAAATAAACTATCTTCAACTCTTCTCTTTGTATTCATGCTCAACCTCAGATTACATTGACAGTATTAGTCGTGTACCTGGATGTTTGGACAATAGACAGGAGAAGAAGAAAGATATCAGCAACCGGCAACCAAACAGCAAACACAGCAACAACAACCAACAGCCCACAAACGACCCAACAGCAATTTCAAACGATGAAATCCATAGTGGTCGAGTACCCACCAATCGATCCCAGAAACAGAATAACGAGACAGTCGAGAAAACTAGACTATTTTGATGTAATAGCGAAGGAAATTCAATAGTCACACAAGCTCAGCAAATAGCCAACACAGCTTCGATAATCAGTAAGACTGAACTCAATCCACAACACACAGAAACTTAGTGCAGTAACAATCACAGCAGAAGATACACAAACTTCTCTTAATGGAACAATAACAGCCCCAGTTCGAGTAACTGACTTGGCCAGAACAGCTTAACCAACTTAGTTCTTTTTGCAGTTTTGGACAATGTTTTTGTAAAAATGCTCTGAAAATTTCTTTTTTTCTTTTCAGTTTTCTTACTCACCGAAATCTCTTCAGACTCAAAAGAATGGAATCCCCCCTCCTTTCTAATGGAAGGTCTCCTCTTTTATATCTTAACCTTAACACTTTACAGTCTGTTTTACAACTCAAAATTGCCCCCCCTTGTTGCTTTTCCACTTACTTATTTTAAATAACCAAGCCCCCATGAAATCCCTGACAGCCCTTCTCTCTTTTTGGTTGTTAAAGTGTACTGATCACTTGTTTATTTAATCAAAGTATGGGCAGCAGGAATATAATCTGACAACACATGCTGTCCAATTATTTTAATCCCTTAAAGCTAACCATACACATGCTGCCCACGGTCCAAACCAAATGGCATTGTGTTTAAAAACCAAAATCTGAATCTGCCATTATAACCTTTCCCCTAGACGTTCTTTTAATTTAATTTGAACAAAATCAACAGGCAATACAATTCCGTTCCTAATGGGACTCAAATACGATCACAGCAGAATAAGCAATACGAATCAAGTTGTTACCATTAACGATTGAAACTAATTGACGACATATATCGACTCGACTATATTAATCGTAACACATAACAATCAATCGTTCATATGAACAACACGTATAGAGTCCCGAATGACTTCAGACCAATTTGTTCAAACACTGGGAACTTATGTGAATTAAACTCGTTTGACGACTAATCTATATCACAGGGTATATTCAGAACACAAACAGAAGACAATTGGCCAAATAAAAAGGCCTTTAACAGAGATGGAAGAAATCCGACTGAAAAATAACAAAATAACAAACAAACACAAAGAAATATGATGACAACTTAATTAGAACCAAACAAAGAGAAAAGGAAACTTACTGAAAAAGTTTGAAATCAAACGGACCCAAATCAAACTCGACTTCGAACTTTTGAGGCCGAACAAACTTTAATCAGGGTGTTCTCACATGAGAACACCTTGATTAAGGTCTATTAGACCTCAAACCTATGTCCAAACCGGCCGGATTCCCCAAGTGCATGTGTTCTAAAGTCTGGATATCCAGATCTGGATTTTTGGGAGTTGTGGGTAGATTCGGACCAAACCAAGTTTGGTTTGGTCACGAGGAAGGTCAAGGGAGTGTCTGGTATGAAGATGGGATGGTTTGGCATAGATCCGGGTTCGACTCAAATCTTCAAATGAAGATTCGAGACGAACGAAAGTGATTCGAGGCTCGTGGTTAGTGGATTCGTGTTCAGGTCGGTGAGGTGGTCCTAGGGTGTTCAGGAGGCGGTCATCGGCGTTCATGCCGCCGGCTTTAATGGCGAGGGATACTGGGGCGGCTGCTAGGGTTCGAGGATGAGAAGGGGTTGGGGAAGGAGATGACTGAAGGGGGGGTTCGGATAGGGGGTGCGGGGTAAAGGGCTGAGTTTATATATGGGGGGGTTGATTGGATCTGAGCCGTTGGATCATACGATCTCAACGGCTTGGATCTGAGGGTGAGAAACAAGACGGGGTCGTTCAGTAGTTAAACGGGGTCGTTTGGTTTAAATGAGGGGTTGGGTCGGATTGGTTATTGGGTCGGGTTTGAACACGGGTTGTTGAAAGGGGTTCTGAACCGTTGGATTGGCCTGGACGGACGGCTTAGATTTATTTGCCTGAAACGGCGTCGTTTCAGAAGGTACCTGGGCAGGCCTGGACTTGGACTGGGTCTGAGTGCTGGTTTGGGCCTGTTTTATTTCATTTCTTTTGGGCCCAAACCGGTTTTCCCTCATTCTTTTACTTTTTTTTTCTTTTAATAATAATAAATAAAATAGCAAAATTAAAATCAACAACACTATAACATTTCCACATAATTATCACGAAAAATATTTAAGTAAGTTAAATCACAACCTAGAACGAACGACTCACATATATTTATATTTTGAATTTTCTTTTAACGACACATATATATATATATATTTTTTTTTGTATTTTTGTTTGATAATGACTAGATGCAAAATGGACAGACCCACAAACGACTACCAACACATGTCACGGAAAGATCGAAAAATTGTACAGCGAAACCATTTGTCACTATTTTTATTTTCTTTTTTGGAGCGATTGTCCGTAAAGCAAAAATCACGTGCTTACAGCTGCCCCTCTTTGCACGAAGACACGAAGGGTTTTCGCGCGAAGATAAGCGAGCGATTTTTGCCCGTCCGAATACTCCGTGTGAAGCATTTTTTGAAAAGGATTTGACCGAACCTTTGCTTCAGAGGTTTCCTACATATCCTGGGCTGAAATAGGAATCAGGTCAATGTAGTTCGGGAAATTTTGGTAGCTGGGACTACCGTGTGACTGTAGTGTTTGCTGTTGTTGTGCGCTGTTGTATGCTGCTGTAGGATGCTACTGCTCAACCGATCTCCCTATTACATTGCTCTAAAAGGAAAACAAGAAGCTAAGCTAAACTGAGGATCCTGAAATCTCATCCATCTTCAACTTGTTCTTGCTGCCTTGCTTTCTTGTCCGCTAACGCTTTCCTCTGACGCCTTTATTTTGTGAACTTGGAGATGATGCTGGTCCTTCACCTTTTCTGAATGTCAGTTCTCATCACTTTGCTTGATTTGCTGGGGATACGACTTTCTTCTTTAAATCTTCCAATGGTTTCTTCAGTGGTATGGCTTTTCATCAGAATTGTTATACCGGGCATGCTACAACGTTCCCAAACTACTTCTTTTGAGACGCGTTCCTTTTTCCTTTTGAATTGCGCGCTTGCCTCTGCAGTTGTCTGCTTCTTGGTGCTGGGGATTTCATTGTTTCCCGTTTGGGGATCTCTGTTGTACCCTTCCGTCTTCAGGTGGGGTGACTGGTTCCAAAATCTAGAGCTGAATGTATTCCCGCATTATACTGGTGGGCGACCTAGAATTTAAAAGTATTCCCGCATTATACTGGTGGGCGGCCTAGAACTTAAAAGTATTCCCGCATTATACTGGTGGGCGACCTAGAACTTAAAAGTATTCCCGCATTATACTGGTGGGCGACCTAGAGCTGAATGTATTCCCGCATTATACTGGTGGGCGACCTAGAACTTAAACGTATTCCCGCATTTTACTGGTGGGCGACCTAGAACTTAAATGTATTCCCGCATTGTACTGGTGGGCGACCTAGAACTTAAAAGTATTCCCGCATTATACTGGTGGGCGACCTAGAGCTGAATGTATTCCCGCATTATACTGGTGGGCGACCTAGAACTTAAACGTATTCCCGCATTTTACTGGTGGGCGACCTAGAACTTAAATGTATTCCCGCATTGTACTGGTGGGCGACCTAGAACTTAAAAGTATTCCCGCATTATACTGGTGGGCGACCTAGAGCTGAATGTATTCCCGCATTATACTGGTGGGCGACCTAGAACTTAAACGTATTCCCGCATTTTACTGGTGGGCGACCTAGAACTTAAATGTATTCCCGCATTATACTGGTGGGCGACCTAGAACTTAAAAGTATTCCCGCATTATACTGGTGGGCGACCTAGAGCTGAATGTATTCCCGCATTATACTGGTGGGCGACCTAGAACTTAAACGTATTCCCGCATTTTACTGGTGGGCGACCTAGAACTTAAATGTATTCCCGCATTGTACTGGTGGGCGACCTAGAACTTAAAAGTATTCCCGCATTATACTGGTGGGCGACCTAGAGCTGAATGTATTCCCGCATTATACTGGTGGGCGACCTAGAACTTAAACGTATTCCCGCATTTTACTGGTGGGCGACCTAGAACTTAAATGTATTCCCGCATTATACTGGTGGGCGACCTAGAACTTAAAAGTATTCCCGCATTATACTGGTGGGCGACCTAGAGCTGAATGTATTCCCGCATTATACTGGTGGGCGACCTAGAACTTAAACGTATTCCCGCATTTTACTGGTGGGCGACCTAGAACTTAAATGTATTCCCGCATTATACTGGTGGGCGACCTAGAACTTAAAAGTATTCCCGCATTATACTGGTGGGCGACCTAGAGCTGAATGTATTCCCGCATTATACTGGTGGGCGACCTAGAACTTAAAAGTATTCCCGCATTATACTGGTGGGCGACCTAGAGCTGAATGTATTCCCGCATTATACTGGTGGGCGACCTAGAACTTAAACGTATTCCCGCATTTTACTGGTGGGCGACCTAGAACTTAAATGTATTCCCGCATTATACTGGTGGGCGACCTAGAACTTAAAAGTATTCCCGCATTATACTGGTGGGCGACCTAGAGCTGAATGTATTCCCGCATTATACTGGTGGGCGACCTAGAACTTAAATGTATTCCCGCATTGTACTGGTGGGCGACCTAGAACTTAAAAGTATTCCCGCATTATACTGGTGGGCGACCTAGAGCTGAATGTATTCCCGCATTATACTGGTGGGCGACCTAGAACTTAAACGTATTCCCGCATTTTACTGGTGGGCGACCTAGAACTTAAATGTATTCCCGCATTATACTGGTGGGCGACCTAGAACTTAAAAGTATTCCCGCATTATACTGGTGGGCGACCTAGAGCTGAATGTATTCCCGCATTATACTGGTGGGCGACCTAGAACTTAAACGTATTCCCGCATTTTACTGGTGGGCGACCTAGAACTTAAATGTATTCCCGCATTATACTGGTGGGCGACCTAGAACTTAAAAGTATTCCCGCATTATACTGGTGGGCGACCTAGAGCTGAATGTATTCCCGCATTATACTGGTGGGCGACCTAGAACTTAAAAGTATTCCCGCATTATACTGGTGGGCGACCTAGAGTTGAATGTATTCCCGCATTATACTGGTGGGCGACCTAGAACTTAAATGTGTTCCCGCATTATACTGGTGGGCGACCTAGAACTTAAACGTATTCCCGCATTTTACTGGTGGGCGACCTAGAACTTAAATGTATTCCCGCATTGTACTGGTGGGCGACCTAGAACTTAAAAGTATTCCCGCATTATACTGGTGGGCGACCTAGAGCTGAATGTATTCCCGCATTATACTGGTGGGCGACCTAGAACTTAAACGTATTCCCGCATTTTACTGGTGGGCGACCTAGAACTTAAATGTATTCCCGCATTATACTGGTGGGCGACCTAGAACTTAAAAGTATTCCCGCATTATACTGGTGGGCGACCTAGAGCTGAATGTATTCCCGCATTATACTGGTGGGCGACCTAGAACTTAAAAGTATTCCCGCATTATACTGGTGGGCGACCTAGAGTTGAATGTATTCCCGCATTATACTGGTGGGCGACCTAGAACTTAAATGTGTTCCCGCATTATACTGGTGGGCGACCTAGAACTTAAACGTATTCCCGCATTTTACTGGTGGGCGACCTAGAACTTAAATGTATTCCCGCATTATACTGGTGGGCGACCTAGAACTTAAAAGTATTCCCGCATTATACTGGTGGGCGACCTAGAACTTAAATGTATTCCCGCATTATACTGGTGGGCGACCTAGAACTTAAAAGTATTGAAATTGTTTCCCCGTTCTTCCGAGAAAATTTTCGACAATCGGCAGAAAATTTTCTGCCCCGGTTTTTGGTGACTTCCATGGCGTTGCATCTTGCTGCCATCATCAATTCTTTGATCTCCTGCAACAGACAGAAGGATTTAGTCAGTTTTAATCGTGGTGGTGCCTTTCTGGCAAGCCCTTTTTCTCTCTTCCCCTTTTCTTGCTCTTTGTCCCCATAATTGGTTAGCGGGCAAAGTTGCCTGTTGGGGGTCTCTAGCCTGCTGGGGATCGGTTTTCAATTTATCCCCTTTTCTTCTTTCTCTTTAAACACATGATGTGGGAGTCTACTTCTAACTCCCGAAACCACTCCCTTTTGGAGCTTACTTCTTCCAAAATTTCCGGGCACAATCCCTGCATTGCCTGGGACCGGCCTGTTTGTATCATCCTGCATTGGATGAATTCCCCTTTGGTTTCTGGTAGTAAGCTTTGAAAAATCCTTTAAAGACACTTTTTAGGAAAAGAAATAAAGATATGGAAAAGAGAAAAACTTTCTGAACCAATATTTTGTGGGAGGAGACAATCCAAAGAACTTATCTGGAGGACGCAACTGGTCCCCATGATCATGACGTGCACCATAGATTCCCGACCCAGTCTATTTGTATCAATCGATTTGTCCGACGGTCTGACTTGCTGGGGATGATAAATGGATGTTCATCTTGTTGCGAATGTGGTAGCTTTTGCTGCTCTATCTTGTCGCCTCATAGTGCCCTTCGTGGGGTTTTCACTAATGAGACTCTCTCTTTTCTCTCATCTCCCGGCGCCTTATGGTGCCTGTGAAGGTTTTCACCAATAAGACTCTCTCATTTCATATCCCTTATCTTACATCGCCTCTCGGTGCCTATGAAGGTTTTCACCGATAAGACTCTCTCATTTTATTTCTTTCGAGGAATCGGGGCGTTGTAGATACGACCCTCTCTTCTGGAGATTCTTTTGACTATCAACTCATTCCCAGTCTTGCGATCCTCTTCTTTGCTGGGGATCAGTGTATTATTCTCGGCCTTATTTGCCGGATTTGGCATCTCTCGAACATTGATCGGGAGGTCTTTTGGATGTTGACGTTGGTTTTGGTGTGGGATTGAAGAAAGGCTACAAAAATGAAAACAATTTGAAGGGTGATGTGCTACAACTTTTGGAATCTAACCTTTGTTGGAACTTAAAACATAACCTCTGCCCCAGTTTTCTTGCTTGGGGAATTTTATTTTTTATGCTTATGTTGAGTTACGTGCGTTACGCACATTGTGCTATATTGTGCACCCTATGTACATTATGCATCCTATATTTGCTATGATGCATACTATGACCGAGCCGTGAGGCGCCTACGTATCCTCTTTGAGGAATCAGGTCAAACGTAGTTCCCACGGTTTTGTATTTCTTTATGATTTCATCTTCTTCTTTTTTTTCTTCTTTCCTTTTTCGTATCTTTCCCATTAGTGATTCCAAAAGAGGGGTATTGAAAGAATTTGCTTAAGGCTCAAAGGGGGAAGCAAGGGTTAAACAGTGTTTGGGTAGAAGAAAGAATTGCCTCCGTCATCTCATTATCCAATAAATGCCAAATACAAACAAACAAACCGAATAATTGCCGTAATTAAAGAAATTACGCATAATATCTCTTGACTGCATCTGAATTGATAGCCATGTCGACACATCTACCCTCGACATCTGTCAAACACAAAGCACCGTTGGACAATACTCTGGTCACGATATAAGGCCCTTGCCAATTTGGGGCGAATTTGCCTTTCGCCTCGACCTGATGTGGGAGGATCTTCTTCAATACCTGCTGCCCTACTTCAAACTTCCTGGGGCGCACCTTTTTATTATACGCTCTAGCCATTCTCTTCTGGTACAGCTGACCATGGCACACTGCTGCCAATCTTTTCTCATCTATCAGGCTCAACTGTTCCAAGCGAGCTTTGATCCATTCATCATCATCAATTCCGGCTTCAGCGACAATTCGGAGGGACGGAATTTCGACCTCTGCTGGTATCACGGCCTCAGTTCCATACACCAGCAAATAAGGAGTTGTGCCTATGGAAGTCCGGACGGTAGTGCGGTAACCCAACAAAGCAAAGGGCAATTTCTCGTGCCACTGTCTGGACCCTTCCACCATTTTTCGCAGTATCTTCTTGATATTCTTATTGGCTGCTTCGACTGCTCCATTTGCCTTAGGACGATATGGGGTGGAATTGCGGTGTGTAATCTTGAATTGTTGGCATACCTCTTTCATTAGGCTGCTATTAAGATTCGCACCGTTATCCGTGATGATCACTTTTGGGATCCCAAAGCTGCAGATGATATGGGAGTGAACAAAGTCCACCACTGCCTTCTTGGTTACCGATTTGAAGGTTTTAGCCTCAACCCATTTGGTGAAGTAATCAATGGTCACTAGAATGAACCTGTGACCGTTGGACGCTGCTGGCTCGATGGGCCCGATGACATCCATGCCCCATGCTACAAACGGCCAGGGTGCTGACATCGTATGCAACTCTGTTGGCGGAGAGTGAATCAAGTCTCCATGTATTTGGCACTGATGGCATTTCCTCACGAAAGTGATACAGTCGTGTTCCATGGTTAGCCAATAACACCCTGTTCGAAGGATCTTTCTTGCCAATACATATCCGCTCATGTGCGGTCCGCAAACTCCCGCATGTACCTCTTCCATAACCGTCATTGCTTGACTGGCATCTATGCATCTCAACAATCCCAAATCCGGGGTTCTTTTGTACAATACCCCTCCACTGAGGAAGAAACCATTCGACAACCGCCGAAGGGCTCTTTTTTGGTCTCCAGAGGCATGTTCCGGATATATCCCCATCCTGAGGTATTCTTTGATATCATGAAACCAGGGTTTGCCATCCGCTTCTTCTTCTATGGCATTGCAGTAGGCGTGCTGATCACGGACCTGGATGTGTAGAGGATCAACATACATTTTGTCAGGGTGGTGCAGCATTGATGCTAAGGTGGCTAAGGCATCCGCAACCTCATTGTGAATTCTCGGGATGTGTTTGAACTTTACCGATCGAAATTTCTTGCTCAGATCATGCAAGTATTGTCGGTATGGTATGAGCTTTAGATCTCGTGTTTCCCATTCACCCTGAATTTGATGTACCAAGAGGTCCGAGTCTCCCAAGACCAAGACGTCTTGGACATCCATGTCAGCAGCCAAGCGCAGACCCAGAATGCAAGCCTCATATTCGGCCATATTGTTAGTGCAGTAGAAGCGCAGTTGGGCCGTAACAGGATAATGCCGTCCTGTTTCAGAAATGAGTACTGCCCCTATTCCAACCCCTTTTGCGTTTGCAGCTCCATCGAAGAAAAGCTTCCAACCTGATTCCTCGGGTAATTCCAACTCATTCGTATGCATCACCTCTTCGTCAGGAAAATACGTTCTTAAGGGCTCGTATTTTTCATCAACGGGATTTTCTGCCAAATGGTCTGCCAGTGCCTGGGCTTTCATGGCCGTCCTTGTCACGTAGATGATATCAAATTCTGTGAGCAGAATTTGCCATTTTGCCAACCTTCCCGTGGGCATAGGTTTCTGAAAGATATACTTCAATGGGTCCAAGCGGGATATGAGATAAGTAGTATATGAAGACAGGTAGTGCTTCAACTTCTGAGCTACCCAAGTCAGGGCGCAGCATGTTTTCTCGAGTTGAGTGTACTTGACCTCATGCACTGTGAATTTCTTGCTAAGATAGTAGATGGCCTGCTCCTTCCTCCCTGTGTCATCATGTTGCCCCAGTACACAACCAAATGAATTTTCCAAGACCGTTAGGTAAAGGATGAGGGGTTTCCCGGGCTTAGGCGGGACCAATACGGGTGGATTAGACAGATATCCTTTGATTTGGTCGAAAGCCTCCTGACACTCTGCCGTCCAACCTACTGCAGCATCCTTTCTCAGTAGCCGAAATATGGGCTCACAAGTTGCTGTGAGTTGAGCGATGAACCTGCTGATATAATTGAGTCTACCCAGCAAACTCATTACCTCTGTTTTGTTCCTTGGCGGTGGCAAATCTCGGATGGATTCAATTTTGGATGGGTCTAACTCAATCCCCCGTCGACTGACGATGAATCCTAGCAACTTTCCTGATGGAACCCCGAATGCGCATTTGGCCGGGTTAAGCTTGATATCATACCTTCGGAGTCTTTGGAAAAATCTCCTTAGGTCTGCTACATGGTCCTCCTGACGCCAAGATTTGATGATCACATCATCGACGTACACTTCTATTTCTTTGTGTATCATGTCATGAAACACAGCAGTCATTGCTCGCATGTACGTTGCCCCAGCGTTCTTTAACCCGAACGGCATTACCCGATAGCAGTAGGTTCCCCATGGCGTAATAAACGCTGTCTTCTCAGCATCCTCTTCGTCCATTAGGATCTGATGATAACCCGCATAGCAATCCACAAAGGATCCGATCTCGCGCCCAGCGCAATTATCGATCAGGATATGAATGTTGGGTAACGGGAAATTGTCCTTGGGACTTGCTTTGTTGAGGTTGCGATAGTCGACGCACACCCTGATTTTTCCATCCTTCTTTGGGACTGGTACCACATTGGCCAGCCACTCGGGATACCGAGTGACCCGAATGACCTTAGATTGTAATTGCTTAATCACCTCTTCTTTGATCTTTACACTCATTTCTGTTTTAAATTTCCTTAGTTTTTGCTTGACCGGAGGGTATGCCGGGTCAGTGGGCAATTTGTGAACCACTAAATCGGTGCTCAATCCAGGCATATCATCATATGACCATGCAAAAACATCTTTGAATTCCCTGAGAGTTTCGATCAATTCTGCTTTGACATTCGGCTCAATGTGGATGCTAATTTTGGTCTCTTGGATGATATCAGCGTCTCCTAGGTTCACAGCCTCAGTGTCGTTTAGGTTAGGCTTGGGTTTCTCTTCAAATTGGCACAGTTCTCGGTTTATTTCTTCGAAGGCTTCCCCTTCGTCACATTCGGATTCATCATCACAAAAGACCTCTTGTATCATTGAGTCAGATTCAGATTGATTTATTAGACTAGGTCGAAGATCCGCTGTGCATGCCATGTCATTAGGACCAGTAAAAAGAGAACTGTTCAGAAAGAAAAAGAACAAAACAAGAAATTAAAATGGGACAAAAGAAAAGAACTTTATTAAATTTGCAGGATAAAAAGGGTTCACACTTTTACAAAACGAAAGTAAAGTTGGGATTACACCCTTGAATAATTCGATCAAACCAGCAAACAAACAAAACATTAATCAAAGCCTACTACCAAGACTCCCCTCGAACAGGAAGAGGAGTAACCGTCCAATTGTTGATCTTGGCCTCAGGCCCCACAAATTGTATCTCCGCTCTGCTGGAACCTTCTCCAGCTTCCACCATACTGACATCCGCAAATAGCCTCTCAAAACTCTGATTGAGGTCTTCATTTATACCGATCAAAGGTCCTCGAATCTTTGGGATCGCTGACCCCTTGGCACTTGCTTTAACAAAAGACCTTGAGAGGCGTGGCACTGGTTTAGGCAGGGACCAGACTATCTTCTTCATTTTTCGCGCTTGCTTCCTGTCTGCTGTGGTTGGTTTGAACCCCAACCCGAAAGTTTCCAGATTCTTAGGAAGGGAGACAGGTTGGACTATCCCTTGAAGTTCAACTCCCAGGCCTTTTCCCGGCACAAACCCATTACCCAGCATTTCTGATACCATCATTACTGTTGCGGCAGTCACCCTAGGGTGCGGGATGATTTCTCCTTCAGAAATTTTGTTGGCCGACCCTGTATCGAGAATCTGGTAGACCCAGGGACCCTTGTCATCAGTGGTCTCTATGAAAGGCACAATGGTTCCGCCCATGGTGCATGTCGTATCCTCGCCGTGCAACACGACCTCTTGTCTTTCCCACTCGAACTTCACTGTCTGATGTAAGGTGGAAGGCACCGCTTTAGCTGCATGAATCCAAGGTCGTCCTAACAGCAAGTTGTAAGATACCGTGGCGTCCAACACCTGGAATTCCATGGTAAATAGGACCGGACCAATGGTTAATTCAAGTACAACATCCCCCACAGTGGCTGTTCCGTTTCCGTCAAACCCTCGGACACAGATGCTATTCTCCCGGATTCTTCCACGGTCAATCTTTAACTGGTCCAGGGTGGATAATGGACAAATATTGGCGCTTGAGCCGTTATCCACCAATACTCGGGTTACCACCGAGTCTTCACATTTGACAGCTAGGTATAGAGCTTTATTGTGCTCCGTTCCTTCCACCGGCAGGTCATCATCTGAGAATGTTACCCTGTTCACCTCGAAAATCTTGCTGGCAATGGTTTCCAGGTGGTTTACGGAAATCTCACTGGGTACATGGGCCTCGTTCAGTATCTTTAACAGGGCCCTGCGATGTTCCTCGGAATGGAGGAGTAATGACAATAGTGAGATCTGGGCAGGCGTTTTTCTCAGCTGCTCAACCACAGAATAGTCTTGTACTTTCATCTTCCTCAGGAAGTCTTCAGCCTCTTCCTCTGACACTGGCTTCTTGGTTGCCACTGGGTTGGTTTTTCTTAACTCCACCGGAGCAAAACATCGACCTGATCGAGTCAGCCCTTGCGCTTCACAACTGACTTCTTCCACCTGTTTTCCCTGGTACGTCACCACTGCTTTTTCATATTTCCAGGGCACAGCCCTGCTGTCAAGCATAGGCAGTTGGACCACCGGCTTTATGGTTACCCGTTCTCTACATACCCCTTTTAACACGACCGCCGGTGTGGGCAGGATCCCTGGTATTACCAACTTACTTGGCTCGGGTTTGCTTGCTATGACGGACGGGTTCTTCCCCCATAATACTACCGGCTTGACACCTTCTCCCTGCGACTGTACATTTGTTCCTCCACTGGTTAAGACTTCTTTTGGGGCAGCTTGGACCATCATCACTGTTTGTGAGGGTTTTCTTAATTCACCTCCCTCACACACCAACTCAATCATGTGAGCTTCGTGGTGCGCTGGCAGCGGATTTTGGTTGATGTTAGGAGCCTCCGGTGTCTGGACCTCGATCTTATTGGTGTCAATAAGATCCTGTATGGCATGCCTTAACTTCCAACACTTCTCGGTATCGTGCCCGAGCATCCCTGAACAGTATTCACAACTGATTGAACGATCCAAATTCTGAGGCGGGGGATTTGGTTCCCGAGTATGGACAGGACTAACCAAACCTAATTGCCGTAGCTTGTGGAACACAACGGTGTAGGTTTCTCCCAGTTCGGTGAAGGTTCTTTGTTTCCGCAACCTATCATTTCTGGCATTTGGATTTCCCCGGAAACCTGCCCCCGAAGGATTTCTATATGCCCTTGGTGGAGGGTAAGTGTTTTGTGGTGGTGCATATATGTTCTGGGGAGCCGGTGCGCGCCATTGTGGGCGAACCGGAGGCTGAGTGTATACCTGGGCTTGGTGTACGGAACAATGTGGTTCTCGAGGTGGATAGAAATTTTGTGGTGGGTTGTATGGGTAGTTTGACCTGTGAGGCCTGGGTTGGTTGTAGTGCGGCCTGCCAGCCCTGGACCAACTGCCTGCCTCGATCGTGGCAACCTCTTCTTTCTTTCTTCTTAGCGCACCTCCCGTGCCGCTTTGAATAGCCTGGGTTGTGGCCTTAAGTGCCGAATAGTTTAAGATCTTGTCCGACCTCAAACCTTCTTCTATCATGACCCCTATTTTGACCACCTCGTTGAAAGATTTTCCAACCGTTGTCACCAAGTGACCAAAGTAGGTTGGATCCAATGTCTGCAAAAAGTAGTCTACCATTTCTCCCTCTCTCATGGGAGGATCGACTCTAGCTGCTTGTTCTCTCCAGCGGAATCCGAACTCGCGAAAACTTTCTCCGGGTTTCTTCCCAGTTCTCAATAACGTGAGACGGTCAGGGACTATCTCTAGATTGTACTGGAAATGACCTGCAAAAGCCTGTGCCAGATCATCCCACGTGTACCACCTGCTGAAATCCTGCCTGGTATACCATTCCAGTGCAGATCCGCTCAGACTTTGGCCGAAGTAAGCTATCAAAAGCTCATCCTTGCCTCCTGCCCCTCTCATTTTGCTACAAAATCCCCGCAAATGTGCCATGGGATCACCGTGCCCTTCATATAAATCAAACTTGGGCATCTTGAACCCTGCCGGGAGTTGGACATCTGGGAAAGGGCACAGATCTTTGTATGCCACGCTGACTTGGTTGCCCAGCCCGTGTAAGTTCCTGAAGGATTGCTCCAGGCTTTTGAACTTTCTCAACACTTCATCCTGTTCAGGGGCCTTAACCGGCTTCTCAACCTCTGCCGGAACTTCCAAATGGGGATTGTAAGCCTGTGGTTCGGGTGCATGGAATGTAGGCTCAGGGGGATAGTATTGTGTATCGTGAGCCTGAAACAATGGCTCACTGGTCGTTCGCTGCAAAGGGGCTGATGTAGGTCCCACAAAAATGGGAATATTGGGTGTTGGGAGAGGTTGATGGGGTGGTGGAGCTTGGGAATCATGAGGGCTTCTTTCTTGATGATAGAGGGGATTTGGGCGGCTTGTGGAAGGGCCAGAGTGAGGGTACTCCGGCACGTGTCCCAGTGTCTCAGGGCTCTTTTGCGTTTTGGCCAGGGCTAGCTGCATTGCATGCATCTCTAGTCCCATCCTTTCAATCTTTTCCATTGCCTCTTTTAGCAACTGGCTCATCGGCCTTTCTTCCTCATTACTATTCTCAGAAGTGGTCATGCTTGTTGCTACCGGTCCTTTGGATCTGGTTTGGTATGAATGTGTTGCCAGAATTCTTTAACAACTAACTGTCTGGAATCAGACAACAACAAACTTTGTTAGTGTTAGAGCTTAACAGATTTGATCATAACACATAGAGGATGCAATGCACCTAGGCAGTTAACCGTTTCTACATGCTTTGCTTCAAACCACATGCGTCATCCCGGTTTGTTCATTCGTTTTTTTTTAGAGTATTCTGCGAAACCCCGCGTTTTATTTTATTTACATTTTCTTTTATTTATTTATTAAAAGCGGTCGAATCTTATGGGGATTGCCTACGTATCACGTCCCCGCGTGAATCAGACCAGGCGTAGTTCTGCCTTAAAGTAAAGACACATAGAAATTCTTCCGGAGTCACTTAATTTCATTATCAAAATTTGCTATTACACATTACTTCAAACAAAATAGCAACAGTACAGACTCCAGGGTTTTAAACTTGGTTTGAGGAAAAGAAAACAACATTGGGGAAACAACAAACAAAACAACCAGGACTCGATCAACAACTAATTTTCCAACTTAGGGACCCACGAGGCATCTTTCGGCCCTTTCGCGGCCCTAGGTGTAAGGTCTCTTTGCAAGCCCTTCAACTCGTTCATAATCCGATGGACGCAGCTCATGATGGAAGCAATGAGGTTTTCCCGAGGTGTCTGCTCGCATGCCAAACATTTTAGGTAGATGTAATGCCCGACTTTGTCAATTCTTGCCCGAATGTTGTCCCTTTCTGCGAACAATTGCCTTATCTGTCGGCTTTTCAACATTAGCGTTTGTGCATTGGCGGCGAGCTGATCCTGGAATATATCCATTTGCCTTTCCATCCTTGTCATTGCATTGTAATAGCGTCTCCGGTCGGCCTGGGCATCTTGCGTTTGCTTGAAGATCCGCTCTTGCAAGGCGGAATTTGTTTCCTTCGCTGCTTTGACGCTCAGTTCACAATTTCTCATGACTTGCTGTAGGCGCTTTCTCCGGGCCATGGTACCTTCTGCCCATTTGGCCTTCATCCTTGCTATGCAGGCCTCTGATAGGTCTAATTCTACCTGGCTCTGGATGACCTGATTTCTCAAACTGGCTATCAATCTTTCATCGGAGCAACGCCTCTGTCGGTCGATGTTATTCTTACTGGCTTGGTGAAGCCGGGCCTTCAGGGTTTGGTTTTCTTGGGCTAACTTGTCTTTTTCAGCCTGCTCTTGGGCGACTTGTACGTTGTTTTCGAATACCATCCTTTCCATTTGTCGCTTGAGCTTCCTAATTTCAACCAGGTAGTCCTCCTCTTTTGCAAGCCAGTCCCATTGTTCTTGCGATGACTCAACAAAATTTCGGAGGTGAGGCCGTTTGGTTGGCCGTTTTACGATGTTCTTCATGTTCTGCCAAGTGATATAGGCTGGCGAGACTTCACCCCTAGACAAATCATTTACTCGGGTATTCGCCGTTAAGTACTGGCATTCACTCCATATGCAACGAACTGTCTTTTCAGGAAATTGGCCGTCACTGCTGACCTCGACTGCATAAGTGCTGAGATCTTCGTCCGGGTGTAGTACTTGACATCTTCCCAACTGCCTCATTACCCTGTAAGGGGCATAAGGTTGAATACCCCTGAGTCCCATCAAGAGGAAGTGAGGACCAGTGGCGGGCATGTATATGATTTCTTCCACAGAAAGCCAACCCAAAGTCCAGTTTATTTGGTCTGCGGTGATGATCCGGAGATAGGATATCCATTCTTCAAACCCTCCCGGTGATCGGAAACCTGAAACCCTTAGGCTATAACCCTCGATGCAGCCCCCATTTGTAGACATGTAGCGCATATACTGAGGGTGGTGACACAAGTGTTCGATCATCCACATCTGTAACAACAAGTTGCACCCTTCGAAGAAGTCTGCTCCAGCCTTACAAGCCGTGAGGGCTCGGTATATTTCTGACATTATCATGGGAGCAAGGATGCTTTTATCGTTGGTAATCAGGATTCTGATGATTCCAGCCACCTTTAGGTCGATATTTCTATCTTTTCGGGGAAACACCACAAGGCCCAAAAATGCCACCATAAAAGCGAACCGCCTATGCTCATTCCATTTTACCAGATTTCCCCTGCTGCAAACACCACTTTCTGGATCATTGAATCCTCCCATGCTCCCGTACCTCTGGTATATGAATTGTAGGGTAGAAAAACCTTTATCCAGTTCAGCGTATGGGACTCCTTTGCTTATCTTCAACAGATCCATGAATTTGTGTGAATTCACAGCCCTTGGAGCGATCAGGTATTTGTGTCTCAAACCTTCAGTGACGTCCATGTAACCCGCCACTTCCTCTAAGGTTGGGGTGAGTTCGAAATCTGAGAAACGGAACACGTTGTGGGCCGGATCCCAAAATGTAACCAAAGCCTTTATGATGTCGCACCGAGGCCTGACTTTCAACAAATCAACCAAACCCCCCAGATGCAGTTTGACCTTGTCTTGCTCTGGCCTTTCCAAATCCTCCCACCATAATCGTACCTCCAGGGGAATTTTGCTTCTAACTGTCATCGGCAAACTTGGACTCATGCTCATTCTGCATGTTTATTGGGGTGATTAAGCAAAGATCCAGACTCACAAATCGACACATTTTTTCTAGAAAAACGAAATTTTGGTTGTTTCTGAAAAGTACGATGTTACCTTAAAACTTTCGTTATTTAGTTTATACCTCTATTTTGAAAGAACAAGTTGAGCCCGATGGGGGTTGCCTACGTATCCCGCACCATGCGAGAATCAAACTGACGTAGTTCGGGCATAAATTGAATTTTGGGGACACCCTATTTTTCTCTTAAAATGAATCAAAGACTCCTTTTTTTTTTTTTTTTAAAACAAATTAATAAGACACACATTTTTTCAAAATTCTGGCAGAGCTTTGACCATTTTTGTGACTTTTCAAGAATAAATAAGTAACCCCTTAACCGTTATTCCTCTTCCTTTTCCAAACATTCCCGATATTCAGAAACCGGTCAGCATGCAAGCCTTGAAACAAGTAAATGCATAAAGCAAACAGGATGTAGCAGGATGGTCTTTATTCTCAGGTTGCCTGTCCTAGACGGACCCAGCCCCTGTGCTAAGTCCCCTAAGTCAAATGAACATGATGCAAATAAGCGTTCCTACTAGGGATCCGGCATGAAGTTATGTTATGCTAAGCTGTAAAACCTAGGTGCTTGTTCTAGACCTGGCTTACCCGAGCGGACAACTCGAGCCGAGGATGGGAGCTGTGTACCGGTAACCAAAAGGCCATCCGACTTTGCAACTCCTCCGAATCCTCGTTCTATTTTGGCATATGACACTAACAGAAAGAAGCCACGACCAGCGTGCGCTCCTCAAGAGAGAAGAGAAGGGTTTCGGCACAGTTTATATATACAGTCCAAATAATATCAAGGCGGTAAAAGCAACACTTAGCACATTAGGCTCAAAACATGTAATAAAATCAGATAATAAATAAAACCAAATAGTAACAATTATTCTAAGCTCGAATTCTTAACCCTGAACCAGTGGTTCTGGGTGCTGATCCCCAGTGGAGTCGCCAGAGCTGTCACACCTCCTTTTTCCGCGCCCGAGAGGGCGCAAGGGAGTTTTTTCCAATTAAAGGGCAATCGAAAACGGGATTTATTTATTTATTTCAGAGTCGCCACTTGGGAGATTTAGGGTGTCCCAAGTCACCAATTTTAATCCCGAATCGAGGAAAAGAATGACTCCATATTACAGTCTGCGTACCAGAAATCTGGATAAGGAATTCTGTTAACCCGAGAGAAGGTGTTAGGCATTCCCGAGTTCCGTGGTTCTAGCACGGTCGCTCAACTATTATATTCGGCTTATTTATCTGATTTTAAATACAATTATGAACCAACGTGCCAATTTTAACTTGTAACCGCTTTTATCATTCACTGCTGGTTTATAGGACTTGCAACGTCGTGAAAACATATCTCGAACCCCGTTACATCAATGCACCCGTGGTTATTGACATATCTCGACTTGGTTGAGATTTGGATTTGGGTCACATAAATGTGCACCCGAATTAAGGAGAATAAATTATTAAGACGCGCCTAAAGCGACTAACGTATTGTTGTTTTGGGGAAAACCGTAAAATTTGCTAAACGGCCTGTCCCGGATTCAAAGTATTTTAATACATATATTTTGTGAGGGCCCCGCAATTTGTCCCTTTTATTCGGCGAGGCTCGTCTCATTTTTTTTTTTTTTTTTTTTAAAAGGATATCCTATAGCAACTACGTTTCTTGTCGCATTTGTCTCTACTAATTGAAAACAGAGATAGTCCTAGTTAATTATATGCTTGCTGGTTATTTACAGCAGGATTCAAAATGCTTTTATAGAACAAGAAAATATGACTACGCACACGGACAACTGATTGGACATTACGGGCCCAAATCCAGCTCATGCGGAATGGGCCAGACCTGGGCCACTGTTTGTTTGATGAGGGCTTGCTTGGTCTGTTTCGACCTGGGCTCGACCCCTGTGAGGTTGAGGTCGTGAACTTGTTCTTGGTTCTATAGGCGTGGTTTATCAGTTATAAAGGGACCGTTTATTAAAGGGAAAAACAATTAACTAATGATGAATAGTTTTCGTGCGCTACTAGACATGCTAATCACTAACACAATTAATTTCTAAACTGCAGCCTACTACATGGTTGAAAATTTTTATCCAACAGCCTACACGCACAATCGGATGTCAAATTACCCTACATTTACAGTTACTATATGTTAAAGCTAACCCAGTATCCGAACAAAAATATAGGCTATCATACATCACAGATCATTCAGTGTACATGCTGTACATAAAATAAACTATCTTCAACTCTTCTCTTTGTATTCATGCTCAACCTCAGATTACATTGACAGTATTAGTCGTGTACCTGGATGTTTGGACAATAGACAGGAGAAGAAGAAAGATATCAGCAACCGGCAACCAAACAGCAAACACAGCAACAACAACCAACAGCCCACAAACGACCCAACAGCAATTTCAAACGATGAAATCCATAGTGATCGAGTACCCACCAATCGATCCCAGAAACAGAATAACGAGACAGTCGAGAAAACTAGACTATTTTGATGCAATAGCGAAGGAAATTCAATAGTCACACAAGCTCAGCAAATAGCCAACACAGCTTCGATAATCAGTAAGACTGAACTCAATCCACAACACACAGAAACTTAGTGCAGTAACAATCACAGCAGAAGATACACAAACTTCTCTTAATGGAACAATAACAGCCCCAGTTCGAGTAACTGACTTGGCCAGAACAGCTTAACCAACTTAGTTCTTTTTGCAGTTTTGGACAATGTTTTTGTAAAAATGCTCTGAAAATTTCTTTTTTTCTTTTCAGTTTTCTTACTCACCGAAATCTCTTCAGACTCAAAAGAATGGAATCCCCCCTCCTTTCTAATGGAAGGTCTCCTCTTTTATATCCTAACCTTAACACTTTACAGTCTGTTTTACAACTCAAAATTGCCCCCCCTGTTGCTTTTCCACTTACTTATTTTAAATAACCAAGCCCCCATGAAATCCCTGACAGCCCTTCTCTCTTTTTGGTTGTTAAAGTGTACTGATCACTTGTTTATTTAATCAAAGTATGGGCAGCAGGAATATAATCTGACAACACATGCTGTCCAATTATTTTAATCCCTTAAAGCTAACCATACACATGCTGCCCACGGTCCAAACCAAATGGCATTGTGTTTAAAAACCAAAATCTGAATCTGCCATTATAACCTTTCCCCTAGACGTTCTTTTAATTTAATTTGAACAAAATCAACAGGCAATACAATTCCGTTCCTAATGGGACTCAAATACGATCACAGCAGAATAAGCAATACGAATCAAGTTGTTACCATTAACGATTGAAACTAATTGACGACATATATCGACTCGACTATATTAATCGTAACACATAACAATCAATCGTTCATATGAACAACACGTATAGAGTCCCGAATGACTTCAGACCAATTTGTTCAAACACTGGGAACTTATGTGAATTAAACTCGTTTGACGACTAATCTATATCACAGGGTATATTCAGAACACAAACAGAAGACAATTGGCCAAATAAAAAGGCCTTTAACAGAGATGGAAGAAATCCGACTGAAAAATAACAAAATAACAAACAAACACAAAGAAATATGATGACAACTTAATTAGAACCAAACAAAGAGAAAAGGAAACTTACTGAAAAAGTTTGAAATCAAACGGACCCAAATCAAACTCGACTTCGAACTTTTGAGGCCGAACAAACTTTAATCAGGGTGTTCTCACATGAGAACACCTTGATTAAGGTCTATTAGACCTCAAACCTATGTCCAAACCGGCCGGATTCCCCAAGTGCATGTGTTCTAAAGTCTGGATATCCAGATCTGGATTTTTGGGAGTTGTGGGTAGATTCGGACCAAACCAAGTTTGGTTTGGTCACGAGGAAGGTCAAGGGAGTGTCTGGTATGAAGATGGGATGGTTTGGCATAGATCCGGGTTCGACTCAAATCTTCAAATGAAGATTCGAGACGAACGAAAGTGATTCGAGGCTCGTGGTTAGTGGATTCGTGTTCAGGTCGGTGAGGTGGTCCTAGGGTGTTCAGGAGGCGGTCATCGGCGTTCATGCCGCCGGCTTTAATGGCGAGGGATACTGGGGCGGCTGCTAGGGTTCGAGGATGAGAAGGGGTTGGGGAAGGAGATGACTGAAGGGGGGGTTCGGATAGGGGGTGCGGGGTAAAGGGCTGAGTTTATATATGGGGGGGTTGATTGGATCTGAGCCGTTGGATCATACGATCTCAACGGCTTGGATCTGAGGGTGAGAAACAAGACGGGGTCGTTCAGTAGTTAAACGGGGTCGTTTGGTTTAAATGAGGGGTTGGGTCGGATTGGTTATTGGGTCGGGTTTGAACACGGGTTGTTGAAAGGGGTTCTGAACCGTTGGATTGGCCTGGACGGACGGCTTAGATTTATTTGCCTGAAACGGCGTCGTTTCAGAAGGTACCTGGGCAGGCCTGGACTTGGACTGGGTCTGAGTGCTGGTTTGGGCCTGTTTTATTTCATTTCTTTTGGGCCCAAACCGGTTTTCCCTCATTCTTTTACTTTTTTTTTCTTTTAATAATAATAAATAAAATAGCAAAATTAAAATCAACAACACTATAACATTTCCACATAATTATCACGAAAAATATTTAAGTAAGTTAAATCACAACCTAGAACGAACGACTCACATATATTTATATTTTGAATTTTCTTTTAACGACACATATATATATATATTTTTTTTTTGTATTTTTGTTTGATAATGACTAGATGCAAAATGGACAGACCCACAAACGACTACCAACACATGTCACGGAAAGATCGAAAAATTGTACAGCGAAACCATTTGTCACTATTTTTATTTTCTTTTTTGGAGCGATTGTCCGTAAAGCAAAAATCACGTGCTTACAACTGTTACGTTAATGCTTTGTGTGTTTTTCTTCGGGTTTTTAAAAGTTGGAAGTAATCGTGGATTCATTCTGGGTTTGAAATGGATTAAAGAAGCCGAAGTTGTTGTTGCCGTTCTGCTGGAGTGCATCCGTTTCTACTGTTAAACTTCTCATTCTTTCTTCTACTCTAATTGCACCAGGTACTCTTCTGAAACTATGGTTGGAAATGAAGCCTGAGTGAGTTTCGTGTAAAGATCTGTAAACCGAGCTGAAGTTGAATGAAAAGCATTAGTCCCTGTTGTTGGTTACTACTTGATTTTGCCATATTCTTATTCATGTTTTAGTCTAGCTTATTGTGAATACTCCATTTCCTGATATACATTTGGTTTTGAGTGGTGGATTTGGACCTTGTGTGAATACAACTGATTCAAGAGTGTTTTGGACTTGGTAGAATATGTATTAATTAAGGACTATGATTCCTAGTTTAATTAGTTAAGGCTGGCTGGTTAGGATGTATGTTTCATAGCTTTGGTAAATTCTAAGTTCAGACCCTTTATGTTGTTGGCCTAGTAAGATTGATTTAGGATTATTTCCCACTGATTATTTTAGATTTGCTCATATATCGCTTGAAATACAGTACAGGGGTTTTAGAGTTGTCATTTTGCTCATGTAAACCTTGAATCTTAAAAAGACTTTTGAATGGGATTTGAGTCTGATTTTTGACTTGAAATTTTCAGATTTGGATTAACTCTTCATATTTAGTTTTCTTGGGCAAATTTCGATGTCATGTGGTCTGTTTTAAATGTGCTATATTTGAATCATAATTAAATACGAGTTGAGGGCCTTTGAGTTTTGTTGTTAATTGGTGAATAATTTGTGTAAAGGTCTGTTACTACAATTAGGGATTGTATCTTCACTTTAGAACCTATGTAGCATTAAAATGTGCTTTGTACTTGATTCAAGGATTACCAGTATTTGTTCAACTCCAGATTTTCTTGAATGATATAATTTGCTTCAAACGTTAGTGCTGAATCATGTATTGGGCTGCCATCATTGGCCCAATTGCGGTTGTTTTTCCCTTCAGCGATCTGATTGCCAAGCTGGGCTTCATGTTGAGCCTAGTCGTTTTTCATGCCGGCCTGCAGTAACGGATAGTCAGCCTTTGGCTTATAACCAGCCTGGGCTTTTCCACAATCAAACATGGGTTGTCAAATACTAGCCCATTGATTATTAAATTTTAGCTTAAGGTTTGTCATAACATAAGTAGAAATCCTCCACGTCTTTTAATCAACTAGTCACGCTTTTTTAATTAGAATCGAGGCGTGCCATGCCAAATAAATTTTTTAATTGTATGGCCCTCGTTTAATTAATACTCTTATCCCTAGAAACTGAGGTGGGCCATTTAGCGAATTTTCCGTGGCCCTCGCAAAGTTGCAAACGCGTAGTTACTTTAGGCGTGTTATTTTAATAATTTACCTTCCTAAACTCGGGTGTGCATTTCATGTGACCCAAATCCAAATCTCAACAACGTTAAATAAAATGTGTCGTAGACCACAGGTGCATTTCATGTGGCGTGGTTCAAGACGTGTTTTAGTTAACGTTGAATCTTCCTAAAATTAATTAAAAGCGGTTAATAAGCTAAAATATACCATAGGCTAAAACATGTATTAAAATCAGATAATAGGCCAATAATAACAGTTGAGCGACCGTGCTAGAACCACGAAACTCAGGAATGCCTAACACCTTCTCCCGGGTTAACAGAACTCCTTATCCGGATTTCTTGATCGCGGACTGTAATACAGAATCAATTTTTTCCTTGATTCGGAATTTGAACCGGTGACTTGGGACGCCATAAATTATTCCAAGTGGCGACTCTGAATCTTTAATAAATAAATCCCGTTTCGATTGTCCTTTAATTGGAAAAACTCCCTTATACATCTCTTCGGAGGGTGTAGGAAAAAGGAGGTGTGACAGCTCTGGCGACTCTGCTGGGGATCGAACCCAGAATCTCTAGTTCAGGGTTCAAAATTCAAGCTTAGATGAATTGTTGGCTTTATTAATTATCTGATTTTATGTGCTAAGTGTTGCTTTTACCGCTTTGATATTCTGTGAACTGTATATAAATTGCTACGAAACCCTTCTTCTCTCTGAGTCTTCTAAATCATGGAGGAGTGTGCACTTTGTGTGACTTCTCTTCTGTTAGAGCCATATCCCAAATTTTAGAACGAGGTTCGGACAAGTTGCAAAGCCGGTGAAGCTTTTGTATTCTCGGTTGGCTGCCCCCCGGCTAGAGTTGTCCGCTCGGGTAAGCTAGGTCTAGAACAATAAACCCAGGTTTTAAACTTAGTATAACAAGACCTTATGCTGGATCCCTAGCAGGAATGTTTGCTTGCGTCACGTGTATTTGACTCTTGAGTCTTAACACAGGGGTTGAGTCTGTCTAGGACAGGTATACCAAAAATAAAAAGACCATCCTGATGCATCTTACTTGCTACTTGTGCATTTATTTTATTTGGATTTACATGCTGACTGGCTTTTGAATAATGGGAGAAAGTTAGGAAAAGAGAATAGCAATGTGAGGGTTAAGTGAGTTAAATCACCCATTTTGGAAAAGCAATGTCCAAATGGTACTGAAACTCTGCCGAAATTTTTGAGAAAAATGAAAAAAAAAAGAGAAGAAAGGTTTTGTTTTGAAAAATAGGTTGTTTTATTTTATTTGCCCGAACTATGCCAGTTTGAATTTCACGGGTGTGAGATGCATAGGCAACCCCCTTCGGGTCCAACTTCCTTTTTTGCAAAATAACCCAAAAAGAATAAAAATTTTATGTTTATTGCAAATAAGTAAGGTGATGTCATTCTTGTCAAAAATAGCCGAATGTCCCTCAAAGGGGCGCCGGAAGGCTGTTTTTGCAAGAACAACCACCTTTTGTCATTTTTAAAGGTTTTAACTGGTTAGCCGACACAACCTTAAAATCTTCGTTTTCGAAGTGTTGAAAGGCCGTATTGGCAAAGCCGGATATTTTTGTGAGAATTTTGAAAAAAAATGGTCTTTTTTCTTGAGTCATAGTTTTCTTTTAATTAAAATTATCTTAATAAATGTGCAGGATGAGCACAATTCAAAATGAACCTTTCTCAGTCCGTGAAGAGATCCCGTTGGAGCTACATATGTGGTGACATGATTTGGGGGACAATAGCAGCAAAGTTGTGACAAAAGCGTTGGGTGGTCTTGTTGGGCTCTTAAAGGTTAAGCCGAGAAAGGACATAATTGAGGCCTTGATACCATTTTGGGACCCAACACATAATGTATTCCATTTTGCTGATTTCGAGTTAACTCCTACACTGGAAGAGATAGCAGGCTACGCCGGTTTTGAGGGGAATCTTAGAAACCAATACCCGGTAGCACCGAGAACAGTAACCCCTCACAAATTTTTGGACCTGTTAAGCATCAGTCGGGACATCCGAGACGGAAATTTGGCCAAAGGATTCTGTACCTTCTACTTTTTGTACCGACGTTACGGGAATCCCCGTGGCTTCGAGACGCCAGATACCGGTCTTACTCACGCGGGAAACCAAGGCAAGTGGGAAGCTCGGAGAGGATTAACTTTTATAACGACATTCCTAGGTACTTTGATTTGCCGACGGGAACATAGAGTTGGGACTCATGGGGATAGCTGACTTTATGATGAAAAGGGAAAATGGGACCATAGTGCCACTGATCTTGGCAGAAATTTACCGAGCTCTGACCCTCTATCCAGAAGGGGGAAAGTTCTTTGAAGGGTGCAATATGCTGTTACAATTATGGATGGAGGAACACCTTTGCCACCATCCTGGATACTTGAATTGTGGTATGACTGGCCTCGAGTGCATTGAAAAACAAGAAAAGCGGGTAGAGGGTTATGAGTTCCCGGACGGTACGAAAGCATGACGCTCATTTGAGATCTTTGACTGCAAATAAGATCGAATGGACATTCGGGTGGCTCTCGATCGGTGAGGTAATCTACAAATTGGTTGAGGAATGCTTTCTGTTGTTAATGGGTTTGCGGAGTATCCAGCCTTATGCCCCGCACCAAGTTCTATATCAGTTAGGCCGATACCAGACCATCCCACACGATGAGGATTTGAGTCGGCATGTTATTGAGTTGGAACCAAAAACCGCTTTTCCAGAAGAAAGAGTGCGTCGGATTTGGCATCAATGCAGATTCCTAGAGCCTAGAACTCAAGTACGAGATCTATCCAGAGGCGAGGTGGAGCCTGGTTACACTGCGTGGTATGGTAAAAGATCCTGAGTTCACCAGGATCCCGAAAGGCCCGCAAAGAAACCCCATGTCCAACAATTTACCGATGGAGCACAGGTGTAATGGGACTGGTTGACCAAAGAAAATGAGTATTGAGCTACCATAAGCAGGTTGGAAAAGCAAGTCATGGACCTTCAGTTTGAGAATGGGTTGCAAGCCGCCGCAGATGAAGGCGAGAAGAATAAGCTAACCTAGGAAAATGAAGCCCTCAAAGCTCAAATCCGGAAGATGAAAATAGCTGCTAGAAATGTAGAAAGAAATCGAGCGGATGAAAGGCTTATAAGCAATTTGAAAAAGAAGGCCCTTGAGTATCAAGATGACCTAGAAAAGTCTGAGGCCAGTCTAGCAAAAGTTCGGGCTCAATTGGAGGAAAACGCAAAAGGTCGGACACAATTTGTGCAACAAATGAAAACAAAGTATGAAGGGACAATCACTAGCCTGAAAAGAAAAATAGTTATTTTCGAGAATGAGGCAGCCAAGCAGGCCAAGGACTTTAAAGCTGATAGGGAACACTGTTATGATTTGATGGCTCGGATGGAAGAAGTAATGCAACAGTTGCAAAATTAACATCTCCATGATACTCAGGTGTTAGAAGCCCGGAATCAACAGGTCGGGCATTTGCTTCAGGAAAAGGGCAGAATCCGAGAGCGGATCAGAACTATTGCCGACTACATTGTTATGAAATGCCAAACATGTGAGGATATGACTCGTACCACTTTCTTTGCGGCAGTGATAACATTTGTCCAGCAGATAATGAGTGACTTGGAGAGGCTTCAAAGGAATCTTGCATATAGGCCCGTGGCGAGACCGAATGATGTACCGCGGGCCCCAGTAGCATTTGAGGCATTAATGTACTCATGATTTTCATTAGAGTCTGTTAGTCTGCTTGCGAGTTTGTATTTTCTTTTATTGGAGTCTGTTAGTTGGTTTTTGAGTCTGTTGTTTTACCTTCTGTCAGAGTCTGTTGATCTTGTTTTGTAGTCAGAGTCTGTTAGTTTCCCGTTTCGAGTATGTTAATTTTATAATTTGGTCGAATGAGTGGTTGTAATCAAAACTGTTTTATTTTATGGAAAAGTTGAAAATCCCAAAATATTTTGTTATTTATATTATGCACTTTTCTCCAGAACTACACTTGGTCTGATTCATGCGGGGTCATGATACGTAGGCAATCTCCATAGGATTCGACCATAACTAAAAGAAAGAAAAAGAGTGATAAAAAGGGGGAGAATAAGAGAAAGAAGGAAAAGAAAAGAGAAACAGTAAGAAGGAAACAATGGCAAAGCAAGAAGGAGTCATGAGAGAATAAAAACAAAAGAGAGACCAAAAGAAAAAGAGAGGGAGAAAAGAGAAGTTGCAAACGGAAATAAGGAAAAGCGTGGATGATGCAAGCAGCCGATCAAATGCATAATATAAACGGTTAACTGCTTAGGTGCATTCACTTCTCAAATGTGCAGTTGCTTATCTGTTAAAACCCTAATCACTAACGAGTTTGTTATTGATGAAATTATAGTCCACACAGGTGGTTAATTTGATTGGCATTCTGGCAACTCACCCCTACAACACCCGGTCCAAGAACAAGCTGAACATGGCCAACCAGGAACTTAAGGCAAGTATTGTCGATCCGTCAAAAGAGGTGGAAGAATCGGAGGTTAATCTGAAAGATGAGTTGTATAAGCTGAAGCAGCAGATGGCTGAAATGTACCAAGCATGGCCAAAAGGGCACCCACCGCCATTTTACCCCACCAACCCTGCTTTTATCCCGCCATTGGCTCAGACCTAGGAACCTCCCACTATAAACTCCTCTCTGGCCTTTCCCCTCTACCAACAGTGTTATGGCACCACTTCCCATACATCACAAGCTCCACCACCCAAACAAGTCTCGTACCCTTCTCCACTAGTCACTTCTGTTTTTGTGGCCCCTCCACCTGATGCATTACACTGATCCACCAGTGAGAATCTGTTCCAGACTCACGACAACCAGTATTACCCCCCGGAGCCCACTTTCAAGGCTCCCAAACCCTATTCCTACACTCCTCATTTTGACTTCCCTGCGGAAACTAAAAAGCCATCTAAAAATCCCGAATAGGAGGAGATGTTCCGGAAAGTTAAAAGCATAGAACATTCATTCAGGGACATGCGAGGGTTGGGAGGTCAAGTAAGTGTGGCTTACAAAGATCTAGCCCAGGCATTTGCTTGTCACTTCCAGTACAACCTCGAGATTGTTCCGGATCGTCTCACTTTGATGAAACTTGAGAAAAAGCATAATGAGAATTTCAGGGAATATGGTTTTAGGTGGAGAGAACAGGCAGCAAGGGTTGACCCTCCAATGAAAGAAAGTGAAATGGTGGATTATTTTTTGTAGGCCTTAGAACCTACTTATTACGGTCACCTGGTATCAGCTATAGGTAAGTCCTTCAATAAAGTGGTAAAGATGGGCAGTATGGTAGAAGAAGTCTCAAAACAAACAAAATCATGAGTTATTCGGCTATTAAGGCAACCACCCAGGCCATTTAAAGCGGAACTGGGGGAGTAATTGGAAAGAAGAAGAAATAGGATGTAGCAACGATTGATTCAGGGGCTTGGTTCGAACCCATGGGTCCATCACATTACTATAACCAGCCTCAACCCCGCCACCAAACCTACCCTAATACCCCATATAATCCACCCCAACACTACTACCCACCACTAGACCCCTATTTTTCTGTCCACCATGCCCAAACATACAGCCAACCTCTGGCCCACACACAATGGCGTGCGCCAGTCCCACAAAATACATACCCAGCTCCACAAAATTCCTATCCACCCCTAAGAGCCTACCAGAACTCTTCTGGATCAAGTTTCCGGCCCAACCAAACATTTAAGAATGAGAGGTTCCAAAAGAAGAAAACCTTCACTCCATTGGGAGAATCCTATACCAGTTTGTTCCACCGGTTGCGACAATTGGGTATGCTGAGCCCGATCGAGCCAAAACTGCCAAACCCTCCCCCAAGGAATCTTGATCACTCTCTGAGGTGCGAATATTGTTCTGGTGCTCTAGGGCACAACACAGAGAAGTGTTGGCAATTTAAAACAGCTATACAAGAGCTCATTGATACTAATCGGATTGAAGTCCAAGCTCCGGAGGCACCCAATATCAACCAGAATCCGCTACCGGCCCATCCTGAGACAAATATGATCGAGATAGTGCATAAGGGAGGGGAGCCCAAGAAGCCTTCACAGATCGTCATGATGATCCGGGCCAGTGAAGTCAGGTTAGTTGAGAAGCCAACAAGTGAGAAATCAGTGATCCGGTTGAGTGGGGCAGACATTGAACCGTTTGTAGTAGTCAAAAAGGGTACTACAAGTGATGTGACAATAAAACAAGAAGTAGCCAAAGTGATTGTGCCAGGAATGGCAAACAAGCCTATTGTAATCGTGGAGGGTGCCCGCATAGAACTTGTCATTATCAAGCCGGTAACTCAATTACTGATAGTCAACAACAAGGCGGTCCCGTGGAATTATGAATGAGTGACAGTGACTTACAAGGGGAAAGAGGTTAAAGAAGAAGTTTGTGAGACCCATGGTTTGACTCGATCGTGGAGATGCTTTGCCCCCGAAAAGTTGAGAAAACCTAAGAGCTCCAAAGACAACTCGGTGCTAGTGAAGAAAGCTGTGACCGAGGAGGAAGTAGAGAAATTCTTGAGAAAGATGAAAGTGTAGGATTACTCCATTTGGAGCAATTGAGGAAGACGCCGACTCAGATTTCACTCTTGTCATTATTGATCCATTCAGACGAGCACCATCAGGCTTTGATGAAGATCTTGAATGAGGCCCACATCCCTGACAAAATCTCAGTAAACCACTTGAAAAAGATAGCTAACAAGATATTTAAGGTAAACATAGTCATTTTTCTGATGATGAGTTGCCCGTGGAGGGTACTAAGCACAATAGAGCCCTCTATCTCACGATGAAATGCGAAGATTCCGTGGTTACCCGGGTACTAGTCGACAATGGTTCCAGTGCGAACAATTGCCCTCTCTTCACTCTGAACAAGTTGAAGGTGGACGATGAAATAATTCACAAGAACAGTATCTGCATTCGGGGATTCGACGGTAGAGGGAAAGATTCAGTCGGGGACATAGTGCTTGAGCTTACAATAGGGCCAGTTGAATTTACCATGGAGTTCCAGGTGCTCGATGTGGCTGTTTCTTACAATCTGCTGTTAGGTCGACCTTGGATTCATACTACAAAAGCGGTTCCGTCTACTCTACATCAAATGGTCAAGTTTGAATGGGATAGATAGGAAATTATTGTGCACGGCGAGGATAATTTGTGTGCCCACAGTGATGCCATTGGTCCATTCATAGAGTTTGAAGACGACAAGGGGCCATGAGTTTATTAGGTTTTTGACACGGTATTGGTAGAGAAAATTCCAGAAGGAAAGTGCGTTCCAGCACCGAGGGTAGCCGCTGCAGTAGTTATGGTAGCCATTGAAATGTTGAAAAATGGTTTTGTACCAGGCAAGGGTTTGGGTGCATCTCAGCAAGGTATAGTATAGCCGGTGTCTCTCCCCAAAAACTTGGATACATTTGGTTTGTGGTTCAAGCCCATAGTTGTGGACATAAAAAGAGCCATAAAGCTAAAACAGAAGGCATGGGTCCTCCCAAAGCCAATCCCACATCTCTCCAGATCATTTGTCAGGCCCGGCGCCAAGAAACGCCCAACAACAATAGTTCCCAGTTCTGTGGTTGGTCCTGATAAGGAGTTGCTTGAAAGGTTTGAGAAATTATTCGACGAGGTGAACATGGTGGCAGCTGGAGAGGGTTCTAGCAAGGCAGATGTGCAATTTGTTGGGCCCGGTGCAAAGATTAACAATTGGGAAGCTACTCCTCTCCCCACCAGGAAGGAGTTTTGGTACTTTTCTTTGATTTTCTTTCAGTTTATCTGGATTATTCCAGGGTTGTAATTCAGATTCTATGTTCCATCCATTTGGATGTATAAACCTTGTTATCTTTCAATTTCAATGAAATGCAATTTCCCTTTTCTTCATTCCTGACAGTTTTATTTTTGTTTCGTTTTCTTCCTTGTACAGCTCTTTTTATGCTGATTTCAATAACATGACATGCATGAGGAATCTTCGGCCCAGTCTTAAAATCCAATCTAATTTGAAAATAGTAATTCAAGAAATAGAGTGTGATAATGAATCAGAATACGACAAGGACGAGGCCTTTGAAGATATTAGTAAATAACTAAGCCATTTTGAAGAAAAACCCAAGCCTAACCTGAGTGATACAGAAGCAATCAATTTAGGGACCCAGATAATATCAGAGAAACTAAAATAAGTGTCCATCTTGAACCTCAACTTAGGGAAGAGATAATTAAAGCATTACTTGAGTACAAAGACGTCTTTGCATGGTCATATGACGATATGCCAGGTTTAAGCACTGACTTGGTGGTTCACAAATTGCCCACTAACCCGGCATTCCCTCCTGTCAAGCAGAAGATGAGGAAATTTAAGACTGATATGAGTGTGAAGATCAAAGAAGAGGCCACTAAGCAGTTTTATGCAAATGTTATTCAGGTCACTCGGTATCCCACTTGGTTAGCCAATGTAGTACTTGTGCCAAAGAAGGATGGCAAGACCAGGGTGTGTGTTGATTACTATGATCTCAACAAAGCGAGTCCCAAGGACAACTTCCCACTGCCAAATATCCACATTTTGATTGACAATTGCGCCAAACATAAGCTTGGGTCTTTTGTGGACTGTTATGCAGGTTATCATCAGATCTTAATGGATGAGGAAGATGCGGAGAAGACGGCATTCATCACACCATGGGGAACATACTACTACAGGGTCATGCCTTTCGGGTTGAAAAATGTTTGGGCAACTTACATGAGGGAAATGACAACCATATTTCACGACATGATACATAAAGAGATCGAGGTTTATGTGGATGATGTAATCATAAAGTCTAGAAATCAGTCTGATCACGTCAGAGATTTGAGAAAATTCTTCCAAAGGCTTCGCAGGTACAATCTTAAGCTCAATCCTGCAAAATGCGCATTTGGTGTGCCATTTGGAAAATTGTTAGGATTCATAGTCAGCCGTCGAGGTATTGAATTGGACCCATCAAAGATCAAAGCTATCCAAGAATTGCCACCCCCAAGGAACAAAACTAAGGTGATGAGCTTGTTAGGGAGGTTGAATTATATCAACAGGTTTATTGCTCAACTTACGACAACCTATGAGCCTATCTTCAAACTGTTGAAGAAAGATGTTGCGGTCAAGTGGACAGTTGAGTGTCAAGATGCATTTGATAATATAAAGGGGTATTTGTCAAACCCACCTATGTTGGTGCCACCAGAACTGGGGAGACCATTGATTCTGTATTTAACGTTTTTGGATAAATCGTTTGGTTGTGTGTTGGGTTAGCATGAAATCACCCGCAGGAAAGATCAGACCATCTATTATCTCAGTAAGAAGTTCACATTTTACGAGGTTAAGTACACTCACCTGGAACAGACATGTTGTGCCCTAACTTGGGTGGTACAAAAGCTGAAGCATTATTTGTCATCTTATACTACTTACCTCATCTCTCGCTTGGATCCGTTAAAGTATATCTTTCAGAAGCCTATTCCAACAGGAAGTCTCGCAAAGTGGCAGATCTTGCTCATAGAATTTGACATCGTTTATATGACCAGGACCGCGATAAAAGCCTAGACGTTGTCTGATCATTTGGCTGAGAACCCAGTGGATGAAGAATATGAGCCTTTAAAGACTTACTTCCCTGATGAAGAGGTAATGCATATTGATGAGTTGGAACAAGTTAGAGAGCCAGGTTGGAAACTCTTCTTTGACGGAGCTGCTAACATGAAAGGCATTGGGATAGGAGTTGTATTGATTTCTGAAACAGGACATCACTACCCTGTTGCAGCTCAGCTTCGTTTCTACTGTACTAATAACATAGCTGAATACGAGGCATGCATTTTGGGTTTGAGGTTAGCTATAGACATGGGTGTCCAGGAAGTTTTGGTCTTGGGGGACTCGGACCTTCTGGTGCACCAGATTCAAGGGGAATGGGAAACACGAGATTTGAAACTCATACTGTACTGGCAATGTTTGCATGATCTTTGTCAACGTTTTCGATCAGTAGAGTTCATGCATATTCCAAGGATCCATAATGAAGTTGCTGATGCTTTAGCTACCTTGGCGTCAATGCTACATCATCCGGATAAGGCTTATGTTGACCCGTTGCATATTCAGGTCCATGATCAGCATGCTTACTATAATGTGGTAGAAGAAGAACTTGACGGTGAGCCCTGGTTTCATGATATAAAGGAATATATCAGGATGGGGGTGTATCTGGTACAAGACACAGGCGATCAAAAGAGAACAATTCGGCGGTTAGCTCTCTTCAGCAGAGGGGTTTTGTACAAAAGGACTCCGGATCTTGGATTGTTGAGATGCATAGATGCTAGACAGGCCACAACTATCATGACCAAAGTACATTCTGGAGTGTGTGGACCGCATATGAGTGGATATGTGTTGGCAAAGAAGATCCTTCGAGCAGGTTATTATTGGCTCACTATGGAGCGAGATTGTGTTAGTTTCGTGCGCAATCATCAGTGCCAAGTGCATGGAGATTTGATTCATTCTCCACCATCTGAATTGCACAAAATATCTGCACCATGGCCTTTTGCCGCATGGGGCATAGATGTCATTGGGCCAATTGAGCCACCAGCATCAAATAGGCACAAGTTCATTCTAGTGGCCATCGACTATTTCACCAAGTGGGTAGAGGCTAAAACGTTCAAGTCCGTAACCAAGAAAGTGGTGGTTGATTTTGTGCACTCAAATATCATTTGTCGGTTTGGGATACCAAAGGTAATCATTACAGACAATGGGGCTAATCTCAATAATCATCTGATGAAAGAGGTATGTCAGCAATTCAAGATCATGCATCGCAATTCCACCCCTTACCGCCCCAAGGCAAATAGAGTAGTTGAGGCCAATAAGAATATAAAAAAGATACTTTGAAAAATGGTGGAAGGTTCCAGGCAATGGCATGAGAAGCCGCCTTTTACATTGCTGGGTTATCGCACTACTGTTTGCACTTCAGTAGGGGCGACTCCTTATTTGTTGGTATATGGCACTGAGGTGGTGATACCTACGGAAATTGAAATCCCGTCCCTTTGGATTATCGCTGAGGCTGAAATTGATGACAATGAGTGGGTCAAAACTCGCTTGGAATAGTTGAGTTTAATTGATGAGAAAAGATTAACAGCAGAGTGTCATGGCCAGTTGCATCAATAGAGAATGGCAAGAGCATATAATAAGAAGGTGCGTCCACGGAGGTTTGAAGTGGGTCAGTTAGTATTGAAACGTATCCTTCCTTATCAGGCTGAAGCAAGAGGCAAGTTCGCCCCAAACTGGCAGGGGCCGTTCATCGTGACGAGAGTGTTGTCCAATGGTGCTTTATATTTAACAGATGTAGAAGGCAAATGTGTAGAAATGGCCATCAATTTTGATGCGGTCAAAAGATATTATGTATGATCTCTTCGGTTAAATTGTGTTTATTTGTAATTGGCGTATTTTGAAGATTGGAATGACGAAGGCATTTTGTTCTGCTATCTAAACACTTTATCCTTTGTTACCCCTTTGAGCCTTATTTATTTTCTTTTATACCCCTCTTTCGGAATCAGTAGCAATGATCAGAAATGCAAGCGTGCAAGATAAGTAAAGGAAAAAGAGAAAAAGAAAAGAAAAAAAAAAGAGAAGAAAAAAAAACAACAACAAAACAACAAAAAGAGAAGAAGAAGAAGAAGAAGAAAGAAAAGAAAAGAGGAGAAAGAGGAAGGAAAAATCACAACAACAAAGTCATTCCTATGACATGAACTACGTTCGACCTGATTCCTTTAAAGGATACGTAGGCAGCCTCATGGTTCGGTCCCATCAAACAAAAATCCAAAAGTCCCCAAGCAAAGAAACCGGGGCAGAAGTTGTGGTTGTCACAAGAAATTTGATTCCGAAAGTTGTAATTTTGAACCCATTCGAATTGTTTTGAGCCTTTCGACACCCTTTTTTCTAACCCTATCCAAAAGCCTACGTTATGATTCAAAGAAAGACCTTCTGATCAGTCTTCGAGAGATGCCAGGCCGAGCAAGCAGAGGTGATTCATATCAGGGGCAACACTCTGGCCCAAGCAGGAAAATGAAAAAATGAGATAGTCTTGTTGGTGAAAACCCTCATGGGCACCATAAAGTGACGGGAGCTTAGGGAAATAAAAAATAAGAGAGTTTTATTGGTGAAAACCCTCAAGGGAACTGTAAGGCGAAAATGAGTTGAGAGATGAATAAATGAGAGAGGCTTGTTGGTGAAAACCCTTCAAGGCACTGCAGGCCGAACAAGGTCAAGGTTTTGGCAAAGAAGTCAGGTTATGGAAACTCCGGGGCAACAAAGTATGGCAATTGAAAGTTGATTGGTTGGACATATTGGGCCGATTAATCCGAAATGCATGTCATGATCATTGGTACTAGCTGTTCTACTCAGATAAGTCTCTTTTCTTTTTCCTTTTTAGCAAGTCACCATATTGGATTTTCTTTATCCTTAACTCTCAGGGTCGTTGTATTTCATTTCTTTTGGGTTTCATTTCTCTAAAAAGTTTCAATGTTAGTCTTGGTCAAGCAAAGTAAGAAAGGATTTCAAAGCTCACTACCAACTTCCCAAACATTGCAAAGCACATTATGGCTAGAACATACCAAAGATAGCATGATGTTGAGTGGGATAAAATGCTAGAAAAAGATCCACCGATGGAATGATTTAGTAATTTCATAGGCAGTGCAGGGGCTCGGTGAAAGGGGTCAGAGTTACAACAGCGGTTCGGGTATAGAACAATCGGGTCATCTGAGGGCACGAGGGTCGAAAAGATAGCCAGAAAGTCAAGAGGTTCAGAGCCAGTTCGGGGAAGCCAGTCAAAACAAAGCACGACAGCGGGGAGAATTTCAGCAAGAATACCACAAACTAACCACCACATTTTAAATTGACAAGATTTTTCTTTGACTGAAACAGGGGCAGAAAGCTTCGATTGTTTCGGGGAAATTCGCCATAAGGAAAGGCAAGCACCAGACAGGTTTGAAGTTTTCAGGACCCGCCTGGATAATGGGATTTCATTTGAAGTTTTCAGAACCCGCCTGAATAATGGGATTTCATTTGAAGTTTTCAGGACCCGCCTAGATATGGGATTTCATTTGAAGTTTTCAGGACCCGCCTGGATAATATGATTTCATTTGAAGTTTTCAGGACCCCCCTGGATAATGGGATTTCATTTGAAGTTCTCAGGACCCGCCTGGATGATGGGATTTCATTTGAAGTTTTCAGGACCCGCCTGGATGATGGGATTTCATTTGAAGTTTTCAGGACCCGCCTGGATAATGGGATTTCATTTCAAGTTCTCAGGACCCGCCTGGATAATGGGATTTCATTTGAAGTTTTCAGGACCCGCCTGGATAATGGGATTTCAATTGAAGTTTTCGGGACCCGCCTGGATAATAGGATTTAATTTGAAGTTTTTAGGACCCGCCTGGATAATAGGATTTCATTTGAAGTTTTCAGGACCCGCCTGGATAATGGGATTTTATTTGAAGTTTTCAGGACCCGCCTGGATAATGGGATTTTATTTGAAGTTCTCAGGATCCGCCTGGATAATGGGATTTCATTTCAAGTTCTCAGGACTCGCCTGGATAGTGGGATTTCATTTGAAGTTTTCAGGACCCGCCTGGATAATGGAATTTCATTTGAAGTTCTCAGGACCTGCCTGGATAATGGGATTTCATTTGAAGTTTTTAGGACCATCCTCGAAAATGGGACCTAGTTTAAAGTTCAAAACAATCATGAGTAGCGTAATGTAGCATAAATGCACCACAAAGGAATATAAGTTGGTTTCAAAGTTTGCAAGTTTGAGATAGAATTCAATTATGAATTGTCAGGACCTTCCTGAATAACGGGACCTAGATTTAGGATTTCCATTAGATGACAAGATTTGGCGTAAGTTCTATTGTAGGGTGGTATAATTCAGCCGTAAAAGTTGTCACACTTAAGATAAGACTTGATTTTGATTTTCAGGACCCTCCTGGATAATGTGATATAATTTTAAGGTTTCCTTTAAATAACAAGATTTAACATAAGTTCTGTTGTAAGAAAGTATAATTCATTCGTCAAAGTTGTCAATCTTAAGATAAGACTTGATTTTTGATTGTCAGGACCCTCCTGGATAATGGGATGTAGCTTTAATACCTTCTTGCCTTCAGAAGATATGACATAGATTTAAAATTGTCGCTTAATTAAGAGATTGTCAGGACCCTCAT
Source organism: Nicotiana tabacum (assembly GCF_000715075.1). NCBI lineage: Eukaryota > Viridiplantae > Streptophyta > Magnoliopsida > Solanales > Solanaceae > Nicotiana > Nicotiana tabacum. Next base: position 7,747,102 of record NC_134087.1, read on the forward strand.
GGATAATGGGATGTAGTCGTAAGAACTTCTTAGATAATAAGATCTAGCGGAAGTCAGACATTTAGAAAACATAATTCAGCTTTTTAAAACTGTCATTTAACTAGGAGTTTTCAGGACCCTTCTGGATAATGGGATCTAGCTTTCAAATTCATAGAGATATTTGGTGACATGATTCAATTAACACTCATAAGATGCACCTAGCACCAAACTGGGGTAGGAAAATTTCTTTTGTTTTGTTGTAATTAGGTTCAAAGGCAGCGGTTCAGATGAACAGTTGAAGTTTTGGCAATCAGGCGCCCACCTGGAGAGCAAGGGAATACAATTAAAGTTTTGGCAATCAGGCGCCCACCTGGAGAACAAGGGAGTACAATTGAAGTTTTGGCAATCAGGCGTCCACCTGGAGAGCAAGGGAATACAATTGAAGATTTGGCAATCAGGCGCCCACCTGGAGAACAAGGGAGTACAGTTGAAGTTTTGGCAATCAGGCGTCTACCTGGAGAGCACGGGAATACAGTTCAGTTTTGGCAATTAGGCGTTCACCTGGAGAAAAGGAAAGCATTTCAGATTATAATTTGAATTCAGCAATCAGGTGACCACCTGAAGAAATGGGAGAGTATCTCAAATCACAACTCAATAATGGGACTTCACCGGGAGAATACAAGTCAACAGGGCAACAAGAATCACAAGATCAAGTTGAAGACACAGATAGGATTTTTGTAGTAGATCATAGTTTAGTCTAGCTTCTTTTATTTCGGCATGGTGTAATAAGGAGGTCAGAAGCAGCAGCAGCAACAACAACAATAGTGAAATCATAGCTTCATGGTAGTCCCAGCTACCCAAAACTTCATGAACTACACTGACTTGATTCCTTTATAGCCAAGGATATGTAGGCAACCTCGGAAGCAGGGTGCGGTCAAATTTTTCAAAAATGCTTCCAACGGAGAGTTCAAACGGGCAAAAATCGCTCGTATCTGCTCACTTTGTCTTTGCACGAAAACTCTTCGTGTTTCCAGGCAAAGAGGGGCAGCTGTGAGCATGTGATTTTTGCCCTATATAAATTACTCCCATAAATTCAAAACAAAATAATTTTTCCATTATTTACGAATTTGTGGATTTTTGGGGCATTTTCTGTTAATCATTTGCATTTGTTTGTGCGTGTTTATTTTTATTTAATTCAATAAAAAATACAAAAATATAGGTTGCATTTACATTTAGGATTTAACTTTGCATTTTTAAGAATTAATTAGGGATTAGTTGTTTTATAAAATGAAACATCACAAAAAATAGTTTAATTTGCACTTTTAATCTTAATTTTGATTTTTGAGTAGCTTTCTTTTAATTTGATTTTGTTGTTAATTGTGATAATTATTATTGAGGTTTAATTAGTATTTTTTTTGTTAATTAGGTTCTAGGATTAATTTAGATTTTAATTTAATTTTGGAAAAAAGAGAGGAAAAGAATTTTTGGAAAATTTATTTGAAATAGGAGTTAAAAGAAGAGGAGAGTTAGTTTGGGCCTAGTGTAAGTAGGACATCCCAGCCCAGATCTAAAAACCCCTGGTACCCGACCAAACACCCCATACCCGCCCAACTACAGCCCAGACCCGCCCCAATACCCGATCCGTCTCCCTTTAAGACCAAACGACCCCGTTCCATTCAAATCAATCTCAGTCGTCGAGGTTTCTTGGATCTCACAGTGGGGAAGTGGGGGTGGGTTCGATATAAATCTGTCTGAACCACTCGCCCCCTCCCGTTACAATCTCACTCTTTGCCTTCCTCTCAGATCACCCCAGAAACCCTAGGGCCTCCCTAATTTTCCACTGCCTCAGCCGGCGGCGCCACCTCCGACCGGCCCCAAGTTGATATCATAGAACCCTTACCTCATCCCTTTTCCCAGTCCACAACTCGTTTCCCTCGAAACTCGCTAGAACCCCTCGAATCTTGAATCTAAGCTCGATCCCTAAAGTTCAAAGATCAATTTCCAATTGAATCCAGTGGCATGCATCGATCCCAGCCTTTGTTTTCCACGATTATGAGGCTGATGCACTACAAAACTGATGTTGTTCGTCTGTTCTTGACGGAGAACAAGTGAGTAGCATCAGTTTCGTGTGAATCAGGATATCAAGTGTAATTTCGAGTTTAATCGGTGAGTTTCTATTCATCTCTATGTCCATTTTTGGTTTTATTTCATCTTTTGTCCTTCTTCTTTTCTTCTCCGGTTTCTTTGGTTGAAAACTTGGCCAATTTTTCGAGTTTGAATTGTTTTCTGTTCGATTGTTCCCTCTATCTCTTTTTCAAATCGTAAAAAAAAAAAAATTCTTCTCCAATTTTCTTGGCCTGTTGAGTTTTGTTAATATCATAGTTAAATATCTGATCTTCCCCTTTTGGTTTTAGTCTCATTAGTTTAATTTAATTAGTTTCATTCCCTGCCTATTTGTGTTATTAATGAGTCATGTAGTTAAAATTTTAGTCTTCAAATCATATAAATGTGTGTTTTCTCCTGCTCTTGGTAAAATCACAGAAGCTAGTTTGGATCAGTGGTTGTTTGGGATTTGGGTCATTTCTAACCCATTTGCAAGAGAAGCCCGTTCAGTTGGGTTTAATTTACTAGGTCGACTTGACCCATGAGGTAAGCTAGGGTAATTGACAGGGGTTTTAAGGTTAGTCTAGGGAATTTAGGTGAGGGAATATCTTGTAACTGATTGAGGGAAGCTTCCTAGAAGTTGGCTTTGTGACTTTACTGAAAATACTGATTTTAAGCTAGGGATTGAATAGAAAAAATAAAAATATCAAAAGGTTTAAAGTGCAAAAACTGAATACTTTTAGGCTGCCTAATGCCTTGCCTTTAAAGGCACCTTTACTTGGCATTGAAGGTAGACTTTGAGGGATCAGACCTGGAGAAATCAAAGTTGGCTAAAAGAAAATACTAAACATTGAAAAGGTCTGAAAAATCAGGAGAAAAATACAAAAAAAGACTGTAAAACACTGTTACATTAAAGCTTTGTATGTTTTTTTTCAGGTTTTTAAAAGTTGGAAGTAATCGTGGATTCATTCTGGGTTTGAAATGGATTAAAGAAGCTGAATTTGCTGTTGCCGTTCTGCTGGAGTGCATCTGTTTCTACTGTTAAACTTCTCATTCTTTCTTCTGCTCTAATTGCACCAGGTACTCTTCTGAAACTATGGTTGGAAATGAAGTCTGATTGAGTTTCGTGTAAAGATCTATAAACCGAGTTGAAGTTGAATGAAAAGCATTAGTCCCTGTTGTTGGTTACTGCTTGATTTTGCCATATTCTTATTCATGTTTTAGTCTATCTTATTGTGAATACTCCATTTCCTGATATACATTTGGTTTTGAGTGGTGGATTTGGACCTTGTGTGAATACAACTGATTCAAGAATGTTTTGGACTTGGTAGAATATGTATTAATTAAGGACTATGATTCCTAGTTTAATTAGTTAAGGCTGGCTGGTTTGGATGTATGTTTTATAACTTTGGTAAATTCTAAGCTCAGACCCTTTATGTTGTTGGCCTAGTAAGCTTGATTTAGGCATATTTCCCACTGATTATTTTAGATTTGCTCCTATATCGCTTGAAATACAGTACAGGGGTTTTAGAGTTGTCATTTTGCTCATGTAAACTTTGAATCTTAAAAAGACTTTCGAATGGGATTTGAGTCTGATTTTTGACTTGAAATTTTCAGATTTGGATTAACTCTTCATATTTAGTTTTCTTGGGAAAGTTTCGATGTCGTGTGGTCTGTTTTAAATGTGCTATATTTGAATCAGAATTAAATACGAGTTGGGGCCTTTGAGTTTTGTTGTTAATTGGTGAATAATTTGTGTAAAGGTCTATTACTGCAACTAGGGATTATATCTTCACTTTAGAACCTATGTAGCATTAAAATGTGCTTTGCATTTGATTCAAAGATTACCAATATTTGTTCAACTCCAGATTTTCTTGAATGATATAATTTGCTTCAAACGTTAGTGCTGAATCGTGTATTGGGCTGCCATCATTGGCCCAATTGCGGTTGTTTTTCCCTTCAGCGATCTGATTGCCAAGCTGGGCTTCATGTTGAGCCCAGTCGTTTCTCATGCCGGCCTGCAATAACAAACAGTCAGCCTTTGGCTTATAACCAGCTTGGGCTTTTCCACAATCAAACATGGGTTGTCAATTACTAGCCCATTGATTATTAAATTTTAGCTTAAGCTTTGGCATAACATAAGTAGAAATCCTCCACGTCTTTTAATCAACTAATCACGCTCTTTTAATTAGAATTGAGGAGTGCCATGCCAAATAAATTCTTTAATTGTATGGCCCTCGTTTAATTAATACTCTTATCTTTAGAAACCGAGGCGGGCCATTTAGCGAATTTTTCGTGGCCCTCGCAAAGTTGCAAACACGTAGTTGCTTTAGGCACGTTATTTTAATAATTTACCTTCCTATACTCGGGTGTGCATTTCATGTGACCCAAATCCAAATCTCAACAACGTTAAATAAAATGTGTCGTAGACCGCGGGTGCATTTCATGTGGCGTGGTTCAAGACGTGTTTTAGGTAACGTTGAATCTTCCTAAAATTAATTAAAAGCGGTTAATAAGCTAAAATATACTATAGGCTAAAACGTGTATTAAAATCAGATAATAGGCCAATAATAACAGTTGAGCGACCATGCTAGAACCATTGGAACTCGGGAAGGTCTAACACCTCCCGGGTTAAAAGAATTCCTTATCCGGATTTCTAGATCGCGGACTGTAATACAGAGTCAATTTTTTCCTTGATTCGAGATTTGAACCGGTGACTTGGGACGCCATTAATTATCCCAAGTGGAGACTCTGAATCTTTAATAAATAAATCCCGTTTCGATTGTCCTTTAATTGGGAAAACTCTCTTATACACCTCTTCGGAAGGTGTAGGAAAAAAGGAGGTGTGACAATCGTCGCCGTATCACCCAGGCGGAAATGGAGGCCGAATCGACGAACAAGACTATCATTCAAAACTTAAACAAAAAGTTGAGCGACGCTAAGGGGAAATGGAGAGAAGTTCTGCGTGAAGTTTTTTGGGTGTATCGAACAAGATAGAAGTCCAACACAGGGGCAACCCCGTTCTCCTTAGTATAGGGCTCCAAGGCCTTAATTCCAGTCGTGGTCGAGGAACCTAGTGCCAGATTTCTACATGAAATGGAGGAATTGAATCACGAGGCCATAAATACTAGTCTCGAACTATTGGATGAAATATGAGAAGCTGCACTTGTTCGGATGGCTGCATAGAAGCAAAGAATCGAGAGATATTACAATAGAAGAGCCAAACTTTGCCACTTTGGAATCAGGGACTTAGTTCTAAGGAAAGTCACCCTTAATGCTCGAGACCCAAACTAAGGGAAACTAGGCCCGAATTGGGAAGGACCATATCGAGTCATCGGAAATGGATCTTATAAACTTAGCACGATGGAGGGCGAACAATTGCCAAACAATTGGAATGTATCACTACTCAAACGATATTATTGCTGAAGTATGACTTTCGCCCTTTTCCATTCGTATTTGATACAACTTATTGCAGGTGTTTGATCGGGGCTTCAAGAAAACTCTTCAACACGAAGATCTTAGGTTTTAAAGCGCGCGTTGCACTCTTTTTCCCTTAGATCGGTTTCTATCCTGAATGGGTTTTTCCAGCAAGGTTTTTAACGAGGCAACAATTATGTGCTACCTAAGGAAAATTCAACAGTATCCAAGACTTCTTTTCAATCAACCTCGAATACTGGAGGGCATCACCCTCAGGGGTTATATTTTCGAGGAAAATACTTTATGTCAAAGGGTCTCGAAAGGGAAACTTTGTAATGGGCCAAACGATCGAATGAACCATGTCCATATAGATTAGTCGAGCCCCGATGGCAAAACATGTACGTTTGTATGAATTATTCAAAGAAGCATTCTTTCTATATCAAACACTTTGTGTCTCAAAGAAATTTGCTACTATACGAGCTCCATACTTATGATTTTGTGAGAAATGGCTCAAGGGCCAAGCACAAATACACCTCGAACACTCGGGGATTGTCATTGACAGTCAACACATTCGAGTTATCTAAATTTGAATTCATAAGACCTCAAAGAAGCGCCCCTCGATCTATAGGCCAAGGCCATCTTTCTCGAGGACTAACACCTCGAACAAGTTCGAAGTTTTATTGGAGAATAAGCCCAAGAGGCATACCCAAAGGCTACGGCCAAATTAATGGGACTCGGAGACGTCAGAACCCCGCAATCAAAATAGGCCTTCAAGTTCTTTGAAAAATCGATTAAAATAGGCTACTCTCAGCAAATAATAAAAGGGCTTCGATAAATCAGCCCTCAAAAAACCTTAAGAGGTAACAAAATTATCTTAAGGCAAACATGCCAAAGCATAAAAAACAGAAGGGTTTCAATCAACATCGAACCCTTAAAAAACCTAACGGGTAAAAAACACATGCTAAGGTATAAAGAAATTTCCACTAGGTGTTTTAAGCCAAAAGAAGGGAATAATAGCCATCTTTTAGAGGCCATAACAACCTGATCTAAAAGAGCCTAAGGGCCAATACACTTGGGTTTCGAGTTCTTATTCTCTCTCGATCTGAACCCAAGGGTTCGATTATCCCGAGCCCAAATAAACAATAACTTGATTACCATTATCCAACACAAACCCTTAAAGGTCTATGCCTCAAAGTTCAAACCTTATTCAAACTCGACCATGGTAACTTCAAGGAAGCCACCCGAGACAAAGTCTCGAACACACCATTCAAAGCATGAGACTATTCTAAAATTTTGCAAGACAAAAAACATGTTCATAAAAATTGAGAAGACATTCAAGAAAAATTTTCTTTTATATATATGTATAAAAGACCGACAGAGGTCTTACAAAAAGAAAAAGAAAAAATCCTAACTATGCTCGGGACTGGTTTTTCCTTCGGGAGAAGCTTCCCCTTCGGGCCCCTCATCATTGTTGCCTTCATCATCATCGTCGTCAGAGGAGACGAGAAACCTGGCATCAACTTCAAGTGCCTTTGCTTGAGCTATCTCTTCAAAGAGGTTGTAATTCCTTGAGGGTCTCCCTCCGGGATAGGCACTTGGCCAAATCATTACTCCGTCGCTCTCGGTCGGAGGCTTCCCTTAGCTGCGTTTGAGCAGCCTCAGCATCCCTTAATTGTACAACAATGGTTTTGTCAGTCGTGACCTTCGTCTTCCCGACCTCTGCCCTGGCCTCAACAAGCTTGACCTCGAGCTCGTCAATACTTCTGGCATGCGCCGAATTATTCTCTTTAGCTCCCCGAAGTTGGGCCACGGCCGATGCCAGTTTGACCAAAGCAGCCTCTTTCTCCACGGCAAGGGTGTCCATGTTCTCTTTCCACTGATCGCAGTCAACCTTGATCTGACCAACCTCCCTTTTAAGCAGCTCGAACCTCTCCAGTTTTTACTGTAGCTGAGACACTGAAGTACATAGTTGGGCCGAGTAGACCATACTCTTTCAAAATGACAGTTACTTGCTTGTCTAGCTCGGCCTCATCCTTATGAGCCTTGTCCAAGTTTGCTCGAATGTCCCTGAGCTCCTTCTCCTTTTGACTGCAAAGGAGCTTCAAAACGTTCCTTTCATCCAAGGTCTTCTGAAGCTCAGCCTCGCATTGGCTCAGGTCGGCCCTAAACTTGGTAAAAGCCTATACAAAAAGAAGGATACATGTTAGGGTAAAGGGATAAGAAGAAAAAGAAAACTGCAACGATAGGAATTAATGCTTACTCGAGAGAAAAGGCGTTGAGCCTCTTCGAAGAGGGTAGATGCGTCGTTGAGATCAGAAGTATCATCGAACCTGATAAAGCAATCCCGGAAGGGATCCTCTTCGCTGGGGACTCCACCCAAGTCAGGCATCTGCAGAGCCTGAGCCTCCTTTATGGACTCTTCAGAATAAGCCGGTAGAGAGGGAGAGTGACCTATTGTCATGGCCCCGAGCGAATCACTCGGGGTGTTTTGTTCAGTACTGGAGGATCTCGGAACCCGCCCCCTCCAGTGTGCTTGTTGATGGTCGAGGAACAATCTCGACCTCGGGCAATTCTAGGGTTTTGCCCGCATCTTTCTTCAAAGCCTCTTCATCACGAGGTAGAGTTTTTGGTTCGGAGGGCTTGACAACTTCAATCGGCTTCCTGGCTCGAACCACCAGCGTCGAGTCTTCACTCTCGTCTTCTTTATCATTCAACTGGTGGACTGAGTTTATATCCACAGGAATGAGATTCCTCATGCGTCTTCGAGTTGGAGTCTTTTTATCTTGAGGGTCTTCGGGCTTCGAGACCCTTTTCCTCTTATTATTTTCCCCCGATTTCGGAATCGGGGACTCGGTCTCTTTCCCAGGCGGGGTCGGCCTTATTTCACAAACATCTCCAATGCCTGCATGAAGGAGAATCAGGTATGAGTAAAGAAACATCTCCGATAAAAAGGAAAGCATCAAAAGCTTACAAGATGGACTTACCATGATGTTTGGCTTCCCATCTTCCCCTCGCCAAGTCATGCCAGCGACGCTCGTTATACGAGGAGGTCACGTCTAGTTTCCGGACCCAGTCTTCGAGGTCGGTGACCGCAGGCATCCAAGCGACCACTGAAAAAAAGATGAAGGCATCACGCAATGCAAAAATGGAATACGAAAGGCTACTGGGAAAAAACTTCACTTACGCTCGGGGTTCCACTTCTCTAGGAACGACATTTTCTCCTATGGGATGATGTCGCAGGGCCTCACTAGCATGAACCGGCTCATCCAACCCCAAACTTTATCCTCGTCGTTGCTAGCAAAAAATGCCTTGGTTGCCCAGCGTTGAAGTTTGATCAACCATCGGAAAAGCTGAGGCCGGTACAGTCGAATGAGATGGTTGAGGGTGAACTCTAACCCCTCGGCCTTGCTGGAGAAAAAATGGAACATGATCACTATGTGCCAGAAAAAAGGGCGGATCTGGCCGAAGGTGACCTGGTACCTATTGCAGAAGTCGATGACGACTGGATTGATGGGACCCAGTGTGAAGGGGTAAGTGTAGACACTTAGGAACCCCTCCACATGAGTGGTGATACTCTCCTCGGGAGCGGGGATCTGTACCACGACCTCATCCCCCAACCACAATCTCTCTTCATGGCCTCAAGGTATTTCTCCATTATCGAGCAAATATATCTCGATACATGCTCACATCGACCAAGAATCGCGAGGGGATTCTCTACTGAAGTCGTTCTTTGTGACACAGGGGCCGGGGACAATCTCATGAAGGGCCGGCGCTTTATCACCAGCCGGCCGGGAAAAAGAGGAGGAAATTTTCTCCTTTTAAGGAACGACTTGGAGGTTTTCGCCATTGATTCAGGTTAGAGGAAGTGCAAAAAGGTGGAGTTTGATATTTTTTGGCGCTAAAAGGGTTGGATCAACAAGTAATGAAAGAGAGAGATGAAGAGAGGAAGAGATCGGGAAAGTTTGAAGGAGGAAACAAAGTTTTTGTTTCGAAAAAGAAACCCTGTATTTATAGGCACGCGGTGACCGTTCGGCGGCGCTAGTGGCCGACTGCCGCTGGCAAACATTTAATGCTTTGGGGAAACGAATCGACGGGACATTTCGGTCACCTTGAGCATTTACATCACGGGGATGGCGTCACCATCAGGGTCTCCAGAAAATCGAGGTTCAAGTCGTTTCTTATCATTTTATTCTAAAAAAACGAGGGGACTATGTGTATATGGTAGAAATCGGGGCTACCCGATTTCGTTCTTCGATGGAAAAGGTGATACCACGTCGAGAGGCCAGGACGCCGAGCTCGGGGTCGAGGTTCCTTTCCAACACCGAAGTCGAGGTCGAAATCATTTGCCGAGGTTGGAAGAGGGCATACCTCGAAATAATACCGTAATGGTTCAGTTACAGAAAGAGCTAGATGCCCGCAACGACCCCAAGATCACGACATAAATTGCGGAATGAATTGACCCTTGGCAGTTAGACAGCTGTCAAATATGATTTCTTACTGTAATTAGAAGTGTACCTTATTTAGAATTCCCCTATTATATAAAGGGGAGCCCATTTATTTGTAATATACGTTTTGACTGATAAGATAATACATATACTTTATTCTCTAGCTATTTTATTCATTGTTCATCAGAGTTGCTTTGTAACTTGCTATTCCCACTATTCCACCTCGAGGTTGTCATAGCTCGAGGTCGAGATTTGGCTTGCGCACTGGTTTGACTTATTTTATTCTTCAATTTATATATTTAATTTCTTGTTTATCAATTGGTATTGAATTAAATTACATATCCTTAAAACCACAATATAAGTTTAATTGTTACTTGGATTTTAGGGTAAACAAATTGAAAAACCATTTTTCAAAAGTACTTTTTCCTTCTATAAACTTGGAAAAATACCTTAACTTTGAAAGAAAAAAATATTTTGAAACATTAAAAAAAGGGGCATTTGCATCTATACCCGCTTTTTGGATCACGTTTTAACTTGTGCCCGCTTTGTAAAAAAAATTGCAAGCGTACCCACTTTTTCGTGTAACTTCAGCATACGGGGCTGAAGTAGCAAAGACAATCATGCAAAACTTTAGCATTTTAGTAGATGGGCCTGAAGTAGGAAGTGTGCTGAATCAAGTGTACTGAAATTTTTGTTTGTAATTGTTGCACTTAAGCATAATAGCTGAAGTTTTTGTTTGTAATTATTGAACTTAAGCATAGTAGCTGAAGTTTTGTTCTCTATTTGCTGAAGTTTTTGTTTGTAATTGCACTAAATAAGCTGAAGTTTTTTTGTCCTGAATTTATTAGTTTTGTCATTAAGCTTTTTCAAAAACTTCAGCAGAAGATGCTGAAGTTATTTAGTTCATTTATAAAAAATTCAGCACTAAATAAGCTGCATTTTTTTTTGTCCCGTATAAGCTTTTTCAAAAACTTCAGCAGAAGATACTGAAGTTATTTAGTTCATTTGTAAAAACTTCAGCACTAAAAGCTGAAGTTTTTTTGTCCTGGATTCATTAGTTTTGTCATAAAGCTTTTTCAAAAACTTCAGCAGAAGATGCTAAAGTTATTTAGTTCATTTGTAAAAACTTCAGCACTATATAAGCTAAAGTTTTTGAAAAAGCTTTCTAACATACTAGATAAATAATCAGATTGCCAACAATATCTATATCATAAATTTTGGAAACAATAAACATGAAAAGAACAGAATTATCATTGTCTACTAACTTACGTACGTGGAAATATTCACAAATTATTGTCTATTAACTTACGTAATTATTTATAATTTATTTTTAAATAATATGATAAACATATTTATGGCAATCATCCCATGAACTGAAGTTTCATAGCAGCACCAACAACAGCAGAAGAAAGAAGAAGAAGAAAACGAAGGAGGAGAAAGGGAGCTGAAATTATTTAAAAAGCGAATACAAATTTAAACTTTTGAAAAAAATGAGTATAGGTTAAATGGGGGCGACCAAATAGGGCGCCCCGTGCAATTTTTACATTAAAAAATGCTTTGGGCCAAAAAGATTGGCCAAACATGCTGCTCGGGTGAAATTCAAAATAGCCAGGTTTACAAGTGGTAATTAAAAAATAGCCCCAGTTTCAAAAGTAATTGAAATTTAGCCATTTTTCATGTAAAGATAAATCTGAACGAAAACACTGTTCAAAATTTGGAAAAATATTCCAGCACAATATACTGGAGTTCGAGCATAATATGTTGGAAGTTCGTACCAAGATGCTCCAATCTCCAGTATATTATGCTGGAACTTTCCGTGTGCTGGAGTTCTAGCATAATATGTTGGAAGTTCATATAAAGGTGCTCCAATCTCCAGTATATTATGCCGGAACTTTCCGTGCACTGGAGTTCCAGCATAATATGCTGAAAGTTCATACACATGCGCACCAATCTCCAGTATATTATACTGGAACTTTCCATGTTACAACAAAATAGTGGTTATTTTTAATGACTTGGTAAACGCTGACTATTTTTCAACTACCAGTCTGAAAACTAGCTAGCCCGTGCTATTTTTACGCTATTAGCTGCCTTGATGTTCCCATTTGCTTACAAACTCTGTTGAATTTGTCATATTTTCTGTACAAACCCCATAAATCTCATCTGACGGCATTCAAGTTATAAGGTGCATATTGATATGTATTTAAGTACCCAATGGTAAACCTACTGTTGTTCAGCTTCTTCATGTAAGTCCAAGTCCCACTGGTATTTGACATGGATATAGTGGAGGATCCAAAGTTTAAACACTACGAGTTCTAAATTGAAAAAGTAAATTTAAAATTTATATCTAACTCTATAGAAACTTCTTTTCTCATTGAGTTCTACCTTGACATACTGAATTCTGCCAAATCCATGAACCCATTGATGGATCAAACTGAATATGGCAGCGCAGATAAAAACCAAACGATGTTAAGGGACGGATGGTGAAAGCACTATAGTTTCAGTTGGCAAAATGTATATTAACAAATTATAGATGTAAGATGTTGATTATTGAGCTGCAATCACATAATTTGATCAGTGAGTCTGATTCCGACTTGCCTGCTGCTTTTTTCAAGCGCAAGTTGCTCATTTGCGCATATCATTTCACCCGTAAAAAGATTCAGCATTTTTGTAATGCTTGGATACATAAAGTACAACATGAATTATATCATCCTATTATCTTCAGATCACTGGCCCAAGATATCTGATATTGATTTATTGATCGCTTGAAACAATTCTTTCCTGTCATTGGAAAAATAAAGAGCGTGAGGGGGAGCGCATAAATCAACTATGAATGAAGTGAAGCAGACAACTAAATGTGTATGGTCGGACACCAGTATAAAAACTATTAACTGACTGAGGCAACCATGCAATACTAGCATCCGAATGAAGAATTTGGAGACGGTTGACAAAAATGGCTACTAGACATAAGAAAAGCACAAGGTTTAGTGGTATCTTTCACTAGTAACACGTACAAAAAACCCTTAACAGCTAAGGGAAGGAGGGGGTAAGATTGGAGACACAAGGTAAGTACAATAACGACCCAGTGTATTCCCACAAGTGGGACCTAGGGAGGGTGAGATGTATGCACCCTTACCCCTACCATGGACGGGCCGGAGACACAAGGTACGTAAAAAGGGAATATTTGGAAGAGTTCTTAACCTGTCGGGCTTGAATAAGAGGTATCTGTATACGAACCACTGCAAAAAAGAAAAAAAACAGGAAATTCATTAGGTTAATGATTACTGAGGAAATCAGAATCCAAACATACTAAACTCACCATTTGACAACTGAAACGATAAAAGAGAACTAACTTTATCTATTGTTCCTCAATAATACAGGAGAAAATAAGTGTGCTTCAGAACTTACAGAAGAAAACAATATCCCAACGAATTCAAACACACTTGGAATGAGGGGCAGGTGGTCGATTGCCTATACAAAACTTAAAAACATCAGTACATTCACAATTCTCAATAATAAAAATATATGGACCTCTCAGTAGTACATGCTAAAGCAACAGTGATAGACCTAACACTGATGTAAAAATACTAGTTTGAGGTCAGACGTTGCACTAGTGGTGTTTCCAGCAGAGGGTGTTGGAGCTCAACATATTCTGGGATAGGTATCACCGATTGCGTCATGAAGATTTTGTCAACCACCAAAGAGGTGATATTATGAACTTCTCACTGTGGTATGGGCATATTATAACTCCACCACCTATATAAAGCAACAACAATTACCGTAATAAGATTTGAAGAAGCCCAGAAACCAACAATAGCAGCAATTCCCAACCCAATTACAGCAACACGGTCTTCAGGCTTGTCCCACTGTTTCAACAATCAAACAAGACACAATTCAACCATCGAAGCATAACAAATAAGGTTATAGGATCAATGTTGCTTTACAATTCCAGAAATTTGTTCTTTTTTTTTCTTGGGGGAGGGGGATGAAGAGTGTCGGATGGAATCTTTGCCCTTGTGCAATCAACAAGAATTGCACGGCTGCAAAAGTGCAAATGATTAACAAAACGACTTAAAATCTATTGACAGCTTCATTTTGGGTTTTTTCTTCCCAAGAGAAATGAGCATTGGATTGATTCTGATTCTCGTAATGATACAATGAACTATAGCAATCAAGATATGATAGAAGAAAAGGAGAGAAGGGGCACTCACAATATTCTTTACTGATTGAACAACACTTGAGGATTCAGAACTATCACTCGTAGCCTTTGCTGTGATGGCCAGATGACTTTGTCTTGCTACAATAAAAGAGTAAAAGTAAGAAGGAGTCTGTAAAATATGAGTACTATTTAATATGAAAACCAACCGAGGAGGAGCCAAGACATAAATTAAATAGGAGAAATTTCATTACTCCCATGGTGATTTATAGAACCCAAAATCTGGACCTAAACATGACTTGGCATCTTCAATAAGCTTTCAAGGTCAATCTTACCTGGTTTAGCGGTATCAATAGTTCTATAAATCTAAATTACACAATAAAAACAACAACTCAGTGAAATCCCACAGGTGGGGTCTGGGGAGGGTAGGATGTACGCAGCCTTACCCTACTCTAGAAGGGCAGAGTGATTGTTTCAGATAGACCCTCGGCTAAAGAAGATGGAAAAAGCGCTGATAGCAATTCATTCTATAATCTAAATTAAGAACTATATATTTTGAATCAAATAAAGCTTCACGAATGTGCTATTTACAGGCTCATTCATCTCCATAGTAGCCAAAGGTCAATCACGACGACTTTAGGATAGCCTCATCTCACCGGCTCATTAACTTCTATCTATAGCAAATATGGAATAGCAATATTTCTTTTGCATATAAATGATCTTAGTTAGTTGAGTAATCTCTACCTCTGCTAGTTATGTCTTCTCTATGGATGAAATACAACTATATATGAACAATAAACATTCATACTAGTTTCTAAACTGTAGTGAAATGTAGCCTCATCCCATGTTTCCCTCTCCATTTTTAAGAGTACTAAAAAGTACGATATCCACATGACCAGCAGATTCACCTTCTCCAACTACAACTATATGAGAAGTGTCAAAGTGACAACAAGGTCAACGGTTTACCCTAGTAAAAAGGGGTCATTTTCCCCTTCACCAAAAGTTACAATCCCGGTTTTATTACTGAAATTTCACCTACTAAATTGCAAACACAACTTCAAGATTATAACTCTAGTTATTAAGTCCACTAGTCACTACATCTTATTGTCCAAAATCCAATTCATGTACCGTCAATAGCAAAATGAGAAAAAGAAGTTCTAATTGCGGATATATATTGAAGAAACTTACTCCTCGGTATAGAAAGAGTAGATGTCTGAACAGTTCCAAAAAGGGTCTGTCGTCCACTGATGGCTAACGGAGGAGGATTCAGCTTAGCTACGACTGAAGCCATCTGAGAATTTTAACTTTGTTTTGCCAAATGAGTTTCGGTTTCAAGAAACAACAGTTCGAGGTGAGATTAAAAGAAAGCTGATAATTTTCAGAGTAGGAACTACAGAACCAGATTGGGCAGTGAAGAACACGCAGCTAGATAAGCCACAATAACAAATAGTTGGAGCCACAGCCGAATGTGGGAATCCGAAGGCTACCTCTTGTGAATAATTTTATTGTGACTCGCACAATTGACCCTAGTTGTGTTACTGTCTTTTTTGTCTTTTGTGGTCCCATAATTTTATGGACCCATATATATAAGATATGAGTCTAAATATGTCCGTAAAATAGCAGTTACTTAGTTTAATCGAAAAATTATGGAAAACAAAAAGAATTTTACATTTGGATGTGCAGTTTCTTTTTTCTTTTTTTTGTGTGTGTGCATATTTCTAGTATCAAGTTGAGTTTTTGAAATGCAACTTTTACTTACTTATTTGGTTTATTTTTGATATTTGGCGCAACTTTTGGTTACATACTTTTTGGGGACGAATATCATATTACATACGTAACCTTTCAAAATTATGTCTAGTACACACTACTTATGTGTACTAATAATTTAAGAAAATTAAGGAGAAAAAAAAATAAGATTTAGACACGTGTGCTTATATAAGTATTTGGACAGATAATCAATAGGTTTCACGCGCTCAGTTTTTTTTGTTAAACACATGCGTGTGGCTAGACATAATTTTGAAAGGTTACGTGTGTAATATGATATCCGTCCTCAAAAAGTGTGTAACAGGGATTTGGGGTATAGGTTGGGTGGCTACTTATGTATTTTTGATTTATTTCTGATATTTGTGTAGCTTTTAGTATTTCAATTACTGAAATTTGAGGAAATTTGTTTCTGTTAAATCTTTATTTAGTTTTTTTATAAATCTGAACTATATAGGATTTTGTATTTTATGTCAAACGCTACACTATAATATGAATTTTTATACCATAATTATTAATTAAGAGGTGGGAGGAGGGGAAGGAACAAATTATTATTTTTATCTCCAGGGTAAAGTTAACGTATGTATATACATAATATATACATACATCATCTACAGAAAAATTATATTTTTAAGACTTAAAATAAAAAGGACACCTCAGTATACAAAATATTTTGCTTTCACCCAAGGTTCAAAGAAGGGCCGCATTTTGAAAGGTATGATATAAACAATATAATCTAATATAAGTATTAATAGCTGCTTATATTTATAATAAGTTTATAATTATTTTTTAAGCAGTCTAACTATTTGTGCAAATATTTTTCGTACTTCAACTTATAGAGCTTAAAATCTATAAATTTAGACTCAATTCCTGTTCTTCAGTACTGTAATCTATTTATGGCTACTCTTGACTTTCAAGTTGGTGGAGTTGATGCAGAAAGTGCCGCACAAGTGAATAAGTGATCATATCCTCCAGAAAAAACATTTTCTTTTATTAATGATATCTTTGATGTGACATAAACTCTTAAATTACTCCCTTTGTGCAAATTTATTTATACAATTCCAATTTTAAAATTTTTAATTCTTAATTTTGACTATTAATTCAAACATAAAATCTTTATGTTTATCCTTAAAATGGATAACAATTGAATTTATATGCGGTTTTAAAGATATGTGGATTTATTCAACACAAATAATCAAGAATGTTAGATAAATGAGTTAAAAACACAATGAATAAACAAACCAGCTGATAATAGGCGAAATCTAAGTGATTTAGCTATTGTTTATGCGTCCGCTTGATTATATTCCGATGGCATATTATGGTTAATTGATGAAAAATAGGCTCTAATTGTGATCTGTATATATTACAGGATGAGGAGCCTAAATGATGCTTTCAAGAGAAGATTGGAATGATTTATGAGCAAGAACAACCTCTAGGAGTCGAGTGTGCGCAAGGACGAGATGGAAAAATGGACAAAATCGAGCTACTGAAGCGCGCGAACTATTGCGCAAAGTTCCAAACTTCGCGCAATAGTTCGCGAAGTTTTCTGCCTGGAAGCCAAGAGAAGCACGCGAACTATCGCGCAATCTTTCAAACTTCGCGTGATAGTTCGCGCGTGTCCTATCCGGAGAGACTTTATTTAGGGGTAAAATTGGAATTCCTTCTTAATCCCACTCAACTTACATAAAGCAAGAACTCCATTATGGGGGAGATCAGATTTTTAGGGAGAAAAAGCCATAGAAGAAGGAGGAGCTTCATCTTGGAGCTAAAAAAAGAGAAGAAGAACAACATCTTGGAGCAAGGATTCAAAGAGTTCTTCTAAACTTTCTTCTATTTGCTTGTTAATATTATGTTTAAAACTTTTATTGTTGATTTTTGTATGATTATGAGTAGCTAAAAACTCTAGTATTCTTGGGTCATGGATGTTAGATAATTATGTTGTTTGAAGCTTAGATTGAAGATATTGAAATTATCGTTATGGGTTGTTTATTTGATTCTGCTTTTAATTATTTTACTGCGTAGCTAACAGTGAAATATTATTTACGAATCTTGAATTAAACTTGACAAAGGAAATTCTTGATTGCATATAGAATCAAATAGAGCAAGATCCGGATCCTGGGCATCGGGTGAAAGATTCACAATTAAGATAGAACTATACTTAATTGCCTTGCTTGGTTGAAAAATAGGAGTTGTAAATGCATTCTTGCTAATATTAATACCATAGACATATAGGTATTAGTTTAACTTGAATAGATGCATAAGAACTCGAAAGATTCTTATGAATATTATTAACCTTATAATCAATAACCCGGATAATTCAACAAATCCATTTTAAGCTAAAATAGTAGCATAATGTCTAGCAAGTCCATGACCCGGGAATATCTTTACCTAAATTGTTATCAAAATATTGTGTAATTGGTGTAGTAATTTTGTATTGAATTATTGTTTAATTACTAAGTAAATTGTAAATTGGTTCTTTATATATTTTGTGATAATTTAGCTTGAATTGATAATTGTTTATTTTATAGAGTAGTGGTTAGGCTTGCCATGTTGTATGGAACTGAATGTTGGCCGGTAAAGAACTCACACATCCAGAAGATGAAAGTAGAAGAGATGAGGATGTTGAGGTGGATGTGCGGGCATACAAGGATGGATAAGATTAGGAATGAAGATATTCGAGAGAAGGTGGGTGTGGCCCCCATGGAGGACAAGATGCGGGAAGTAAGACTCAGATGGTTCGGGCACATTCAGAGGAGGAGCACTGATGCACCGGTGAGGAGGTGTGAGCGACTGGCTGTAGTGGGCATGCGGAGAGGTAGAGGAAGACCTAAGAAGTATTGGGGAGAGGTGATCAGACAGGATATGGCGCGACTTAGGATTACTGAGGACATGACCCTTGATAGGGAATTATGGAGGTCGAGCATTAAGGTTGTAGGTTAGGGGAGAGTGTGAATATTTCTACGGCACAATAGAGTGAGACTATCCAGTTAGGAGTTAGACTAAGAATGTCATTGGTCGTCTATTGACGCAGGGCTTTACCTTCTAGTTGTATTATACCAGCCATCTATTTCATATTTCGTATTTCGTATTCTGTATTTCATATTTCATATCTCTTATATATTGTTGTTATTTTTAATACGCATTTTTATGGTACTAATATATCATCTCCTATTGCTTTTTGAGCCGAGGGTCTCCTGGAAACAGCCTCTCTACCCTTCGGGATAGGGGTAAGGTCTGCGTACATATTACCCTCCCCTGACCCCACTTGTGGGATTATACTGGGTCGTTGTTGTTGTTGTTGTTGATAATTGTTTGAGTCTACATCAGTCGATAAGTTGATCACAATTCCTCGTGGGAACGATACTCTACTTACTACTATATTACTTGTCGATCGCGTACACTTGCGTGAGTGTTTTGGTCGCAACACCAGCCGTAACATTATGGCCTAGCTTGAACTTGGATTGGGCAATAATTTCTGCCCTTGGTTGGGTCTTGGACTTGAAGCCAATCAAGAACAAAAAATAAAAATAAAGTAAAGACCTTGCAGTAGCTACAAAGTAGAGAACAAGTTTGTATTGTCTTGATATGCGTGTTATCATATGTCTATTGAATATATAATAGAAGTGTTTCATCCCTAGTACAATTCTAAAAAGGTAAAAATCCTCCTTTCTCGTCAATTACTAATACACTACCAGCATCGAGCGAGATTTGCACCATGATATCCGATTGGGTGCGGATATCATGGCCCTTTGTTAGTCGTGTGCAACCGCTTGTAGTGCTTTTTGAGGTCTTGGAGCTTGTTCTAGGTTCGGGGAATGTTGTTTTGTTAGGCCCGGTAGCGAGTACCCCGCTCCAGCTTCGATTCAAAGAGTTCTTAGATTCGGTTTCGATCTTATACACTTATACCCTTACTTTGTTTAACTTACCACAGAAAGTCGGGTTGTGCGCTAACCCTGAGTTCACCCGTATACAAATAGTCCCCTCATTTATGAGAGAGCAGGTTTGCCAAAACGATGGGAAACGATAGATGAACCACGTATCCTTCCTTCGTACGTTACAACCAAGATGATGAATAAGCCAAAACATCCCATCAGTCGCATTGCTCTGACTTTAGACACGTGTCGATCATCGGTTGGTCGCCTCTGAACGTCGCATGTTGATTACATTTTCTCCGAGTGTGAAACGCCGCATATTGATTACATTTTCTCCTATAAAAGCTTCGACCGTTTGTACTTCTTCTACTTTCCGATCCTAGCTTCTACTCTTTGACCTTCAAATTTGCATAAGTGTTCTTAGGTTTCTACCCAGATCTTCATCCTACCTTCAAACCTTCATATTCTTTTCTTCAACCTTCATATTTGTTCCTTCAAACTTCATACTTTTCCTTCAAATTATCATACTTTTTCTTCAAATCTTCATACTTTCCAAATCACGATGGCTAAGACTTCCAAATCAGTTCCTCAGCAAGCTGCCTCTTCATCTTCCCACCCGGCCACATATGCCACGATGACTGTTCCCGAGGTGGCTGCTCCCGAGGTGACTGCTCTCAAAGCTGCCCCAGAACCCCCCATTAAAAACTTTATACATGGGGATGTTCAATCAGGGACGACTTTAAGGTTGATAAGGACTCAGCCAAACAAGGTCGAGGTGAAGGAGCATGAAGAGACATACCATTACCAAAGATACCCTTCCCATAGTACGAGATGACTGTAAATAGGAAGACAAGGACATGGTAGTCTCCGGGCCTAAGAGCGATATCACTACCAATATGGAAGGGTATTTAAGTGTTTACACTTACCCCTTCACGTTGGTCCTGGTAGACCCCCGTAGTTCTGGATTTTTGTAAGAAATACGAGGTGTGCCTCAGGCAAATCCAATCGTCTCTTTGGAGGATTGTGATCCTCATATGTTATTTTGCAAACAACAATGAATCTCCTCGGTTCACCCTCAACCACTTACTACGTCTGTACAGTCCCCAAATTTATCGAGGGGGACTAATCAAGCTTGTCCGTCGGGCCAGCAAGGCCCCCTTTTTGAGCATCGACAAGGATCGAGACCGGGGTTGGCAGGGGCGCTTCGTTCGGGTAAAGACACGTGGATTGATTCACACAAATAGTCAAGAATGTTAGATAGATGAGCTAAAGACACAATGAATAATCAAACCAGTCGTAACGTTATGGCCTAGCTTGAATTTGGACTGAGCAATAATTTCTGCCCTTGGTTGGGTCTTAGGCTTGAAGCCAATCAAGATAAAAAACAAAAATAAAGTGCTATCATATGTGTATTGAATAAAAAGCCTCCCCTTTATATAGTAGGAGAGTTTTATCCCCAGTACAATTCTAAAAAAAGATAAAAATCCTCATTTCTTGTCAATTACTGATACACTACCGATATCGGGCGAGATCCACGCTGTGATATCCGGTTGGATGCGGATATCATGGCCCTCTTTAGTCATGTACAATCGTTTGTAGTGCTTCTGAGGTCTTGGAGCTCGTTATGGGTTCGGGGAGTGTTGTCTTGTTAGGCCTAGTGAGTACCCCACTCCAGCCTCGATTCAAAGAGTTCCTAGATTCGGTATTGATCTCATACATTCATACCTTTACTTCATTTGACTTACCGGGAAGTTGGGGTGCACGCTAACCCCAAGTTCACTCGTATACAGTTTAAATTTTTGAAATAATTTTTTTATATTTGAAAACCACCTAAAGAGTACTATAATTACAATATTAACCATTCAAAATATTTAAAAATATGTGAAAATTGCGATAAAAAGAACTAATTTGACTCTCGTAATTTGAAATAAATCACACTAAGACATATTTTTAATATTTCCACGGCTTATATGTTACTATTTTTTGTGAAAAATCGATCGATGAGAATAGTTAGCGATGAAATAATAAAGATCTTAACCGTAAAAAAAAGGATTATATGTATATAAGAGTAGGCCAATCAAAAGTAAATGTCAAACTACGATGTTATTATTACTTGGGAGTATATGGGATTATTGAATTCAAAACTTTCACGATTTTGAAATCTCAATCCTGTCACTTTTACATACACAAAAAATCAAATTTATTCATGTTCTAGTCAATTAGTGATTATTTGAGTGGTTATTCATAATTATCAATTCTACATTTCTACAATTGCACTTACTTCACAAATCACACTTACTGAAAGTAAGTGTTCAAGATCAAGAAAACATAGCTATTCGATATAATCACAAGCCATGAGAAGCACTATATTAGCATTTCTCAAAGGTGTTGAGGCATGTATTCTCTCTCGGCGCACGTTTACTAACCTGCCCCGGCCATGGGGAAGAGGGCATGCATGCCATCACAGAAAGCTTTTCAAGCTCAGGCTATGGCTACACAAGGTAATGGCCTTCGAGGGCAGAAGAACAAAGCAGCTATAGCAATTCAGGGAGAGATTCGAATTGGATCGGGAATCAATGAAATAGTAACTCGTCAAAAAGAAAGTGAGCAGATGTCCCAAGTGCAAGCTCAGAAACCGTGGAACAATGTCGTGCAAGCTTCAACAAGTGCTGGGATCAATCCCCAACAAGTAGTGGGCGAAAATCATGGGCATATATGGTGGATGAAGAAGAAAGGGCAGAACTAGTGAGGAAGCCATCGATTTGGGGCAATTTTGATGACATCTCAAAGGTATCAAATGCCGGATTCAAATTGGAGTATGTTGCTACTTCTCTGCATGGTGAGTCTCCATCATTGACATTGAATTGGAAGATATTAGCTCTGAAATTAAGTATTGGAAGACGATAATGGTGTGTTATATTCTAGGTGCACACCCACCGTTTGTTGTATTACAGGGATATATCCAAAGGATGTGGGCAAAGAATGGAATTAATAAAATTGCAATGCTAAAAAGTGAAATTGTCCTAGTCCGATTTGATTATAAGGTGGGAAAAAATGATGTAATTCAGGGTGGCATTTATCATTTTGATAATAAACCCTTCATTGTGAAAGCTTGGAACTCTAAAATGGAGTTTACAAGAGATGAGTTGTAAATTATACCAATTTGGATCTAATTTCCTAGGCTTGATTTCAAATATTGGAGTCCTATGGGTTTGATCAAGATAGGAAGTTTGGTTGGAAAACCACTAATGGTTGATCAAAATACTAAGAGGAAGTCTGGATTGAACTTTGCTAGGCTCTTGGTCGAGATAGAAATG
The DNA here is from genome assembly GCF_000715075.1 of Nicotiana tabacum. Lineage (NCBI taxonomy): Eukaryota > Viridiplantae > Streptophyta > Magnoliopsida > Solanales > Solanaceae > Nicotiana > Nicotiana tabacum. The sequence continues at coordinate 7,770,149 of NC_134087.1, forward strand.
AATGCTAATCTACCAAGACTCTGTTACTTTCATGAATGAAAGAGGGAATTTAGTAGAGCAGAAGGTGGTGTATGATTTGAAGTCTATCTTATATAAGTATTATGATAAATACAGGCATGATGAGGTCAACTATACGAAGAAGAAGGGCTAACAGAATGTAGCACAGGAGAAGAATGTGAAAGCCACAAATGATGAGAATGCAGTTCAACATTTCCCATTGATGAAGACGTGAAATAGGACAAATGCAAAAGAGGAAAATGTGATAGAACAAGTAACTAAGAAGAATGCATAGATTACTCCTCAGAGAATTGGGGGCAACCAAGGAAAGCAGCAGCAGCAGACAGGAAACTATCATCAATAGAAGGTGGTCAGTTCAAACACATTTCAGGTACTTAATAGAGAGAATACCATCAATGCTGCTAGCAATGTAGGTAATCTGAACAACAATAATGAACAACTAAGAAGTTATGTCAATGTGGATAGTCAAAAGGTTCCTAGTCAAGAGAATGGTTAGTTGTCTAAGCTGGAATGTCAGAGGGCTTAACAGCCCAAATGAGCAAAGGGAAGTCAAGTTCCTTTGCAATAATGAGAGAGTGGGTTTAGTAGGATTACTAGAAACAAAAATAAAGAGTAACAAAATTAAAATTATGGCAGAGAAAATGTTTGGAGTATGGCCTTATATCACTAATTTAGCAGCCCATTATAATGGAAAAATATGGATTATGTGGAGACCAGATTACTATACTGTAGTACCATTACAAACAACAACTTAGATTGTCATATGTGTTGTGCTCAACATACCTTTGAAATTGGAATTTGTTATCTCTTTTGTGTATGCATTTAACACACGAGAGGATAGGAAGGAGCTATGGAACATATTAATGAACTATAGCAAGACATGCAAACAACCATGGATAATTGCAGGGGACTTCAATTCAGTATTGAATGCAGATGATAGAGTGGGAGAAAATCTAATAACATGGTCATAAATTGCAAACTTCCATCATTGTGTAGACATCTGTGGGTTGATTGAGCTTCCTTATGTGGGGCAGGTATACACATGAAATGATAGAAATAGCAGTGGGTAAAGGATTTTTTCAAAAATTGATTGGGTTTTCATTAAGAATTAGTGGTTAGACATAATGCCACTAAGTAAAGCAAATGTCCTCCTAAAGATATAAGTGATCTTAGTCCAGTAAAAATCACTTTCCTAGATGAGAAGCCTAGGTTTAAAAGAACTTTTCAATTCTGCATGTCCGGGCCGCACATCCTCAATTTAGAGACAATGTAGAAGCAGGGTGGAATGTACAAATTCAAGGATGCAACATGTTACAAGTTGTTAGAAGACTGAAACTTCTGAAAAAAAGCTAAAGGAAATAAACACTAAGGCCTTTAGAAACAACCTTGGTGACTCAGAAATGGACAGGAAGGCTCTAAGGCAAGCCCAGAAGTTATTGCACTCTAATCCTTTGAATGCAGTTTACCAGGAACTGGAGAAGGAGAAGTACAATAAGTTTATACATTCTTCTTATATGGCTGAGATGCACTTGCAAAATAAAATCAAGGCCACATGGGTAAAACTTGGTGATGACAACACCAAGTACTTCTACTCAATGATCAAACGCAGAAGACTGAAGCAAGATACCACTCAATTGAAGGATACAACAGACAACTGGCAGACTGACCCTGATATCATAGCTTCCATCTTTGTGGACTATTACAAGGAGCTACTAGGGAGGAAGGCAGTCACAGAATTAAGGCATTTGTTTGTATAATGAGAAATGGTCCAGTGTTGGACACCACACAATAGTTGGAATTATTGGATCCATACACTGAAAAGGAGGCCAAACAGGCCACATTCCATATTGATCAGAACAAGAGTCCAGGGCCTGATGGAGTGGATTCTTTAAGGCAGCATGGGATATTGTAGGCAAATACATCACTGAAGCTACTTTGGAATTCTTTCGCAATGAGAAACTGTTGAAATAAATAAACTCTACAAATATAGCTTTGATCCCAAAGATTGCAGTTGCTAAAAATGCAAGTCAATACAGGCCTATAGCTTGTTGTAATGTCCTATATAAGGGTATATCAAAGATGATTTGTCGTAGACTTAAATAGGTAATTAGTGTAATTGTGGATGACAACCAGTCTACCTTTATACGAGGGAAATCCATGGTACACAGTGTTCTGATTTATCCTGAATTATTGAGGCACTATGGTAGGAAGACTACACCAAGATGTTTGATGAAAATTAGCTTTAGAAAAGCATACGACATGGTAAGAAGGGAATTCTTGGAGGAAGTCCTAAAGGGCTATGGTTTTCCTGAAAGATTTATACATACTGTGATGACATGTGTGACTTCTCCTAGAGTTACTATCAAAGTAAATAGGGAAGTTTATGGATACTTTGAAGGGAAAAAAGGACTTAGGCAGGGGACTCTATGTCTCCCCTCATGTTTGTCCTTGTCATAGAATACTTGTCAAGAGTTTTAAAATGTGTGTGTGCTCTCCAGACTTTGCCTTTCATCCTATGTGTAAACAAGTAAAGCTCTCACATTTAATATTTGCAGATGATCTTATGATCCTTGCAAAGAAAATACTAGCTATGTTAAAAGAGTTATGGAAACCTTGTCTCATTTTAGTGGTGTTTCTGGGCTGGTTGCTAACATGGATAAGTCGAGTATATTTATGACTGGGATCGATGACCAAACCAGGGATCAATTGATGGACATAACTCAATTTACACATGGCACTTTTCCAATCAGATATCTTGGTTTGCCTTTATCTTCCAAGAAATGGAACGAGTGGGAATGTTAGAAATTATTGAATAAAATCACTAATAGGATCATCACTAATTGCAGATGATCACTGCTTATTCACTAACAAGCGAACGTGTAGAAATGCTCCACGTAATAAATAGTTAACACTCTGACACGTATTAGTGCTTCAACAATTTGTCAATACTTATGTTAACATTGTCAAGTAATAAATTCTCATTGTCAAGTAATATATTCTGAAATGGCTTTCGTGAATAGTTTCTGAATACATATAGTTGAAATATTTTTATACAGATAAATACATATGCACTATACAGTTGAGTATAACTCAGTATAGATGAATACTAAAAAATACAACTGGATACAGCTGAAGTATTTTTATGAATAATACAGTTGAGTAGCACTAGATGTAAATGAATACACCAAAATACAACTAAATACAGCTGAATAATACACTTAAATACAACTAACTACTGCTGAATAAAACAAGTTGAATACAACTGAGTACATCTGAATACAACTGATTACGTAAAACTTGTGTAATACATCTGAAATTGTGTTCTTTAATATGTGTTATCTGAAATTGGAAGGTACATCTAAATGGATGCTGCTGAATACAACTGAATACAACTGAAGTTGACAGTTAAATACAACTGAATACAACTGAATCCAGAAAAAATACATCTGAATTCTTTTATATAACCAACCATCAGCATACATAAAGTTTCTGACTTTGTCATTAATATGTTCATTAACTAAAACGTGTTCAAGCAAAGTTGCTTGGTATTAACACATACTTGAATCTTGTAAGATAAATATGTATCCAAACTGAAGAATAAGCATGAATACTTATGAACAAATCAGTGAAACAGTGATTGAAAAGTTGCAATTGTCATACACGAACACTGTTGATAAAGTGATAAGTTTTTCAAACTAAATACCATCTACACCAAAAACTACTCAAAATAGTATTCATCTTGAAACTAACTCCAAAACTACAATAACCTAAAGCTACTCTAACACTATCTGCATCCTTGAATCTGACTCCGTGATTTGCCTAGCAATCTTTGAAGGTGCTTCATTCTCGCTTATGGCATCAGTGTCTATCTTCCACATAGCATAGTCCCAGAGGAGAGCACCATATCTTTGACGAAGTAGAGAGGGATCAAATGTTATTTGTGGAATCTCTCCAAAAGTGCTCAGAAACTCTGTGTATACTGCAACATGCACCCCACAATCCCTAAAAAATAATTGATTGAAACAATTAAAAATAATGCATACAATTAGATTTGTATATAACATATAATAATGGTGCTTGAATACTTACATGCTACCAGCTTTCTGTTGAGGCAGATCTGAAATGAAAAAAACTTCAAAGGGATCATTATGTGACTTGTCAGTGTATGCTGAGTAAGTAGACCAATCTATGCCTTGACTATCTCTGTAAAAGCCACTGATTGATAGATATAGAGGTACAAGCTTAGCTAGCTTATCAATCTCAGAAACTACATAAGCATCATGACCTGCAGATCTGTACGAGTCATACACTTTGATACATCTCTCCTTGAATGAGACAACAACCAATACCCAGTGTAGTTTGTCCTTCAAGTTGACTGGTATCATGACATTATCCACAGTATGCCAAGGTACATTTGCATGCAATCTGTAGCCTCTTATGTACTCACATACCACATCCTCTTCTTTGGCTACATTAGCATTACTATCTGTATCAGCATACCTGTCGAATATTTCAGCGATTCTTGTCTTGAATATACAATCAACAGTTGTATACTTGAAGTTGCTTATTTGATTGTACTTTCCCTTCTTTCTCAAATAGTAGAATATGATGTCAATATGCTATAAACAAAGTTAAGTACATGGTGTGAGTCCAATTAATCAAACTATTAAAGAATATAGCTGAATACAGAGAAATACATATGAAAAATATAGTTGAATACAACAGATTGTATGTGAATAAAATTGTTGACTACAACTGACTACAACTTACTACATTTGATTAAAACAATTGAAAACAACTGAATATAGCTGAATAATATTGAATAATACAATTGACTACTTATGATTTAAAGACTTCAATATGACTGTCTACAATTGAATATAGCTGAATACAAAGAAATGCAGTTGAATATAGCTGACTACAGCTGATTAAAACATTTGAATTCAACTGAATATATTTAAATACATCTGAATACAGGAGTTGAATAAAGCGGAATACAAATGCAGTTTAATTAAAATTAGCTGAATACAGCTGAATAAAGATGTTGAATAAAGCTGAATATAACAATTGAATACATCTAACTATAGCTGATTAATACAGTTCAATTCAACTGACTATAACTGAATACATCTGAATACATCAAAATACAGCTGAATACAACTGAATGCAGAAGTTGAATAAAGGTGAATATAGCAATTGAATTCAGCTGACTATAGTTGATTAATACAGTTCAATTAAACTGACTATAACTTGAATACAGTTGAATACAACTTAATACAGCTGAATACAAATGAATAATACAGCTGGATATAGCTGAATAAAACAACATGTTGTTATTCAAAGAAAATTAGTCAGTTAGGGAAAAAAAACTTATGTTGTCATCCCATATCTTCCCGTCAAACGATAGAAGGTAAAACCAATTTTTTGAATTAACTTGATCAACTCCAAAATCCAATGGTATATGAAGTGTTGACTTGTTCTTCTTGTAATGGTCTTCCAAATTACTTCTACAAGTATGGTATAAAAAATATTATATACATTTTTAAAAATATAAAAACTTAATACACATACCGGGGGAAAACTCACCTCTGATCATGTCTAGCGAGAAGACCATCACGAACCCATTTGTCATATTCCTGAATGATTAACGTAGGATGTGGCCCCGTTATTGAATCATCCTCAAAGGGGTGTCTTTTTTTCAAAAATGGGGGTCAACTTTACTGAGGTACCTGTTGTTCATTGAATTCGTGATGAGAGACTTTTAAATTTAAAAACCTTGAGGAAAGCTAAATCTTTACTTTATAAAAATACTAACCTGCGGAGTCGAAGTTAGACTCATAAGGCGAAGAGTATCATCTACTTGGTCGCCGATTCCTATGAGATGGTATTGGGGTTGATTCAGCCTTTTTTGCATTGTTGTGAATCACAATTCTAGTTTCTGGAATTTGACTAGGAAAAAACTTGTCGTCCAGCTCAAATTGAGATACATAGAATTCTGTAGATACACCCTCTTGACCAGTAAATGGTATGTTGGACGGCACCTCTGATGTAGTTTTCCCCTCTCCTGTATACTCCAAACATTGATCATTAAGCACTTGTTTCTGTTAGTTGTATGTCTCATTGTTAGTGTATTAACTTAATGTTACAATACAGTTAGATACATATAAGTGTAGTAAGAAAATAGAATTTGGTAATGGAAATGGGAGTTTGAAATACATCACACATATTCAAGAAATACAAATCAGAATACATCAAAATACAGTTGAATATGTTTAAATACAATAGTTAATTTCATTTACATATTAAGGTTAACACAGATATGAATACAGCTAAATACATGTGTTGGCCGATGCATTTATCAGTTTAGTGAGGCAGTTAAAGGCTAGTCGAATACATACAACATTTATAAATACAATTATTTAATTATAACAGCAAGCAGGAGATATAAACAATGCTCAATATGTTAAGAACGGTATACCCCAACATTATCTCCGACATCTGTGTCAATACCATCATCACGTCTCCCTATGGGTTCCTTTCTCTGGTGTAAACTTTCAGTTTGCTGATTTTGTTGAAGATGGTCAGAAAGCTTCTTGAAGTTATCATTGATCAATGTTCTTAGAGACTTGAACTCTCCCACAACCTTAACAATACAAAAATAATTATAAGATTGCGCCAAAAATATATGAATGCTATTCATTAAACTGTAATGTTTAATTTGTGGTTAAATACTCACGTATTCTTTGAATGAATTTAGGTCTTTCCTCAAAGAAGATACTTTGTCATTTTGGGAATCTTGCAGCTGATTGTCATGCAAAACTTTATGTCCAAATTCGGATACACAAACATGAGGAATCTTGGGTTGATATTCTATTTCGTTAGGATGCCTTTCGTGTTCCTTGTGCTTTTTATGGGGCGGTGATGAAGATGGACCAACACTTGCAATATGTTTGCTCGGGTGTAGGAGAAAAGTCATCCGAATCCTCTCCCGATTTGTCTGAATGAGCAGGAGAAAGTCTCTTCTCAACATCGGCGCCTACAAGAGGATTCTGAATAATGGCAAGCTCTATATCGCTTGGCTGATATCTTTGTAAACAATCTGAAAAACGAAATACAATCAAAGTCTTACTAGAAACATACAAATGCAGATCTGGAATACAAACTGAAATTTGTATTGAATATAAAATGCAATTGTATACAAATGCAGATCTGGCAGCACTAATGATTTGGAAATAATATGCAATTGTATGAAGAATTAATAATGAAGGCTACAGCAGCTATATATTGCTGTATGCATATGAATGCATTTGTATGCATTAGATGTATTCAAATGTATACAGTTTTTGTATGCATTTGTATACAAGTGTATGCAGCTGTTTATTAGTCCCTATGCATTTGTATACATGTATCTTGAATCTGTATGCAAGTATTTATATCTGTAAGCATATGTATACAAATGTATATTGCTGTATGCATCCCCTGAAAATGTATGCAACTGTATTTTGTGTCTGTATGCAGCTGATAATACAAATATTTTTTATTTGTATGTATTTGTATACAAATATATTATGCTGTATGCATCCCCTGAAAATGAATGCAGTCTCTTGTATGCAAATGTATGAGTAATCTGGATGCATTTGTATGCAGCATATTTGTGAGAATATGACAACTGAAACTACAACAGGTATTACATCACCAAAAATGTATCTGAATGCAACTGCATACTTCTATATGCAAATGTATGCCTATTAATTATTACTAAAATATAAACTATCAATGATACAATTTGTATATTACCATGTTCCCGGTGTCATTGAACATGCCGTTCATCAGATAAGCAAAGGTTGGCTGATATCCGGTGGTTCTCCAATTGAGTATTCTGGGGACCACGTCATCAACTCGAAGTGCAATTTTGGAATCAACAACTGAACAACACTCATAAAACCACACTTGCATAGCCAGTGGCATCCCATCTATCCTGTAATACTTCTTCTCAGCATCCATCTTCATGCTAATCGATTTAGTCAGCATTTGAAATGCTTTTAAACCCTAATGATATTCAGAATAGCGCCCACTCTCTACCAAGTCAAAATGTAGCCTTGGTATAGTTGTACTATTCTTCTCGGATGAAAAAATGAAGGTATGTATGAAATACAACAAAGATATCTTCAAGGCATCACCATCATTGTCGGGACCCCAGTTCTTGTCAGCAAAGCATTTCATCAATTGTTCCTTCTTGACAAGATTAGCACCTCCAAAGTAAGTCTCAATAAGCCGGTTAGGAAACTTTTCACTAAACTCAAAATCTTCATCATTACCAACACATTTGAGGCCAGTCACAATCGCAAACTCCCTTAATGTGAAATGTAATGAAGTACCATTGACGTGTACTGCAAATACATTGTTAGGAGTGCCTTCTAACTGGAGAGCCATGAAGCATATGAAGTGTTGATGTTGAACTTCACATCGCTTCATTTGAAGAAATGAGCCAAAGCAAGGATTGCCAAGTTGTTGGTACTAATCAGGAGTACGGTTCTCTTTTAGCTGGGAGACTATATCAGTATTAGTATAAACACTGATATGGGGTGCAAATTTTGGCTGGTGTTTCACAAAAAAATTAATTCCCTGCATTTAACAAGAATAAATACATGTAAATACAATTGAATACAAAACATATTTCATAGTAAATCTTACATGAATACATATGAATACAACTACAAACATTTAGAAGTATAGATATAACTGAATACACAGAATATATTATAGTACATCTTACATGAATATATATGAATACAACTACATACACTTAGAAGTATAGATATAACTGAATACACAGAATATATTATAGTACATCTGACATAACTACATACGAATACAACTAAATACATTGACAAGGCTAAATACATATTAAAAAATTAGCTACAACACACATGACATAAAAAATAAGTAAGCAGAATACATATGAATACAATTAAAAACTTACTGGAAAATTGAACAATTGCAAACAAATAACTAAGATGAATACATATGAATACAATTAAAAACATACTGGAAATTGAACAGTTGCAAACTATCAAAATACATAAGAATACATATACATACTTATAAATACAACTGAATACAGTAATACCAAATAGTACAAAAATGTGAAATTGAATAAAACTAAATATATTTAAATACAACCAGATACATACGAATACAACATCGTACATGTAAAATAACTTGAATAATTATGAATACATATAAGTTTCTTTGAATGCATATTGATACAATAGCAATTACCTTTTGGTGTCATGTATCTGATGTTGTTTTTGCAGCGACTTCCTTTACATTGACACATGAAGAATCATTCATAGTTTTTTTCATCTTTGAAACAACTAGATTTTTTGTTTCTTTTGAAGATTTCTCAACTTGGACTTCTTTCGACTTGTCATTGTGTAATTTAGTTCTTCTCTGTGAAACTGTAGTTGCTGACTTACCTGCAAAATCCGACCCCCCTTGAGTTATTTGCAACGAGAAAGAGGGCCCATCAAAATTGAGAATTTTGGTGGGTATACCTCTGGTTATAATCTTGCGTGCCATTGAATCCGCCATTGAATAGAAAAACCAAAGCTTCCTAGTGAGCAAACAATACCAATGGTTATTGTTTCAGAAATTTATGAAAAATCTGTATAAAAATTAGAGAACCAAATTAATGATATCAAAGTTCGATGAAGTAAACTTTCCAGGAGAAAACTTACCAAATTTTAAGATATATTTTGAATGTGGGATTGATAATGGCAGAGAAATAGAGAATTTGTGTGGGAGAAGAGTTATGAAACGTGGGTTTGTGGGAGAAGAGAGTAAAGTGTATGCAAAAAGAGAGAGAGAACGTGTTTAGAGCAGATATACGGTAATTATGTGAGAGAAAATACTAAAAAGGAGAGAGAAAAATATTATTTAGCATATATGGTGCCTTAAATATAGGATGTAACTATAATTAGATATTTTGCTATAAAGGATAAAAGGTATTTATAGGATGTAATATTTTAAAATGGTATTTATTTAAAATTAATAGGGTACTAAGGTTTTCTATAGGGTGTAAAATTTCCTAAATAATCCTATAAACCCTAACTCTTTTTCTTTAGTTCCATACCACTCAACCCCAGCTTTACCCTCAACCCAACAGACTCAAACAATCCCAGTCCAGGCCCAAATCTCCATTGTCGCCCCTACAACTGGGCCATTACCCCATTCTGTTAGGGATTTTTCTTATATATACTATAATAACTTATTTATCTATTTTCTCTCAGTTTTGTAGTTTTTAAAAAGTATCTAAGTTTTTTTTACAAATTTTATACATTCCCTATTAAAAGACTTCTAACCCACTATTAATGCCTTCAATTAAGGAATTCAATTATATTGTTTTCCTTTTTTCTCTCATCTCCTCTCTTACGCCTCTTCTACCAGATCTGAATCCAAATTTTTCTTCAAATATTGTTTACCAAATTCTTCTTCCAATCTTTCAAAAACCTAATACTTCGTACAAGATTTTTGCTAATGGTACAAGAATCCACAAGAGAAAACACACATGGAGGAATGCAGTTTGGAAGCAAATATGAAGCCGTAATCGCTATTGAAATGGAAACAAATAAATCCACATCAAAGAAATGTTTATTTTTTATACGGTGATATTTTCTAAAAAAGTAAACCGTATACAATTCATATACAATTACCATACATTTATTATACAATTTGAAAATAATTCCGATACAATTCTGATATAAATGTGATATAATTACAAACTTCTTCCTTTTCAAGTTTCAATATGAAATTCCACCTAAAACCAACCGCAAACTCCATAAAAATCAGCACAAAACCACCAATAACCATAATTTTTATTTTCAGATTAAAAATTGAGGAGGAAGAACAAATCATATACAAAAAAATACAAACCAATAAAAATTTGATACAATTTTGATACAAATATTGTATTAAACTTGTATTAATATTCTACAGGTATTATTCATGTATTGATGCATCAGATACAACTATAATACAATTTTGATATAGTCCTCAAATAATTTTAATGCAATTGTAAAACAATTATCATACAATCCTAATTCAATTCTTAACTATTTCAATCTAAAATTTTACCTAAAATCAACGCTAAACTTAACCAAATTCCCTCAAAATTGAGATATAAATTCTAAAGTAGATTCTCAATCGTTTGGAAGAAAACCCAATCCAAGCAAATCACAAATTCGTAAAATCCGAATATTGATACAATTGTGATACAATTAGTATACAATCGTGATACAATTAGTATACAATCGTGATACAATTCTAAAACTTCTTTTTCTTCGAGTTTCAATCTGAAAACTTTAACTAAAAACAATTTTGAACTTAACCAATCTCCCTCAAAATTAAAATATAAACTCCAAGGTATATTTTCAGTCATTTACAAGAACACTCAATCCAAACAACTCACTAATTCGTAAAACCCGAATATTGTATTCAAAGCTTCGAAACTTTTTAATGGCTATCAATGAAGCACCTTTCATGCTGAAATTTAGAGATAATATCGATGTATTGTATGAGGTGGCATAGGTTTGGGTTGATTTATATAAAAGAGAAAGGAATATTTGAAATCTTTTAAAAAAAGTGATGAAAACGTGATTGTAGGGGTTTTCTATAATTGATAACATGAGAGTGAGAAGGGGGCAACGTGGGAGGGGGGGACTATATCAGTTACATGCTAAATTTAAGAGATGCTCTTTATTAAGGTTTTGTCTATAAGTAGTAAATATAGATGGAGAATGTAATTTTTAAAGAACCTAAAGAAAAGTGGTAAATACGTTTCTATTATAGTATAACTAGGTAAAGAACCGTTTGTGTATATATATATACACAAACGTATCATACCAAAATCAAAAGCAGCTCCGGATTACGTGAAACACGCCAACTCTCACTGATCAGGGATCCTAAGAAGGGGAACCGTCAACTTGCCTACCTGCACCTGCGGGCATGAAACGCAGGCCCCGTAAAATAGGGCGTCAGTACAAAAAATGTACTGAGTATGTAAGGCATGAAAATGAGTACGTAAAAGACATATATGAAACATGGAATAAAGAAACACATCTTTAAATCTGAATAACTTTGTAAATTCTGAAACATTTATAATGTCATGCACATGCGTATAAATGTCGTGCCATGCATATGTATGGGTGTACATAATATCATTAAGCCACTGAGGGCATCCCATCATATATTTCAGCCACTGTGGGCAACATCATCATCATATACCAGTTGATCAGGTGGTGGTGCGTATATAACGCCATAACCTTTTCCCATATCCCATATACATATATTTACATATATACGCGTATATAACGCCATCTGGTCATGGGTCAATGCACATGTATAAATGGGTGAAATGCATGAAAAATACGTAATAATATCAATATTCCTTCCGGATAACCTTTTCAACTACGTATTATTCTGAGACCCATGAACAGAAGATAATAATAATTCTCATGAGGAATCAAGAATATAAACACCCCTAGTATTTCTATGAATAGAGTAATTTATGGAAACTGTGCGTTTGTTCGTTTCTTCTGTATAATTTGAACCATGCCAAAAGAAAGAAGGGATGACCTTAACATACCTGGAGTAGAGAAGACTCTGTATAACATTCCGTTGGAAACCTTCGTGGATTGAACTTAGAACCCCAAAAATCGGAAAGCTTCTGCTTTTTGAAATTGTTGAACGATTTAGCTTCTGCTTCTTTGAACAAATTGAACGAAAATTTCAAGCTTCTTGCTTGTTGAAGTGAGGAATGATTTTTGTTAAGCATTTGTTCTCCAACCTTTCAAACCAAGAAAGGAAGCATTCTTGCTTTTTTGGAATGACTAACGTTACTTTTATTCTCATTTTTGTTCCATATGGAATTGTAATAAGATTTGTATAAGTCTTGTTTTGGATAATCATCAATTCCCTCTTAAGCCTAGGTTGCCATCTAGGCATAAGTGACTAGTTAGTCACTTCTTGATTTGTGGCTTCTTGCCACGTGTAATTTAGTAATTTTTATCCGTCTTCGAATGTTCAACTCTCTGTGATCTATATAACTTTGGGAGGGTCGCCTTTGTAACAACACTACTACCAATTCTCCCCATAGAAGCTTAATAACCCAAGGCCACACAGGACCACAATTATGAATAACGACAATGGCCTCACATGACCAATGGCAATAACCAACACAAGAATCTATACACGTACCTTATGGTTATGACGTCTCAGTCGGACCCTTCTCTAGAGGAGGAAATAAGTAGGGATATCTAGACTTTATGTCTTCCTCGGCCTCTCAAGTCATTTCGTCCACATTATTGTTCCTCCAAAGTACTTTCACAGAGGCTACCTTCTTATTCCGTAGCTTGCGGATTTGTCGGTCTAGGATGACAACCGGAATTTCCTCGTATGACAAGTCCTCTGTAATCTGTACATCATTCGTGGGCACCACTCGGGTAGGATTGCCAATGCACTTCCGTAATATAGATACATGAAAAACCGTATGAACAAACTCCAACTCCGAGGTCAATTCTAACTCATAAGCTACTTGACCCACTCTCCGAATGATCCTATAAGGCCCAATATATCGTGGGCTAAGTTTGCCTTTCTTGCTAAATCTCATCACATCCTTCATAGGTGACACCTTTAAGAATACCCAGTCATCAACCCCGAATTCTAAATCTCGACGCCGCACGTCAGAATATGACTTTTGACGATTCTCAGCTGTCAATAGTCGATCCCGGATAAGCTTTACTTTTTCTATGGCTTGCTGAACCAGGTCTGGCCCATGTAATCTAGATTCTCCTACATCGAACCACCCTATAGGCGACCTACCCTTTTGTCGATAAAGAACTTCGTATGGAGCCATCTGAATACTGGAATGGTAACTATTATTATATGCGAACTCAATAAGTGGCAGATGATCATCCCAGCTACCTTTGAAGTCTATTACACAAGCTCGTAACATATCCTCCAGCGTATGAATAGTACGCTTAGCCTGTCCGTCTGTCTGGGGATGAAATGTTGTACTAAGACTTACTTGAGTCATCAATCTCTTTTTGAAGGACCTCTAGAAGTTAGGTGTAAATTGAGCTCCTCTATCCGAGATAATAGATACAGGAACACCATGCAGTCGTACTATCTCCTTAATATAAAGCCTTGCATAATCCTCTGAGGAATATATAGTTCTAACGGGCAGAAAATGGGCTGACTTTATAAGCCTATCAACAACCACCCATATCGAATCGAACTTACACTGGGTACGAGGTAAACCTATGATGAAGTCCATATTGATTACTTCCTATTTCCAAGTCGGAATCTCTATAGCTTACAATAACCCACCCGATTTTGATGCTCAATCTTAACCCGCTGACAATTAGGACACTGAGCAATAAATTCTGCTACATCTTTTTTCATTTCGTCCCACCAATATACTTACCTGATATCATGATATATTTTTGTTACTCCTGGATTGATAGAATAACGAGAATAGTGAGTTTCTCCCATAACCTGCCGACGCAGCCCTGCAATATTATGCATATATAATTTCCCTTAATATATGAGGACTCCATCTTTTGTAATTTCGAACGGTGTCTTCTCCTTCTGAAGAGTGGTATCCCTATAATGAACTAACACAGGATCCTCGTACTGGCATTTCTTTACTTTAGTTACTAAAGAGGATGTTACAGTATCTTGAATAGTAATTCCAATATCACCTGAATCCAGTAACCGAATTCCAAGACTAGCTAGCTGATGAACCTCATGGGTTATTCCCCTCTTTTCTGGCTATAAATATGACAGGCTACCCATAGGTCTATGGCTGAGGGCGTCGGCTACTACGTTCGCCTTTCCCGGATGGTATAAAATATCAGCGTCATAGTTTTTAAGTAGTTCCAAACATCTCCTTTTGACGTAGATTCAATACCTTTTACTTGAAGATGTACTAGTAGCTTTTATGATCTGTATAAATATCAACATGAATGCCATACAAGTAGTGCCTCCACATTTTTAGTGCATGAATTACCGCGGCTAACTCTAGATCGTAGGTTGGGTAGTTCTTCTCGTGCTTTCTTAGCTGTCTAGAAGCATAAGCTACAACCTTACCATGCTGAATCAGCACACAACCCAACCCAATTCCTGAAGCTTCACAATAGATAACGTAACCATCGGTCCCTTTTGGAAGCGTTAGAACCGGTGCTGAAGTTAATCTGTCCTTTAAGGCCTAGAAACTCCATTCGCAAGTGTCAACCCATTGAAACTTTGCTCCCTTTTGAGTCAACTTTTTTAAAGGTGCCGAAAGGGAAGAAAATCCTTCCACAAATCTCCTGTAATAACTTGCCAAACCGAGAAAGCTACGAACCTCCATCGGAGTTGTAGGTCTAGGCCAAGTCTTTGTTGCTTCAATCTTTTGTGTATCCACCTAGATGCCTTCACCCGAAACGATATGCCCAAGGAAAGCTACAGAGTTTAACCAGAATTCACATTTAGAGAATTTTGCATACAACTTCCTTTTTTGTAGAGTTCTGAGCGTAGTACGCAAATGATATGCAAGTTCTGAGCGTAGTACGCAAATGATATGCATGTTCAGCCTCTGAACGAGAATACACCAATATATCGTCGATAAATACAATTATGAACAGATCTAAAAAGGACTTGAACACACGGTTCATCAAATCCATGAATATTGCTGGGGCATTGGTCAAACCGAACGACATAACCCGAAACTCAAAGTGACCATATCTAGTCCTAAATGTTGTCTTCGGAATATCTTCATCTTTAACATTTACCTGATGGTACCCGGACCTTAAGTCTCTCTTTGAAAAACACTTGGCACCTTGCAACTGATCAAATAAATCGTCAATCCTCGGGAGCGGGTACTTATTTTTTATCGTCACCTTATTCAACTGTCTATAATCAATACACATCCGTAAGGAACCATCTTTCTTCCTCATAAATAACACAGGTGCTCCCCACGGTGATGTACTAGGTCTAATAAAGCCTTTTTCAAGCAAGTCCCTTAGCTCTTCCTTTAACTCTTTCAGCTCTGCGGGGGCTATTCTATAGGGAGGAATAGATATTGGATGAGTATCTGGTAGTAGGTCAATGGCAAACTCAATTTCTCGCTCTGGCGGGAGACCTAGAAGTTCATCAGGAAAAACATCGGGAAACTCATTAACCACTAGGATGGATTGAATGGTTGGTGACTCTACTTCCATATCCTGAACCCGAACTAAGTGATAAATACAACCCTTATTGATCATCTTCCTTGCCGTGAGATAGGAAATAAATCTACCTCCCGGCGACGCTGTATTACCTTTCCACTCCAAAACAGGCTCCCCTGGAAATTGAAATCAGACTATCTTTGATCTACAATCAGAGTTGGCATGACAAGAAGCCAACCAATCCATACCCATTATAACATCAAATTCTACCATATCTAACTCGATTAAGTCTGCTACGGTAGATCGACCATGAACTACTATTATACAACCCCTATATACTTGCTTAGCTATCACTGAGTCCCAACAGGTGTAGACACCTCAAAAGGTTTAACCAATTTAGGTTTTATTTCAAACTTACTAGTAACTAACGTAGTAACGTATGATAAGGTGGAACCTGGGTCAATCAGTGCATATACATCATATGAGGAGACTGATAATATACCTATAACAACATCAGGCAATGATTTCTGGTCCTGTTGTCCTGCCAACGCATAAATGCGGTTTTGAGGATTGCTCGAGCTAGATGCTCCGCCCCTGCCTCTACCACGACTCATTGGTGCTTGTGGACCCTGCCCAGGGGGGCGTATTGATGATGGCAAACCAGCTATAGATCCTGCTGGCTGAGCTGTGCTTGCATCACCTCTCATCGACAATCCCTCAAAATGTGGCCCGGATAACCACAAGTATAACAAACACCTAATTCCATATGGCACTGCCCGGTATGCTGCTTACCAAATTGAGCACATCATGGCAAGGGCGACCTCATCTGATTTGACTCACCCCTATACTGAGAACCTGAAATTCTAATCAGACCCTGAATATGTGGAACGATTAAATCTCTTACCGCCAAACTGAGGGGGCGCGCTAGCCGATGGCTGGCCTGGATACCTTGGGTACTGCTACCTCTGACCACCTCGAAAATTACTAGAAGGACCCAAAGACCTCGCTCTCTTTTTCTGGTCCCTATCATGTTCACGATCGGCCCTCTATTTTTGTTTACGCTCCTCTACACCCTGAGCGTATTCCTGAATATGAGAAATATCCATGGCTGGCTGAAGTGAGATAGACATACAATCGTTAAGCAAGTGAGGCTCTAATCCCATCATGAACCGGTGAACCCGATCCTCCATCTTAGATACAATAGTGGGTGCATACCTAGCCAATGAATCAAACTGAAGACACACTCATGTTACCCTGCCGAAGGGTCAAAAACATATCAACTCTGGCCCGTCTAAGCTCTGGTGGCAGATAATGACGAAGAAAAGCTTTTGTAAACTCCTTCCATAGTGCTGGAGGGACATCCCCACCCCTGGACAATTCCCAACACTCGTACCAATTAACTGCAAAATCTCGGAGTCTATAGGAAGCTAGCTCAACTGACTCAGTCGTAGTGGCCTTCATTACCCTTAACGTCCTCTACATTTTGTCAATAAATACCTGAGGATCCTCATTCGAATCTGACCTAGTGAATACCAGAGAGTCTAAATTAATGAAGTCACGAACCCTCGCACTAACATAGCTATCTACATGACCAATACCTATTTCCTGACATCAAGCCTGCGCAGCTACTAATCGGGTTAATAGCTGAATAACATCTCTCATCTCCTGACCCGGTGCATCCGGCTGAGGTGCTAAATGTATAGTGGCGGGCGCTGGAGCTGATGCCCCTCGGAGCTCTTCTAGAAAAGGTAGGGTACGTGACGTCTGAGATGGAATCTCACTGTGAGACTCTCCCCGAGCCCTGGTAACTCATGGCGCTCGACTAGTAGTCTCGCCAGCCACAGACTTTCCCTTTTGGGCGGCCGTACTCTTTGGAGGCATCACTAAAAATATAACATATCGTTAGGAACATGAATTCTTATATCGCATGATCTGAGATAAAAAGAGATGATAACATCATATATGTCCTGTAGCCTCCTGTATATAAGTGTGGTGCACAACACACCCATAAACAAGACTCTACTAGACACAGCCTGTAGACAACCCTAGGACAGAACTATTCTGATACCTAGGGGTGTTCGAAACCGAACCGAAACCGAAAATCGAACCGAAACCGAAGCTTAATGGCTTATTGGTATCGGGTTAACGGTTTAACGGACGGGGAACGTATTGAATTTTTTTTATTAACGACTTATCGGCTTGGGGGCAGATTATTCAATTTTATTAACAGATAATCCGTTAACCCGTTAAGAATATATATATATATATATATATATATATATATATATATGAGGGAGGTTGCCCGTGCAAATGCACGGGCTCAACATATGAAGTGTTCAGCTTCCTTTTGAGTTTCACGTATCAATAGACTGCTCCATATAAAAATGAAAACAAATGACCATACCCAAATAACATTTACATCAAGTGCATAATAGAATATTATGATAATAGTCTTTTTTGGATAATATCTGCAAAAGAGAACCTAAGAATCATTATTTGTATCAACTTTGTTAGGTACTTCCTGGGGTAATTCCCAAAATTACAGGGAATGTTTGCATCTGCAAGTATGGCATGAACCCTTCAATCACCATATTCATTGAGTACCAAATTAGTCCCCAAGTTCGTAGTGAGCCTTTTCCAATCCTAAAATAGAAGTGTGAAATCTTTTGCTTCTTAAAATCGTGTATAAAATTTTCAGTTTCAAATTCAGAATTTCTGTTCTATTTAAAATAAAGATTGAATTAGGCAGATAAACCGCACGATAAGAGCTAAATCGATACCAATCTGCCCAACATCTTATCAGGTGGCTAGCGAATTAATATATTTAAAAGCCAATAACCGATAAGCCAAACCGTTAAGAGTAAATAACCGCTCAATCCACCCGATAAGCAGCCCTAATGATACCACTTTTGTCACGACCCAAATCGATGGGCCGCGACGGGTGCCTGAGTCCTACATGTCAAACACCCCTAAGCATGCGTCTAAGATATGAACCTGAATAACATTTGCTGAATTATGAAAATAACATACATGAAGGAAACCTGCCAACAAGGCATATATACGTATACATGCAGAATACAGTAGGCGAGCCGGCAAGGCTGCTATAGACAACTGTACATCCAAAACTGAAAGCCGACAAGGCCACATACAACCCAACTAGACATACTGTCTACAGACCTCTAATAGAAATATAACTTTACAAAGATGAGACTGAGCCACGTCATACCCATATATATATATATATACACACAAACGTATCGTACCAAAATCAAAAGCAGCTCCAGATCAAGTGGAGCATGCCAACTCTCGCTGATCAGGGATCCTAAGAAGGGGGACCGTCAGCTTGCCTACCTGCACCTATGGGCATGAAATGCAGGCCCCATGAAATAGGACGTTAGTACAAAAAATGTACTGAGTATGTAAGACATGAAAATTAGTACGTAAAAGACATAGATGAAACATAGAATAAAGAAACACATCTTTAAATCTGAATAACTTTGTAAATTCTGAAACATTTATAATGCCATGCACATGCGTATAAATGTCGTGCCATGCATAGGTATGGATGTACATAATGTCAGCAAGCCACTGAGGGCATCTCATCATATCGTCTCGGCCACTATGGGCACCATCATCAACATATATCAACTGATCAGGTGGTGGTGCATATATAACGCCGTAATCTTTTCCCATATCCCATATACATATATTTACAATATATACACGTATATAACGCTATATGGTCATGGGTTAAAACACATGTATAAATGGGTGAAATGCATGAAAAATACCTAATAATCTCAATATTTCTTCCGAATAACCTTTTTCAACTGCGTATTATTCTGAGACCCATGAACAGAAGATAATAATAATTCTCATGGGGAATCAAGAATATAAACACCCCTAGTATTTTTATGAATAGAGTAATTTATGGAAACTGTGCGTTTGTTTGTTTCTTCTGTATACTTTGGACCATGACAAAAGAAAGAAGGGATGACCTTAACATACCTTGAGTAGGGAAGACTCCGTATAATATTCTGTTGGAAACCTTCGTGAATTGAACTTAGAACCCCAAAAATTGGATTAAGCTTCTGCTTTTTTTAAATTGTTGAACGATTTAGCTTCTTCTTCTTTGAACAAATTGAACGAAAATTTCAAGCTTCTTGCTTGTTGAAGTGAGGAACGATTTTTGTTAAGCTTCTGTTCTCCAACCTTTCATACCAAGAAAGGAAGCATTCTTGCTTTTTTGGAATGACTAACGTTAATTTTGTTCTCATTTTTGTTCCCATTTTTGTTCCATATGGAATTGTAACAAGACTTGTATAAGTCTTGTTTTGGATAATCACCAATTCCCTCTTAAGCCTAGGTTGCCACCTACGCATAAGTGACTACTTAGTCACTTCTTGATTTGTGGCTTCTTGCCACGTGTAATTTAGTAATTTCTATCCACTTATTAGTTAACTGGATAATGTCCTGTTACTCGGTAATTAACCAATTACCCGCATAATTTAAAAATTACCACAAATTACTTAAAATTCTACTTATTTTTAATATACTTTATACATTATACTACCGTGGTCATATGGTACCTTGCATGGTACTAGTTCATAATTATCGGGTATTATCACTCGATCCATATTTTATCCCAAATTAGCTATTTTTAATGAAACTCGTTTTCTTTAATTCGTGTGCCCCTTTATCCCTCATAACACTTATTTATCGCTTGTTATAAATAGCGTAAATACGTTAATGTCAAGATGATCTTATCCCCGAGTCTACGTCAATTAACTGAAGACGAAACTCTAACGTAGGAAAACGCAAGATGTAACACCATTCTTCCAACTCAACACCAACTAGGCCCTCCCCTTGCTGACTCACCTCACAAACACACCTCCTCTTCCTGCCATACTGGCCCCACGGTCCAATTATTTCCCCTCAAACGACAACCCTTCTCTTACTAATCATAATACCCCTAATACCTTATTAAAATCTCATGCAACTTCTTCCTCATCTTTCAACCTCAACGAGCTCACTGTCCAGAACTCCCTCACACCCCCTTTCCAACACCACTGTTCCATCTTCTCCCTGCATACATGGCCAACACACCACCTCCGTACCCTCCACCACCTTACCCAACAATCTTTGTGACCTAAAGCAACTCGGATCTCCCACCCCAATCATGGCTGGAACAGGGTCTCTCCGACCAAGCTCTCCTATTTCAACTCACTCTCAACGATCAGGAGATCATTGTAGTTCTTCAAAACTCCTCTTATCTAGCACTAGTTGTATCGAAGGGAATGAGACTCGGGATGGATGCCTTTGTCCAGTCCATTGGTCATTGAACTCCCCACGTCCACACTCTTTCCTGCCGATACTAGAAATTCCGTTCTACCATCCACCACTTCTAGGCCTGATCTTTCATCCATGGAATAACCAACAAACCCTTCATCTCCTACTGGAACTCACCCTCTCCTCCAACAGCCCAACGAATTCCATCTACTACCCTTAAGGCCCGCCCCCTCACCCCAAACATTTCTCGCCGAACTCGATGCAACAACACTACAACAAGACCTAGCAGCCACTCTACTGGAATTGCGAGAAACACATCCATCCCATGCAACTCTAGACACCTTCCACAGCTCCATCTTAAAAGAGCAATATGCAAAAAAAATCGACTCAAGTGCCCGTCAAACCTGACAAAATGTTCTCTCACTGTTCGACCAACCCAAAATCCCAAACTAAGCAAGTACACCATAGTTCTGATCCCAACCCTACGCCAAGAGAGTCCTCCATCACTAGAGACTCACCTAGCCTTGATTCCCAGGGAGAATCCCCCGACCCTACTAATTGACTTTGATGACTCTCCCCCCACTTCAAATATGAATTTTATGCTTTGAACTGTAAAGGTGCCCATAATAGTGACTTTCGTCGTAATTTCCGCTCACTACTTGATTATCATGCCCCTGCTTTAATTGTCCTTTTTGAAACCCACATGCAAAACCACGCTGTTTTACAAGAAGATTTTGGCTTCAACTGCTTCTATGAGGTTCCAGCAGTAGGCCAATCAGGAGGTATTGTGATGCTTTGGCATGATCATCTTTTATCTGTTGAAAGTGTAACTATGACTGATCAAGAAATCCACGTCATAATATAGGTACATCCTAACTCTCCCAAATATTTATTTTCTGCAATTTATGCTTGTCCTTATTATGCTAACCGTATGTTATTATGGCAAAATCTCATGTGTTTATTCGACCATTACAAGGGACCCTGTCTCATTAGGGGTGACTTTAACGAAATTCTACACTCTAGTGAAAAATTTGGTGGTCGTGTTATAAATAATTCACATTCTAATAACTTCATAGACTGTATTAATTACTGTAATTTAGTCGACCTTGGTTATAAAGGTAGCAAATATGGCTGGACTAATAAACGAAAATTAGGTTCCAACATTTTAGAACGCCTTAATAGATTGTTGGCAAATTATGATTGGGTCAATTTATTTCCAGAAGCCATGGTACATCACTTACCCCGTACCCACTTGGACGATTCACCACTCTTACTCAACACTCAGCCTTCGCGAATTACCAAATCACCCATTTTTCGTCTAGAAACCATGTGGACCACTCATTCTGATTTTATTAACATTCTTCGCGACAATTGGCACCCACCCCCTACCATTATAGATGCCATCGCCTCCTTTAAACATAATATTAGTAACTAGAATAAACACTCCTTTGGCAACATTTTTCATCGAAAACGTCACTTACTTGCCAGGTTAGGCGGTATCCAATCCTCCCTAAATTATCCTACTAGCTCATACTTACAACAACTGGAAAGTACATTATCACAAGATTATAATGATCTTCTTCGTCAAGAAGAAGAATTCTGGAAGCTCAAATCCTGTGTCCAATAGCTACAAGACAGTGATGCTAACACTAAATTTTTTCACCGTTCGACATTACACTGCCATCGTAAGAATCGTATCCGCGCATTACAGGACCTCGCGGGTATATGGTGCTATGACGACCTTCAAATTCATGACACCATTTTCGCTTACTTTAACGCGCTTTACACCACTGACTCTGCACACTCTCTATTACAATCCACCCCTCAATGTTCCTTGTCGCGCCCCTTTTTTTCTTGCGGAGTCCGGATTTCAACATTTCTTTGGGACAACTCCTTTCCCTTTTGGGAATTGGGTGTAAGATTTGAAGAGTCGCCACCTAACGGATTAAGGTACGTTAGGAAACCTAGAACAATTAACTCATAGAACCAGTTTGCATTATCAGAGATTGGGTAAGGGCTCGAAATAGCCTTGAGGGGAAGGTGTTAGGCACCCCTCGAGGTCCATAATGGTAGGTCCCGGCCAAACTCGAATTAGGTGAATTAGTCTTATAAGCAAACAAAGTAATTTAGACAAATAAATATTACGTTTAAAAAAAGGGGTAAAAGGGGGCCTAGGTTTTTAGCCTATTGGATCACTTCTGTGCAATACTTGGTAATCGTCCCCAAATTGGGGTGCTACACATAGCATTAGCGCACAGGTCATCATATCCTTTACTACCCGATTACCCTCCCCTTAATTATTGTTACCTAAGCGCTCTAATAGTATCCAGTACGTGCCTTATGCGTGCATTACCCGTCCCTTGCCTGTGGCCTCGGGGGTGTTTAGGACCTCTATTTAAGGAAGTTCTAGACTCGCCTATGTTGTTTAAAAGGAGAAAACTAAGCGAGAAACAAAAGTCAGATAGGACTATCACATAAAGATGCAACTAAAGGCTCATATTTACCTCCACAAATAGAAAAACAATTGAACGCCTCAAACAAACAGTTTTAAACGATTTAAAAGTCCTATAGTAGGATATTTAGATGAGCACAACATATGCAGCAGTTTTATTAAAGCGGGGCACTAAATACCTAATCAGTTTGCCTATTGATTTTATTACTTCCTGAATCTGGGCAGTTTCAAGCAACAGGAAAATAACAGTTTTAAAACCCAGAACTCAATCAACCTACAAGATTGCCTAAATGATAACCGGACAGGATTTTTATAAACTGGGTGTCTAAGCTATAAACTGATTACTGATTTTAGCGGCTAATTTTATCTTAAACCCTGTAGGCATGATTTCTAAGTGCAGAAGCTAATTAAAAAAAAGGCATGACATCTAAACGCAGAAATGACTTCAATCTTATAGGCATGGTTTCTAGAATGCAGAACTGATTTTACAACCTTTGGACGTGCTATCTAAATGCAGGAGCTAATTTAAAACCTTATAGGCATGGTATCTAGATGCAGGAACTGATTTAAAACCTTATAGGCATGGTATCTAAATGCAGGAATTGATTTAAAACCGTATAGGCATGGTATCTAAATGCAGGAACTAATTTAAAACCTTATAGGCATGATATCTAGTTTTAACACTTATTTGCATGAATGACTAAGTGTCAAGACTGATTTCTATATGTGTTTCCTATAGGCATGATTTCTAGGCGAGTAAAGCATCAATCAATTGCCAAGTAGACATAAAAAGGAAATTCCTAGAAACATGATGTCTAATGCACACACGAAGGTTTTGAAGACATGATTATCGATGCAAAATTGAGAAATGACTTAGAAGCAGGTTTTCTAATGATGTGAAGGATGAAAATTTAGGATTTAAAGAATTAGATGAGTCCTATAGGCATGTTTTCTAATGCACATAAGTAAACAAACATCGCACTAACCTATAGGCATGATTTCTACCCGATCCTCACAATATATATATAAGAATCCCTCCCAGTTTTACTAATAACCCCAGTATCTGTTTTACAAGGAATTATTATTACAAACCAAATATAAATGAATTACAAAATGAAACTGTTGTACTATAGGGAGCCTGTATAGGCCCGAAAGTAATCCTGGAAGCCAGACCTTCAACCAGGTCTGAAACATGCCAATATTCTCATAGTACACCCAATGGTCTTCTGGTGTGTCAAAGTTCCCAAGGGCCTCAGGGACCCCGGGCAATGCTCACACCAGAAAACTTTTAATGAAACATTTTTGTGAGAAAGTTTTGGAGATCCACCCAGTGTGTCAAAGTTCAGAGGTGTCTCATGAACTCCTAGTAAATGCTCACATTGGAGGGGCAGGACCCTAGATGTTCTAAGAGTAGGAGTTGAAAACAATTTGGATTTTTTTGGGGTAAATAGGAACAAGCAGAGTCATTTCAAGACTTGGGATTCAAATAGAGATTCCAGCAATCAAACAATAGACAGAAACAGGATCACAATCACTTCAACCAAAGTTTCACATTGCCTAGATTCAACTTAGTTCATTAATTACTACTAGATGGGCATAAAGACATGTATTAATCAAAGAAATGGCATGCTGGGGTCAGATTACCAATCAGACAATCATATATGAAGGGCAGCAGGGGTTGGGAGCATGAAAATCATTAATCAGAAGTCTGTTAGGGGTGAATACTTAAAACAGGACAAAAAGAACATGCTAGTTGAGAAATAAGTAGATATAGGTCTAATTTACATATAAGCAAACATGTAGACATGCTGAAAGCAGGAAGCACATTGGTCAAGTTAATAGAAGTAGACATGCTGACATACTGAAAACAGAAATCATCTAGGTCTAATCACATGTAAGTAGGCATGCTAATCAAGATAATAACATGAAACACATAAGTCTAATTAGATAGAAATAGACATACTGAAAATAGGAAATACACAAATTTAATCACATAGAAGTAGACATAATAGCAGGAGTAGAGACATACCAATTAAGAGATAGCAAGAGGAAAGTAAAGCAAACAGGATCCAAGGGTCTAGCCTTGGCTTTCAGCCGGCTCGACAGTGCAACAAACAAAGAGTAGGAAGATTGTGATGGAGGATAAGAGCAAGAACTTTGTATTTTCTCTATGTATGTGTGTGTGTATTTAGAAAGAAAGTGCGGCTTATATAGCATTGAACAGAGTAGTAAATAAGGTAAAGAAGGTTAAAAGTTTACAAATAAGGCAAAGAGAACAATTAGTCAGTCAATTAGGCTTAACAGGACTAATCAATAGGCGGAATCATGGGGTTATGTTCAAAATTAGCACAAAATTGAAGTTTAAATCAGGTAAGTGATAAGTCTGATAGCCAATTAGAGTCAGAACACTAAAAATTCGGCCAGTAACAGGGCAATTAGTCACACAAATAAGGTAACACAAGTAAATATAGACCAATCTGGGGTTGGTAAGACAATCAGCCCATAAATTAAGCTTAATAGGAACAATTAAGGCAAGTAGTACCAATTAGGAGTCCCAAAATAAGGAAAGTAGACAAAATTACAGGAAGTAATCACCTTAGTAAAACAAAGCAATTTCAAATCCTAGATAGTTTAGATGATCAATCAGTTACTCAAGAATAACGGGCAAATATTGAAGCGAACAATGAAGTAATCAAACAAGTTAAAGACTGGAATGTAGTCATGGAAGAATCAGTAAAAAAAGATAACCAAACACATAGGAATCTTTTAGAAAAGATTTGCAGAACAGAACGAAGTGAAACCTTAGTTCTTAGACAATATTAGGATCGATTAACAGTAAGGAAAACAGAAGATCTTTAAAGAAACATGCTTTAGAAACTCGAAATCGTTTCAGATCTACAGAGATCTGAATAGTAAATAATAAGGAAGCGAAACCCTAATCTAGAAGGATGTTAAATCGATTAACGATAAAGAGAACAAGAGATTTTTAAAGAAAACTACTGGATAAACTCAAAATCGCTCCAGACCTACAAGGATCTGAATAGATTCAGGTTGAAAAGATGAGGGTTTTTTGAGAAAAGAGGGCGGGGTAAAGGAAAAGTTTAACCATAGCCACAAAATTAACAATACTCACAAACATTGATCAACACCAGATGTGTTCATAAGAAAACTAAGAGCCTAGGTCGACTCTGAGTTGGATCTCTTCAAGATTCCCTTAGAAAACAGCAAGAATCGAACAACCAGTAAAGGTAGCAGGTTAGATAGGGTAGCAAAACACCAAATAACCCCATATCTGGTTAGGGATCAAAGGGGTTTGAGAGATTTTAGGGGTGATGGAACTTCTAGGGTTTGGGATGTCTGAGAGAGAAGAGAGGACGAGAGCATTTGGGTCTGGCGGTCTCAGGAGAATGGGTAGGGTTTGGGGGGGTCGTTTGGATTAAAAATGGAAAGGGGAAACGTGGACCGTTGCCACGGTTAGAGGAGGTTTGGGTCGAGTAGGGGTTATTTAATTTGGGCTGGGGAGGATTGGGCTAATGGTTTAATTTGAATTGGGCTGGGGGGTCTGAATCTTGACACAATTAAAGGGCTATATGTTAAATATCTAATTTATCAATAAAATAATTTGTAAAAATAGTTAATTAAGTAATAAAAATGATTTTTATGCATGAAGATGATTTAAAATAATTATTTAACATTATAAAAATATAAAAAGTTATTTTCTGTATAGATAATGTAGTTATGCATATGTATGGGCTATTATTGCAAAATATGCAATTATAGTCTTAAAAATGCAAATGTAATTGTAAAAATGCAAATAAGATATTTGAACACTTATATGAGCATAAATGATGAATTTAGATGATTAAATCATCGTAAAGTAATATGAGGAATAATTATTGAATATTTATTAAAATTAAAAATGCAGAAATAAATTGATTTAAGGCCTTTAAAAATTATAGAAAATTTGTAAAAATACTTGTGCATGTTTGTAAATGCATGTGCAATATTTTAAAAGTATTTATGCATATTTAAAAATATATGAGGGAAAAATTGGGTATCAACATTCCTCACCCATCATTCCAGCTGCAAGTGCAGCTCTAGTCCACCCATTATCAACAAGCGAAATCATTACAGCCGTCAATTCATTTAAACCTTCAAAGCACCCGGACCAGATGGATTACACCCTTTCTTTTATCAACATTACTGGACGGAAGTGGGACCGAAAGTCATTGCTTTCTGTCACCAAAAATTCACAACTTTCCAAATTCCTGAATCCATTAATCAAACTTATGTATGTCTCATTCCAAAAGTTCGAAATACATCCATGATTACTCAATATCGCCCTATTGGCATGTGTTCCACAATCTATAAAATCATTACCAAACTTTTAGTACAACATATTAAACCCCCCATGCCTACACTTATCAGCCCTACCCAATCTAGCTTCCTACAACATAGACGAGCGGCTGATAATGCTATCATTGTACAGGAAATTCTACATTACATTCAGAAGAAATCAGGTAAAACTAGTTTCATGCTTCTTAAATTGGATCTAGAGAAAGCTTTCAACTAACTTGAGTGGTCTTTTGTTCGACAGACTCTCCAATACTTCAACTTTCCATCCCCCATCATTCAATTAATCATGTCTTGTGTCACTACTTCTTCCCTTTCCATCCTTATCAATGGTACTCGGACCCCGTTCTTTTCACCTTCATGTGGCATTCGACAGGGAGACCGCCTGTCCCCTTACCTTTTTATACTTTATATGGAATTACTTACTCGCACAATCGAAATGGCTGTTGATTATCAACTTTGGAAACTCGTCTGTCTTTCCCCACATGGCCCCGCCCTCTCTCACTTGTTCTTTGCGAATGACATTATCCTCACTTCTACAACGTCAACCCGCAGTTGTCGTACTATCATCGACATTCTTGACGACTTCAATCGTGTTTTCGATCAAAAAATCAACTTTCAAAAATCAAAAAATTTCTTCTCAAAAAATGTTTCCTCCTAGGATAAAACCTTTGTCCTATCATCTTTCAATATGACAGAAGGTACTTCTTTTGGTAAATATCTGGGTTTTCTGATCTTTACCGAGCGACCCAACAAGCGACATTTTTAATTCATCATTGATAACTTTAAACATCGGCTTGCGGGTTGGAAAACAAACTTCCTTACTATGGTCGGGCACACAACCCTTATTAATTCTACCCTAAATAGCCTCCTCAACCACGTCATGCAATACATTAAAATTCCTCGCTCTATTCTGTCTCAATTAGAGCGCCGCCATTGCAACTTTCTCTAGGGTACCACTCCCAATAAAAAGAAAATTCACCTCGTCAAATGGAGTACTGTCACCCTGCCAAAAATGCAAGGTGGCCTTGGTATCCAGCGCATATTCCAAAAAAATGAAACTTTACTCGCTAATCAAGCATGGCGCATGCTTCGTAACCCCTCCTCCCTCTAGGTTGCTACTCTCTTTCATATATATTTTTATCACACCAAAAATCCACATACTCATGGTTCTTTTATTTGGAAAATATATTCGCGGGTTGGAATCTCTGTCAATTAGGCATCAAATGGCTTATAGGTGACGACACACTCATTAATTTCTGGTATGATGCATGGATCGGCCATTATCGACCGTTGAGACAATGTATTACTGGGCCCCTACCACATCACTCTTTTATTGATACCATATCCAATTATCTTACATGCCAACAATGGGACTTCACCAACGTCCCATTTGAACTACCACCCGATTTCCTACAACAGATCATCAACACATATATTCCCTCTCACACTACTATCCCTGATTCTTTTGCCTGAACTTTAGATTCTAGAGGCGCCTTCACCACAAAATCACTATATCATCACCTACTCCCTAATTACTCTAGACCATCCTTTAGTTGGCTCTGGAATCTCCTCCTCCCGCCAAAAATTAAACATTTCCTCTGGCTGATTATCCATAATCGCCTCCCTACTACCAGCCATTATCACCACATAGGCGTCCTCCCAAACGACACTTGCGCTCTATGCCACACCCACCCTAAAACAATGACTCATTTATTCTTCCTATGCCCAGATGCAATCCACCTTTGGTCATAGTTATCCTTGCTACCAGCAACTACGGCACTTCCGACCAACATTGACTCTCCCCTCATTTGGCGTAATCATTTACTTTCACGTACTCATATACCAAATTCACTAAATATCCCTAATGACATACTTATTTCTTTTGCTCTTTGGCACATCTGGCTGGCCCGTAACGACAAGCGTTTTCGGACCCATCCTCAGCCCCTTTCCGTGTCTATTGTCCTTCGGATGGCTGCAGAATTCTACTATATAGTTACCCCCTCCCACACTCCATCTCTACATATCCCTATGCATATCAAGTGGCACCCTCCTCATGCAGGTTATTTTAAACTTAATACTGATGGTTCCGCCTCACCACACACTATGAATGGGGAAATTGGTGGAGTCATTCGAGACCACACGGGTAAATGGATATTGGACTTTGTGGGCCATCGATTAGTATATGGAAGTATAAAAGCGGAACTATTAGCACTATACCACGACCTAAACTTGGCCCTCACCCACGGCTATGCACCCTTGGAAGTTAATTTGGATGCTAACGCCATTATTCATATACTTCATTACTCCCATACCCTTTATGCTAACATCATCTTTGATTGCAGGTGTTTGATCGCCGAGCTGTATGATCCAGATATCATCCATACGTACAGGGAGCAAAATCAGGTTGCTGACTCTTTAGCTAAACATGGTTTGCAGATGGAGGCTTCCCCAAACATCACAGTTTTTGCTCAACCCCCGCCTTTTGTACAGACAATACTTGAAGACAACCGTTCGAGAACTCTTTTTGTTAGAAACCTACCCTCGCACTGCCAGACTAGCACTGTCGACGGGTTTCTTTGTTATCCTTCGGGAATGGACCCAACTACTAGTCTACCCCCAGAACCCCCTTTTTGTTACGATCCATCCAGAGGTCGTCCCCCTAGAATGTTGTGTTTGATGCCTCTGGTTCCCTCTAATGTTCTACCTTAATATTATATAATATCATATCTTTTGAACACAAAAAAACTCACTACCTACTTTGTGAAAGGGGAAAGGGTAAGGGGATGCTACCCTACTTATGGAATTTGAACCCTTCACCTCAGCTGTGGAAGACTGTTAGGATCGGAAAATCAGGTAGTGCATAATTTAGCCAAACAATGTTATAATAATAATAACAAAGACAATGCAAATTGATAACAACAACAATTAAAGAATATAAAGAATACACAAATTTGGCACTGCGTAATTTAGCCAAACAATGTTATAATAAAAATAACAAAGACAATGCAAGTTGATAACAACGATAATTAAAACATATAAAGGAGACACAAATTTAATGTGATTCGGTCAAAGTGACCTACATCCACAAGCGGAGAGAAGCAAATTCACTATACCAATAAGAGTACAAAATTAGAGTAAATACTCTAGTTAATCCCAAATACCCCAACCTCACAAGATCACTCCAAAGAAAGGGGATCACACAAGTGTTTCCCAACACTCAACTCTCTTACAAACAACTCTCAATAAAGGAGGAGAGGAAGAAACAAGAAATGAAGACTCAAGTATTGTTGATGTGTTGAAAATAAACTAATTGCCCTTCCTTTTATAGGCAAAAAAGCCTTGGCTTCCAAGCTGTAAAAGAAAAGATACAACTTGTGCAAATGATATCCACCACACAATGCAATACTTTTGGTCCCAAAGAATATTGACAACAAAATCTCTTTGCAAATAGGATGCTTATGTGAGATGGACTAAGCTAGCCAAAATATTGGCCATATTACATATCTCCACCTTTGCATAGTTTGGCTAATATATTAAATTTGCTCCACCCACTCCGCAAAAGCCCATATGGGCTAAATCATTCTTCATAAATAGCAATCAAGTTCAAGCAGAGCTTGAACTTGCCAACTGAAAGAGGCTTTGTGAACATGTCAGTAGGATTGTCTCTAGTGTTGATCTTCTGAACAGAGACTTTTCCATCAACAATGATTTCCCAGATAAAATGATACTTGATGTCAATATGCTTCGTCCTCTCATGATACATTTGGTCTTTAGTCAAGTGAATGACCCTTTGACTATCACAAAAAATAGTAATACCACCTTGGTATAAACAGAGTTCACCAAATAGACCCTTTAACCATAAGCTTCTTTGATAGCCTCGGTCACTGCTATATATTCTGTTTCAGTAGTAGATAAATTTACTACATGTTGTAATGTAGCTTTCCAGCTGATAGTGCAACCACCAATGCAAAATACATAGCATGTAAGTGATCTTATTTAGTCAAGATCACCTGCATAATTTGAGTTTACAAAACCAACCAAAGAGTTAGTATTTCTCCCAAACCCCAAACATGTGTTTAAAGTACCTTGCAAGTATCTCAGAATCCATTTCACAGCCTGCCAATGTGCTTTACCAGGGCAAGTCATATATTGGCTCACTACTCCTACTGCCATGGGCGAAGCCACCCTTTTCTAAGGGTTGTCACTTGACCACCCTTCGTCGAGATATTATGAAAAATTACACTATGTATATAAGTAAATATAAGATTTTAGATGTATATAACATATATTGAATAGCCTTTGTCGGATTTTTTTTACTTCTTTCAAGTCTAAACACTCTTAGAAATTTTTTTGGTTTCGCCACTGCTTACTGCTTGGGAAATATCTGGATGTATGCACACCATTGCATACATAATAATGCCGACTGCATTGGAATAAGGTACATGTGCCATGTATCTCTCTTCTTCCTCTGATAGCGGTGACTGGGCAGCTGATAACTTAAAATGAGCAGCAATGAAGGTGATCGGGGTAGCGCTAACAGTTATGAAATAATCAATGAAGGATCTCTATGGCCAATGATGAACAATAAACAATGAACAAATATGAAGACAATAAATGAAAGTAATAATATCAAGAGTTTATGAGAAAGCAAAAATAGTGTTCTTCTATATTTCATGTGAAGTGGATGAGGCAACAGAGTTTACAAAGTGCCAAGGATCCCCCTTATATAGGAAGTGAAATCCCAACATAGTACGAAATACATTAATGATAAAGAAAAGAGGATGGGACAGCTGACTAACTTCATGAGGCAGGCTCAGACTAGCTTCAGACTAGCCTATCAGATTTTGCCGGCCGGGGCTGCACTCTTCGGAAACTCCCCATGCCCATTGGGGTTACGACCAACATTATCCCCAGGCCGGGTGTCAAAAGACCACGAGGGGGGGTACTCGGTCCGTGATCTCGAGCCTTCGAGGTGATCTTCCAAGACACCTTATTAACGAGAAATTGGTTCCCTCGATTTTACCGTATACAGATAGTCCTCGCGTTTCTTAGAGAGGAGCGACAAGAAATGATTTTGACATCCCACTCTTCGAGCTTCCCGTAATGACGTCATACTGATAACGCAAGCCTCCATGATTACCTAAAAGTTTCATCATTTCACTTTTCCGGGACCATTCAATATGTTGCGGTTTCTCATTTTTCAGAGCCATAATGCGCCATTGACTCAGCTCCCAGGGACACATTGAATGCACCTGTCATTATGTTTTTCGAGGGAGATAATGGTGTTGTCGGTTACGTCGCCCCTCTTTCCATAAATGGGGGCCTCCTGGGATCAGCCTTTTACCTAAGTATCTTCTCGTACCTATCTATTCCTCCTTTCTCGCTATCTTTATTCTTTGTCGTTCACCATGTTTGAGGCCCATGGACTCAAGATTGTATGACGGTACTTTTATCAGGCAAGCTACGGCATCCCTTGGACCTTCACTAGTCGAGAGAGATTACGTTATTTTTATGTTGTTGTTGTTATTGTTGTCATCGTTGGCTCGGGATGACAAAATAGAGGGCCGATTTCCTCCGACCTGAGGAAATATTTGGATTATACACCGCTGCTCAAGAGGGGGCTCGGATTATACACCACTGCTCACCTCCTATGATTATCTGGTGTGATGACTCGCTCCCTTCGCTTTCCATGGAGTGAGGTGGTGCTATCTACTAACTATTGCATCCCTCACCAGGGAAACGTCTCAAGAAGTGGCTTTACAGTAATAGCCTGGCGAAATCCATACTAGCCAGATTTTTCACCCAGCCATTTCTTCGTTCCTTCCTGCCTTTTCCGCGTCACTTTGCTTTTCTCCATCGCTTTACTCTTCTTCGTCTCCCCTTTAGAAAATGCCATTCTGGGGAATTGAGATAAGACTCCCGAGGGGATTGCGCTTGGAAGATATTGTCTTTGAGGATGCGTGATTGAGGAGATGATGCCCGAAAATATTGATATCGAGGACGCACCTTTGAGAATAGGCTAGGCTCTTAGGCTTTTATTATATGTACACCTTCCTGCTTCTTTATTTTCGCGTAAGGTCCCCTCGTGGGCTTTTGTAATCATATGTAAGGACTCCTC
Source organism: Nicotiana tabacum (assembly GCF_000715075.1). Taxonomy (NCBI): domain Eukaryota; kingdom Viridiplantae; phylum Streptophyta; class Magnoliopsida; order Solanales; family Solanaceae; genus Nicotiana; species Nicotiana tabacum. The sequence continues at coordinate 7,804,590 of NC_134087.1, forward strand.
GTGGGCTTTTGTAATCGAATGTTTCATGAATACAAAGATATTTCTCCAACTTGCCTTTGATGCTTGCTATATTCTTTTATGTTTGTAGAGCCTTAGAATGCATGACTCTATCAGTTGTTGCTAATATCAGGCCCGGGTGTGAGAGTTCTTTCTGGCCTTCAATGAATTAGTATAGCCTCATGCAGAACCTTTTGCGATCCCTTGGATCGAACCCGGATCGGGCCGATGAGTTCGAGTCGTCGGGACCTTGATTTGAGTAGAACGAAAATGACGTTTTGGGCCTTGAAACCATGGTTTATTAGTTAAACTTCGTGGTAACCTTTGAGAAGAAATTTGCTCGGAGGCCCGTGGACAGGGGCTGCCTTTGATATCTTGAGGGCAGTACTCGAGTGGAGGTTCGTTCAAATTCGGACCACCTAGAAACTCGCTCTCGGCTTAGCGTAAATAGCCTTAGGGCGCTGTAGATAGATTTTGAAAGAGGGTTTGTCCGATCTCAGACGGTACCCCGGGGCCAAGCCAGTATGGGTGGGGTTTAAATGCTTATTTCCTTGGAGCCCGAAACCCCCGAGGTTGGGTACCACATCGGGTCTTGTAATGATGTAACCAATTTTCTGGAGCCTAACCTTGTTCTGACGGAGGTCCTTGAGGTCGGGTACCACCTCGAGACTGGAGAAGGTGTTATTGGCTTCTTAGAGCCTAACCTTATTCTGACGAAGATCCTCGAGGTCGGGTACTACCTCGGGACTGGAGAAGATGTTATTGGCTTCTTGGAGCCTAAACTTGTTCTGGTGGAGATCCTCGAGGTCGGGTACAACCTCAGTGTTGGCGAAGGTGTCATCAGCTTCCTGGAGCCTAACCTTGTCTTGATGGAGGTCCTCGAGGTGGGTATCACCTCGGGACTAGCGACGATGTTGTTGGCCTTTCAGATCCTAACTTCTTTTTGATGGGGATCCTCGAGGTTAGGTACCACCTCGGGACTGGTGATGGTGCTTTTAGCCGATTTTGAGGCAAGCGGATCGTGCCATTTTTTCCATATATATACATGGACGTTTTAGGGGATCCCTCCACTTTAAGCAGTTGCCCTTATTTTTCTGCGCTAGCCTTTCGCTACTCCGACACTAATGCACTTGCACATATTCCCGCTTTCGTTTTCTAATTTCGTCATAGCCACGGCTACTATGTCAGGGTCTGTCCAACAGGGAGGGGAAAGCTCTGCCTCTGGCATTCAGGACAAACGAGAGTATGCCTTGAAGGTTGCTTCTTCAATAGGAGAAGAACATCTTGGGTTAGTGAGAAAAGACTGCGGATGAGGGAAAAGGTAGTACCACAGATACTTCCCCCGGGTGAGGGCATCACGGACCGTGCCGATGGATTCCTGAATGTGTACACATATCCTTTCATATTGGGCCCCCTTAACAGGGTTTTGCTCGATTTTTGCCTAGAATATCGGGTTACCTTGGCGCAGATCCATCCGTCATTTTGGCGAACAGTGCTGATGATGAGATCTTTCACGGAGAAGGCGGGGCTTGACTTTACTCTTAGTCACCTTATCAGGCTGTACCGGCCCTTCCACCATCGAGGTTTGGTAACTTTGCAATGCCGATCGACTATGCCCTTTGTTGTTGACGATTAGGAAGATGGAGATCGGGGATGGATGAGTCACTTCTTCCGAGTGTGGACCGCTAACATTATCCCTGTGGAGCTTATTCCATTCCTTGAGGAATGAAATTATACACGTAAGTGGTGCATTTCGCGCTTTCTCAGTTTTGCCTATATCGAGAACTGGTTTCGTAACCGCGACTTCCTTTCTTCCTCTGCAGCGGTTTCATGGGCGTCGAGCGACATTCCTGATCTGCTGGATTGGGTCCAAGAATTAGCGACCCACTCGACCTGTGAGGAGCGTAAGTGGCGAGCTTTGTCCTGGGGCAGATGGGAAGCAAAATACCATGGTGAGTGCAGTGCTATTCTTTCCTTTCCCTTCTTTCATGTGGAGAAGCAAATCCCCTTTACGCGTATTAATCTTACTGTTGTAGGCATTGGAGAGCCTTTCGAGGCAAGGTCGTGCTCCTCCGAAGAAGGGGAAGGGTTGCCGACTTCCGGGCTGAAGAATGGTAATAATGAGCGAGAGGTGCTTTCACAGGGCGATGTCGCTCAAAGTAAGGCAGAGCGGGAACAGGGCTTCAGAGCGGAAGCATCATTCGAGCATGTCGTGTCCGCGGCTCATGGTTTTGGAAAGAGGGTTTCTCCGTTGCCATCACCTTTTTTTTTCGTTGATAACATTTCGAGAGATGCTAGAAGCCTAAGGTCGCATACGCCGAGCGACCGTGCTTCGACCGGATTAGGCTCCTTCAATGCTGGGGGGACTGGATTGGTAGGTGTGCGTTTGGCCTTCAAGGAAGCCCAGCAGCTTCACTTTGCGGTGAGCTTCGGCATAGGTTTTTCGAGCTTTGCGCCTTCCCTTCCTTATTGAGTGTTCTTTTGCAGGCATTTGACAAACTTAAATCCGGGTTGCTTCATTGTGAATCCAGGCTACGGAAATCTCTAGATGAGGAGAGATCCTTGAGGCTCCTTTGTGATGAAAAAGAAGTCGAGCTGGTACATTTGCAGTACGAGGCGAGCCAGAGCTTAAATTACGAAAACCACCTGAAGGAGCAGGTAGTTTTTTGTCCCGGGTGAGTGTACATTCCACCTCCTAGCTCCTGGGGGCTAATACTTAGTTTATTTCAGTTGCAAAAAAAGACGGAGGCCCTGGAACACCTTCGAGATGAAGTTGACCGGGCCATGCGTGAGCGTGATGAATTGAAAGCTCGGGCAGAGGCTCAGGCTTTAGGAGGGAAGGATGATCTGACAAAAGTTCCCGCTTTTGAAGCTCAAATTAGCCTAGCTCACGACAATTTTTTGGTTCAGACAGGAATGATGGAAAAGCTTGAGTCCGAGCTTTCGAAGGTCAGGGCTGAGATCGTTGATGCCCGGGCAGAATTCGCAATGAGCCGAACTAAGGCTGACCGGGAGATGGCGATCTACTCAAAGGATGTTGCCGATGCTCAAGCCGAGCTGAGAAGGATCCTCAACCGTGAAGGGAGGATTGAAGAATATGCTCATTGCAAGTCTGGAAGAAAGACCCTCGAGGAGATCCGTGATAGGGGTTTCGCCCTCTCAGAAGAATTGGTGCTAGCAAGGGCAGATGAGTGTGATACTCGGTTGCTTTTGCCTGATGCCGAGGAAAGCAAGGATAAGACCGGCAGGTCGTAACCCCTAGGGGGTATAGATTTCGCCATCTATATGTAGCATTTTCAAAGCATGTTTGTAGTTGGAGGTTGCGTTTCTTGCATGTGTGTGAAAGAAAACCTTGCGGCTTTACTCCTTTCATATTTTTTATGTCTTGATTTGGACCAGGCGAGCTATTTTTTGCGTTGGTAGGAATCCTCAGAGTATGGATGTGGCCCCGGGGCTCATTGGGCTGGCCCGTAGGCTCTTACGTACTTTCGCTCTTAGGCATACCTAGGCCACCTATTTTGGGCTCAGTCCCCGAGTCAGGCATCGACTCGAGCTTATTTGTCCTTCGAATGGACAAATTTTAAACTGGCGACAATGGCTCTTACGCTTTTGGTCGATGCGACCTTTTAATGCACATGGGCTGGCGATAATGGCCCTTACGCCCTGGGTCGGTGCGACCTTTTAATATAAGCTGGTGACAATGGCTCTCACGCTTTGGGTCGAAGCGACCTCTTAGTGTAAGCTGGCGACAATGGCTCTTATGCTTTTGGTCGATACGACCTTTTAATGCACGTGGGCTGGCGACAATGGCACTTACGCCCTGGGGCGGTGCGTCCTTTTAATGTAAGCTAGCGACAATGGCTCTCACACTTTGGGCTTAGACATATATTGTTAACTATTTTGGGTCCAGTCTCCGAATCAGGTTACGACTCGAGCTCATTTTTACCCTCAAGTTTTTAAATTTCAGGTTGGCAATAGTGGCTCTTACGCGCTTGGTTGAAGCGACCTTTTGTGTGTGTGGCCTTGAGGCTCATTAGGCTGGCGACTATGGCTCTTACGCGCTTAGTCGATGCGACCTTATATGTAGGCTTTATTTTCCTCTCGTTAAGGACTTTTGAAGTAATTTTTGCCTGGCTCGTTATTGGTTCGGGAAGAACCTCTTTCGAGCAACTTACGGCGATGTTCGAGCACCTTGGGAGGTTTGGCTCGGAGACTGAGTAGCTCAAAGCTTGTGATTTGGAGTTGACATGGTCGAAGCTCTTTTTCCTATGCCGAGGGTAGCATGTTTAACCGGTTCTTTCCGAAGTAGATTCGGAGTAATTGAAGGCATGTGTGGGCTGGCGATAATGGCTCTTACGCCTTGTAGCGACGGTCGGGCATCCTCAAGTTGCGTTAGTTCGGTTGGTACATCCATGTGATCGGGGTCACTTGTATTTGGTTGGAGCCTTTGAGTCCCGAGTGAAGTAATTTCGGCATCTATATCGAGGGTATGCCTTTTTAGGGGTCTTACAAGTTCGATATATAGCCGAAACTTTGAGATCGGGTTTATGCCTTTAGTAAGGTCTTACAAGTCTTTCATGTCATTGAGGTCTTACAATTTTTTCATGCCATTGAGTTCTTACAGGTTTTTCATGTCGTTGAGGTCTTATAGATATAGTTGCTACCTTATGTAGGTCTTATGAGACCGAGTCTGCCCGCTCAGGGTCTTAGGGCCTCGGGTTTTGATAAGTCGATGGAGGTGGTGCTTAACGAAAGTCCCCGAGTCATCGAGGGTTTCCTGACTCAGGAGCCATTATTCGTAAACTTTGTATTGCCTCGTTAAGGGCTTACGATTTTGGAGTCCCGACCCGGAGGTCATTCGGGCGTTGAATTGTTGTTGCCAATCCCCGAGTCTTGGGGATGCTTTCGGCGGAGAAATCATTTTTGCGGAGGTGCCAAACTTCTTCTGGAGCGCGAGATGCTTTGACAAAAGATATTCTTCAATTATTTGGTACAAGTGTACATGTATTTGCCATCGGGGGCCCGGCTATACGAACACAGTTCGTTCGACCGTTTGGCCCGGTACATTATTTTCCTATAGGGACCCCATTTGACGTTTCTTGGCTTTTCCAAGCGGATGGCCTTGGGGGGGGGGGGGAATTCCCCCCAGTGTTCGAGGTTGATTACAAAGGAAGCCTCGAACATTTGTTGAGTCTTCCTTAGGTAGCATGCAGATGTTGCCTCGTTAAAAACCCTGTCGGTAAAACCTTTTTCGGGATAAAAACTCGGTCGAAGGAAAAGAGTGCAACGGATGCTTTGAAACCGTAAGGTCTTTGAGCTGTACTAACACTCTAGCTGCTTCGTTCGGGCGCCTGCATAAGGGTTAGCATGAAATATGAAATGAAAAGGGGGATGGTTATACCTTAGTGTATGATGTGCCGGCGATGTTTCGAGGACCGATGCGTCCTAGTTACTTGAGACGAGGATGCGGTATGGTCCTTTACTTTGTTTGATCAAGTTTGATCTAAAGCATGGCTTGATTACCCTTTGGCTCTTTTGCTAGCGGAGGTCCTGATGCCAGTGCCACGTCATGCACCACAAACATCTCCATTGCCACATGTTGTTCCCTATAGACGGTTTTGATCCCATCTTTTGTAGGGAATTTCATCATTTGGTGTAGTCTGGATGGTAATGATCTCATGCAGTGTATCCATGGCCGTCCGAATAAGGTGTTGTACCTCATGTCTCCTTCGATGACATGGAATTTGGCATTTTGGGTTGTGCCGGCCACGGTGATTGGGAGGGTGATTTTTCCTTTCGTTTTTTCACTTGACATATTGAATCCATTGAGGACTCAAGTGGAGGGATGATTTGGTCGAGCAGTCCGATCTTCTCTATCATCCTCAACCTAATAATGTTGGTCGAGCTACCTGGATTCACGAGTACACGTTTTATTTGAAAAGAATCTACAAGTAAAGAGATTACCAGTGCGTCATTGTGAGGTTGAGACAAGATCTCGGTGTCCTCTTCACTGAATGTGAGGGCATCTTCGGGAATATATCCTCGGGTTCGCTTTTCTCTGGTGATGGATATTTTTGTCCTTCCTATTACGGGTTCCTGCGGGGCATCAATGCCTCCTATGATCATATGGATGACATGTTGTGGATAGTTTGCTTTGTTCTTCTTGGCTGCCTCTCTTTCTAGGAACTGATTTTTGGCTCGGTCGTTAAGGAATTCCCGGAGGTAACCTTTGCTAAGTAGTCGAGCTACCTCTTCTCGGAGTTGGTGGTAATCCTCGGTCCTATGGCCGTACATGTTGTGAAACTCACACACTAAGTTATTATTCCTTTGTGAAGGATCCGATTGTATTGGCCTGGGCCATCTGGCATCTCTGATTTTACTAATAGCGAACACGATGTCTGATACATCGATGTTGAAGTTATATTCTGACAAGTGAGGTGCCCCCATTGGCCCTACGTTCCTATCGAATCTGGCTCTGTTGGTGAGTCCCCGAGTATCCTGTCCTCGGTCTATCCTTCAATCATTACAAGGTAGGTTGCGCCTCGGGGCGTTCCTCCTGTCTTCGATGTACGACTGATATCTTTCTTTGTTTGGTTTTGGCTCCTTTATTAGGAGCCCGCTTGGGTATACTGAGCCCGAGGGGGCTCCCAACTGGTCATCTTCGGCCTTGATTTTCGACTGGTACCGGTTGTGGATGTTCGACTAGGTCACAGCTGGATACTCAATCAAATTCGGATTCAACTGTTTTGAAGCCACCGAGCTTCGTTCATTCAGATCTTGATTGAAAGCCTGCACTGCCCAGTCATCGGAGACTGGCGGTAGCTCCATCCGTTCCATTTGAAAGCGAGATACAAATTCTCACGGCATCTCATTCTCCCTTTGCTTAATTTTGAAAACGTCGAATTTCCTCATTGCTACTTTGATGCACCGACATGTGCTTTTACAAAGGAGTCTGCTAGAATGGTGAATGAATCTATGGAGTTAGGATCTAAGTTGTGATACCATATCATGGCCCCCTTCGAGAGTGTTTCCCTGAACTTTTTCAGTAATAAGGACTCGATCTCGTTATTCTTTATATCGTTGCCCTTTACTGCGCAAGTGTAGGCAATAACGTGTTCATTGGGGTCTGAGGTCCCGCTTTGGGAGCTCCGACATTCTGAACTTCTTTGGAATGGGTTTCGGGGCCGCTTCCTTGGGGAAAAACCTTTGTATGAACTTCTTCAAATCTACACCTTTCAGGACCGGGGGTGCGCCCGAAATCTAGTCGACCCTGGAGTTGTAGGTCTCGACTTTCTTATCGTTGGGTTATATCATTTTCTCGCCCGATTCGATCCTTTTGGTGAGGTCCTCGAGCATTTTTACGATGACAGGGTCGGCTATCGATCCGTTATTGCTCGATCTCTCAAGTACCTGTTCGGCTGGGGGAGCTGTTCCCGGTGCTACCATGGTAGGTGTTTTCTGGTGACTTTGCAGTTGAGCAATAGCTAGCTTTTGTGCCTGCAACATTTCAAAAATAACATGAAGGCTAACCTCACGTTCTTACCTAGTTGGGGTTTTCTACGCTCCTTGTTGATCCCTTGGTGCACGCTCCTGTTAGTGTAGGAGCTTATATCGATGCGCTGGGCATCACGTGAGATCGTGTCCACGGGGATTGGCTCCGGTGCATTCCCAGGGTTTTATGGTGGCACAAAAACACTTGGAACAACCACACTGTTTTCCCCATAGTCCTCAAAATTGTTGTTTTCATCTTCGTTTACCGAGTTAGACATTTTGACCTGAAATCGAAGATCTTGGACAAGAAGAATGTGAAAGATAACTTGCGTTATATAGTAAAACCAGCAAGAAAATAATCACTATTATTTTTATCCCCATGGTGGGAACCAAACTATCTACCGTGAAAATGGTAATAACAATTAAATTTGTTGATGAGACTCTAAAAATACGTGATCTATTTTTATGCTAGTTTGTTAGGCAGTTGATGCTAAGCATACGAGATCTAAAGACGAAATGGAGTTAGGGAGAGAGCTATAATCAAACCGATAGGTTGGTTATTTGGGGCCTCGGGCTTGATGATTTTAGGCCTCGAGGTCGATCTCAGAGCTCTGCTACGAGCTACTAAAGGTGATCAGGGTAGGTCTAACAGTTATGAAATAATCAATAAAGGCTCTCTATGGCCAATGATGAATAATAAACGATGAACAAATGAAGACAATAAATGAAAGTAATAATATCAAGAGAGTGTATGAGAAAGCAAAGAGAGTGTTCTTCTATATTTCTTATGAAGCGGATGGGGAAACATAGTTTACAAAGTGCCAAGGATCTCCCTTATATAGGAAGGGAAATCCCAACATAGTATAAAATACATTAATGATAAAGAAAACGGGATGGGACAGCTGGTTAACTTCATGATGCAGGCTTAGACTAGCCTGTCAGATTTTGCTGGCCCCGGCTGCACTCTTCGGAAACTCCTCATTCCCATTGGGGTTATGGCCAACATTATCCCTAGGCCGTGTATGGATAGACCCCGGGGGGTACTCGGTCCGTGATCTCGAGCCTTCGAGGTGATCTTCTGAGACGCCTTATTAACGAGAAATTGGTTCCTCCTATTTCACCGTATACAATAATCACCAAAATGTTGTTTACTTTCTCTTCTTGGTCTATGTTTGGCTATAGAATACTTCTCTTCTTTCGGTTCAAGTTCAAGAGTTTCAACTTCAGGAATTTCAGCTTCTGGCTCAACTTCAGGAGTTTCAACGGTATTTTCCTCCAAAGTTGGTGAGCTTGGCTCAGAAGGAATGCCAATCCAACCTCCACTGCTTCTGTGTAGTCTTCCCTTTATCTGTATTACAAGAACTAGAAGACTCTTTTCTGGAATATAACATAGAGGATTCATCAAAGGTTACATCTCTACTAATTATAAATTTTGGTGTCTTGGGAACAGGATACCATAGTCGATATCCTTTCACCCCATATGCATACCCAAGGAAAATGCATTTTTTAGCCCTTGGTTTCCATCATTTACATGCATGCATGCAGAGAATGCATGTAGGGCAACCAATTATCTTTAAATCAGAATAATTAGCAGGAGTACATGACCACATTTACTCTGGAGTCTTGAAGTTCAAGGGTGCAGAAGGAGCACGGTTGACAATATAACAAGTTGTAAAGATAGCTTCTGCCCAAAAGGCGTTTGTCAACCCAACATTTGAAATCATGCGAGCCCTTTCCAAAAGAGTTATATTCATCCTTTATACCACACCTTTTTGTTGAAGTGTCATTCTCACAGTACAGTGTCGAGCAATTCCTTTATTCTTGCAAAATTTGTTGAATTTATCATTACAAAATTGTAAGCCATTATCTGTTCTAAGACGCTTAACCTGTTTTCCTGTTTGCTTCTCAATAAAAACTTTTCATTGTTTGAAAGTTAAGAAAACATCACTTTTATTTTTCAGAAAATAAACCCAAACTTTCCTTGAATAATCATCGATGAAAGTTAACATATACCTAGAACCACCTTTTGATGGGGTACGTGAAGGACCCCAAAGATCTGAATGAACGTAATCCAAAGTACCTTTTGTTCTATGAATTGCTGGAGATTTGAAGCTGACTCTTTTCTGCTTCTCGAACACACAGTATTCACAAAATTCCATATTTCCGGTACTTTGGCCATATAAGAGTCCTCTTTTGCTGAGGGTGGAAAGACCTTTTCTACTCATATGCCCCAATCGCATATGCCACAATTTGGTGATGTCAGAATTGGATTTATCTGATGTTGAAACTGCAGCAACACCTATAACAATAGATCCCAATAGAGTATACAACGTACCAGATCTGCATGCTTTCATGATCACAAGAGCACCATGAGAAACTTTCAAAACTCCACCTTCACTTGCGTACTTGCACCCAAGAGATTCTAGAGTGCCCAAAGAGATGAGATTTTTCTTCAAGTGAGGAACGTGTCTAACGTCAGTGAGAGTTCTCACCACACCATCGTGCATTTTTAATGGGACAATACCTTTTTCAATAACTTTGCAGGCAGCATTGTTGCATATCAAGACAACTCCACCTCCAATAGATTTATATGTAGTAAATAAATTTCGATTGGGACGCATATGATAAGAACAACCCCAATCTAAAATCCACTCATTGTTAGATTTGAAACTATTATTAGTTGCTTAAAAAAAAATAGTTCCCTCAGTCTCATCAGCAGCTACACTTGCTTCGACAGTGTCAGTATTTTTGTGCTTATTTTTCTTTTCTGTATGTTTTCCTTTGTTTTTTAATTTAAAGCATTTAGAAAAAATGTGACTTTTCTTATGACAGTATTTGCATATGACACTTATGTATCTGGATTTTTACCTTCATTTAGGTCTTCACTACTTGAATCTTTCTTATTGGATCTACCTCTTATGAACAAGCCTTCCCCTTTATTTCCACTAGTTTCCCCAATAATATCTCTATCTATTTGTTCTTTTGATTTCAAAATAGATTTGATATCCTTATAAGAGATATTATCCTTTCTATAAAGCATAGTATCGGTTATATGTTTAAACGACTGGGTTAAAAAAAATAACCAATAACACAGCTTGATCCTCATCTTTGATTTCAGCACTGTGTTACTTAAATCCATAAGAAGATAATCAAAAGTATCAAGATGTGTAAGTATAGAGGTACCTTCAGCCATACGAAAACTGTAGAGTTTTTGCTTTAGGTAAAACCCGTTTTCTACTATTCTATTCATATTCAGGGTTTTCAATTTTTTCCATATGCCTTTGGCTGAGCTTTCTGTAGTAACTTCACGCAAAACCTCATTCGAGAGGTTTAAAATAATACATGCTTTTGCCTTTTTGTCAATAACGACAAACTCCTCGTCTGTTATTTTATCCGGCTTCTTCTCTTTTCCTTGCAGTGCCAAATCTAAGCCATCCTGAATTAGGATAGCTTACATCTTTAATTGCTACATTCCAAAGTTTGCACTCCGATCAAATTTCTCAACATAAGTCTTTGTTAGAGTCATATTGACTACTGAAACAAATCCGGTTAGATTCGACTCTAATACCAATTTGTTAGGATAGGAAAATCTGATAGTGCAGAATTTAGCCAAACAATGTTATAATGACAATAACAAAGACAATGTAAGTTGATAACAATGACAATTAAAGCATATAAAGAAGATACAAATTTAACGTGGTTCGGTCAAAGTGACCTACATCCACAAGCGGAGAGGAGCAAATTTACTATACCAATAAGAGTATAAAATTAGAGTAAATACTCTAATTAATCCCAAATACCCCCGAAAGAATAACCTCACAAGATCACTCCAAAGAAAGGGGATCACACAAGTGTTTCCCAACACTCAACTCTCTTACAAATAACTCTCAATAAAGAAGGAGAGAAAGAAACAAGAAATCAAGATTCAAGTCTTGTTGGTGTGTTGGAAATGAACTAATGAGTAATGACCCTTCCTTTTATAGGCATAAAAGCCTTGGCTTTCAAGCTGTAAAAGAAAAGATACAAGTTATGCAAATAATATCCACCACACAATGCAATACTTTTGACTCCAAAGAATATTGCTAACAAAATCTGCTTTGCAAATAGACTTATGTTTATGTGAGATGAAATTCACTGGCCAAAATATTGGCCATATTACAAAGACAAGGAGCTCACCAAGTAAGCTAGCCCTCAACCCTGAATAGCCTTTTTTATCTACCTTAGGTTAGGGAGTAACCAAGTTACCTTATTCGTTTGTTGAAGTAAGATAAAATAACATCCAAGATCTTAACACATCATCCAATGATTTTCAAATTATGAAACATTTCATATTTATCTTCATATCACTCATACAAAATTAACCTCTTAAAGTAAATGGTTACACACCTTAAAAAGAAGGATCGAGAAACATTCAAAATCATTAATAAATTTAGGATGAAATAACTGATTAGCAGATATAGTGTATCCCACATAACGTGGGACTGAAGCTCATATGATTGATTTCACTTCTTCATCATTATCATCAATAATATAGGAAAGAAATGAACCAGAGATATAACTTATTCCACATAACATGGGATTGAAGCGTAGATTGATTATATCATCTATCATCATAAAGTGTAAAATGCAATCCGCTTTCAAATTTCTGTAAAGGACCAGGTGTTGCTACACTTGCTGGGCGAAAAAGCATACTTAAATTAGCACAAAGAATGACCTGGAGTTTCTGCCATGCTATTGGGGCATCTAGTTATAACAAATGGGAACAAGATTCACAGCAAAACCGGAGATGACATTAGGGTGGCATCTAGGAAGAACTCAACAGATCCTGGGAACCCTATTGGCCTGATCTTATGTGCAGCCTATTTCTTGAAATCTACTATTTGATTTCTTAAGAGATGAAGCCTGGGAACATGAGGTTAGTTAATTTCATTAGCTCTACATGTATATATTTCAAAAGAAGCTTCTGCTGTGCTGTGTTACTTTGACATTGTGATTTTAATTTCTTTACCAAAGTGGAATATCATGCCAAACGGAGGCCAAGTGAAGTGCATTGCAAATTTTGCAACGGTTCAGGGTAGAGGAAATGCAGTTGGAATTCAAGTGAGTCACCTCTTTGGGAAGAACTAAATTTTATTTACACCTCTTTTCATTTTCCTTTCTCTTTTCCAAGATGCACATGAAGCAAGAAGGAATAAAACATTGGTACCGCCTGAAATTTCCTAATGCAGATTGTGATATTGTACTCAGGCAATGAAATTGAAAGAAGACTCGTGGATCCTCCAAGATACCTGCATGAATGCTTATGAATCCACAGTCGTCTATGCCCCCATCGACATTGCAAGCATGAAATCTATCATGACAGGCCGTGACTCAAGCAATGTTGCAGTGTTACCTTCAGGTTTTTCAATTCTTCCTGATGGCCTCGAGTCTAGGTCTTTGGTTATAATTTCTATACCAGAGGGAAAATGTACAGAAGGAGGATCCCTGCTAACAGTTCTATATCAAATTCTTACTAGCAAATCTCCAGCTGCAAAACTTTGTACAGAATCTGTTGAATCAGTTAATAATCTCATATCATGTACACTGCACAGGATCAAGACAAGTTTGCAATGTGAAGATGGGTAGTTTATTCTTGTAGGCACAGAGATGCTAATTTCATTTTATAGATAATACAGTTTTCCTCCTCAATCCTTTTCATCTAAATAGAAGATAAAAAGGATTTCATAGGTTGGTTCCAGCTCCGGTTATAGTAAATTTTCACTCAGTCAGATAAGGACTTGTCTATTCTAACATATATGGACTGATGTGATGCTATCAGGTAACAACCATCAAGGAAACTTAAAAGAATGCTGAATTGTATATAACTTTCAACTATCCTTGTGTATTAATCTTCTTTCCTCTTGACTTTCTTGTATTGTGGCGAAACTTATAAAATTACCCTCAATTCTGGTTTTAGTTTTTGCTGGTAGTCAAATTGTGGGATCTATTTGAATAAAAGAATAAGAAAAAGAAAAAGGAAACAAAATGATTAGAAGAAATTGCGGCTATGGACGATGAATCTATGTTTAAGGATGGCAATGGGGCGGTGCGTATGCGGGGAGGGGCGGGTTTGAACGTTAGCGGAGCAGGGAGGGTTTGAGATTTTGCGGTTGCAGGGCAGGGGGATCAATTTTTAAATTAAAAAAAAATGCAGGGTAGGGCAAGTCGCGGGTGGGGATTTAATTTTTAAAGGCTAAATAATATTTAAGTTGGTGGAAGACATATGGGATTTAACGAGCAATAGTTAATTGAGGGTTTAGCGTTAGTGTTAAGGAAATAGAGAAGTGGGTGGGGGTGCCAGAAGAGAGAAGTGAAATGAAGAGAAAAGATAAAGGAGATTTTGACTCAAAAGAAAATATAAAATAAAATAAAATAAAGGAGAGGAAAAATCTGACTTGCACGTGTTTGGTTTGACTGAATAGTTTCAATGATATACTCCCTCATTTACAATTTGTTCATTATAGATAGGTATATTTGTAAATAATTAACTTTATACTTTATATTTTATTTTTGACAAAAAATTATTACAAATTTTTTTTTATTAAAAATAAAAAATAAAAAAAATGCGGGTGCGGGGAAGGTGAACGCGGGTGGAGTGTGGAACGGGTAAATACGGGTTTAAATATTATGCGGGGAGGGTTTAAATTTCATGGGTTCAGACAGAACCCGCTTCACACCGCACCGCCTGCCATTCCTATGTTTTGATTTACAAGTTGCCAAAACTTGTTGTGGCCTATTACAAATTGCAATGCAAATTGCAAAGAGATAAACCATTTTGAGTGGTCCAATGGTTGGCAAGTTTTGCTATAAATAGCAGGCTTCATTCTTCATTTTAAGTACATCAAATCGAGAGAAGCAATAGAGAGTTAGAGAGAGTAATCCACAGATTATAGTCCGTGATATAAATAGTGAGTAGGAGTAATATTGCAGTGAGGTATTTAAAATAAAGAGTGTTATTTCTTTCGAAGTTATAGTAGTCTTTTGACACTACTAAGTTATAATATTATAGCGGTAATATTGCTCTAGTGGGGTATTGTATTTTATCCCGTTAAAATATTTGGTGTCGTTGTTACTCTCTTGTGTTATTGTTATTTATCGTGGATATTATTCCTGGGAGGAATTATTATATTGTATCCCAACAACGTGGTATCAGAGCCATGGCGAATAATGGTCCGTTGTCCTTTCAGTATCCCCGTCTCACAAAAGATAATTATGAGAAATGGTGTCTACGTATCAAAGCCACTCTTAGCTCCTAGGATGTTTGGGAAATCGTAGATAGAGGGTATGCAAAACCCGATAATGAGGAATCTCTGCCTCAAAATGAAAAAGACGTCTTGGCAAAGACAAGGAAGAAGGATCAACAAGCACTCACGCTCATCCACCTATGTTTGGATGATGCCATGTTTGAGAAGGTGGCAGATGTTACCACCTCAAAAGAAGCTTAGGAGATTTTACAAAATTCTCTTCAAGAAGTTGATAAGGTGAGGAAAGTAAAACTTCAAACTTTAAGGGATGATTTTGAAGTTTTAAAAATGAAAGAATCCGAATGCATTTTAGATTATTGTTCAAAAGTGAAGGCTGTTATAAATCAACTAAGAAGATATGGGGAGGACATAGAAAATGTCCGTGTGGTAGAAAAGATCCTTCGCACTTTAACACCAAAATTTGATTTTGTGGTGTGTTCTATTGAGGAGTCTAAAGATTTTGACTCTATGACGGTGGAGCAATTGGAGGGTTCTTTACAGACCCATGAAGAAAAGATCAAAAGGAGACAAGAAGTGTCATTGGAGCAACTTCTTAAAACTCAGGCATCCTTCAAGGATTATGGAGGTGAAAAGAGCTATCGAGGAAACACACGAGGCCGAGGCCGTGGCGGTCATGGAAGAGGAAAAAGTAATGGTAATAACTTCAACAATGAAGTTAAAATGCACCAAATATTCAGAGGTCGTGGTCGTGGACAAAGTAGAGGAAGAGGACGTGGCTACTACCAAGAAAATAATGGACAAAGGTATGACAAATCAAATATTGAGTGTTATAATTGTCATAAATTTGGCCATTACTCTTGGAAATGTCATAGCAATGTTGAAGAAAAAGCTAACCTTGTTGACGACAAGAAAGATGAATATGAATCAACGTTGTTGATGGCACTCAAGGAAGAAGATAAGAATGATTGCAACTCGTGGTATTTGGACAATGGAGCAAGCAATCATATGTGTGGATGCAAAGAAAAGTTTGTGGAGATCAATAAAATGGTGAGAGATAATGTGTCCTTGGGAGATACCTCAAAGATTCAAATCGAAGGGATAGGTACGATTCTGATCTCCTGTAAAAATGGCGACCACAAATTAATTCAAGATGGTAACAACTTCATCAAAGTTAATTGGTTCACTGTCAGCAAAGAGACAACATAAAAAATCAAAATTAGTAACTTCTTCTGTGTCCTCATAGATCTCTTGAATACTCTTTGTCCTTTGCGACTATTCATTTGAACTTTCTTGAGAAGAGGGAGATACAATATTGGTTGGAGAAGGCTGGAGTTGTATCCTGCACAGGTTTCAAGGTCTCTGGTTCTTCTTCATCACCAAAGTATGGAAGAAAATCATATGAAGTTTCTTCTTGAGCTTCCCAATTCCATGCCAATTCTTCATCAAATTCAACATCGTGACTTACCACCACCTTGCCACTGCTTGGGTTGTATAATTTGTAGCCTTTTGAAATCGTATCATAGCCAACAAATACATGCTTGACACTTCGATCGCCAAGCTTTGATCTCCCTTGATGTGGCACATGAGCATAGGCTATGCTCCCAAAGATTCTCAAGTGCTTGACACTTGGCTTTCTTCCACTCCATGCTTCTCGAGGGGTTTGATCTCTAACATTCTTTGTTGGAGATCTATTATTTAAATAAACTACACAAGAAATAGCTTCGGCCCAAAATTCCTTGGGCATACTTTTAGCTTTCAACATACATCTAGCCATATTAAGAATTGTTCGATTCTTTCTCTCTGCAACTCCATTTTGTAGGGGTGAATAAGGTACCGTTAGAGGGCGAAAAATTCCATGATACTGGCAAAAATCATTAAATTCGTTTGAAATGAATTCGCCTCCTCCATCGGACCTTAGAGCTTTAATTTCATAGTCATTTTCTTTCTCCACAAGTACTTTGAAAATTTTAAAAGCAGCAAAAGCTTCAGATTTTTGGTTCAAGAAATAAACCCAAGTCTTTCTACTAAAGTCATCAATGAAGAGCAGAAAGTACTAACTTTTACCAAAGGAAGGTGGATTGATTGGTCCACACACATCAATGTGAACAAGCTGGAGCGGCTTGGTTGATCTTGACATGGCCTCCTTTGGAAAACTCCTCCTTGAATGTTTTCCAAGAAGACAAGCTTCACACAGTTGATTTGGATGGTATCCCATGTACCATGTTCTTTTATACCATTGATTTGAGCGTTTCAAAATTCAAGTGCCCAAATCACATGTGCCAACATTATGATTCATCTTGCACATTAGCCTTCAAACACTTTGCATCAATTGTTTTATGATTCAGAGAAAATAATCTATTCTTTGCCATATGCACTTTAGCAATTAGAATTTCACTTGAATCTCTAAGCCAAAGATGCATATTTTTCATGTGGATGTCATATTCCTTTTCAAGAAGTTGGCCCAAACTCAAAATATTACTTTTTAATTTTGGCACATAACAAAAGGTGGAGATAAGCCATGGAGGAGGAGATTGAGTCAATAAAGAAGAACAACACTTGGGAGTTAACAACTTTTCCAAGAGTCATCGAGCAATTGGAGTGAAATGGGTATACAAGACAAAGAAGAATGTTGATGGAGATATGGATAAATACAAGGCACAACTTGTGGCTAAAGGGTACAAGCAAAGGCAAGGCATTGACTATGAAGAAGTCTATACACTTGTTGCCCGCATGGAGATAATTCGTTTGCTGATCTCTTTGGTGGCGCAAATGAAGTGGAAAATCCATCAACTAGATGTAAAGTCAGCCTTCTTGAATGGCTATCTTAAAGAAGAAGTCTATGTTGAACAACCATTGGGCTTTGTGGTCAAAAAACATGAAGATAAAGTGTTGAAGTTGAACAAAGCTTTATATGGATTGAAGCAAGCCCTGCGAGCATGGAATAATTGCATCGACAAGTATTTTCAAGACAATGGGTTTACTCGTTGTCTCTATGAATATGCTTTTTATCTTAAAGTTCATACTAATGGAGATATCTTGCTTGTTTGTCTTTATGTTGATGATCTTATTTTCATGGGTAATAACCCAAATTTGTTTGAAGCTTTTAAGAAAGATATGTCTCGTGAGTTCGAGATGACATACGTAGGGCTCATGTCATAATAGTTGGGCCTAGAAGTGAAGCAGATGGAGGATGGAATTTTTATCTCTCAAGAAAGCTATACAAAAGAGATATTGAAGAAGTTCAACATGCTCGATTGCAACCCCGTGAACACGCCGATAGAGAGTGGGACAAAATTGTCCAAGTTTGATGAAGGAGAAAAAATGGATCCCACATTTTTCAAAAGTCTAGTGGGAAGTTTGAGGTACTTGACTTGTACCAGGCCAGATATACTCTTTACAATTGGAGTAGTAAGTCACTTCATGGAAGCTTCTACCTCCACTCATTTGAAAGTCACTAGAAGAATTCTTTGTTACCTAAAAGGTACAATCGACTTTGGATTATTGTATTCCTCTTCTAATGGTTTCAACCTTATGGGATTTTATGATAGTGATTATGCGGGAGATATTGATGATACAAAAAGTACAACTAGTTTTGTATTTTTCTTGGGTGATTCTAGTATTTCTTGGAGTTCAAAGAAACAGTGCATTGTTACTCTCTCGACCTGTGAAGCTGAATATGTAGCAGCAACGACATGTACATGTCATGCTATTTGGTTGAGAAGATTATTGAAGGAGCTCAATTTGCCACAAATTGAAGCTACGGAGATTTGTATTGACAACAAATCCGCACAGGCACTTGCCAAGAATCCGGTGTATCATGATCGAAGCAAGCATATAGATATAAGATATCACTTCATCAGAGAATGCATTGCCAAGAAGGAAATCGAGCTCAAATATGTGAAGTCTCATGATCAAGTTGCAGATATCTTTACAAAGCCTCTCAAGTTTGAAGATTTCCAGAGATTGAGATCTTGTCTTGGAATGAAAAGGAAAAATCAAAATTAAGGGAGAGATTTGTGGGATCCATATTAAATAAAAGAATAAGAAAAAGAAAAAAGAAACAAAATGATTAGAAGAAATTACGGCTATGGACAGTGAATCTATGTTTTGATTTACAAGTTACAACCTATATTAAATAAAAGAATAAGAAAAATAAAAAGGAAACAAAATGATTAGAAGAAATTGCGGCTATGGACGGTGAATCTATGTTTTGATTTACAAGTTGCCAAAACTTGTTTTGGCCGGTTACAAATTGCAATGCAAATTGCAAAGAGATAAACCATTCTGATTGGTCCAATGGTTGACAAGTTTTGCTATAAATAGCAGGCTTCGTTCCTCATTTTGAGTACACCAAATCGAGAGAAGCAACAAAGAGTTAGAGAGAGTAATCCATAGATTATAGTCTGTGAGATAAATAGTAAGTGGGAGTAATATTGTAGTGAGGTGTTTAAAATAAAGAGTGTTATTTCTTTCAAAGTTGTAGTAGTCTTTTGACACTACTAAGTTGTAATATTATAGTGGTAATATTGCTCCGATGGGGTATTGTATTTTATCTCATTAAAATATTTGGTGTCGTTGCTACTCTCTTGTGTTATTGTTATTTATCGTGGATATTATTCCTGAGTGGAATTATTCTATTTTATCCCAACACAAACATCTTTTAGATAATAAAAATATGTTGAGGCACCCAAATATCTTAAAATCCAATCAACTAAAGAACGAGTAGAGAACTAGCCAACTTATATCATTTGGTGGTGAAGCTGCAAGCACTAAACAGAGTAAAATAAAATACTTGAAATATAAAAATATTAGTTGCATTTTAGACCTGGGCCATGAAATATAAGGTACATTTTTGGATAGTTTGCATATTTCATTCATTTAGGGTCTTCTGGGATTTCATCAAAGTCTTCGAAGTGTCAACATTCCTCTAATTCTTGTATGCAAGTATGAACACAGTTTTTATTATAGAAAGATTGCATGGAGGGCATAATATAGTACAAGACTTAAGCTAGCACTTCAATCTCTCTCTCTCTCTCACACACACACACCTGATCTTGGTGGACAGAGTTGGCCAATACATTGGGTGTTACAGATGATGTAAAGTAATGACTAAAAAACTGGAAATTCATTATCTAAATGTTAGTATCGGAATCTTGGGTAGTGCGGAATTTAGCCAAACAACGTTATAATGATAATAACAAAGACAATGCAAGTTGATAACAATGGCAATTAAAGCATAAAAAGGAGACACCAATTTAACGTGGTCCGGTCAGTGTGACATACGTTCACAAGCGGAGAGGAACAAATTTACTACAGCAACAAGAGTACAAAAGAGAGTACAAAATTAAAATAAATACTCTAATTAATCCCAGATACCCCCCAGAGAATAATCTCGCAAGATCCCTCCAAAGAAAAGGGATCACACAAGTGTTTCCCAACACTCAACTCTCTTACAAAATACTCTCAATTACTATAGGAGGAGAAAGAAAGACAAGAGAGAAAAGTTCTTGAATTTGATGTATCTAAAATGAACTAATGGCCTTTCTTTTTATAGGTAAAAAAGCCTTGGCCTCTTAGTTGTAAAAGAAAGATACAACTTGTGTAAATGATATCCACCACACAATGCAATATTTTTGGGTCCCAAAAAATATTGCCAACAAAGTCTACTTTGCAATATTTGAGGGACTTCACTAGCCAAAATATTGATCATATAACAATTCTCCACCTTGACCTAATTTTGGCTGATATAATAAATTTGCTCCACCCTATCTGCAAAAGCCCCAATGGGCATATGTCAAAATTTAAGGCCATCAAAATCAGACAAATTGACTGATACCGAAATTGTAGTAGGGCCTATAACAGTGGATCCCAATAAAGTATACAACGAACCAGATCTGTGTGCTTTCATGATCACAAGAGCACCTTGAAATTTTTTCAAAACTCCACCTTCATCAATGAATTTGCACCGAAGGGATTCTAAAGCGCCCAAAGATATGAGATTGTTTCTTCAACTCAGGAACATTCTAACATCTGTGAGAGTTCTCACCACACCATCATGTATTCTGATATAAACTGTACCTTTGCCAATAACATTACAAGTAACATTGTTACCCAATTGGACAACTCCACCTTCTACTAAATCATATGTAGAAAACAAGTCCTTGCTGGGACACATATGATATGAACAATCGGAATCTAAAATACACTCACTATCTGATCTGAACTAGTTTCTGTTGCTAAAAATATAGTTCCATCAATCTCATTAGTTGCTACACTAGCTTCGGCGGTGTCAGTATTTTTGTGCTTATTTTTCCTTTCCTTATGCTTTTCTTTATATTTCAGCTTATAGAATTCGGAGATAATGTGAACTTTCTTATGACAATAGCGACACTCTATATTATTGTATATGGATTTTGAGTCGGATTTACCCGTAACAAACAAGCCAACTTCCGCTTGAGTTCCACTAGCTTCCGAGTAATATCACTATCTATCTGTTTTTTTTTTAAAAATATATTTAATATCCTTATAAGAGATATTATCCTTTGCATAAAACATAGTATCTCTTATATACTTAAAAGATGGGGGTAGAGAACAAAGCAGTAACACGGCTTGATCCCCATCTTTAATTTCAGCATCTACATTATTGAAATCCATAAGAATAGAATCAAAGGTGTTAAGATAAGAGAGAATAGAGGTACCTTTACCCATACGAATTGTATAAAGCTTCAGCTTCAGCTAAAGTCTATTTTTCATTGTCCTTTTCATATATAAGGTTTTCAATTTTTCCCACATGCCTTTGGCTGTGGCTTCTACAAAAACTTCAAGTAAAACCTCATTTGAGAGATTTAAGATGATATCTGATTTTGTCTTTTTATCGATGACGGCAAACTTCTCGTCCGTCATTTTATCCGACTTCTTCTCCTTTTCTTGCAACGCCAAGTCTAAGCCATCCTGAATTAGGATAACTTTCATCTTTAATTGACATATTCCGAGGTTTACACTTCGGTCAAATTTCTCAACATAGGTCTTTGTTAGAGTCATTTTGGCTATTGAAACTAACCCGGTTAGATCCGGCTCTGATACCAATTTGTTAGGATCGAGAACTCGGGTAGTGCGGAATTTATCCAAACAACGTTATAATGAAAATAACAAAGGCAATGCAAGTTGGTAACAACGATAATTAAAGCATATAAAGAAGACATTAATTTAACGTGGTCCAGTCAGTGTGACCTGCACCCACAAGCGAAGAGGGGCAAATTCACTATAGCAACAAGAGTACAAAAGAGCGTACAAAATTAAAGTAAATACTCTAATTAATCCCAAATACCCCTAAGAGAATAACCTCACTAGATTACTCCAAAGAAAGGGGATCACACAAGTGTTTCCCAACACTCAACTCTCTTGCAAAATACTCTCAATGACTAAAGGATGAGAAAGAAAGACATGAGGGAAAAGCTCCTGAATTTGGTATGTCTAAAATGAACTAATGGCCTTTCTTTTTATAGATAAAAAATTCTTGGCCTCTTAGTTGTAAAAGAAAGATACAACTTGTGCAAATGATATCCACCACATAATGCAATATTTTTGGGTCACAAAGAATATTGCCAACAAAGTCTATTTTACAAATAAGCTTATACTATGTGAGGGACTCCGCTAGCCAAAATATTGCCATATTATATGAAACATATATAACTTGAGTTATATGATAATGAGATGCATAGCAGGAACTGAAAGACGAAAGTTCAAAAAGCTAAATACAGATTGTAAGTGTCAAAAGAGCTCTCACACTAATTTTGTTGCTGACATTCCAATGGAAGTCCAAGATCCTAACCTGAGGCTGATGGATTTGAATTAGGAGAATGAAAGTTGAAGGAGAGGAGAGATTATAGACACTGGCAAAGTGGCGAATTCGGGATGTGTGGGGTGGGGTGGGGTGGAGTGGGGGTTGGCAGGGGGTAGGGGTGCTTTTCAGGTTATTTAGGTCGTCGAGCCAATTATGGTCTGCAACTGCAAATCTTTTATGCTAAATCCTCTCTCTTCCAATATATTGATTTATTCATTTTCCATTTTTGTTACACGTTTATTCTTGTGAAATTATTTCATGCTATTGCGTTAAAAGAAATATGATGTCCAAAACTATTGGTAGCTGGGTATATCAAATATCGCTGATCTAACATAATTTGTATCTGGTGGACGAAGCAAACAAGTTATTAATTCAATTGAACTCAATAATTTTATTACAGAATTTAAATATGTACGTAAAAAGTTATCAAAACTTCAATAAATATTATATTTTGAACCATATTAATATTAGAAATGTAACAGATTGAATGTAACACCATAAAAGATGAATGCATAAAATTAAAATTTGAATCTTCCTTTAAAAGCTAGCACGACGCTGACCATACAGAAAAATTCAGAATGCAGAGCAACATTTTCCTATATATTAGAAGAGCTAGTGGTTTCGACATGTGTGTTTAGTGGAATTTAATTCAGATTTGAGGGCAATTTAATCATTTTATCTATTAGATAACTGGAGGACTAATGCAGACTATAGAGATCCTGACATGGAAATGGGAGGCGATAAACATGGACTTTGTCACGGGTTTACCTCGTTCTCATCGTAAGTCTGATTCCATATGGGTAATAGTCGATAGGCTCACGAAATCAGCTCATTTCCTATCGGTCAGATCTACATATACAGCAGAAGATTATGCAAAGTTATATATCAAAGAGATAGTGCAACTATACGGAGTACCAGTATCTATTATATCTGATCGTGGGGTCCAGTTTACAACACATTTTTGGAGGTCATTTCATAGAGGTCTAGGAACTCAGGTGAATCTCAGCACAGTTTTTCATCCACAGACTGATGGACAAGCCGAGCGCACAATTCAGACGCTCGAGGATATGTCACGAGCATGTGTATTAGATTTTAAGAGAAGTTTGGATGAACATCTACCTCTTATCGAGTTTGCATATAATAACAGTTACCACTCTAGTATCCATATGGCTTTGTACGAGGCTTTGTATGGGAGCAGGTACAGATCTCTTATAGGGTGGTTTGATGTTGGAGAATTTGGATTACATGGGCCAGACCTGGTTCAGCAAGCCATAGAAAAAGGAAAGCTTATCTGTGATCGACTATTGACAGCTCAGAATCATTAGAAGTCATATTCTAACGTACGGCGACGAGATTTAGAGTTCAGGGTTAATGATTCGGTATTCTTAAAGGTGTTACCTATAAAGGGTTTGATGAGGTTTGGCAAGAAAGGCAAACTTAGCCCACGGTATATTGGGCCTTCTAGGATCATTCGGAGAGTGGGCCAAGTAGCTTATGAGTTTGAATTTCCCTCAGAATTAGAGTCTTTCCATCCGGTGTTTTACGTATCTATGTTACGAAAGTGCATTCGCGATCCTACCCGAGTGGTTCCCACGGATGACGTACAGATTATAGAGGACTTTTCATACGAGAAAATTTCGATTGCCGTCCTAGACCGACAAATTCGCAAGATATGGAATAAGTAGGTAGCCTCCGTGAAGGTACTCTAGATAAACAACAATGTGGAAGAAATGACTTGGGAGGCCGAGGAAGACATGAAGTCTAGATATCCCTTCTTATTTCCTCCTCCAAAGAAGGATTCGACTGACACGTCATAACCATAAGGTACATGTATGAATTCTTGTGTTGGTTATTTTCATTGGTCATATGAGGCCGTTGTTACAAAGGCGACTCTACCAAAGTTATATAGATCCCGGGGAGTTGAACATTCAAGGACGAATGTTTCTAAGGGGGGAATGATGTTACATCTCGCGTTTTCGTATGTTAAAAGTTTCATCTTCAGTTAATCGACGTAGACTCGGGGATAAGATTATCTTGAGGTTAACGTATTTATGCTATTCGTAACAAGCAATAAGTAAGTGTTATAAAGGATAAAGGGCACACGAATTAAAGAAAACGATTTTCGTTGAAGGTTGCCGATTGGGATAAAATACGGGTCGAGTGATAATACCTGATAATTATGGACTAGTACCATGCCAGGTACCATATGACCACGGTAGTATGATGTATAAAGTATATTTAAAATGAGTAGTATTCTTAGGTAATTTTAGATAATTCTTAATTATATGGGTAATTGGTTAATTACCGGATAACGGAACATTACCTAGTTAATTAATAAATTATGAGATAAGCCTAAACCCCCCGCCCCCCAAGAATAATAACGTGGCAGCACTAGCTAACCACATAAAATGACTAAATAGTCATATAATCCTAGGTGGCTATCTAAGATTTATTTGAATTAATAAGTAAAAGACTTATTAACTGTCTTGTTCCATTTCATTTAAACTAATAACCAAACGTCCATAATCCCAAAAGCAAGAAACATACATCTTTTTCCTAGTTCAAAACACTTCAAATAACATAAGCTTAATTCCATCCAATTTGCGATTCCAAATTCAATTCCAGCAAGAATTTTAGAGTTTTAGCAACGGAGGAATTTTGCGGTTTTAAAGAAGTACAGTGCAACTTTTTTCAAGAATATCACGAATTTTTCCTTACTCTACGTATGTTAAGGCTATCCTTTCTTTCTCTTTGGCATGATCCAAATTATATAGAAGAAACGAGCAAACGCACAGTTTTCATAAACGACTTTATTCATAGAAATACTATGGGTCTCTTTGTTCTTGATTCCCCATGTGATATATTATTATATCTTCTGTTCATGGGTCTTAAAATAATACGCAGTTGATAAAGTTTATCCGAAAAGAATATTGAGATTTTTAATATATTTTCATGCATTTTATTCGTTTATGCTTGTACATTGACCCATGATCAGATGGCGTTATATACGCGTATTTATATGTATATATTTATGTATACAGGATATGAAAAAAAGGTTACGGCATTATATACGCACCACCACCTGATCAGTTGGTATATGTAGATGATGTTGCCCATAGTGTCCGAGATGATATGATAAGATGCCCTCAAAGGCTTGATGATATTATGTACACTCATACCTATGCATGACACGACATTTATATGCACGTGCATAACATTATAAGTATTTCAAAATTTACAAAGTTATTCAGATTTACAGATGGATTTCTTTATTCCATGTTTCATCTATGCCTTTTACGTACAGATTTCATGCCTTACATACTCAGTACATTTTTCATACTGGCACGTTATTTCCTGGGGCCTGCGTTTCATGCCCGCAAGTACATGTAGGCAAGCTGACGGTCCCCCTCCTTAGTATCCTTGATCAGCGAGAGTTGGCATGCTCCACTTGATCTGTAGCTGCTTTTGATTTTGGTACGATACATTTGTATACAAATATGGGTATGATGTATCTCAGTCCCATCTTTGTACAGTTGTATTTTTATTAGAGGTCTGTAGATAGTTATATACAGTTGAATAGTATGTAGCCTTGTCGGCTTTCAATTTGGGTATATAGTTGTCTATCGTGGCCTTGTCGGCTCACCCATTGTAATCCGCACGTATATGTATATATGTCTTTTGGACAGGTTTCCTTTATGTATGTTATTCTCGTAATTCAGTAGATGTTAATCAGGTTTATAGCTTAGACGCATGCTTAGGGGTGTTCGACGGATAGGACTCGGGCACCCGTCGGGGCCCTTCGGTTTGGGTCGTGACACCAAACTAGAGTAAGAATTTAAGAAGTAAATGTGGAAGCAATAATAACTAGAAATTGAACGACTAGAATTAAAGTACAAAAAATAAAGGATATGGGGAAATTCAAGGAAAGAATTCCAAGAACTTCCAAGAATGCAAGTTCTATAGCCTTGACAAGATCCAAGCAACAACGTTTTGATTTATTGAAGAAATCAAACGCCTTTACTTAAGAACAAATCAAAAATAATAGATTCATATTTTGACCGCTTTATGAGTAACTTAAGACAATAATTAATAACTAGTATTAATCGCCTTCTAAGAATACCATAAAAGAATCAATGATATCACAATAAAGAAGTTATCTTACTACCTTGAACTATGAACTAGTAAAGGTTGGATATAAATCTCAAAGCATAAGAAATAAAAGTTCAAAAGAACTCTCAAAGTATAATATTATTAATCAATAACGAAGTACCATAATGAATGAAAGGAATTCCTATTTATAGGAGTAAAAAGTCCTTAAAACTAAGTAGGGTGGCTGCCAAGGCAAACCCCAACTTGGAGGCTAAGCTAAATACTAGAAAACCTAATAAAGACTAATAAAAATAAGAGGGTGGGCGGCCAAATCCCTTTAGGGTAGATTTGGGCCTTAAAACTACTAGTTTGGGCCATTGGTTTGGACTCCAATTGGGCTCCTTTTGAAATACCCCCTTTTGGACCTCTTTTAAGCTCTTCTGGGTTCCTTTTGGTGGACTTCAAGGGCTGATATTGGGACCCAATCTTCCTCCTCTTGGACTTCAATTTGGGCCACCAAATAATTATAAAACTTGGAAAATTTATCTCCTTTGATCTTGAGCTTTTCCTCTACAATTAAAAGCTTCTTTATTTGCCATTGAAGTCCAGCATCCTTAATCTGCAATTCTTTAGCTTGAGATCTTGTAAATGGCCTTCTTGGAGCTTCCAAAACTCTATCCTTGTCCTTGATGCTATCATTCCCCTCTTCTTGAAAAGAATTCGTCCCTGAATTCGATCCTATATCAAACAAAGACAAGTCAGCAACATTGAATGTAGCACTTACTTGAAACTCACCAGGAAGGTCCAGCTTATAAGCATTGTCTCCAATTATTTCAAGGACTTGAAATGGGTCATCTCCTCTAGGATGCAACTTTGACTTCCTTTTGGAAGGAAATCTCTCCTTCCTAAAATGAACCCAAACTAAATCTCCAGGTTGAAAAACAACTTGTTTTCAACCCTTATTCTTTCTCAAGGTAGTTTGCTCATTTTTCTTCTCAATTGCAAGACTTGTTTGCTCGTGACTATTTTTCATCATTTCAGCCTTTGTACTACCATCAAGATTAGAAATATTATTAGTAGGTAATGGTAATAAATCAAGGGAAGTAAAGGGATTAAAACCACAAACAACCTTAAAAGGAGACATACCTGTAGAAGAATAGATTGTTCTATTGTAAGCAAATTCAATCATATGTAAGTGATCTTCCCAAGAAGTTAATTTACCTTTCAAAATAGCCCTCAACATGTTTCCTAAGGTTCTATTAACTACTTCAATTTGTCCATCGGTTTGTTGGTGACAAGAAGTAGAAAACAACAATTTAGTGCCTAACTCCCCCCCCCCCAAAATACACGCCAAAAGTGGCTCAAAAACTTGACATCCTTATCACTAACCATAGTTCTAGGTATACCATGCAATTTAACAACTTCTTTTACAAATAGATCAGCAACATGTGAAGCATCATTAGTCTTTAAACAAGGAATAAAATGAGCCATTTTGGAGAACCTATCTACCACAACAAATATACTATCCCTACCATATCTTGTTCTAGGCAAACCTAACACAAAATCCATAGAAATATCAATTCAAGGTGAAGTAGGAACAGGTAGTGGCGTGTAAAGACCATGTAGTAACACTTTAGATTTAGCTTGTTTACATTCCAAACATTGTGCACACACTCTTTCAACATCTTTTCTCATGCCAGACGCCTAGCCAAAAGAAATTTTCAGCAAATATGTCTAGTGTTTTTATGACTTCAAAGTGACCCATAAGCCCTCCACAGTGTGTTTCCCTTACAAATACTTCACGTAAAGAGTAATTAGGGATACACAACTTATATTCCTTAAAGAAACCCATCTTGAATATTAAACCTCTCAAAACGACCCAACTTACAATCTGCAAAAATTTTGCCAAAATCAACATCATTAGCAAAAAGTCCCTTGATTTGATCAAAACCCATCAATTTAGAAGTCATAATAGTAACTAAGACATACCTTCTTAAAAGTGCATCAGCAACAACATTCTCTTTCTCTTGTTTGTAAGAAATTACATAAGGAAAAGTTTCAATAAATTCAACCCACTTAGCATGCCTCCAACTAAGCTTACCTTGACTCTTCAAGTACTTCAAGGATTCATGGTCAGTTTTAATGACAAACTCTCTTGGCCACAAGTAATGTTGTCATGTGGCTAAAGTCATTACCAAAGTATATAGCTCTTTGTCATAAGTGGAATAGTCAATGTGGCTCCACTCAACTTCTCACTAAAGTAGGCAATAGGTTTAGAATCTTGTATCAAAACAACACTTATTCCTTTGCCAGAAGCATCACATTCAATTTCAAAAAATTTAGAGAAATTAGGCAATTGTAACAAAGGAGTAGAACATAACTTTTCTTTCAACAAGTTAAAAGAATCATCTTGTTCTTTTCCCCATGTAAAAATCATTTTTAATAACTTCAATTAAAGGAGAAGAAATGGTGCTAAAGTCTTTCACAAACATCCTAAAAAAACTAGCAAGTCCATGAAAACTCCTAACTTTAGTTACACTCTTAGGTTTAGTTCATTCCTTTATTACTTTTATTTTCTCTTCATCAACCTCAACTCCTTTAGAACTAACTACAAAACCCAAGAAAATCAAACGATCCATATAAAAAGTACACTTTTTAAGATTAGCAAATACAATTTGCTTTCTAAGAACTTCAAAAACTAGTTTTAGGTATTCTACATGCTCCTCTAAAGTATTAGAAAAGATCAAGATATCATCAAAGTACACTACAACAAATTTTCCATGAAAATCCTTAAAGATATGATTCATTAATCTCATAAAAGTGCTAGGTGCATTAGTCAAGCCAAATGGCATAACTAACCACTCATAAAGCCCATATTTGGTCTTAAAAGCAGTTTTCCATTCATCTCTAGGATTCATTCTAATCTGATGGTAATCACTTTTTAGATCAATTTTAGAAACGATTTTGGATTGATGTAATTGATCCAACATGTCATCAAGACGAGGAATAGGATGGCGATACTTTACGGTTATCTTGTTGATTGCTCTACAATCCATGCACATCCTCCAAGTTCCATATTTTTTGGGTAGCAATAGGACAAGAATAGATCAAGGGCTCATGCTCTCTCTCACAAAGTCTTTCTCAAGTAACTCCTCAACTTGCCTTTGAAGCTCTTTTGTCTCTTTTGGATTACTCATATAAGAAAGCCTATTTGGGATTTATGATCCATGCACAAAATCAATTTGATGCTCAATGCCACGTAAAGGTGGCAATCCATTAGGAATATCTTCAAAAAATATATCTTCAAAACCATGCAAAAGAGAAGAAATACTACTTGGCAAAGAAGAAGTTAGTAACCCATAATTAATCAAAGCTTCTTTGTAAGTAAGTAGTATTATGGGCAACTGATAACTAGGAATTTTAATACATTTTATACTCCTTCTTGCTTAAGTTTTGATTAGAAATGTGTACAAAATAGTCCCAAAGGCTCACAAGTTGTGCTTGATTGCAGGTTTGATCAATAAGGTGACAAGATGTCAAAGATCAGCTTAAAAGGAGTGAAACTTGCACAAGTACCACGACAAGACAAATCTCAAGCAAAACAAGGCCAATGTGGCCGCACACCATTCTGTGCGGTTCGCACAAGTGAGGTTCAGAGAGTATACAACTCAGCCAAAACAGGCAATGGCATAGGATTTACTGTGGTCCGCATTGGAGTCACTGCGGCCGCACTCGATTTAGTGCGATCCACAGAACCAAGAATCAGAGAAGTGTCAGTTTGGAGTTTGAAGCCCAATGCGGTCCGCCCTCCATTTCATGCGGACCGCACTAAAAGCCACCGCGGCCGCACTTCATTCTGTACGGTCCGCATTGCCCGAGTTCAGAGAGCTAGATTTTAAGTTAAGAGCCTTAGTGCGGCCGCACGTAATTTTGTGCGGTCCGTACTAGCCCCGCAGGGGTATTTTTGTCCAGATTTTTTAGCTTAGTATAAATAGCTTCTTTTCCCATTTTTAGGTTATCAGATAATTTTTGTACTAAGCTGCCCTCGTGACTTCCATTTCTTTAGCTATTTTGGGCAATTTTAGCTTCATTTCTACATTGAATCTTCTAGTTTATCTTAGCAATTAATTAATATGAGTTTTTCTTCATCTATTTCTTTATTTTCTTCTCTAATTATGAGTAGTTAGACCCATAAGTTAGGGTTGTGGCTCAACCCTAGTATGGGTAATTGATAGGTCTTGTGTTTTGATGCTTGATTGTCTATGGGTGTTTGATATTTGGACTAATTTCATGTTTAATTTCTGAATTAGTGGTTGCAAACACTAGTTTGTGTTTAGTTGACTTTGGCTCTTCTTGAGGAAGAGAGTCTAAGTCTCTGAAATTGGTCCAACAAGGAATTTGGGTGTACTCAAGAGATTGATAGCCCCAATTAAAGGGTTAAAACTAGAAATAGTAATACCCGACTTGAACCTTGATTGCTTGTGCAAATTTGCATACCCAATTGGTCTTGAGAAAATCAATTCGGGGAAAATTACTCGAACCACCGAGAGGTGTAGAGTGGGTAGAATCGTTCAACGGTTATATCATAATCCCCAAATGTGACAATCATGTCTTAGACTCAAGTACCCGTCAATTGACCACCTAGGCGAAAGTCACTACCCTAGTGTCTTTTAACCATTTGAGCAATTCGCAATAGTGTACTCTTAGATTATTCTAGTTTAATTGTGCATTGTAGTTTATATAATTAGAAGTAAATCAAAACCCAAAAATGTTTAGAAGTACAATCTGGAACACATACACAACTCCACTTTAGATAGACACCCGACTCCAACTTCTAGCTCCCTGTGGAAATCGATCCCGACCTTAATCAGGTAAAAGCTACTTCGACCCTCTCTCGCTACTCAATAGTAGTGCAGGGTTGGCCTCGATCAACTTTTTGGTGTCGTTGCCGGGGAGCTAACGGTTTTGGTTATTTATCTAAATAATTTTGTGTATTGTTCTTCTTTCCTTCTTTGTTACTAATTTGTGTGTGTCACAACTTCAGGTACCAAATGGCAGCAAACAACACCAATGACCCTCTTGGAAATGTGATTGCGGGGGAGGAGGTAGATGACGTCGAAGATGATGAGGTGCCTCTTGTACCTCAAGGACAACGTAGAGGCCGCTAGGCCAATACTAATGCAAATGACAATATTCCAGACCCTCCTCTGCCACCTCCAAGAGTGGCTCCTAGAGTGCTTCCGAACCAAGGCTATGCAAGTGCTATTGTCCCACCCCGAATTCGGGCGGGCAATTTTTAAATAACCAATGTGATGCTGACTTTGCTAGAGCACCGTGGGTATTTCACGGGCGCTGCAATTCAAAATGCTTACAAACATCTCAAGGGGTTTGTGGATACATGTTGGGGGAGTAAGCAAACTAACGTGTCTGAGGATGCTCTCCGGTTGAGACTTTTGCCATTTTTACTTAGAGGGAAAGCACTTGATTGGCTTGAGCGACTTCCCAACCATTCCATCACTACTTGGGATGAGTTGGCGGATAAGTTCATTGCAAAAATTTTCTCACCGGGGCATATGGATGCATTGAGAGATGAGATCTTGGCGTTCAAGCAAGAGCCCACGGAACCTTTGCATGAGATTTGGGAGCGTTATAGAACAATAGTGAAGTAATGCCACAACAATGATATGACCGAGGTGATGATCCAATAGACTTTCTACCGGGGTATTAACACTACAAACTAGTGCATAGTGAACCAACTTGTTGGGGGCAACTTCATGAAAGTCTTATGATGAGGCTTGTGGCTTTCTTGACGAGATGGCTGACACTTCTTCCGCTTGGCAAAGTAGAGCCAATGTTCCCCAGGGTGACCCCACAATTATTCATTTGCACAAGGAATTGCATGATCATGGGCAGGCTATAGCTGAGGTTGACAACCACGATGAACCAACTAGCGAAGGCACAGTTGCAACAAGTTCAAAATCCTCGCCTAGTGAATCTATGGAGGGTGTCAATATTCTTGTCAACAAAAGAAGACAAAGCGGGCAACAAAACCAAGGGAATTCGGAGCAATTTGACAATGATTGTAGTGGATTCCAAAATGATGGTTATGACGAACAAAATGAGAAGGTGCAATATGTGAATAATTATCAAGGCCAAAGGGGCAATTCTTCCAACCAACAACAATGGAGACCCCAAGGCAACTGGGGCAATCAATAACAAGGCAATGGTAATTGGGGGAACAACAACCAAAACAACAACTGGGGCAATCTGAACAACAATCAAAACAACCAAGGAAATTGGAATGGTAATAACAACAATTGGGGTGGTAATAACAATCAAGGTGGATGGAACAATGGAAACTAAGGAAACAGGGGGCAAGGCTTTCAAAGGCCCCCAATGTACCAACAACCGACAATTCACCCCCATTTCCATCTCAAAGTCCTAGTTTTTCTAGCAATGATATGGGTATAATTGAAAGGATGTTCGAACAGATGATGAAGAAGAATGTGGAATCGGATGCTCAGTTGGCTTCCCACAACACCTCTATCAGAAACTTGGAGGTGCAGTTAGGACAAATCTCATGGTTTTTAAATACTCGCCCTAAGGGTGCTCTACCAAGTGATACGGTAGTGAACCCAAAGGGCGGAAACAATCATGTGATGGCGGTAACTACAAGGAGTGGACGAGGCGGTGATGTGAATGCCTCCAAACAAAAGCAAATATTTTGAGTGATGATGTTGAGTTGCAAGAAGATGAAGTTCCTTTGGTGGTTGAAAATGTGATTGATGAAAATGTGAATGAAGAAGTGAGGATTGATATTCAAGATGTCGAGGTGGAAACTCAAAATTATGTGAACCCGTCTAGGGAACAAATAATAGACATGCCGGAGCCGGTTGTGCCTAAAGCCAAGACTCCTTTTCCAAGTCCACCTCCACCTTATCCTCAAAGACTTGCGAAGCAGAAAAATGAGAATCAGTTTAAAAAGTTCATTGACATGATGAAGAGCTTATCCATCAATGTGCCTTTGGTGGAGGCTCTTGAACAAATGTCGGCCTATTCTAAATTCATGAAGGACTTGGTTACAAAGAAGCGTTCTATGTATTATGAAACTATAAAGATGACTCACCAAGTTAGTTATATAGTGCATTCAATGGCCCCGAAGCTTGAAGATCCCGGTGCTTTCACCATTCCTTGCACCATTGGGAGTGCGAATTTTGCTAAGGCTCTATGTGATTTGGGGCTAGTATCAATTGATGCTCTATTCCGTTTTCAAGACTTTGGGTATTGGGTAGCCGAGGCCGACTTCCATGAGATTACAAATGGCAGATAGAACGATGAAGAGATCATTGGGTATTATTGATGATGTGCTTGTCTGGGTGGAAAAATTTATCTTGCCAGGTGACTTTGTGATCTTTGATTGTGAGGTGTATTATGAAGTTCCTATCATTTTGGGGAGACCTTTCCTTGCTACGGGGAAGGCCTTAGTTGATGTGGAAGCAGGGGAACTCACCTTCCGGGTGGGTGATGAAAAAGTGATCTTTCATGTTTGCAAATCAATGAAGCAGCCCAACATTACGGAGGTGTCCTCTTTTGTGGACCTCGTCACAGCAGTAATAGTTGATGACACCAAGGCAATGATTAATGTGGAGGATCCATTGGAGGTCGTATTGCTGAATCTTGATGTCAATGATGATGAGGGCCGAGTGGAGTGCGTGAACGCTTTACATGGAATGGGCTCTTACTCTTATGAGCCTAGGAAATTATCTTTGGACTTTGAAAATAGGAAGACTCCACCAACAAAACCTTCAATTGAGGAGCCTCTAGTGTTAAGTTGAAACCACTGCCTCCACACATCAGGTATGAGTTCTTAGGCTCAAATTCTACTTTGCCAGTTATTCTTTCCTCTTTTCTTACTAACATGCAGGTTGATGCCATATTGGCGGTGCTTCAAAAGCAGAAAAAGGCAATTGGATGGACTTTAGCTGATATTAGGAAGATAAGCCTCGCATTCTGTATGCACAAGAATCTTTTGGAAGATGATGCAAAGCCCTCCTTGGAACATCAAAGGAGGTTGACAGAGGCAATGCAAGAAGTTGTGAAAAAGTAGGTGATCAAGTGGTTGGATGTCGGGGTTGTGTATCCCATCTCTGATAGCTCTTGGACTTCACCGGTGCAATGTGTACCGAAGAAGGATGGCATGATCGTGGTTGCAAATTCACAAAATAAGTTGATCCCTACCAGAACCGTCACCGGTTGGAGGGTATGCATGGATTACTGCAAGTTGAATAAAGTGACCCGCAAGGATCATTTTCCTTTGCCTTTTCTTGATCAGATATTAGACCGACTTGCTGGGAGTGCCTTTTACTATATCTTGGATGGGTATTCTGGGTACAACCAAATCTTGATTGCTCCGAAAGATCAGGAGAAGACCACATTCACTTATACATATAGCACCTTTGCTTTCTCTAGGATGCCTCTTGGGTTGTGTAATGCACCGGCTACATTTCAGTGGTGTATGATGGCAATTTTCACCGATATGGTGGAAGACATTTTGGAGGTGTTCATGGACGATTTTAGTGTTGTGGGGGACTCATTTGATGAGTGCTTGAAAAATCTTGATAGAGTTTTGGCCCGTTGTGAAGAAATCAATCTTGTTCTCAATTGGGAGAAATGCCACTTTATGGTGGAAGAGGGCATAGTTCTTGGGCATAAAATTTCAAAGCATGGGATTGAGCCAGACAAAGAAAAAATTGATGTGATTTCAAGGCTCCCTTCCCCTACATCTGTCAAGGGAGTTCGAAGTTTTCTAGGACATGCGGGGTTCTACCGAAGATTTATCAAAGACTTTTCAAAGGTAGTGTATCCCCTGTGCAAGTTGTTGGAAAAAGACGCTAAGTTCGTGTTTGATAAAAAATGTATGCAAGCCTTTGAACTTCTCAAGCATAAGTTGACCACCACTCCTATCATTACTGCACCTAATTGGAGCTTACCCTTTGAGCTCATGTGTGATGCGAGCGATGTTGCGATTGGGGCGGTTTTGGGTCAAACAGTGAACAAAATATTTCATCCGGTGTACTATGCGAGCAAGACAATGAATGATGCTCAAGTGAACTACACGGTGACCGAGAAAGAACTTTTGGCTATTGTATTCGCAATGGAAAATTTTCGGTCGTATCTCATGGGTGCTAAGGTTATTATTCATACCGACCATGCCGCACTCTCGTACTTGATGACGAAGAAGGATTCCAAAGCTAGACTGATACGATGAGTTTTGTTACTTCAAGAGTTTGATTTGGAGATTGTGGACCGGAATGGTAGTGAGAACCAAGTGGCGGACCATTTTCCCGCTTGGAGGAGGAGGGGAGGCCTCGTGATGGCCTAGAGATCAATGATTCATTTCCCGATGAACAACTCCTTTCGGTGTCGATGAATGGTATGCCATGGTTTGAAGATGTTTCTAATTTCCTTATGAATGGTATAATCCTGTATGAGCTCTCTTCTAACCAAAGGAAGAAGCTCAAGTGGGATAGTTTGGATTTCTATTGGGATGAGCCGTACTTGTTCAAGATTTGCACGGATGGTGTGATCCGAAGGAGTGTCCCGGAGGAAGAGCAATTGAGTATCTTGGAGGCTTGTCATTCCTCTCTCTATGGTGGCCATCATGGCAGGGCGAGGACGGCTTCCAAAGTTCTTAGTTGCGGGTTTTATTGTCCAACTTTGTATAAAGATGCAAGTGAACTTGTGAAGAGGTGTGACAAATGTCAAAGAGCGGGCAGAATTTCGAAGAAAGATGAGATGCCTCTCAATAACATCCTTGAGGTTGATATTTTTGATGTATGGGGCATTGAATTTATGGACCATTTTGTTAGCTCGTGTGGGAACACATATATTCTTGTGGCGGTGGACTATGTTTCAAAGTGGGTTGAAGTCGTGGCTTTGCCCAACAATGAGGCCCAAAGTATTGTTGCATTTCTCAAGAAGAACATCTTTACAAGGTTTGGTACTCATCGTGCAATCATAAGTGATCGAGGGTCTCATTTTTGCAATAGAGATTTTGACACTTTGCTTGCAAAGTATGGTGTCAATCACAAAGTTTCTACTCCCTATCATCCTCAAGTAAGTGGTCAAGTTGAAGTCTCTAACAGGGAAATCAAAAGCATATTGTCAAAAACGATCAATGCAAATAGGACCGATTGGTCAAAGAAGTTGGATAATGCTCTATGGGCTTATAGGACTGCTTACAAGTCTCAGATTGGTATGTCTCTGTATCGGTTGGTATTTGGGAAAGCTTGCCATCTACCAATTGTGTTAGAGCACAAGGCCATGTGGGCTTTGAGGAAGCTAAATCTTGAATGGGATGTTGCAGCCAATCATCGTGTGGAGCAGTTGAATGAACTTGATAAATTTTGATTCCATGACTACTCCAG
Source organism: Nicotiana tabacum (assembly GCF_000715075.1). Taxonomy (NCBI): domain Eukaryota; kingdom Viridiplantae; phylum Streptophyta; class Magnoliopsida; order Solanales; family Solanaceae; genus Nicotiana; species Nicotiana tabacum. The sequence goes on from NC_134087.1 coordinate 7,841,681, forward strand.
TTCTTCCTTGTACAAGGACAAGATGAAGTACCTTCATGATAAATATGCTCGTAGCAAGGAGTTCAAAGTGGGTGATTTGGTTCTCTTGTTCAATTCTCGGTTACGTCTGTTTTCAGGAAAGCTTAAGTCAAAATGGAGTGGACCTTTTGAAGTGGTGTGTGTGACCCCGTTTGGTGCACTTGATTTAAAGAACAAATATGGGGAAGTTTTCAGAGCGAATGGGCATAGGGTCAAGCACTACTTGAGAAAAATTGATGACAGCCACGTGGTGGCGCTTCTTTACCTCAAATGATGTGATGGTAACCTGCGTTGTGCTACGACATTAAATCAGGCGCTTCTTGGGAGGCAACCCATGTGTTTTTCTTCATGTTTTTCTTTATTTTTCATTGTAGGATAGGATTTATTTTTGCACTGACCGGTTGTGAGATGTTACAGGATTGTGTTGATGCAGTGCAGGACACAGTGAAAAAATTATCAAGTCTCTGAAGTTTTCAATACGGACTGCACTACATTGTGTGCGGCCGCAAAGAACTCAGCGAGGAGGGCACAAAAATAAGTGCGGCCGCATTGCATTTTGTGCGGTCCGCGGTGGTCCACTGCGGCCGCTGTGCATTTAGTGCGGACCGTAGTGGCTGCCTTGGTCTGTACCTCATGACTTTAAGCAATGCAGACCGCATTGCCATTTTGTGCGGTCCGCATTGGGGTGGTAAGCTGGGCCCCAGGTCCTTTCCTATAAATAGGGTCTGAGGCCCTCTTTTTACACTTTTCGACCTTTTGCTCTCAAAACCGTAAAAAGATCATTGTTCATCACAAGAATTGCATGATTTTTTCTGTAAAATCTTGATTAATCATCAGCATCTCACATCTGGTAAACTTTTACTTCTTGTTAGTTGTTTAAGTTTATTATTTTCATTTAATTTTTGTCTTCTTAGCTTCCCTTCTATTCTTCCCGTACTTCATTTGATTTGGTAAAATTAGGTTAGTTAATTTCTTGATTAAAGTAGAATTAGGTAGTGAATAACACTAGGCAAACACATAGGAACCTTTCATAGGTGTAAAATTGGACTTAAAATCAAAATACATTGAACCCTAAGTAGTGCTGCTTCTGGGCACTCAGTGCGGACCACGGTCAATTCTGTGTGGTCCATTGCCCTTGTGCGGTCCGCAATAGAATTTTGTGTGGACCGCATTGCTGAAAGTCTTGAAACCTGATCATTGAGGACGGCGTCCGCATTGCATTTTGTGCGGTCCGCGGTGCCTCAATGAGGACCGAAATGCCATTTTGTGCGGTCCGCGGAGCAATTGTTCAGAGAGTGGGTAGTCTGAACCCCACCTCTGTGCGAACTGCATTGGCATTTTGTGCAGTCCACGCTGACCTCTATGCGGCCGTACTACATTTTATGCGGTTTGCACTGTGTAATATCTGCAACTGTCTGAAACCTTTTCTTTTCTGTAACTTTGATCTTAATTACTTCTACTGATATTAACAAGCCTAATGGATGTTGTTTGTAGATAATGGTGAAACAATGAGGCAAGGGTTCTAAACAAGCTGGTCGAGGTGAATCCTCCCGGGGAGGGAAATAAAAAATGATAAGACTGACTCCTCAAGCCTGGCAAAACATTAAAAACATGAGGAAGATCATTAAAGCTACAGATAGGGCCATTGACCAGTCTGGGAGTGAATACGAGCCCTCCAGGGATATATCTTCAGACTCAATCCTAGAGTACGTCCCTGACTGGCCGAAGAGAAATAGACTAAGAGACACTCCTCCACCTTCCCCCGTTACCCAAGCGTCAGTAAATGTATCTTCTGGGTCGTCTGAGTGCTCAGCTGAAGGCAGTAGGGATGAATACTCCACCTCTCCCACAGCTTCATTATCCGGAGAGGGTGCAGTATGAGAAGAAGAGGTAGTAGGAGAAGGGGGTGAGCCCCAGGTTGGCGGGGTAGAACAAACTAGAAACCCGGCGGTGTGGCAAGACCGTTTTGTGAGCGAGGTACCCTACCATAAATTCAAAGAATGGTGGCCTGTGAAGAAATTAATTCCGGAGAGAAGTTTTGTAGATAGAGACCTTTTGCCTCACAACCTCAATGTGAGAAGGCAGTTTAGAGAGAGAGTGGGTTGGGAGTATTTCTTAAACAACTGTGAGGATGCAAACGAGCACCTGGTCAAGGAATTCTACACCAATGTTGCCCACATCAAGAAGGGCACCAAAGCGACCAAGGTGCGCAATTTAAAATTGTTGGTCGATGGGAAAACCATAAATGACTACTTGGGGTTTGATGAGGAGGATGAGTCGTTGTATTTGGCGAAGATAGAATTAGGTGAGGAGGTCCGTCCCTGGTTGGCATAGTATCTAGAAATCCTAGGTACCACCCCCGATTGGTTGAATGCGGGCGTAACGATTTTGAGAATAAGTTTGAACTTCGAGACCAAGGGGTGGGAAACATTTGTATGCAGCAGATTGGACCCCACTACTCATGACAACTCCCTCCCTCTTCACCTGGCAGTTTTGGTAGCATCGATCATGACGAGGTACCTGATTAATGTCGGGAAGGTGATGTCTCGGGTAATTACATAGGTAGGCAGTGAAGGTGACAGAAACTACCCCTTCCCCAGCTTCTTAACCATGTACTTCACGGACTTAAAGGTAGAAAAGTGGTTGTTTGATATCAAAGTGAAATCAAAGTCCCCATTCTCATGGTACAACATGCAAGGGGATGACAACCCAAAAAGCAAGAATTTCAAGGGTGCAGACGATGATTCCCCGAGAATTTCAAGGCTCTCAAGGAGCTTGTTAAGGAGCACAAGAAGTTGAGGAAGATGCGGGCTTCCAAGGAGTCCGTGAAGGAGTTGAGGGTTGAGGTTGACAGGTTGAAGGCAGATCAGCTGCCTTTGGATTTATTGCTACAGAACCTTGTGCCTGCAGCCCATCCCAAGAGGAAGAGGATGATTCCCCGAGCAGACGATGCAGTCATCCAGTTGGCAAACCCACTGGAGACCTCCTCCAGTCAGCCATAGGATGCACCTCAGGAGCTTGTCCAAGTCCAGGCCTAGGTCCCAGCAGCAGAGCAGCAGGCTATAGGGAACCAATCTGAGTTTCCCGAGCATATTGAGGACCCAGGGACCACTCAGGAGCCCATGCAGACAGACAGGCCATAGGGAGTCTCTATATCCTTTTCCCTTTTATTTTTTGTTCTTATTTGGTTTAATTGGCATTGAGGACAATGCCAGCTTTCATTTGAGGGGGTAGGCCCTACATTGATTTGTTGGATGATTATATATATTTGACAGTTTTTATGTTTTCTTAATTTTTTTTCATCTTTGGTATGTATATAATTTTAGTACTTCATTACATTTTTCGTACTTTTGATTTTGGGTCTGTATATAAAGTTTATGTTACATTGTATATATTCATCCCCTCTATTGTATATTCGATTAAATCCCCTCTTGTAAATATTCATTTCACTTTCCGCATTTTTCTTTTCTGTAGCTTCTTATTCATGTTCGTAGCTTCTTGTTTTGAACATTTGCAATAAGTTTTTGGTTTTCTTAATGCCACGATTCTTTTCAAAGGTGGAGTTCGTGTGAACCGGGTGGCTTTCCCTAATGATGGATGGCATGATAGCCTTTTTAAGGGTTTGAGTCCGTTTTTCTTTTTGTTTTTAGTAGTTAGTGATAAGTGTGCCTCAAGCAAAGCTTCAGTTGGTCCTAGCACATTTGCCTTTGATCTCATGGTCAAAAATAAATTGTTGTGTTTAGGATGATGAAAGTCGTGACCTTGAGACTTTTGTGTTGACCAATAATCATCAAGTGGTTTTTTGGTACCACTGTGTGCTCAAATCTTATCTAAGGTTGTTGTGGTCCCCCGACTCTATGTCTATAGTGATCTCATAGCTTGTGTGGTGAGAAACTGCATTACAAGTCCAAGTCCCGAGCCATTGTCTAGAACTTACCCTGAATGTTTGTTGAGGCAAAATTCTAAGTAAATTTTGACTTGAGACATGATTATAGGCTCTCCTTGGTCTAAATGATAGCTTGAACACTTCCATAACTTACCAATGATAAGATCCCTAGTCAACCTTTTTGAGCCTTAGACCTTTTTCCTTCAAAGAACCATGATACAAACCTTTACCTGTTTTAAAAGATACCTTCTCTTGGCACCCGATCTTTCCTTTAGCACAAAGTATAAGTTTGGGGGGAGAGATGAGGATTGCAACAAAGTGGTAAAAAGGTACAAACATGAAGAAAAGGAAAGGCAATGAAAAAGAAAGAAAAGCAAAAAGACAAAAAGAATGTTCAATGTGTAAGAGAATAAGAAGGGATTCAAGAAAAAACAAAGAATGAAAGGTGTGTAAAGTTGAGAAAGGAGAAAAGAATTGAAATGAACAAAAAAGAGTGACAGTGTGTCTCTTTAAACCCTTAGAAAGAAGTTAAAAGACTCAAAAAGTCAAGTGAATGTATGCTAAAATGAAACTTAAGGGAAGATGGAACCTACTTAGACAAAACATTACCTACCCCGAACCAAAAGCCTTCACTATGTCCCCACAAAAGCCCTTTATGATCTTGAGTTGAATGAAGCTTACATTAGTGGTAACTCACATAAGGGGCAAGCATATGGTACTTGGAGCCGGACTTGTGACTTTTCCTTGAGAGAGATGAGTGATTTTCCATTAACTTCATTTTGAGTGCCATTATTCTAAAGGTGAGGTTTGCTTAGGGAGAGTTGAGGATGTGTGAGTTTGGGTTTCATAATGACCAAAGTAATAGAAAGAGTTCTTTGATGTGTTGAGTCAACTCTTGATAGCTCTTATGTCGCACTTAATCCATGGTGTTTAAAAGGGTAAATTTTGTTAATGATCCATTTGTATTGAGGGCAATTGTTAGTCCCAATTGAGGCTAGATGAGGTCACTTTAGGACAACTGAATTTTCTTGGATTTTCTTTTAAGGGATGGATCTTATTTTGTTTGCTTGAGGACAAGCAAAAGCTTAAGTTTGGGGGAGTTGATAACTAGGGATTTTGATACATTTTATACTCCTTCTTGCTTAAGTTTTGATTAGAAATGTGTACAAAATAGTTCCAAAGACTCACAAGTTGTGCTTGATTGCAGCAGGTTTGATCAACAAGGTGACAAGATGTCAAAGATTAGCTCAAAAAGGAGTGAAACTTGCACAAGTACCAAGACAAGACAAAGCTCAGGCAAAACAAGGCCAATGCGGCCGCACACCATTCTGTGCGGTCCGCACAAGTGAGGTTCAGAGAGTATGCAACTCAGGCAAAACAGGCAATGCAGCCACATGGGATTTATTGCGATCCGCATTAGAGTTACTACTGCCGCACTCAATTTAGTGCGGTCCGTAGAGCCAAGAATCAGAGAAGTGTTAGTTTGGAGTTTGAAGCTCAATGCGGTCCGCGCCCATTTCATGCGGACTGCACTAGAAGCCACCGCGGCCGCACTCCATTCTGTGCAGTCCGCATTGCCCGAGTTCAGAGAGCTAGATTTTAAGTCAAGAGCCTTAGTGCGGCCGCACGTGATTTTGTGTGATCCGCACTAGCCCTGCAGGGGTATTTTTGTCCAGATTTTTCAACTTAGTATAAATAGTTTCTTTTCTCATTTTTAGGTTATCAGATAGTTTTTGTACTGAGCTGTGCTCGTGACTTCCGTTTCTTTAGCTATTTTGGGCAATTTTGGCTTTATTTCAACATTGAATCTTCTAGTTTATCTTAGAAATTAATTAATATGAGTTTTTCTTCATCTATTTCTTTATTTTCTTCTCTAATTATGAGTAGCTAGACCCATAAGTTAGGGTTGTGGCTCAACCCTACTGTGAGTAATTGATGGGTCTTGTGTTTTGATGCTTGATTGTCCATGGATGTTTGATATTTGGACTAATTTCATGTTTAATTGCTAAATTAGTGGTTGCAAACATTAGTTTGTATTTAGTTGACTTTGGCTCTTCTTGAGGAAGAGAGTCTAAGTCTCTGAAATTGGTCCAACAAGGAATTGGGGCGTACTCAAGAGATTGATAGCCCCAATTAAAGGGTTAAACCTAGAGATAGTAATACCCGACTTGAACCTTGATTGCTTGTGCAAATTTGCATCCCAATTGATCTTGAAAAAGTCAATTCAGACAAAATCACTCGAACCACCGAGCGGTGTAGAGTGGGTAGAATCGTGCAACGGTTATATCATAATCCCCAAATGTGACAATCATGTCTTAGACTCAAGTACCAGTCAATTGACCATCTAGGCAAAAGTCATACTCTAGTGTCTTTTAACCACTTGAACAACTCGCAATAGTTTACTCTTAGATTATTGTAGTTTAATTATGCATTATAGTTTATATAATTAGAAGTAAATCAATACCCAAAAATGTTTAGAAGTGCAATCTGGAACACATGCACAACTCCACTTTAGACAGACACCCGACTCCAACTTCTAGCTCCCTATGGAAATCAATTCCGACCTTAATTAGGTAAAAGCTGCTTCGACTCTCTCTCGCTACTCAATAGTAGTGCAGGGTTGGCCTCGATCAGCAACCCCTATTTTCTTGCATTTAAACACTCTTTGGCTTTATATAGAAACTCTCTTTTTCCTTTCATTAGCCTCTTTCTCCTCACCAAGACTTTCTATTTTTTCACTCAAACCCTTTTTTATATCTTCTCTCAAATTGCTGCCCTCTCTCTCTTTCTCTCGACCATCTCTCTTTTTTCTAACTCTTGGCCTCATTTCTTTTCTTTTCCCTCAAGCTCACTTTTTATCCCTCCTCTTGGTTTTTCCATTGTTTCTCTTAATCTCTTCTTATCTTCAAATACTTGAGAAGGAGATAAAGGTGCAAGAGTAAATTTCCTGCTATTAAGCTCAAGAGAATATCTATTCTTCCTTCCATCATGAAAAACATTCCTATCATACTGCCAAGGATGACCCAGTAAGATATGACAAGCTTGCATAGGGATTATGTCATAAAGAATATCATCCTCATATCTACCAACATTGAATGAAATCATGCATTATTTGTTTACCTTTAGTTAACCACTATCATTTAGCCATTGGAGTCTATGGGGGGTAGGGTGTTTCATGCATATAATTCCTAGTTTTTCCACAAAGTATGAACTCACCACATTAGCACAACTACCACTATCAATGATCATAGAACACATTTTTCCCTTTATCCCATACCTAGTATGAAATATATTCTCCATTTGTTCTTTATCTTCACTCACACCTCTCTCCTTTTCCTCATATTTATTAATCTTGTATTCTCCACTCATAATCTTCCTAACAACCCCAATCATACCAGTATGAGGCAACTCTACATCGTCTTCATCACTCACATCTCCCTCTTCTTCTTTTCCCTCACTTTTTTCACTCTCATATCCCCCATCTTCTCTAAGAATGATGTTTCTTCTACTTGGACATTCATGCATCATATGTCCCCTTCCTTTACATTTATGACATTGAATAGAACTGGAAGGTGTAGAAGGTTTAGGGTTAAAGGTTTTACCTCTCTCGTTGTTCTCAAATTTGCCTTTACCCTTGTCTTCTTGAGGTTTAGAAGAACTATGCATCTCTTGATTCAGCCATGACTTCTTGGAGATGGTGTTTGACCGACCTTTACATGAGCTAGTTTGCTTTCTTTTATTTTGCTTTTCTACCTTTACAGACAAATCAGCTAACTCATCTATTGTTACATATTGTTGTAATTCTACTACATCAGCTATTTCCTTATTTAAACCATTTAAAAACCTAGCCATTCTAGCCTCTTCTTCCTCCATATAGTTAGCTTGGATCATAGCCATATCCATAGCCTTAAAGTATTCATCCACAAACATGGACCCTTGCTTCAATATTTGAAGATGTTGTTGTAGCTCTCTTTGAAAGTGTGATGGCACAAATCTCTTCCTCATCACCCTCTTCATCTCAGCCCAAGTAGCAATTAGTACTTGTCCTTCTTGCAATTTATCCCTAGAAAGCTTTTTCCACCAAATAGCAGCATAGTCAGAAAACTCAACAACAACAAGCTTACCTTCAGAGTAGTTGTGACAGTCAAAAGATGGCTTCAACTTTTCTCTCTCAATCAAGATATAAGTTTGGATCCTTTGTTCCCTTGAAAGATGGCATCTTCATCTTTATACTACTTATATTGTCATCTTCTACTCTACCTCTTTGTCCCCTCCTATCTCTTCTCACCCTATCAAAATCAATATCATTAAAGCCATCTATAGGGTTTTCTTGATTTACAATAGGAGCAAGGGGTACATTTCTCCTAGCTTGGGGCCTAACATTATTTCCCCTCCTAAGTTCCGCTATTGTATCATTTTGCTCAGAAATGGTGTCCCTCATTTCTTGAAATTGTAAATTCTACCTTTCGAATTGTTGATGCATGGATTGCAAGGTAAAATCATGTCTTGCTTTGATTTCGGTTTCTTGGAGAACCCTTTGTTCATCATCACTATCTGTACGCGACATCTTAAAAAAATAATTAAATTATATCCCACAAATTGGCTTTTCCCTCCATTGTTCTCACACACACTTACCTTTTTCCTCTCGAAATAACCTTTGAACAAAATACTTTGTAGATTTATAGTTAAACCCAACTCGTATGAAGTTCTTAGTAGTAAAATATAAATTTTTGGGGAATGAATGAAAAAAGAACCAAATCCTAGAATTAGTAGGCTCAGTTGAAACAAGACACGAACAAAAAGGAAAGGACTATATATTTAGATCAGAAAGAGAAAGAAAAATTGAAATTTTTTTCTTATCTTTGAAATCTAAGATCCCCTTCTTGTTTTCATTGTTAATTTTTGGAAACACATCAAATACAAAAGAAATTTCTTGGAGAGCAAGCAATTCTTTTCTTCTTTTTTTTAACTGATTTTTGGTTTTTATTAAATTTTTTTCAAGTTACTATTCACCATGCTACAGTAACGGTTTTTTTTTTTTGGCTCTTAGTATTCAAAAAATCCCAAGAATTATCAAGAACGAAATCTTGATAGAACCGCTCTGATATTACTTGATAACAGCAAAGTCGGGAATACAAACTAAAGTAAGAATTTAAGAAGTAAATGTGGAAGCAATAACAATAAGAAATTGAACGACTAGAATTAAAGTGCAGAAATAAAGGATATGGGGAAAATCAGGGAAAGAATTCCAAGAACTTCCAAGAACGCAAGTTCTATAGCCTTGACAAGATCCAAGCAACAACATTTTGATTTATTGAAGAAATCAAACGCTTTTACTTAAGAACAAATCAAAAATAATAGATTCGAATCTTGACCGCTTTACGAGTAACTTGAGACAATAATTAATAACTAGTATTAATTGCCTTCTAAGAATACCACAAACGAATCAATGATATCACAATAAAGAAGTTATCTTACTACCTTAAACTATGAACTAGTAAAGGTTGAAAGACAAATCTCAAAGCATAAGTAACAAAGGTTCAAAAGAACTCTCAAAGTATAATATTATTAATCAATAATGAAGTACCATAACGAATGAAAAGAACTCCTATTTATAGGAGTAAAAAGTCCTTAAAACTAGGTAGGGTGGCTGTCAAGGCAAACCCTAACTTGGAGGCTAAGCTAAATACTAGAAAACCTAATAAAAACTAATAAAAATAAGAGGGTGGGCGGCCAAATCCCTTTAGGGCAGATTTGGGCCTTAAAACTACTAGTTTGGGGCATTGGTTTGGACTTCAATTAGGCTCCTTTTGAAATACCCCCTTTTGGACCTCTTTTAAGCTCATTTTAAGCTCCTCTGGGTTCCCTTTTAGTGGACTTCAAGGGCTGATGTTGGGACCCAATCTACCTCCTCTTAGACTTTAATTTGGGCCACCAAATAATTATAAAACTTAAATAATTCATCTCCTTTGAGCTTTCTTTTCGCTTATGCATACTTATGCAGCAACTGATTTGCCACGTTTTTTAGGCTTATTATCTCGATGTTCCTTCTAGCTCTATCTATCCTCTCTCTCTCTCTCTTCCCCCTTCCCTTCGCTCTCTGTCTTTCCTACTTGTGTGTATCATCTAGCGTCTAGACTACGCAATCATTAAGAGGATGAAAAATAGGCAAAATAATTTTCATCATCTTCCTTTTGTGCTCTTTCGTTGCGCTTGGATTGGCTCTATTTCCTTCTCCATTGCTCATTACCATTGATTTGTCTGTTCAATGGCCAGCGTGTTGGGTTGGCAACCGATGATGGGGACTAGGGCTCTTTGTTTCTAGTTTGCGGTGTATTATTAATTGCTTTTTAACCGACGATTTACATGAGTCATAATATATCATACGGGGCTAGTCATGCCCGAGAACTGGCGAGCGAAGTGCAAATACTCAAAACGACTGGTCGGATCGTTACAGTACTATAATTCTTAATAGTTAAAAATTCGAAATAAAAAAATTATTTGCATAAAATATCGTCAAACAAAATATTGTTTGACTCCCTAAATAAATTATTTGCATAAAATATAGTCAAACAAAATATTGTTTGACTCCCTAAATAAAAGGTTCATTCTTTTTACAACAGAGGGAGTAATAGTATCAACAATCCACAAACACTTAGATGTGATTTCTCTAATGGCCTAGCATGGCGTGACAATATGTAAATTAAAGTAGAATACAAGTATTGGGCTAGTAGAGAAATGTGGAAAATGAGGAATTACTAAAGTAGACTATGATTGATCAAGTTGAATTATATAGTAAATAATTGATCTTAGAGGATTTTGCTTTAATACGCGATGTAAGCTTTTGAAAAAGATGTACCACTTTTAATTGGGAAACTTACACAAATATCTCAAATAAATTTGAACTTACCAAACCTCTAGCCATTAATCATAGATTTACTAAACTAGCCAACAAAAATTGAAAAACCAATAATAGGGTTCTTTCTCTCAAAGAATCACATGCAAAAATCACCTTCCATATTTTTAAGCGTGATTAGCAACACTAGATACAAGATGGAAAGGAAATTTTATGGATGAGATAGCAAATAAGATGATGAAATACAAAAAATATATACAATATTTCAAAAATCTAAACAAAAAGGAACTTTTTCAATGGGTATAGTTGAAATTCATTTGAAAATATATAGATAAGTCAATACAAAATTTGAAGATTGGAGGTGATTTGGACTAGTTTTGTATCAAAATTCGTAATTAAATTGAGTTTAAAAAAGTCTTATGTGCCACATGTATCAAACATGTATCACGCATGTATCTCACACACATGTATATATGGATATACATGTGATCACAATAGATACAAATATGATACATATGTGATACACAAATGATACACAGTGTGATACACATATCATTTTTTTCATGTTCAATTTTTACAGAATTTTCAATTCAAACCACCTCAAAACTTCACCAAATCATCCCAAAACTGAAATTCAAGCTCCTTAAGTTGTGCCCAATCTATTCTAATAACATCCACTCAAAACAAAGCAAAAATTTTGATATTTTTTTGCTACAAATAGCTAATTGGCTAATTTGACTAATATTAATAATATTTTATTAATTGGCCAATTTTTATAATGAATTACCTATAAATGGACAAAAAGATGAACCACTTTGAATTTGAATAAGTCCATAGCAAACTAGCTCTCTCAAGAACGTACCCAAATAATAATTTACATGTTTAAATTTTGGGGCTGACTTAATACAATCTATATTTATTTTGAAGGTATATTTTAGACAAGAGAGGTTGTTCTGATGATAAGCAACCTTCGCTTCACTGGATTGTTATTGTTATTGTTTTCGACTAGCAAAGAAAACCTGTAGTAGTAGCAAAGTTTACAGCCGAAGTTAAAGGGATAGGGTTACGAATTATCCATTCTCAATACACGTGGCGCCATTCAAATGGGACACCATATCTCTAGAAATATATCCAGTTGCCAACGTGTCATGTTGGAATCCATGCAAAAAGATTCAAAAATCCAAACGTATTCACAGTCAGATAATTTAGTAAACCACATAATTAATTAGATACAGACAGCTTTCCTAGTTTGGACAGAAAACTATGGCGTCTTTGGCAACTCTTACTGTAGTTCAGCCCACCACCACAATCAAGGGCCTAGCTGGTAGCTCCATTGCTGGAACAAAGCTTCATGTTAAATCATCTCGCCTCAATTTGAAGCCCTCTAAATCCAGGTAATCTACTAGCTATTAACGACCTCCAAATAAGGATCTCGGATTTTTAAGTCATTGAATACGGAGTGCCACATTTCCAAAACATTACAGTGTGTATTTAATTTAATTTTTTTCAATTTCCTTAGTTTCTTCGGGTGTTTACTTTTTTTATTTTTTGAGTCTCCTCGATGAAAATTCTACTTCCACCACCGGTTCAAACTATATGTACATATGAAAGAAAGAAGAAAAATTAAAATGTATGTATATAATAACTAGATCACAATCATTCTGAACTATTGATTCTAAATCATGGATTCGCCTTTGTTAAGGGTAGTTTTTGGTATGTCAACCCGGATTTAGTTTGGTTAAAGTGGCAAAGTTTAGAGATTGAATCAGTTCAGCTAATTAGGGTCTTAAGAAATGTCATTCTATTCATCTGAGGCGTTTAAGACAGATACTAAAGATTAAAGTGATGGACTAGCATGTTGTTGTTGTGCTTCTTTTTTGACTGATTATATGTTTGTGTAGGGCTGGTGCTGTGGTTGCAAAATATGGTGACAAGAGTGTATATTTTGACTTGGAGGATTTGGGCAACACCACTGGTCAGTGGGACTTGTATGGATCAGATGCACCTTCACCCTACAACTCCCTTCAGGTATTATTTGCCTTTCTTCCCGTATAAACATCCCACATTCTCTATTAAAATGTTCCATATTGATTTACTTCTCACATACTGAGTTATAACTGTCCCTCCTATTGCTTTTGTATTTTGTAGAGCAAGTTCTTTGAGACATTTGCTGCTCCTTTCACAAAGAGAGGTCTGTTGCTCAAGTTCTTGATTTTGGGAGGTGGCTCAACTCTCGCTTACTTCAGTTCAACTGCATCAGGGGATATCCTACCAATCAAGAAAGGGCCTCAACTTCCACCAAAGCTCGGGCCACGTGGCAAGATCTAATTGCTTTTCCATCCAAATTTCTTGACCTTCATTTCGTAATTGATGTACTATCTATCACAGCTTGTAAGTATAAATTGAAGCCTTTCTCAGACCTCTTTTCAACAAGTAAATCTTCTAGCAAATTTGATGCATTGCTTTCTGACTTTGTATGATATTTTATTCATCTTTAACTCAATGGTTCACCAATAAAGGAAATGCTACTGCAAATTATATGGACTCCAAATATGTATTACAGACTTTCTATCCAATAAATCTGAAGACCAAAGGCCATACAACTTAGGATAGGACTATTTGAAAAATGTCCAAAAATTCTCATTGTTCTTTAACGAGGTAACGTCTTGTACAGAGTAAATCACTTCAAAAGAAGTGCCACAGACCCAGTAGGTCTACTAACTTTTCCCTACTTACAAAAAGGAATGGCTTAGTTAAATCCTAGATGGTTGTGATCCATCTCAACATGTACATTGAGGCTGAGCTCTCACAGTTCAATGAGTTAATTAATATTCTGCAGTGCCATCAGTTAGTGGCGGGCTGTTGGACTTCTACACATACCTAAGTTCTCTAGGTAAGAAAATCTCTTGTTGGTGACTATGTTAGGAGGTTTGCATAGAAACTTCGGATCAACATCTTTAGTTGAGTCCTCCTTCAAATCTTTCTTTGTGTTGTTATCTTCTTGGTCCACTGTCCAACCAATGAAGTCCAATAGTGTTTTCCCTACTTCTTCTGTATCTGGTAGTGATCTCTTTACTTCTCCATTGGAAGGATTTTGGACCGTAGCATCTGATTGTAGAACGTCTTCAATTCGCGACATGATGGTGAATGCCCTGCTTTCTATTATTCTTGAATAACTTTCTAAAACAGCTTGCCCCAGATCCTGCAAAATCAAGAAAATTGTTTCATTATTTATGTAGAAGTCCAAGAACTAGATCCTCTATAATATTGAAGTTCTTTGTTTAGCCATGTGTAGCCAAAATAGAAACTATGAAACAAGACGAGGAACAACGAATAGAATATGGATAATCTCAAAAAATCTAGATTCTCTTGAATATGAAAATTTGAAAGTAAATGTTGCAACATGCAGCTTCTTACTCTGTTGTATTGGATTTTACTAATGTCTAATGTTGACTGAGGAATTCCAGGGAAACGCTGCTTAAGAATCAGCAGGACAAGCTCAGCTCTTTCTTCGAATATTTCTCTCTTCTCAAAGCTAACAGCTGAACCCCAGGCTGATTTCCCATCTTTAGCATTCATCTTTCTTCTCCAAATAACTACAGAAGCCTCAATCCTGTTCTTGAGATCTACAATTTTATGCTCCGAAGACAAGTCCATAGTTGTGAAGAAGTAATCCGGATCAAAGTACTCGTCAGTGATGCTTTTGTATATTGAATCTCCTAGGCTTGCTCTCCCTTTCTAAACACAGTAAGAGAAGAAATGTTATTCAAGATCACAAGCTTGAAGTAAGTTTAAAAAAGGATAATTATATTTTTGGGCCGCCCAAAAAAATAATAGCCGGCAAATGTATATGTTTTGCATATTAAGTATAAATATACATATAATATACATAATCAACAACAACAACAACAAACCCAGTGTAATCCTACAAGTGGGGTCTGGGGAGGGTGGTGTGTACGCCGACCTTACCTCTACCTTTAAGAAGGCAGAGAGGCTATTTCCGTAGACCATCAGCTCAATAATATACATAAGGGCAGCCCGATGCACTAAGCTCCTACTATGCGCGGGATCCGGGGAAGGACCGGACCACAGGGGTCTATAGTATGCAGGCTTACCTTGCATTTCTGCAAGAGGCTGTTTCAACGGCTTGAACCTGTGACCTCCTAGTCACATAGCAGCAACTTTACCAGATACGCCAAGGCTCCCCTTCGGCTCAATAATATATATAATCAGTGTATATGTTTGTTTACTTGGGCTACCTCCCGTAATTATTTTCAACAGCGGTGCTAAAATTCAAGGAAAAAAAAAAACTTAAAAAGAGTGAGATTCAGGATCTATTTCCTTTCTTATACCTTAGGTAGGGATTCTATATAACTTTCTGGGATCTCCATTTCTGACAGGACTTGTGCATTTATAGCCATGGCTGCTTTATGAACTTGATTTACTGAATCCTTCTGAAATTGCAGCCATTTCCTCATAGGATCAGATAAGCCGTTAGGAGGAACCTTAGGAGTCGGTATCCACCATTTGTCATCATTCCTGCTGTTTTTTCCATCCTCTGATTGATCATCTTTTGATACATAGGAGAACTCATTTTGATCCTTAAAGCTATCTAAGCAATCCTGTTGATTATTAAACAAGACATAAACATCAATGAGGAAACAATTCTACAATGACACAAGGAAAATGAAAAACAAAAGAACTTCATATTTCTTACAATAAGCATTGCATCTAGCTTGCGTAGTGCTGGTATGTTCATTTGAAGATCGGATCGCTGCTTTGTTACCATAACCTGTAAATAAATGAATGTATGATTCTTCTTGTTTTTAGGTAGATATATGGAATATACAACAAAGAGTTCGAGCGACAGAGGTATACCTCCATGTTTGTTCCATCTTTTGATTTTTGATTACAAGGAACAAATTCAACAATGTGATCTGTGACTGATAAAAGCCAACCAATTTCTTTTCTCCATTTGGCTTTTGTCTCGGCGGGCATTGGCTCTAATCTCTTCAGTTCTCCAAAAACGGAAGCTGCATTTTGTGAAAAAGAAAGAAAAATATAGAAAAAAAAGAATACTTATATACAAGAAATCTTCATATAATCTTTCTAAAAAATTAACATGCCAGACATTGATAAGAAAAGTTGAGTTTTTTTTCTCTGATCTTGTGAAATTCACAAGCAGTTGAATTAAGACTTTGTAGTTATACTCATCTGCCGTTAAAGTTTTGACCTCGTTAAGAAAAGTCTTGAGAAAATAGCCTCCGGTCATATGGTGATCGCCAACATTTGTCACAAAACCTGACAGATCACCAGGATTTTCCTAACGATCACCATAATTAAGGGAAATTTTGCAATCGCCATGAGCGCTTCCTAAAATTCTGGCCCGAGGCTATTTTCCCAAAAAAAAATTAACGAAGTCAAAATTTAAACGGTGGTCCTAAAATAGTCCATCTAGCGTAATTTCTTGAATATTTTTTGTTAATGAGGCCATTGAGTCAGATTACCTGCTAGGTTTGTGATTGAATTTGACAAAGCCAGCGCAGAAGAGACACCCTTTCCTCCACCAGACATATCCTCGCCAAGGAGCAACTTTGCAAACTTTTCCTTCATTAGCTCCATATCTAAAATAGAAGCCAAAGAGTTACATGTGTCAACAATGTGGTAAAAGCATATAATATGGACAAACCCCCAAAGGAGAAATGGAACATTTTGTTTGCTTTTGGCAGATCATGTTAAACGCTACAACAATAACAAACCCAGTGAAATCCTATAAGTAGGGTTTGGAAAGGATAATGCGTACTCAGATCTTATCCCTACCTTGGCTAGGTAGAGAGGCTATTTACGAAAGACCCTCGACTCGAGGGTAATCATATTAAATGCTACAGACATGTTAAAATATTTGAGGCTCTCAAACATTTCACCAGGTTTTGTCCATAACTTAAGGCCAAAAATGGAGACATAGAGGAAGGAGTGGCTAGAAATACAAATTCCTTTGAAAACCAGCCACAATCAATGACCTTAGGAGCTTTAACAATTAGCCAAGTTTTTCATATTTGTGTTTCCTGAAGAAAGAACAAAATCAAGAATCAAAAAGGAGAGGAAAATAATTTACCTGAAGGCTGGTTCTGTTGGGCACGAGGGCTAGACTCGACACCTGAATCATTAGCCATACGAGACTTGAAAGTCTCATTACGTTTAAGCGCCCTGCACCCAGCCATTGAATTGTTTTTCGTCTCAAGAATCATTCTTCATATTTGTCTGTCTTTAAATTTCACACATTCTATTAATAACATGACAGGGCAATAACTCTAGATCTCATTATCAACGTAGAGTGCTCGAACCAATGTTTTTCTTAATTAAGAAATGAAACTTGTGACCATTAACCAAGAAAAAGATATGGGGTTAGAGGTGAGGTGACAAACTGACAATGAAGGAAAAGTTGGTGCAGAGAAAGGGAGAAGAGGTGGAGGCAAAGTGTTTTTCCTTGATAGAGAATGGAAGGAAACTTTTTGGTGTTAATTCTTAGTTTTAGTGAATGGTTGGAACAACGTGGGGTGCATGTTTTTAAGAATGTTTGAGAATGATGGAGATAAGATGTCACCTCTGGTTTGACTAATTATGGATTTGCATTATATTCTTGCTTCTTATTGGCTTCCATTGGACAATGAATGGCTCAATTTTGCTTATTAAAAGTCAGGCCTCACAACTTAGTTAAAAGGTGTTCAAGATAAGTTCAAACGTGTCCAAGCATGAAGTTCCTCTAGTTGAAGAAAAAAAAATTCTAGTTGATAGGAAGATACCAAAAACTCGAGTCACAATTTCAACGAACCATAATTTTGTAGCACGTTATTATCCGATTTTTCGATAAAGAGTTACATATAGTTATAGGTCTAACTTAACGTGATAGTGTAAAAACTCTATATATTATTATAAACTTAACGGCAAAGGGGCAAATATACAATTATTTTAAATATACCCTTTGTTATATTTTTGGTCCAAATATATTCTTGTTGTAATACCATTGGTTCAAATATACCCCTCTTCTATTAGTTTGTCCAAGGTGAACGTTCAATCCCACGTGACAATGATATTTGATGAGGTGAATGTCACATGGTATGTCATCTCGATGCCCTTAATCCGTATATAAAAGACTAAAATTTGAAATACAATATTTTTCATGGTAGCAGTTAGGGGTGTACAAAAGAAACCGACAAACCGCACCAACCCGATAATCCGAGTCAAACCGAGAAAAAAAACCCGACTATGGTTTGGTTTGATTTGGTTTGGTGTTGGAAAAAAAAACCGACCATAATTGGTTTGGTTTGGTTTTAACTAAAGAAAGTCAAACCGAAACCAAACCAACTCGACATTTATATATATAGAAATTTTAGATATATTTAATATATAAATATACTTATTGTGATGTAATTTATAAATATTTCTTAAAAAATTTCATAATTTTATCTTTTAAGGTATTATTTCAAGATTGGACTTAGAACTTTTGACTGCTTAGCCATTAATATTAGTAAATTAAATAATGCAAACAAAAACCCAAACCAAAATCAAATCAATACTAATGCTAACAAAAGACATTCAATTTAATATTACGAACGGGAATGTATTGAATATCTCTTTTTTGTTTTGCAATAATTTAGATAAAAATGCATAACCTATTTTTATTTTTCTTTAGCGTTTAATCATGTAATTAATACTCACTTATTAGTCTATTTATTTTAGCATGACTCGGTACTTTTAGATTATGTTTATTTTTATTATGGCTTTTTAATTAGCAATATTTATATTACATAATTTTATTATCTTTATTGTTAAATATTTTAGGATAATGCCATGACACATATCATATTTTGTATTATTTTCTTGGAAAATACTTTATATAGTTGTATCTTACTAGGATTAAAGAAATATTTTGAGCATACGTTATATGTTTTGTTCTACGAAGATTTTACCGGGAAAAAAGAGCCCGAAAAAATCCGAATAACCCGAAAATCCGAGAAAACCCGAGAAAAACCAAGATTGAAAAATCCGAGATTTATTGGTTTGGTCTTTAGATTTAATAACCCGACACAATTGGTTTGGTTTGATAATTATAAAATCCGAACCAACCCGGCCTATGTACACTCCTAGTAGCGGTAATGGTGGCACTAGTGGTGGAGGAGAAGGAAATTTTAATGGTGAAAAAAAATAGAAGGGAGGGGTAAAATGGGTTAGGGGCGTTGAGGTGGCAAGCCATGTGGCATCCACCTCATCAAATGCCAGTGCCACATAAAAGTAGATGTCAACTTTGGATAAACTTAACAGAAAAAGGATATATTTGAACCAATAGTATAATAATAGAGGTATATTTGAATTCAAAGTATAACAAAAAATATATTTGAATCTTTTTTTATAGTACATGAATATATTTGACCGTTTACCGTGAACTTAAATATCATGTTGAACCAAATTTTTTTCCTTAACCGCGTTAATCAATTAGCTGCGCTAAGATCCTAAATTAGTTGCTACAGCAAACTCTTTCATTTAACAATTTTATAAGATGATTGCATACCACAACTTTTCTTATCTTCCTCGCATTTATTTTCTTTTCAATTTATTCATTCATTTCAAGTTCAACGCACTCAATCCACTTGGCAAGGTTGAGCATTTTTACCATTAAAAAATTATTTGCTCATACCAAGAGGGAATATAGACATTTTCATTGAAATATTTTATGATAGGAGTTACTAAACAGAAGGTATTTCAACGAAATCATTTGATAAATTCCATGAGAAAATCAAGTTATAAACCAAAACAATAGGCTGTCTAATATTTATCGCCAAGAGAAACTTTAAAAATTGACCAAAACTTGAGATCTGATACTTAGAGCCCGTTTGGACATAAGAAATTTTTTTCAAAAAATTTTCACTTTTTTTCGAAATCAGCGTTTGTTCATAAATTTTCCAATTTTCACTTGAAGATGCATTTTGAAAAATTTCGAAAATTTGAAAAACTCCAAAAAGTTATTTTTCGAATTTTTCACTCAAATCACTCACAAAACTTCAAAAACAACCCAAAATTATATTCATGTCCAAACACAACTCTAAATTTCAAATACCAGTTTCACTTGAAAAAAAAATTCTATCTTTTTTGGAATTTTACAATTCTTATGTCCAAACGCCCACTAAAAAATACAGAAAGTGCAAATTAGAACATGAATGCTTTGCTTAAGAATTGTATGCACAGATGTTGTCGAATCCTATATGCTGCCCTTCCTCGACTTTTTTAATCGTGTCTAATATGCCAACACCACCTGCACCAATAAATAAACTTAGTAACAGAAGCTGTCGACAAAAACAAATACGATCAGAACCATATTAACAGAGTGAATAATACTTGCCTAATGAGAGGGCGCTCACAAAGATTGTGAAGGCCAATACAAAGATAATGACAGATGCTCTGCCCACAATGCTAATTATTTTCCTTACAACATTCTGTCCTACAAAGGCCGCAATAGTGGTTACAGCAACAAAATATAGGGCTGCAAAAGAGAAACCAAAAATCAGTAAACAGTTTCATAAGGAGCTTTGAATGACGGACATGGAGGAGGACAATGTCATAACAAGAGGGGGTTGCACAGACGGTCAGCACCCCCACCTACAACCCCAGGGTTGTGGGTTCGAGTTACAAAAGAATAGCTCTAACAAAGGGGATCAAAGAGGAATTTGGGGGGGAGGGGGTTAATAAAAAAGAGCTTTGGATGTAATCAACTACACAACTAGGAACGTCCAATTTTTTTATGTTCCTGGAGGAAAATGTCATAACAAGGGTGGAGGAGGAAAATGTCATAACAAGAGTGGATTGCTCAGATGGTTTTCCATTTTTTTTATGTTCCTGCTCGTGCCCGGATAGAGAAGGGCACGACTCCCCCTCTCCCCGTTCTACCGTCCAAACAGGTCAGCATTCCCCCACCTACAACTTCAGGGTGTGAAAAGGAGCTTTGAATGTAATCAACTACACAACTAGGAATGTCCAACTAAAACATTCAAGTTTCTTCACTACCATATGGTATTGGAAAGCGTCTTAGTAGGTAATATTGTATGACGGACATGGAGGAGGAAAATGTCATAACAAAGGTTGCAGTGGCACTTGATACCTGCATTTACCAATATCATGAAATAAGCTTTATATCTTGGCAACAAAAAGCCAAACCAAAATGGAAAATGAGATGGATATGAAACCTGGGGAGGAATGCCTTGCTCTAGAAGCAATGGTCCCAAAATGAATCCTCCACCAAGACCAAGCAATCCACCAACTATACCAGCCAAAATGCCACAGCAACAGCAAAGAATCAACTGATGCACTTTCCAGATTATTACGGCATCTCTGCTTGACATGATAACCCTTGATCCATTGTACAAGCAAACTGCTTGATATACAGCAGCTCCTACAGCAACAGGAACCTGAAAAATCGGAATTATCTTAGTCAAAAGTTCTCTATTCATCGGAGAAGAGAAGGTCATAGGTCATTCGACATGGCCAGAACGCAGCATCATGCTACAAGTATCAATACCAATATAAGCCTAGACATGGAAGTACAATGCACATTAGTTTCTATAGCAAAAGATTGTTCATCAAATAAATAAAAGGCTTGCTAGTAAATAAGGTATAAAAGGAATTACAAAACATTGAGAAGCAGTGGAGCATACACACACAGACCTGTTAGCATTGCAATAACAACACATACCTGTAAGAGGTTTAAGATCCAATATGCCACGGAACAAGTTGATGAATAATTCTGTAAAAAAAATGACAGCTTTCCATCAAATGCGCTAATAAATGCAGGAAATCATAGAAGGCAATCCTAAATGTGTAAAGCCTCGGAAACAGGCAAAGAGATAAATGTAAGAACCTTGGATATATGCAGAACAAGGATAACGACCCAGACAGCAATAAGTGTGGTGATATCCTTCCAGTATACATTGTCAATAATTGGCATCTGGAAAAGCTCAACAAATTAGCACAAGAGGACATATTTTCAAAAAACAATCACTCTAAGCTCCCTTGTGCCACTTTAGCACACCCAATTTGACTACTGAAAAGATTAAAAACTGAAGTTTCATATGTTTTTCTCTTTGGAGAAAAATAAAGTTAGCTGCTCGGGAGGAGATGGGACTTAGATCTTATAATCTCTGGTTTATGCCATAGACCATTGAACAAATCCCTTCAAACTAAAGTTTAACTATATAGGTGATTTTGTATAAAGGTTGAAAGTTTGGATAAATGGCGTCGAGTACTTCACATCAATTTCAAACCAATACTAATCTGTAATTATGATTTTTCATGTAGGTGGAGAAGTAAACTGGAACAGACAAAAGAAAATTAAATTAAATCGGGACACAGGATAATCACCTCTGATGCCTTATAAACTTTTTTTTCAACTCTAGATCGATTATCTGGACCCTCAGGTAGAAGTTTGTATATTACTTCCTCACCATCAGCACCTGATTTCAGTTCATTAAACTAATTGGTCAAATACCATTACTGATATTCTACAAGATAAAGCAGATAATGAAGCAACTGACCACCAGATGCCAAGCGTCCAGCAACTTCCTGGATGTCAAAATAGATATGTGAACAAGGTATCAGAGAGACTCAATCTTCTATTCTACTCTACAAATCACAGGATAGAATAAGAGACAACCTCCTTTATTATCGTTTCTCTTTTCCACGTCTCAACACCTTTGGAAAATGCCTTAGTTGATGCCACTGCAAGTACCATAACCAATCAGAGTAATTCTCTTGATGACATGGGTAAGAATGAAGCTATAAACCTTGCGCTACCTATGAAAAGGATGATCAATAAGACTGTAAGCATCCACTCTGCAAAAAGTACGTTTAGAACAACTCCGATACTGATACCTAGCAACAACATTGGTTGGAAAAGAAGAGCTAGATTGTAATCAATAATAGACATGTCCATTGTTGGATGCCGCAGCTTTAAGTTGTAGTAGACAGTTGCACCCGCTGCACCAGTGATCATACCTTGCAAGAAAAACAGAACGCTCAAAGAAAGCACCAAAAAATGGAACTATGGTCCTAAGCTGCATGTAAATTTTCTCTAGTAAACTGAATGATGTAAGAATCAGCACAATATTGATTCACAAGTAGCCCTGGCTCTAGTAAAACTTGAATGACACACAAGGAATCAACAATATATTGATTCTAAAACCATCTAACATGCAATTGGAAGTAATATCTATCAAGAAGCTTCTCACCTCAAATTAAGTTTTGTAACAGATCTCCTGAAATACAAGAGCAGCATGGTAATTATGAACATTGGAGATCATAAACGGATTCTTACATTTCGATATTGCAGTTGATGTCTTTGGATCAAATCCGATAATTAAAGTAAGCATGGGAACAAAGATACCACCTCCCCCTACTCCTCCTGCACTCCCTAAAGCAGCAGCGAAGAATCCAATTATTGAACCAACAATTACTCTCCACCCAACTTGCAGTTCCTGAAATGCATACCAAACTTCAGTAGTAACATCTACTTTATGTTAATTTCACGTATCGGCACTGAATTTTATCACTATAACAGTAAAGTTAATCTTTGTCAAATTAAATAACTGAATTTTTTCCACTATAACAGTAAAATCACATAACTGAACTATGCGTGCATTGCTCAACAACAATAACAACGGCAACAAAAATCCCATAAGTGGGGTCCAAGGGGCAGAGAGGTGGTTTGCGATAGACCCTCAGCTCAAGCAGACGAAAATGACCAGAAGGTGAAAAACTCTTACAGTAAAGAATGACACTTTCAGCAAGTTCACCTCAATTTTGTTACTGTCATGTAATTGCATTAATATGGAATGTTTCTAAAATTCAAAGACGGAAACAGACTATGTTGAGTCCCACATCGGCTCAAAATGGGTAACTTGGACTCCTTATATTGTCTTCAACAATCCTCGCGCGCGAGCTAGTTTTTGGGTTGAGTTAGCCCCAAAGTCTATTTATTATCAGAGCCACGCTCATCTCATTATTTAGCCGATATTGGCCCCCCAATCTTTTGGGCCCCCCATCTTTATATTGTCTATGCCCCAGTTATCCAGGGGAGTTGTTGAGTCCCACATCGGCTCAAGATGGGTAACTTGGACTCCTTATATGGAGTTAGGCAATTCTCACCCCATGAGTTGAGTTAGGCCCAAGGTCCATTTATTTATAAGAATAGCTGGAACAAGGGAGAAATGGTGTTGAGGGAAGAAAGGGAAAGTGAACTTACTGGCCAAACATGATGGTAATGCATTTCAGCCTTTAGCCTCAGAATATTGAATAGGTTGAATACATAACCTGATTCAAAGTCATGAGTTGTTCCATTATTACTCAGAGTGATTCTATCTGAAATCTGCTCTGCAGACGCAAAAACATTGGAAGATAGAACGACAAAAACAATCACAGCAACCACAAATGTTGTTAAAGCCTTCAACTTTGATTCAGTTTGTGCCATCAATTAGTAAGTTCCCAACTTTGATTTTCCTTCTAATAACTGGCTCCCACACTTCTTTAGAAACATTAACTCAGTTAAACTGCAAGCAAGAAATCAAGATTATTTGCTCTTAACCAACTTTAAATATGCAAAGATAGCAACTTTGTGAAAAAGAAAAATTTCAAGATTCTTTACATTTACCAGCTTACATATGAAAAGGAAGTAACTTTGCGAAGAAGATAGATGAATAAGTTAATCTCAATTTTGGCTACTTAAATGACTCCCTTGTTTAGCTCCTTAATGATTATTTTCTCTTATCCATATTTTCTGTGTCTTAAAAGGACCCTTAATCATTTTGAAGAGCTGTTTCTACAAATCAATTAATACCAATAAATGCTGAGAGAATGAGACGTGTTTTTCTGCCAATGCCTACCTCTCTAAAGCCTAACATAGTAACATGGTCTTGTGGAAATGAGTGGCACTAAGATTATTGCGGTTTATTTGGAACATAGAATTTTATAACAAAAGTTAAGCACCACTAAAGGATGTGGTCCTCCCTTATTCAAAAGAGTCTCTAGTTAAGTCGTATGAAAAAATCTTTAGTTCCCTTATTCAAAAGAGTCTCGAGTTAAGTCGTATGAAAAAATCTTTAGTAGGGAGCGTTCCCCCTCCCGAATAGGGTCCAGTGGTGGATCTACATGTTGTTTTTTTGGGTGCTCAAGCACACATTATCTTTGACAAGATTTAGTAAATTTATATATGTAATTATAAAAATATTTAGATAAATATTGAGTTAGCACCCATTATTAAACTCATTTTTCCTTTTCTTTCAGAATTTTTATCAGCGAGCACCAAGGACTTTAAAATCCTGGATCCGCCATTGATATGGCCCTATCCGGTGCAAATCCGGATATAGTCGGACTCGGCTCCAATGCGAGTACCGAACATGAAAAACCAAAAAAAA
This sequence comes from Nicotiana tabacum, assembly GCF_000715075.1. NCBI lineage: Eukaryota > Viridiplantae > Streptophyta > Magnoliopsida > Solanales > Solanaceae > Nicotiana > Nicotiana tabacum. Next base: position 7,866,897 of record NC_134087.1, read on the forward strand.
AGTTAAGCACTTTTCCAATGTCAGTATCGAATTAGATGCATGGTCACTTAACTTGCTAAAATAACACTAATGGTGGTCCTCTTTTGCTTCTTTTATTTTCAATGGCTTAATTTGTCATCTTATCCTTTTAAGGGGTGCAGGCACCTTGCTTGAGTAGATTTTTTTTCGTAATCTGTATATATAAATAATAAATAAAATTAAATATAAATATAAAAAATAATACCACTTGCCAGTACGATAATTTATTTATTTGTTCACTTTTTCGAGTTAATACCATTTATAAAAATTCTTGCGTATGTCACTGTCCTTTTGCACCCCACAAATCATAATTGCTGCTACTAGTTGTACTTGTATTTACCACCATCAAGTGAGGTGGTTGATATCCTTAATTTCACAAGACATTCCTTTTGGATCTACCTACAGGCTACCACATCTTGAGGTGTTTGAGACATTTCTAAGATGAGTAGTTATTGAACCAGTATTATGAAGAAAAAAAGGAAAAAAAATTACTCCATTCCTTCACTTTTACTTGTCATGATTCAACTTTTTGAGAGTTAATTTAATTAATTTTTAAAGTTAAATTGCATTAAAGTTTCTTAATATTTTAAAATTAATATTTAACTATTCGGAAACTATACGAAAAGTACTACATATAATTTATAATTTTTCTCATATTAATATGGTAAAAAAAAAATATATATGTTAAATGCTGGTCAAAATTTATGTAGTTTGATTCTCAAAGACTAGAGTTCAAGAATATTTTAGCCCTTTTCGTTGGATTTATTAGTTTCTGACTCAATTGGACGTAGGGGTGGCAAAATGGTTCAAAGAAAACAGTTAATAACCCATATTATCCATCAAAAAATGAGTTGGATAATGAACTTTTTAAAAACGGATCAAATATGGATAAGAACCATATTATCCATTTCGAAAATGGATAACCAATGAGTAACCAATGGATAATCAATGGGTCTAACTTTTACATTTGTAAAGTCTCAAATTATGGGTTCCTCAAGTTAGGGAAACTAAGAATTCTCCCAAAAGTGATCATATGCAAGAAGTCATGGATAATATCATTACTCATATTATCCGCTAGTTAACCTATTTTTATCCGTATTAAATATGGGTTGAGTCGGATGATTTACCCGTTTTCAACCCGAACCATATCCGACTCGTCCCGCCCCGCCGGTTTGCTACTCCTAGTTGGACGTATAGAACAAATGACAACCCCAATTTAATTATGTTGTCCACCTTTAATTGAAACCAACTAACAACTGGATTGCCTCCCCAACGGTACTCGACTTAATTCTAAGACCAACCCTCTTCAATTTCTATCAAAAATTTGTTGTAACGTTGAGCCATCAGCATCAGCCCATTCTAACAATTTGAGATCATACGGCATTTTGACCCCACTTTCGAGATTCAGTTCTGATTATTCAGTTGATACCCCAGTTGGATTCGAGCGCGCTCACACACACAAGATAAATACATTTTTGGAAAGTACACTTTCAAAATCCACAACTTCTAAATTCTAAACGATTGTTGCGCCTGAATTTAATATATTCAAACAAGGGAGCGGCTCTGCTCCATTACTCTTTGCTCCAATAATCATCAATGCATCTTTAAATGGATGACACTTGCTTTCATAAGTATGAAAGGCTGAGATTCGTTTCTAACTTAATTCTCTTTTTTTGGTTGCATTCTATTAATGGTACTGCTGGAAAACAAAGAGCCTACCCTCCCAAAGCTTTTGTACTTATCTCCTTCCAAAGCTATTATCCCCTTCCAAGAAAGCATACAACATATCAAAGTGTGGCATTTGATAAAGCAAAAAAGCTGTTGAGTTTTTTTTTCTTCATTCACATTTAAAAATAAATATGGTTATTGTTTAATAGAATTAGACTTAGTTTGTTTACATGTAAAAAAAAAATCAATATTTGATGCTATGAATAAATAAAATAAAAAAAATCAGTGCACTATGCGCATATTTTGTCCTACACAAAGTAATTATCACAGTTGGTGAGGGGATTCACATATTAATAGTATGATTTTCTTGAAATAATATATCAAAATATTAACCACAAAAACAAAAATAATGTTTGACGAGTAAACAAATTTTGGAGTAGATCAAAGTATAGAGAATAAGTTACAAGGGAATTCCAGCCTTTCATACTTATAAGGGCACGTGTCATCCATCTAAGGATGCATTGATAATTACTGGAGCAAAGGTTAATGGAGCAGAGCAGCTCCCTTCAAACAATATACAGTTTCTTTGAATGAAGATAGGAATCTCCAAATATCTCACAATACCACCATTATTGAGTTAGTTGGCCAATAACGACTTCATAAACTTTGCAGTTTGCACTTCATAGTCAAATGCCAAATTCAAGGAAATTGGCAAAAATATAATATGGCAAATACTCAAACCTTGGCAGCTCACTACACTATAATATCAAAGATGAGGACCATTGCTGGTTTGCTGTTTTTCCACAGTAGTCCTCTAATGGTACACTTTTGAATAGGTTAGGCTTATCTAATTTAGCCCACAAAAATCTACTTCCTCCAACACATCTAAATAAACAAAGAGCAAATAACATATGTGAGAATGGAAAGAGGGGGCAGTTAGTATGGCAGGGAATAGGTTTGTCCGTAGCAACTCAAACATCTTGGTCACACCATCAGATTCCAGGAAACAAGACACCTTCCAAGAATAGAGCAGAGATCAAAGAACACTTTTTTTTCTGAGTATGACTACCAAACTTTACTTGTATGCCAAGCTGATTTCTTTTCCAGGCACTTCATAGGCATCTGAATTCATACTACAGGCTGAACTAATCATCTAAGCAAACATTAAGAACGGGTATAACCATATAAATATTGTACATCGCCAATCAAGCCAACTAGAGCAAAATAAAGAGACTCAGGCAGCATCTTCAGCAGCTTCACAGAAGGGCCAAGAGAAAAATTAAGCAACAGCAAGTGAATGATAAGGAAGAACGGGATCAGCAAAAGATTTACACACCCTCATTTCATTTCATACTGCAATGGATTTGGAATAAGCAATTTGAACAACCTCAAGGTAACATAATAAATGGACAGGCAGCTCAGACCCAACAAGCGATGGAAGTCCATAAAATGCTTCTTTATAAAAATGCCGAGTTGGAATACATACTTTGAAAACTTTAAGCACATCAATCTTTTCAATGGGCATTTTAAACCCCAGATAGAAGGTTCCCAAAATTTAACTTGCTCTAACACTTGAACTATCAAAATCAGGCTACCACTAATAGCCTCTCAACTCTCAAGTGACTGTCTTAAAGGCCTCAAGCAGAAACTGCTGCCTTCTTCCTTGGAGCTGCTTCAGTACCTGGACGGAAAAGAGTTTAAAGTTTATTATTATTGCACAGAAGTTAAGACAAAGATACTCTTGATCATCAATTGGCAATGCCTAAACCAACAACTTAGTCGAGCTAATAAAGGGAAGATCATTCTGAATTCCAGATACACATCTTTCAAGTTCAAGTAATACCTATTCAACCCAGAAAACCTTCTAGCATTCCGGTCGTGTTAAGGCATGATTTTGAGATATTTTTTACCTTGAAAATTATGTTTTAGATCATCTTCCAGCATTCAAATGGATACTAAAGCGAGTGACAGATGATACGCACTCATACCAGGTGGAACACAAAGTATTACTCCTATAATTTATTGAGTTGGAAAAGTACAAAAAAGCTCTAGTAGATATATCTTTTTTATGACCGAGAAATCCATATGGAGCAACCCTTAGGGCCAAACGAAGTATTCAAATCTCAGGGATAATTGATTGGGTTGAAAACAATATCTAAAATATTTAAGCATGATGTACATTTGCAACGTAAAACAACTTTTGCTAAGTGAAGGTTTAATAATCTTTCCCCATTTAATAGAGGAAAACATTCTTAAGAATACAAAGTAACCAATCACTGGAACAATCACTGGGAAAATGATTTCATAAATGTTGTAAAACAATTTCCACGATACAAAACACACACTTAATTCTAAGTGAAAACGTAAATTAAATCTGTAAAATGCAGAAACAGAAGAACTTCCACGCATAAAGGGTGTACCTTCTCTAAAATTGGTCTTGAACCTACGAGGAACATTACGAAGGTACCTCATGCGGCCAGTCCCAGTTGTCTTTCTGCGAATTGCCTTCACACTCCAGTTGTCTGGAAATCCATTCACACAAAACAAGTTCAATTCCCATCAGATGATTGATATATTGATAATTAATACTCCATTGAAAAGCGAAAAATAAAAAAGGGAAAAAAGAATTACATGTCCTTTTACGGGCAGCAGGGTAAGCACAAGCAGAGCAACGGCTCTTCTGAAGATGAAAGCTGCGCCGCCCACACCTCACACATAGTGTGTGTGTCTTGTTCCTCCTCTTACCAAAACTTCCTGTCCCCTTCCCCTATTGTACAACAATCCACATTACCTTTTGTAGACTTACAAAAATATATGCCCATTTATGTAAAATTTGAACCATTTTTTGCTTTGTTCATGTCATCGTTTCATTTTCTCGTATCGTTCCAATTGTATAAAATGTCAACATATAAGTTCATGGGAAAAAATATGAGGAAATAATAGGATGGAGATTAAGAGAAGCTAAGGGGTTTAGCTTTACTTACCATTGCACTGGAGCTGCAGAGACCCAAGCCACCACCTCCTCAGCTCTTTCGACTGAGACCTGCGGCGATCTAGGTAGTGCTTATAGTTGGTTGTTAACAAAGGAAGAAAGATTTTAGGGTTGTGACTTGTGCGTGCAATGATGATGGGATTGAATTGGGCTGAAAGTAATTGGGCCAAATTAGCATTTTGGGTGGGCGAAGTGCACAAATTCGGAGGGGCATTTGCATCTATACTCGCTTTTTGTGTCACGTTTTAACTTGTGCCCGCTTTGTAAAAAAAATTACAAACGTACCCGCTTTTTTGCATAATTTCAGCATACAGGGCTGAAGTAACAAAGGCAATCACGCAAAACTTCAGCATTCTAGTAGTCGGGCCTGAAGTTCAGCTCTAGAACTGAAGTTTTTTTTTGTAACTGTCGAACTTCAGCTCTAGAGCTGAAGTTTTTGTTTGTAACTGGCGAACTTCAGCTCTAGAGCTGAAATTTTTATTTGTAAGCTTCAGCTCTAGAGCTGAAGTTTTTGTTTTGTAACTGTCAAACTTCAGCTCTAGAGCTGAAATTTTTATTTGTAACTGGCTTTTTGTTTGTAAGTTTCAGCTCTAGAACTGAAGTTTTTGTTTTGTAACTGTCGAACTTCAGCTCTAGAGCTAAAGTTTTTGTTTGTAACTGGCAGTTTTTGTTTGTAACTGGCGAACTTCAGCTCTAGTGCTGAAGTTTTTGTTTTTGTAACTGACTGAAGTTTTTGTTTTGTAACTGTCGAACTTCAGCTCTAGAGCCGAAGTTATTTGGAAGCTAGCTTTAGAATAGGATCTGCTCAAATAAGCTGGGGATATATCCATCAAATAACTTGCAAAATCTTAGCACTGGGTTCAAGAATTTTTATGTGCTAACATACTTAATTTAGCTTTACAAGAAACAACTTTCACCTTAATAATATTTATCAAAACAACCCCAAAAAAGAAGTAAATAAATGCAAATTAATCATCCCTGATTGTGAGAACAAATAATGAGCTTCGTAATACGATTAAAATGCAAAGACGTTGTCACTTAACAATGGTATCTTGATAGTTTCCACTCACTAAAGGAACTATGGAAAATAATTTCTTTTTTAATCATATAAAGGTACAAAAGAAAGTTTTAACTTCTATGCACCAACAGTTTAAAAGAAGTTTTACCTAAAAAATAATCTGCATCAACAACAAAAGAAGAAAATGAAGGAGGAGAAGGAGGAGGAGAAAGAGGGCTGAAGTTATTTAAAAAGTGGTACAAGTTAAAAGTTTTTTAAAAAATGAGTATAGGTTAAATGGGGGCGACCAAATAGGGCGCCCCGTGCAATTTTTACAAGTACAGTGCATTTGCATCTATACCCGCTTCTTGGGTTACGTTTTAATTTGTGTCCGCTTTGCAAAAAAAATTGCAAGTGTAACTACTTTTTCGCGTAACTTCAGCATACGGGGCTGAAGTAGCAAAGGCAATCAGGTAAAACTTCAGCATTCTAGTAGACGGGCCTGAAGTAGCAAGCGTGCTGAACCAAGCGTGCTGAAGTTTATGTTTGTAATTGCTGAACTTAAGCATAGTAGCTGAAGTTTTATTTTCTATTTGCGGAAGTTTTTGTTTGTAATTGCTGAACTTAAGCATAGTAACTGAAGTTTTGTTCTTTATTTGCTGAAGTTTTTGTTTATAATTGCACTAAATAAGCTGAAGTTTTTTTGTCCTGGATTCATTAGTTTGTCATTAAGCTTTTTCAAAAACTTCAGCAGAAGATGCTGAAGTTATTTAGTTCATTTATAAAAACTTCAGGATTAAATAAGCTGAAGTATTTTTGTCCTAGATAAGCTTTTTCAAAAATTTCAGCAGAAGATGCTGAAGTTATTTAGTTCATTTGTTTGTAAAAATTTCAGCACTATATAAGCTGAAGTTTTTGAAAAAGCTTTCTAACATATTAGATAAATATCAGATTGCCAACAGTATCTAAATCATAAATTTTGGAAATAATACGTGAAAAGAACAGAATTATCAGGAAAAGAATCACTAAGTGTGACCTTAACTTCCCGTACATGAAAATATTCACAAATTATTGTCTACTAACTTACGTAATTATTTATAATTTGTTTTTAAATAATCTGATAAACATACTTATGGCAATCATCCTATGAACTGAAGTTTCATAGCAGCACCAACAATAGCAGAAGAAAGAAGAAGAAGAAGAAGAAGAAGAAGAAGAAGAAGAAGAAGAAAACGAAGGAGCAGAAGGAGGAGGAAAAAGGGGGTTGAAGTTGTTTCAAAAGTGGGTACAAATTAAAACTTTTAAAAAAATGGGTATAGGTTAAATGAGGACGACCATATAGGGCGCCCCGTGCAATTTTTACCACAAATAGCCACTTGAAGTATTAGTCGAGATTTACAAATATTTAAATTTTAGCCACATTAGAATCAAACTTCAGCCTCTTGATATGAAGTTTCAGATTTCATTCCCGCGTTTGAAGTTTGAATGGTAGTTCGAACGTAAGTCCTTCGGGTTTGAAGTTAGCCCGGACAATTTAAAACTTTAAAGCAGCTACGGGTTAAAGTTCGAAAACAGCTACCAAAAAGTATGAAGTTGAGAAATAGGCAAGTCTAATATCAAACCTCAGGTCCGACGTTTGTTCTCATACGGCTAAGTAGTTGTGTATGATTTAACTTTAAGTTCAAAATAATAATCATTGCAGATCAATATGTAAAATCGAATTTTATGTTGCAAGAAAGGAGGAGTGCATTGGTACTGCAAGGATCTTCACCAACAATAAGTTCAAATACGAATCACAAACATTCGGAATCTACAATTAAGTGCATGTTCCAATCTCCCAAAACTCTCAACTCTTTGTCCTTCCTCATTCAGGCCACTCTATTCACAAATTATCCTAAAAAGTAAAACATAAAAGAGAAAATATTTTTTCCTTTCTAAATTAGATTATTTTTAAGCATATGATTTCTAGAATGAGATTCTAAAAAAATACATCAACCACATATGTATTTTTTCTCTCATACTAAATTTATATTAAATCATATAAACAACGGTGGGGCCACTTTAATTTTTTTAAAGTATATATACTATGTATTGACTCCCCTTGACTTCTTCGTAGGGTTGCTTATTTATATTTTGACACCTATAGTAAAAATTATGGTTGTGTCACTTCATATAAACTTACCATTGTATACGGTTAAAATAGGGCTTGCCCGATTTTGCCATTTAATCGAGAGCAGGGAATCACGTCGAGGGTTAGTCTCGTAATGGATCGGGTCGGAGCACGAAGATAAGGTATCGAGTTCGAGAATCGAGGTGCTCGTCAAGATCGAGACCAACAGCGGACGAGATCATATATGACAGACTTCGAACGAAGCGTAATAACGGAAAGGCGAGATATCCGTAACCGGTAGAAGATCACGGCAAAAATCTTGTAACAGATCAAATCAAGGGTGGTTGTTCAAGCTAATCATGGGATTTACTTTTGTAATTAGAGTTATATCATAATTAGGCTTCCTCTACTATATAAAGAGGAGTCATCATCATTTGTAAGACCATTATATTGACACACATTAGAGCAATACAGTACCCTTTACAGTTACTCTTTAATTTACATATTCGTGCCCATCAGTTATTTTGTTTCTTAACTATTTTTGACATCGATTAGTTCGAGGATACCAAGCTCAAGGGCTGAATCACGTTCCAAGACTGATTTGCTTTATTTATTATCAACTTCTATCACTAATCTTTGCATTTATCAATTGGTATTAGGTGAAATCATGCATCCTTAAAATCACATTATAAGTATAATTGTTATCCAAATTTTAGGGTAAATAGTTTGGCACCCACCGTGGGGTTAAGGATAATAGTGATTGCTTAGTATTAATCCTCATAACACACACTCCTTTTACGCTTGTTCTTGTAAGTGGTTTTTATTTCGGGAATCAACATGTCAAATTCTCAAGTAGCACCCACACATACGGACAACAGTCTTGGTCTTCAGAGCGAGAACGATAATGTAGCCGCCCCAGGAAACAGAGTGTCTCCAGTCAACCCCGATGGACCACAAGTCGTTAACCCAATTGACGTAGGTTCCCATGTTGCCATTAATGGAAATTTGGGTGTCGATACCGAAAATAACGTTCGCAGAGATGTTCGAGCAACCGATCAGAATGCACAGAGTGGTGAAGAAGGTGGAATTAGCCTTCGAATGATATTTGAGACGTTGCAGACTCAGCAAGCTGTGATAGCGCAACTGCAAAATCAGAATCGAGCACTAAGCAAAATTGAGCTCGATCTATCACAGGAAGTTATTCACAGGGTTGAGCCTATACCGGAGAAACCGAACGACAATGGATCGAGAATTAACCCCTCCATCATGAATATGCTTGAGGAACTCACTAAACTGATCAAATCAGGACAAAAGATAATCAAGGCTAATGATAAGAAGGTAGAGATGTACAACTCACGGGTTGATCAAATACCGAGGGCACCCCCGATTCTAAAGGGTTTAGATTCGAAAAGGTTCGTACAGAATCCATTCCCACCAAGTGCGGCTCCGAAGCCCATTCCAAATAAGCTATGCATGCCAGAAATTCCCAAATACAATGGAACCGCTGATCATAATGAGCACGTCACTTCTTATACATGCGCAATAAAAGGAAATGACTTGGAAGAAGATGAAATTGAATCTGTTCTATTGAATAAGTTTGGTGAGGCTTTATCGAAGGGGGCGATGATATGGTACCATAATTTGCCACCCAATTCCATCGATTCCTTCACCATGCTTGCTGATTCGTTCGCAAAGGCACACACCGGAGCAATAAAGGTCACAACTAGGAAATCAGACCTCGTCAAAGTGAGACAAAGGGACAATGAAATGCTAAGGGAATTCATATCTCGATTCTAGATGGAACGCATAGACTTACAGCCGGTCACCGATGATTGGGTTGTTCAAGCCTTCACTCAAGGTTTGAACAAGCGAAGTTCGGTAGCATCATGATAGCTAAAGCAGAATTTGATTGAATATTTAGTTGTGACTTGGGCCAATGTACATAATCGGTACAAGTCAAAGATCAAAGTCGAGGATGATCAGTTAGGAGCCCCTTCTGGTTCCGCTTACCCAAATAGATCTGAAGGTAGAATTCAAAGGGACATCGATAGAGAGCCCTGATCAAATAGAGATCAGTACAAACCTTACAACGTTGATCATAGAAATAACGGACTCGGACGTAATCCCATTCGGAATGATTGAGGACAAAACTCCTGAGGGCGCTTGAGTAAGAGTGGCTTCGATAAACATGTCAAGCCTAAGGAGGCGCCACAGTTATCAAAGTACAACTTTAGCATCGCTACATCAGGTATTGTATCAACCAATAGGCGAATCAAAGATGCTAGGTGGTCCAAACCCCTATAGTCCGATCCAGATCAAAGAAACCCTACCCAAATATGCAAATACCATGGAACCCATGGTCACAAAACCAAAGAGTGTAGGTAATTAAGGGAGAAGGTAGCTCGTTTATTCAACGAAGTTCATCTTCGAGAGTTCTTGAGTGGCCAAGCTAAAAATCATTTCAGAGATAGGGATGCAAATTGGAAAAACGAATAGGAGGAACAACAATATGTGATTCATATGATCGTTGGTGGGGTTGATACCTTATCTTTCAATCACAGGGGACCTGGTACTACTTACCAGAAGATACCTTATCTTTTAACGATGAGGATGCAGAAGGGATCGAACACCCTTATAATGACGCACTGGTAATATCTATCCTTATGAATAAAATTCAAGTTAAACGTGTGTTGGTTGATCCAGGTAGCTCGGCGAATATTATTCGATCAAGGGTCGTAGAGCAACTCGACCTCCAAGATCAAATCGTGCTCGCAACTTGAGTACTGAACGACTTCAACATGATGAGTGAAACCACCAAAGGGGAAATCATTTGCTAGTAAATGTGGTCGGAACTATCCAGGAAACGAACCATGTAATCGAAGGTGATATGAGATACAATGCACTGCTCATAAGACCTTGGATTCATAATATGAGGGCAGTTTCTTCAACGCTTCATCAAGTCTTGAAATTCCCAACACCGGAAGGGATCAAAACAGTGTACGGCGAACAACCCGCAACCAAAGAGATGTTTGCAATCGATGAGGTAATACCAGTATCTGCACTATTGTCAATGAAGGGATCATAGTCGAAGGGAAAGCAGAAAGTCAAATAGCAACCACAATCGTCGACCTCGACTAGACCGGAGCAATAGGAAACTTTCGAGGATGATAATTATATGATACCTCGAACATTCGTAATCCCCGATGATACTGATGCCATGAAGTCAATGGTTGAAGAGCTAGAACAAGTCGTATTGATCGAGCATCTGCCTGATCGAAAGGTCTACCTAGGCATGAGTTTAATCCTCGAGCAAAAAACTTATTAAATTCCTTATTAAAAATATGTATTGTTTTTTTTTGTCCCACCTTGACATGACAGGGATCCCACCGGAGATTACCACTCATCGATTGGGCTTGGACCCAAAGTTTAGACTAGTAAAGCAAAAGAGAAGGCCACAATTCGAGGTTAAGAATGCATTCATCAAGGATGAGGTAACCAAACTTCTCGAAATAGGGTCCATTTGGGAGGTAAAATATCCAGAATGGCTAGCAAATATAGTCGTAGTCCCAAACTTAGAATGTGCATAAACTACAAAGACTTAAATAAATCATGCCCTAAAGAATCCTTTCCTTTGCCAAATATCGATCGCGTGATCGATGCCATAACCGGCCACAAGATACTCAGCTTTCTCGATGCCTACTCCAGGTACAATCAAATACAAATAAACCTGCAAAATCGGGAAGAGACTTCGTTCATTAATAAGTACGGTACTTATTGCTATAACGTAATGTCGTTTGGGCTAAAAAATGCTGGTGCTACTTATCAACACCTAGAAAACCGAATGTTTGAAGAACAAATAAGTAAATCAATGGAGGTTTAAATTGAAGACATGCTAGTTAAGTCCCTGCGAGAAGACCATTTGACACATTTGCAGGAAACCTTCAACATATTGAGAAAATACAACATGAAGCTCAACCCTGAGAAATGTGCATTCGGGGTCGTTTCGGGCAAGTCCTCGGCTTTATGGTGTCAGATTGGGGAATCAAGATCAACCACAATAAAATCAAGGAAATTGAAGACATCATAGCTGTCACACCTCCTTTTTACATACCCGCGTGGGTGCAAGGGAGTTTTTCCAATTAAAGGACAATCGAAACGGGATTGGTTTATTTATTCAGAGTCGCCACTTGGGAGATTTGGGGTGTCCCAAGTCACCAATTTTAATCCCGAATCGAGGAAACAAATGACTCCATATTACAGTCTGCGTACCAGAAATCCGGATAAGGAATTCTGTTAACCCGGGAGAAGGTGTTAGGCATTCCCGAGTTCCGTGGTTCTAGCACGGTCGCTCAACTGTCATATTCGGCTTATTTATCTGATTTTATACAAATGTGAACTTATGTGCAAATTTTATCTTTTAACCGCTTTCATAATTATTATTATTATTAAAAATGTGAACATCGCTTAAAACATGTCTTTGGACTGCGTCACATGAAATGCACCCACAATCCGGAACATAGTTTATTCGACGTTTTGGGATTTTGGATTTGGGTCGCGTGAAATGCACCCCCGAGTTTAAGAAGATAGATTATTAAAGGCGCGCCTAAAACAACTAGCGTCTTGTTATTTTGGGGAAGGTCGTACAAATTCGCTAAACGACACATCCCGAATTCTAAATACTTTAATATATACATACATTTAGAGGGCCCCGCAGCTTTGTACATTTTTGTTTGTCGAGGCTCGTCTCATTCTTATTTTTAAAAGAAATTTGCAACGTCATGGACACGCATCTCAAACCACGTCACAATCAATGTACCCGTGATTAGAAACACATCTCGAATCCGTCGAGATTTGGATTTGGGTCACATAAATGTGCACCCGAATTTAAGAAGGTAAAATTATTAAATACGCGCTTAAAGAGGCTATCACATTATTATTCCGGGAGGGTCGTGAGATTTGCTAAATGACCCACCTTGGAAACTGAATGCTTCGATATATACATTTAACGAGGGCCCCGCAGCTTGTGCGTTTTTTATTTGTCGAGGCTCATCTCGTCCTTATTTTAAAAGGATATCCTATAGCAACTACGTTTCTTGTCGCGTTTGTCTCTACTAATTGAAAACAGAGATAGTCCAAGTTAATTACATGCTTGCAGGTTTATTTATAGCAGGATTCAAAATGCTTTTACAGAATAAGAAAACGTGACTACACACACGGACAACTGATCGAACATTATGGGCCCAAGTCCAGCTCATGCGGGATGGGCCAGACTTGGGCCACTGTTTATCCGATGCGGGCCTGCTTGGTCTGTTTCGACCCGGGCTCGACCTTCATGAGGTTGAGGAACGCAGACTTGTACTGTTTGCTTTTAAAGTAGTGGTTTGCCAATTACAAGGAGGCAATTTATCAAAAGGAGCTGAAATCAACTAACATAGATAGTTTGATGCAGTTAAGGCTATGCCGAACACAATTAGATGATGTCTAAGCTACAACCTACTGCATTGGGAATACTTTTATTTATCAGCATACTTATACAAACTAACATTCAACTACACTTCATCGATATCTATTAGGCATGCAGGCTACTTCCAGTATCTAAACAGGGATGAAAATTATTATACATTACATGATATTCAATATAGCAATCTATGTATAAAAAACATTCTTCAGGTCTTCTCTTTTGTATTCATGCTCAACTTTCAAATTACATTGACAGTGTATTAGTCGTGTACCTGGTATAGAGAACAAAAGAAGAAGGAAAATGATCAGTTGAGTGGTACACAGCAAGCACAACAGCAGCAGATAAACAGCACAACACAGCAACAACCAAAACAGCCACAATGATGAAGCTCAACAAGTGATCGAGCAATGAACAGACAATCCCAGAAAACAGAGTAGAGAGATAGCAGGAAGCCCAGGATATCGAATGTAACAGCAATAGAAATCCAATAACCACAAAAAGCTCGGCAAACAACCAACAGCAAACAACAAAGACAGCTTGACCACCTTGAACTCTTACACAGTTTTCAGACAATACTCATTCACAGTATTCTGAAATTTGTTTCTGTTTTTTCCTTTTCAGTTTTCTTACTCACAGAATCTCTCTGAAGACTAAAGAATGTCCAACCCCTTTTATGTTCTGAAACAACCTATTTATAAGCTGAATGCAAGACCCTAAGGGCTGCCTAAAAAACTTTACAGCCTCAGTGACTGCCCATCCCCTTTATTTCCCATGCCTAAGCATCTTCTTGATGCCAGCCATTTTGTTCCCCACGCCTGGCTTATTCCTTTTGTTCAAGAGTTATGGGTTCATTTAAGTATTCATTTTAATTCCCATGCTCTTATGTCTTGTTCCCCATTGGCATTAATTTAATCCTAATTCAGTACCCTACTTGTCAGCTCACTTAAACTAAGCTTTTCTGTTCTTTTCAAACCCCAGACTACCCCTGTTAATCCTTGGTTATTACTGTCCTAAACCATTGCAGCATCAGGGCCTTTTGAACTTCTGAAAGTTCAAATTCAAGACTGCTCTAGCCTGGTTCTTTTAATTGTTTACAATGCAGTTACAAACTACTCTCAAACAATGTCAGACAATCAATTAACAACAATAGGTTCGTTTACTTACGTGAAGTTGTATGAATTAGAATATTTGACCCTTCAGTTATAGGAAACTAATCGACGACGTTTATCAAGTCGACTATACTAATTATAACCAGATATAACAAATCGATTAAATAAACAATACGTACGGGGTCCTGAATAACTTCAGCTAACTTTGCACAATACTAGGAGGCCATACGAATTATTTATATGACGACTAATCTAATCGAACATGTATGTCACAGAATACATTCAAAACACACATAGAAAACCAACGACCCAATAAAAGGCCTTACAAAGACGGAAGAAATTGGAATGAAAAATACCAGAAATACCAAATAATCACAACAGAACATGCTAACAAACTCAATTAGCACTCGAATAAAACAGAAAGGAAAAGAAAAACTTACTGAAAATGTTCAAACAAAGTCGACCCAAGTCTGACTCATCTTTGACCATTTGAGGCCGAACAAACTTTAATCGGGGTGTTCTCAACCGAGAACACCTTGATTAAGGTCTATTAGACCTCAAACCCCTGTTAAGACTGGCCGGATTCCTCAGGTTCTTGTGTTCTAAGGTTTGGATTCTCAGATTTGAGATTCTAGGAGTTGTGGGTAGATTCGGACCAAACCAAGCTTGGTTTGGTCATGAGGGAGGTCAGGGGATTGTCTAGTGTGAATCTGGGGTGGTTTGGTATAGATCGAGTCTTGTCTCGAATCTTCAAATGAAGATTCAAGAAGGTGGGAGGGGATTCGAGGCTAGGGGGTAACAGATTTGGGTTCGGGGTGGTGAGATGCATCAGGGGTGTTAAGGGGGTGGTCACCGGCGTTCATGTCGCCGGGTTCTGGTGAAAGGGAAGCCATGGCGGCTGCTAGGGTTTCGGGGGGGTTCAGGGTTTGGTGAAGAAGACGAGTGAAGGGGGTTCGGATAGGGGGCGTGGGGTATGATGGAAGGCTTATATACGATCTAGGGGTTTAGATCCTGGCCGTCGGATCATGTGAGATCAAGGGCCAGGATCTATTCATTAAAGGGGGACGACGTCGTTTGAGGGTGATGGTGGGTGAGACCGGGTAAAGCTGGATCGGCTCAAGATTTGACGGGTTTAAGGGAAAGCCTGGGTCCGTTGGATCAATGGGGTTGGACGGCTTAGATCATCTCGCTTGAAACGGCGTCGTTTGGGTAAATGAGCAGTCTGATCAAGACCGTCCGTTTGAATCAGATCAACGGTTCCAACAGGGATACTGATACGATGTCGTTTGGGGTCCTGCTGGGGCAGCCTGGGTTGGTCTTGGTCTTGCATTGGCTTTGGGCCTCATTTGGGGCCCAATCCGATTTCTTCACTTTTTTTTTTCTGATTTTAAAATACAACTAAATTAAAATGAATTTAAAACACCCATTAATCAACACCTAAACAATTATCACACACATATTAAAATTTTAAAAATGGTTAAAATCACAGCCTAGAATAAAAGCTGCATATTTTTTTATGAATTTTCTTTTAATGACCGAATTATGGTTTGATTACCATGACAGACATACTTTGTATTTTGATCGATAAGATTAAATGCAAAATGGACCAAACCACAAATGGCTAACAGCACATGTCACGAAAAATTGAAAAATTGTACAACGAGGTCATTTGTCACTATTTTTTGTTTTCTTTTGGAGTGATTGTCCGTGAAGCAAAAATCACGTGCTTACAATAGTCGTGGACAGCGTTAAGGTCGTACAAAGATTAACAGGGAGGATAGTTGCATTAGGCCGGTTCATCTCGAGGTCTTCAGATCGAAGTCATAGGTTCTTCTCACTGGTAAAAAAGAAGAACAACTTGGACCCCGGAATACCAACAAGCATTGAAAGAGTTAAAGCGGTATCTTTCAAGCCCCCCATTGCTTCATACTCTGAAGCGGACGAGCAACTCTACTTATATTTGGCAGTCTCAGAAGTTGCGGTAAGTGGTATCCTAGTTCGAAAAGAGCAAGGTACACAGTTTCCTGTTTACTATGTTAGCCGAACTTTAGGTGAAATCGAAACCCCATACCCGCACTTAGAAAAATTAGCATTTTCTCTAATAAACGCCTCTAGGAAATTAAAACCATATTTTCAATGTCACCCAATTTGTGTTATAACCATCTACCCCCTCGCAATATTTTGCACAAGCCCGAATGCTCGAGCCGATTGGCCGTCAAAATTAGCGGGTACGACATTGAGTATAACCCCTAAATGACCATCCAATCTCAAATCTTGGCAAACTTCGTGGTCGACTTCACGCCAGCCCTCGTACCCGAGGTCAAAAGGGAACTATTACTAAAATCGGGTACATCTTCGGGGGTGTGGATCGATGGCGCTTCAAATATGAAGGGGTTCGGGCTAGGTATCATTTTGAAACCACCCACAAAAAATACAATTAGACAGTCTACCAGAACTTCGAAATTAACTAACAATGAGACCATGATTGCAGGTCTCGAGCTAGCTAATATCTTGGGAGCAAAGGTTATCGAGGCCAAGTGTGACTCCTAACTTGTGGTAACTCAGGTCAATAGAACTTTCGAGGTTCTAGAAGATCGGATGCAGAGGTACTTAGACAAATTGCACGTGTCTCTACATCGATTTAGAGAATGGACGCTACATTGCGATTATCGGTGTTACGCCCCGCAATATTACGATAATATTACGTCCTGCACTATTATATTACAATGATGTTATGCCTTACAGTATTACATTACAGTGATGTCACACTTCGCAGTATTATGTTACGATGATGTTGCACCCTGTAGTATTGTACATTGGTACTCGATTGAGTAAGGTACCGGGTGCCCGTCGTGGCCCATCGGTTTGGGTCGTGACACTTGGAACAAAATAGCGAGGTCGATGCCCTTAAAAATTTGGGGTCATCGATCGAAGATGATGAACTTAACTCGGGGACTGTCGTACAACTCCCAAGGTCAGTGATCGAAGAAGGGCACACCGAAATAAAACCCACGAGCGTAACTTGGGATTGGAGGAATAAATATATCGAGTATCTAAAGCGGGAAGCTTTTATCGGACCCTAAGGAATCGAAGACGTTGCGAACTAAGGTTGCACAATTCACATTGGTCGAAGATAGAACATTATATAGAAGGATGTTTGATGGACCGTTGGCAATATGTTTGGGTCCGAGAGATACAGACTATGTTCTAGAGAAATTCACGAGGGTACTTGTGAAAACCATTCCGGCGCCGAATCACTGGTTCACAAAATCATCAGAGCGGGATACTATTGGATCAATATGGAAAAAGACACTAAGGTTTCATTCGAAAATGTGACAAGTGCCAAAGATATACGCCGATGATCCACCAACCCGGAGAGCAACTTTATTCAGTCTTATCCCTATGTAGATTCATGAAATGGGGGATTGATATCATCAGTCCTCTACTATCGGCCCTAGGTAAAGCTAAATTCATTTTATTTATGACTAACTATTTCTCTAAGTAGGTAGAAGCACAAGCTTTCGAGAAAGTCAGAGAAAAAGAAGTTATAGACTTCATCTATGATCACATCATATGCTGATTCGGGATTCCTGCCGAGATAGTATGCGATAATGAAAAATAGTTTATCGGCAGCAAATAACAAAGTTTCTCGAGAATCATAAAATAAAAAGGATATTATCAACGTTGTATCATCCTAGTGGGAATGGGCAGGCCGAATCAACAAATAAGACTATCATTCAAAATCTAAAGAAAAGATTGAACGACGCTAAAGGGAAATGGAGAGAAATTTTGCCTGAAGTACTTTGGGCGTATTGAACAACATTAAAATCTAGTACGACGGCAACACCGTTCTCATTAGTATGTGGCGCCGAAGCTCTGATCCCGATAGAGGTCGGGGAACCCAGCGACGGGTTTCGATACACAATAGAAGAGTTGAATCACGAGGATATGAACACAAGACTCGAATTGCTAGATGAAAAACGGAAAGTCGCCCTTGTCAGAATGGAAACACAGAAGCAGTATATCGAAATATACTACAACTGAAGAGCCAATCTTCGCCATTTTTGAATCGGGGACTTAGTTCTAAGAAAAGGCACCCTCAACACTTGAGACCTAAACAAAGGGAAACTCAACATAAATTGGGAAGGACCATTTCAGGTCCTCGAAGTCATCGGAAAGGGATCTTACAAACTTGGCACGATGAACGGCAAACAATTGCCAAATAATTGGAACATATCACTCCTCAAACGATATTATTGCTAAGGCATGACTCTCTCCTTTTTTTCATTTGTATTTGATACTAACTTATTGCAAGTGTTCGATCGAAGACATCGAGAAATTCCAACACAAAGACCTCCGGTTTTGAAGCGCGCATTGCACTCTTTTTCCCTTAGATTGGTTTTTTGTCTCAAATGGATTTTTCCAGCGAGGTTTTTAACAAGGCAACAATTATTTGTTCTACCTGGGGACAATTCAACAGTATTTGAGGCTTCTTTACAACCGATCTCGAATAGTGGGGGGCATCACCCCCGGATATTATGTGCTCAAGAAAAATACTTCGTATCAACAAGTCTCAATAGGTAAAATTTTGTAAAGGGCCAAATGGTCAAATGAACTGTGTCCTCGTAGATTACTCGAGCCACAATAGCAAAACATGTACGCATGAATGATCTATTGAAAGAAGTATTTTTTTTTCCTTACCAAATGTTCCATGCCTTAGTGAAATTTCTACTTTACAATTTCTACTTTACTTATGATCTATTGCGGAAACTGGCTCAAGCACCAATAGTAACTAAAGCTCGAGCTATCAACCCCATACTCGGGGACTACCATCCAAAAATTGACATGTTTGAAACTTCGAATTATTAAACTTTGAGACCATAAAACCTTGAAAAGGCAATCCGATTTTATAGGCCACGACTACCCCACTCGCGGACCGACACTTCGAACAAGTTTGAAGTATAATCGAGAAACAAGCCCAAAGGGAAAATCTCAAATTAAAGGCTACGGCCAAACTAGCACGGTTTGGAGATGTCCGAATTCCGTAATGAAACATGCCTTCAAATATCTTCATAAAACCGGTTAAAAAAGGCTACCCTCGGCAAGATTACAAAATTACAAAGGGTTTCGATAACATCAACCCTCAAAACTGTCACGGGGTACCAAACTATTCGAACTCCCGAACAGGCTTATGTTAAGGCATAACAAAGTAAAGGGTTTCGATAACACTAAACCCCGAAAACCCTAACAGATTTAGTGCTAAGGTGCAAACAAATTCTTATGATTAACCTTTTATGTCGAAAAGGGAGAAAAGTCATTCCTTTTAAGGCCATATCGGGCTAATTCAAGAGCCTAAGGGCCATTTCTAAGTTTGAGAAATCATCCTCACTCAACTAAAACCTAAGGGTCGTCCTATTTCGAGTTCGAGCAGATACTCACTCGATTATAAGGACTACACTAGTTCAATTTCGATCAAACTGCCCAAGCCTCATGAAAAATTTGAAGACATGGTCAAAACGGAATTTGTACGGGGCAGAAATTGAAATGAAAACAAACATATACAAAAAATTCAAAAAAAAGAAAAAATTCTAAGCACCTAATCCTCCCCGGGAGCCTCTTCTTCATCTTCACCACCCTCAGAACCACTCATGCTCCTAGAATCATCATTGTCAGAAGAGAGTAATGCTTTAGCTTCAGCCTCAAGCTCTTTTGCACTCTTGATCTCGACAGCAAGGTTAAAACCATGAGCATCAATCTCCTCGAGAGTCTCTCTCTGAGACTGCCATTTGGCATGCTCGACAACATAGAATGCTCGAGCCTGAGCAATATCGGAAATTTCTTTTGCTCGAGCTTGAGGGGCCTTGGCATCGGATCGGTAGACAGTCGCGATTGTCTCAGCATTTACTTTAGCCATCTCAACCTCAAATTTGGCTTTTGCTAGTTCGGTGACCAACCGAGCCTCAAGCTCCTTTATTTTATTGGCATGAGCTAAGCTTTCATCGTTCATGCTTTATAGGTGATGTTCGGCCAATGACAGTTGGGCTCGAGCAGTCTCTTTTTCTGAGGCAAGGTGATCCATATTTTGTTTCCACTCCAAAGTCTCCTTCCTCATCATATTGGCCTCTTCATGGAGCTGTTCGATCTTCTCGGCCTTTTGCTGAACCTACAAGATCAAAGTATTAGTCGTTATCCCTGAACTGATATATCACATTTCTAATAAGTTTTCATTACCTGCTCAATCAGGTGAGTTTGTTCTTTATGGGCTATGGCCAATTCGGCTCGGAGGACCTTGATCTCCTCTTTTTTGCCCACTAAGAAGTTTGAGGACATATCTCTCTTTCGAGAGCCTCTTCAGATCGGCCTCACACCGGTTCAGCTCTGCCCGGGATTTAGAAAACACTTCCCGATGAAGCATCAAGGCCTATGAAGAAAGAAAGGAAATCAGGCAAGAGAAAACAAAGGCAAAATTAGTATTGGTAAAGGGAGCTAAGGCTTACCTGACTCAGGAGTCGATGAGCCTCATCGAATATACTCGATGCATCACCCATATCGAAAGCATCTTCAACTACCGTGAAGCAACCGTGAAAAAGGTCCTCCCCTTTGTGAGTCATTCCCACATCGGGGGTATCCATGGCCTGGGCCTCATGAATTTGCCCCTCAAAAAATGTGAGGGGCGGCAAATCATCAACGTTTATTACCCCAAGCAAGTCACTTGGGGCGTTCTTTTCGTTTTGAAGGGTCTTGGAACCGGCCTATTCAGGCAAATCCGCCGATTGCTCATCACATGGGAGACATCTTCAACCTCCAAGGACTCGGGGACTTTGCTCGGGACACCCTCCGAGATCCCTTCAGTCTGAGGCTGAACCTCTTTGATCATCACTAACTCAGCGGCCTTCGGGGCCCCTATTTGTTCGAGCTACTAGCTCGAAGTCAGCATATTCATTTTCCTCTTCTTCCTCCCTTAGATGCTGAGCAACATCAATGGGTAGGGCGATGGTGTCCTTTTTTGACCTGCGAGCCTTGCTCTTCTTGGGCTTTGGAGTATCGGAGGGCGAGACCCTTTTCCTCTTCCTATCCCTCATCGGCTTCGGGGCCTCATTCTCCCCAAATGGGGGCCTCACGACATCAATTTCTCTGAGGCCTGTATAAAAAGAAATCAAGTGAATGAGCAAGGAAACATTTCAAAAAAGACCATCAAATACATGAAAAGAAGCTTACCATAATTTTTGGCCTCACATCGGCCCCTTGCCAAATCACACAACGAGCGCTCGGTATATGAAGAGGTCGATGACAGTTTACGAACCTATCCCTCAAGGTTTGAAATTGCACTAGGCACCCAAGAAACTGCTGCATCATAGGAAGGAATATCGATGAGAAAAAGCAAAGGAAACACGACAGTAAATGGAGGCCATGAGTGGGGTTTGTACTTACGCTTCATGTTCCATTTCTCGGGGAATGACATCTTCTTGGCCGAGATTATGTCGGAAGTCCTTACTCGGACGAACTGGCCCATCCATCCTCAATCCTTGTCCTCGTTTATGCTCGAGAACAATACCTTGGTAGCCCGACGCTAAAGCCTTATTAACATGCCTCGATAGAAACTAGGGTTGTACATTTTTATGAGATGGTCGAGGGTGAAAGGCATCCCTTCGACCTTGCTCACAAAGAATCAGAGCAGAATAACGATCCGCCAAAATAAGGGATGGATTTGACCTAGGGTTACTTGGTATTGGCGACAAAAGTCGATTATGATGGGATCGACAGGGCCCGACGTGAAAGGGTAAGTGTAAACACTTAGAAACTCTTTCACATAGGTAGTGATGTCCTCTTTAGGGTCGGAATCACCACCTCATTATCTCCCCAATTGCAATCTCTCTTCACCTGATCGAAGTCGTCCTCAGCTATCAAGCATATATATCTCGACATTGGCTTACATCGACCAGGGACTAACGAAGTTTTCTTGACTTTGAAGTTAGAAGTAAATCACACCCCAAGGAACACACTCCTCGAGGCGTGGCTCCACCAGCGTTTTATCATCGGTCGGTATGATGAAGAAGCTTTTTCCTTTTAAGGAACGATTGTAGATGTTTTTTCCATTATTATACGGATTCAGAGAAAGAAGAAGATGAGATTTGTTGTTTTGAGAAAAGGTTAGCAACAAGATTTGAAGAACTTGCAGAATTGGAAAACTTGAAGGAAGTAGAGTGCTTTGAAGATTAAAGAAAGTTTTGAAAGTAAAGTTTGAGAAAATTATGAGGAAGACCTATTTATAATATTTGATATGACAGTTCAAAGACACTGGTGACCGACCATCAACTATCACTCATTAATGATTTTGAGAACTGTACCGACGTGACGCTTCGATCGCTTCGGTTTCTTATGTCACAAGGGTGACGTCATAACTGGTTGAGGTATAAAATCGAAGGCTCAATTTGTTTCTTCTCATTACACTCCAAATAAATGATGGGAATATCTGTATACGGTTAAAATAGGGCTTGCTCGATTTTGCCATTTAATCGAGACTAGGGAATCACGTCGAGGGTCACTCTCGTAATGGATCAGGTCAGAGCACGAAGATAAGGTATCGAGTTCGAGAATCGAGGTGCTAATCAAGATCGAGGCCAACAACGGACGATACCATATATGACGACTTCGAATGAAACGCAATAATGGAAAGGCGAGATATCCGTAATCAGTCAAAGATCACAGCGAAAATCTCGGAACAGATCAAATCAAGGACAGTTGTTTAGGCTAATCATGGGGATTTACTTCTGTAATTAGAGTTATACCATAATTAGAATTCCTCTACTATATAAAGAGGAGTCCCCATCATTTGTAAGACCCTTACATTGACACGCATCAGAGCAATACAGTACTCTATACAGTTACTCTTTAATTTACATATTCTTGTCCATCATTTATTTTGTTTCTTAACTATTTTTGACATCGATTAGTTCGAGGATACCAAGTTCGAGGGTTGAATCACGTTCCAAGACTGGTTTGCTTTATTTTATTATCAACTTCTATCACTAATCTTTGCATTTATCAATTGGTATTAGGTGAAATCATGTATCCTTAAAACCATATTATAAGTTTAATTGTTATCCAGATTTTAGGGTAAACAGTTTAGCACCCACAGTGGGGCTGAGGATAATAGTGATTGCTTAGTATTAATCCTCACAACACACACTACTTTTACGCTTGTTCTCGTAAGTGTTTTTGATTTCACGAATCAACATGTCAAATTCTCAAGTAGCACCCACGCATAAAGACAATGACCTTGGTCTTCAGGGCGAGAATGACAATGTAGCCGCCCTGGGAAACGGAATGCCTCCAGTCAACCCCGATGGACCACAAGTCGTTAACCCAATTGACGTTGGTTCCCATGTTGCCATTAATGGAAATATGGGTGTCAATCCCGAGAGTAGCGTTCGCAGAGATGTTCGGGCAGCCGATCAGAATGCACAGAGTGGTGAAGAAGGCAGAATTAGCCTTCGAATGATATTTGAGATGTTGTAGACTCAGTAAACTGCGATAGCGCAACTGCAAAATCAGAATCGAGCACTAAGCAGAATTGAGCTCATTACATCACAAGAAGTTATTCACAAGTTTGAATCTATACCAGAGAAATCGAACGATAATTGATCGAGAACTGACCCCACCATCATGAAGATACTCGAGGAGCTCACTAAATGGGTAGAATCAGGAGAAAAGAAAATCGAGGTTAATGATTAAAAGGTAGAGACTTACAACTCATGGGTTGATCAAATACCGGGGGCACCCTCGATTCTAAACGTTTTAGTTTCGAAAAAGTTCGTACAGAAATCGTTCCCACTAAGTGTGGCTTCGAAGCCCATTCCAAAGAAGTTACGCATGCCAGAAATTCCCAAATACAATGGA